>NC_136067.1:1429284285-1430703451 GCF_964261635.1 Lissotriton helveticus | reverse complement strand
CTTGAAGCAGGCATAGATCTTGACGCAGGTAGGCTGAAAGCTAAAGCAACAACTAAGTGTCGTGTGCAGAAGTTACAAAAAAGGAAAAATGGCGTTTAAACCAGTAATGAGACCATGCTAACGTAATACAGAGTAAAAATATCCAGGATCTACATCAGTTTGGGGTTCACGAACCTGGCAGGTACAAGGCACTGAGGCTTTCCACCATGCATGTCTCATCCCAAAACATATGTTGTTTGTGAATGAAACAATTTCCCAGACCAAATGCTTTGGATTGGTTACTTCTAAAAAATTAAACACCCCTACTATCCCGGAGTTAGAGGAATACGATGGTTGGAGTAATTTTACTCGTTGTCTATTAAAGATTTACAGGCCCTACTCCGTAATTCTTCCTTTAACATTTCCAGTATAAATCCAAAAGGTTGACTGCTTTGGCAACGTGCCTTATCCACGGTTTAATAACGCTGCCTTTTCTTTATATAGGTTTTCAAATTGTATGAAATATATACCAATAGGTCGTTATTAACCTTTAGGTAGTGGTTTTCTTCATCAAGTCTGGTCGCTTCCATACACATACAGATTTTCAAAGATGATCAAGAACTTTATCTGAATGGAGAGGAATGCACTGAGACGCCAGATCATTCACTAATGTGTAGGCACATACAGTTACACGGTTCATGCAACAAACACCGACCAAATATGGCTTGCGTGTTGCAAGGCACACCAGTTCCTGCTATCATCCCCACGTTCAAGTTCTTGGAAAATGGTAGTTATTTGATGCTCAATAATGAAGATTGTTCTGGGTTAATTAAAAGTATTCATTTTATCGTAACAGTAAATGAACGGGTTATTTGCTGCAGAAATGTTCTATTTCCTCCCACACATGAACATAGGGAGTTTTCAATCTGGCCACAAATACCAACCTTGGCAGCACATTTCAACGGCATGGCAAGAATAAGAGCTATTTTGTCTCAGAGAGAGGTGGCCTTGAGTTCGGCCCGTGAAACTTTCGTCCTTCACACAGCGAACACCCGTACAGAGCTGCAGACCCTTTTAAATACAGATTCGCCTTTCCATTTCAGCAAGATGGTTCGGACTATCTCTAACGCATCCTCCACAAAGAGCCTGGCGCACTTTTTTAAAGTTGTTACCAGTGGTCTCGTGACTTCATTTGAGAAAATCTTTGGAGTCATCCCTGCTTTCTTACATTCTATTTTTTCCACTCTGCTTCGTGGATTCCCATTTTTACTTGCATTACCAGCGGACGCTCTTGTGCTTTTTTACATTTTTAAATATGGATGTCCCTCCTGTGCAAGCTCCCGCCCTGCAGCTGCTGACACTGTTCCGCAATCGCATGCTAGAATATTATGGCACAATGCCGTTGGCGATATTAAGCACGGCATATGGATTATCTTTTCTATGCTGATGTGATTCCTTCAAATCTAAGACACTAAAGTATCGGCACGCCCTAAACCAACACAAAGAGACCTTCTTAGCAAATAATATATTATGTGTATTAGGGAGGGTGAGATATAAGCAGCCGCGGGCCGTGGAGGGAGTTACGGTGGGGCAGGGAGGCGGGGAGGGGGAGGGGCAGGGTGAAGCCCTCTCCACCCTGCCCCTCCCCCTCCCCGCCTCCCTGCCCACCGTAACTCCCTCCACGGCCCGCGGCTGCTTATAAGTGTTGCTAACTCTTATTCATTTACAGCATGTTAACATACTGTCACCATTCGCTTTTTATGTACTATTAACTATGCTGGTAATTTTGCTACTGATAATATGTGTACTTGTATAATCTAAGATACTACGCCTGAGAAGACGGCATTAGTAAATAAACATTTCAAATACACATGTGTTCTTCTTAACTCCATGTTCTCGTTTCTAAGAAATATATAACGACCGACTGTTCATGAGTTCCACGTATCCTGAGGTACTATAAGTTCATATTCTGGATTGTCTAAACATTGAGAGTTTGTTATATCCAATGTGTCACTGTACCTAGCTTGCTAAGGGGTTTTGATTACTAAGGTGAGTTTTGGGACACCCTAATTCGCCGAGGTTCCAATCCTCTGTCCACAGTTCTGTGTCAGAACAGAAACCCTGCGACAGGGGCACCCCTCAACCTTACTGGAGCTTCATCACACTTGCGATACAACTCCAGCAATGCGCCAACTTTACAGCACAAATACGTCACGCATCTGTGCTGTTTTTGCCCCATGATGCGCCGCATTGTAAATGCAGCACACCATAGGTGACGGAACAGCGGCACAGAATGACTAACACATCCCTAATGATGCGCCAGTCATCATAAATCTATCCCTATGCTTCTTATCTTGTTAGAGATAAACCGCCATATGTATCATCAAAGTTTTTTGCATTTCCTAAATAGCGAACTTTAAGAAATAAATAGCGATTCTTTACCATTCCTAGTTTGCGATGACCTATTTGCTAATTACAAATTACCCATTCATTTCCATGCAGCAGGAGGCCCATAGGAATGAAGGTACAATTTGCGATTAGCAATTACCTCATCGCAAATTACGAATTTTTCCGACGGTGCAGGGGTGTCTCAAGAACACCCTGCTGCACCCCTGAAAAAGAAATTTGGGGTCATATGGCGCACATAAATTTTGAAAACATTCCTTTACCTCAAAAACGATTTTCAACTCATAATTTGAAAACACTGCACATGGGGAAATGACTTAAAATGTCCTTAAGACACATAAAAGCATTTTTTGATTGCCTTTGCAGCATTTTCCGTCACCTTTAACATGCCTATGTAACGGAAACATTCAAAATCTAAATTTGCCATGCACAGGTGGGAGCATATTTACAAGCAATTTGCTACACAGACAAACTTCTTACATTGAAATGGGAAAAATAACATCACAGACTCTCAATTACCTTATAAAGAAGCAGACACCATTATGTCCTTCTCATCAATATTAAAACCATTGCTTTTTCTCAAAAACGATTTACAAGTCATAATTTGAAAACACTCCACAGCTCCTATGCACATAAAAGCCCTGTCAGTACTAATACTTCACATTTTCTCCAATTACAATTTCTCAAAGCAACAAAATCTATTTGTGAAACACTTGAGACAAAGCAACATTTGAAAAACACAACTTTCTTCATAATTTTCTCCTTAAAGCACACTATTTTCTATCTAAATTAAAGAAATCTTTTCTCACCTTAGCAAATACTTTGAGTTTCAAAACAGTCTCAGAAACACACCAATTTGTCTTCAGCAGAGCAAAAGGTATTCACTCCAGAGTCTGCAGCTATCAAAAGCACAGAAATGCTGTAATTCCTCACACATATCTCTCATGTCACCCAATCAAAACTCTTCCCTCACTTTTTTTCAAAGCAAAACCCTTCCCCCCTCTGCCCCCTCTCTGCTTTTTCTGCATAGCAACCACCTCTTGCAAGACCTCTCACACAACAATGTTGCAATTGAACTCTGAACTCTCAGTGCACCTGCATATCCAGAGCATTCTTTCATTTAATGATTTTTTCTTCGCCACTCAAAATACATCTTTCAACGAACTCATCCATTCACACTAACTTTCTGTTTTCAGCAATCAAAATCCACCAATCACTCTTACTGCTTCATTAACACAGAAACTCCTCAGTTTTTTTCATTTTACACTCTCATTTTTTCAACTGCCATTTCATTGCCACACTTCATCTGACTGCAGCAGAACCTTCTCTCGCCATGTTTTCTGTCTGGATTGTTGGACATAGTTACATATATTGGGCTCAAAGGTACGCTGAAAACAGGAATTTACCTAACCTCAATTTACAAGATGTGGAAATTAAGTGGTTTGGCCACAGAGGATTAAAATGTCACCAATTGATACCATTGGTGAAAACCTTTATGCATTTGCCCAAACCTGACCTGTTAATTGTGCACTGTGGAGGTAATGATTTGGGCACTTTGACTGGGGTAGGTCTGGAAATGCTTTTAAAGGACACCTTTGAGCAATTGATGGCACTTTTTCCTCAGACTGCCTTGGTATATTCAAATATATGCCAAAGACAGAAATGGAGGTGGTCAAACCAATTTTGTCCACAAATTGAGAAGTCGAGGAAGCATGTAAACAAATCTGTTTCAGCTTACATGAGAGACCATGGAATGGGCTCCCTCTACAACAATAACTTGCGTTACTACATGCAAGATATCTACAGAGGAGATGGAGTTCACTTCTCAGATGAGGGCAACAGAGTTTTCACTCTGAATTTAAGAATGTGCATTGGTACCTACTTATAAGTACCTAAATGTACCATAAACCCAAAAGCTCTTCTCAGAGCTACCCTACATCTGATCACTCACAATTATTATTGTACTCTAACTTTTTTCACTAATTTTCAAGAAAGTACGCTCCCCAGAACGCTTCCCGGTTCGCGAACCGAGCGCACTCCACGCAAAAAAACTAAAAAAACGGTATATATTTTTTTGCCCTGCGAGAACCTTTCAAAGCCTCCACATCAAACCTAGGGGGTCAGGGACGATCTACTATGCCCCCTTATGGTCATTTGCCCCTTCGCTTTGGCCTCCTCTTGTCTCTCGATCCTACCGAGAGACAAGATGGCGGCCGCTACGGACTGTTTGGAATGTTTACAGACGCCGAAAAACCAATCAGCTTCGCAAACCTCCGTAACGCGAAAAGTACGCGAAGCGGAGCGCTGTTACAGATATATATCTTTTTTTGAACGTTAATTTCTCAAAATCCACTGGAGCACATATATTGAGACCTAGCAAAGGCACATCGGGCTACCAGTCCCTACAATTTTGCCAAGTTTCGTGCAAATCCATTCAGCCGTTCGATTATTATTATTTTTTTTTTTTTTGCCCCGCGGGGCCCTTTTAAAACCTCCACATCAAACCTAGGGGGTCAGCGAGGATCTACTATTCCCCCTTATGGTCATTTGCCCCTTCGCTTTCGCCTCCTCTTGTCTCTCGATCCTACCGAGAGACAAGATGGCGGCCGCTACGGACTGTTTGGAATGTTGACAGACGCCGGAGAACCAATCAGCTTCGCTTCACAAAGCTCCGTTGCGCGAAAAGTACGCGTCCTGGGCCGCTGCCCGGTCCGCTGTTACAGATATATATCTTTTTTTAAACGTTAATTTCTCAAAATCCACTGGAGCACATATATTGAGACCTACAAAAGGCACATCGGGCTACCAGTCCCTACAATTTTGCCAAGTTTCGTGCAAATCCATTCAGCCGTTCGGGCTAAAAGTGAGGCCAACCGCCCTATGGAAATTAACATGGGAAAAACGCGTTTTGGGACCCCCCTTTTTTCTCTGCCCCCCCTTGACGAACCCCCCCCAAATTTTCAAAGGCTGCTCAGAAACAAAATGTGCCATTTTCCTGAAAATTTCAGCCGATTCCGTCCACAAACGGCAAAGTTATTAGACATAGAATTTTCAAAAAACCCATAGAGAAAAAATCCTAACTATATATACCTACTGGCGACCGCCAGTAGGTAATATATATATATATATATATATATATATATATATATATATATATATATATATTCACTGAAAAAACCATAGGTTTCACACCAGTTATAGTTAGCTGAAAGTTTTACTTGCATAAAACCATTGAAATTCCCACGTTATAGTTAGTTGGACTCACTATAACTTGCGCGTGCAATGCACTGCTGATGACGTCACATATTACATCACTCATGACATGGTCAGTGACATCACTCATGAGTGATGTCACTGACCATGTCATGAGTGATGTAATATGTGACGTCATCAGCAGTGCATTGCACGCGCAAGTTATAGTGAGTCCAACTAACTATACCGTGGGAATTTCAATGGTTTTATGCGATTAAAACTTTCAGCTAACTATAACTGGCTTGATTCACAATGCCTGGGAAAGGGCATTTCCAGCTCCCCTCCCTTCCTCGTGGGAGGGGAGCTGGAAATGCCCTTTCAGCTCACTGATTCCTTTGGACACAAGACGCTGAGTTTAAAATTGATAAAAAGACTGCCTGCAATCTGGTGAATATGACTTTTATTTTTTGCGCACTGAAGTGGCATGTAATGAATTATCTGAAAGCAACGAGCTGCAGAAAAAGTGAAGTGCCGATTTTAATTCACTGCGCAGGCGCAAATGAAATGACACACAGGCATTGTGAATCAAGCCATTTAGGAACTGTTTATAAAACACGGTCATTTCGGAAAAGCAAAGTTTACTTCCCGTGAGCAAGGCTTGATACTGGAGCTGAAACGCGTTGGGACAGACAATAACTGCAGGCAGTTTGAATTTTGTGCAAATAAAGCGCTTTGAAGTACCAAGAATCATGGCATCAATGTCTTTTTCTGGCGCAGAGAAAGGTTTGTTTGGATGTAAGGCAGGAGTTCCGTGCCTGCCACATTGAAGCCGCCCTGACAGAGTAAGTGGCCTCTTCCACGGAGCAACTTTGTGATGGTTTATATATATATATATATATATATATATATATTACCTACTGGCGGTCGCCAGTAGGTATATATAGTTAGGATTTTTTTGAATAGGGATTTCTGAAAATTCTATGTTGAATAACTTTGGCGTTGATGGACGGAATTGGCTGAAATTTTCAGGAAAATGGCACATTTTGTTTCTGAGCGTCCCCTAAAAGTTTGGGGGGGTTTCGTCAAGCGGGGCCAAGAAAAAAGGGGGGTCCCAAAACGTGTTTTTAACATTGAGTTTTCCGTAGGGCGGTTGGACTCACTTTTAGCTCCAACGGCTGAATGGATTTCCACAAAACTTGGCAAAATTGTAGGGACTGGTAGCCCGATGTGCCTTTGCTATGTCTCAAGATATATGCTCCAGTGGTTTTTACGAAAATTAACTTTGAAAAATATATATTGGACTACATTGGGCTATATATATGTTAGAGACCAAATGTAGCCCAATGTAGCCCAATGTAGCCCAATGTAGCCCAATGTAGCCCAAAGATGGCCACCAGAGACAAACAAAAACAAATGTAGCCCAAATATCAGCCAGATGTAGCCCAACTATAGCCCAGTGACAGAGTGTCCCAGAGTGTTCTAAAGAACAACTAGAGCGCTAACAGTCTTACTTATGACAAAAGTATGGCACACCTGAAGTCATCTTGATTGGAATAAAGTGTTAACACTTAAAACATTTAATTTGCAAAGGAACAAAATGAGGGGGTTCATTTTGCCATAGAAATTATGATTAGTGCTGAAGAAAGAAAAATTAGGGCACATTTTGAGTGACTTCTCAAATCCTCTTATATTTCATTAAAAAAATTCTGATAGGCAGTCTCCCAAGATGGCCACCAGAGACAAAAGAGCCCAAATGTAGCCCAAATATCAGCCAGATGTAGCCCAACTATAGCCCAATGACAGAATGTCCCAGAGTGTTCTAAAGAACAACTAGAACGCTAACAGTCTTACTTATGACAAAAGTATGGCACACCTGAAGTCATCTTGATTGGAATAAAGTGGTAACACTTAATACATTTAATTTGAAAAGGAAATAAATGAGGGGTTTCATTTTGCCATGGAAATGTTATATATATATATATATATATATATATATATATATATATATATATATATATATATATATATATATATATATATATATATTACCTACTGGCGGTCGCCAGTAGGTATATATAGTTAGGATTTTTTTGAATAGGGATTTCTGAAAATTCTATGTTGAATAACTTTGGGGTTGATGGACGGAATTGGCTGAAATTTTTAGGAAAATGGCATATTTCGTTTCTGAGCGTCCCCTGAAAGTTTGGGGGGGTTTCGTCAAGCGGGGGCCGAGAAAAAAGGGGGGTCCCAAAACGTGTTTTTAACATTGAGTTTTCTATAAGGCGATTGGACTCACTTTTAACTCGAACGGCTGAATGGATTTCCACAAAACTTGGCAAAATTGTAGGGACTGGTAGCCCGATGTGCCTTTGCTATGTCTCAAGATATATGCTCCAGTGGTTTTTACGAAAATTAACTTTGAAAAATATATATTGGGCTACATTGGGCTATATATATGTTAGAGCCCAAATGTAGCCCAATGTAGCCCAATGTAGCCCAATGTAGCCCAAAGATGGCCACCAGAGACAAAAAAAAACAAATGTAGCCCAAATATCAGCCAGATGTAGCCCAACTATAGCCCAGTGACAGAATGTCCCAGAGTGTTCTAAAGAACAACTAGAGCGCTAACAGTCTTACTTATGACAAAAGTATGGCACACCTGAAGTCATCTTGATTGGAATAAAGTGTTAACACTTAAAACATTTAATTTGCAAAGGAACACAATGAGGGGGTTCATTTTGCCATAGAAAATATGATTAGTGCTGAAGAAAGAAAAATTAGGGCACATTTTGAGTGACTTCTCAAATCCTCTTATATTTTATTAAAAAAATTCTGATATGCAGTCTCCCAAGATGGCCACCAGAGACAAAAGAGCCCAAATGTAGCCCAAATATCAGCCAGATGTAGCCCAACTATAGCCCAATGACAGAATGTCCCAGAGTGTTCTAAAGAACAACTAGAACGCTAACAGTCTTACTTATGACAAAAGTATGGCACACCTGAAGTCATCTTGATTGGAATAAAGTGGTAACACTTAATACATTTAATTTGAAAAGGAACAAAATGAGGGGTTTCATTTTGCCATAGAAATGGTATATATATATATATATATATATATATATATATATATATATATATATATATATATATATATATTACCTACTGGCGGTCGCCAGTAGGTATATATAGTTAGGATTTTTTTGAATAGGGATTTCTGAAAATTCTATGTTGAATAACTTTGGCGTTGATGGACGGAATTGGCTGAAATTTTCAGGAAAATGGCACATTTTGTTTCTGAGCGTCCCCTGAAAGTTTGGGGGGGTTTTGTCAAGCGGGGGCCGAGAAAAAAGGGGGGTCCCAAAACGTGTTTTTAACTTTGAGTTTTCCATAGGGCGGTTGGACTCACTTTTAGCTCGAACGGCTGAATGGATTTCTATGAAACTTGGCAAAATTGTAGAGACTGTTTGCCCGATGTGCCTTTGCTAGGTCTCAAGATATGTGCTCCAGTGGATTTTGAGAAATTAACGTTCAAAAAAATATATATATCTGTGACAGCGTCCCGGTTAGCGCCCCGGTTCGCGTACCAGACGCGTAACGGAACTTCGCGAGGAGAAGCGGATTGGCTCTCCGGTGACTGTCAACATTCTAAACAGTCCGGAGCGGCCGCCATCTTGTCTCTCGGTAGGATCGAGAGACAAGAGGTGGAAATAAACGAAGGGGGAAATGAATGAAAGGGGGCAAGGTAGACCCCTCCTGACCCCCTAGGATTGATGTGGGGGCTATTAAAGGGCCCCGCGGGGGAAAAAAATAAAATAATTTTTTTTTTGATTTTTCGCGGTGGAAGCGCTACCCGGTACGCGAACCGGGTAGCTCACCGGTAGCGGAACCAGAGTCCGCCATCTTGTGTTTCGGACAAATTTAGTCACAAGATGGAGGATAAACAATGTTGGGAATGGGTATAAGGGGGCACGGGAGACATATCTTGCCCCCCTAGGTTTTCTGAGGGTGGCTCAGGAGGCCCATATATGTAAAAAAAACAACCTTTTTTTTTCTTCAAATTTTCGCACGGTTAGCGCCCGGTCCGCGCACCGGGTATCGTTCCGGAAAGCGTAACAAGGGGAAAACCAAGGGAAATAGTAAAATAATATTTTAGAGTGCTTTGAGGTAGGGTAGCTCTGAATAGAGCTGTTGTGTTGTGTGGGTGATGTAAGTACCAACATGTAGGTACCAATGAAGAGTCTAAAATTCAATGTACACCGTCTCCTCTGTAGATATTTTGTATGTTCTAATATGGGTTATTTAAATGTAAATGTGTGGAAAAGTACTTCATGCTTTAAAGCAATTGTATTTTTGAACTGATTGTTCTTTCCTCTTAGTCCTCCTCTTTGTTTTTTTTTCCCCACACTCTTCTTCAGCATGATAGTTGATAAATTTGTTCCCTCAAAAAATTTATATACATAAAAAAATTATATTAAATATATATAAAATATATTTTTCCTTTAAAAGAAGAATACATTTTACAGCTTTTGATATTTGCTATTAAAAAACCATTGAAATTCACTGAAAAAAACATAGGTTATAGACCATATATAGTTAGGAATTAGCATTTACAAAACCTTATTTAACTCACACAAAACCATTGAAATTCGCATATATAGTTAGTTGCACTAACTATATATCGCGCACCCGCAATCCACTGCTGATCATGTCACATATTACATCATTCATGACATGGTCAGTGACATCACTGATGACATCACTGATGACATCTCAAATGACATCACTGATGACATCACTGATGACAACATCCAGTGACTAAATGTTTCTGTAAAGTTAAAATATGTCTTACATATTGAAGAATGAGTGGATGTATAAGTGTCTGGATGAAGGATTTAGTAGGTGCATGACTGACTGTATGAGTGAGTGATTAAATGTGTCTCACTGAGTGCATGGGTTAGTGACTAAACTGTCTTAATTTGTGCATCATTATGTCTGTTGTTCTGTAAACTGCTGCATGTGTTGATCAGTAGCTATATGAGTAACTATATGGGTTATTGATTGGTTGCCCAAGTATTTTTATGGGAGACTGAGTGAGTGTGTGGGTGGCTGGGAGGTGTATGACTCTGTGCATAGATGTGTGAGCAGTTGATTCACTAGCTGTATGGGTTCAAAAGTGCATGTGGAAACAGCTGTATGGGCGGTTGACTGTGTGCATGAGTGTATTGGTGAGTGAATGGATATCTCAGTGCTACATGTCAAAGTAAGTACATATGTAAAACACAGTACATGTGAGAGTTGACATATATAAATAACTGTGCATAAGAGCCAGTGAATGTGTGAGTGGCTGTATGGATCATTGTGAACTTGTATCAGGGATTGTATAAGAGAGTAAATATGTGTTAGTATATGTTTGAATAAGTAAAGTGTGTATAACTGTATAGTTGAGGAAATGGAGGTGTGATTGATTCTTTGCATGACTGACTAGGTGTGTGAGTAACTCCATGGATGAGTGACAGTCTGTGAGTGTCTGTTTACACTGAGTGTATCTAAGGTTATATTAGAGTCTGAAGAGGTTCATCGTATTATCACATGAATGATGTCAACAGTGATGTGATCAGTAATGTCAAATGAGATGTCATCAGAGATGTGATCAGTAATGTCAAATGAGATGTCATCAGTGAGGTCATCAGTGATGTCATTTGAGATGTCATCAGTGATGTCATCAGTGATGTCATTTGAGATGTCATCAGTGATGTCATCAGTGATGTCATTTGAGATGTCATCAGTGATGTCATCAGTGATGTCACTGACCATGTCATGAATGATGTAATATGTGACATGATCAGCAGTGGATTGCGGGTGCGCTATATATAGTTAGTGCAACTAACTATATATGCGAATTTCAATGGTTTTGTGTGAGTAAAATAAGGTTTTGTAAATGCTAATTCCTAACTATATATGGTCTATAACCTATGTTTTTTTTAGTGAATATATATATATATATATATATATATATATATATATATATATATATATATATATATATATATATATATATTTACAGCTATTTTTGATACCAACGTTTATCATGCCAATGCAACTAAATTTCATGCAATCTTTTTAGTAATTGTGGATGTTTCCACTAAATGAATGTATTCGTATTATTGTTTAAGCATGACTTTGCACTATATTTCTCATTATAATTCACGAGCCCCGTATATTTATGTATTTATCACTGAATGTATGGATTTGTATTAATTGTACTAGCATGATTCATTAGAGGTATTTTCATTATTATTGAAGAGCATCATGTACCAATGTATTTATACATGTGTAAACCATTTTTTCACGCATAATTCGGTGCCGCTTTGAACTGATATAACATTTATTCCATGTCTATGACTCACCACATCATCACGTGCTGGAGGTGTAATCCTTTTTAATGGTCCGCCCATGTTCTAGCGTTGTCATGTGATCAAGCCACTCCGGTGGTGAAACGCGTTATGGCCGACAAATAAATGCACTATAATTCGCACGAATTTTGGGTTCGAGTCTGCTTGTACGTTGCTCGCATGCGTTGTTAGCGGTTTCTCCGAGCAGTTACTTGGATATATAACTGGTGAAGCTTCGACCAGTAATACCCGAACCCCCAAACTCTCTGTGGTGACCGGTAACAGGAGCTTTTCTTCAAGCCTCGGCAAGAAGCATCTACAATCCGGGAGGATTACACCTGTTTACCCCCCCACCAACAACTATGCAGGTGCCTGGATCGCTCGCTATGCCTCGGCGCACCGGAGGGTGCACGGGTTTCCTGGCAGAACATGAAAGGTAGGACCTGTTGTGACATTGTGGGGTGTTTGGAGTGCCAAAGGTCCTGGAACGAGGAGGGAATTTTCACTCTCCAGTCCAGTTGTCACCTTCCCCCATTAACTAAGCGTTTTATACCAAAATGTCGGCCGACACACTAAAGGACCGGGAAGCGGCGGCTCTCGGACTCTTTGTTAACAAAGCCCCTGTTCGAGAAAGACCTGTAACACAAGGGCATGCTAGCACCACACAGGACAACGACTTAAAAAGTAAAATGAGAACCCTGGAAAAGCTGAGGCGCGGTGAACAAGCCAAGTGGTGGGAGCACAGGTCGCTAACAAGTTACTTGAACGCAGGCAGAATCCCTCGTGGGCTTCGCATTCTTCTAGCTCCCAGTTACGAGCAGCCCAACCCGGAACTCATGAAAAGGTGGGCCCAACGCAATCTTGAGTCCTCTAGAGAATTGGTAATATTATTGGTAGAATACGCGGAAATAGACCGCCTTGAACTTAAAAAAAAAGTAGTGGCACTGACTGATGAAATTGCACAGATAGGAACCTCGGATGAAATAAAGAAACTCAATACGGAAATGACTACTCGCCTGCGAAAAGAAGAGGAGAAAATAAAGACACGCAAAGCCTTCAAATTCCAACGCGACCTAGCAGACTATGAATGCGGACGCATTTTTACTTTTGCCCGAAAATTCGACAGCGTAAAAGCAGGCAAAAAGACAGGCCCCAACAGAAATAATTCCAAAGCTGGTTCCTCAAATGCAATAAATCAAGATGAATCCACTTACTCAGACATCAGCTCTGCGGCAGAAAGCGAAACTGAAGGGAACAGTACCAGATCCCCACCACGTGACCCCAGCACCATACCTACACCCGGCGATGAAATAGTTTTTTTTGCCAAGGAACGGCTGGCCAGCCTAAGACCAAGGAACCGGCAGAACTCAACCGGGAGAGGCGAAACTACAAACGTGGCCAAAGGCGCAAAGCCCGCAAACGCGCAATCAGACTCAAGCGGGAAGAAGAGAGGACGAGGACGGGGATGGTGGAATCGACGCTAATTACAGCAAATCAAAGCAACAAACCTCTTCTCAATACTAACAACACCAGGAAACAAGAGGAAGAAAAAGAAAGAACGGTAATAAATCTAACTGAAACGGTCTTAAAGGAAGCAGAGATCCAAATCTTATCTCTAGGTTTATCTTTCTGCAACGAATCTAACTTCGACTACGCCACCACGCGCATGGACATTTACCAATTCATCTGAAAATTAAAATTACTAAAATATCATGAACTAAACAAAATGAAAAAACCAGGGAGCAATACCAATATCAATAGCTCCAACATGAATGAAGAAATTATGCTTACACCCTCAGGGTCCCAACTGCCTCTGCTAAATGTGCTCAGGGACCTACACACAGAAGGTCGCAATACCAACTCTCAAGTACCATCCACCTATCCTGACAACCCTGCTCCCAGTCAGTCCACAATGGGAGCAGCCAAGACACCATTCAAAAGAAAATCTACATTCAACCCGATCATGCTTCGGGATGGGATTGATATCTACAATGAACATGTTATTGAGGAAATTAAAAAACTTAACTACAGAACATGCGCCTCTAAAACTAAAATGTCCAAATCCAACAGACAATATCAAACACTAGTATCCAAATTGAAAAATAACAACCAAGTCATTATCAGGAACTCTGACAAAGGAGGAAATGTCGTTTTATGGGGAAAAGACCAATATATGGCCGAAGCCATGTCCCAACTAAATGACTGCACCTGCTATCACATCAGTAGTGCTGCAGCAGTTAGGGACACAGCCAATTCCTATTACATGAAACTGATAGCTTGGAAGAGTGCCGGCCTAATCACCAAAGAAGAACATCTATATATGAGAAACGACCATCCCACCATACCAAACATCTACTTTGTGCCCAAAATACACAAAGATGCCAAGAATCCACCGGGTAGGCCTATTATCTCCACCAGAAATAGCCTCCTAGAGCACACCTCCAATTACATAGATTTTTATTTACAGGATTGTGTTACTGATCTGGAATCCTACCTAAGAGACACAAGTGATTTTCTTGGAAAAATCAAAGACTTTGTATGGGATCCAAATTACCACCTAATGACTATGGATGTTTCATCCCTATATACATGTATCAACCACCAGGACGGCATGAGAGCTCTGGAATTTTTTCTCAATCTAAACAGAGCCTCATCAGGCGATCATAACCGCATGTTGTTGGACATGGCCAAGTTCTGTTTGAATCACAACATGTTTACTTTTAACCAGGTTTTTTACCAACAAACCAGGGGCGTAGCAATGGGGGCTAGCTTCTCCCCCAGCTACGCTTGTATTTTCATGGGCTGGTGGGAGAATCTGATCCTAAAGGGCACACATATTGAAGAATACACCAAACACGTCAAACTATACTATCGATATATAGACAACCTGTTTTTGATTTGGGATGGAACTGCAATTGAGGCACAAGAATGGGTAAACACTCTCAACAACAATACCATAAACCTCACATTCACTAGCAGTATCAATAAAACGCACATTTGTTTTTTAGATACCGAATTGTACATTGCCAACAACATCTTGGAAACAAAACTGTATAGGAAAGAAACCGCAGGGAATTCTGTCCTGCATTACTCCAGTTTCCATCCTAAACATTTGATTCACAGCATTCCCTACGGGGAAATGTTGAGAATTAAAAGGATTTGCAGCAACCCGCTGGACCTGGATAATGCCCAACAAGAATGCAAAGAAAGATTCCTCGCCAGGGGGTACCCCACTAAAATCATAGATACTGCCATCCAAAAAACCAGGGAGCTTGACAGAAACACCCTCCTCACTCCCAAACAAATCCAATCTCACAAGACAAAAATGGATGCTCGATCTGATAGCATCATCGAAGTCAGACTAATTGTACCCTACAGTGCCCAAAAGAACGCCATAACCAAGATCATTAACTCCAATTGTCCCATGATACGCAGCGATCCCATCATAGGCTCACACATGCCGGCTAAACCGAGCATTGCATACAAGAGAGCCATTTCACTACATAATAGTCTTGTGACAAGTTGTCCTGAATCTAAACCTTCAGCTGAATGGTTTAGAGCACCCAATGGTTTCACCAAATGTCACTCATGCAAAGCGTGCAAATATGGCATAAATACCACCAGCTACCGCACTGCTTTCAGCAATAGGGAGATCAAAATCACCAAAAATCTCCATTGCAAAACTGAATTTGCCATTTATGTTCTCGAATGCACGTGTCCCTTGAGATACGTAGGCAGCACTAAGCTGCCAGCCAACATGAGGGTCCTCCAACATATGAGGGCCATTACTAATCAGGATCCCACCCACCCAGTGGCCAGACACTTTCACGAAGTCCACAACAACAACTTACAGGACCTCCGTTATTATGTCATTGACACCATCCCTAAAACAAAACAAGGCGGCGATAGAGAACATAAAATGCCCAAACTAGAAACCAGTTACATTCTAAACCTCAACAGCAAACACCCAGGGGGCCTCAATAATACTGAGGACTTACACACTTGCCTCTGAACTCATGCCCCCTTTCATAGGGCCCCACCGCATTATCCTGTTTTCCCAGGGTCCCACCTTTCGCTAACTGTGTCCATTTCTTACGAGTTATTTCCATCTGGACTCACATCCCGTTGTCCCATACATATCCTTACGTATTTTGCAACGGACATTAATTCTAACATACTAGCATCTCCTTACCCTTTTACCTTATTACTTTGTTTTTTACATCCCTGCAGCCGCCCTCTGTCTCTCTTCCCCATACTTTTTCACATTTTTATCGCATTTTTCTTCATCACTTTCACCCCAGCACACCATCTCCTGTTGCCCCCAGACATGGACTGTAATGTATTTACACAGCTATTTTTGATACCAACGTTTATCATGCCATTGCAACTAAATTTCATGCAATCTTTTTAGTAATTGTGGATGTTTCCACTAAATGAATTTATTCGTATTATTGTTTAAGCATGACTTTGCACTATATTTCTCATTATAATTAATGAGCCCCGTATATTTATGTATTTATCACTGAATGTATGGATTTGTATTAATTGTACTAGCATGATTCATTAGAGGTATTTTCATTATTATTGAAGAGCCTCATGTACCAATGTATTTATACATGTGTAAACCATTTTTGCACGCATAATTCGGTGCCGCTTTGAACTGATATAACATGTTTTCCATGTCTATGACTCACCACATCATCACGTGCTGGAGGTGTAATCCTTTTTAATGGTCCGCCCATGTTCTAGCATTGTCATGTGATCAAGCCACTCCGGTGGTGAAACGCGTTATGGCCGACAAATAAACGCACTATAATTCGCACTAATTTTGGGTTCGAGTCTGCTTGTACGTTGCTCGCATGCGTGGGTAGCGGTTTCTCCGAGCAGTTACTTGGATATATATATATATATATGTATATATATATATGTATTCATCCATTGATGTTCTTTTGCCAGAACATCCAATCCAGCGGCACGTTTAAACAAACACTAGTCCACTCTTCAGGTCAGTTTCTCTTTTTTATTTTTAGCATAGACCAATTAACTTTTGACATTTCATAGTCCTTCTAAGTTATAATCAAGACCTACGCGTTTCGGCGTTCTGCCTTCTACTGGGTCTACATATATATATTTCCTCAGATCCTCCAAAGAATTAACGGAGGTAGGGCACTCAATGCTTCAAAGTTGTTATTGTTCGGGTTGGCTTACAACAACAACGGTCTCTTGGGACGCGTTTCAGTTTCTGCCTTTTTCAACATAAATTTCGGCATTTTGGAAATATGTATTTATATTCCCATACATGTTCCTCGGCATGACTTGATCATAGAAAGGGAAAAGCTACACAGATGCTGCACAAGTGGGCTGGGGGTTACACATAGATATTCCAATTTCTCTGCAGGACAGTAAATACAAATGTAAAAAATGAAAAATAAGAATAACAAATAGTAGAGTTAAACTAAAAGAAAAATTATAAGACAGCAAGTTATAATTATCCATAAAATGTATAGTGATAACGTCCTCACTACAATTTCCATGCATTTGACTCGATGGATTGGTTACAATAGACTATTACTGTACCCAGGCTATTTTTTACAGACTTTACACCCCAGTGAGCTAGTAATCTTATTCACAGTTCACAGATCTTTAATGTCTACTCTGAGTACAAAAGCATTCATTCTATCCTGCAATAGAACAAAATAAAATAGGACATTAGCTGTCTGGTTTCATAAACAACCAATTAACATCAAAATTGGCTTATACATGCTGCTAGCAATTCAGGAAAATCACTGTTCTACTATTAATTACGTGCACATAATATAGTGTACATTCACACAGTAGAGCACTTACAGATGTACATACAGTTCCTCGTCGGCATTGAGCCCTTTCCGCTCCTTACTGTTAAGTGCCACGATATACCTTGTTTCCAGAATCCTACATTTTTTCTCTCTGTCCACACCTCTTTCATCCATCCTGATACCGTCAATCACACTGAACTTAACATCTTTGGTATCGCTGTCATGAAAGGCCTGCCAATGTCTGGCTAGTGCATAGCTAAGATCCATATTCTTAACCGCTCTAAGGTGCTGCAGGATACGTTTGTGTACCTGCAAAGTGGTAAAACGCACATACATCGTCTCGCATCCGCATTTCAACACATACACTACATATTCACTCTTATATGTGTAGTGACCTTTTATTTTGTATACCCTTTTATTGATGGAAATCTCTTTCCAATGTTCTCCATTTATGCACGCTTTGCTTTTTCTGCAGCAGAAAAGACCATCTTGTGGTCGTACCCATGTTTCTTTTTCAATTCTAACATCACTGTAGACCAGCCTGTCTCGGATCGAGTCTGCTCTTTTAAATGTGATCAAGGGTTTTTTCGTTATATCCATACTTTTAATGGGGTCACTTTTTAGTTGATGCCAGTGTTTCTGTAACATAGTTCAAAGTGTGTTGTGTGCAATGTTGTATGTGGTGTTGAATCTGTGTTCCAGTTTGTTCTACTCTGTGTTTTTTTCTGAAAATGAAAGATTCCCTTTGTGTTCTATCTATGCTCTCATTGGCTTTTTTAGGATACCTTTGCTGTACCCTTGTTGCTGGAATCTTAGTGTCATCTCTTCTTTTGCTTTCTAAAAATCCTCTTCCTAATTACAAATACTTCTGGCTCTTAAATACTTGCCATAGGGCATGCCCCGTATCTGGCTGAGTGGGTGAAAGCTATGTGCATGCAGTAAACTATTGCCTGCTCTACGTTTTCTGAATAGCGAGGAAATAATTTCTTTGTTCTTAACTTCGACTTTTACATCAAGCAACTCAGCTAAAGTACTGCTTATCTGACTTGTGAATTTAAGATTCAGGGTATTCTCATTGATTTTGCGTAAAAAATACTCAGTACTATCACTATAACCTCAACCGATGAAGAAAATTTCATCAATGAAGCGTAGCCATGTCACTATGTTATAGCTCCATTTTTCCAGTGGGTATTTGTACAAAATCTAGTCTTTCAACCACCCCATATGCAGGTTCCCAAAACTCTGGGCAAAACATGTGCCCATGGCTGTCCCTTGTTGTTGTTCATAGATGTTGTTATTAAAGAAGAAAATATTGTGTCTATGCCACCAACTCATCATTTCAGACAACATCATATTGTACCTATAAAATCTTATACGTCTCTACTTCAGAAAATATTCAGTATCCCTGATACCATCATCATGGCTGATACTGATATACAGTGACTGAACATCTAATGTCGTGAATAGACAACCCTCCTCCCATTGCGTGTCCTCAGGTGCCTGAGGAAATCAGTGATGTCCCTAATGTATAATGGTAATCCCTCAACAAACGGTCTGAGGAAGGTGTAAATATACTTGGACACATTTTCAAACAAACTCCCCCGTGCTGCAATGATTGGCCTGCCAGGTGGTTTAGAGGCGTCTTTGTGTATCTAAGGGATGAGGTAAAAAACAGGAAGTTTAGGTTTGACCCCTCTCAAAAAACTGTATTCATCACTACTAATCAACCCTTCATTTCTCCTTTGGGATAGTTGATTACTGAAGCCCTTTTCCACTTCCTTACAGTGTGCTAAGTTAACCTTTTTGTAGCATGTTCGGTCCCTCAAATGATTATCTGCTTTATTCATATAGGCTTTCTTTGACCACAGGACTATGTTGCCACCTTTGTCGGCACTCCTCACCACTATAACTCGATTCTCAGATACTTTCTTTATAGTTTCCTTGAGGCTGGGATTGGCAATGTGCCGTACTAGTTTTCTAGAGCCCCTCATTTCTTTGATTTCAATTGTGACCCTTTACGCAAATTTGTCTATCTAATCATTTAGGGTAGGGGGTAAGGTTTTTGATCTAGGTCTGAAGGCCGAACCGCCCCCTTCAGAGACCCAGACACCCTCCTTTTCTAGTCTTTCAGCTATCAAATTCTTTTCTGAGGAACCCGTCTGCTCCTTTCAGTTCACATAACTCCTGCATAACATCAATATCACCAACCACCAAGTTCTGGTCGGTGGTGTTGGTGGCGGCAGCTACTGCACCTTTGGGGATAATCATTTTGTATAATTTTGCTAGCTTCAGTTTCCTAACACATTTGAAAAGCTCAATTCTGGTTTCCACATAATCAAAGTTTTCAGGTTCACAGTATGATAGTCTCAATGTAAATTTGTTGTGGTCCTCATCGGTAAGTGTCATGTCTGAAAGGTTAATTGACATCATTGTTTCTTTACTCAGTATCTCCTGTTGCTTCTCATCACTTTGCCACTGTTTTCTTTGGCGTTTTCTTTTTCCTTGGCCACCTCTTCTGCTCTTCCTCTTTCTCTGCCTCTTTGTCTTGTGTTGCCTCGCCAGGGTCTGCGATTTGTTCTCCTGTCCATCTTCAAAAAAATCAAACTTGGCTTGTAGTGTGGTGTGTCCACCCATTCTTCAGCCATCCCCGTGATCCGTGTTTGATGTACTTGCATCACTGGGAGGGGGGTCTTTCTGTGTGCTCACCACCCCTTTGAGTTTCTGCCTCCGCAGATTATCAAAGCTTTTTGCGATGGTGTATATTTGACCTGTTTCATAGTCAATTCTGTCTCTGTTAAACGTGCGTGCCTTCTTCTGTACAATCCCATCTTCAAATGCAATGAGTCTATCACCCATAGATTTCAATAGCGATTGAACCAATTCCGGGTTTTCATGTTTTCCAGACTTCTAGAATATATATGCTTTTCATAGTACTAGTTCATAAAATTGAAAAATTGCATGTAATATAATGTAAAATAAATGTATGTAATAATTGTGTTACAAAATATATATGTATATACATATATATGAACACACATACACATAGCTGTATATATATATGTGTGTGTGTTTTAACTAATTATATATGTATACATAGTATTATTAAGTATTGGTGGAATGTGTGTTATTTACCTTATGTTCATGTTATATGGTAAATATTTAAGAATTACTACTTTAAACAGAAGATATTTTTTAAACAATATTTTTGTATGTTTTTTTGACGATATTAGTGTTAAACAATAAATTATTGCAAATGTTTCTTACTTACCATAATACATATAGGGACACAATATTGTGGTAAGAAATATTTTTGACACAGTATTTATGTTAAACGATATTTTTTACCTTGATATTGTGTCCATGATTTGTCACTAGGCAGACAGGTAGGAGGGCCCACTGCAATCCCATCCCCAGAGGGAGCTCTAGGCCCTTGCCTTACTCCCCTGCAGCTGCTCCAATTCAATTATGGCCCTATCACTGTGCCTGTAAGTTAGCAATATTTGCTTTATCTTTACAAAGTGTCAAAGTGTAAATCATAACCGTACATTCAAATTATTTCTTCATATTTCATTGCAAATCATTGTCCATTTTAAAGGTTTAGAACTATACAGATCCCTTATTCCACCACTCATAACCAAACTCGTTCACGCACACTAAAATGCTCCAAGGTCCTCATCCACCCTCCACTGTCACTGTCACCCATATGTTAAAAAAAACATACTTATTTCACTATATTTGGGATCCATCGATGTTGGGCGTTACTATAAAAATAATCAATGCTGCATTTTAGTGAATCTAATTTCTTTCTTTCATTTCCTTTTGTCACTACTGGGTCAAGTTCATTCCCATACCTCTCATTCTTTGAGAATGAAACTATTCAATGCGATATATGGACGCAAAGGCCTTTTAAAAGGACAAAAAGATGGGTCTCAGATCGGGTCTGCTTTCTGCATGACTACCTCACATCAAGAGTTAAAATGGGACATGCAATATGGATCCCAATTTTAATTGAAAGGGGGTCTTGCTAGGGTTGTCCTTGTCCCTCAGATATTTGTTTTGGCTGTGTAACTCTTGACCACTGTCTTGAGGTGGGAGGGCAGACATAAAGACGTTTACATATACAGAATACAAAACAAGTTATTTTGTTATATGTAGATGTAATAATACTATTCTTAAATTTCAATGACATGGCTCAGGCGCATATTTATCAAAAACTTTCATCAACCTTGCACCATGCAAGGAGACGCAGGGGCGACACAACTACTAATTCAGGTTTACCAAGCCATACAAGACCACCTTGTGTGGCTGTGCATGGTTTAATAAATCAAGAGTAATGGAAAGTAGCTCAGTGCAAAATTCTGTGTTGCGTTACTCTGCTTCAGGGAGGTGTTCAATGGGTGGAGCGTCAGACGGACGCCAAGATTGCCCACACATTGATCTGGAACGGAGGAAGCCATCGATTCTTAAAGATTCCAACATAGCGGTAACTTTTCCAGCTATTGGATGCTCGCCTCTTTTACGACCAGCTGACAGAGTTGAGGTCCTGGCTGGGACATTCATATTTTAGATGATTTTGGGATTAGATACTCAGACACCTTTACCATGGGACCTCCATAAAATGTTACACTGAGACGTTTACTCAGGCAAGACACTATTGGAATTCTCCATTGTGACGCTGTGCTTTTGTGGACCCAACTTACAAGTCTGATTGGGATGGTTCGCCTTATAGAGTTAGCTCCAAATTTCTTTCAGAATACTATTTCAAATCGTATATTGGTTCAGAGCCCCTTACACTACATATTCGGCGATAATGCATAGTACTCAGATGGTTATTTGCCACTGAATCAGTTGTCTCTTCAGCGCCCTGATGAAGGAATTGCTTGTTATATTCCATTTCGGAAACGTGCATCAGCGCTTTCTACCTTGGATTGATTTATTTACTTAATCTATTGAGCAAACATTGTATTGTATTTTGGTGTGTGTATGTATTGGTTTGCTAGTATTTTTTTTGTTTATTGTATATGTGTCTTGAATAATCTGTTATGTCTTTGGTTATTTTATCCTAACTGTTTATTATATTATGCTATTTGTTTTTCTTCTAGTTAGTGGGGCTCCTTTACAATTGATGTGCCTAAATATATTGGTGTGTATTGTTTTAATGCATATGTTTCCTATCAAAAAATGGTCTTTTTTTTTTGGTCCTCATTAGCCACCATGGTTTCAAATGCTGACAACAAAAAAGTAGAAGAAAAAAAATGTCATGCTGCCTCAGTTACAAGACTGGCAGGGATTCAATTTACGAGTTGTTCTGACACACAACAGCAGTGACACTTTCTACAGAGGTCAAACGCCTAGCAGTCTAGACGGCAAATAAAACCAGGGTACCAATTACTACCATTGCATGCCGATATTCCAACGGGAGAAAAAGGCATAGCAGGGAGATTAAGCCATAGTTGCATAATCATCGGACCGGGGGGGGGGGGGGGGTGGAAACCCGGCTCCATCAATGGAACCAATCACGTAATTGCTAAAAAGCTCTCTTATCTTGATTTCCAGCCCTAGCAAGATCTAATTTTGAGACTTGCAGGACTGAGGCACACCAATCATTAGGAGAAGGAGGGGTAGAATCCTTCCATCTTCTGCAGATTTCCCTTTGTGCCAGTAAGATTGAATAGAACTGAAGGTTCTTGGCTGGGCTCCGAGCGTGGTCTAGAACTCCAAAGATTACGAGTCGGAGGTCAATTGTTACAAGAAAGCCCAGTGAGGACGTGAGTGTATTGCTTATTGAGTCCCAGAATGGAGCCAGGTGGGGACAGTCAAAAAACATATGCACATCGGGGGCCGCCTCTAAACCACACCGAGCACATGCCACTGGACCTCCCGAGGAGAATTTTGACAACCTCTGTGGGGAATATTAGGCCCTATGTTTGGTGAAAAGATGATTCCTGCGAAGCCAAGCCGGCTTAACAATGTCCCACAGAACTTTGCAGGACATCGACCACAGATCTTGCACATTTTGGCCAAGAATTAAAGGACCCCACAGGGATTCGGGTAGATGGAATTCACTGTCAATTTCTTCCTGGATTAAGTTGTACCATAGGGAGATCTCCTTCTTGGCCGGGGATTTCTCTAACAAAAGGGATTCAAGTTGGCAGCTCCCCCCTAAGAGTAAACTACACCCCAGAGAAGGCTGGGAGGCATATGCTTGAGCCCAACTAGCTATCTGCATGTACTTAAATCTAGAAAGATTAGGCACAACTTTGTTAATTAAGCAATCCCAAGGGAGCAAACACCCCTCCCCAAACTTCTATTCCTGCCTCCCTTAACGGGACTGCCAGACTGTCTCCCAGCCAACCTGGACTCTCGGGAAGACCCCAAATCGGAGACCTGCTAGAGAAGTACCCCAGCTTTATTGATGACCTCAGCCTAGCCCAAGTTTTTGCCATACCCTGCAACACCTTCAATTTGACTTTTTTTTTAAAATGTAGGGTCTCCAAATTTAAACAAAAAGCCTGACTGACCGACTCCCTCCCCTTTCAATAAAGCTGAGAACATACTCCCAATGCCCGCATCTGTTGGCATCTTTAGTAGCATTCGCGCATGGGATAATTGAAACGCCCATGCGTAAATTTGCAGGTCTGGAGCTGCCAGGCCGCCTTTCTCCCTACGACGCCTTAGTTTCTTCCACGCGATCCTTGGAATTCGTTTATTCCAAATAAAGGAAGTGATATCTCCCTGTAGTTTAGCCAATAAAGATGCATCAAAATGAAGAAGAATTGTGTTAAATAAAAAAGAAATCTTTGGTAAAATAGTCATTTTCACCAAGTTGACCCTACCTAACATATATAATGGGAGATGTAGCCAAGATCGCATTAATTTACGGCAATATTTTGCAACAGCAGCAAAATTGGTTGTAACAATCTGATTGATGTCAGTAACAATGCTAAGCCCTAGATATCGAAGATTTGTGCTGGGTTGCAGATTTATTTCGCTAGCATCATCATTCCACACCATCATTTCAGTCTTCGAGGCATTTACCTCGTATCCAGAAATTTCCCCGAACTCCAAAGCAAGCTTGATAGCTGCTGGAAATGCGGTGCGGATCTCCGATGAAAAGATCAAAATATCGTCCGCATATAGGGCCTCCCTCTTTTCCCAACCTCTATAGATGAAAGGCTTGATGTTAATATCCTCTCTTAATCTTTGAGCAAAAGGTTCTATATAGAGATCGAATAGGAAAGGGGAAAGAGGGCAGCCCTGCCGTGTCCCCCTTGTGATCTTAAAAGAGTCCGATAAATCTCTATTCACCAGAACACAAGCTGTGGGGCTCTGGTATAGAAGACTAACTGCTCTACGAAAGCCATCACCAACATTACATTTTGCCAAAGCCCCCGACAGGTACAACCAGTTGACCCTGTCGAAGGCCTTGGTTGCGTCCAACGTGAGGACAGCTAAGGGTATGGAATCCGTGGTTGCCATATCGATGGCCCCTATAAGGTCATATGTGAGTTCGTAGAGTTGGCGACCCTTGACGAACCTCTTCTGGTTTGGGTGTAGAATATCAGGCGCAACCAGACCTAACCTCTTCGCTAAAATGGATGCAAAAATTGTATAGTCTGCGTTCAATATTGAGATTGGCTGCTATGACCCACAGTTAGAGGCCGACTTCCCGGGCTTTAAAATAAGCGTAATTGATGCATTATCCCAAGCTGTCGGCGGTAACACACCTTCCTGTAATATTTGGTTAAATAAGATAGTGAGAAAGGGAGTTATTTCTTTTTCCAGGGCTTTGTAGATTTCAGCTGGTAAGCCATCTGGACCTGCCGCCTTACCCCTCTTACTGCCCTGGATTGCAGCCCTGACCTCCTCCTCGGTGATAACACTATCAAGAAAAATACGTTGTGCTGAGGAGAGTACCGGTAAAGAGATTCCACACAGCCAACTCTCAATACTCTCTGGAGCGATCTTTTTATCCTCATGATATATAGACTGGAAAAACTCTCTAAATACTCTTCTGATATCTACGTCAGAAGAGAAAGTACCAGCGCATGTCGTGACAGACTCAATGGTGTTCCGGGCCTGATCGGTTTTGGACTTCCAGGCCAATAATTTACCAGCCCCTTCCCCATACTGGAAGTGAGCTAATTTACTTGCTTCCCATTTCTGTAAAATTCTTTGGTTTAGGACAGAACACAATTGTCCTTTTAAAGAGAGTAGTTTATTGTGTAAAGACAATAGTATGGATTCAGAGGCGGTAATATTAGCATCAATTTCAGCTTGAGTTTTAGATAGATCAGCTTCAATGGAGGCGACTTCCTGTTTATACTGCTTCCTCTGAATGCAACCTTATTTGTGATAAAACCTCTCAAACAAGCTTAAAGGCATCTCATACTACACTGGAGGAGGCTGACCCAATATTAGCTTGCATATAATTCTGGGCTTCAATTTTAATGTAGGTAACGTCTTCAGGTGACGAGAGTAATGAGCGGTCAAAAGACCAAGATCTAGAAGAGGTTTTAGTGACTCCAGTAAGTTCCAAAGATACTGATGAGTGATCTGAAAGATGAGAAGGGGGATAACAAGCACTCTTAACGGAGTCCACCAACTTGTGACTAATTAAGAAAAAATCTATTCTCGATTGATAGTGATACTTGTAGTTGCGAAAAGAGACTCCTTGTTGTTGTCCTGACCTTGCCCTCCAAATGTCTACGTAACTGTATTGCTTCATGCACTTTAGCAGGAAGGCCCCTGCAATTACTACTGCAGTGATGGCCCATCTGCCACCTGGGTCAACCATCTGAGAAACTACTCTCGTTTTTATTGATTTTTTAAAAAGGATAGTCACCCCCCCTAATATTCATCGTTTGTGAAGTTGATATTGACACATCAATCCACCTATTTTTCTTAACCAAATTGAGTATCTCTGTCTCAATTAAATGTGTCTCCTGGAGTATAATGACCTGCGCATCCAAATCACGTAGGTATTGCATGATCTTATTGACTCTAGGTTTGGTGCGCAGACCATTAACATTCCTGGAGAGAAAAAAGGAATGTTGGGGAGAAACATGGTGGCAGCAGGCTAGGCTGCCGCGGTACTCCGTTCCGAGCTCCTGTCAGCGGCTGCTCTTTTCTGTTGTGAAATGCCATAAGAGCCGGCTATTTCATCTTTTTTGAAGGGGGGAGCAATTGGAAAACCCCGAAAGCATTGAAGAATTGATCTGTGCAATTTATTTTTAAAAAAGCGCTCTTCGCCTGACGCTTGTTTTACTCTCTTGTCTCGGGGACAGACGTCTGTTTACTCTTTCCATGTGTTTCGACCCCGGGGCAGTGCAGCTTTCTCGCTTGGCAGTTTCCAGCCGCCCGACACCGCCATCAGCCCCGTCGGGTCTGTGGTTATGGTCTTTGGCCGCCCTGGAGCTCCGGTGAGGCAGGAGGCTTCGGAGTCTTTGGAGGGACTCTCGTGCTGGCTCCCCTGTTCATCAGGACAATACAAGCATTCCTGCAGCAACGGAGGCAGTGGAGGCGGCTGTGTTAACGGCAGAGGTGAAGGGGAAGGTGAAGAGGGGTCAGACAGTGGCGCATTCTGGTGTAGCTGGTGCTGCTCAGGGGCGTGTGGGGGGAGTGATAGCGCGGTCCCTGAGTTTTTGACAACTATACCATCACCTATATTAGCGCTTACAGCCACAGCTAACCAGGGATCTCGGCGCAAAGGTAGACGCACGTACAAAAGAAAGAGGGAAGAAGTGTTTTGAAGCCAGGTACTTCATATATAGCTTCGGCCGGGCTTACTGCTCCTGTTTCCTCGGATCCTGAGCCTGGGGTAGCCCCTCAAAATAGCACTGTGCTCCCGGAGACCTGCTTAATTAAAGAAAAAACCTTGTCATATTTATCAACAGAGGTGAAAGCAAAACGAGCAAAAAGAAACAATAACAAGGCGGTTAAGACCCTCAAATCAGAGCTCAATCCCGGTTCTAGGATTATGCCCTCATTGCGCTCATATTTCAAGGTTGTGCCACAGATATTAGACCTCACTGAAGATCGCACCCTTCCTATATTGGGCCCTATAAATCTTTTCAATACACCTGCACAGTTAGATTCTCCCGTCCCGCTGTCACCTAGCTTCTCATTAGTTCATTCCATGGAAGTGGTGTCAGAAGATCCCTCTGCGGCAGCAGGGTGCGAAGCACTTTCAACCTCTACCTTGGATAACACTTAACTGCTGCCGGCCTTACAGGTAGACCTATTGCCCTCAACACCTATTTTACCACCTTCCGTATCTGGTGAACCCAGCGGTATCGATGGGGGTGCTATTCCTGTATCTATTGGGAATGGCGCTGAATTAGAGCCAAAAGATCAGCAGGAAGGGATGCAAGGGGCGCCGGAGGTGCCTGGGGGTGCTCAGCTAGGGGCCACTAATATCTCCCCTATCACTACTACAGAGGGCAGCAATATCGCCGTCACTGGCATCACAGTAGCTTCCCTGCAATTAATGTTTGCTACTCTATCTTCAGACATAAAAAAGGGGTTCGATGAATCTGCATCCAACCAGAGAGAGATTAGGAACTATTGTGAATCCTTTGATAATAAGATTGATGGTTTAACTTCGAGAACAGAAGCTCTGGAAGAGACAGTGTCTGAGTTATCTTTGCACTTGGACCAGGCAAAAGAAGACATAACAAAGCTTAAAAAGGAGGACCTTGCTCTGGCCGAGAGGATGGAGATGCTGGAGAATAATGCAAGACGCAGCAATATCCGCATCCTCAACGTGCCGGAGGGTAGTGAGGGCTTAGATATCAAGCACTTCGTCATCTCCCTCTTAAAACAGGCACTTTGCCTAGCTCAATCTATTGAGGACTTGGCCACGGACATCCAACGGATCCATAGAGACCCTTTCAGGCGCAACCCGCAAAGGACTAAACCGAGAAAGATCCTTGTGAATTTCCACACATACTCTCTTAAGGAACATGTTATCAATTTAGCCCTGAAGCAAAAGTATCTGACAGGGAAAGGGTTTAATTTCCAGATAAGGTCCGACTTATCAAGGGTCACTTTGGAGAAGCAGTGGGAATTTGGCAGGAGGATGGATGCTTTCAGGAAGTTGGGTGCAACAGTGCAGCTGGGCTTTCCCGACGCGCTGAAAATAATGTACAATAATAAGATGTTTAATATTCGTACAGTTCAGGCGGCGGATGAGTTATTGCTGACCCTGGGGAAGGATAAGGGGCCTTCTGGGTAAACAGACACAGGTTATTAAGTTTATAATGTTCTCTCCCTTCTGCACTTTATGAAATTGGATAGAAAAATGTTGTTATAAAGTTAAAAAATAATTAAAAATCGAGAAGGGGAGAACATTTGTTAAATCATTTTTTTTCATACTAGGACTAGTAGATGGCACACCTAGATCATTAAATGAGAGTTATTGCTCTCTCTTCTTCATCCTCTACTGCCTCTATCTCTCTCTTTTCTCATCTAGCTCCTAATATTTAGATATAGTCACTGTGCAGGAGCTCGGGTAGGGGTACTATCTACTGGACCTGTTCTGGTTAGATAGATGAAGGGTTTCTCATGGGGGGGGTAGCTTAGGGGACATGATGTTAGGGGGATGGATAAAAAAGTTAAAACGCTCCTCATTTTCCGATTGGTTTCATTCAGTTTTTATAGTAACACAGTAGTGACAAAGGAGTTAGCCTCACAGGTAGGGCTGATTTGTGTCAGCCTTCTCTCTTTCGACCAAAGGAAATTTGGTAGTAGGGATAGGGGTATGTCTTATGAGTAGTCTCAAGATTCTCTCCTGGAATATCAAAAAATGATCTTATAAAATTGATTTATACTTTTGATAATAAAAATTGAAAGCCATTGGTTTGTGGAACAATTGTAATTGTATCTTGGATGTGTTACCTAATATCAAAATTGCTGATTTTGGAGAAGTGTTCTTGTTATTTACTCGGTTTTCTCTGCTCTCTTCTCCCTACATTCTGACATTCAAGGACCCTCTAGTGTTTCTTATGGAGCGTGAGTGTTCTTGACTCATTCATGCATGAATTTTGATGCATTCCCAAATTTACTATTACTGGTAGACATGGTTGCTTCAAAATGCTATGCCTCCCAAGGTGAGGCGTAACGATGAGAAATTTCTTTTATTCTCCTTGCTGTTTCTTCTTTCTATATGTGCTGCCTTTTGCAGCACACATAAAAAGAATTAAATGTCCTAGAAGATTGTTTTTGTGCAGGAAGGTGCCCTTTTCTGCACAAAAACAACCCTGCCTGCAACGCAATCACCCTTGCACCATGGTGCAAGGAAAGGACAGGAAAGTGCCAAATAATGTTAAATTCAGCTCATTCCTGCCCCTTCACGCAGCGCAGGAAGGTGTCTTGCTGCGCTTCATGAAATATTGATAAAATGCCCCTGACCATCGGAGGCACTACACAAGTTCGGTAGGTTGGCAGTTTTGAAAATTAATTGAGCCAAGTCCTGCATCTTCCCCTTTACACCCAGAGACTGATTCATTAGCACTTCCCCTGCCTTGCAGGCAACTCACATAACAAAATCACCACATTTCATTATCTGGGGCTTAATACAGATCAAAAAGATCTAGAAGTCATAGATAATGATGCTAGGTTCACCAAGATTGTGTTGCAGAATAATAGGATGTTCTGCAAGTGCATACCGCTGTGAGTTAGGGTAGTGATTGCTTTATCGAAGATGGTGATACTCCCACACAAGTTGTATTAATGTATTAATCATACTCTGGTCCTTTTAGTGCTTTGTTTAAAGAACTGAATTTCAATATACTTGATTTGATATGGAATGCATAGAAAAATAGGACATTATTGCGGACCCAGAGACTCCTACTGAAAGGGGGGAGGGGCAGCCTGGGTGTCCCAGGCTTAGAATGTTATTATCTGGCCAGCCTAGTCCAGTGAGTAGCCATATGGCTTGTCACGGACCTGGGGCATATCAGCCAGGCAAGTATTCTTACCCCAGTTTGCGGACTGCTTATTGAGACCAAGGACCCTCTTCCCTTCTTGGTTAGGGTGGCAGCTTCTTATAGGTTGCATTGTATGAGCAGGACTCATTTTACACTTGATGGCTTACCCAGCTACCAAAAGGGAAATAGGCCCAAATAGCTATTAAAATGGTTGGACAGAGGTATAGTTAGGGCACCCTCTTGAACTAGGATCAAAAGTAAAATTGCAACAATGGAGCTAGAACAACCACGCATCTTGCCGTATAGGTACTTTACAGCCAGGAAGAAGTAGAAAGGTTGGGACTCTGCTCTAATAACGGGTACAAAGACTTTCTTGATGGCCTTAGGGATAATAAGTAGACAGCTGATATGGGAATGGAAGTATCTGAGAGAGACTAGAGTCTAATTATAAGTTACAACTCAAGGATTCTAGAAGGGAGTGCTTCAGATTTATTCATATTTAATAGTACCCAGAACTTACCTGGCCCCTCGAAAACCAATTAAAACATTCCCCGGGATAGAATCGGCTGAATCGTTGTGGTCAATATGTAAATCCCCAGACAACGGATTCTATCATATACTTTGCTTGTCCGCAGTCCTCTCAAACTCCTGGGCGACTCACACACAGCCGCTGACTATCCTTGCAGGTTTGACTAACATTGGAAAACCAGAATTCAGCCTGTTGGAGTTGCTTCCTTGACCTGGGGATCAGCATGTTCATTGATCTAGCTTTCATAATAGTGAAGTGACTAATAGCAATGTCTTGGAAGTCCATGGGAGGACTGAATCTGGGTAAACGAGAGCAATACATGCAACAGTAGGCTGAATGTGAGGGGACTAGCTTTCACATTGAAGGTAAAAAGGCAAAATAAAATGATTATAGGCATGGGATTAGTTATTGAACTCAGTACCAGAGAGAACAGACCATGTATGAAATGCCACATGAGATGCTCCATGAGATAGACCAGCTACGATAACAACCATTGTTGAGTCGAAGGCAGTGGAATAATGGTTGATGGTAAGCTACACATCTCCACCATGGAAGAGAGAATAGGCTATAATTGTATAGCACGTTTTGCCCCCAGCATGGCATCTGCTTTCACCAACGAATTCAGATGCGAATGAGTAGGAACAGAGGGAATTCAATTTTCTTTGATTCATTTCTTCAAAATACAAGTTCAGATCCTGCATCTGGACAAGGGAGTTAGTTAGCACTGTGACTGAATAACTGTACTACTGTGCTATACTGAGTGTGTAATTGAGAGTTAGTCACAGTAAGATGTGCAAGGAAGCTTGTGGCATGGCTTAAATAAGGTATTATTATGTCATCTCATGTTAAGTTCTGTTATGTTATGTTATGTTATGTTATGTTATGTTATGCTATGGTCTGTTCTGTTATGTTATGTTATGTTATGTTATGTTATGTTATGTTATGTTATGTTATGTTATGTTATGTTATGTTAGGCTATGTGTAATTGTGTATCTCATGACTCACCCGGGAGGTTATGCTGGCGCTCAAAGCAGGAGCTGCATGGGCCAACCTAGGACCGGTTCTAGGCGAAGAGCGAGGTCTTCGTATCTTTGCAGAATTTAAGAACTGATGAGGTAACTCTGATTTTTAGGTGCTGGTCATTCCAGGCTTTGGGTGGAAGCTAGGAGAAGACCCAACTGCCCGACCAGGTTCTGTGTATGTGGACAGTGTGTGTGTAGGAATCTGGCCGAGCGGCGGTGTCTGGTAGGTTTGTAGAAGTTTATGCGGTTCTTGAGGTATGTTGGGTCAATGTTTTGTAAGATTTTGCATGTGTGTGTGAGGAGTTTGCAGCTGTCTAGGTGATATATTGTTAAATCAATAAAATTCCTGAAGCAAACTCATTAAAAGACCAATTGGTCAGTCCTGGGGTCTGTATAGTTAATACAGAACAACCAGGCCTGTTAAGACTTATTGTCTCACCTCCGACATCTAATATAGAGCCATAAGGGGCATAAACACCGAACATTTGGCCCGTTAAGAAGGTCTTTGCATCATGTGAAAGAAGTCAATTCCGGTGTCGGTTAGCAATTCGAGAAGATTTAAAGAAGAAATTGCGTGTTGTGTTAGCCATATGCGGGCAGTCTTGGTGAATTACATGCACGTTGATAAGCTAATATATATGTGTAATTGCAATATTTGAAATGGAGCAGTTGGGCATTGTTATGAGGGTACTGGCTATCTTTCTTTAACAAAAAATATTGTGAGTTTTTGCACAGTGTATTTGGGTATTAATCACACACAGTCCCATGTATGGATCCAATAACATGAAGAATATTTTCTTCCAGTGGGTAGCTCATATAAAATTTATGGAATTGTGCCACATTATTTTGAAACAGTAAGCTTGGCTGAATTTAAACAGTACTGGCACCAACCAAAGTAAATGTAACAGTGTTATTGAATGGGAAGCGACAACCTAAACATACGTGTTTTTTTTATTTCTAGGAATGAGAAGAAGCGTTTTTATTGCCTGTTGGAAATGAATTCATCATACCTCCAGGGCCCGCAAGCAGTGCTCTACTGCTACGAGCATAGCAACACTTCCTGTCTCAGACAAAACAGATCTGATGCCAATCTCTCAGCGATGTACATCATCATGGCGGGATCAATAATACTCACAGTTGGAGGAAACATGGTTGTCATTATTTCAATCTCTCATTTCAAGCAGCTTCACTCGCCAACAAATTTCTTGATCCTTTCATTGGCCACCACAGATTTTCTGCTGGGTCTTGTCGTGATGCCCTTCAGCATGGTCAGATCCATCGAGTCCTGCTGGTACTTTGGGGACCTCTTCTGTACCCTGCACACCTGCTGTGATATTATGCTCTGTACAGCATCTATATTTCACCTCTGCTTTATTTCCATTGATCGCTATTATGCCGTGTGCTACCCACTGCAATACATGACAACAATAACTATTCCTGTAATTGAGGGATTTGTGTTTATTAGTTGGACAGCTCCATTTGTCTTTGCTTTTGGCCTTGTGTTATCCGAAATTCATGTTGATGGAATAGAAGAGTATATACAATCAATTACCTGCACTGGGTTTTGTTTTCTCATTTTTAATAGGATCTGGGGATCGATGTGTTCTTTGATTTCCTTTTTCATTCCAGGCACCCTGATGGTAGGTATTTATATACACATTTTTACAGTAGCAAAACATCAAGCTAAAAAAATAGATGCAATTGCAAACAGACCAACACTCAAATCCAAAGGACACACAAATGTGCCTCTGAAAAAAGAAAGCAAAGCAGCAAAAACATTAAGTATAGTAATGGGGGTATTTATATTAAGCTGGCTGCCTTTTTTCATCCTTAACATACTAGACCCTTTCTTGGACTTCTCGACCCCTGTAGATGTATATAATGCTGCCATGTGGATGGGATATTTTAATTCTACATTTAACCCAATCATTTATGGGTTGTTCTATGCTTGGTTTCGTAAGGCGTTCAAAATTATCATGACAGGACACATTTTTTCTCCAGGTTCTTCAACGTTAAATTTGTTCTCTCACAATAACTAGGTATCAACAAGGAGGTTTGCTAGGGCAAAAGTTGTGGCCTACTTAATAAATGCATTGTTAGACCTGTAAGCCATAAGGTGGTTTTCCCCAATTTTTTTTTCTCTCCTCCTCCATTTAGGTGAACCTAGTTTTGTTGGCCTTAGTACTCTGGGCACATTCCCACTGCTAACCAGTGCTAAAGTGCTTGTGCTCTCTCTTCGAAACATTGTAACATTGGCGTGTACCCAATTGGCATATTTAATTTACTTGTCAGTCCCTAGTAAAGGGGTACTGCATGTACTCCGGGCCTGTAAATTAAATGTTTCTATTGGGCCAACAGCACTGATTGTGCCACCCACTTAAGTAGTCATTAAATCCCTTCACTGCTAGGCCTTTCACACCCCTGTGCTAAGCCTTTTTTTGGGGCTATTTGGGGTAGTTTGCGCTTAGTCCCCCATAACATTTTGTTGACACAAGTATGGGGAAAAGTGCTTTAGAAGAAAACATTCGTTTTTTTCTCTGCAAATGGCATCAATGAGCAGTTAGTAGTGCTAAACTCATCATCTTCCCAGCTTTCAGGAGCAGGCAGACTTGAATCATAAAACCATGGGGCATATTATCAAGGGGGTTTATCTCCGCTTTTTTGGCTTTAAAAGCCAAGAAAGCGGAGATAAAATGATCTCCCTATTACCTAGCTGTCACTAACACCAGTAAGCGACAGCTAGTAGGAGATAGCGACCATCTTGGGCCCCACTTTGCATGTCAGTGATATTTATCACTAATGACATGCAAAGTGGGCGTGCCAAGATGTTAGCGACTGGAAACAGTCACTAACATCGCTATCTCCTATTACCAACTTTTGGAGATATTCGCGCTAAGCACGAATATCTCCAAAAGCTAACACCTGCCCTGAGCAGTTCTTAGCCATGTTATCCAATGGGAGGTGGATAACATGGCTAAGAGCATTAGCTCGGTAATGCATGAATATCGCTGACTTTTCAGCGATATTCATGCATAGCAGCCATTTTTTATCGCATTTGCGATACACCTTGGTAATACCGAGGTTTATCTGCGATAAAAATCGCCGCAGCTCAGCGGTAAATTATTGTCTCTAACCAAGCAATAGCGATAATTATCACTATTGCTTGGTAATATGCCCCATATTTGTCAATACTGCTGTAGCATTTTATTGGGACATAGCCCATTTGTCCTATTTTTGTGCTTTCAACCTCCTTCCAGTTAGTAGTGGAAACAGGTGTGAATGTAGTCCATGGTGGATCCTCAAAAGCTATACATTTCTGTAAAGTAGTCAAAATACTGAATTCATCAAGGGGTCATTTGTGTATATTCTTCAAGGTTTTCCTATACAAAAGTAACAGTTAAATTAAAAAATATTGCAATTGGGTTGAAAAAACAGTCATTTCTGTCTAAGTTTTCATCTGTAACTTTGTGCAACTATGACAGATTTTCAAAAGCAATATACTGGTACATCCACTGTACCCTTTCAGGTTGCGGGGATATATATGGCTTGGAAGTTCACCAAGAACCTGAGGTACCCAGAACCAATAACTGATCTGCACCTTGCAATTGTTTTTCATTGTGTAACGGGTATACAGAGATTTATTTGGCAAATTATAAAGAGTGAAAAATAGTTATCAAGGAAACCTATGTATATCTGAAATGGGCACACTAAATGGAGTTTAGAAGCAGTGGCTATTTTCACATATCTGAATCTCTGGGTACCCATCCTAAATGAGAATTAGAGGACAGTTTTTGAAATGACTTCTTTGTCCTGGCCCCTTGATATATCTTTGTAAAGAAATTGTTGCAGAGAGATTTTCATTTTTGATTTGTGTTTTTGTATCATTAGAGAAGTAATTTCGTTTGGGTAGACATTGCTAATCCAAGCCAAATGTTTCTGGACAACATTTTTAAAAATTGTGGATGTGTTGCAGTGATACTGTAATATTTCAAGAAACATGAGACCTATATACTTCATTTTGGTGTCAAAACATAGGTTTTGGGGTTCAAGTAGTCTTATAGAAACAGAAAATGACTCCTCGAAGCAACCCTTCCACCATTTTCCAAAATGGAGTCTGTATAATGATGTGTTTTAGCAATCATATTGGTAATTCATTTTAATATAGTTTTTGTTTCAGTTTGCCGTAGATTCAAATACATGACCGAAGCAGGTGATAGCAGAGGATCTTTACCGCCTGAGAAAATGTTGCTAACTACAAAATCTGAGGACTTCTTCAACAAAGAAAAATGTTTCATATGCCAAAATAATCCAAAAGAAAAGCTAACATCAACTGCTACTGGACAGAAGAGAGTTCTAGATGCTGCAGGAATAAGTCAAGACGAAGTTCATAAAAGATTGAAACTGATGGATGAAGTGGATCAAATATTTTATCATTGTAACTGGAAGTGCTATAAGTCGTTTACAAGGGAAAAAAGCCTGGGAAACATTCATCAAAAAATAGCAGAAACCAGTGAATCACAACAAGAATCTGAATCTTCTGAGAAAGCAATGACGACCAAACCTTGTGTCCATCTACTTAGAAGATCAATGGCTACCCCTCGTCCAACAACTGATTCAAAAGCAGATGATCTTCAATGTGTTATCTGTTGTTGAATCAGAACAAAGGCCAAAGGTATTGGTGAAAGAACAAAGTACGGAGGGGCAGATTTATGACGACTGGAGCATCCCTGTAAATCTGCAGAGATGTGCCAGATAAGATGCGTCATGCAAGTTTACCCTTGCGCCACCACAGATGCGCCACATTACAATGCGGCGCATCATGGTGCAAGGATAAACAAATGAGTGACACATCTCCCGTTGAAAGGGTGGCGCATTGCTGGAGTCTTGTGGCAAGCGGGATGCAACTCCAGGAATGCTCATGGCCTGCCCATACACAACGTGGTGCATCATGCCTTACGCCTGCTTCAAGCATGCGCAAGTTTTGACTCAGCGGCGTCGGAAAAGTGAATTAGTGAAATCTTGTAGATTTAATTTAGGCTCTTTTCCGAGGTGTTCCTGCGCCGGAACGCCCACCCTGTGCCGGAACGCCCACCCTGCGCCGGAACACCCGCATGAAACCTGATGCAGGTTTCATGTGGCGCAGGGCTTTACAATGTGATACATCTCCCTAGATGCATCACGTTGTATAACCGTCGCAGCATGGGGTTAGCTTTACGCTGCCGCTACATCACAGAAGTGACGCAACGGTGGTGCAAATGTGGCGCACAGGGCTTGTAAATCTGCCCCAGAGTATGTGAGTCTCAAAGGCCACATGTTTTTTTATCTGCAGCTAGTTTCTTCCAGGATGAAGTTTTCAGCTGGGTATCTGATCTAAACAGTGAGGTGAATGTATTTGCAGCAGGTCTGTATGCCCACCCAAACTACATGCATTCATACATTTGAAAATATGACTGCCAGCCTTCAGTTAAGTTTGCACTCTTTGAAAAAGCAAATTATGTTTAAAGGCCACTTTTGAGATCTGACTACGGGTGCACACTCAGTGTGATCAGAGAAATAAAGGTCAACATTGATGAAACTGTATTGATCCATAATAATGAAATTAAGATTTTTCTGGTGAGTGTACAGTGACAGAATTTGCTTTTGTCAGTCAAACAAAAGGAATGAGCCACTTATGGTGTTGTCAGCCGTTTTGACTCCTGAAGTTCTTGCTGCCAAAATAAGATCACAGTATGCAGTAAAATCAGCAGGAACCATTTTAGGAAATGTCTTGCAATATTTAGATTTTGGATTTAATTAAACATTTTGTGATGCCCCTGAGCTCCGTTAATCATGAAAGTCAACAAGAATGCCTGATATTGTCTTAACATTTTTTACATCATTGTTTAATATCAGCAAAGCAAAACTGTTACAAACAAAAGCTCTTGAGTTCAGAACAGAAGGCGACAACATTGATGATGGCTTGGAAGATATAAGTGAGGAAGTGGAAGACAACCCCATGAACTGACAGGCTTATGCCGTGCAATTATACGGTATTTTACAATTCATGTCTTATGAATAACATCACGACAAAAAGAAAATTCTGCTACACATGATGATTGCCCACACAATCAATGACAAGTGCAAAAATAGAGAGCTAATCACTTCAGTGAATAGGATTGGTGCATCAACAAGTTATAATGAAATAGTACAGAGCAGGAAGTTGTTAGCAGCTTATGCACGCCACTTTCAAGCCACTTTACCAGGAAAGGATTACAATTGCTGCTCTTGATAATTTTGATTTGAAGACAGCTCTTCTTTGTCTAGAACATCCAGCACACATGATACTGCCAGGGTGTTTTTTCAAGACTGTACCAATGAAGTAACTGCTGGAAAACAAGCTGTGCCAGCTGTAGGCATAAACAAACTTAGCTGCAAAACTTATGACCCAACTGCGTTCTCAATGTGCGCAAAATCACTACAAGCTACCAACACATCCTAGTCTACCAGAAAGTTTCAAAGTGGCTAAGGACATGGATCTTCATCTGCCTGATGCTGCGGTCCGCAAAGCAGATTTAACCTCTTCCATGCTCATTACGGCTCCCGGCCATCATGAGTCACGGTGGGCGTGTGCTGGTGACGGCCGGGAGCCGTCATGACCACGCCCACGATCGGAATGTTCAGCACTGTGGCAGGATTCGCGCCGCAGTGATGAGGTTAACTGAATTTATCATATCGCTTCACTCTGGGGGTCTCTAGTTGGCAGAAGTAGGTACCTTTGACCAAATAGGGACCCTTGTGTCTAGTCAGGGTAAGGGGTATATTCCTAAAATAACCCCTGCTCACCCCCTTGGTAGCTTGGCATAAGCAGACAGGTTTATCTCAGAGGCAGTGTGTAAAGCATTTGTGAACACATACAGTAACCCAGTGACAACACTACAGATGGACACCACACAAGTTGTAGTATAAAAATACGTTTTTTTATATAGAATTAACACAAGACCACAAACGACAAAAATCCACAATATTGTACTATAAAAATGGTAGAAATAGCTTATTCTCTTTAGATGTAAAATGCGACACTTTGAGTTCCAAGTATCTTTTGATGCGTATTGCTATACAACGAAAGTGTTGCAGGGAAGGTGATGCGTCGGTTCCTTCCAATAGTAAAAATTCCTAGGCAACTCGGTACCTGTCTAAATTCAGGTATAATATGTAACAAACAATGCATTGCTTGCTACATATTATAACTGAATTTAGACAGGTACTGAGTTGCCTAGGAATTTTTTACCCTGTCCTAGGAACTCTAACTAGTTTCAGGGGGTCCCTGTTTTTGATATTGGATGCGTCGCTTCCTTACACGCAAGAACGGTGATGCGTTGGGTCCCTACTGCTGTGTAGGGGATGCATCGGTTCTTCTCCGCGTGGGGAGGTGATGCGTTGGTTTCTTACTGAGCTTTTATGGTGATGCGACCAGCAGCGCCGTGATGCAATGAAGATCCGGTGCAATGAAACAAAATGGCGGCTTCTTCTTTATGCGACAACGATGCATGCTCGCCCGACGGCCGTGTGGCGACTTAACGATTCTTCTGAGCCGCAACAGGCCCTGCGACACGCTACTCCGGTGATGGTACGGCGTCTGCTGCAACAGCAACACTCTTCTCCGATGATGAAAGGTGCATCAGGTGATGCGATGGTGACAGCGGCAGCGGCGGCACGCTTCTCCGGTGATGCGACGTCGGCTGCTGTGACACTCTTCCCAGGTGATGCGACGACAACGGCTTGAGTCGTGCTTCCAGCTCCAGGTGACACACAGTCTCTCAGAAGGTCCAGCTCAACAGCAGGCACTTCAATTCCCAGCAAGGGAATTGGGGAGAGGAGTTGGCCTAACGGCTAGGGCGTCTGACCTCAAATCTGGGGAACTGGGTTGGAGTCTCGGCAATGACGAGGAACATCCTGTGATTCTGGGCAAATCACTTAATCACCCGTGCCTAACAAAAATGAATGTGTCCTCATGTAATGCAACTGGTGCTATGTAAAGTGCTCTGATACCCGATTCGGGTCAATTTTGCGCTTTATAAAACTGTGTAAAACAAAACAAATAAAACAAGCTTATTTGGTGTGGACTGAAGGATGAAGAAAATCCAGTACCTCCGTGGGCTGGAATTCATGCTCTGAACTCACAGAATACTGGTCCACTGAAGAAGGTTGGGTTTTTACCAATAATACCATCTCCAGTTACAAACCATGCAACAGTATACACAGCTCTAAAACATTTCCAAAATGTGCATGTTCAGCATGAAGGCTAGCCTATTCTGCCAATTTTTCTGCTATTATGTTGTTTTCTGTATTGCAGCTGACATTTTTATGAGCAATCCAGTAGAATTTGATCTTCTTTATCCGATGATGTCCACATGACAATAGTTGTTTAGTGGTGTGCAGGAAGTTATCTCAGTGGATTTGGCATAGACGATACACTTATTGAGGCTGAAATCTTTGGCAGCAAAACTGCGAGTCAGTATTGAGCGGAACCCATTATGTTTGTCTGTTACAAGGGATGCTCATCATATTTGAGGCTATTGAAACATTGCGTTGGATTGCTTTCTGGAAAAAAAATGACAAATTAGGTTTCTCAAATCTTATCTCGGAAGTGAACAAGGCACAAGGTTCACTTTTTTCAAAAGACATAATGCAACGCAAGGCAATGTTCAAAACACTCAGTTCAAAATCAGAAAACCTTAAAACCAAGTTAGTGGAGTTTGTCAAGGAATGGGAAGAACAATCAAAACCTTGGTAGTACTGGGGAAATGTTTTACACATGATAGCTCCAGAAAAAAACCTGGTTCATGCTTATTGGGAAGGCGATTGGGAGCTACACTTGAACACTGTGGAGTCACTGATCACTGTGTTTCATGAATTCAATTACATAAACTACCTGAAATATCGGTCCTGGTATTTGGAAAGAGTGAAAAAGCTAGAGATGGAAAAACCATACCGCTACGTAAAATTAATCCAAAGACATTTTGTGGTGAAAGACAGAGAGGGAAGGTTCAATGCAGTGGCTCCAGATATGAAACTGGAACAGACGGTACAGAGTTCACAGAAACGCTCCAAGGGAGTTGTTGGTTAGACACGTAAAAGTGAATGTGTTGCTCAATGGCAGCTAGTTTACTATGAAGTCCTTTCTATTTGTAATTCAAAATTAATGGACCATTGTGAAACTGTTCCTCACCACAAACTTACGGGAAAGAGAGGGAAATGTTTTAATAAACATGTTGACAGCCTTCTTCATTTCATGCAACAGCAAGGAAACCCCTTAGCAATGACTGAACCTGTGCGACTACACAACTCTGTGACCAAACAATATGTGGATAATGATATAAAGAGATGTCTACTCAATGTCCTGGAACATGGATTGACACTACACGGAAAACCGAAGCAGGAGAGGTATGTATTGAAAAGGAAAATGCTGTTTGACATAACCACTAAAACGAAACTTTCACGCTTTAATTGCTATAGTAAGAGTTTAGTCCAACCAGACACCACAAAACAGGTCACAAAAAAATAACTTTTACAAGCACAGAGAGATGGATGTAGCAAAAGAAAGGGGTGAATTTATCAAGGGCATTCTGTCACATGATCTTCTTCCAACAAACGCTTTATTTGATGGAGATACTGCAACCAAACCAGTGAAGCACAAACTCATTCAAGAGCTTGAAAAAAACCTTTCACCTGGAAAATTTCAATTGGAAAATGTGCTCTCATTGAAACTTGCTATTGTTGTGGACTATATGTCACAATTGTGAATGGTCAAGATTTAATCCATGCAAAACTTAGGAGAGGTCGTTTAGACTGTTCAACAGATATCAAAGTTAGAGTGCACCTTGCAAGAACTGTACATTGTCTTTGACAGTTATCTTGAACTATCTGTCAAAGAATGTGAGGGAATCAGATGAAAGTGAAATAATTGACCTTGCCTGTATTAAAAATGTGACACCTATACCTGTGCAACTTGATAAATTCAGGTCATCAACATTGAACAAGATGAACTTAGAGATGTTAACTCGCCAAAACATTGCTGATGCTTCAGTGAACACTGAATTTACAACTATTGTAAGTGGAATGATTGTCAATGAGGAGTTGGTGCCTGCAGAGATATATTCAAGAGGGATGTATGACATTACAACGCATGCTTTTACCACGCATGCCTTTACAACGCGGTTTTTACAACGCAAACCTTTACAACGCATATCGCTTTGGGGTGCTGGATAGTGAATAGTTTAATTTACTATTCCAACTCCAGTCCCCGTGGACACTAAGGAAGGTGTTGGATAGTAAATTAAACTTATTCCCTATCCTAGAGCGCCCCCCAGCGCAATGCGTTGTAAAAGTTGCGTCGTAAAGGCACTGTGTGGTAAAAGTTGCGTTGTAAAGGATGTTTCCCATTCAAGAGGTATCTGCTATATTGTTCAAGAACTTAACAGCAAATTGGACAAAGCTGAACTTAGTGTTGTGCCACCTAATGAGTGGGCTGTTCAAAATGGTTCCAATCGAGTCATTGTACTGTCAAATGTCATATTGTGCTACTTAGATGTGTTGCAATGTTCATAAATCAAGGATTGTTAGAGTTATGGATACGTTATGGAACAGGTGAGAACATACATTCCTGCTTCCTATTCTATACAAGAAACTTGACCCAGAGATGCCCAGTGTTCTTATTAAGGCATATATTTTTATGGGTGATGAAGCTATGAGCAAAATTGGAAATAATCTTGGAGCTTTAACTGTTAAACCTGGGAAGTTTCTAAAAAGATTTGGTGAGACAGGAAAATAATGTGACTTTAAAGACATAGAACAATACCTTGTGCATGTGTGAAAAATGAGTTTTGACTGTCACACATTTGACGATCTTCGATACTGTGAGATCAAGAGATCAGTCCTGCTAAGTGAACTTCCACAGAAGTCATATTCCATGTGTGGACACATTAAAAGATCATTCTACTTGATCACAAGATGTGTAAATGTGTTGGATCATGCATATGTAGAGAAAGATTTGTGTGAATTTGATTGAGAAGATATTGATGGGGTGCTAAAACCTACAAACTTTCTAAAGCCTCTACCTACAGAACTTAAACGTACATGCACTTGCAAAACCTGTGCTACAAAAAGATGTTCCTGTCGATATGCTCTTCCAAACGTTCAACATTCTGCAAATGTACCATGAACAAATGCTGAAACACATATATAAATTCAACTATGAAAATGTGTTTAAAACAGGAGTGATAAACATTATTGTTTGGTATATACATACAAGGATTAAAAAACATTATCATTTCTTTCATTTCTATATATGCCTCGTCTTCCTCTATTAAAGCCACCATTTTGGAAAATGGCGGGAGCGTTGCCTCTGAGGAGTTATTTTCTGTGTCAATATTAGTACTGGACCTCCAAAACCTATGTTTTGACACCAAAATGAAGTATATAGGTCTCATTTTTCCTGAAATATTACATCCTCACTGCAACACATCTGCCGTTATAATAAAAGTAGTCCCGAAACATTTGGCCCAGATCAGGAATGTCTACCAAAGATAAAATACTTCTCTAATGATCTAAAAACACAAATCTAAAATGAAAATCTCTGAACAACAATTCTTTTACGGATGTATATTAGGGTTCCAGGATCATCTTTCTTACACACTGTCTTACATTTGTATAGCACAAATGCAGAGAAAGACAATGGTAATAACATTTGTTCTAATATTCTGTGTTTCCCTAAATTTCTGTGTTGCCCTAGATTTCTGTGTTTCCCTAAAACTCCAGAACAAATGGTACCTCACTTGTGTGGGTAGGCCTAGTTCCCAGGACAGGAAATGGCTCAAAACGCAATGTGGACACATCACATTCTTCCACAGAAAACTGAACCTTGTCTTGCAATATGCCTACCTGTGAATTTTGGGCACTAGCTCAGCTGGCACTTAGGGAAACCGAGCAACCGTGTACATTTTTGAAAACTAGACACCCAGGGAAATCCAGGATGGGGAAACCTGTGTTGCTCTCATCAGGTTCTGTTACCTAGAATCCCTTGCAAACCTCAACATTTGTCTAAAATACACATTTTCCTCACATTTCTGTGATGGAAAGTTCTATAACCAGAGGGGAGCCACAAAATTCCTTCCACACAGAATTTCCCTAAGTCTTCTGATAAAAATGACACCTCACTTGTGTGTATAGGCCTAGTGCCCGTAACAGAAAATGGGCATAATTCAAAATGGACACATCACATATTTCCACTAAAATCTGACCCTTTTTTTGAAATGTGCTTTGCTGTGAACTATGCCCTAGCTCAGCTGGGACCTATAGAAATCTAGCAAACCTTTAAATTTTTTAGAATTAAGCACCCAGGAGAATCCATAATTGGGTCACTTGAGTGGCTTTCACCAGGTTCTGGTACCCCGAATCCCTTGAAAAACTCAAAATGTATCTAAAAAAAGTAAATTTCCCCCGGGTGTCTAGTTTTCAGAAATGTCTGGGTTTGGTAGGTTTCCCTAGATGGCTGCCGAGCACGGGACCAAAAACGCAGGTGATGCCCCTGAAAAAACAGGTTGTTTTGTGATACATGATTTTGATGTCTCTGCAAAACATTTTGGACCATTCCCTGTCACGGGCACTTGGCCCATCCACATAAGTTAAGTAGCATTTTTATCAGAAGACTTGGGTGAATGGTACGTGGTTGGAAATGTGTGATGGCCCATTGATCCAACAACTTTCTCACACAGAAATGTGAGGAACCAATATGTTTTTGTCAATTAATCAAATTTACAAGGGCTTTGGGGTAAGTAAACCTTGTGGGATCCACACAAAATGCATCACATATTATTCCCTTATTGACAAGTTTCCAATAAGATATGACAACAGAGGGTGTTTACTACAGAAAAAGCATACATTGACGGTAAAAAGTTAAAAAAACATCAAAACTTTATTGCACACCCATCCACTAGTCCATCACGCACATACTGGTTTAATTTGACACAACAGTAAGTAAATGGTTCATTAAAAAAAAACGTTATTCACCAATGACTACAGGAAATAAAATCTGCAAAAGCCATTGTTAATAATTTCAATATTAGATCAAATAACCTCTGACTCTTGTAAGCTGTAAAGCCACGTCACAGCCCCAACCACTTTACACTCCTTTCACACGCCTTTCATGCATCAAACACAGAAAACCATTCACACTGCCAACTGCAGGCCCAACACAATACAACAATTACATTTACAAACCATGCCATTCAAGAGCCCATCATTCTCATACGCTAACAGGAGTAACACACCAATCACACCACCAAGCACCCAATCATCTGACAACTGACAAACACACCTCAAGCAAGTCAATACAAATACTGGTTACCAGCCACCAACACACCGCCAGACCATGCTCATCACCAGTACAGTGTTAGTCTAGATCACCCACCAAGGGCCAGTCGGTGCACACCACCAGGCAAGCGCCAGTCTATGCACACTGCCAACCAAGTGCCAGTCTACACACACTGCCAGCCAACACCAGTCCACATGCACTGCAAGCCAAACAGCAGTCCACATACACCACCAGCCAAGCACCAGTCCAAATGCATCACCAGCCAAGCACTAGTCCACATGCCCCACCAGCCAAGAGCCAGTCCACATGCATCGCAAGTCAAGACTCAATTTACATACACCACCAGCCAAATGCCAGTATGCGCAGACTGTCAGCTGAACTCCAGTTCACACACACACAGAAACTTTCCCTAGTGTCTACTAGTTGTTTCCCTCTTGGGAGCAGATGGGTGTAAAAATACGCCCAATCTGCCTTTGAGCGGGCAGAAAAGGGGCAAAATGTTGCCCATGTAAAGGGGAGCAACCCTTGCCCAAGGAGCCACTCCACGACTTATAAATATAAAATTGCCTGGTGTCCAGTGGCTTTCTTCCCCCATTGGGGTCAGATGGGCCTAAGAATAAGCCCGATATGCCCTCAAGGGGGTCAGAAATGGCCAAAATATGTGGCTAACTGAAAGGGGAGTGACCTTTGCCAAAGGGGGTGCTCCCCTTATTGCACAAACCATTATCTCCAGTGTCTAGTTGGTTTCTAACCTTCTAAGGGCACATCGGCCTAAAACAATTTGCCAGATGGACAAAATATTTGCCAAGATATGCAAATGGAGTGACCCCTGATTAAGGACCCGCTCCCAGAATTGCATCTACAATTATCCCTGGGGTCTAGTGGGTTTCTGCCGCCCTGGAGGGCAGATTGGACTAAAAATATGGCCAATCTACTCCCAATGGGGTTGAAAGGGCCAGAAATTGACCACAAATAACAGGGAGTGATCCTTGCCCATAGAGCCAATCCCCAAAGCCAAACAAAATCCCTGGTGGGCTAGTGAGTGCCTTACTGCTGCAGGATTGCAGCCCCACCCACAATCGTTCAGCAGCACTACAAAGAGACACTGAGGGAAATGAAAACCTCTTTCTTTTCCCCCGGTGCCTCTCTGCTGGCCCTTCACCCTCCCTGGATAAGTCAAGCACTTACGTGTCCCTGCCATGTTTTGATGGCGGCAGCGTACCCCATGCATGCCAACATCATCAGATAACCGGGGGGTCGGGTGGCAGCAGAAGAACTTCTGCTGCCATGCCTGGTGGGGACCCATAGATAGGTGGCACATGGGGTGAGTTCCAGTGCTTCCCCCATGGATGGGTATGAGGAAGGAACAGTTCCATCTTCATTACACTCCCATCGTGACTGAGGACGGAACCATTCTGTCCTCAGCACGGAACAGGTTAAATAAGTCTCAGGCCTGCCATTGCAGTGCCTGTGTGTGCAGTTTTAAACTGCTTCTTTGACCTGGAAAAATGAACCTTTGGCTAGGCCCAAACCTTCCTTTTTAATACATATCTCATCCCTAAGGAAGGCCCTGGATAGCCCACAGGGCAGGGTGCAACGTATTTAAAATGCAGCACATGTACTTTTAAGTTTTACATGTCCTAGTAGTGCAAACCTCTTACATTTGTTTTTTTTACTACTGCAAGGATCATCTCTCTCATAGCATAGCATTTGAGTTGCCTTATTACATTGTATAGGTATAATTTCCTAATGGGAAGAGATACTCAGTTCATGTTTGATGTCTTTTAGATTTGAATGTAAAGCCCTAGGTAATGGTAAATAGGATTTTTTTATCACAGTTTTACTATTGCTACTTTTAGAAAGTTTGCTTTTTCTGCTCTTAGCCCTTTTGTGTCTTTAGCCTGGCCTATGTCACAGGACTGAGTGTAACTGACAGTTAGAGTTTGTTAATTCCTCCCAGACAGTCACACAATAGAGGAATTGGGTGTGCCTGAGTAGGACATCTGCTAGCTGGACGGGGGAGCGGCACTGAGCACAGCCCCACTTACATCTGAATAGTCTCTACTCTGCTTTCACCCAAAGGGCCTAAAGAATCTGCATTGTCACTTGAGCCAGCTTGGCACCAGGGCAGAGAAGTCAGTAAATTCCATGCACGTCAAAGCCACTGTCTAGAAGCTTCTCCCACCTTCCAGAACAAGGGCTTTAGTTTTTAAAAGAAGGACCTTAGACATCACCACCTCAGTAAACTTCTGGACCTGTTTATACTCTGCCAGGAAGGACTGCTATGCTGCAACAAGGATTACCACTCTGCTGGTCTGCTACTCGTAAGGAGCTACTGTTCTACTGTATTGACTTGATGGCTTGTGTCCTCTTGCCTGGGAAGGAAGAACTGGATCTGCAACCCATCTTGAACCCTGGACCCCAGAGTGACTCCCAGGGCTAGTCTGCTGGCCTCCTGATCTGAGCCTCAAGGACGTAAAAGGCTCCTGAACAGCTCCTGGGCCCATCTTAAGTGAGTTCCGAGTCCCAAGTGGTGCTCCTCAGGTCCTGGACCCTAACTAGGGCTCAACAGCTGCCTAAATCTATCTTTTGGGCTCTCTGCAACTGTGAATGGGCCCATTCACATTGGAATAGTGCTGCTTGCACTGAATACCAGTGCGAGGTGCCGCCTGTCCATCTCTTCACACAAAATGCATTGATCACTGAGGAAGACCGCTAACATTAAGCTCCAGCCCACCCGGCCTGCTCTTCGTGCCATGCCAACCTCCACCAGTGATACACTCCTTGCCCCTTGCGACTCTCTCCAATGTGAACGGGACTTTGGCACAGAATTTGAGAATGTAAAACTTCAGTGGGACTAATGAGGGGCTGTATCCTACCCGCTCCCATTGTGGTCGGCCTGAACTTTTGGCTTTGACCCGGTCAGCTCATCCAGATAGCCCCAGTTGGAACTTTCTGCTTTTAGTTGCTATTTTTGTTTATTCTTCAAAAATGTATAACTCCAGTTCTACTGATTGGATTTTTGTCATATTGTTTTTTTTTATTTATTACATTTAAATTTTGCTCTATTTTTCTAACCCGGTGTGGGATCTTTTTGTGTGGTGTTTTCACTGATTTACTGTTTAAATTGTTGTACAAATACTTTGCATATGGCCTTTAAGTTAAGCCCGACTGCTATATGCCAAGCTACCAGTAGATGAGCATAGGTTAATTTAGGGCTTGCTTGTGCCTTGGCCTGACTAGGATTGTGGTTAGTGTTCAATCAGGGCTCACACCTAGTGAACCAGTAATTCAATTTCTGCACACACGATGTAAAAATGGAGCACTAACTCTATTAACACATCTATCAAACACGTTTCTCAAGTTATCTAGTGACAGGAACTTCTCAAAGATGTTTTGGGGCAGACACTTTTCAATAAATTGACAGCAAATACTGCAGAATTAATTCATGAATTGGTTCAGCAGAAAAGAAACTTCTACAGGAGTTGGCTCCAATATAGTTGAAAATACTAGAAACTGTTGGAAAATGCCACATTGTCCAGGAAGAGGCCTTCAAAGAGGTGAACTTTAATCCTTCGTGGCATTGTGTCTGCTGAGAGGATTTTTCCAATAGGTCTACTATCACACTATAAATCAGGAAAAGGGGTTGAACATTGTGAGCATGTAGACTAGTCGCCATTTTTGTTGCTGGGCCTGTTAGTCATAAATAAATTAAACAAAATCATATCTTACGTAGTTAAGTGTTTTTTATATAGCACCCTATCGGCCAGTACTGCATTTATTGCTATTAAAAAAGCAAATACAAAACTTCTCATAGTTGAGTTATTACAAAGTTATGTGAGAGAATACAAACATTCAAAGTGTAAACAAAGTGCAGTTAGGATCATTTACTGTTGCTGGAAAGAGGCACTAGATTATGCATTGAACATTTAAACCAGCTGCAAGCATTGCAGTTCTCTCGAAGAATCCATTGTAATATCCAAGTCCTTGTTAATTGTTGATAATCTGTTTTTATATTTTAGGTCCCTAACGGGTACTAGTGGCCCTGTGTTAGATGTGATATTTATTGCAATTGTCAAGCAGCCAAGTTAAATTCCCAGCCACAAAATATGGCATTATGATGTCATAAATTATGTCAACTCAGATGTCATCAGTGATGTAATAAATTATGTTATAGACCATGTCATGAGTGATGTCATCTCATATGCAGTGCCTGGCAGGTGCAAGTGATAATTAGATCTACGAACTATGACTGGTGAAAATCTGTGCTTTTTTTAGTTCAAAACGTTATTGTTGTCACAGACAAATTCCCCTAATTATAACAATACTTACACATTTGTCTTTTTTTCTGTGAATTTCTCCATTTAAAAAAAAAACATAAACAGAAATGTTTATCACACCTAACTATAACTTTACTTTAACCTTTATTTTTTCCTTTTTACGAGAAAGTCGCTAATACACTGGGACCACTTTAATGCATATTGTCTAGTTCCCAGGTCCAAGGTCCCAGTGATTCCGGATTTACCCTTCTTTTGTAACTACAGGTGGTATGTTTGGCAGACATATCCATCTCCCATGTCTGTGCACATTTCCCTGGATCTGCATATGATGCATACATCATGAGGAACAGGCTGAGAAGAGCATTGTCCAGTCTGGATGTAAGTTTTGTGTCATGTTTCTGTTCGGCTATTATTCAGGTTGCTGGCTACTTTCTGCACTCGTTTTTCCCGCTTTATAGGCACTTAATATCTGCGTTCACAGACGAGGTATAATTATTCTTGACACTGCTTGCGACTCGTTAACCTTGACATATCACGCACACTCCAACCCTTTCAGGTATCCATTCTATTCCTCTCCCTTCATCACGCCGCTTTTCTTTTGAATGCATGAGCACGTTCAACCATCTGCCTGTTATACACTGACATCGCGTTTAACCACTCCATTGAGCGAGTATTTAATTTGGCCCTGTATTATTCTTCTACAGACCCCTGACGAAGGGTCCCCTTCACTGACCCGAAATGCATTGGGTATTTTGAAAGATTGGAATTTACGATCAAGATATGAATTGATCATGATGAAAATCCAAAATGTTGGAATAAAATGTGATTGAAAAGTATTGGAACACTATTCGTTTCTATTGTACAACATCAAGACGAATTGTTAAGAAACCCTCAGGTTTTCAGTATAATTGAGCGCACATCCTTGTGAGAAGTGACCCTTCCCACTCTACGTTTACTATTTAGAAGGCACGGCTTGACTACATGCGTCGGACGAGGCGCCAACCCAAACTTCGTTTATACTACCAGAGTACTAAATCAGAGTAAGCTGAGTGCACGGGGATAACACCGTTTGTGTGTAGATTGTGTCAGATAATGCTCTGTCAACCAACAAATTAATCTATTTTTCTGTTTTCAATGTAGGAGACTCTGGTTACACCAACCAACCTTGGTTACTGACACCACTCCGGAACCCAGCCACCCCTACTGAAGTGTGGTATGATGAGGTCCATGGTAGGAGCCGATGAGTTATTGAGCAGTCATTTGGCCTTCTGAAGACAAGATTCGCTGTCTCCATCGGACGGGAGGAGCACTACAATATGCACCACTGAACGTGTGAAACATTATCACTGCTTGCTGCATACTCCACAACCTGGCTATACAGAGGGAAAATCCACTTATACAGGAGGATGGAGACCAGCATCCGCCAGCGAGGGAGGATCCGGAACTGGGACATGATGACAGTGGAGATGATGATGATGGCATGGATTTGAGATGACATCTTATCAACAACTTCTTCACATGAGTGTAGGTATGCAATGAAAGTAGGGGACTAGCCTCACATGTTTGTGGTTGTGTTGCTGGTGCATATTGTATATGCATGTTTGTGAGTGTATGAAAATTGACATGATGTTAGTTGTATGATAAGTGTTTGTGAGAAGGAAAAGTTGAGATGTACAGTGTTACTGTGAATCATAGGTAGTGTCCACACTGAAAATCTGGTGCTTCAGCTGACATTTTTAAAATTGAAGAGGCTTAATCCTGTGTGTCTAACTCTGTTCTATGTTTCTCTCTACCAGGGTACTTCGCTGTATCAACCATGCAAGTTGTGACCTCACCAGATACCTGATGCTGTGACCTAGTCCAACATTGGACTTGTTTGTAAATCCATGGCACTCACTTCCTTTTGGACTGATGGACATTTTTTTCACTTTACAGCATTTTCTTACTGTGTGATGTCCGTTGAAATTGGGTTAATGCGCTAAGTTGCATCAAGGAAATAAACCTAGGCTACACAATGATTTGTGCCTCGCTAACTCCGAACACCTTAACTTCCAGATTCACATCGACCCCAAGACCACTCTCAGAGGCACCCTCCTCTACAGACCACCAGGTCCCCGCGCTAAATTCAGTGAAGACATCACAGACTTCATCACCCCACACGCACTCCCCTCCAAAGACTACATCCTTCTGGGAGACCTCAACTTCCACCTTGAAAAAATCAACGACCGCAACACCGCCACCCTCTTGGACAACCTAGCCAACCTCGGACTTAAACAACTGGTCACTTCCCCCACCCACATCGCAGGTCACACACTCGACCCCATCTTCACCTCCAGCAATCATGTCTCCTTCAGCCACACTACAGATCTCCTCTGGACTGACCACAGCTGCGTTCACTTCACCTACAACAAGCCGAAACCCATCATCCACCTCCAACCAACTCTACAAAGAAACTGGAACAAAATCACCACGGAGCAGATCTCCACATCGCTCCTTCAAACCTCCCCAACCCTCTCTTCTAACGCCAACGAAGCCGCCTCCAACCTCACCCTTTGGCTATCCAACACCGCCGACACCTTAGCACCACTGAAAAAACGTCAACACAAACTTGCCATCAAGAAGGCCTCATGGTTCAACGATGACCTCAAGAAGTCCAAGAAACTGTGCCGCTCCCTTGAAAAGGCCTGGAAAAAAGACCCAACCACCAGCACCAAGGACGCCTTCAAAAGCGCCACCCGCACTCACCACCAACTGATCCGAAAAGCCAAGAAAACAGCATTCAAGTATCGACTTGACAACAACGCCCACAACAGCAAGGAACTTTTCAACATCGTCAAGGAATTTTCCAACCCCTCGGCCAACTCCAACGACATCACCCCCTCTCAAACCCTCTGCGATTCCCTAGCCTCTTTTTTCCACAACAAAATTGCTGACATCCACAACAGCTTTGACAACCAACCCGGAAGCCAACCCACCTTACCATCAGCTGACCATCTTCCCCCCGTTAACACCCTTAACGACTGGAACCCAATCTCCACTGAGGACACCATCCGCCTGATGAATTCCATCCACTCTGGATCCCCCACAGACCCATGCCCTCACCACATCTTCAACAAAGCAGACTCCGTCATAGCCCCGCACCTCCGAGACGTCATCAACTGCTCCTTCAACTCCGCTACCTTCCCAGAAGACTGGAAACACGCTGAACTCACCGCCCTTCTGAAAAAACCAACAGCAGACCCCACCGAACTCAAAAACTACCGCCCCATCTCGCTTCTTCCATTCCCGGCCAAAGTCATCGAGAAAGCTGTCAACAACCAGCTCGCCGCTTTCCTCGAAGCCAACAAATCCCTCGACCCCTCACAATCTGGATTCCGAGCCAAACACAGCACTGAGACCGCCCTCATCGCAGCAACAGACGACATTCGAACTCTACTGGACAATGGAGACACAGTCGCCCTCATCCTCCTCGACCTCTCTGCAGCCTTCGACACAGTCTGCCACAGCACCCTTTTACAACGCCTCAGAAACATCGGAATCCAAGGAAAGGCACTGGAATGGATCACCTCGTTCCTCACCGGAAGAACCCAGAGAGTCCGCCTCCCACCATTCAAGTCCGAGGCCTCTGAAATCATCTGCGGCGTACCACAAGGATCCTCACTCAGTCCCACCCTCTTCAACGTATACATGAGCCCCCTCGCGGCCATCGCCCGCCAACACAACCTCAACATCATCTCTTACGCGGATGACACTCAACTGATCCTATCTCTCACCAAGGACCCCAGCACCGCCAAAACTAACCTACACGAAGGAATGAAAGAAGTCGCCAACTGGATGAAACAAAGCCGTCTGAAACTGAACTCAGACAAAACAGAAGTCCTCATCTTAGGTAATTCCCCCTCTGCATGGGACGACTCCTGGTGGCCAGAAGCCCTCGGAAATGCACCCATCCCGACAGACCACGCACGGAACCTGGGCGTCATCCTGGATTCTTCACTCTCAATGAACAGACAAGTCAGCGCCGTATCCTCTTCCTGCTTTAACACTCTTCGCATGCTCAGAAAAACATTTCGCTGGATCCCCACCGAAACAAGGAAAACAGTCACCCACGCTCTAGTCACGAGCCGACTGGACTACGGAAACACCCTCTACGCAGGTACCACCGCTAAACTCCAGAAAAAACTACAACGAATCCAAAACGCCTCAGCCAGGCTCATATTAGACATCCCACGCAACGAACACATCTCTGGTCACCTTAAAGACCTCCACTGGCTACCCGTCAATAAGAGGATCACTTTCCGACTGCTTACCCACGCACACAAATCACTCTACGACATCGGACCAGATTGCCTCAACTCTCGACTGTCCTTCTACACCCCCTCCCGCCAACTACGTTCTTCCAGTCAAGCCTTCGCCACTGTACCTCGCATCAACAAGACCACCATGGGAGGCAGATCCTTCTCATACCTGGCTGCCAAGACATGGAACTCACTCCCCGCTTACCTTCGCCTCACCCAGAATCACCTAGCGTTCAGAAAGCAGCTTAAAACGTGGATATTTGACAAATAATCCTCCCCCCCTTCCTAAGCGCCTTGAAACCCTCTGGGTATGTAGTGCGCTATATAAATTTTATGACTTATGACTTTATGACTGCCTTGTGTGTTTTCACACATCCAAAGGTTATTTTTAAACTAAAAATGCTCCATGATGCACTAGTTTGCTTAAAATGTTTTTTTTATTGTGTTTAAAAATGGTGCTAGTATTTTAAGCAATATACTTGCATTGCATCTGTAACATGTCATATGGGTTGGGCCATGGCCTGGTTGTGTCTATCTATCATGCTGCAACAATGTACATATACTCACAAGCCAGTACTGTACTCTTTCAAAGTGATGTGTTACCTATGCTGTGCACACTTTCTTCTTTGACTTTTTTTAAACATCATTACAGTTATTACATTTGTTATTCAAAGTAATTACATGATCACTTTTTGGGTGCAGACTGATTTATTTTAGTGCTTACTGTGAAGATATCAGTCCACATCATGGTGGTGTCATCAACAACAAATATTTTGATAAGTGTAGGTAGGAGTTGGTAGTGTTTGTAGATGAGGTTTTCCAAAGTAGATGCACAATTACTTAAGTCCATAGTCCAACTTAGACCCTCCAGCCAATGTGGAAGAGTTCTGTGACAGTCAACAAAGTGAATGTTTGGCACGCAATGGAGGATATCAGAAGAAGGTAGTCACTTCCTGGGGGTAATGCGTAGACATCTGTCTCTCATCATTTCTTCTTTGGACGACTGACTCCACGTTTTTCCAGGGGGACCCTCAGGAGCAGGTAGCAGCAGTGCAGGGTGCTCTCTGCCAGAGTCCACATACCTCCCTGTGGCTGTTGCAGATACTGTTGCACTGGATGTGGTAGGCACAAGGAGGTGTGGTGATGTTGGTGGCAATCTGTTGGAGGCTGGTCACAATGTCCCTGAACACCGCATTCTTTTCATCCATTTTGGCCATAAACATGTCCAGTTTTTTCACTTTGGGCTGCCTGCTGCTGTTGCAAAGTCCTGAGGATTCCTATGACCTGGCACATCTCTCCTTGTAAATCCTCATATGCATGGAGGATTCTTGAGAGGTTTTGGGTCTTCACATCAGCAGCACCAGCTGCATGATGTTGCCTGTCCTCATGACACCTCTCACCACCCCTACCCACCCGAGCAGGACAAGTTGGTGCTGGCATAGTCAACTCGGAGCCACCTTCATCGTTGGCATTGGTGTTGTTGGGCAACTTCAGAGTGGCCAGTGTTGCTGTGCTGTTGGTGGTCTCCTGGGATGCTGTGTCCATGCAGGTAGGGGTCAGCTGATGTTGCAAGCTGTGGCAGGAGTGGTCGCAGATGATCTGGATGTTCCCACCACTGGTGCTGTGGGGTGACCCATCCCCGAAGGACCAGGTCTGTCATCGTTGTCCAAAGAATGATGAGAGTCATCAACGCTGGAGGGATCCTGGTCGAACGGAGTCTGGGCCTGGCTGTATTGGATGGTTCCAGTGGTGTCCTCAGCTAGCCCTGTGGGTAAAAACATGATGACTGCTGTGAATGTCCACTGCCCCTCAAGTCATACACATTACATAGGCTACCGAAGCTCATGATGAGTTACTGTAAATAGATTGGACTCTTTCATCTATGATGCAAACCTAGTTGTTGTGATGGCTATGTTTTTGGGACAAGAGGGGGATTGATGGACATGTGCAGGTATGTGCATTAATGGGCCCATTGTGTTTAGTTCACATTACATGTCAGAAGACATTGACTGGTTATTGACACCCCTGAATGACACAGGTGTGTTTAGGTTGTCCACATATTTACTTTCACAGTGAGATACATACACTTTCTCTTCCTTTGTGGGAACTTTCTTGGGCCTGTCTACTGGTCTTAGTGCATGTCTTGACCAGTCACATTGGTGTGGCGGCCTATACACTCACATTATGTTAACTTAGCCAGAAAGTTGTGGGAATGGAGTGATTGGGGTGCTTCCTATTTTCATCTCATTCTACACATGTGAATGGCTACGAGTAGGGAAATTGTGTGACTGGTTAACTTTGTGGCTACATGGACAAATGCTTTCACAAACTTAGCTTTATGCCATGTTTTGGCAAAGAAATATGATAAATTGATGTTTGAGTGCTTGTTCTCTATTTGTGAAACTAATACCCTTCCTGCCACCCAGCCCCACCAGGATACACGGAAGAGTGTTGTCCAGCCAATGTTTGTAAGATTATTTGAAAGACATTTGTCGATGTTGGCTGGTCTTTGTGGCAAATTGGCAAATGTGTCAGTTGTGATAGGTTCAGACAATATTCCGCAGCGTGTGCCATCTTGCTAGTATACATGAACTGACTGTGAGATAGACATAGCCCACAACGAAGTAGTTGTGCTGTGTGTGTAGAAGTGTTTGCTGTTCTTCCAATTCCCATCAGGGCCAGTCCTACATACACCTTCCTGCCCAGTGCTAACAGGCCAACAGGACATGAGCTTAGCTCGCAGTGTGTCAGAATGTCATGGCTGCCTGCCTGAAACTGGTTTCTGACTTGGTGACAACTTGCCTCATGGCCTTGTGCAACACACAGCATGCCCCAGTCTCTGCCATTTCATATTTGGATGTCTACTCACGGTCAGGTAATCACAGTTCTTAGTGTCTTGTATGGCTGTTTCTGAGGATGCGTGTTTACAATGGACGAACATCCCATCAGGCCCTGTACTATTCACACTCTTTCCTGCATGCAAATGCAGCACCCCTGGAACTATGCTTTCCTGTGAGTGGGTGTCTGTGTCCTGACAAAGGTGGCTGACACTGGTGCCTGGTGTTTTGAGCACAAGTCACTGTCGGTATTTGTTGAAAAGTCAGACACCAGTGCCCAGTGTAATGCATCCTGCTAGTAAATTCTAAATCACAGTGTGTACGCTTAGTTCCTGTAGGTCTGTTTGTGATGTTAGTGATGGTGTTTGTTGTCCACTGCCTGATGTGATTTTTAAGATTTGAAAATACTCCTCCTCCCTCCAGCCCAGCTAAATTCTCTGAGACTATGGCTAATTGGCAGTGATGGTAAGTGTTCTGAGAAGGAGGCAGACACTGGTGCATGGTGTTAAACGTGAATCCAAATCCCAACAAAGACCTTGTGCTCACAACACCATTCACCAGTGTCAGGCAACATGCTGTTGCCCTTCCATTCACTGTCAGATAGGCATTAGCCCAATTAAAGTGGTTGTTTGTGGTGGGTGCAGTATTGTTTAACATTACTCCAACTCACACCAGACTATGTCCTTCACACAATCTTCCCACCCAGAGAAAACAAACCACATGACAGAAGGTTTTCCTGTCAGTGATTGGGAATGGATTATAAAGATGTATGACACTTGTGCCTGGTGTCTGATTTTTGCACAAATCCCAACTGGGCCTTTTGGTCCAAACAGCAGACCACATTGTCAAACATCGTGTCAGTTCATTGCTACTCACTGTCAAGTAGGCAGAGTTTCTGTTAGGACAGTAGGTCTGGGTGGGAAGAGCGTGTGTATGACAAGACCTGATGTGAATTTTAGCCATTGCAAATACACCTCCTCCCACCTACACCTGATGACTCCTCTGTGCCTACATTCACTTCACAGTGTGGGTAAATGTCCTGGCAAGGTGGCTGGTACTGGTGCATGGGTCTGAACATGAATGCAACTTTCATCAGGGACCTGTGCTCCAAACACCATGCAACAGTGTCAGACATCTTTCTAGTCTACTTCCCCTCACTGTGAGTGTGGCTTAGGCCAGGTGGAGTTACCTAATCTAGATGGGAGGAGGAGTCTTTGCAATGGCTACAAGTTGCATAGGGCCTTGTCCTATATACAACTTCCCACCCAACTCAAACAGCCCAGCATGTACTATGCTTACCTCACTGTGATACGAAATGTCCCAGCCGGATACTTGACACTGGTGCCTGTTGTTTGACTTGACTGCAACACCCATCAAGGCCTTCTGCTCCAGATACCATGCAGCAGTGTCAGCCATCTTGGCAACACATTGCCACTCACTGTCAGGTAAGCAGAGTCCCAAATAAGCTATTTGGGTTAGATAGGAAGGTGTGTGGAGGACAGAGCCTAATGGTAGATGTAGTCATGGCAGACACTCCTCCTCCCAACCAGCACAAACAGCTCATCTGTGGCAATGGCCACCTGACATTGAATGTAAGTATACTGACAAGATGTCAGACACAGTTGAAGGATGTTTTGTGCTCAGGGCCTTGATGGGAGTTTGTTTGAAGATCAACACCACCATGAAGCAGTGTCAGCCACCTTGCCAGTACACTTCTCCTTACTGACAGGTAAGCATAGGCCCAGAGGAGTTAGCATGGTTGGGTGTGTGGATGAGTATTTGCAATGGCTACAAGTCACATCAAGCCTTGTCCCACACACACTTTCCCACCCATCAGCAAAAGCCTACCTGTAACTCAGCTTCCCTGACAGTGAGTGTGAATGGACTTGCAAGCTGTCTGACACTGAAGACTGGTGCTTATTTGTCCACAAGCAGGGAGCATTTTGTCCAAACAGAAGTCTCCAGTGTCAGCCATTTTCTCAGTAGAATTCCACTCACTATCAGGTAAGCATGGTTCTTGGTGGTCTGTTTGTGCTGTTTGAGAGGAGGAGTATTTGCCCCAAAGCCATCTCCCATCAGGCGCCATCCTCCACACACCTTTCTACCCGTCCTAAATATCTTACCTGTGACTCTACTTTCCTGACAGTGAGTAGCAATGTGCTTCAGAGATGTCTGACACGAGTGACTGGTGTCTCATTTGTCCACTTCACTAGCAGTGCCTTGAGCTCCAAACAGCAGTCCGCAGGGCCAGTCATCTTGCCAGTATATTCTCATTGACTGTCAGGTAAGCTCAATTGTATGTGGTCTTGTTGGTCTGTGAGTGAGGATGAGTATTGCACTGACTTCAACTCCTATCATGCCCTGTCCTACACACACCTTCCTAGCACAGACAACAGACTAGGAACTATGTTATCCCTGATGGTGAATGGAAATGTACTATCAAGATGGCTGACACTGGGGACTGGTGTGAGGAGCACAAGGTCATCTCGCTAGTACATGTCCACTCACTGTGAGGATTGTATAGTTGCAGTGGGTCTGTTTGTATTGTGTGTAAGGGGGAGTGTTTGCAGTTACTACAAGTCCCATGGTGCCTGTGGCCAGACCCGCCTAGCCAGCCATCCCAAACAGCCTACCTGTGACTGAGCTTTCCTGTGGGTGAGTGAGTGAGTGAGTGAGTGAGTGAGTGAGTGAGTGAGTGAGTGAGTGAGTGAGTGAGTGAGTGAGTGAGTGAGTGAGTGAGTGAGTGAGTGGAAAATTATCGGGCCATGATGTCTGATTCTGGTGCAAGTTGTTTGGAGCCGAAGGCCTTGATGTGAGTTTGTGAGATGTATGTACATGGTTATAGTTCGTTGCATTTTCAATATATTTTGAGGTATTTTCATTAACAATCTGACATACACATCACATGCTCTTAGAATCTAGTACATTTTATATATTTATAGTGTCCTTTGTTTAACTGTTTCCTTTACACTGATGTCTCTAGGGTTGTGATTACTAACTTTATTTGAATGTGGATTGTGTACTCACCAGACTCTTGTGATCCTGCCTTTCCATAGACGCCCTCCGGCCGAAGGATGTCATGTACCTTCTCCTCCCGGGAGGTGAAGTGGACAAGTTGTTCAGGAGGGCCACCGCCAGTCTGCTGGCTTTGGAAGTGCTCCCTGGCCATCAGCTTCTTGATCATCTTTCGCACATCATAGTACCTGGTCCCGATATCTTCCATTGTGCGCAGGCAAGGTGCTTGAGCATTCACCTTGTTAACTATCCTATCCCACATCCTATTTTTCTGGGCAAGGGGGAGTCTGTTGGACTAGGTTCCCAAATAACTGTGGCTCTACTCTGATAATCTCATTCACAAGCACTTACAACTCCTTATCTATAAAATGTGGATGCTTCCTTTTGAATATGGTGAGGATGAATGTGAAGGTGAGGGTGAGTGTGAGTATGGAGGTGAGTGTGAATATGAAAAAAGGTGTGTGTTTATGTGGTTTTGTATGAAATGAAATCTGTGCAGGGTATGTGAGTGTGTGAGGCAGAAAGGCAGAGAGCAGGGAATGTCTGGTGGAAGCTCCTTGGAACTATTAGCAGTTGTGGCAAAGGATCATGGTCATGGTGTTGGCCCATTATATAGGTGGATTTGTGGGTGTGGATTACATTTTTTTTTTAGGGAAGTTGCCAATGTTTTTTTTTACTGTTTTTGACTCCCCCAGTTGACATTTAATACACAGACCAACACAGTTCCGTAACCGAGTCTCATGCAACTTCATCTGATCGCGTGTTGATACGAGTCGGGTTCGTGACCGGCATGCAATTCTTGAGGGCTTGCAAACGAGACGGTCGCATCGGTGCGGTTTACAGGGGGTTTGGGGTCTATTATAATGGCAGGCGGATCACCATTATACTCCGCCCGCATGCAATTTACCCCCACCTGATTATGTTGATGGAGGGTACCGCGGCGGACTGGAAGACCGTCGGCCACTTTTCCACCCGGTCGATGAGTCGACCGGGCGGAAAAGGTTTGAATATGGTGGCGGTGTCCTTTAGACACCACCATCCATATTATTATGCATGCGGGGAACAGCCTTTCCGTGATGGCAAATTTCTCAAATGGGGGCCCGTTGCAGGCCCCCAGGATGTTGGGGGGTGGGGAGGGCACATGGGGGCACCATAGGTACCCCCCTGTATTGGCACGGCAATGTGGCAGGCACCACGCAGTGACTGTCACCTTGTGCATGCCAATGCACGACGAGCATTCCCAGCATTGTGGTGGGCGGTGCTGTGAGCACCGCCCCCCACAATGCTGGGATTAGAGGATGCCACCGGCACGGTGGGGGTGGCATCCTAATTGCTGGTGTGGGACCGCCGCACCACTGGCGGCCGATCCCAGCAGCACTAGGGTCGCGGGCGGACGAAAGTCCACCCGTCATCCAAATAGGCCCCTCTTTTCGGAATGATAGCGTCCGTATTACTCAGTTGTGTTTAAAATGGGACGCATCGTACTCCATCGCTTGGAGGGCTCACGGTTGAGTCGTATGGAAATCATTCACAGTCCGATTGGGTCAGGATGTTTTCTATACAAGATCAGAATCTGGCCCTTAGTATAGATTACACCACCAATAGCAACTTTGCCTACAAAATAAAAAAAAAATTAGCCCTGGCCTATGTACCAACAACTGAAATAGCCAACCATTATAACATACTTTTTGAAAGCCCTTTCTATCAAGCAAGCAAAACTAAAAATAACTCCCTTCCTAGACTACTTATAAGACACTTGGATGGGAAGGCTACTGTTGGACTTGGCCCTTCTGGCAGGTTCACCCCTGAACTTTTTTGCCTTGAATTATAGTGATTTCTGGTCTTGGCGCACTTTGACACTGTGGCGCAGTGTAAAGTGCGTGCGCTCCCTGAGTGCGTGTGTGAGATTGGCCTGCCCTCCCATAGGAATGCATGGGGAATGTATGTGTCCCTGGTAGTTCCTGATGCGTGGGGTGTGCAGGCTCGAGTCTGGTATGTGCGGACTCGTGTGATTGAATGCTGCTAGATGGTGTGTGCAGCGTGTATGTGTCTAATATGGAAGTGCCACTTCTAGACGTGTGCCTGTCTGTGCAGTGAGTATGCTGGCGTGTGATTGGCTGAAGCTGGCTGGGGAGCCTGGCTCCAGGAGTCTGTGTGGGTCTGTCCCGGTGGTGAATGGAGAGATTAGCATGCTGATGTGAGGGAGGGGATGCACCTGGGTCCTGAATAGGGCTGGGCTTTTCCCACACAATGCTGGCTCCGCCCCCTGTGGTGCGACTGATGACCCTAGCCTGCCTGGTACAGGGATAGGGTGGCTGAGGTAAACACAGTGCTCCAAAACCAGCTGCGACTGGTTCTCCCCCCACCCTGCACCTGAAGACAAAGGGAAAAGGTGTACAAAAGAGGGGCTGTGACCCCATGAAAATGTTCTTGTTCCCAACTTGAATCCTACCAGGGGCATGCTCCTGCTTGGGCCCAGGGGAAGGCTTGCCCCCCTGGGCCCTGCCCAGCCCCTGGACCCCTGAAGGACTTTGCTGGACTGTTGGCTCCTCTAGCGCCTGGGGGCCCTGGATTCCTTCTCTAGCGCTTGGTAGCGCTTCATTTTACTTACAGCGCTTGAGAGCGCTTTACCTTATGCCCTTCTAGTGCTTGGGAGCGATTTATGTCCTGCTAGTGCTTGGGGGCGCTATTGATCTCAGCCGGTGCCCACCCGGCGTTGATTTGCCCCGTTTTATTTATTTTATTCACGGGAGCCCACCCCGTATCGCGGAGAGACTTCACCGCTGCAGCCCAGGAGTGTGTGCAGCCCCCGCCGGGCCGCCGCTCTGCCTGCGACAACCCGGAAGAGGTCGTCCGGCTGGCCAATCCCAGCGCGGCCTGGCCGGAAGTCCCGCCCCCACCGCAGCCGCGAGAGGAGTGAAGGGAGCTGCTGCCCTAGGAGCCACGAAGGCTCCACATCGAGTCCCGGTCCCGAGATGGGGGACCGGGTAAAGAGCGGGCGGGGTGCATGGTGAAGGCGGGACTCTCGTGTGGTGAGAGAGCCCCGGCCGCCAGCAGAGGAGAGTGGTCTGCCCGCCCCCCCGGAAGAGCCCGGTAAGGAGAGGGCCTCGGGGTGGGTTTCTGCTGTCCCCGGAGCGGCCCCACTGGATAGCGGGCCGCTCCCTCGAGGCTCCACTGCAGTCTGTCCTCAGAGCCCTGAGAGGCTCAAACCGCACCATTACCTCTTCAAGTCCCCAGGAGGGGGACTACAGCAGGCGGGGCCATTTGTTGTCAGAGTCGCGAGAGGCTCGGTGCCCCATGTGTTGAGGAGCCCTGAGAGGCTCCAGGCGGCGCTGCATTGGTCACAGGTCCCCCGGGAGGGACCCCGCCAATCTCTGGGAGCCCCGAGGGGCCCAAGAAGGCGCCATTTGTCTTGAGAGCCCGGAGAGGCTCGCAGCGCCACAGTTGTTCTAGAGCCACGGAGGCTCAGCGGCACCCCTTTGTTAGTTGCGAGCCCTGAGAGGCTCGTGGGGCATATATGTTTATTTAGAGCCTGCAAGGCTCCCACATTGTGTTCTTGAGCCCAGGAGGCTCCCACGTTGGCCCCATCAATTTCCCCAGCTGCCCAGCACTTCGTGGGCAGCTGCCACGTTTAGGCCCCTGACATTGGGACACAGGGCGTCCTAGCCCCCCCAAGGCCAGAGGGCCTAGGGACAGCCACAGGTGGTGGCTCATGTGAGTTTTGCGCAACTTGTGATTTACTTGCTAAGGTGATTTCTGCACAATTATTATTTCCTACACCTCTGAATGTTTTAAGGCATCATGTGTTTTCCTTCCCTACACCTCTGAATGTGTTTTTATGCTTCATGTGCCTTGTTTTTACACCGCTGAATGTAGGTTCTGCATCATGTGTTTTCCTTTCCTACACCTCTGAATGTGTTGTGATGCATCCTGTGTAATGTGCTTATACCCCTACAGATATTGTGATACTTAGGTGGTTGTTCTTGCTAGTACAGGTGGTGCTAGTGAGGTCCTGGTTCCCTGCGTGACCTGTTCCTAAGGTGGTTAGGGTTGCGTAGGTGGTACTTAACATTTACCAGTAGTTACTGGTTGTGTGCTACAGGGATTTTATATCCTAAGTTCTAAAAGTGCTGATTCCTGACAGTGGTCCATGTGGCCCTGTCTTGTACATATCCCCTGTAAATTCTGCCCGTGCCTGTTGGCACATTGTAAAGTGTGTGTTTTTATCTAATGTGTTTTGGTGTAATACAAAGGCTATTTTTATATATAACCTTGTGTGGAGTTTCCTTTGTGGTGGGCCTTGGGTGTTGTTGCTGGGGTGCGTGCGCAAATACTTAACTCACATCGCCTCCAAGTTTAGCCTTGCTGCTCGTGCTACGTTACCAAGGGGGTGAGCAGGGGTTATCTTGGCGTATAACTCCCTTGCCCTGACTTAGGAGTGGTGGTCTCTGACTGACTTTGGCGCAAGCCCTGGCCAGCCGGGGATCCATTTCTAACAGCTACATAGGTCAGGGCACCGTAGACAACTAAATTTCCCAATCCCCTGGTGGAACATCTACGATAGCACTCTAGCTCAAAAGGCTAAAACTAAGAACGCCGTGGAAGGACGGCATAATGCTTTACAAGCCACAACAGGAAGAGGACAACCAACCCTGCACAAACTAATAGAAGCTATCAAAAAAGAACTGAGCTATCAAAAGGTAAGGCTAGAGCAATCCCTAACTAAATTGGCCCTAAACTCAGTAAACAAAAAAAAAACAATGTATGAATACCTACAACACAATACTCAAATACTTCTAAACACCAAAGGGCTAGAACACCTGAACATGATTGCTAAATCTATACTTTAAATAAAAAACAATGCTAAACATCATTAGCATTTTAAAATCACAAAACATTTTACCAACATAATTTGACTCCTATTAAATTAATAATTATAATTATGTCATTTAAAATTTAAAAACAAACACAAAAATATATGACATAATATCATTATTAAAATAGAAAAGAAACAAACAAACCAATGTTACCAAAACATTTCCCAATGTAAAAAGAAATATATACAATTGTTTACTTTTTGTCATAATACATGATAACCAATAAAAATCAAACTGTTTATAATTATTAAAGAACTAAAAATATATTTACTTTACAATTACACGACTATACATCAATAAAATGTACCAATTTTCAAAACTGTAAAAAAAAATATGTATGCACGAATATTTTTTTTATTTTGCAGTTGGGCATGAAAAATATATGTTAAAAATATATTATACTTTATAAGAAATTCTGAATAACATCAACATTTCTGAATCATGTTTTTAATATTGTGAATAATTGTATAACAAAACAAAATAAAACAATTAAATTATGAACCATAATAAAACCACATGTTTGAAAATTAAAATGTTCACAATAAATACTAACATACGTCTCCTTTCTTATTTCAATGTACATATAAACTCTAAATACAACACATAATAAAGAACAAAAAATTGCTGTTCCTAACTCTAAAACCAACTAAACTTACGGAAAGTGCTGGATAATAAACCATGATAAATTACTATTCCAACTCCAAAACCAACTGAACTCAGAGAAAGTGCTGAATAATAAACCATAATAAATTACTAGTCCAACTCCAAAACCAACTAAACTCAGGGAAAGTGCTGGATAATAAACCCCAAAAAATTACGATTCCAACTCCAAAACAAACTAAACTCAGGTAAAGTGCTGGATAAAAAACCCAAACAAATTACTATTACAACTCCAAAACCAACTTAATTTAGGGAAAGTGCTGGATAATAAACCCCGAAAACTTACTATTCCAACTCCAAAACCAACTAAACTCAGGTAATGTGCTGGAAAATAAACCCCCAAAAAGTCCTATTCCTAACTTCAAAACAAAAAAGAAAAATACAACTAAATAAAAAATTCACAAATATAGAAAAATAAAAAGAAATTCAACCAAAATCTTTCTTTTAATTGACTTCTATTTTTACAAAAATAAAAATTGACACTATTTTTTTCAAATTTGTCACAAAAAAATGTAAATGATAAAATTTACAATAAAAAAATATTAAAAATCATAATTATTTCAAAAATTATAATTCGAAATTTGAGACACCCCTTCTCACAAAAATTACAAAATATAAAAATAATTGGAAAAAAATGAAATGATCTTTTTCAAATTACATTTAATAAACAAATCAAATATGTTTTGTATTTTTTCATAAATACATTTTTTTAAATATTTTACACAATTTACATCAAAATATTAGCACCCAAAAAACATTCGACATTTCAAAAAATGTAAAAATGTACATTTGTTTCTTTTACAATTATTTACATATTTCAATTCTTTTTAAAATAAAAATGTATTTTTAACCAACAGTCTTAAATTACTCCTCACCCTGTTTCCCTTTAAATCCAACATCCTGCTACTAACTTTTTACATAAAATAAAGAAAAACATTAAATAAATAATTTTAAATTACTCTCCACCCTTATCCCCCATTAACCCAACATCCAGCTCCAATAATTTTACAAAAATGTGAAAAGTATTTACATTTTACATATAATTTGTTTAATTACTCCTCACCTTTATCCCCTATAAACCCAACATCCTGCTCCTAAAAATGATTAAAAAACAATAAAAACTAACATTTTAACATAAAAAATAAATTACAAATATAAAATAACTAATACCAAATTAATAAAAAAATACAATATTAAACAAAAACAAACAGAAAAAAATACATTATTTACAACTACATATTTCCCATCGATATTTACAAAATTGATATTTGTACGTTACACAAAAATAGATATTTTTAACACTGAAAAATCTTACCTCGATATTTTACACCATTAATATTCTTGACTCGATATTCATGCAATTCGATATTTCGGCATCAATATTCGGTCTCTGCACCCTTGCAGGCACATTGACGACAACTCCTGCTTAGTGTCTGCTGGACACCCTTCATCTGTACTACCTTTAGCCATTAGCATAATTTCCTGATCTCTTACTCCTGAGAGTGGCGTACCGCTGCTTTCGCCAATGTCCCTACCTGACAAGAACAGTGGCCCACTATGCTCCAGAACTGGCTCTGCTTGGCACACCCCAGTAACAGATCAACAATTCATTGATGGAACTAACCACCTGACACGCGGTAGGCCTTCACACCCTAGGAGACCTCTACCGAGACGGAAGTCTTCTACTATATGAGTCCTTGATGGAGGAGGACAGTCTACCCCTGTGCCATTTACTCCTTTACAACTCCCTGGTTGCAGTGTTTCGGAACAGGTGGGGCAACATGGCAATACAACGCACCTCACTCAACATTACCTTCACCTGATAGGACCAGGTATTCACCTGATCCATTGGTTTGCAGACTCTCTACACATACACATTGTGTAGAGAGTATATCTCACCCCTCCCAAGATAAACCGAAAACTGTCTTTGAAAGCTGGGTTAGAGAATGCACAGGCTTCAAGTGTCCTCAGGAGCACCAGAAAAGGGTGCTCCAATCCCAGTGCTTCTCTCATGCTGGTTAACAGCACGAAAGCAGTGCCAGGATTGGTTAAGGGAGTTGGCTGGGGTCCTGGACTATGTGTAGATTATGATATGTTCAATTTATGCATATGTGCACTGCCTTCTCTAATGTAATGCGTGCGTCCACTATACACTATTCAATAGACATGCACGACTACATGAATTGTGTATAGCATGGTTTTGCACTGTACAGAATTGCAGGCTCGGTACACAAGACAGTATGAGATGTCTGTACTAATCAACCTGATCAGCATGTGTTGTGATCGAAAAAAGTCTTACGTTGTGGGCACCACTTGTGTACTTTGAGAGTGCAGTTTGCAGTGCCCATTAAACTTGCAATGCTGTGTGCATGGTGTAGAAGCTAATAGTTGCTTAGCACTCTATCGATGCCTAATTTGTAAAAGAAATACATGCCAGGGATTTCGTCAGGAGGTCACTGCAGCTTGCACCACTAATTGCCCCTGACAGTGCAGCCAATGATAGTACAAACACACCTACTAACCATCACACTCCTACAAGTGTGACACTTCAGACTATTCCATTCCCCCAAAGCTATAAGAATGGCTTGGGTAGCAGGCATTAGTGATTTTTTTCATGTATATTGAATTAAAAAACAATAGTTGTTATGCTAAGAAAAGAGGTGCGCGTGAAAGGCGGCAGGCATAACCCACATGCTCTGCTGTTAGCTCACATGATTGTCCCCGCCCCCCTTGCAATGTTGCAGATTACGTGGCTGTTATTGACAGCACTGCCGAAATCCCTGTATCGAGACAAAAAGAAAGTGATGAAAAGCAACGGAGTCACAGAGTTCGTCTGCCTATTCCTGGAAGGAATAATGTGGAAGCGCAAGTAGCAAGATGGGACACATTAACTCTCACTGCTTCTCTTTTGGATCCTCTATGGGTGGCTCAGCCATTGCACACATATGTGATTGCTGCCGGCCGCTAGGAGTCAGGACTGGCTAGCATTTTGCTGCTGTTTCCAAGGGAGCACCGAGACCTGAACTTCGGGGGGAGGGTGGCTAAGACTCCCAGCCAGGGCTGGCCCTCACACTAGTCAAGTATAGTGCAACAGTCTTTTTGGGAGCTCACTCCCCATTCCCTCACTACCACTTGCCAACAATGCACTTCATATCTCTATAACCCCTTTCTGACAAACATTGTTTTTTATAGGGCTGCCCATAGCTTACTCACACTCAGTTCTGTGATCTGCATGGTACACGTTCTTTGTAGCAGGCCCATTAGTCCTCATGTTGTGTGGGTGACAGGAGTGCCCATGTGAGTGCACAGTGAGTGATGCAACAGTGTGAGAGTAGGGTGAAAGGAGCGACTGCAGGGTGAGTGAGGTGACCATATGAATTTGGTTGCAGATGTAAGTGCAGAGTGGGACAAATGAATGTGTGGTTAGTGATGGGCTTGTTTGTGTGAGATTGCAGAGTGAGCAGTGAGGGGGACAGGGGAGTGAAGTGTCAAATGAGTGCAGGGTGTGTTGTGTGCTCATGTGACTGCAGGGTTAAGTATAGTGTGAACAGCGCAAGTGTATTGTGAGTGCAGAGTGATCACTGTGAATGCAGAGTGAGCGGTGTGCTCATGTGACCACAGGGTAAGGGGAGGGAGAATGGTGTGAGTTCATGGCGAGTGGCATAAGTGCAGTGTGGTCACTGTGAGTGCAGGGTGAGTGGGTGAATAGTGTGAGTGCATGGTGATCAATGTGAGTACATTGTGATTGCTGTGAGTGCAGGGTGAGTGTGAAAGTGAAGGGCGAGAATGAGTAGTGAGTTGTCTAAATGCAGGGTTCATTTCCAGACATTTGAAGTAACAGCATGTTATTGAGGGCTGGCATAGGGTTTCAGATATAAGTTAAACTATTGCTATTATGGCATTATTCAGAGGCCAGGTCTCCAGGGTAGGGGAACTAAATATTGTGCTCATCCTGCAACAAAATTCCAGTCTTGTGATTAGGGTTGCCAGCTCATTATATTGATGTCCCAGACGGTACACTAATAAGCAGTCACCTAAAGCCTATTTTAAGTACTTATCTGTGCATACTTGGATCAGCAAAAATGAATAAAAAGAATTTTTAATTGTGTTCTAGACTGCCTGATTGGTCCATGACTGATAATTAAAGGGAACAAAGACAGAAAAGTTACATTACAAATGAATACATGCTAGTTTATTTATAACAATATCTAGTGTCAAGACCAGGTCTTTGCAGGCTCTTTAAACAACAAATGGCTGGAATCTTTCTTTTGGTAACTCTACTTTACATTACTTTTCAAGAAATGTATTCTCACACTAGGGCAGTGAAAGTCAAATAAATATGTAAGGGATAGGCAGAGTGGGGGCCCAGGGGGTAGTGGAACCAGAAAAAAAACTAAGCCTTGTTAACCAGTTTACAAAGGTATGTAAATATGCAAAGGGTCTTTCAAAGACCTGTGAAAAACTTGGATGTGTGCTGGAGATAAGACTCTAGACACTGCCCAGCCGAGCCCACATCAGCAAGAGCTGCAGCCGGACAGGGAGACACACACGACTGGGGGGAGGGGGGGGGCTGAAGCCCTTTCATCCCTGTGGGTGTTGCGCGCCTAGCTGTTTCTGTACATTGCACGCTTGACAAGCGGCAGCTGCTCCAGTTTTTCTGCGATCCGGTAAATTGGAGGAAGGAGAGATAGTGGGAAATTGTGGGCATCCTCATGAAATTCGGATAGTTCACCCTCTTACCCGCTTCAGTGCCAGAGCTGAGAGATGCATTAACGGGCATTCCTCCCTATGCGGCCCTCTTCAGGGCGAGAGTTTATAAGAATAGAAAGTTGGGACAGGCATTAGCGGTGCTTCGAAATTTGGGGTGCAGAAGGCACATTGAAAGGTACGAAACTATGTTAAGCTACTGTGCAAAGCTGGTATAAAGTATGAGAAAAAAGCACTCCGAAACAGTGAATATAGCTGGCACTTTGAACTCCTCTTCAACCCTGGCTAAGAGAGAAAAGAGACGTGCCATGCATGCAAAATCATCAGCTGTCCAAGCAAATTACAGTTTCCAGTTGGGAAATGGGTCTAGAGTGGCAGCGAGCTCAAAGAATTGTCCATTCAGCATCCAGTAGTGAAGCGTAATGGCGGCAGAAAACAGCAATCAGAATGCAATGTCAGAGCAGGTTGAGGAAGGCTCAAGAATTCCTCTATAAGGTCTGAATCAGGAGCTCAGAATAACGAGATGGGTGTGTAGAGAAATGTCAATGCGGATTCGAACCAGGGTAAAACAAACGAATACCACTTGTTTGTTAAGGGGAGATCGACTGTACTGTGGTACAAGAAGCTTTGTCCATAGTAAGCTCTGGCTCTACTCTTGGCGCATCTTTTGTCCTGCATGCATTGTTGTCCCCTAGTGTAGAGACTATCAATGGCATATACTATCAGCCGCAATCTAAGACAGTGGTGGGACTTTAGGCCCTGGAGCAACAGGGTCCGCAGCATGATCAGCAACAGGAGAATGGAGGGAATTGAGGCTGCAAGGAACAAGATGTTAAAAGCATGATCAACATTATTTTGGCCAAGTTAGGGGAAGTTAATGTCTCGGTCGGGAGGCACTTGAAATAGCTGTTTTGCATAAGAGACTTTCTAAGACTGACGAAACCATGGTAAGACTTCCAGAAAGATTGAAAGAGGCTGAGTCTAGAATATATGAACTCGAAGATAAAGTTGTTGCAATGCAAGAAGAAGTCAGAAAAATTGAAAAGCAAAGGTACCTTTTGGTATATAAGATTGAGGAGCTTGAAAACCACACAGTACGTTCCAATCTGCACATTGTTGGTGTACCGTTTTTCAATTACAATGTATTGCCCAATTATTCAGAGGATCAAACCATTCCAATGGCCCACCGTGTTCCGACACAACGTTCTCCCAGCACAAAATATCCTTGTACAAGTTTGGTCAATTTCTCTGACTAGTGAATGATGGAGCGCATCATGGCCAAGGCAATTGAGAAGAAAAGTTCTTAAACTCCAGAAACACCTCATTGTCGCATCTTCTCATATATATCAGCTTTAGCAGGTCATCATTGAAGGGAGTTTGGCAGGATGATAGATTTATTCAGAGCTCAGGGTGCTCAAGCATCCATAGTGCAACTGTCAAGTCAAGTCAAGTCAAAGGATTTGTATAGCGCGCTACATACCCAGAGGGTCTCAAGGCGCTTGAAGAAGGGTGGGGAGTTACTTGTCGAATATCCACGTTTTGAGTTGCTGTCCAAACTAATGGTGCTAGTGAAAGGGCAATTTTATTTGTTCATCAGCCTTGGTGTGGCGCAGGAATTCCTTCAGAAAATATCAAACTAGTAATGCAGTATGTCTGAACTGAATAGAAATTCTACTGTTGATGGTTAAATTTGTGGGGGCTGGTTTGTTTTGCAGAGTCGCATGTGCGGTTGGTGCAATACCTTGGGACCCTTGTTTGCTAGGGAGCGTGGCAAGGGGGTATTGTGGGCAATTTCCCCCTCAGTGGGTGTGAATCACCGTTGGGGAGTCACTGGGGTTTTCTGGTGGTTGTTAGGGTTCGGGGAGCACTTATAGTAAAAAAATAAGCGAATTTGAGCTAGTTTTGATATTCTGGTGCCCAGGCAAATGAATACTGTGGTAGGCAGTGTATCACATCCGTACAATGATTCTCAAGGTTAGGCTTATCTCTTGCAACATTAATGGCATTGCAAAGAGAGGTAAATAGGGGGGCTGATATGATGGTTAATGTCGCTATACAGCGAGGTAATATTGTTGCAGGGTTCCCACCTCAAGATAAATTTCCCAAACATATTTATTCCTAAACAGTATCTCAATGAGTACTTCGCTTTGGCAGGATTAGCAGTCAGAGGTGTCACAATTCTTTGGGGGAGGGGGATTGATTGCGTGATAAGGGAAGGAATTTGGGACCCACAAGGTGGTGGTTAGGTCTTAACGTTGTCGTCAATGGATGTCCTCTGAATTTGTTCCATTACTATGGCCCAGTTGCTGATGAGGTGGACACACTATTGCAGAATCACAATATTGCAATTGGGGCTGAGGAACTAATGAGCCTGGGCGGGGAGTGTAACTGCATAAAGGATTTAGCATTGGATACATCAAATGAAGCCAAAAAGTAGTTGAAGTCCCACAGTAAAGAGTGATTGACACTTTGATGCAGTATTTTCATTTCATAGCTTCATGGCATTAGGATCACCCAGGCTCCCCATAGTACACAGGTTTTTCACATTATTTTAAAATCGCTTCACATCTAGATTTTTATTCTAATTTCCCAGTCGATTAAAAGGACGGGCTGAGACACTTAGACAAATGCCTTCTCTGATCATTCAGTGATTTCTATTCTGGTGGAGTTGGAAATGGTGGGGAGAGAAAAGCCCAGGTGGCCGCTGGATCGGTCTCTCCTTTCTCATCAAGAATGGTTGAAAGACATGAGGAAATTTATTGTGAAGTTCTTCTTTCGTAATAGAGGTACAGACTCGCTTTTTCAGTTTCTGAGGCTTTTAAAGCCACAGTATGGGGGTAGATTATCGCATAACAAGCTAGCAAAGATAAGATCAGGCCCGTCAAATAACCGATTTGCAACTAGTGGTAGATAGCGCAGGCACAGGCGCAGCCCTGTAGGTGCACAGCGTTTGTTTGAGAAAATGAAGAGAAGGCAAATCAGAACTTAAGAGAGTTTTTAATATTAGAGGAAATAAATGGGTCTAAAGCATACCAGTGATGTGTTTATTAGGAGAAACACCTGATTGGCAAGTTTTTGGCCTCGTTGACAGAGATTAGGTAGGGCCCGTCATTAGCAAGCAAGCTAGAGGATCCAGCCACCCATAGGATAGTTACAGAGATGTCTCATGTCTTTTTACTTGTTTTGTCCTTCTGCCTACGTGGAGTCGTACGCAAACGCATGAGACCTCTGGGTGATATGCACGCTCAACAAATATACTTGACTTGACGACTTTTTACAGTAGCATAAAACCTTATATGTAACTGTTAGACCTGGCATCTTTGGCGTGGTTCTCTCCTATCTTTTTGCCTCTACCTCCTGTATTTTTGATGCTGTGCTGGATTTCATTTTTGCTGGCTTAGTTGCTTCGGGCACTTTACCAGTGCTGTTCAGTGTCAAAGTGCAAGTGCTCCCTGTGTAAATTGGTATTATGATTGGTTATCCATGATTGGCATATTTGTGTCACCAAGAAGTCCCTAGTAAAGTGCACTGAGTGTGCCAGGGCTGGTGATAACAAATGCTACTAGTGGGCCTGCAGCACTGATTGTGCCCCCCACATGAGAAGCCCTAAAATGGTGTCTCAGGCCTGCCACCGCAGTGCCTGTGTGCAGTCTGTGAACTGCCATGTCCTCCTGGTCAGTGTGCCCACTGGCCAGACCTAACCTTTCCCTTTCTGTACACATTAGTCACCCCTATGGAAGGCCCACGGTACCCCCTTGGGCAGGGTGCAGTGTATGTGAAAGGTAGAGCATGTGTGCAGGTGATATGCTCTGGCAGTGAATTACAGCCATTTTCGTTTTTCACTATTGTAAGGCTATCTTGCCCCATAGGCTACCATGGGGGATGCTGGCTACAGTGGCTACCAGCATATCTTCCCATAGGAGCAAGATAGGACATAAAAGTCTGGTATCCCTGAATTCAGAATTTAATAACACATCTTTTAGGAAAGGTTGTTTTTAAATCCTGTGTTTGAGAACAACACTTTTAGAAAGTTGCTGTTCTCTTGTCTGACCCTTCTGTGTGCCTTGGCCTGTTTGTTAATTGGCTGTCTGGTTTGAGAGTGACAGGTGCTGGGAGCCCCCAGGAGGCTGGCTGAGTCAGCCCTAGGCTGAATGACTGCAGCTGCATCTTGAGTGGTGGGAGGGCATGGCACCTGGGCCTGAATAGAGCTGTGCCTGCCTTCCACTGGCTCCACCTCCTGCTGGGCGGCTGACGACCCTGCCCCTCTCCCTGAAAGGAAGGGAGAGGCCAGGAAAACAAAGTGCTCAAGGAATGCCCAGAACTGGTTCAGAACGGGCTCAGAGCCCTCCTGCACAAAGGGATCAAATAATTTTAGGGGTATAAGTACAGGACCCCTGACTACAGAAAATTAGATCATCCTGGAATCAAGAAGGAACCTCTGCCAAGGAAAAAAGCTGAAACTGAAGAAGGAAGACTGTCCTGCTGTTGCTCTGCTGGACTGACCTGCTGTTACTTTGCTGCCAAGGAGAGGGGAAGGACTTTACTATTGATGCTGTGCCCCCTTGCTTGAAGGAATCTCCAAGGGCCTGAGAAGAGCTGTCTCACTGTTAAGAAGTCCTAGGAACAAAAGGACTTCACCCCCAGCTTCCATGAACTTTGTTGAGAGAGTTCTGTCCTTCCTAGAGTGCTTGGGCCAGTTGTGGTGCCTCTGGAAGTTGTACCTGTGTTGGGAAGTTGGAAACCAAGCTTTTAAAGACTTTCTGCAAGTTTTGTCGCATTGCTTGCTTGCGGAGCGCATGCCGGACAGTGCGAGGATATTCCCGCCGCCACGAAGGCCAAGATCGTCGCAGCGTCTGTTGTCGCTGCCAGAGTTGTTGCATCCTTTATTTGCGGGACGCACCAGACTGTTGTGGGAAGATTATCATCCCTGCGAGTGTCGTCGCAGAGCCTGTAGTCGCTGGGTGAGATCGAGGCACCGATTGCTTGCGGACCGCATCACGTCGCTGTGAGTGTCGTCGCAGAGCCATCGCATCGAGGAGCTGCGAGAGGAAGATCACCGCTGGTCCGCGCATTGTCCCCCCGGAGATCATCGCAACTCCAAAGATCATCGCATCGTGCCTTTGCAAGCTTCTTCACTACGGAACCTCCGCACGGGAATCCATACAAGGTATCACATCCCTCCCCATACAGACCGCAGTCACCGCATCATGCCCGCTACATCCAGCGGGGCTGTCGCATCGCCTCACCAGGGTCTCAGGAGTGATGCATCGCTTGTTTTCCACCGCACCAGTTTCTGTTTTGGAACTTTGGCGCATTTAAAGGCACTGTTGGCGAAACGTGACGCAACTGTGAACTTTTAACGCAACTGTGGATTATTTTATCGCAACCTTAAGAACACTGTTTAAACCATATTCTTGCACTGTGTATGTTGGATTTTTGTCGTTTTGGTCTTGTGTAGTTTAGATTAAATACCTTTATTTTTCTAAACTGTTGTGGAGTCATTTTGTGGTGTTTTCAATGTGTTACTGTGAGTGTTGGTACAAATACTTTACACATTGCCATTGATAAGCCTTGACTGCTTATACCAAGCTTCCCAGGGGGTGAGCAGGGGTTATCTCAGAGGGTTTCCTCCTTACCCTGACTAGAATCAAGGGTCCCTATTTGGACAGTGGTACCTACCTCTGCCAACTAGGGACCCCCAGTTCTAACATTGTTGGTCAGCAAAGGGATTTGAACTTGTATTTGTACTAGACCCACAGTGATTGGTGTACATTACTAGTGAGTGTAGACCACTATGCCACCGCATACTACGGTTATGTTTTTTTTTTGATTGGTTCTATTTTTGATTAACTCTTCAAAGCATCATGTCTGTGAACGGAAAGGCACCCAGTGTGGAGGAGGCAGAATTGGAATTTTGTATTGAGGATTTGTATTCCTACAAAGTTGAACAGCTTAAACAATTCTGCAGCCAGTTTGAGTGCCCCATAAAAAGCAGCCTCGGGAAGAAGGACTTCCAGAGCATCTTAAAGGCCTATTGGGAGGCCCAGGAAGGAAATGGTGCAAGTGGAAAGGAGGGGTTTCAGCCCCATGAACTGCCTGTGAGCAGACCAGATTCAAGGGCTGGCAGCAAGCACTCCGGCCGGAGTCTGACCCCAGAAGAGTTAGAAGAAAATCAAAAAGTGAGAGATCATGAAATTGAAATCTTGAGAATGAAAATGAAGCAATTGGAGGTAGAAAAAGAAAGGGCGGCAGAGGAGAGCAAAAATGCCCATGCCCTGGAGGTGAAGAAATTGCTTTTGGCTCATGAAGTGATCATGAGAGAACTGGATATCAAGGCCAAGCAGGTGGATTCCAGTTCATAATGGTGGCAGCACAAAGCCAGTGCAGGGGGGGGGGTAAAGTATATATTCCCAAGGATCTGGTACAGAATTACCATAGGAGTGATGATATTTATGCCTGGTTTACTTCTTATGAGATTGCATTGAAAATAAATGGAGTGCCTGAACAGCATTGGGGGCGGGCCTGTGGAAAAATGTTGAGGCTTCTGGGAGGAGTGCTCTAGTGCCCTTAGTGTTAGCAGGTACCATGACCTACCTCAATATGAAGGAGGCCTTATGTCTCAGGTATGGACTTACTCCACAGCACTTGAGTAGTCTTTGTGTTCCAGAGCTGCGCCAGCATCTTTTAGACAGCAAGCTGACAGACCCCATTGAGCTTGCTAAGGAGGCGGACTGCTGGACCAGTACCAGGGTCCACAGAGGAATTGTGGGTACCACAGCCAAAGGTGGGCAGGGTCCCCAGCAGAAAAGTGGGGGGACAAGGGTAACCAAAAGGAGTTCTCACAAGGGCCCCAAAATAGTTCCCAGGGAAAGGAATCCCAACCCCCAGACCTAGACTGCCATGGCCCCCTAGGGGCAGGCAGGACAATAGAGACAACAGGGACCACAGGGGTCCCCCTACCTGCTATCACTGCAATGAGGTGGGCCACTTTGCTCCTAGATGTCCCAAGAAACCTCCAGCACCCACTGGTGCTCCAGCCCCAGGGTTAGCAAGTATAGCTTTGGGAGGGGATTTTATTCCTAGTGGGGAGGAGGGACTAGCAGTTATGGCCCTTGTCTCTTTAGAAGACCAAGAGATGGTCCAGGAAACCTTACTGCCCCCTAGCACTAAGAAATACGGGCAGAAGGTGATCATCAGTGGGAGAGAGATAGAAGCTCTGAGGGACACAGAAGCCAGCGTGACATCCGTGAGGTGTCAGTGGGTCTCTGAAGAGCAGGTCATTCCCGTTGTACTCCACCCTGTAGTGGCAGCTGACAGCTCAGTGCGCCTCTGCAAAGTGGCGCGTGTTCCTTTTGAATGGGGGAAGGGTCTCTGGTTTCTTGGAAGTTGTTGTCAGTGATGCCTTGCCTGTAGACTGTCTGCTAGGTAATGACCTGGAGAGATCTCCATGGAAGGATGTGGAGCATCGAACTCATCTGGAGATGTTGGGTTTGCCTGCATGGATCTGTGTGACCACGCGTGCTATGGCAGCCAGTAGGGGTGATTCAGCAGAACTGGAGCCTGAAACAGTGGCCCAGAGACCTGCCAAGAGAGGAAAAGGTAAGGGGTGCAGGAAACCAGCCGCAGACGTTCCCACAGTCCAGGAAGAAGCAGAACCTGAGGGGGATGCCCTGGAGCCTACAGGGGAACAGGTGGCCGAACTGGGCGACCTGCCTGAGCTGACCCATTGGCAGCAAGAAGGTAGGCCCTCCAGGGAGGATTTCTGCAAGGCGCAGAAAGAGTGCCCTTCCCTCATTGGTGTGCAGCAACAGGTTGCAGACCAGGCAGCAGGTGGAGAGTGCAAAAATCATTTCCTTTACTCGGAAGATGAGTTGTTGTATAGTGAGCCTAAGTTTGCTGAGCCTGGTGCAGCCCGTGTGCTGGTGGTACCCGCACGCTTTATAAACTTCCTAATGGGTCCGGCTCATAGCGTGCCTCTCGCAGAACATCTGGGGCAAGACAAGACCTTCCAAAGGCTTGTCACCCACTTCTACTGGCCCAAGATGAAGAAGCACGTCGGTACCAATTGTAGAACTTGACAAACATGTCAGGCGAGTGGCAAGAGCGGAGGAAAGTGCTAGGCACCCCTCCAACCCTTTCCTGTGGTGAGCACCCCTTTCGAGCGGGTGGGCATCGACTTCGTGGGGCCCCTGGCCCCCAAGACAGCCTTAGAGAACAGGTTCATCCTGGTCTTGGTGGACCATGCTACCCGGTGGAGGAGTGTGGCTCACTGATTAGAGCGGCAGACCCTGATGCAGAGGTCTGGCCCGGGACCAGGCTTCAATTCCCGACGCAGCAGGGTCCTGAGCCCAAAATGTCCACGGACTCGATAATTCTCGCCTCGGTGCCTATTCTAATCATGGGGTCCCACGCTGCAACTCTGGGCAATAGTTGCTTAATCTCCACTACGGCGGCCCACCCACTGCGGGATGCCTGGCTTTCACCCTGGGGATACCCAGTAGGGGTTATCTCACAGGGAAAAGCCAGGACGGGTTCCCAAGGCAAGTGCCTTGATGCCTTCGGGTCATCCGTGCGCTATATAAGTCGCAATACATTTACATTTACATTTACGGTACCCGGAAGCAGTCCCTCTCAGGACAATCACAGCACCTGTGGTGGGCCGTGCATTGATGGGAATCTTTTCCCGAGTGGGGTTCCCCAGAGAGGTGGTCTCCGACCGGGGTACCAACTTCATCTCTAGGTCCATGAAGTCTCTGTGGGAGGAGTGTGGGGTAACTTATAAGTTCACCACTCCTTACCACCCTCAAGGAAATGGGTTGGTTGAAAGGTTCAACCGCACCCTCAAAGGTATGATTATGGGCCTGGCGGAGCCCATGAGACGGAAGTGGGACGTCTTTCTACCATGCCTGTTGTTTGCCTACAGGGAGGTGCCTCAGAAGTCCTTAGGGTTCAGTCCCTTTGAACTCCTGTATGGCCACCCAGTTAGAGGACCTCTCACACTGGTGAAGGAGGGGTGGGAGAAATCCGGTGGGAAGACACCCCAGGATGTGTTCAGCTACGTGCTGGCCTTCCGCAACCAGACACAACACTTCAGGAAGCTCGCACAGGATAACCTAGAAGCTAGCCAGGAAGAAATGAAAAGATGGTACGACCAGAATACCACTCTAGTCAAATTTCAACCTGGGCAGAAAGTATGGGTGATGGCACCAGTGGAGCCTTGTGCGCTCCAAGACAAGTGGACTGGGCAATATGAGGTGGTGGAGCGCAAGAGCGAAGTAACCTACCTGGTTAACATGAAGACTCCCAGGCAGCCCCTGAGAGTCTTGCATGTGAACTGCCTCAATCCCCACTTTGAGAGGTCTGAAGTGACAATGCTCATGGCTACAGATGCTGTAAGGGAAGAGGATAGCGATCCTCTCCCTGTTCTCCTGGCAGCCAAGGAGCAAGACGGGTCAGTGGATGGTGTGGTCCTCTCGCCCACCCCGACCCCAGAACAGTAGAAGGATTGTCGCCAGGTGTTGGGTCAGTTTTCCTCCCTGTTCTCCCTGACCCCAGGTGTCACCAATTGGTGCGTCCATGATGTGGACACTGGAGGTAGTCTGCCTGTGAAACTGAAATTTTACAGAGTAGCTGACAAGGTCAGGGCCAGCATCAAGGAAGAAGTTTCCAAGATGTTGGCGCTAGGGGTGATTGAGCCCTTCAGCAGCCCCTGGGCTAGCCCAGTGGTCTTAGTACCTAAAGCCGCTGCGCCCTGTGCCACTCCAGAACTCCGGTTTTGTGTGGACTACCGTGGGCTCAATGCGGTCATGAAGACTGACGCAAACCCCATCCCCAGAGCTGATGAGCTCGTGGATCGGTTGGGAGCTGCCCAGTACCTCAGTACGTTTGATTTAACATCTGGGTACTGGCAGATTGCCTTAACTGAGGGGGCCAAAGAGAGGTCTGCATTCTAAATGCCAGAGGGGCACTTCCAGTTCAGAGTCATGCCCTTTGGGTTGAAGAATGCCCCTGCCACATTCCAGAGACTGGTTAACCAGGTATTGACCGGGCTGGAGGAATTCAGCGCCGAATACCTGGATAACATTGCTGTGTTCAGCTCCACGTGGGAAGAACACTTGCAACACCTCTGTGAAGTGTTGAAGGCTCTGCAAAGAGCAGGTCTCACTATCAAGGCCAGCAAGAGCCAGATAGGGCAGGGATCTGTGGTGAACTTGGAACACCAGGTAGGGAGCTGCCAGGTGGCGTCCCTACAGGTGAAGATTGATACCATTCTGGTTTGGGAGCCCCCCAAGACCCAGACAGAGGTGAGAGCCTTTTAAGGTCTCACCTGGTATTACAGACGGTTTGTCAAGGGGTATGGCACCATTGTTGCCCCCTTGACAGAGCTGACTTCCAAGAAGCAGCCTAAGAAAGTCAATTAGACCGAAGCCTGCCAAACTGCTATTGATGCCCTGAAGACTGCCATGTGCACAGCACCGGTGCTTAATGCACCTGACTTCTCCAGTGAGTTCATCGTGCAGACAGACGCTTTAGAGCATGGTGTGGGAGCAGTACTCTCATAGAGATCACTGACGAGGGCTGGGACCAACCTGTAGCTTTCATTAGCCGGAGGCTACTCCCCAGGGAACAGAGGTGGAGTGCAATTGAAAGGGAAGCTTTTGCTGTGGTCTGGGCTCTGAAGAAGCTGAGGCCCTACCTGTTTGGGACTTACTTCCGTGTTCAGACAGACCACAGGCCCCTCAGATGGTTAATGCAGATGAGGGGTGAGAACCCAAAACTGTTGAGGTGGTCCATCTTCCTACAGGGAATGGACTTCACGGTGGAACACCGCGTTGGCACAGAACACGCCAATACTGATGGTCTGTCCAGGTTTTTCCGCCATAGTGAAGAGCACTCCCAAGAGGGTTGGTAGTTGTCTCCACTTTCAGCTGGAGGGGAGACGTGTTAGACCTCGCATCTTTGGCATGGTTTCCCTCTATCTTTTTGCCTCTACCTCCTGTATTTTTGATGCTGTGCTGGATTTTGTTTTTGCTGGTTTAGATGCTTTGGGCACTTTGCCACTGCTGTTCAGTGTCAAAGTGCAAGTGCTCCCTGTGTAAATTGGTATTATGATTGGTTATCCATGATTGGCATATTTGTGTCACCAAGAAGTCCCTAGTAAAGTGCACTGAGTGTGCCAGGGCTGGTGATAACAAATGCTACTAGTGGGCCTGCAGCACTGATTGTGCCACCCACATGAGTACCCCTAAAATGGTGTCTCAGGCCTGCCACCGCAGGGCCTGTGTGCAGTCTGTGAACTGCCATGTCCTCCTGGTCAGTGCCCACTGGCCGGGCCTAACCCTTCCCTTTCTGTACACATTGGTCACCCCTATGGAAGGCCCAAGGTACCCCCTTGGGCAGGGTAAGGTGTATGTGAAAGGTAGATCATGTACTTGTGCAGGTGACATGCTCTGGTGGTGAATTACAGCCATTTTCGCTTTTCACTATTGTAAGGCTATCTTGCCCCATAGGCTATCATGGGGGGTGCTGGCTACAGTGGCTACCAGCATATCTTCCCATAGGAGCAAGACAGGACATAAAAGTCTGGTATCCCTGAACTCAGAATTTAATAACACATCTTTTAAGGAAAGGTTGTTTTTAAATCCTGTGTTTGAGAACAGCACTTTTAGAAAGTTGCTGTTCTCTTGTCTAGCCCTACTGTGTGCATTGGCCTGTTTGTGAATTGGCTGTCTGGTTTGAGAGTGACAGGGGCTGGGAGCCCCCAGGAGGCTGGCTGAGTCAGCCCTAGGCTGAATGACTGAACCTGCATCTTGAGTGGTGAGAGGGGATAGCACCTGAGCCTGCATTGGGCTGTGCCTGCCTTCCACAATGCTGGCTCCACCTCCTGCTGGGTGGCTGACGACCCTGCCCCTCTCCCTGAAAGAAAGGGAGAGGCCAGGAAAACAAAGTGCTCAAGGAACGCCCAGAACTGGTTCAGAACGGGCTCAGAGCCCTCCTGCACAAAGGGATCAAAGACTTTTAGGGGTATAAGTACAGGACCCCTGACTACAGAAAATTAGATCATCCTGGAATCAAGAAGGAACCTCTGCCAAGGAGAAAGCTGAAACTGAAGAAGGAAGACTATCCTGCTGTTGCTCTGCTGGACTGACCTGCTGTTGCTTTGCTGCCAAGGAGAGGGGAAGGACTTTGCTTTTGGTGCTGTGTCCCCTTGCTTGAATGAATCTCCAGGGGCCTGAGAAGAGCTGGCTCCCTGTTTGGAAGTCCCAGGACCAAAAGGACTTCCTCCCCAGCTTCCCTGAACTCTGTTGAGAGAGTTCTGTCCTTCCTAGAGTGCTTGGGCCAGTTGTGGTGCCTCTGGAAGTTGTAACTGTGTTGGGAAGCTGGAAAGCAAGCTTTTAAAGACTTTCTGCAAGTTTTGTCGCATCGCTTGCTTGCAGAGCGCATCCCCGACAGTGCGAGGAAATTTTCGCTGCCACAAAGGCCGAGACCATCGCAGCACCTGTTGCCGCTGCCAGAGTCGTCGCATCCTTCGTTTGCGGGAGGCACCAGACCGTTGCGGGAAGATTACTATCCCTGCGAGTGTCATCGCAGAGCCTGTCGTCGCTGGGTGAGATCATCGCACCGCTTGCTTGCGGACCGCATCACGTCGCTGCGAGTGTCGCTGAGACTGATTTGCATATAGCCATGTCTAAACTGGGGTGGCAGAGTGGGCTAAAGAACGGTGATGGATTAAACCCAGATCTTTTGACTGGGTGTGAGTGTTTGATTAGTTCAGATGCTCCGTCCATCACCACCCCCTTTTGTACCGTTTTGGCCGCCATAAGTGTGGCGGGGTATGCTGAGACGTGAGTCCCTTGCTTACTTTGCCACTAGATTCAAGCAAGCCGGGCTGAAGACGGCTGTAATGCCAGAAACCGGTCCTCGGAAGCTTGTTTCCGGTCCAGGGAAGGCATGGCTTGGCAGTTCGGGCTGGACTGTTCCCATGAGGCACAGGGTCAGACTGATTTGCATATAGCCATGTCTGAACTGGGGAGGCAGAGTGGGCTAAAGAACGGTGATGGATTAAACCCAGATCTTTTGACTGGGTGTGAGTGTTTGATTGGTTCAGATGCTCCGTCCATCACCACCCCCTTTTGTACCGCTTCAGGTTAGTGCAGCAATAATAACGGTCGATGCAGAGAAGGCATAAGATTTGGTTATTTGGGACTCAATGTTTTACAGCTGAAGGAAGTTTGGTTCCCATGTACAATTTATTTCTATTCTTGAGAATTTTTTATCAAGGTGCACAGTAAAAAATATTTATTAACAGTGGCAATTAATAGAAGCACTCGTCAGGGGTGTCCCTATTCCCAATTTTGTTTACATTTTTTATCAAGTCCCTTGGCTGTTAGGATCGGCAATGAGGGGATCTGTAGACCAGTTAATGGGATGTCTAAGCTGAAATTATTTGTGGATGACATAATTTTATATTTGAAACCTGACAATGCGAATATGCAGAGGTGCTAGATTAGTTTGAGGAATTCGTGTAAATAAACGCATATAAAATCAATCACAACAAAACAGAGCTACTGCTTTGTAATGCATTTAGGGGCAGGGGCGGTGGGTGACATTTCCAAGCGGTGGGGCGCAAAGTGATTTGCATTCAGCAACGCAGCAAGCGAGCGAGCGCAGCGAGCGAGCCCGAACCTTAAAGGGGGGGTTTGGGGGGATAACCCCCCCCAAGAAAATTTTGAAAAAAAAGAAGAAAAATCGTGCATTTTCAAGCAAATTTGAGAAAGCAGGAAGGTTAATAAAGCAATTGTGAAAGTGCAGTTATTACATTAATAGATGGCATAACATAGGTAGCTGCTTATTCAGTATAACCACAGAATGACCATGCAAGGTTCTACAGCATATTCTAAAGCAGAACAAAACAAGTGGAACTACCCCTCCCTTAAACCATACAAAAGAGGATGAATGAACTAGTCAAATAGTGTCCACGAGGACACTAAATGAAGCACACCGATGTTAAGAGAAACCTGGAGCCACTACCAAAATGAAACTAGCCGGTGAATGAAAACAAAAAACAAGGAGGAGGGGCCATCACATGCTGTACAGTGTGATGGCCAAACAAAACGTTTTCTGAGTGAAATCGCCTGGGGCGGAATTAAGCAGCAAAGGAGGGGCATTTACACAAATGCAACAGTAACAATTAAGCATTTCTGAATGCCACAGATCGTAACCAATGGCTGTAGGGGGTGTGCCAAACCCCACAGAAGAGATATAACAGGTTGATCGAAGCTCGACTTAAAAATGGTGAGCGAGATAGAAGCACCTGGGAAGAATGGATAAGTAGCGGGTGAGACTGAGCAGATAGAGTGCAGGAGCAAATGATTGTGTGTGAGTTTCTACCTTGAAGGATGCCTACATCCGTGAAGTGCCATTGACAGATGTCAACACTGATGGAAAATCCTGGTAGCCAATGCCAAATTTTCACTCAACCACATCAGCCAATGAATGAAATTGGCTGTTCAAAAACCCCTGCCTGTCTATGTATGTTTTATGTTGTGTTCTGTATTGGGTGTTGGGTCTGACAATATCTCTTACCATACAGCTAAAGCTACCTCTAAGTACCACTTGAGGCCCGGGGAGATAAGATAGCATGATAGCTTTCTCTTCCTCACTTAATGGATCTGTTCTCTGCAGTGTGCAACAAGTCCGGATGTACACTGCCTACAAGTTGGCATTACTGTTCAATACCTTTGACTGCGCGATACCTCATTCACTGCACAAAATGTGCGCAATACAGTCGACTGTGCGTTAACTTGCGCAGTACCTTTGAATGGGCACTGCTATGTGTAAGAGGCCGTGACGCCTGCCTCTGCACAAGCTCTTTAGTATTGAACGGCTCAAACAATGACAGCAGGTATATATCACCCACTCATGACAGGCATATCTCATTCATTCATAGCAGGCGTATCTCACCCATTCATAACAGGCATATCCCATTCACTCATAGCAGTCATATCTCACCCACTCGCAGCAGGCATATCTCGCCCACTCGTAGCCAATATATCTCACCCACTCATAGCAGGCATATCTCATTCACTCATAACAGGCATATCTCACCCACTCATGGCAGCCATATCTCACCCACTCATAGCAGGCATATGCCACCCACTCATAGCAGCCATATCTCACCCACACACAGCATTGAATACACATTTCACCCACTCATAGCAGCCATATGTCACCCGTTCATAACAGACACCTCACGCATTCATCACTGTCACATCTCACCACTCATAGTAGGCACATCTAACCCACTCATAGCAGCCATATGTCACCCATTCATAACAGACACCTCATGCATTCATCGCTGTCACATCTCAACCACTCGTAGCAGGCACATCTGACCCACCCACATCATAGCAGACACATTTCACCCACTCACAGCAGCCTTATGCCGCCCATTCATAACAGACACCTCACTCACTCATTGCAGGCATTTCTCACCCACCCACAGCACTGAATACACATTTCACCCACTCACAGCAGCCATATGCCACCCATTCATAACAGACACCTCACGCATTCATCGCTGTCACATCTCAACCACTCATAGCAGTCACATCTCACCCACCCATAGCATAGCAGACACATCTCACTCACTATAGCAGCCATACGTCACCCATTAATAAGAGACACCTCACTCACTTATGGCAGGCACATTTCAATCACTCAATGAAGGCACAGCTCACCCACTCATAGCAGGCATATCTCACCCTCTAATAGCAGGCATATCTCACACGCTCATAGCAGTCACACCTCACCCAGACACCGTCCACCTCTGCACTAACAATTCCTTTAATACCCATGCCTCATCCACCACCAGAGCGACATGCCTCACCGTGTCACTGCCGGCCTCGAGGAGACATTAGCTCCACTCGCTGTAACATTCATTATAACATTCATCGTAACTGACAGTCATTGAGCCTCTCCTGCCCGAAGTCGCGGCTGCCTCTGGCCTCTACCCTCACACTCTGACCCTTCCGCTCAGGAGCTCTCAATCCGCACAGATCTCACCCGCGTCCAGCAGTCTAAAGCCCAGAGTGTTCTCGGCAGCAGTCTCACCCCCTGACACCCCCGAACTCTCCCCCCCTCCCACACACACACACACAGGACACTCTCCAAAACCAGTGCACTAACACGGGGCACAACCTGAGGCTATAGAGTAAAAACATGAAAGGGCCGACTCCACCTTTCTTATAAAATCACTCAAACTCTACAATCCATTTAACTAAAAATACAAAATTTACAAGAATAGTTCTAAATTCTAAACAAACACATTTCAGTTACACTGATTTGTAAAACAGTGAAACCAAAAATCACTAGTCAGGTTATTATCCGATCCTGATTTCCCCTCTCCTGGGGCCTGAATGTCACTTTCATTCTGCACAGTTTTAAATCATGTTTTAAGAATGAGCGCTCAGAGGGGGAGGGGGGGGGCTCTGATGCTCCCATTTATCCTAAACACAAAAGCCTGGAATATTAAAGTCAGAAAAAGTAATGGTGTTAATGTGGAAAGTGTCTAGACAGTGGCCATTCAGAAATGAAATTCACAATTTGTAAGATTAAAGAGAAGTCATAAGCACAAAAACCTATATATATATATATATGTATATATATTTATATATGTACTGTAGCACATAGTAAGGTAAGAGTCGTCAGCCAGACCGTCAATCACAGAGAGAGAATAGTAGAGAGCTGCATTCAAGAGACAGTGAGTTCAGGTACCTGAAGGTCTGTAGTCTAATACTGGGCTACAGCTGCTGCTTAGGCAATAACATATAGTGTGCACTATTTTAAATAGTTTCTTGCATATGTATTCAACCTGACTTACTTTTCAAAATATGTTGCTGAAGGACACTAATGCATGTTATTATTTTTAGTGCTACAGTGCTTCAGGATTGTGAATGTAAAAGCTAATTAAATATAATACAGATCTTGCTTTAAATTAATTTAGGGAACAGTCACTCTACAGGACCTCTACTCGGGAAAAACAACAAACCTTTCCGTCACAAAGCTCAAGGTTAGCACATCACAGTATGTACGCCACAACATCAATGGAAAAGTTATCTTACCATCATGGGTCAAATCCCTGCTCACGAGACTCTGGGCAGTGTTAGGCAACAGCTTTGTTCCCAGTCTCCCATATCTGTTTTTACGTCTCTTAACCAATTCTGGCCTCCCGCTTTTCGCACTCCATAACGCAAGGCAGCAACCATGGTCTGCAAGGCTGGTTGTAGACGGGCTCAGGCCTTGTTAAGTCACCGCAGGCTGTAGCAATCAAGTTTGCCATCCGGCCCCAGCCTGCCTACAGTGATAGTCCTCCAGGCCGTCCTGACTTCTGCAGGGCCGTCTTGTGACAGAGTGACTTCTGTAAGCTTAAAAATTGCAGTAAGATAGAGAATAAAGTGGGGGAGAGCATGTATTCACAGCTGATAGCAACCGCACGAGTCCCCCAAACAACAGGGAGACCCTTCCCTACGGCTGTTGATGGCAGGAAGTGTTGAACTCATCCCCTGGAGGAGCTGGCGAGGCCCATGCCGATGTGGGGAGTCTGGCTTAGAGGCCGAGGCCGTACTTGCACTGCTTGTGCCTGGGATTTACGGTTCTGGGAGCCTAACTGCCAGGAGTTGCACAGCAGTTGTCCTGTATTCATCGTTTTGCCCACAGTGATTGCCTGCGGTGCAGGCTGCTTCGCCACCGCATGCAGCCTGCTGACCTGCTGCGATCAGGGCACAGAGCGACAATCAGTAACATGTTACATATTGTTACATCGTTTGCATACATAACCCACTACTCCAAAATTAGGTTTGAGTAATTGTGTAAATGGCTTGTAAAAATGTCTTCTCTCTATTTTGCAAAAGTTGTGGGAATGGTTTTTCCCAAAAGGAAATCATTTTAATCGTGGATAATGTTTTCTTCAAAAAGTGTAGGTTTTTCCATTGAAATACACCAGATAGTTTCATGCTCCATGTGGATGAAAGCGCTGCTGTTGCACTCGAAGATGACCAGCACACTGATATCGGATGTAGTCCTGTATGTTACACACCTCCCAGAGTTCTTTTCGGTGTGATTCGACACCTGGTCTTCTAAGTACAGAACAGTGCCTATTTATTATTCATTTAATTTTGAGCGCTGGGTAATGAAGTAAACGTAGAAGGCGTTGCCTTGCCATATACTTGTCAGCAGCTGCTCTTTATGTATTTTAATCTCTATTATTTGCCACTAGTTTTCAGATCACTTGTTTTTGCCTAATGTTATTTATTTTGCTTGCTGTGACTTTGGTGGGCCCAGTGGATGCCAGAAGAGTCCTGGGAAGGCTATGCTTGTTTAACATAATTTGGTATTTGGCCTGCCTATGGAATCTATGCATCTATGGTTGTCGACTGCTCTAATTTATGTGCTTCATTCAGAGGATGAATGTTCTTTACAGAGCATGGATGTGTGTGGTGCTCTCTACTTGTTTGAACGCACGTAGAGGATAGAGATGAATCAATATGTTACAGACTAATGCACAGATCTCGGTGTGGACATGCGCTTGTGTAAATGTGACCAGCTGATTTTTCTTGATTCGTTTGCCTTCATTTGCATTTTTATACTTTTGTAGTTGTATTTGTTTTTTCTAGTCTGCTGAAATATCTTGACAGGGAGTGAGGTCAGCCAAAAGATCGGTTTGGCAGTAACTTTTGCGTGAGTAAAATTGCACATTGAATATATAGCTGTCAAATGACCCTAGATCAATACTTTGGCCTGCTTTCGAGCTAATACTAAGCATGCTTGGAGGAGTTGTGTCACTTTTTACACGCACTCTTCAGCAAATCACGACTTGAAAGTTGTTTCTACTAAGTCCAATGGAGCAAACCCGGGAAATTACACAACTCATTCACCTTCTGAAAGTCGGAAACACATGGCTGTTAAAGTTTAAGCCCCCTAAGTGTCCCACATTTCTCTACTTGATAATACCAGTTTGACTCCTTAATCACAGTAACCTAGTGCACAGTAAGGCACTCCCAAAAAATTATAGTCTCATGCAAATCGACACAGCTTATCTCAGTGCTCCACACCAAGAGCTCAGACCGAAACCACAGACACCATGTTGTGACTCATCAACTAGGTACGTAAATAAATACTGTGTGAAGCGCTCTTTATCCCTTCTTGCATTCCTCTGTAACACCGGGCTTGCATACCAGCAGCGACAAGTTCACCATGTCACAACAAGGCCACACATCTGGGCCCGCATCCTGCACCCGCCTCTTTCCATGCAGATCATACTACACACCCCCCACTCAAGCCAAAGATTCAGAACTACCTGTATTCACTCCTGACAGTGTGGGTGCTACAATTCCACACTAGTGGCAGTCGCACACTTCACAAATGCTAGATGACAAAACGTGTGTGGGTCTGAAAAGTCCGAGCATGCCTAACTCAAACTCCCACGCGGTCGGTGTGGTGCATTCTGTGCCCCCTAGTGGCGGGTCCATTCCCGGGGGAGGTGATGGGTGGTGGACTGCCTCCACAAGGTGTAGGCTGCGGCCTACAGGATGGGACATCGCGTGACATCGGTCCTCGCGCCGATTACCAGCTGGGCCGACAGCCCGATGCCAAATGTCCAAGCCCGCTCAGACACAACACGCAAGCATGGTTGTTGAGAGAATTGTGGCGTTCGAAGACACAGTAGAAAAATTAAATTGGATAATTAAATTGCACAGGCAGGCAACAACGCCAGTACGCATGTGAGAATTTCCACTTTCCAGATCCCAATGATCAAATTAAGAGAGTGCATTTGTGTCAGCGTGGAAGGTGGGTGTGTGTCTGGCTCCAGGATTAGAAAAAAAAAACAGCTTCTGCCTCAGTGAATATTTCAGACAGTGGCGGCCAAAAGCAGTACAAAAGGGGGTGGTGATGGACGGAGCATCTGAATCAATCAAACACTCACACCCAGTCAAAAGATCTGGGTTTAATCCATCACCGTTCTTTAGCCCACTCTGCCACCCCAGTTCAGACATGGCTATATGCAAATCAGTCTGACCCTGTGCCTCATGGGAACAGTCCAGCCCGAACTGCCATATTGCGGGCCCAGGGGTGCATATTTTTGCAAAGCTGAAAAGCTCATGATGCTCCCATCAATACCAGCAAGCAATATACAATTCAACCCAGCTCCCTGGACAAAGATGTTCCTTGCTCTTTATTAGAAATGCATGCCCTTTTCTATTCTCTCTTATAGGGTGGAAAACCATATGTTACAGACCTCTCTGTTTCTCAAAATGTTCGTGAGAATATGTAATGGGAATTACAGATATATAGCATTGTTTATCTAGCTCTTATTTAGTATCACATTGTATATGTAAAAGCAGCAGTAGTGTATTCGAGGAGGAGAAAATCTATTACCGAAAAACGACCACAAGATCAATTTCTATCTAAATATAACACAAGTATGTCATGTATGAGTGAAAATGCACAGTTGTCTTCGTTAAGGATATTGCAAGTCACTGAGGTGTTTCTTGACCATACAGAGACACGAGGCCGCAATCTGAGTGCTTTTAATGGTCAAGAAACTCCGAGGTGACTTGCAATAACCTTCATAATGCAAATTAAAGGGGCATTTTATTCCATCTACTATGGGAACCTCTTGCCGCCTGCTTCTCTCAATATATATTACATGTGTGGCATGCAGCACTATTATGTGTGACACCTTCTGTTGGGACTGATTATTGAGGCTATGACGGCATGACCTGCTGATAGTGTAACATATGAAATGGGCTTCTTGGCAGCTAACTTTAAGCAGCCTCCAATCCGCAATAGCGCTGGCCCATAAAAGAAACAAAAATAATGTATTCCATCAGGGAGAGAAGCCCATTTGCACTCCTAAAACCTTCTTCCACGAAATAAATCATTTTTTTGTTTCTTGCAGAGACGGGCGCTGCTCTTTCCTGCAGGCGGCTAAGGTTGTGTTTAAGATGTAAGAGCTAGCTAGGGACGTTGGAATTTGGGCCCTAGTACTGTCTATGTGCCGAGATATATAGTTTTACAAACTGCTCCTGCACACCAACTTCATTCCCCTTAATTTCCCTGGGGCGCTATGATGGCTCGAGTTGCCCGTAATAACTTATTACAAACTAATAAGTGCATCGTTTTCGTATAACACATTCTGATGCTGGAGCGCATTTGTAATAAAGAAATAACATGCAAAGTAATATAGGGAAATTACAGTCTCCACTTGTTAGAAAGATGCCATGCTAAATGCCATCAGGATATAGGAAACAGGTTATAGGTCACACAGGCCATAGTGTTAGCGGGCACATTCCTTATCTAAGTGTCTTCCTGCACAGAGATGGCATTTCTCTCTTTATAACGCGTGGGAACTGTAATTTCGCTATATAAACATTCAGAATTCAGACAGGGATAGAATCACACCGGGAAGGAGAAGAGGATAATTTGTCACGGTATCCCTGTTTCCATGTCAGTCTTTTCCCTTTTTTAGTGACAGTCTGATCTCACTCCCAGAATCTGTTTATTTCCTCTCAGGAAGGATTCGAGTATTCTCTGCCCATCTGTCAATGAGTTATTCCCTGACTCCTTGTCAGTCTGTCATTTGCCCAAGTGCCTGTGTGCCCCATGGCAGGCTCTACAGAAGAGTTCAGAGGAGCAAGAATTGTAACGCGACACAAGGCTTTTTCATTAAACATGCTCGAGTCAGCAGGAAAAAGAAGGCCACGGGAAAGACGCAAAACTGAACGGAGTTAAAAACAGACAGAGAGAGTCCCCGGTGGGTGAATATGAAGCACCTGGACACACTGTACCTGCCATACCGTACCCCGGCACTGGACACACAACAGCTCCTCGGTAGCTCGGCGGGGTGGACCGGTAAGGGAGTCTGTCTCCTCAGATTTTCTCCCCGGCTCCCCTCTGTATTTCAGCGCGGCGGGCCCCAGCCAATCCTGGCGCTCCATAAGCGCCAGGATTGGCTAGGGGGGCACACAGTCACTCGCCCTGGCGTTTTCTCTAAAGGACGGGGCCCAGCAAAAGACACCCCCCCCTCCCTCTCAGTCAACTTGACGAAGTTGATGGCTAAAGCGCATGCGCTGGGAAGTTTCCTACTGAATTCCTCATGCGCAGCCTGTCAGTCGAGTCAGACACTAACCCAGCCCCACCCCCTGCCAGACACTAACCCAGCCCCACCCCCTGCTCACTCCCTATTCCTTCGGGTCTGTCCCGGTCGGAACACCCGATGAAGCGCTGCATAATTATTTGGTGCTCTCTCTCTGCTGCAGCCGCAGGTGCGTCCACCAGGCTTAGTGGGGCTACGCCCCTACGCCCCAATGGACGCACCGCTGCTGCCTGCAGACAGTGTGCACGCTCATATCAAAGTGTAGCAGGAAATTGGTGTGCTTAGCAGCCTCCAACTTAGTATAATGTGTGTGTGCCGGGGAGTGCTGTCGTATGTGTAACTGTCTTTGTGTGTGTTGCTGGGACTATGCGTGCATTTATTTTTTAGGCATGATTGCATGTTTAGCACATGCAATGAAAATCACTGGCTAAACTTTCTGACGGCAGAACAAGCTAAGGAGACAGAAGCCTAGGCAGTGGTATTTGAACAGTAGCAACCCCAGGTATGCACCAGGTGGTGGTTAGGTGCTGGGCACTGTCGACAAGATTTGTTGCACACACAGGAAACTGCGCGTGATGATTGTGTAGTACATTATTGCATGAGGAATACTGCATTCTGCGCGGAACATATACTGCACAGAGCACAGCAAGTTAATTGAGGCACCAAAGTGCACAGATTGATGTGAACATTGTGCCTTTGAAATATTGTGCGCACAGTTTATTGCACATAACGTATAGATCATGGTGTATAGTGTGCAGTGCTTAATTTGAGCAGGTGGTTTCCCGTGCTCGGCACCGGCACTTAATTGCTAACACCGGCACCTACGACAGTCTGCCACATGTCGGCGCTGTTTGTTATATTAGAGATCAGCATAACAACTGTTTTAGTTTTTTTTTATTAAGCGGTATTATGCCATCAATACCGAATACATTCATATGGTAGGAAAAAACCTAAAGACGTTCGATGGCCACTTAACCAGACAATCAAGGAATCAGAGCAATAATCAAGATCATACAATACCTCTGAAATTAATAAAGTGACAAAAGTGCATACTGTCAAAAAGCAGAAAAGCAGCATAAGGGGCAAGTATACAAACTACCTATAATAAAGTGCGATCATGTAAACTCTTACTGCAATGCCAATAAACCAAGTATCTCGTATCATAATCATGACATACCAAGAATATAAACATTGATATAAAAGATTTGAGATACATAGGGCCTCATTTATGAAAAGTGACTCATCGCTGCGTGAAAACAGCGATGCGTCACTTTTCACTGCGCCCTCCTTGCGAGACCAATATTTACAGTATGACGCATCATGGCGCAAGGAGTTACAGATACGTCAGCATTTCTGACGTATCTGTATGGCGCAAAAGTGACGCATTGCTGTTGTGTGTCACAAAAGTGATGCAACTCCAGCAATGTGTCCCCATGTGAAAGGGCTTGCGTTAGTCTTACGCCTGCTGTGAGGCAGGCATAAGAAATTGACGCATTTGTGTCCTAGAAGTGGTGCTGTGAAATCTTATAGATTTCACTGCGTCACTTCTATGACCCTGTGTTGCGTCAGAACGCACCCCCCTGCATACATTATACCTGGCGTAGGTATAATATAGCGCAGGGGTTTACAAAGTGGCGCATCTACCTAGATGCATCACTTTGTAAATATGGTGCAAAAAGGCACATTTTTTGCGCTGCTGGTGCGTTGCAAAAAGTGACGCACCGGCAGCATAAATGTGATGTACGGCCTCATAAATGAGGCCCAAAGTTTCATGTCACAAACCAAAGTTGTACAGTACTTATAAAATAAATAAAGTAACATAGGTCATATTGCCAAAAAAGAACATGAGCAGCATGCATGGGCAAATATACAAACTACCCATTATAAATTGCAATCATAATAACACTAGAAAAAATGCATTCACAGTAACAATCAGGTATCATAGAAACATCTTGATGTCATCCAGACATCCCAAATAGGTATCTCGATGCAATATCATTAAACCAGTAATCTCATCTCATAATCAAAAAATACACACAATATAAACAAACATTTGAGATACAAAGTATATTATCACAGATTAAGGTTGTAGAGTACTTGTGAGAATAGATAAAGTGGCATAGTGTGTTTCCTAAAAAGGAGATAATAAAGTGCAATCATAATGAGACAAGTGAAGTGGCATCATGCTCTTTCGCAGTACAGAGCAGGTGGCACACAAACTGCCTGAATAGATAGGTACAATGCAATGGCATTAAACCTGTAATTGTGCCTCCTAATCATGAGGTGCACGAACTATCAAAAATCAACTCGAACAAAAACACAGAATAAACTGGCATATAGGGAAGGTTTAAAAACAAAGAAAACAAGGATATACAATAATATAAGTATTGTAAATTATATTCAGAGCGGGTCAGGAATCATCTTTTTTGATTAGCTCTAAATACTGTCAAATAGCAGTAAACCTTTTTATGCTCCTGACCCATTTTGCATATGCTTCTTCAAACTTCTTTACCCTAAGCATTTTTTCCCACCAGCCCAGTAGCGTTGGAACTAGTTGTGTATGTTCTCCAATTCTGAATAATCAAAGAGCGAGCCATCGAAAATGCAAAAGAAATAAACATCTCACCCCATATGCCAATACTGGTGCTCTAACTCTGCTTGGAGACCCCATAAAGTACTAAACATGCTTCTGGAGTGATCTTAGTCTGGAGACCAATGCCAATAGCAGCAAAGAATGTTCCCAAAATAAGGCCCAGCTTATGGCAGGTATAAAAAGCGTGAAGTCAGTCCACAGCACCTGCCTGGTGTCAAGCGAAAGCAATGATCCCAAACTGTCAGATACATTCTATGGAGGGCTGCGGCTGTATAATACACCATCCATCTAGACATGAAAGACATTCTCTTAAAATTTGCCACTCTTAAAGACTTATACCCACTCTCATAAGTAAACTGGCAATTGCTCTGACATTGGGTTTTCTTCCAGATCTTCGCTAAGAAGTTTGTCACACATTCCTGGGACCCTTGATTATGTAGCAACCTGTACCAGTTCCCAACTCACAGGAGTCTGGATATTACAACTGCACACATGGCTGGGTTGGTGACTTGACTTTCTGGCCGTGTTTTATTATAAAACTAGCAGCCCGTCTGGACGTTGTCCGGGTATGAAAGAGAATGTGTGTAATGTGTGTATTTGGCAAGGGCAATTTATTTTAAAATCTTGCGGTAGCCAACATTTTTTGTTTCATTAGAATAGGGACGGAGAAGGTCCAGCTGCAGCCCTGGTTGATGTTAGCAGGCGCGTGTAATTGGTGTAGTGATCCGCCACCTGAGCCCGGCTACAGCCCTGGTTGATGTTAGCAGGCGCGTGTAATGTCATTGAATGAGAGAGTTATCTGCCGCGGGTAAATTTGTTTAATGAGAGAGTTGAGTGACAGCAAGTAGGAGAGGCTGCAGTAATTGTCCCCCAGACACGCTCATTTGCGTGTTCCCCCGCTTGAGGCCCAGATGCAGGCCTGTTTGATGTTAGCAGGCACGTGTTCCCCCGCTTGAGGCCCAGCTGCAGCCCTGGTTGATGTTATCAGGCGCGTGTAATTAGTGTACTGATCCGCCGCCTGAGCACGGCTAGAGCCCTGGTTGATGGTAGCAGGCGCGTGTAATTTCGTTGAATGAGAGAGTTCAGTAACAGCGCGCAGGAGAGGCTGCAGTAACGTTACTTACCAGGCCTCCAGGTGAACGTGTTTGTCACGCCCCCAGCACAGGGCCACAGCAGACGATCTTCTGATTAATGTACGACCCACATGGCATGAAGGGCGGAATGTAGCACATGCCCCAGCGTTTCTCACGCCCCCAGCGTGCCCCTTGATGCGGCGCAATTGCGTTCACATGGCATGAAGGCAGACACACGCCTCCAGCGTTTCTCACGCCCCCAGCATGTCACGCCCCAGTGTGCCCCTTGATGCTGCGCAGTAACGTAATTGGCGCTTCTATGTACGACTCACATGGCATGAAGGGCGGACACACACCCCCAGCGTTTGTCACGCCCCCAGCACAACGCAGACTCGCCCACAAGGGACCACTTTGCTGGCACAGTTCTTTTACCTTTTAAATGTATAGAGGAGTTGGCCTAACGGCTAAGGCCCTCGACCTCGGACCTGGGGGTCTGGGTTCGAGTCTTGGTAACGACGCCAAACATCCTGTGATTCTGGGCAAATCACTTATTCTCCCCGTGCCTAACAAAAATGAATGTGTCCTCATGTAACGTAACTGGTGCTATGTAAAGCGCTCTGATACCTGATTCAGTTCGGGTCAAGTTCGCGCTATATAAAACTCTGCAAAAAATATATATATATGGTGGCCGTCTGCATAGCCTATGTCCTTCTGCTGCAACTGCCCTTTCCAACGCTGTATTGGGTGTTGTGATTGGTGCTGTGGTTACTGAGATTCCCCGCCTCAAAGGTTTGGGCTCTCTCTTTATAATATTAGTATGGATGAATACTCCGCTGAAAACTAGGAAAAAAATGATTGTACTGACTGCCACACCACGTGAGAAATTCTTGCCAAGTAATGTGCTTCCTCCTTAAAATTAAATGACCGAGCTGTTTAAAGCCACAGGCGTTTCAATACCTTAACTCAGTTTTAGATATAATCAACCCCAAATGGTGGAACTTCCACAACTCAAGATACATATATACCCTGGTGGAATTTGATTCAATATAAACAGCTTTCATCCGGCTACCCATCTCCTGAAGCGACATACCTGGTTTTCTTTGGAAAGTTCTCTACTTTGACAAAAACTGGTAAGCTAACTGCTGATCCCTGAATCATTCTTTCTAAAACAGCTACCACACCACTGCCTTCTAATGATCTTGCCAAAATATCAAAAAGGCATGCCTCATAATATGTTTGAACATGAGGTAGGCCCAATCCTCCCTGCGCGATATCTAATTGTAAATCAGAGTATTTCACCATAGGGGCTTTCCTATTTCAAATAAAACTTATAAAAGAGTGAATCTAGATCCTTAAAATAGCCCCCGAATCTTTTTCACGGTTGCCATATAAATTAACTGGAATATCTGTAGATAGTTATTCGTAACATGTATACTTAAATGGCGTATTGGGCTATGAGAACTAGCTTGCTGCTGCAGAGAGACTTACAGATCACCCCTAAGCAGCAGCGGTGCGTCCATTGGGGCGTAGGGGCGTAGCCCCACTAAGCCTGGTGGACGCACCTGCGGCTGCAGCAGAGAGAGAGCACCAAATAATTATGCAGCGCTTCATCGGGTGTTCCGACCGGGACAGACCCGAAGGAATAGGGAGTGAGCAGGGGGTGGGGCTGGGTTAGTGTCTGGCAGGGGGTGGGGCTGGGTTAGTGTCTGACTCGACTGACAGGCTGCGCATGAGGAATTCAGTAGGAAACTTCCCAGCGCATGCGCTTTAGCCATCAACTTCGTCAAGTTGACTGAGAGGGAGGGGGGTGTGTCTTTTGCTGGGCCCCGTCCTTTAGAGAAAACGCCAGGGCGAGTGACTGTGTGCCCCCCTAGCCAATCCTGGCGCTTATGGAGCGCCAGGATTGGCTGGGGCCCGCCGCGCTGAAATACAGAGGGGAGCCGGGGAGAAAATCTGAGGAGACAGACTCCCTTACCGGTCCACCCCGCCGAGCTACCGAGGAGCTGTTGTGTGTCCAGTGCCGGGGTACGGTATGGCAGGTACAGTGTGTCCAGGTGCTTCATATTCACCCACCGGGGACTCTCTCTGTCTGTTTTTAACTCCGTTCAGTTTTGCGTCTTTCCCGTGGCCTTCTTTTTCCTGCTGACTCGAGCATGTTTAATGAAAAAGCCTTGTGTCGCGTTACAATTCTTGCTCCTCTGAACTCTTCTGTAGAGCCTGCCATGGGGCACACAGGCACTTGGGCAAATGACAGACTGACAAGGAGTCAGGGAATAACTCATTGACAGATGGGCAGAGAATACTCGAATCCTTCCTGAGAGGAAATAAACAGATTCTGGGAGTGAGATCAGACTGTCACTAAAAAAGGGAAAAGACTGACATGGAAACAGGGATACCGTGACAAATTATCCTCTTCTCCTTCCCGGTGTGATTCTATCCCTGTCTGAATTCTGAATGTTTATATAGCGAAATTACAGTTCCCACGCGTTATAAAGAGAGAAATGCCATCTCTGTGCAGGAAGACACTTAGATAAGGAATGTGCCCGCTAACACTATGGCCTGTGTGACCTATAACCTGTTTCCTATATCCTGATGGCATTTAGCATGGCATCTTTCTAACAAGTGGAGACTGTAATTTCCCTATATTACTTTGCATGTTATTTCTTTATTACAAATGCGCTCCAGCATCAGAATGTGTTATACGAAAACGATGCACTTATTAGTTTGTAATAAGTTATTACGGGCAACTCGAGCCATCATAGCGCCCCAGGGAAATTAAGGGGAATGAAGTTGGTGTGCAGGAGCAGTTTGTAAAACTATATATCTCGGCACATAGACAGTACTAGGGCCCAAATTCCAACGTCCCTAGCTAGCTCTTACATCTTAAACACAACCTTAGCCGCCTGCAGGAAAGAGCAGCGCCCGTCTCTGCAAGAAACAAAAAAATGATTTATTTCGTGGAAGAAGGTTTTAGGAGTGCAAATGGGCTTCTCTCCCTGATGGAATACATTATTTTTGTTTCTTTTATGGGCCAGCGCTATTGCGGATTGGAGGCTGCTTAAAGTTAGCTGCCAAGAAGCCCATTTCATATGTTACACTATCAGCAGGTCATGCCGTCATAGCCTCAATAATCAGTCCCAACAGAAGGTGTCACACATAATAGTGCTGCATGCCACACATGTAATATATATTGAGAGAAGCAGGCGGCAAGAGGTTCCCATAGTAGATGGAATAAAATGCCCCTTTAATTTGCATTATGAAGGTTATTGCAAGTCACCTCGGAGTTTCTTGACCATTAAAAGCACTCAGATTGCGGCCTCGTGTCTCTGTATGGTCAAGAAACACCTCAGTGACTTGCAATATCCTTAACGAAGACAACTGTGCATTTTCACTCATACATGACATACTTGTGTTATATTTAGATAGAAATTGATCTTGTGGTCGTTTTTCGGTAATAGATTTTCTCCTCCTCGAATACACTACTGCTGCTTTTACATATACAATGTGATACTAAATAAGAGCTAGATAAACAATGCTATATATCTGTAATTCCCATTACATATTCTCACGAACATTTTGAGAAACAGAGAGGTCTGTAACATATGGTTTTCCACCCTATAAGAGAGAATAGAAAAGGGCATGCATTTCTAATAAAGAGCAAGGAACATCTTTGTCCAGGGAGCTGGGTTGAATTGTATATTGCTTGCTGGTATTGATGGGAGCATCATGAGCTTTTCAGCTTTGCAAAAATATGCACCCCTGGGCCCGCAATATGGCAGTTCGGGCTGGACTGTTCCCATGAGGCACAGGGTCAGACTGATTTGCATATAGCCATGTCTGAACTGGGGTGGCAGAGTGGGCTAAAGAACGGTGATGGATTAAACCCAGATCTTTTGACTGGGTGTGAGTGTTTGATTGATTCAGATGCTCCGTCCATCACCACCCCCTTTTGTACTGCTTTTGGCCGCCACTGTCTGAAATATTCACTGAGGCAGAAGCTGTTTTTTTTTTCTAATCCTGGAGCCAGACACACACCCACCTTCCACGCTGACACAAATGCACTCTCTTAATTTGATCATTGGGATCTGGAAAGTGGAAATTCTCACATGCGTACTGGCGTTGTTGCCTGCCTGTGCAATTTAATTATCCAATTTAATTTTTCTACTGTGTCTTCGAACGCCACAATTCTCTCAACAACCATGCTTGCGTGTTGTGTCTGAGCGGGCTCGGACATTTGGCATCGGGCTGTCGGCCCAGCTGGTAATCGGCGCGAGGACCGATGTCACGCGATGTCCCATCCTGTAGGCCGCAGCCTACACCTTGTGGATGCAGTCCACCACCCATCACCTCCCCCGGGAATGGACCCGCCACTAGGGGGCACAGAATGCACCACACCGACCGCGTGGGAGTTTGAGTTAGGCATGCTCGGACTTTTCAGACCCACACACGTTTTGTCATCTAGCATTTGTGAAGTGTGCGACTGCCACTAGTGTGGAATTGTAGCACCCACACTGTCAGGAGTGAATACAGGTAGTTCTGAATCTTTGGCTTGAGTGGGGGGTGTGTAGTATGATCTGCATGGAAAGAGGCGGGTGCAGGATGCGGGCCCAGATGTGTGGCCTTGTTGTGACATGGTGAACTTGTCGCTGCTGGTATGCAAGCCCGGTGTTACAGAGGAATGCAAGAAGGGATAAAGAGCGCTTCACACAGTATTTATTTACGTACCTAGTTGATGAGTCACAACATGGTGTCTGTGGTTTCGGTCTGAGCTCTTGGTGTGGAGCACTGAGATAAGCTGTGTCGATTTGCATGAGACTATAATTTTTTGGGAGTGCCTTACTGTGCACTAGGTTACTGTGATTAAGGAGTCAAACTGGTATTATCAAGTAGAGAAATGTGGGACACTTAGGGGGCTTAAACTTTAACAGCCATGTGTTTCCGACTTTCAGAAGGTGAATGAGTTGTGTAATTTCCCGGGTTTGCTCCATTGGACTTAGTAGAAACAACTTTCAAGTCGTGATTTGCTGAAGAGTGCGTGTAAAAAGTGACACAACTCCTCCAAGCATGCTTAGTATTAGCTCGAAAGCAGGCCAAAGTATTGATCTAGGGTCATTTGACAGCTATATATTCAATGTGCAATTTTACTCACGCAAAAGTTACTGCCAAACCGATCTTTTGGCTGACCTCACTCCCTGTCAAGATATTTCAGCAGACTAGAAAAAACAAATACAACTACAAAAGTATAAAAATGCAAATGAAGGCAAACGAATCAAGAAAAATCAGCTGGTCACATTTACACAAGCGCATGTCCACACCGAGATCTGTGCATTAGTCTGTAACATATTGATTCATCTCTATCCTCTACGTGCGTTCAAACAAGTAGAGAGCACCACACACATCCATGCTCTGTAAAGAACATTCATCCTCTGAATGAAGCACATAAATTAGAGCAGTCGACAACCATAGATGCATAGATTCCATAGGCAGGCCAAATACCAAATTATGTTAAACAAGCATAGCCTTCCCAGGACTCTTCTGGCATCCACTGGGCCCACCAAAGTCACAGCAAGCAAAATAAATAACATTAGGCAAAAACAAGTGATCTGAAAACTAGTGGCAAATAATAGAGATTAAAATACATAAAGAGCAGCTGCTGACAAGTATATGGCAAGGCAACGCCTTCTACGTTTACTTCATTACCCAGCGCTCAAAATTAAATGAATAATAAATAGGCACTGTTCTGTACTTAGAAGACCAGGTGTCGAATCACACCGAAAAGAACTCTGGGAGGTGTGTAACATACAGGACTACATCCGATATCAGTGTGCTGGTCATCTTCGAGTGCAACAGCAGCGCTTTCATCCACATGGAGCATGAAACTATCTGGTGTATTTCAATGGAAAAACCTACACTTTTTGAAGAAAACATTATCCACGATTATCATGATTTCCTTTTGGGAAAAACCATTCCCACAACTTTTGCAAAATAGAGAGAAGACATTTTTACAAGCCATTTACACAATTACTCAAACCTAATTTTGGAGTAGTGGGTTATGTATGCAAACGATGTAACAATATGTAACATGTTACTGATTGTCGCTCTGTGCCCTGATCGCAGCAGGTCAGCAGGCTGCATGCGGTGGCGAAGCAGCCTGCACCGCAGGCAATCACTGTGGGCAAAACGATAAATACAGGACAACTGCTGTGCAACTCTTGGCAGTTAGGCTCCCAGAACCGTAAATCCCAGGCACAAGCAGTGCAAGTACGGCCTCGGCCTCTAAGCCAGACTCCCCACATCGGCATGGGCCTCGCCAGCTCCTCCAGGGGATGAGTTCAACACTTCCTGCCATCAACAGCCGTAGGGAAGGGTCTCCCTGTTGTTTGGGGGACTCGTGCGGTTGCTATCAGCTGTGAATACCTGCTCTCCCCCACTTTATTCTCTATCTTACTGCAATTTTTAAGCTTACAGAAGTCACTCTGTCACAAGACGGCCCTGCAGAAGTCAGGACGGCCTGGAGGACTATCACTGTAGGCAGGCTGGGGCCGGATGGCAAACTTGATTGCTACAGCCTGCGGTGACTTAACAAGGCCTGAGCCCGTCTACAACCAGCCTTGCAGACCATGGTTGCTGCCTTGCGTTATGGAGTGCGAAAAGCGGGAGGCCAGAATTGGTTAAGAGACGTAAAAACAGATATGGGAGACTGGGAACAAAGCTGTTGCCTAACACTGCCCAGAGTCTCGTGAGCAGGGATTTGACCCATGATGGTAAGATAACTTTTCCATTGATGTTGTGGCGTACATACTGTGATGTGCTAACCTTGAGCTTTGTGACGGAAAGGTTTGTTGTTTTTCCCGAGTAGAGGTCCTGTAGAGTGACTGTTCCCTAAATTAATTTAAAGCAAGATCTGTATTATATTTAATTAGCTTTTACATTCACAATCCTGAAGCACTGTAGCACTAAAAATAATAACATGCATTAGTGTCCTTCAGCAACATATTTTGAAAAGTAAGTCAGGTTGAATACATATGCAAGAAACTATTTAAAATAGTGCACACTATATGTTATTGCCTAAGCAGCAGCTGTAGCCCAGTATTAGACTACAGACCTTCAGGTACCTGAACTCACTGTCTCTTGAATGCAGCTCTCTACTATTCTCTCTCTGTGATTGACGGTCTGGCTGACGACTCTTACCTTACTATGTGCTACAGTACATATATAAATATATATACATATATATATATATATAGGTTTTTGTGCTTATGACTTCTCTTTAATCTTACAAATTGTGAATTTCATTTCTGAATGGCCACTGTCTAGACACTTTCCACATTAACACCATTACTTTTTCTGACTTTAATATTCCAGGCTTTTGTGTTTAGGATAAATGGGAGCATCAGAGCCCCCCCCCTCCCCCTCTGAGCGCTCATTCTTAAAACATGATTTAAAACTGTGCAGAATGAAAGTGACATTCAGGCCCCAGGAGAGGGGAAATCAGGATCGGATAATAACCTGACTAGTGATTTTTGGTTTCACTGTTTTACAAATCAGTGTAACTGAAATGTGTTTGTTTAGAATTTAGAACTATTCTTGTAAATTTTGTATTTTTAGTTAAATGGATTGTAGAGTTTGAGTGATTTTATAAGAAAGGTGGAGTCGGCCCTTTCATGTTTTTACTCTATAGCCTCAGGTTGTGCCCCGTGTTAGTGCACTGGTTTTGGAGAGTGTCCTGTGTGTGTGTGTGTGGGAGGGGGGGAGAGTTCGGGGGTGTCAGGGGGTGAGACTGCTGCCGAGAACACTCTGGGCTTTAGACTGCTGGACGCGGGTGAGATCTGTGCGGATTGAGAGCTCCTGAGCGGAAGGGTCAGAGTGTGAGGGTAGAGGCCAGAGGCAGCCGCGACTTCGGGCAGGAGAGGCTCAATGACTGTCAGTTACGATGAATGTTATAATGAATGTTACAGCGAGTGGAGCTAATGTCTCCTCGAGGCTGGCAATGACACGGTGAGGCATGTCGCTCTGGTGGTGGATGAGGCATGGGTATTAAAGGAATTGTTAGTGCAGAGGTGGACGGTGTCTGGGTGAGGTGTGACTGCTATGAGCGTGTGAGATATGCCTGCTATTAGAGGGTGAGATATGCCTGCTATGAGTGGGTGAGCTGTGCCTTCATTGAGTGATTGAAATGTGCCTGCCATAAGTGAGTGAGGTGTCTCTTATTAATGGGTGACGTATGGCTGCTATAGTGAGTGAGATGTGTCTGCTATGCTATGGGTGGGTGAGATGTGACTGCTATGAGTGGTTGAGATGTGACAGCGATGAATGCGTGAGGTGTCTGTTATGAATGGGTGGCATATGGCTGCTGTGAGTGGGTGAAATGTGTATTCAGTGCTGTGGGTGGGTGAGAAATGCCTGCAATGAGTGAGTGAGGTGTCTGTTATGAATGGGCGGCATAAGGCTGCTGTGAGTGGGTGAAATGTGTCTGCTATGATGTGGGTGGGTCAGATGTGCCTGCTACGAGTGGTTGAGATGTGACAGCGATGAATGCATGAGGTGTCTGTTATGAATGGGTGACATATGGCTGCTATGAGTGGGTTAGATGTGCCTACTATGAGTGGTGAGATGTGACAGTGATGAATGCGTGAGGTGTCTGTTATGAACGGGTGACATATGGCTGCTATGAGTGGGTGAAATGTGTATTCAATGCTGTGTGTGGGTGAGATATGGCTGCTATGAGTGGGTGGCATATGCCTGCTATGAGTGGGTGAGATATGGCTGCCATGAGTGGGTGAGATATGCCTGTTATGAGTGAATGAGATATGCCTGCTATGAGTGGGTGAGATATATTGGCTACGAGTGGGCGAGATATGCCTGCTGCGAGTGGGTGAGATATGACTGCTATGAGTGAATGGGATATGCCTGTTATGAATGGGTGAGATACGCCTGCTATGAATGAATGAGATATGCCTGTCATGAGTGGGTGATATATACCTGCTGTCATTGTTTGAGCCGTTCAATACTAAAGAGCTTGTGCAGAGGCAGGCGTCACGGCCTCTTACACATAGCAGTGCCCATTCAAAGGTACTGCGCAAGTTAACGCAGAGTCGACTGTATTGCGCACATTTTGTGCAGTGAATGAGGTATCGCGCAGTCAAAGGTATTGAACAGTAATGCCAACTTGTAGGCAGTGTACATCCGGACTTGTTGCACACTGCAGAGAACAGATCCATTAAGTGAGGAAGAGAAAGCTATCATGCTATCTTATCTCCCCGGGCCTCAAGTGGTACTTAGAGGTAGCTTTAGCTGTATGGTAAGAGATATTGTCAGACCCAACACCCAATACAGAACACAACATAAAACATACATAGACAGGCAGGGGTTTTTGAACAGCCAATTTCATTCATTGGCTGATGTGGTTGAGTGAAAATTTGGCATTGGCTACCAGGATTTTCCATCAGTGTTGACATCTGTCAATGGCACTTCACGGATGTAGGCATCCTTCAAGGTAGAAACTCACACACAATCATTTGCTCCTGCACTCTATCTGCTCAGTCTCACCCGCTACTTATCCATTCTTCCCAGGTGCTTCTATCTCGCTCACCATTTTTAAGTCGAGCTTCGATCAACCTGTTATATCTCTTCTGTGGGGTTTGGCACACCCCCTACAGCCATTGGTTACGATCTGTGGCATTCAGAAATGCTTAATTGTTACTGTTGCATTTGTGTAAATGCCCCTCCTTTGCTGCTTAATTCCGCCCCAGGCGATTTCACTCAGAAAACGTTTTGTTTGGCCATCACACTGTACAGCATGTGATGGCCCCTCCTCCTTGTTTTTTGTTTTCATTCACCGGCTAGTTTCATTTTGGTAGTGGCTCCAGGTTTCTCTTAACATCGGTGTGCTTCATTTAGTGTCCTCGTGGACACTATTTGACTAGTTCATTCATCCTCTTTTGTATGGTTTAAGGGAGGGGTAGTTCCACTTGTTTTGTTCTGCTTTAGAATATGCTGTAGAACCTTGCATGGTCATTCTGTGGTTATACTGAATAAGCAGCTACCTATGTTATGCCATCTATTAATGTAATAACTGCACTTTCACAATTGCTTTATTAACCTTCCTGCTTTCTCAAATTTGCTTGAAAATGCACGATTTTTCTTCTTTTTTTTCAAAATTTTCTTGGGGGGGGTTATCCCCCCAAACCCCCCTTTTAAGGTTCGGGCTCGCTCGCTGCGCTCGCTCGCTTGCTGCGTTGCTGAATGCAAATCACTTTGCGCCCCACCGCTTGGAAATGTCACCCACCGCCCCTGTCTGCAGGGCAGGCCCACTATTCCTGGCTCCTCGGTCTCTCCAACGCCTAACTCTTGGTAAAAGCATACCAGAGCCAGGTCCTCGAGCTTCTACCCAATCAGAAGCCAGAATTGGGTTGGAGGTACCTAGGTACACCTTTTCTCTATTCCAACATTTGATAGGGCAAGAGGGCATATGATTGACAAGCCCTGAGGCTCCAAAATCTGACATGCTGCGTGATTCTAGTGCAGCATGTTAGAAAAGTATTTTGTCTCTGCAAGGCTGGGCTGTAACAGCCCCCGCCTGACACATGTGCAGTATTGCCCAGGGGAGCCCTATTCTGGTACAAGTTGTTACTGCAGCTTTTACATGAAAACAAACAATTTGTGAGATTGTTTGTTTTCATGTAAAAGCAGTATATGGCAAGCAATTAGCAGAAGAGCGAGGTGGTGGGTGGGTGCCCTGGTGTCTCCTATAGGCGAACGGCTGCTGGGTGCAACCTCAATATGGATACTATTAACATGCTAGAATCTTGAAATAGCTCCCCCCCCCCAAACGAAACTGCAAGAACCAAATCAGAAACACTTGAGAAAAGGGGAAATACTAAGAAATAAATTAAAAAAATGCAGACCTGTATCCCAAGGAAATAACTGCAGAAACACAACCTAAAATGGAAATTTTCTGAAAGATGTGTAATCTTTCCTGTTGTAACTGTGTTAGTATGAAAACATGATTTTATTCTTATTTGCAAGTCCATCTAAAGCATGTACAAATAATCCACTTTGTAATTGATTCACTTGGAGTTTGCAGAAACATAATTGATCTGCTGAATTACTTTTTTGTTGTAACCTAGAGTAAGATTAAGAGACTAAGCATTAATCTCCTGAAGGTTCACAGATACATATGCGCTATGTCCTAAATCAACAAAAAAGAATGGCACCCTGTGTCTTTGTCAGCAGGAAGGTCTGGAAGCGGTGAATGGCAACAAACTACCTAGCAAGGGTAATTGAATGAATAGCCAAACACCCTCATAAGAACATATACAGGTACTTGCTGAACCAGCTAAATAAAGGACTACATTAGGTGTTAAACGCTAAAGAAAGCAATGGCGTGTGCAACAAAGTAGCATGTTTGACTTCCAACATGAACTGTTGTCTGCATTCCCAAAGTCTACTTAATGTTGCAAGACATATATATGTATATATATATAAAAATATATGTGTATATATATATATATATATACATATATATATATATATATATATATATATATATATAAAATTACCTACTGGCGGTCACCAGTAGGTAGTTACAGTTACAACCTATTTTCCATAGGAATAACATTTTTTTTATTTGCTAATGACTTTGGCGTCGTTTGACAAATCTTTCTGAATTTCTCCACAAAAAAGTTTATCCAGGTCAGCTCCTATCCTGAAAGTTTGGGGGTAATTCGTCAAGCGGGTGCTGAGCAAAAAGGGGGGTCCCAAAACGCATTTTTCCCATGTTATTTCCATAGGAAATTTTGCGATGAGCTACCGCCCGAACTTCTGAATGGAATTACCCCAAATTTGGCAAAAAGGTAGAGCTTGGTTTGGAAAGCGACCTTTTTTTTTTAAATGGTGTAAATATGTCCAGTAGTTTTTGAGAAATTCAAAAAACAAGGGTCACAAAATCATTTAACCATAGGAACCTATGTGCAAAGCTAAAGCCGAAACTACTGAACGGAATTACCACAAATTTGGCACAAAGGTAGTGCGTGGGTCGGAAAGCACTTTTTTTTAAATGGTGTAAATCCGTTCCGTAGTTGCTGAGAAATTAGAAAAATAAAAGTTTCGATATCTGGGCAGAGCCTAAGTCGCGTGCGCGAGCTTCACTGTGATTGGCTGCTAGAAGTCCAAACGAGGAAGTGCTGGCAGCCATCATGTGACTCGGTAGAAGCGAGTCACCCAAAAACAGAGAAACAAAGGTATAAAACAAGGGAAGGGGCAGGGTAGAAACACCCTGACCTCCATGGCCTGCTCAGAGGGTCCCAGAAGGACCCCGAGGGCCCAAAAAAGTATTTTTTTTAAATTCTGCGGAATTCGCACTGGGGTTGCGCGTTTTAATTTAATGAGGCCCTTGGGTTGATTAGGTTCCAGATCATTTCTTAAAAAATAATAGCGGGGGCTTGCAGAGGTTGTGGTGGCCCGCTGGGGTCCTCTCAGCCCCGTGGCTTCACTCATGTTGGGAGAGGAGTTGTGATGCCCCACTCCTGGAGGCCTGTATGTGCTTATAACTTTGGCATCGTTTCACAAACCTTTATGAAATTATCCAAAAAGTTTATCTTTTTTTGATTAGGTCCTATATTGAAAGTTTGTGTGTGAATGGTGTAGGAGGGGCTGAGACAAAAGGGGGTCCTAGAAACGTATTTTCTCCATGCAGTTTCTATACGAAACTTTACAGAAGACTACAGGTGAAACTGCTGAATGGAATTACGGCATATTTGGCGGGTAAAAGGGTGATGGTCCAGAAAGCACACTTTTGTTTAAATGGTGTAAATCAGTAGTTTTAAGAAATATCAAATCTTAAAGAAATCAATATTTGATATTTCTGGCAGGTAATTACCTGAGGGGTTACAAGCACGAGCGTACAGCTCATTGGCTGTGAACTGTTAAAAGCAGGAAGTGTTGGCAGCCATTTTGTGATTTACTCCGTTAGCTTGCATGTCTCCATGTAGAAGCCATCGGGTCCACAATTTTACCTCTGCAAGGCAACACTGGCATCTGTGTGAGATATGCCTTTTACGCTGCTTCTCCTGATATCACTAGGTCACGGCTATGGCTTCAGAAGCCTGTTTGTCGGCTCCCACCTCTCTACGTTTGCAAGCTAGTACGTTGCTGTGGGGAGCAGGTGTCCCTCTGCGAGACTGGGTGCGAACTGATAAGTCACACTATATGAGCATTGAAAAGACATTTTATTATTGAGTCCGTCAGCCTGCATCTGTCTGAGGCAACTCTGAAAACATACCGGATCTCTGTGTGTGAGAGATAACCCTTTCACCCTGCTTCTCCCTACATCAGTAGGTAACGCACCTTGTTCCCATATCACCAGCATACCCTCAACAACCTTATTGGGCTCGCAAGTCTGCCTCTGCGAACTAGTGGTGGGCTCGCAGCTGTTTCGGTGGGACTTCTCGGGTCTGCAGTTGTATCTGTGAAGTCAAGACTGGAAATATACTGCAGGTCTCTCTCTGCGAGATACCCCCTTCACGCTTCCTCTGCCCAACAACACCACTTCGCAGCTATGCCTCTAGAAGCCAGTGCGTCGGCTCACAGCTCTTTACCTTTGCGAGCTAGTACGCTGCTGTGCAAGTACCTCTGCGAGCTACCACGCTGCTGTTCCTTTGGGAGCGGACGGCCAGTAGTTCTCCCTCTTCGAGTCCACGGGCCGCAGCTGTCCCTCTGCGAGCCTGGGTGCGAACTGTTCATAAGTCACACTACATGAGTATTGAAAAGCCATTTCGTGATTCAGTCCGTCAGCTGGCATCTGTCCAAGGCATTTCTGAAAACATACTGGAGTTCTTTCTCTGAGAGATACCCCTTTCACGCTGCATATCTCCACATGAGCAGGTAGCACACCCTCTTCCCACATTACCAGCATACCCCCAACAACCTTCTTGGACCCAGAAGTGTCCCTGTGCGGTTGGACAAATAAGAATCTTAGTCATGTATAGATTTACATAAAAAACATTTTATTTAACAAAACAACAGATAAAACTATGTACAGCCACGACGTGTCATCGCTGGTCCATTTGTGATTCACAGCCTGCAAGACAAAAAGAAAGATAAGATGGTGCGTCATGCGTCTAGCAAAGGAGATGGTGAGAGAGAAAGAGGGAAAGAGAGGTAGAGAGAAAGAGTGAGAGAGGGGAAGACAGAGAAAGAGTGAGAGAGAGAGGAAGAGAGAAAGAGTGAGATACAAGGAAGAGAGAAACAGTGTGGGACAGAGGAAGAAACAAAAACAGAGAAAGAGTGAGATACGAGGAAGAGAGAAAGAGAGAATAAGTGTGAGAGAGAGGAGGCCAGAGAGAAAGAGTGAGAGAGATAGAAAGAGAGAGAGAGAGAGAAAGAGTGAGAGAGAGGAAGAGAGAGAGAAAGATTGAGAGAGAGGAAGAGAGAGAGAGACAGAGTGAGAGAGGAAGAGAGAAAGAGTGAGAGAGAGGAAGAGTGAGAGAGAGGAAGAGGAAGAGGAAGAGAGAGAGAGAGAGAGTGAAGAGAGGAAGAGAGAGAGAGAAAGAGTGAGAGAGGAAGAGAGAAAGAGTGAGAGAGAGGAAGCCAGCCAAAGAGGGAAAGAGTGAGACAGAGAGGAAGACAACGAGAGAAACAGTGTGAGAGATAGGAAGAGAAAGAGATAAAGTGAGAAACAGTGTGAGAGAGAGGAAGAGAGAGAGATAAAGGGTGGCAGAGAGGAAGAGAGAGAGGAAGAGAGAAAGAAAGTATGAGAACGAGAAAAAGAGACAGTGTGAAAGAGCGAAAGGGAGAGATGGAGAGGGAGTGTTGACACTGGAGAAAATCTTCACAGCTGACCTTTGTGCCACTGGTGTGTCTCCAACCACGTGCCGGGAGATAGTGCAACCCTCAAGTTAAGTGATCTGAAAGATATTATAGAATTAGTAATTGCTGAGTACATACAACTGCACACACGTAATTCTTTGTTTCGCTAATGCTCAATGAGGCTGGTGCACCCCATCCACTACCACTGGTCGGAGGGGTCTGTACGCTCTTGTGCGCCCAGACTGCTGCACACTATCCACTCCCACCGCCCAGAGGTGACTGCCCGCTGCTGCGGAAAGAAGTCTCTCTGCTCACTTTCTGCCACCGGCATGTGTGTAAGAGGGTCCACCACGTGCCGAGGCAACTTTGTCGTGCGTTCAGGATGGCCACGCATCATCCCAGATTTTTTGCACGTTCAGCTTTGGTGGGGTTGGGGGGCGGGTGAACGTCGATTTGTGATCACAGCCTTTTAGATAATAATAATCCACATTTGTAAAGCGCACAATCACCCGTTAGGGTCTCTAGGCGCTGGGGGCCGTCGGGAAGATTAAGCAAGCTATTGCCCAGAGTCACATGGTGCTGGGCTAACCTGCCGCCGGGGATCGAACCGTGATCCCCAGATTCCAGCGTCAGTCGCCCTGGCCGCGGCGCCACACCCCTTCCTAAAAAGCAAGATAAGATTGTGCGTCATGAATCCATCAAAGGAGAAATGTAGAGAGCGAGAAAGAAAGAAAGAGTGAGCAGAAGACAGAGAGAAACAGTGAGAGTGAGAGAAAGAGAGAGAAAAAGAAAGAAAGTGAGAAGACAGAGAGAAAGAGTGAGAAAGATGAAGAGAGAGAGAGAAAGATTGAGAGAGGAAGAGAGAGAAAGAGTGTGAAAAAGAGGAACAGAGAAACAGAGGAAGAATGAGAGAGAGAGAAAGAGAGAGAGAGAGAGGGAGAGAGATAGAGAGAGAAAGAGAAAAACCGTGTAAGAGGAAGAGGGATATAGAAAGAGTGTGAGGAAGAGAAAGGAAGAAATGAGGAGGGACACTGAGTGCCCACACTGTGTACAAAACCATCACAGCTTACCTTTATGCCACCGCTCTCTCTCCAACCATGTGATGTGACCTAGGGGAACTCTCCAGCTCTCACATCTGAAAGATAGTACAGAATTAGTAATGGCAGAGCAGGTTTGGATTAGGGTTCAAAATCGGCCCGGGCACTCTAAAAAAAGTGGCCGACATTTGGATATTGCCTTTCCTCAAAACACTGCTTCTGGAAAATTTTATTTTAAAAAAGGGGGGTGGGGGAGATACAAAAAAATGCACGGATTTGTGTACACTGGTGACTTAAAAAGAAGTGAGGCCACTTCTGCTTAGGCCCCCTGCCCTGCTAGGTATGCATACATTAATGGGCGGCCCTGCGGGATAAGGAAAGTGATACTTCTGCCTGTTGTTAAACGTGAGGTAATGACGCCCATCTGACTCCAGAAAGGCCATTCTGACACCCACTGGGCCACTGGCTGTATCCAAAGAACAGTGACATTGCCCAAATCTGCCTCTCAGACTGTTCCAAAAACCAGCCACAGTTGGAACTCAGCACCGGCCCCTTGGGCATTGCACCAGTGCTTGCGTTACCAATACGACGCTGTGGTATGTACCAGTGCGTATGCCGAAATCGCTCTGCCGTCTTTCTGCAACCAGGTTGCTGCACCCCATCCACTCCTGCCGCCCAGAGGTATCTGCCTGCCACTGTGCACCCAGGCTCACCTTTTCACTGTCACCTTTTCACGTTCACGGCACCCTCCACATCATGCAGCTCCGTTCTGCAAGGTAACAGGTTTCACATTTGGAACTGAGTCTTGATATCGCCATGGCAGAGGACATACTAGTGCACTCATCATCATCTCAGGTTGTACACCCGCTTAGTGCTTGAGGTGCTACTAACTAAGTGAAAAGTGAGGCCATGCACGCTAAACTTTAAAATGGCATAGAGCACGTGCACCTGTTTTTTTTATACTAGTATGGTCACGTGTCCTGTGACGCCTGTGCTGGATGGATGTGGTGTAGGTGTATACCAGCCGTGAGGGAGTGGCTGTGGCATCAGTGTTGTCAGTTTGGGCTAGATCACACATAATTGGGCTATATTTTTCTGGTTGTGTGGTAAAATGTTGGTTTGTGCTAGTTGCCAGATTACAAATATATATACAACGCTCCAGCAAAGTAGTATGTTAAAGTGCTTTATTAGACAAATATTTACTTGGCATACTGCTGCAACATCAATTCCAATGCATTCACTGCCTGCTTGACGCTGTCCATGCCCCTCCTTTCCTAAAGTAGCAATATTAAGCTAGTTTGGGCTACTTTTTAGTTGGCTTTGGGCTATAGAAACCTGAAAAAATCTGACAACACTGGATGCGGGTGTCTGTGTTGGAGTGCTACCGTCACCCGGGTTACAAAAGACAAAGTGTAACTCTGTGAGCCAAGTCCCACAATATGGCCAACATGGAAGATACAGGGAATTACAGACCCTATATTCATCCATAGTTCCATACAAGAATGATGGTGGACATGAGATATCTGTGTAGATATGAATGTTTATTGCACATTTAGTGGAGTGTTCCAGCTGTAGCAATACAGGGCCATGGAAAATAGAAGTTTCAGTTTTTGGCACATGAAGGGCAGCCAATTAGAGACAAGGTCGTTGTCTGAGTTAGCTCTGCACCAACATATGTACGTATACAATCACTCCGATGATCCTCACGCTCTTATAAATTTAGTATACACTCGCCTTGCAGTACTCTAATGATGCAGTCTCTATATACGTACTTGTACAATGACTGAGACAAAGTTACATAACTAAAGTTTTCCCCACTGTCAATGGTTGCATACACTGTCCAGAGCAGTATGTAATGTGGTAGGGCCTAGTGGCAGCATGTTGCATACATAGTGAACACACAGACACAGATAGATAGTGGAACTGGGTACAGGCATGTGTGGTCGACTCCTTTTTATTAACAGGGTCACATGTCCAATGACGTCTGTGGTGGATGCGTGTGGCGTGATTGTAAGCCAACCCTCCGTGCATGGTTGGTGGTGCAGCAAGTACAACAGTAATTATTGGATCAGACACAGAGATTCAATCATAAAGGGTCAATGATTTGTGCTGCACTAAGGTACGGGTACCAGATATGAAATCATACAGAAAAGATTCTATCGTAAAGGGTTCATGACTTGTAATACACTGAGGTAGGACAGCAGATGTGAAATTATACACAAAATATTGTATAAGAAAGTGTGCATGAGTTGTGCTGCAGTGAGGTAGGGGCATAAGAAGCATTGAGCATGTGTGCAGTCAGCGATGATGCATGGTCCGGGGGGGGGCGCACTGGGAGTAATGTCTCTTGCCTATTAAACTGTGTCATCTGCTATTGCGACTCTATATGAATGTTAAGCCCTGCTGTCCGCAGTGTAGGTGGATGGAACAAAAGATGAAACATGTATGAAATACACTGTTGAAATTTGTAGGCGTCAGGGACATTATAGTTCAAATTGTGAGCTCTGCTGTCCGCCGTGTAAATTCCCATTCAGTGTTCGTTTTGACTTGCAAGATGAATTTGGTCATTGTTGTAAAGCTATAACTGATATAAAACAAGTTCTTGAAGCAAGGATAGTAAAAGGATATTGTGTAGATTTGAGGGACGTTATACTTAGTTAAGATTTTCACCAGAAACTACTTTAAACTTGTTATTTATTTTTGAAACTTCACATCACTATTATCTTACATTGCTTCTTCAACACGTACACTTATCAAACTGTTATTTTCTATACACTTCTCTTGACTACCAAAGAAACGTAACTCTATATCATTACAAACTTATTTTATATCATTTATATTAAAACTCGATTTCGTGGGGAGGCGTGGCTTGGCGGCGACCAAGATGGCCGCATAATCCCGCGACGCTCCGGCGGCATACCTGAAGACCCCTACAAATCCGTCACTGATCCTGTAAATCCACGACGTTGCACACCGGGATCAGAGAGTTGACAATCTCTGACGCCCAACGGTGTGTTTTCCGTCCGGATCCGTCCCCGGGAAGCCGAGTACCGGGGGTCGGCGAGTGCCGGCCTGCTGCGGCCTAAGCGGTGGAGGCCCACCAGTGAAGCACCGGCCTCAAGTAGAGAGCGGGCCGCCTGGGAAGCGCAGGTGGGCGGCTGAGTGGCGCAAGGCACAGGGGGGGCCGAGAAGTAGCAGCGATCCCCAGTGAGGGGGACACAGCAGTTGGAGCATTCGCCCCCCCCTGGTGTGTGCCGGTGTGGTGTGCTGCCCTCTCTGTGAGCCATCCCTGTCCTCCATAATGCAGTCCATACAATCTTTGGGCACCACTCTGGAGTCCAAAATATATAAACTGTCTATCAAACTGACGCTTCAACGGGGTACTTGAACAAGACGTCCAAGAAAGCCACACAGAACGCCGCCGCCATTGCGGAACTACATGGTGCTACTAAGCAGTTACAACAACAGGTCCAACAGCTCACACACCGACAGAGACAGATGGTGGCGTGGCTGGAGGACCAGGAAGGAAGGGCCCGAAGAAACAACCTGCGGGTGGTGGGAGTGCCGGTAAAAAATGGAAGGGGCTAGCATGGATCTGTTTGTGGAAGATCTCATTTAAAACCACCTGCAACCTAAAAGACTGTCTAAATTCTTCGTCGTAGAGCGGGCGCATAGGGCTAACCCTGGGCGGAGAACTACACTCCGTTCGCGGAGTTTGTGAATTTTCGGCAACTTCGTACTTCGCTGCGAGCGCGAAGCTGTCGACTACTTCGCAATCGACAGCGTAGCGTAGTAGTTTTTCTTCCTCGCGTGCACAATAGCATTCTCGCGTTCGCGGTAATGACTTACCGTGGTTCTGCGTTCGCTTTCTCGCTTTTCTCCCCCGGTCGCGTTCGCTACGGTGTTTGAAATCCGGACGCACAATCCCATGCGACTTTGAGAACGCGATTACGTCATTGGGACGCGCGAACATGTCATTGGGACGTGCGATCCTCCTTGCAGTGCCATGTTGGTAAGATCGCGTTTCCGAACACGCAGAAACTGCAATCTGGCACAGAATATCTCCCGAGCATGTTAAAATCTTCTCAAAAATGTTCATTTAACCCCTCAGATTGTGATTTGGCTGTATTTTTTTGTACTAGGAGTCTTCTTTTTGTTTCTACTCTTTTTTTCAAGAGAAAGGAAGTGCCCCTGAGTCTCCAACTTCCTGTTCCTGTCCACCAGGCTCCTCCCAGTGCTTTGTCCATGTGGTGTTCACTTTCATTTGGAATTGGAGCTGGAAGGATCACTCTTTGTGTATGTCTGCTGCATCATAGCATTTGGATTTATTGCGGAATTTTGGATTTGAACTTTTCTTTTACAAGTAAGTTTGAGAATTGGTGTACTGTAAATGTTTTTTTGGTTTGGGTTTTTTTAACTACAGTTTTCTGTGCTTCTCAATCTTTCTTAAAAATTATTATTGAGGGAGGCCTGTACTTTCATGAGGGGCCAAGTTGTATGTGTTTGAAATTTCATCCAGTAGGCCTAGAGGTACCCAAGGGTCCACCCATGTTTCTGTTGTGTCTGTAAAACATCATGGATGGCATTGGATTTAATTGCATACTCTGTTGTAGTGGAATGAAATTTTTTTTTAGTAAAATTAGGTAACCCTAGTAGTTCATGTAGTTAGTGTAGGCCTGCCTGAGTTCATTTACTTTCTGAGGGTGGCTTGGGCAGGTGGTGGTGGCCATTTTATGTTTGTAGCCGCTGTGTTTTTGCCATAGGCCTCCAAGCTTGTGGCCTACTCTGCCAGTAGGCCCAAGGGTACTACTAGAGTCCTCATCATGGGTGCATGAAAGTTGTTCAACTGATTTTGGGGTGTTTATTTAAGTTGTAAGTGTAACATCATAGGTCATGGACGGCTTTGGATTGATTAGCAAAATGTGTTTTTGGTGTTGAATTGCAGGTTTGGGGTGTGTGTTGAATAATATGGCTTTTTCTGCGCACTAGGTAACCCTAGAATTCGGCTCGCGTAGTTTTGTTAATTTTGCACAGTGCTACAACGCGACCGTACAGTTTTTGTCTTCTTCGCGCGCCCAATGTGCGTGCTCGGGAACGCGATAACGACGTTTTGTACAGTTCGCGCTGCCGAACGCGGCGAATTTGCATTCTCGCGAGCAATATCTCCCGAGTTGGCTAAAACCTTCCCGAAAATGTAGATGCTGTTCATTTTGCAAAAGAAACTCCTCAGGTTGTCATTTGCTTGTAGTTTTTGCAGCATGGACCACTTACTGTTTCTGTCCTCTTTGTACTTTGTTGTTTGAGGGTGGCCTGACCATGTGGGCGTCTTGGCGGCCATTTTGTGAAGCCAATCAATGTCCTTTTGCCATAGGAGTATATTGTCTGTCTTCTCTTTCTTTTCATGTTTTTGGGGGTGGCCAGGCCATGTGGGGGTGGCCATTTTGTGTGACCTTCCACCGTGCTTTAGTGTTTTTGCCGCAGGCCTACAAACTTGTGATTTTTTCTGCCAGTAGGCCTAGAGTCCCAGAGGTAGTCAGCGGGGATGCTTGATGTAGCGGTTTCCATTTTGTCTGTTGAATTTAACATCATTTAGGGCATGGGTGGCAATGCATTGAATTTTCAAATGTGGTGTTTGAGGTGTAGTTCACTGTTTGGGTGTAAACTGTAAATGCCTTTGTTGTTTGTGTTGTTGTGTAACTTTCAAACCTTTTAGCCATGGGGATTTTCTTTTTTGCATTAAGCTGTGATGTGTAACAGGTATCCTCCTTTTTCTGGCCATATAGGGTTATTGATAGACCTGCTTGAGTTTATTTAAATTGTATGTACTTTCTTGTTGGTGGGCTGACCATGGGGCTGGTGCCCATTCCCATTTGGTGAAGCCATGCATTTTGCTTTTCCCATAGGCCTGCTTTGTCTGTTTTTTATTTTTATTCCTTTCTTATTTTTTTTATTCCTTTTCTTTTTTTATTGTGACCGCCTCTCCATGTCGTGGCGGCCATTTCCTGGTACTAGTAGTAGCCTCTGTGTTTTTGACATAGGCCTCCAAGCTTGTGGCCTACTCTGCCAGAAGGCCCAAGGGTACTACTAGAGTCCTCATCATGGGTGCATGAAAGTTGTTCAACTGATTTTGGGGTGTTTAAGTTGTAAGTGTAACATCATAGGTCATGGATGGCTTTGGATTGATTAGCAAAATGTGTTTTTGGTGTTGAATTGCAGGTTTTGGGTGTGTGTTGAATAATATGGCTTTTTCTGCGCACTAGGTAACCCTAGAATTCGGCTCGCGTAGTTTTGGTAACTTTGCACAGTGCTACAACGCGACCGTACAGTTTTTGTCTTCTTCGCGCGCCCAATGTGCGTGCTCGGGAACACGATAACGACGTTTTGTACAGGTCGCGCTGCCGAATGTGCCGAATTTGCATTCTCGCGAGCAATATCTCCCGAGTTGGCTAAATCCTTCCCGAAAATGTAGATGCTGTTCATTTTGCTAAAGAAACTCCTCAGGTTGTTATTTGCTTGTAGTTTTTGGAGCATGGACCACTTACTGTTTCTGTCCTCTTTGTACTTTGGTGTTTGAGGGTGGCCAGACCATGTGGGCGGCTTGGCGGCCATTTTGTCAAGCCAAGCATTGTCCTTTTGCCATAGGAATGTATTGTCTGTCTTCTCTTTCTTTTCATGTTTTTGGGGGTGGCCATCAGGCCATGTGGGGGCGGCCATTTTGTGTGACCTTCCATCGTGGTTTAGTTTTTTGCCGCAGGCCTACAAACTTGTGTGAGGATTTTCTCTGCCAGTAGGCCTAGAGTCCCAGAGATAGTCAGCGGGATGCTTGATGTAGCGTTGTCCATTTTGTCTGTTGAATTTAACATCATTTGATTTAGGGCATGGGTGGCAATGCATCGAATTTTCAAATGTGGTGTTTGGGGTGTAGTTAACTGTTTGGGTGAAAACTCTAAATGCCTTTGTTGTTTGTGTTACTTTCAAACCTTGTAGCCATGGGGATTTTCTTTTTTTACATTAACCTGTGATGCAGGCATCCTCCTTTTTCTGGCCTTATAGGGAGGGATATAGGCCTGCTTGAGTTTATTGTTTTCTGGCCTTTACCCATGTACCTGTGATGAGAGTGCCCATGTGGAGCTGTGGTGGTAGTAGTAGTGTGCTGTTTTGTTTTTGACAAATTGGCCTGTGTCTTGCCATTGTTCCTGTTGGCTTACTACTGTTCACATCCCCATTGCTATCTGCTGCAGGTCACTGATGCTGCATCCATCCAAAATGATGCACAAATTAAGGATAAACAAGTTGCATTTCCACTACATTTGCATTTTAATTCTTTGCTATTCTTACTCTTACTGGTTGTACTAATACTTCTAGTAGGAATTAAAATTAAAGCTAAAAAAACCACATTTGACGGATGTTGTTCTGCCTTCTTTGCTTGCAGGTGCACAAAAGACTGAAAAGAAGGTGTCTGTCATCATTCATCGCCTGTTCTACTGCCAGACGGACGTCCTTCTGTACTACGTCACGTGTGGTGTGACTAACCTGACCAGACATCATTCTCAGCAACTTGTGCAACTGAGTGCTGCTGCTGACATCTGAAGAAGATGGGCCCAAAGAAAGCAGGTACCAGGTCCTCCAAGACCAAGAAAGTTGCTGAGAAGAAGGAAGAACAGAAGAAGGAAGTGACACTTAAGTCTGGTGTTGACCCGAAAACCTTTTTTGGGCCAAAAAAAAGTACGCCTGCAGCAGCAGTGACCGGGGTCCAAGCTGGGGCCAGCACCTCTGCATCAGTGGGCCCAAGCCACCAACCCAGGCCCAAGCAGATGAGTGCGGAAGAGGTATCCAGCCTAATGGTGGAAAGCAGTGATACTGAGCCTGAGCTGAACTTATCGCTATCTCAAAGTAGTACACATTCCACGCAAGAGGGAACACAGCAGAAAAGTGGTGAACAACCAGCACCCACAATAGTAGATGTTCAACCTGAGCCACCGCCCGCAATAGTAGTTGTTCAACAACCACCGCCCGCAATAGTAGATGCTCAACGAAAAGAACAACCACAACCACCGCCTCACTGATGCTGCATCCATCCGAAATGATGCACAAATTAAGGATAAACAAGTTGCATTTCCACTACATTTGCATTTTAGTTCTTTGCTATTCTTACTCTTACTGGTTGTACTAATACTTCTAGTAGGAATTAAAATTAAAGCTAAAAAAAACACATTTGACGGATGTTGTTCTGCCTTCTTTGCTTGCAGGTGCACAAAAGACTGAAGAGGAGGTGTCTGTCATCATTCATCGCCTGTTCTACTGCCAGACGGACGTCCTTCTGTACTACGTCACGTGTGGTGTGACTAACCTGACCAGACATCATTCTCAGCAACTTGTGCAACTGAATGCTGCTGCTGACATCTGAAGAAGATGGGCCCAAAGAAAGCCGGTACCAGGTCCTCCAAGACCAAGAAAGTTGCTGAGAAGAAGGAAGAACAGAAGAAGGAAGTGACACTTAAGTCTGGTGTTGACCCGAAAACCTTTTTTGGGCCAAAAAAAAGTACGCCTGCAGCAGCAGTGACCGGGGTCCAAGCTGGGGCCAGCACCTCCGCATCAGTGGGCCCAAGCCACCAACCCAGGCCCAAGCAGATGAGTGGGGAAGAGGTAGCCAGCCTAATGGTGGAAAGCAGTGATACTGAGCCTGAGCTGAACTTATCGCTATCTCAAAGTAGTACACATTCCACGCAAGAGGGAACACAGCAGAAAAGTGGTGAACAACCAGCACCCGCAATAGTAGACGTTCAACATGAGCCGCCGCCCGCAATAGTAGTTGTTCAACAACCACTGCCCGCAATAGTAGATGCTCAACGAAAAGAACAACCACAACCACCGCCAGCAATAGTAGGTGTTCCACAACCACCGCCCGCAATAGTAGATGTTCAACGAAAACAACAACCACAACCACCGCCTGCAATAGTTGTTGTTCAAGAACCACCACCGGCAATAGTAGTTGTTGTTCCTCCCGAAGTCGGGGCAGTTCAGGAAATTGAGCCTGATGCAGAGCAAGAAGAGGCAGCACCTCATGCAAGAGATCTATTGTTTTCCCAATCCCCACCAAGGAAAAGGAGGGTTAGTCCATCGAGTTCTTCGCCAAGCATCCCTTCTGATGATCTTGATCTCAATTGGGAGCCACAACAATCTGAGCATGAGAGGGAGAGACATCCCAAGAAGACCAGGCTAGGGAAAAGGAAGGTTCCAGGAAGCCTACCACTTATGGAGTGCGATGTTGAGCAGCCGGATAATGATGGTGATGATGAGTCAGACCCAGTCATCACAAGCATTACTCCTGGCCCTGAGGACATGGAGACCAACATTTTAACCCTAGCAAGAATGGCTGCGACTAGGGATGTAGCACGCATACCACCAACACAGGCCACACCAATTCTACCTCCAGCTTCCATTTTTACATATGCACAGGTCCGGCAGCGTCCTACATCCAGCACAAGTTCCACCTCAGCAGAAGTAGGTAGTGGTACTACTGAGCAGCCACATAGTGAAATTCACCACACAACCTCCAGTTCATCCGGCATTGGAAGTGGCACCTCTAGCAGGAGACAAAAGTTAAGCTCCCCAGTGTGGGACTTCTTTACAGTTAGCGAAAAGAAGGAGAACATTGCTATATGCTCCATTTGTCATTCCTCTGTTAGTCGTGGTAAGCTTGGTACAAACTATGGTACCGGAGGCCAAATGACTAATATGAAAAAACACCACCCAATCAAGTGGGAGGACCACCGACGTATCATAAAAGCAGGAACCATTAATGTTGGTGGGGGAGCAGTAGAAGGTCCACAGGTCGAACAGGAAGAAGAGGGAGACATTCTATCTGGTAGTGGTACACTAAGTACCCCTGTCCGACTCCCCAGCACTGCAGTGGTAGATCCCACATCCTCCGCATCAGCAACATCTCTGTGGCACCAGAGTAAGAGTAACCCGGAGACACCAAGGAGTACGGGTGCGAAGTCTGCGATGCGAATTACAGCATCGGGCACATTAGAAAGAAATACCAAGCAGCGTACCATTGTTAGCATGTTTAGGCAGGAGGGAAAGTACGAGCGCAACCACCCAATAGCACGTTTGTACAATGCTAAGCTTGCTAAAATGTTAGCTCTGGACCTTCTCCCTTTTTCTTTTGTTGAAGGGGTGGGTTTCCTGGAATTTGTGACAACCCTCTGCCCAAAATGGAATGTTCCCAGCCGCTACTATTTTGCCAGAGTTGCTGTTCCAGCACTACACCACGACGTGCTGGAATTGCTTGGAAAAGCCTTGCAGCAGAGTGCTGTGCATAGTATCCACCTGACAACAGACATGTGGACCAGTAGCCAAGCCACTGATTACATGTGCATCACTGCACACTGGATCTCTTTTACAGGTGTTAGAGACAAGATATCTACAGGCATTGACACTACTGAGATTTTTAATGATACTCGCAAACATGCTACAGTAGCCATGTTTGCTATGGAGACATTGCATACTGCTGCAAACATTTTGGATGAGTTCAACAGCAATGTCTTTGAATGGCTGCGACCAAGAGGCCTCAATATTGGTTTTGTTGCCACCGACAATGGCAGTAATGTAGTTAAGACCATGGAAGATGGTGGCTATTTTAGGGTCCCGTGTTTGGCACACTGCATTAACATTGTGGTTAAAGACTTTCTGAAAAATAAAAGCAAAGTCAGCAGCTTACTGACCATTTGCAGAAGAATCTGCACGCATTTCAATCATTCTTTTAAAGCCCGGAAGCAGCTACGGGTCATTCAACGTGAGTATAGAATGCCAGTGAAAGCACTCATCCAGGAGGTACCAACACGTTGGAACTCTACTTATTACATGCTTGATCGGCTGTTTGAGCAGTACATACCACTTAATGCTTATGTCATGACAAGAAGATCAGGGGATCCAACTGGTGTTATTAAAGCCATGACAGTTGAGATGTCGCAATGGGACCTCATTAAATGCCTGACAGAGATGCTACTTCCTTTTGAGGTCTTTACACGTGCAGTCAGCAGGGAGGACTGTACTATGAGCCCAGCTATCCCATTGTTGTACATGCTGGAGCAAGAGCTGAAGGAGGTGTCTGAAACATACGAAGGTGTTGAAGGAAAACTTGAAGCATGTATTTGGCGAAGTCCTTAGGTGCCCGCTTATCTCAGAATACAAGGATTCAAAATAAGATTGTGTTGCATCAACATTACATTACTGCCACAATTTTGGATCCACGGTACAAATTATTTGTGAACAGTAATGCAGTAATTCCTTTTTCAGAAGGGGATGTTTCCAAGTACAAAACTGTAATAGCCGAGGAAGCCACTGATTTAGAAAACGAACGGCTCTCAATTAGAGGCCTGCCAGTGCCAGCCCAGAACAGTGCAAGTACTACTGAGCATCCTGCAGAGTCAAGTTCTTCTTCACAGCATGCGAGCAGTGTGTTTGCTTCCCAGCAGTCACCAACACAAACAATAACAACAACCGCACCAACAGGATCTGATTCATCAGACACAAGCAAAAAAATAGCTGCTTGGTTTCTACAGAAAGGGATGGGTAAGTCCGTTGCTGTCGCAAAGCAAAAAGAGGACGAGCAAACCCGAGCACCAATGAACATTGAGCGGTTGGTCCAGGCCTATCTGGATGACACAACAGAGGTGTTCATGGAGCAAAGCCCATTGGTGTATTGGTATAGGACAGGAAGCCAATGGCCACTGCTCAGCAGGCTGGCGATAAAGTATCTAGCTTGCCCTGTTGCAAGTGTCTCTTCTGAGCGTGTTTTCAGTGCTGCTGGTGCCATTGTGACTGTGAAAAGGACCAGTCTCTCGCCCAAAAGCGTGGAGAGGTTAACCATGATAAAAATGAATCAGCACTTGATACCACCAGACTACAAAGTACGTGAATCAGAGCTGGAAGAGGAGAGTGAGTCGGAAGAAATAATTAGTGGGTTACAGGACCTACTTCTGTCGGAAGAACCACCAGGGTTTGAGGACGAGCTCCTCTTCCCTGACAACTAGGCTTTGCTTGCAGTGCCAAACTTAATCATCATCAATCACAGGTAAGAAGAGAAGTTTGCTAGGAGGTATAATGGAGGAGAGACTGGTAGTACAAATAGGACAAATATGACTCAGTGAGGGGTACCGCATCTATCTGTTGGCATGATGTTGTTACATGTGGTCAATTAATAAATTATTTCAATCAAACACTGGCCGCTGCCCTGCATGTAGAGTAAACCTTGTGATGTACAACAGTAACCCCACCACAAAACAACATCATATGTGTACGTTGAAAATAAATAACATTTATTGATGTACATAAAAAAATATCCTCCTAGTCCTCTCCTATCCCACCCCTATCCCCACCCTAACCCCAACCAATGTCCAAGTCCAAAGAATGTCCAACAAAAGTAAGTTAACCCCAACACCCAATTCTCACCCACCAACAAAAGTATTAAAAAAGGGGCAAATGAACAGGGTCCATCACAATCGGCGGGCTTTAAGGTGTTTGTCCACCAATATCTTCACACGCTCCTCTAATTGATCCTCCAACTTTGACACCCGGAGGAGAATCTTTTGCCGAAATGCACGGCACCTACATTTGCATCCATGTGGGGGGGCGGCAGAAGTTGTTACATGCCGGCGGTGAGCGGATGCCTGACCACGGCGCCGTACTCCTGCAGGTGGGGCCTGGCTGGGGCCTGGGGCACTGGTAGAAGCAGCAGCTGCTGCCTCTTCCTCCTCCTCGGCCTCAGCCACCAGCCGGCGGTACTCAACAATGGCCTGCAGTTTCCTTTGCCGGGCCCTGGCTGCCAACTCCTTCCTTGATGGTTTGTGGGAAGGAGTATAAGTATCTATAAAAAAAGGAACAGAATTGTAACTGAAACTCTTACAAATTAATTCAACACATAGTGGCATAGTAGCACCACCAAGCGCAGTACATACAAATGGTGGCAACTTTTAGTATCTATCTAATCTATCCTCCTGCTTCCCCTGCCTGTAACTTTTGTTGAAGTTTTTTCTGGCATTATACTGGCCCTAGTACTATGGGTGGACTTGAGTACACAGAAGAACATCAGTCTTTTTTGTATCTCCTTTTATATTTTCAAAGTAAGACTCTGCTTCCAGTGACAGTCTCCACCTATGATGAATACAATACATTTAGGGGGAAAACAACCTATAAAAATAAATGTCTATCATTCTTTATTATCGCTTTAGCTGGTTTCACTTTCACCAACAACCACCCATGCGTCCACTCCTTCCTTGCCTTGAGTTTCATTGTCACAAACTCCGCTCATGATTCTTGCTATCCACTATATCCATGCACCCATATTGTTTTGCCCAACCAGGCATGCATCTTCTTTCACCTTCCAGTTCTACCCATCCTTCAACAACCCATGCATCTGATTCATATCTCCATTGACACAATCAGCTAGCGGATGGGAGGGGGGTAGAGGGGAGATTTGGTTACTAATAATTATAATCGGCGGGACTGATGGCTGGGCTACACATGACACGGTCGCAGCACATTGATATAGTATCCTGGAATGTGAATGGCCTGCAAAACAAAATCAAACGCACTGTGGTGCTTCAATACCTTCGCAGGCACGCCCCTGATGTCGTACTCCTACAGGAGACGCATCTGTTAGGGAACCGCTGCAAGGCCCTAGACAGATTTGGTTACACCTTACTTGCCCACTCTGGCTTTACTACGGGCTTCAGGGGAGTAGGGATCCTTGTCAAAAACTCCCTGCCACTGGCCCTGGGGCGGTGTTGGTTGGACCCCCTGGGTCGCTATGCGGCGTTGTCTGCACAATGGGAGGGCCGAACTTTGAACCTATGTTCCCTTTACATTCCTCCAAAGTTCCACACAACTACTCTCCCCGATATTGGAAAGTTGCTGTTGGAAATGCCCACGGGGACACTGATCCATTGAGGGGATATGAACGACGTGATGGCTAGGGAATTGGACCGGCTGCCGCCTCAACTGGGTAGAGGAGGGGCGGCCCACCTAAGGGACTTTGCACAAGCACTGGGTCTGGTGGGTCTCTGGAGGACACATAACTCGCAGGCTACACAATACACACATGTCTCTGCGTCCCATGGCTCGTCCTCTAGGATCGATTACATATTCACACGGACAGACTGCATGAGCCTCTTCAGGGACGGACATCATAAAGCTAGAGGGATATCTGACCATTCACCGGTGGGGGTTCAGATGGTGGGTCCCAGGCGAGATTGGAGTGTCCCCCCTCGGCTTGATACCTTTTTATTTAAGGACAGGGAGTTTAAGGAGAGGTTCCGTGAGAGGGTGGATCCTTACTTTGAGCACAATGTAGGATCTGTGAGCTCCCCCGGGGTAGTCTGGGAAGTGTACAAGACAGTGGGCAGGGATTTTGTGCAGGCCGAGGTTGGGAGACGGCGCAAAGAAAAACATGCACAGGTGGCACAACTAGAATTGGAGCTTCATGCTCTGGAGGATAAGACGGGGCTTACCCAGGAACAGGAGCAGGACAGGCAGCATAAAGCACGCCTCCTAAGCAAGGAGTTAAGGGACTTTCTGACGGAACAGGCTCGATCACATGCACTTGCCACCCAGAGGCGGGTGTATGACTTGGGAGACAAGGCAAATAAAATGATCGCTTGGCTGGAAAAGAGGGATCGGGAGAGCAGTTGGGTACCGGGAATAGAGCGACCGGACGGGTCGGTGAGCACCACTAGTGTGGTTATTGCGGAGGAATTCGCACGCTACTATGAGGAGGTCTACCGCTCTCAAACGACTAGGGAGGAGCGGGAGTGTCGTGAATTCCTAGCCCCCTTGCGGCTACCCCTACTGGAGTCTGCTGACAGAGATATTCTGGAAGCAGATATCACGGTCAAAGAAGTGGAGGAGGCCATGGGGGACCTGCAGACGGGTGAGGCCCCGGTACCCAACGGGCTCCCGGCAGAACCATTTGGGTGCGTGGCAAGTCGCACGGCACCACACATGTGCAATATGTTCCATGAGGCGTGAGAGACTGAACAGCTGCCGAGGGATTTACGGCTGGCAACGATCGTAGTGATCCAGGGGGAATGCAGCTCCTACAGACCTATCTCCCTCCTCAACTATGAGACGAAGGACCTCGGGAAGATCCTGGCCACGCGCCTGGGTGCGGTGGTACAAGCACTGGTCCATCCGGACCAGTCGGGCTTTATGCCCCATAGAAGCACGCGACTCAACCTGCGACGCCTGTGAAGCTCGGATTTGGTGTCAACTTCTGTGCATGGGTGAAGCTCCTCTACACAGAGCCACTGGCGAGAGTCCGGGTTAATGGGGCTATGTCAAGGGAATTCCAACTGGGCGCGGCACGAGGCAGGGCTGCCCCATTTCCCCAACTCTCTTTGCCCTAGCGCTGGATCCACTGGTGCATTGGGTTCGAACCGACCCTGGGGTATGGGACATAGACCTGGGGAGTGGATGGGAGGAACGCATATCGTTATATGCTGACGATATTTTGCTGTATGCCCAGAGACCGTCTGAGTCCATACAAAGGCTGATGGCCATACTGGCACATTTGCGGAATACTCCGGATATTGCATCAACTGGAGCAAATCCCTGGGCTATGTCCTGGCGGGCCCCAGCCTCAAATTATGGACGACTGCGAGGGCCTAATCTGGCGAACAGAGTACCGGAACTTGGGAATATTTGTCACACCATCTGACACCGAATTCCTCCGTTTAAATGTGCAGACGCAACTGGAACGCCTTCACAGTGACGTGATGCACTGGAGGACACTCCCGATCTCCCTGATGGGCGGTGCCGTCTTATTCAAAATGATGGCCCTGCCTCGGTTGCTCTATGCACTGCAGAGCTCGTCCCTGCCCGATCCCGGAGCACATATTTAAAACAGTAGAGTCAGAGCAACGCTCATTATTGTGGAGTGGAGGGTGCCCAAGAATAGCACTCAAAAAACTGCAGCGGGGGCCGTATGAGGGAGGGTTAGCGGTGCCAGACATCCGGCTCTACTTCTGGGCGACACAGCTGGTCAATATAAATGGTTGGGTGTTTGCCCCACAGGAGGAACCCGGGTATCGGGTGGACCGCATGGCCCTGGGGGAGGACTCCTACTTGGCGGCCTTATACGCTAAAACCAGACGCAGTCAGACCTTGCCTCCCCAGACAGCGGTGGTGGTCGAGGTGTGGAAACGGGCAACGAAGTCACTGGGGCAGGAGGCGAAACTTACAGACATACACCTTTGTGGAAAGGCGACTTCCTTCGGGAGGTTATGAAGCTGCAAGACCTGCGCCAGTGGAGCCTGATAGGCATAGACACGCTGGGGACATATGGAAGAGGGGAAAATTGGTAGATTTTGCGACTCTACAGACGGAGTTCCACATGGTTAATGGGGAATTCCTGCACTACCAACAACTCAAACACGCCATACATGCACATCTGACGCAGGGGGAAAACTACCTAAATATGCCCCACTTGAGGATAGGCTACTGCTAGATCCTATGATTGACAAAGCTATCTCCCTTACCTATAAAAAGCTCGTTAATACCCTTCCGGACACACTGGGACCATTGAGGGAAAAATGGGAGTCGGATCTTGGCGTATTGGAAGACGATGACTGGAACGAGGCCTTGCAGTGCCCTAGAGAGGTTGCGATCTGGGCTAGATTCAGACTGATTCAGCTGCGTATCCTCCTTAGGTCCTACACCCCACGGACGGTGCAATATAACATGGGGTTTGCAGCTTCGCAATTCTGCTTAAGGGTTTGAGGGGAGGAGGGCACCTTCTTTCACATTCTATGGGACTGCCCCAAAATCCACACGTATTGGGTTCGACTGCAGGAAATTATGGAAGAAGTGATTGGGGCAGAGGTGCCGCTGGAGGCCAGATGGCATGTTCTGGGGGTGACAAGTCATGTTACCTGGCCCAAGGGGGACAAGATATGACTAGCCCTTGCCAGTATGGTGGCCAAGAGGATCATAGCTCGCCTCTGGGGGAGTGACCTGTCACCAACAGTGGAGGAATAGGAGCGGGACCTGGACTGGTGCCAAAGGTCAGAGAAAGTTATTTATAATAGCCGGGGATGCCCCAAAAAACTGGGAGAAGATATGGTTGGCATGGAGACGATACAGGGGGGACTGGTTTAATACCCCAGACGGATCACCACTGGGTTGAGTGAGGCCCTTATTGGAATTCACCCTCTGATCAGCACGCTCTGCGGGCACTTACTGAACCCTACTGTCTGAGGGACCACCCATCCACAGTCGCAAGAGGAAATGGTCACGAAGCGGAGAGGGGGGAGGAGGAGGGAGGGGTAAGGACATAGCACGGGGGGTCTGGGCAGGGAGGGTGAGGGTGGCTAAACACAGAATTTTGTATTTCGTAAGGGGCACGCTATGGGGGTAGGCCAACATGGATCTCGCCAAGTGATTTTTATATTTGTTGGATGTAACTGTACCAATGCACTTCCACTGCTATCTGATGTGTATTTTAATGGAGCTGTTATGTTTCAATAAAAATATATTTTTTTTTTAACTCGATTTCGTGCTGCAGCAAGACCTAGACTTATCCAGATGATTCCTCTTGACTTTGAATATAAATTTGCAGATGTCTATTGATGCGAACATTCGTAGGATCTAATTTCTTGATGCGAAAGCATCTTTAAGTTGAAGCTGTAGTATGCCTCACTGCTGACAAAAAACTGTTCAATGTTCCTTGCGTTGACTTATGGTGCACTGAGTTAGTAGTACCTTTGGCGCTCAGCGTGTACCTACCCTGCGATGATGCATGGTCCAGGGGGGCCGCACTCGGACTAATGTCTTTTGCCTACAGAATTCTGCCTTAATAAGACCATGTGGCGATGAGTTATGGTGCACTGAGTTAGTAGTACCTTTGGCACTGAGCGTGTGCGTATCCTGCGATGATGCATGGTCCGGAGGGGCCGCACTTGGAGCTATGTTTTGTCTATTGAATTCTGCTTCAATAGGGCCACGTGGTGATGACTTATGGTGCAGTGAGTTAGTAGTAGTTTATGCGCTCAGTGTGTACCTACCCTGCCATGATGTGTCGTCCGGTGGGACCGCACTTGGAGCAATGTCTTTTGTCTATTGAATTCTGCCTCAATTCAATTTTCAAGTGATAGTATGCCTCACTTGTGACATAAAACTGTTCACTCTTCCTTGTGATGACTTATGGTGCACTGACTTAGTAGTACCTTTGGCGCTCAGCGTGTACGTACCCAGTGATGATGCTTTGTCCAGGGGGGGCCGCATTTGGAGCAATGTCTTTTGTCTATTGAATTCTGCCTTAATAAGGCCATGTGGCGATGAGTTATGGTGCACTGAGTTAGTAGTACCTTTGGCACTGAGCGTGTACATATCCTGTGATGATTCATGGTCTGGGGGTCCGCACTCGGACCAATGTCTTTTGAATTCTGCCTTAATAAGGCCACGGGGTGATGACTTGTGGTGCACTGAGTTAGTGGCACCTGAAGTACTCAGCGTGTGCGTACCCTGCAATGATGCGTGGTCCAAGAGGGCCGCACTGGGAGCATGTCTCTTGCGTACTGCATCATCTGCAATCGCTACTCCATATGAATAGTGAGGCCTGCTGTATGTACTGTAGATCGAAGGCAGTAGTCTGTACAGACATATGTCTACAGTGCTGTGCCGCTAGGTTCGCAGGGGGCCTATGTCGAGGAGACCCGCGGTCATGGCGGCAGCCACGTGGCAGGGTGAGGCCTGCAGCTCTGACAGACTTGTTGGCCTTCACAGTTCACAAGTGAACCATGTCCCAGAGCCCCGGCTTATTTATTTATACTCCTACGCTGGAATGGCGTATGTTGGACAATCCCACTGCGCTTCCGCTTCCATGGGAGAACAACACAGCTGCATGTCCGAGATCTTCCCCACTGCCTGAGGTAACATGGTTGCGTCTATTGTGCACAACACTACAAGCACCAGCAGTATATATATAGATGGAGAGGATTAAGATCTGTATAGTGAGGTCTGTCCAGCAGATCACCACTACAGTTGGTATTGTGTGCATTATTATTATTGATGGATGGGTTGCGTCCTTCACACATACTTGCTTGCCATATCTGGCAACATTCAAGTATTGTGTGGCTGAGGGACCATGCCATTTTTGGAAGGTCTGCTGTCCCGTTATGCGCTGCCTATGTGGTAGTAGGGATTGGGTGGTCCGGGGGGATGTCCTGATGCTGGTGGCAGTGCGTGTTGTGGCCTTCATGGGTGTTTGAGCTGTGTGATCAGTAACTCTATGACATATGTTGCGCTTCAGATGTGATTCTGGCCTACGATCCCTTTCACATTGTAAGTAATCGTCCTGGTTTACACCAGTAAAATGCAGATGTTAGATTCCTCTTGCAAACGTGGCTTATTCCCTGTTTTTGGATTGCACCCCAGATTTGGCTGCTCATTGAAAATATCGGGGACTGGTGCTTTTGTTTTAATTTTTGGATAGGGACCTCTACTCTGTATATTATTACTGTTAGTTGTTCTCAGTTGTGACAATTTTTTTTGTGGAAGCTATTGCTGGAAAACTGGAAATATTGGCTGTTTTCACTAGGTTGACAATAAAGTGATAATTTAAAATTACTGAAAAAACTATAGGTTTAAAGAAGAAAATATTTTGAAATTAGTATTTAAAAAATCTTTGAAATTCACTGAAAAAACCATAGCTTTCAGGGACGTCATATTTACAAATTAGCATTTACAAAACCTTTGAAACTCTCTGAGAAAAGAATAGGTTTCAGGGACGTTATAGTTAAAAATTAGAATATAGAAAAACCTTTAAAATTCACTGAAAAAAACATAGGTTTCAGGGACGTTATAGTTAGTTGGACATTTCTCTCATACAAAACCATAGAAATTCCCCCGTTATAATTAGTTGAGCTAACTATAACTCGTGCCCCCGCAATGCACTGCTGATGACATCACATATTACATCATTCATGACATGGTCAGTGACATCACTGATGACATCTCAAATGACATCACTGTTAAAGGGCCTTCATCTGATCCCCCTGAACACCTATGAAAGAAATAATTGTGACGGAATCATTGTTGGCACCGACCCACATAGACACCTACACCAACAAGTATCAATTCTCTAACATATATTATTTAGAGGTTTGATTCACATCACACTTGACATAATGAGAAAGTGGCTTGCTCCCTCATTCTGTCAGGTGCTTTTTTGGTCTCGCCTCTCAATGCGCATGCGCATTGAGCAGAGCGAGACTATAGGGGCTTAAATAAGCTTTACCTAGACTGGCGATTGACTGGCGATTTGATGCTGTGCCCGCGCATTGACCTAAAATGCGCGTGCACATCATCAAATCGCCATCTGTTCCCCAGCAGCACTCCTCCCACACCTTTGAAGTGAAGCTTAGCTTCACTTCGCCCTCATCGCCGCTCTCCCCGCTCCGCCCCCTCCCCTGCCCGCCGTGTCGCATTCCTCCTCCCCCCTCCCCTTCTCTGCCTTCCCTCCGTCTTGTTTTCCTAGCACCCTCCCACCCCCCATCCCCACCCCCCTGTCCCCTACCAGCCTCCACTGAATGTTCCGATTTTTTCTATGAAAGTAACTGGGCTCGTGAGAAGTTACGCTTTTCTCCTTCCAGTCCTAATGTGCATTGAGTGCGGCTCCGGCAGCTTCCAGTTCTGCAGCACTTCGTCTATTGCTTTTGGAAAGCTGCATTTCTGTAATTTTGGCTCTCCCCGCTCCGCCCCCTCCCCTGCCCGCCGTGTCGCTTTTCTCCTCCCCCCTCCCCTTCTCTTCCTTCCCTCCGTCTTGTTTTCCTAGCACCCTCCCACCCCCCACCCCCCTGTCCCCTACCAGCCTCCACTGAATGCTCCGATTTTTTATACCAGTCTGCAAGCTGGCTTATATTTTTACATATTCTAAAATTTCCAAGTAACGGAAAATGTGTAGTATTGAAGCCCAACTTCACTCAGTTTTGCTCCTTTTTTATATGTAAACAACTGAGAATTAAGCACAGATGTTGTTGTAATTTTTTTTTAAATATATACGCATCGAGTCCTAAATACATTTTACACACCGAGCACGTGTCCTTTCACTACTGTTTCCCCCTTTAGCGTGCTTCTGATTTCAAGAGGCAGTTTTCATTCTAGCAGTTGCATCATGTCATGTGATGCTGTGTGCAACGTAAAGCACCTAAAAATAAGACGAGGTCGAAGGTAGCTCTCTGAAAGGGACGGGTGAGTTTTGCTTGGTCATTTTCGTTAACCAATCAGCCTTTTAACATCAAATGGCCACGGCGTTTTTCTTCATTTCCTGCTATTGTCTGGATTGTTTCTAGGTTTCAGTAACTGTACTTGTGAAAGGTACAGGTAGTATTTTTTTTTTACTAAAGTTTTGGAAAATACATAAATGAGGCCAAAAGCTAGCACTTATGAGTTATACGTAAGAGCATTTTCTTGGCTAGTAAACAAGCCTAACACTATGGCTCAAGCGAAATAAGTGCAGACTGGCCAAATGTGTGGCAAGGTCTCGAGTGACATTTCTGATTTCATGTTGAATTATAGTTTTGAAAACGGCCATGATGTTAATGGTAAAATTAACCAGGGCACGTGTAGCCAGCCTGCTCTTATGAAGAGTGCTGTCACATTGATAACCTTGGCAGATTGCTGGCAAATTACATTTGTCCGAAGCCAGCCATAGTATGGTGTGTGCTTCCCCCAGGTACTATGTACAAGGCCTTTCGGTGGGATTGACACCGTAATGTGAAGACATGTTTCTGTAATAAGCCTGTCGATCATCTGCGTCAGTTGTTGATGGCAACTTCTGCTGTGCTTAACGAAATCATGTGGTTTGTATATCAGCCTTAATTAGCTTCATGTGAAATGGCTAGAATGAAACTGGAGTTCTTTTACTTCTGCTTGTCACACCACTTAATGTAGTAGTACTCTGTGCTGCAGGTAAACCGCAGATGTGGCCTAACGACCAGAGCTGCCATCTAAGTCACGTAAATACAAAACATGTTGCATTACAAATGCTATAGGTGTCACATTCGCGAAAGTTATAACTATTGGCATTGTAAATGACAAAGCTATCAATTTAGCTATTTTAAAAACCAACACATAAATAAAATATTTTTCATTTACAAGACCAATAGCTACAACTTTTCTAATGCGAGACCTATTGCATTTCCAATGCTTGTTGAGTCCATAGCTCATTGTGGTAGTGAGATGGCCCATCCTAAAAAAGTTTGATGATGCTGTTAGAGCACATATTTGGTTATCATGAAGTAAGTAATATGTGAATGTTTGTCTATGCGAACAAATCCCCCAATTTTTTTTTCATCATAGCCAACAACTCTTTTTTTTATAGTGAGCAAACTACTCTCATTACATTAAAGTGCTTGCCTATTACCTATACCTCTGTCAGATTATATAATATTCAACCGTCATGTCCGATTTTCTGCGCAGCTCTATTTTGATGAGTCTTCAAATAAGACCTTCAAAGTAGCTATGCCTCTTTGCAAGGAAAAACCCTGTCATTGGTAATATCTCTTGTTTGCAATTACATAGAATGCATTATATTGCGTATGCAAAGCTAATATCTATAGCTAGATAGCGAACAGCTCACTATAGTGAAGAACTCAAAGGTTCAAACGTGCTGACGCCAATATATTCTTATTCACCACTTGCGCATATAGCTACTTAAGCAAAGAGAGCATTGATAAAGCCAGTAGTGGTGTATAGCCACTGTATATCTTGTATTGTACCCCCTAAGGTGATCTTACCATATGTGGAGGCCTTAAACTACCAATCGGTGGAACTCTAGAGCAGGGCAAGACTAGGTGAAGGCCTTGTATGTCAGCAGTAGGGATGTCCAGAAGGACACAAAATACACGGTTAACAGGGGGTTCAAGGGGAAGAAGTTCTTTATAGACCAAGCAGCATTATAGCCCCCATCCACAATATATCAAAACAAAACAAATGTTTGTTTTGTTTTGATATGTCCAGAAGGACCCCACGAGCAATACAGGACCAGTAAATAAGTAAGTAAAATGCATTAACAGTATAAAAAACTCCTTCACCCATTCGCCCTCTCCCTGAAGCTTCCCAGCAATCAGGGTAAAAATGCACCATGCCTAAATGTCGCTGATTACAACTTTTTGTCCTTCTAAGGCTACAAACTGGATTTTTTTTAAAACAATTGAAATAGGAAATCAGCTCATTAAAATAATAGTTTGCTACGATTTCGCCAAGTCCTGTTGAAAGTTTAATGGTATTATGAGATCCGTAGCGGTCATTGCCTTAGTGCGGTAGGTTGGCTTTGATGAGAAATCTTGAAATGCTCTAACAAAAATCAGCTAAATAAAATAATAGTTTGCTCCAAATTCACCAAGTCCTATTGAAAGTTCAATGGTATTATGAGATCCGTACAGTCGGTTGGCTTTGATGAGAATTCTTGATATGCTCCATTCTCTTTGATCAGAATTCTTGATATGCTTCGTTCCCCACCGAGTCTGCCTTTCTGCTCTGGTTGTGCATGTCAGGATGCCTCTGGCTTAAGCAGGGGCGGCTCTAGGCTCATGGCGGCCCTGGGCAGGGAGCATAGGTAGGGGGCCCCGGAACAGGGTGTTTGGAAGTGGAACAGAGCCGGAGGCCGCCAAATTCCTGCCAGGGGCCGCCACGCAAATATGTATCCATCCTGAGAGGATTATTATATTAAGGATATATATTGGCATGGTCGCCCCTGGGGTTTGGTGGCCCTATGCAGGTGCACAGCTTGCTCATGCCTAAGGCCACCCCTGGGCTTAAGTAACATCCATCAGGGCTAGGGCCTGCTGGTTCAGTTACTGAATGATGTCGACCCTGGTTTCTACGACCTTTACCAATACAGGATGACTCCAAGAAGGCCGTAAAGCGTAGGGTATTGACAACATGGTCTAAAATGTCCCCTTTTCAAGGAAGAGAAAACTGCACGCTCCCCATGAGATAGGGTTTGGTTTACTCCTAAGCACAAAATATATATTTATAGAGGATGAAGAGTTTAAAAACGAAAGCATTATTTTATGAACTATCAATTTGAAAGAGTGCCTAATCGACCTCTACCTCATCAGTTGCAGCTCAGTGTTCTCTTGTGTGCATACCCGGATGCTAGTAAACATCTTCATTAGTGCATGACGAACAGATGATCGTGTTATAGGCAGTGTGCTAACTTGTGAATGAAGACAAGGTGCCTGGTTGACTTCCTCAGGGATGGGGCTTGGGGCCCCCATGAGATTTGTGCGGCATATATGCGGCATGGCACAGCCTGTTTCCATTCACCGAAAAATGCAGTAGGTGCCAGGTGCACCAATCATCTATCCCATCTGAAGGCAGCACTGTGCAGGACAGTGAAACTGGTAAGAACACAAGATTTAGAGGAGCAGTTGTTTTGCGTTTTCCTCTTTGACTGATTTAGGCAGCCATTTTTAACATTGGCAATATTCATTATGTGTTAAACGATAAAATAACAGTGATTCATTTTCAGGGGGCTTTAGTGGAAAGTTACATTCGAACAAAACAGCGAGAATGTAAGCTATATGGAATCCAATAGGCGATCACTAAATTCAGTACAAGGGCTGAAAATGAGCGTGGTTCATTCAAGTATTAAGTATGGTCACTTATTCGGCATTCAATTACTGCAGGACTGCTGTGACTGAGGCACGTCCCTCGGTTCCAGTGGGCCTTTACTTTTTCTATATTGTTATACAGACAAAAATGTGCTGTGCTCATTAATGGGTAAACGACTTTCCCATCTGTTCAGTTGACGCGTGTACATTTTTAGGTATATGGTGGGGAGAAGGCAGGGGACAAGCACAAAGCCCAGATCATAGTGGAGCAAGAAAGGTAAAGGCACCCATTATTGGGAAACAGTGGCCACTTAGGCCCCTGTTCTCATATGCTTTGCACCCTGTACACTGCCCAGGGGGCCGCATGTAAAGGTCGGGAGGGCCGCATGCGCCCCCTGGGCCGTACTTTGAGTAACAGTGCTCTACACTGATAATAGCTCCGCTCTTGAAATAATCAGTGGAAAAGCAGACTATGCCAACAGTGGCGTAACGAAACTTGAAGAGGCCCTCTGCAAGGTACTTGGAGGGGGGCCTGCTCTGGATTTAATTAGGAGCTCTGGGGGCTGAGTGCTGTGGCCTGCGGCTCGGGGCCCCTCTGCTGCGCAGGGGCTGCAGTGGACTGTGTTAAACCACTGTAGCCAACCCTGCCAGGCGCCACTGCCTGAGAAAACGTTGCCCACATTAAAATTCAAATGCATTCAAGGCTGTCTAAAAAAAACGTTTCTTCTCTTTACATTTTTCCATGTAACTTGCAAGGATACAAGAAAAATAGGAAATTGCAGACGTAACTTGACAGGAATTAAAAGCTGCGCCAGAGCATCGGTGTTAAAAAAAAAATGACGAAACAGCTGCCAAGCACAAGTTTTCATTTCCATACACACGTGGATGAGAGTGCACGCGACCGCCCGGTATGGTCCATCGAAACCCAAACCCAGGTCCGAAAGAGGACACGAGGAGTGTCCAAGCTGCAGCGTCTTCACTTTCAACTAAAACATCTGTGTAGCAGTGCATTTCATAAACACTTTGCTTATTCCGTAGTTGCCGTTAGCTCTCACAAATTACCTTTAGAGCCGGGGGTACAGTAGCAGCGGGATGTTACAGCATTATAACCAGGAGTAGACTACCAATGGCGCTGAACGTGCAGTGGCACCGGAGCCCAGAGGCCCGAGGGGCCCACCTTACCCTGTTTATTACTGTATTTCATAGTTCAGTCAGCGCCCAGGGGGGGCACTTCCGTCATTGCCCTAGGGCCAGTGACACACTGGCTTCTCCACTCATTATGAGCAATTCTATGCCCCGTTTAACAAAAAAGACGAGATACGGTTTCATATCCTATAAACGTTTAATAAAATGCAAGGGATCTCATTCAATCGTCTAATGGCTAAACTCACGTAGATGTCCATGTTTCAATTTTAAATAAATATGTAGGGCCTGCAAGAGAAAATGGAATGGATATTCCCTTATGGAAATGTTCCAGATTACAAGGGTTATGAGGCTTGTCACATTCTCATTGCTGTACTCCTGTGATAATTCAATGCATTGTTTTCAGTATAATAAGTAACAGAAAATGACGTGCCTCTCGGCAGAATGTGGAGAGTGTCACTTGAGAATGCTACATAGCACATTCATACACCTTGGGTTGGAATGGAGACCCCTGCGCCATGAAGGCTGCAGAGGCCTGTATTACACCCCTAATTATTATAGAAGAATATAAATCAATTTCCCTCTAAATCTACAAAGATCCTTCTCAAAAACACATCTTTTGCAATAGCTCTGTTTCAATTGAAGTTCTGCAAACACCTTGAAACAGCACATATTTTACACATTGTGCAGAAACGCTAAGAAGTGGAGAAAAAATCACGCAATATGACAGTATTGGCATCTAAAATCTTTATGTTTTATGTTTGTGGCAATGTTGCTGGACTCATTTTCAGAGTGGGAGTTCAGTCATCAATATTACCTCACTGAAGTCATAGGGACTGAGAATAATCCAAATGTCATGCCAATAACGTGTAGCAAATGTATTCAGCCAGAGAGTGGTAAGGGTGTAGTATCTAGCCAGTTGTTCATTTTGGGGCACACTGTCGTAAATATATTACTGAAGCATGGTGTGGTAGCGCGCTGTCATTTACAGATAGCACACTTTCCATTGAAATGGCTACTTCATTTGCAGAGACATACAGTTGTACCTAAACAATGATACAGCATTCAAATGATAATGTGTGAAAATCGAGTTTCAGTGAATATTCATCTTTGGCACACCAACAAGTCAGGTGTCTTGCATTGTTTTGATCCTATTAAAATCACTGTTTTCCATCACACCTCAGGACTACAAAAAATGTGCTGAATTTTTGCTTCTCTAACTGCTGATTTATCCTGAAATATTGGTACATTTAATTGGTTGGTATTTGAAAAAATGTTGTGTTAGAAAAAAAGTCACTCTGTAGTCTTTCCTTTCACAGCAAGACTAACACATAGTTCATCAACTTTACAAAATCACCTCACTTTGTAGCCAGGGAAAGTAAAACCCAGTCTGCATGTTAAAAGAATTAGCATAAATCTGTCAGAAGACAACAGCTATCTTTAAAGCACAGCAAATATGACATGATAAAAACAAATCTTAAAGACATCTTTATTGCTCATTCACCCTCTGAACTCTAGCATGCTTATTTTGGAGATGCTTTAGCACCCCCACACTCCTTCTTCCGATGCACGTGCTTTGGTGTTTGACAACCTATGGAATTTCAATTTCAACTGTATTAGTTGTCTAAAGAAATTGAATATATATATGATGTGAAAAGACATTTAAATTACATTAGGAAAAAGGGCCAACACATGGAGAAACACCTATTAATAATATTCAATATAATTCAAAACACCATACAAGTTTGAGCTTCTCTCTGACTCTGCATCATGCATGTATATCTGCCTGTTGAAACTTAATGGGAACCAGTAGTAGTACAGGTGCGATTTACGAGACCCCCACAGAGATTAAAAGTAGCACAAACAGGAGTGTTTTTTATTTGCACTACAATTCGGAACTCCTTCAAAGTTTGCATGTCCTGACAAACTACTGATTCCAATGCCACAATTGGATTTGGAGAGATCACTGTGTTTCCCTTCATATGGGCCTGACTCTGATGCGGGTTGGACAACTTCCCGACCGAATCAGTTTGGAAATGGTTCTGACCCACTCGGATTGGGAAGAGTCCGACAGACGGAGTACGATGCATCTGGATGCTTCCAGATACGATTTGGTTGGACTCTCATTGACTTCAATGGGAGCATATGTTCCTAAACGCATCATAATTGGGCCCTGGGTCGGGAAGACACGTTCCAGATTCGATTTGGAAGGAGCAAATGCCATTAGTATGCCTTCTTAACTGCATCAGAATCAGGCCCTAGGTGGGAATGCATTTCTAACCGCATCAGAATCAGGCCCTTAGAGTCCCACTCAACTGCACTGACAGAAACCTTTGTCCTTTGTCTTTGTGACTCTAGTCTGTCTAGTCAAAGTGGTACATGGGCGGGGTAACTGTCACTAGACTACCCTGCCATGTGATGTGGATGTAGGCAGCACTTTGTAAACTGATGCTATATGGAAATTAACGCAAAAACAACAATGATGGACAGAATGTGGATCAATGTCACACATTCACCCCAGTCAAAAGATCTGGGCCCAAATCCATCGTTTTTCCACTCCACACCACCCTGGGTTAGACAATGGCGATATGCAAATCAGCGCTGACCCTGTGCCCCATGGGAACAGTCCAGTCCGAACTACAAAAGCCATGTCCTTCCCAGAACGGAAACAAGCATCCGAGGACCGGCCCGGTTTCGAGGTAACACCTCTCATCAGCCTGGCTAGCTTGCTTCCAGTGGTGTGGAGTGCCTGGGACTCACGTCTGAGCATCCCCAGTACACTTAGAGCGGTTACTGCAAAAACAACAATGATGGACAGAATGTGGATCAATGTCACACATTCACCCCAGTCAAAAGATCTGGGCCCAAATCCATCGTTTTTCCACTCCACACCACCCTGGGTTAGACAATGGCGATATGCAAATCAGCGCTGACCCTGTGCCCCATGGGAACAGTCCAGTCCGAACTACAAAAGCCATGTCCTTCCCAGAACGGAAACAAGCATCCGAGGACCGGCCCGGTTTCGAGGTAACACCTCTCATCAGCCCGGCTAGCTTGCTTCCAGTGGTGTGGAGTGCCTGGGACTCACGTCTGAGCATCCCCAGTACACTTAGAGCGGTTACTGCAAAAACAACAATGATGGACAGAATGTGGATCAATGTCACACATTCACCCCAGTCAAAAGATCTGGGCCCAAATCCATCGTTTTTCCACTCCACACCACCCTGGGTTAGACAATGGCGATATGCAAATCAGCGCTGACCCTGTGCCCCATGGGAACAGTCCAGTCCGAACTACAAAAGCCATGTCCTTCCCAGAACGGAAACAAGCATCCGAGGACCGGCCCGGTTTCGAGGTAACACCTCTCATCAGCCCGGCTAGCTTGCTTCCAGTGGTGTGGAGTGCCTGGGACTCACGTCTGAGCATCCCCAGTACACTTAGAGCGGTTACTGCAAAAACAACAATGATGGACAGAATGTGGATCAATGTCACACATTCACCCCAGTCAAAAGATCTGGGCCCAAATCCATCGTTTTTCCACTCCACACCACCCTGGGTTAGACAATGGCGATATGCAAATCAGCGCTGACCCTGTGCCCCATGGGAACAGTCCAGTCCGAACTACAAAAGCCATGTCCTTCCCAGAACGGAAACAAGCATCCGAGGACCGGCCCGGTTTCGAGGTAACACCTCTCATCAGCCCGGCTAGCTTGCTTCCAGTGGTGTGGAGTGCCTGGGACTCACGTCTGAGCATCCCCAGTACACTTAGAGCGGTTACTGCAAAAACAACAATGATGGACAGAATGTGGATCAATGTCACACATTCACCCCAGTCAAAAGATCTGGGCCCAAATCCATCGTTTTTCCACTCCACACCACCCTGGGTTTGTGGAAAAGTAAATTTTGCCATGTTCTGTGTCCCTACGTGTCATCCATCATATGTTATGTGTGCATGATTAAATATGCATATGTTATTCCCCATGTTTGATTAAAGACGCAATTACAGTTGTGTCCACCTCTAGTATGGCAGTTTCCAGTTCTCGTGAATACTACGAATATCAGGCCTATGTAAAGTTACGTTGCCACGTTTCTCAGTGTGCACGTTATTTCATTGTAAAGTCCCCGTTTCTGGGCCTCAAAAGGGCCCGGACACCGGATTCGGCTTCCGTCTCCTGAACCCTCGCTGAGGAGCGATACAGCCCCCACCTGTATCCTCGACCCTTCACTTACTTCCTGCCTCGCAGTGCCCGGTTCACCCTGGCTCTGCCTCTGAGTCTGCCAAGAGTATGTTATGATTCGAGTTATCAGTACAGTCCTCCTTCTCTGCATTCCTAAGCTACTGAACTGCATCAATAGTCACCGTCATAGTCTAGCCTTTACGGCCCCATGTTAGAGAAATACTGTATTAATGGTCATTTAATATTCTTCATCACGCACTACATGTAGAATAATGCATGCTCCAGTCTTAGAGTCTGTTAGCTTTTCCCCTCCTGACTTCTAGTTTATATCAACATATTCCCTAAACATCAGATACTAGATACTGCTTAGGTACATGTCGCCCTGACTCTCCAGACTTCAGTCTCTGCTCCTAGCACAGAGTTCGAAGCCCCCAGCTTCTCCTAGTGATACGTCATTGCCAGTTTGCGCGCACCATCAGGTTAGAGGTCCCGGCTCCTTAGGTAGCCCCCTCCATGGTTTCCGCCCCATTCATGACATATTCTGTTACGTTTGCATCACATGTCTATGTATACGCCCTGTTACACCTCTTTTCACCCTTATCTTTCGCGACTGCTATGCGTCACGCCTATTGCTCTACCCACTGCTACGCCTATTGCAATGTAATGCTATGTGGTTGAGTTATGTATATATGCCCATGTACTGTTATTAAAAGTTAGACGCCGTAATTTCCCGATCCTGTCCCCGGCAGCTGCCATCCTATTCCCGTGCAGGTCGTCCTGTTCCTGTCCTTATGCTGTATTAAACCTGCAAAACTCCTACTACCTCGAATCTTGACTCTTATTTATTGAGCTATCTGTTATTCATTTATTTATTCAAAAATAGGGTATTATTTATTTACCACATAATGGCGCCCGAATAGGGACTTGCCCTTTCCCCACGCGTCGGTGAAGCCACGCCGACCCCCTGACCCTCTGCAGTCGTGACGGAACTCTTCTGCGCGCCGGCAGATATTTCTGCTTCAAGTATCCCTCAGGCCCACGGAGGAGACGGAGGAGGCGGTCCAGCATCCAAACGAGACGGTGGAGGAACGCGGCGAGTCCCGACCAGAGCCCAAGCCGAGAGTCCAAGGTCCGAGGTATCCGGAGGTCCACCCGTAACTGAAGTCCGAAGTTCGTCGTCCGTCGTCGAAGCAGTCCAGTCCAGTCTGAGGCCTTCCGTTCTTGCTGCCCGGTGAGTGCCATTACTGGGGTAGTATCTAGACAGGGTCAATTTAATTGACTCTGGTCCGTGGGTTGGTGGTACACAGACCCACAAACGAAGTGTCCCCTTCGGTGGATGCGGGTCCTGACGTGTCTCTTTATGAGACCGGTAAGTTTCGTACTGTTTCAGCAGTGCATCTGGTTTCTGTTCTAGTCAGTTCTGTTCTCGAGAAAATTCATGTATTCTGTGTTCCGTATTCCAGGTAGTATTCTGTTCGAACTGTTATTTTAAATGTTCTTCATGTATTTCAATGTCGTTGTATGAATGGGGAATAAGTATCGTGTTCATTGTGTATTGTATTGTGTCTAGACTACAATCCAGTCATGCCCTTGTTTTCTAAGTTACGTCAGTTAAAAACCAGAAAGGGTCTGCTGGAAGCAGCAGTTCCGGTTCCGCCTAGGGACAGTCCAGGTCATTTTATGTATCAGAAGCATGGCATAAGTGCCATACTATATCTAGATTTATGGGTAGAGTATACCAAACAGTTGGAAGAAAAGTATAGATGGCCCGTATCGGGTACATGGGATGCCGAGTGCATCATGCGAGTAGAAGAGGCATTATGGAAAAAGAAAGCCAGACAGTCACAGAAAGATGCCATCGAGTTATGGCGCAAAGAAGCTCATAAAAGAACCGAAAAAGAAATCAGAAAGTCAGAATTAAGTAGAGAATCCTCAGAACGAGCACAAGAAAAAGAATTAATCGAGATAGGTGAACGAATTAGAACTGAACAATCAGAGAGACAGAGGCATGCCCTCATTAAGGGTATGTATCCTCTTCTTGCCGAGGGCCTGCCAAAAGCGACCCCGGAGGCATCCAGTAACTTCCCGCCACCATTAGTTCCGACCAAGCTACGTCACAAACCGACCGCAGCTGATATTTTCATCTCGTCCTATTTGGACGACACAGTCCCAGAATATGCAAATCCTGTTCGCGCTCCGCCAGTCCCTGTAAATCAGGCACTTCCCGTTCCTCCAGACACCGGAGTACCTGTTACGGTACCCCCGGTCCAGCCCGCCATACAGGTCCAGCCCGCATTTCAACTTCCTGCCGTGCAAAGACGAAAAGCATCAGTTGACGACTCTAGTTTAGGGGCCGCAGGAGGAGGTCCTCCTCAAACCCCGCCGCCACATAAGCGTTTAACAACAGCCGAATTACATATGCAAGCGTCACAACGTACGCCCAGACATCAGTCTGTTGCAGAAATAAGAAAATCCCTTGCCGAATGCTGCTATGACCCAGTCCCAGGCGAGGATGATATGGTTTTATATTCATTACGCGTAAGAAATGTGGCCGAGTATCTAGTCACCCTACCGAATATGAAAGAAGATCTAGACAGAATATATCGTTTCATCCGTACAGGGGAAGATCCAGAAAGTATTAGTGATGTCATGTCCCAAAGGAAAGCTGAGACCCAGCTCATGATATTAAAGTTTCTGATTAATTGTCTAATAAGAGAACAAGATTACCCGTCCAGAAATCAGGCCGAAATGAGAGCCCTGATGAAGTGGAGTAATAGTATAGCCGAGGGTAAGCACAAGACTATCAGTGCTATGGAGAGTATGTACAAGAAAATCCGTAAAGAAATAATAAAGTTACACGAACAACGTAAAGCAGCACAAGTAAGCGAGAAAGAAAGTAACTCTGATACTGAAGAGGTAGAGGACGAGAATCCCGACAGAATAGCGTATGTAGGAAAATCTAGATTTCCAGATCGCCATTTACGCCTAGAACACAAGTCTACTTTCCATCATCCAGCACCAGAACAAGGTTCTCTAGAACAAGTATTCCAAGCTACCGATCACATTCTGAAATCACGAATCGGTTACAGTGAGTTGAGTACCATGCATGAACAAGAACTAGTCCGATCAGCAGTCCGATGGATTACTGATTCTACCACTTTTCCAGACGAAATAGTGGCACAAATGTTTCTGAAAATGCCCCCAGCCGAGCAACGACTGGCGGGTATGTATATGATTCAGCACCTCATTACATTGTATGAGGGTCAGCACTCTGATCCAGGCCCGTTACATGATATCCTGAACGAGTTACTCCAGTATAGATGGAAAGGTTTAGGTACCGATTTAATTAGTGTCATTCTAGAACAGCGTCACAAGTATAGAACGTTTTTGAACCCGCATTTTGTTCATGTCTCACCCCCAGAAAGTAAACCATTTTACATGGAGAGACAGAATCCGTTACGAGAAGTCCACCCAGTTAGAGGAACGGGTGGCGAACTAGAACGAGTCTTTGTTTACACTCCGATTACAAAGATGGAACTCCTAGAGATGAAGAAATTAATCCCCTGTCATGATAAAGATCCAGCAGGGTTCCATCGAGAATTAAAAGACATGCTCCGTATGGGAGAATACACGTATCCAGATATAATTAAAATGTTAAAAGTTCTGCTGCCCGCAGGGGTGTATGAAAAGCTCAAGGAAAAAGAATGGGAGGTGGGAGAGAAAAAGATCGATTGGGCAGTTCTAGAAGCTGAAGATAAGGCACGAGTACCAGGTACCGGTCTTGGAGCGAAATGTAAAGAATTACCGGAATTATTAATACAAGTTTTGCCTAGGTTATTGACAACTAGAAAAGAAGACTGGGATGCAATCTCAGCCTGTAAACAGAAACAGGATGAAGACATTAGTGATTTTTATTCTAGATTTGAGAAATGTTTTAGCATCAACAGTGGCCTCAAGACAAGTAGTGAGTCATACCCTCACCTTTTTGTTACTAAATTAGTCGAGAATTCAAGCCCACAAATTAAAAATCGAGTTTTGAAAGTCGAAAGTACCTGGCAAGCTAATACCCCGTCCCAGATGTTGCAGATGCTCCAATACCACCAGAATAGAATCAGGGAGGAGCAAGAACACGAAAGAAAACGTATGAAAGACACGAAAATGAAAGTACTAGTTGCACAATCTGTTCCTCAAGACAGTCAGAAGAGGGGTCCAAATCAAGCCAGTCATCCTGCAGCTCCCGTTAAAGGGAACTGCAATTATTGTAAACAGCCAGGTCATTTTATAAATGAGTGTGCAGTTCTGAAACATAACATAGCTACCGGTAAGACTAAAGAAAGACCACGTCCGCCTAGACAAGAACAAGTTTCACAGACTCCTCAGCCACAGAATGCGCCACAGACAGTTACAGCTCCGCAGCCTATCGCTGCAACACAGCACGTCACACAGCAGATGTACCAGTATGCACAGTCTGAGTATCCAGAGTACCAACAGTACTCATGAAACAGCCTAGAGAGGGAGGTAGGCTTGCCTCTCATCGAGATACCTGTAGATCAAGAAGGTCCCTATGTTCACAGTCAAGTACTAGGGAAAGATAGAAAGTTTTTGATTGATACAGGGGCAAGTAGGACCACAATTAGCCACGCCGAAGTTCCAGGGGCTCCGCTCTCAGGCTCAAGAAATGTTTCCCTTGGATTTTCAGGAAAACCTATCGTAAATGAAATATCAAAGCCAGTTACTCTAGAAGTAGGTCCATTGTCCCGTACCACTGATCTGTTACTTACTAACTCATGTCCAGAAAATCTGTTAGGCATTAAAACACTGAAAGAATTAGGTGCAGTTATATGCTGTTCCCCAGAGGGAATATGTCTGTTCCTACGTGACTTCAAGGGTCACTATGTATTACGAGATTTTGATCCCAGATTGTCTAATGTTCCGCAGCATTTATTGGCGCAAGGTCCAACTGATGTAGGTTACATGCAAATCACACCCCATCGTGTGACTCTTAAGCCAGGTGTAGTGTTACCACGAATCAGACAGTACAGATTGCCACCTGAGGCTGTAGCAGCCTTATCCAAAATCATTGACGAGCTCATCGCTCAAGGAGTAGTTGTAGAAACTGACTCCAATGTATGCAATTCTCCGATCATTCCAGTCATGAAACGTACTGATCCAAATGCACCTCCAGTATATCGATTAGTGATTGACCTACGAGAACTCAATAAATGTATTATTCCCCAGTATCCAGTTGTCCCAGATATCTCTTCCCTATTAACAGCCATTGATTCCGAAGCTTCATTTTTCACTGTCATAGACCTCAAGAACGCATTTTTCAGTGTCCCCATTCATCCAGACAGCCAGTTTCTTTTCGGATTCTGTTTAAATGGAAGGAGCTATATGTTCACACGAGCTCCTCAAGGTTTCACAGAAAGTCCTAGTATTTACAGTCAAGCACTCAAGAGACAACTAGACAACATTCACATGCCAACTGACACTGCCCTGCTCCAGTATGTCGATGATCTACTGATCACAGCCCGTTCTGAGCGTGCTTGCGAGCGAGCATCCCTTACAGTCTTGTATTTCCTAGCCGAGATGGGGCACAAGGTGTCCCCTTCTAAGCTTCAATTCTGTGTCCAGCAAGTGGTCTACTTAGGACACTTACTGTCCAAGAGGGGTAGGCAGTTGACACCAGACCGTATCCAGTTAATAGCGAGTCTTCCTCAGCCCAAGACCCAGAAGGAGGTACGTGCTTTTATCGGCCTCACTTCTTATTGCCGACAATGGATTCCTCAGTATGCATTCCTAGCCAAGCCACTGATACAGTTAACGACACAGGAGGCAGCCGTATCGACTGTCCTCCCTTGGACATCTGAACATACACTCAGTTTCAATGAGTTAAAGAAAGCCCTATGTCAAGCTCCAGTCCTAGCTACACCAAACTACAGTAAGCCTTTTACACTTTTCGTCACAGAACGCGAAGGTACAGCATTATCTGTTCTCACACAAGATCAAGCAGGACAATACAAGCCATGTGCTTATTTTTCGAGCACATTAGATCCTGTAGCCCAGGCTCTGCCTGCGTGCCTCAAGTCAGTTGCAGCCACAGCACTAGCTATCAGACAAAGTGATTCCATAGTATTAGGACATTCCTTGACAGTACAAGTTCCACACTCCGTGGAAGTTCTTTTAAACCGAACACAGACTCAGCACTTGACAATTGCACGTTTAACAGGTTATGAATTGACACTGTTCCAGCCACACATAGAAATCAGACGCTGCAACGTTTTAAATCCTGCTACATTGTTACCATCAGTTACTTCGAATTCTGCCACACATGACTGTGTGGAAGTAGTTAACATTACGACAAAGCCAAGACAAGATCTGACAGATATTCCGTTACCAGATCCCGACCTGACCCTTTATGTGGATGGTTCATGTATGAGAACAAGTACAGGAGAACTAGTCGCCGCATATGCAGTGACTACCGACACCGAGGTTATTGAAACACACCGTATTGACACCCTGTCCGCTCAAGCAGCAGAGCTAGTTGCTCTGACACAAGCCTGCCTACACGCTAAGAACCGGAAAGTTAATGTTTACACAGATTCACGCTACGCATTCGGAGTCGTACACGACTTTGGAGTGCTCTGGCAGGAGAGAGGTTTCATGACTTCTCATGGAACCAAGATTCAGCATGGTCTCCTTATTCAAGCTCTGTTAGATGCCATACATTTACCGACATCCATTGCTATCATGAAATGCAAAGCACATACGAAAGTTACTGACATTATTTCTCAAGGTAACGATCTAGCAGATCGCACAGCCAAGCTTACAGCACAGACTCCAGACATTCCAGTTAACATAACACACACTCCAGATCCGACTACATGCATGACAGTTAAGGACCCTACACAAGATGTCATAGATATCCAGTTACATGCTACTCCTGAAGAAGTCAAGAAATGGTCCGAACAAGGAGGGGTCCAGACAGATCAAGGATGGTTAACGAAGGGTAGAGCCACATGGTTTCTCCCCGACTCTATGGTTCAAGTCATTATCAATACCGCACATAGTCCAGCACATTTAGGAGAAAAAGCTATGTTAGACAGTATCCAGAACATTTGGTTCAACAAGCATTTACGAGCTGCAGCCAAGCAGAAAGTCCGTACCTGTATGATATGTTGTCAGTTTAATCCAGGTAAAAGTGTCCCGGTGGAACAAGGTGGATTCCAGCCCCCTGACCACCCTTTTGAAGTCCTCCAGATGGATTATATTCAGATGGAGCGATGTCGAGGTTTCAAGTATGTCCTTGTAGTTGTATGCGCTTTGTCCAGGTGGACAGAAGCATATCCAGTCCCAGATTACACAGCCGCGACCACTGCCAAGCAGTTGGTTCGTGAGTTCTTCCCCCGTTATGGACTCCCTAGAGTCGTATATTCTGACAACGGCCAGCCATTCTCATCTGAGTTGATGAAGCATGTTTCCCTCTTGTTAGGATACCAGTGGAAGTTCCATTGTGTACGCCATCCTGAAGCAGCCGGTCTCGTAGAGAGACATAACCAGACCCTGAAAATCCGCATCGCTAAAGTGTGTAAAGAGAAAGGTGTGGACTGGCTAGTAGCTCTGCCAGTTGCCTTGTTCTATATGCGCATGGTCGCACATTCCAGATCAGGTCTGTCCCCGTATGAGGTCGTTTTCGGCCGCCCCCCTAACATGTGGGGTACTCCTAGACCCCGAAGTATTACCGATGTTTCAAGTAATATGCTGACAGATTACCTAGCTTCCTTGATGTCTGCCCTCAACTCTTGTCGTTCACAGGTTGCCGCCGCATTTCCAGACAATACCGAGGTGGCACCGCATGAAATCGTTCCAGGATCCATGGTCTTGGTTCACAATTTTGACCGCTCAAGTCCGCTGGAGCCACGCTGGAAGGAGCCCCGACAGGTCCTCCTCACCACCCGTACAGCCGTGAAGTTGGAGGGTCGCAAAGGCTGGGTGCACCTTTCACATATAAAGAAGTTTTATGGACTGAAACCCGTCTCAAAGAACATTTCCCAGGATTCAAAGGATTGCCAAAGTATTATTTTTAAGGACTGTCCCGCAAAAGACATTGCTACGAACCCTTCCCCGTTAGAGAATACTCCGCAGCAGGAGTATAAGTTGAAACTCCGGTCTAGTAAAATAAGTCAGCCAGTTTGATTGTCTAAGTCCTCCCCTAGGTGAAACGGTTAGACTGTTTCTGACATGTATAAAATAGACCCCCATAGTGAGAGAGTTAGTCAAAACTCTGTTCGATGTATCGTTTTTCTATGTTTCATATTATTTCTCAGCATTATGATTTCCTGCACCAGTTATGCGTTCTACCTGTATTTTCCAGTTTCTCATGTAAATAAGTCTGCTAATGCTACAGTAGAGCATATGTTTAGTGATCTGCCTCCTCATGAACTCTCTTACCGCCTCGCTATGCGAAATAATTCTTTTATCCGTATGTTACATTATTCACACCAGACCAGCAATGCCACTAATTGTTGGGTATGTGGTCGACTCCCCCCTTTCCAGACACCGAAGGGAGTTCTGCCACTCTTTCCTTATCCTTTTTCACATAATGGTTCGTGTGGAGCATGGTCCACGTTAACGTCATCCTCAACAGATATGTCTTTTCTTAACAGCACATGTTTTCCAGACAAGCAAGGTCTCCCCCACAGAACCGGGTTAGATCTAGAAAATGAAGTGTACAATTTAGGTAATTATTCTTCGAATTTCATGGTCCTGAATGTTCAGTCTGATACTACTCCAGATTTACCTGCTATTTCAGTACTACCAGTCAAAGGTGAATTATGTGTCCGAAATAATGGTTCCGTACATATAGGACATAGTGATTGTACTACTATTGTCAAGTATAGTGACAGTGGGAAATCTGTTTTCAAAGCTTCACGCCATTCTTATTTTATTTGTGGTCAAACTGCATATGTTCGTCTGCCCCTCGATTGGGAGGGAACCTGTTACATTGCCTTCCTACTGCCACCTGTTTTCCTAGCCCCATCTGATTACCATAGAAACACACATCTAGTACACATTAGACATAGAAGGGAGTCCCCCATTGTCGATTATACTGAAACTGCTCTAGAACAATATACAGATTTCAATAGAGGTTTCTTCTTCTTTATAGGACCTATCCAGAATAGTAAACTGATCCGTAGGTTAACCAGAACCCTTGAAGCTGTAGTCAATGAGACTGCCTCTGCTCTAGGTAACTTAACCGAAGAGCAATCTGCTATGAGATTTGTCGTTTTACAGAATCGTCTCGTCCTTGACGTCATACTGGCCGATAGGGGCGGGGCCTGTAGAGTCATCGGATCTAGTTGCTGCATTTTCATTCCAAATAACGCGCCGTCTGTTTATTCAGCTATAACCAGACTTCATAAAATTGCCCATCTGTTACACCAAGATCCAGGCACCTGGACATGGTCCGGTTGGTTCTGGAATATAATTTCCGCCTGGGGATGGAAAGTCTTGTCCTTTCTAGGTATTGCAGTAGCGATCGTATTCAGCTGCTGCCTCTGTATACAATGTGGCCCTGCGATTTGCGGCATTTGTGCTACATCTTGTATTCCTAGTCCCAAGCCCCGTTCTAAATCCCGTTCCAAGACAATTCGAGACGAGCAAATGATACTGTATGAAATGATAGACGGTATCATGAATATTGATGTTTCCTGATGAAACGTAGTGACAAGGAGGGAATGTGGAAAAGTAAATTTTGCCATGTTCTGTGTCCCTACGTGTCATCCATCATATGTTATGTGTGCATGATTAAATATGCATATGTTATTCCCCATGTTTGATTAAAGACGCAATTACAGTTGTGTCCACCTCTAGTATGGCAGTTTCCAGTTCTCGTGAATACTACGAATATCAGGCCTATGTAAAGTTACGTTGCCACGTTTCTCAGTGTGCACGTTATTTCATTGTAAAGTCCCCGTTTCTAGGCCTCAAAAGGGCCCGGACACCGGATTCGGCTTCCGTCTCCTGAACCCTCGCTGAGGAGCGATACAGCCCCCACCTGTATCCTCGACCCTTCACTTACTTCCTGCCTCGCAGTGCCCGGTTCACCCTGGCTCTGCCTCTGAGTCTGCCAAGAGTATGTTATGATTCGAGTTATCAGTACAGTCCTCCTTCTCTGCATTCCTAAGCTACTGAACTGCATCAATAGTCACCGTCATAGTCTAGCCTTTACGGCCCCATGTTAGAGAAATACTGTATTAATGGTCATTTAATATTCTTCATCACGCACTACATGTAGAATAATGCATGCTCCAGTCTTAGAGTCTGTTAGCTTTTCCCCTCCTGACTTCTAGTTTATATCAACATATTCCCTAAACATCAGATACTAGATACTGCTTAGGTACATGTCGCCCTGACTCTCCAGACTTCAGCAGCTGAAAGAGCCTGGCGATCACAATATGATTCTGTGGCAAGGCTGACCTATAAGACAGTGGTTAAGGCCTATCAGCGGGATATTCGCCTAGGAAAAAAAGCCTATCTTGCAGGGAGGATAGAAGCCGCCTCCAACTCCTGTAAGGAGATTTTTACCATAGTTAGAGAATTTATGGCCCCTCGTTCCAATGCATCCCGAGGTATGCCCTCTAAGACCTGGGCTTCTGATCTTGCAAATTTTTTCACCAGCAAGATTAAGCTTATCCAGGACTCCTTTCCATTGGCGGCGCCTGTGGGGCTGATTAACCCCGAGGACGACTCGGGCCTCGCGGTTTCGCTAGGCCCGATGCTGGCCGTTTTTCCATCCATCTCAGCCCCTGCTTCCTTAGCGCTTATGGGCAATCTTAAATCTGGGTCGCCTTTGGACCCCTGCCCGGCCAAATTCTTGGCAAAAATGGCGGAAGCTATAAACCCGCTGGCGAATCCACTCCTAAACCTCTCGTTGAGCCAGGGATTGGTTCCGCAGGCCTGGAAGCAGGCAATGGTTATCCCCTTGCTGAAGAAGCTTGGTCTCGATCCTGAGGCTCCGGTTAATTACAGACCGATTTCTCTTCTGCCGGCTTTTTCGAAAGCACGTGCACACGGTGCTCTCCAATTTTCTGGAAACACATGAGATTCTGCACGCCACTCAATCCGGCTTCTGCCCAAACCTCAGTACAGAGACCGCACTCCTGGAGGTGTCAGAAGCCATTAAAGGGGTACTGTACTCCGGGGGCAAAGCCATGCTGGTCATGTTGGATTTGTCGGCGGCCTTCGACACCGTCCCCCATGAGGGCCTTCTCGCAAGACTCTATGAGATTGGCCTTAGGGGGACGGTGTTCAGCTGGTTTTCATCTTTCCTAGCTGGCCGCCGAAAAACGGTCTGGGCCTCCCCAGACTCGGCCGTGATGCCGCCATTGGGAGTCGGGGTTCCGCAGGGCTCTATACTGAGCCCGACCTTCTTTAACATCTTTATGACCCCTCTGGCGGCGTTGGCAGAGTCGTTCGGGGCCCAGATCGTATCCTATGCCGACGACACCCAGCTCCTCTTTTCTTGTAAGAAGGGAGGAGACTTCAATGGAGAGAGTATCCGGGATTGCCTTGAGGCTGTTTTTAAATGGTTCCAGCTGAACAGCCTCAAGTGCAACTCAGATAAGTCTGAGGTACTCTTCTTCGGGTGTGCGGCGGATCCTGACTGGCAAGCTTGGTGGCCCATCAACATGTCTCCCCCGTCCTGTTCATCTCAAGTAGCTAAGAACCTAGGGGTCAAGATGGACAAGGGTCTGACGTTGAGATCCCAGATCCTAGGGGTGACGGGCACATGTTTTGGCCTCCTTAAGATGCTGCGGAGGTTTTTACCTCTCTTGTCTGAGGAACATAGGAAGCTGACTGTGCAGGCTCTGATTGGCTCTAGGTTGGATTACTCCAACGTCCTTTACCTGGGCCTGCCAGAGTATCTGCTGCAGCGGCTTCAAGTTGTGCAGAATGCTGCCGCGAGGGCCATTTATGGCCTAAATAGGCAAGCCAGCGCTGCTGGTCTTCTGCAGACCCTACATTGGCTGCCTATCCGTAAACGGATCGCCTTTAAGGCATTAACTTTGGCCTACAAAGCGTTCCATGCTGTGGGAGCTAAGTATCTCCAAGGAGACTCGCCTTTTACCACCCTGCCCGCTCTCTCAGATCAGAATCTCTATTTCTGGCGGCGGTGCCGCACGTAAAGAGAGTTCGCATTGGAGGCCGCTCCTTTGGACTGCTGGCGCCACAGCTGTGGAACGCCTTGCCGCTGACACTCCGTGGAGCCACGAGTTTACTTGCATTTAGGAAAGGCCTCAAAACTTGGCTGTTTTCCCTTTAGGCTGTTTTTCCTTTTTTTTCTCTTTCTGTTCTGCCTTCCACTTTGCTTTTATCACTGTGTTGTGTTATTCTGCTGTAGGTCTCATTACTAAAGCGCCGGGACACTCTTTTTGAGTAGCCGTGCGCTATATAAAAAATAAATATAACATAACATAACATAACATAACACTTTTCAAAAAAGCTTTCTAAGCAGAAGAGGTGTCTCTCATCAAACGCTGTAAAGAGAATGAGTAAAATGGGTGGAGTCGTACAACTGTTACAATGGAAAATGTTATGGTCCAATCAAATGCTTTTTTTTAAGGTCACATGGCAATCGCCCACCAAGCGCGCAAGGAGGCCGCACCAGACACTATTTTGACAAAATATATTAATCATTTAAAAATACTACCTCCAAAGAGTCTAAGGGTCTCCATGAAATACCCAGCACTATGTCTAATCCACGTCTATAGAATCCGGTAACAACCCTATTACTCCGGAAAATCTCATGCAATCCTCGGCAATACCCTCAGGGCCTGCCAATAATTGAATCAGTCCTGAAAATCTTATGCAACTTACAGTTCCACCTTCAGTTCCTTCAGGGCCTTGTTTGCCGGAAGGTTCTGGAGTAAGCGGGGCAGAGAGTTTAGGCGGGACTTCGATAGAGGCTCTCTTTGTCTCTCTAAAAGCGGACATTAAACAAGGTTTCATGGTGTCAGCAGATAATCAGTCCGAGATAAGAGCAGCATGTGATATTTTGGAAAAAAAGTGGATCTACTGAATACAAGAACTGAGTCTTTGGAGGGTTTAGTAGAGGAGCTTAAGGCAAATCTGGGGTCTGCTGAAGTGAAAATTCAAGCCTTACGTAGAGACGAAGATGCCCTGCGGGAGAGAGTGGAGACACTAGCAAATTACTCACGTAGAAATAATCTTCGTCTTCTGAAGGTTCCGGAGGGCAAGGAAGGGAGCGACGTTAAGACCTTTGTAGTTTATTTTATTTTATTTGTGTATTTTGTAAAGCGCAACAGCTGCCCCAATGGGGCGTCCCGGCGCTAATAAATCATGGAACTTAGAGGCTAGGCACCAATGGGGCATTATATGGGGAAGAGATGTGTTTTCAGGGACTTTCGGAATGCTAATTCAGTTTGACAGGCTCGTAATGCAACCGGGAGGTTATTCCAACACCGAGTGGCACAGACCTCGAATGTTTTCCCTCCGGCGCGAGTACGTTTAAATCTAGGGGTTTCCAGCAGAAGTAGGGAATTTGAGCGTAATGTCCTGGTGTTGACATACGGTCTCAGAGTGCTTTTCAGATGGGCCGAGCCTTTGCCCTTGGAGGCCCGGAAAGCCAGGGTCATGGCCTTAAAAATACATCTCTTGGAAATGGGGAGCCAGTGGAGTTTACGGAGGTGTGGGGAGATGTGATGTCTGGCAGGAATTCTCTCAACCAGCCGAGCAGCAGCATTCTGGACAGTTTGTAACTTGTGGCATAGGCCTGCTGTGATGCCAAGATATAGTGCGTTGGCGTAGTCCAGGTGAGATATTATCAGGGCTTGTACCACAGTCTTACGGCAGTCCATCGGCAGGTAGTTGATGAGCCGTCTAATTGTCTTGATCTTAGCAAAACAGGATGCTGCTACTGTTTGAACCTGGGCGTTGAAACTGAGATGATTATCCCAGCGCACTCCCAGGTTTCTCACCGAGTCTTTAGGCGTGGGGGCATGGCTGAGATCATCCGGCCACCATAAATTAGAATCAAGAGGGGATGATGAGTTAAAAAACAAAATCTCTGTCTTTCCAGCGTTGAGTCGGAGGGAATTGGAGTCCATCCAGCTAGAGATGTCTCTTAGACAGTTTTTCAATGGGTCGAAGGCAGAGGCAGTGGGGGTATCAAAGGTGAAGAGTAACTGAATGTCGTCAGCGTAGGAGGTGGATTTAATCCCAGTTTGCGCAATCAGTTTAGCCAAGGGGGAAAAGTAAACATTGAACAAGAGCGGGCTCAGGGAGGAGCCCTGTGGAACTCCCCATTTAAGTGGTCTAGCAGTGGAGGTGTAGGGAGGGGTGTATACCTGCTGAGTACGGTCACCCAGGTAGGAAGAGAGCCATCTCAACACTGTACCGCCAATACCCAGGTCTCCCAGCCTTCTCAGCAGGATCTTATGAGAGACGGTGTCAAATGCTGCTGAGAGATCCAGCAGCACTAACACCGCCCTCGACCCTCGATCCAGCGTCCATCTCACCGAGTCAGCCATTTCAACAAGGGCCGACTCCGTGCTGTGGCCCGATCGAAAGCCGTGCTGAGAGTCATGCAGGAGCCCATGGGATTCAATATAGTTGGCAAGCTGGGCGTGCACCAGTTTTTCCAGGATCTTAGCTGGGGCAGGCAGGAGAGAGATGGGCCTGTAGTTACTAGGGTTATCTGGGTCAAGATCAGGTTTCTTAAGGATGGGGACTGTTGCACTGTTAAAGGATTCTTAGAAACTCGAGCAGTCAGTGGATTTCTTGGAAAAGGATATTCAGAGGATCCATAGAGACCCTTTTCGATTAAATCCCGGTAGGGCCAAACCCAGGAAGATCCTAATAAATGTTCTCACCTATACGGTGAAAGAGAAGATATTGAATTTGGCCCTGAAGACCAAATCTCTAAAGGGTCCTGATTTCCCCTTTGAGGTACGTTCGGATCTATCTAAAATTACTTTAGAGTGTCAGTGGGAACTAGGCCAAAGAATGGAGAAATTTAGGTCACTGGGCGCCACTGTGCAAATGAGATTTCCCGCTTTCCTGAAAATTATGTATAACAACAAAATGTATAGCATCAGATCTCCATATGAGTCTGACCAACAATTAGAATCTAAAAGTAACGCATCTCGGGGGAAAGAATGACTCCGGGCTGTGCATGTCTTCTCTTTCTAAAAGCCTGTTAGCGAGGTGGGTAATTCTAGTGATTTTTTTTTTTCGTCTGCCTTTTTTCATTGTCCCTTGTCCCACTCCAGTTTCTCTGTGCATGTAACGTGGTTTGTTGGCTGACTGTAGGGAGGACAGAACAGGAAATGGGGGGGGATAAGTCGAATAGTCGAACCGCAAAGAAGATTAGGTTTGGGGGAAAAAAGGGAAAAAAAATCTTTAAAAAAAATAGTTCCAAAATAACGAAAAAAAGAAAAAGAAAATAAATAGAATAATACAATTTGGAATAAAATAAAGGGTAAAGGTGCAAGGAGATTGAGGCGAGAACTCGGTTATCTGTTAATTTTACTTATTTACCTACATACCTAAACACATACACACACATATACACTAACACACATTCACATTGAGTTGAGTTGGGAGGGAACCTATATCTTAATGTTTTTTTTAAATTTTTTTACCACTAGCTTAGTACAATTTAGAGGGAAGGGTAGAGGGGAATAGCTGGAAGACGTAAACCCTGGTCATCCATCAGGCCAGAGTAATATGGGATGGGTTTCCCATGGGGCGGTGGGCAAGGGGGTGTAAGGGTAAAAAATCCTCATTTGCTGATACCCTATCAGTATTGCTCACTTTTACAGCTCCCTGGGGGTTCGAATCAGGAAGTCCAGCCATCCATTTGGGCTGGGGAAGGATTGAATTTAGGCTACTGTAGTGGGATGCCACTTGCGGAAGTGAAGGATATGACGCCATGACATTGCTGCAGTGTTTGTCCTGGAATGTCAATAGCCTGCGCACAAAGGGTAGAAGAGCTAGAATATTTTAATATCTAAAAGACTCTCCGGGGCAGGTCATTGCCATCCAGGAAACTCATCTCCTCAAATCAGAGACAACAGAATTATTAAAAAATCAGAGATGGGTAGATGCCTTCATTTGTACGGATCAAACGGCGAATATCAGAGGAGTGCTGTTCCTATTTAAAAAACAAGCTAAGGTCCAAATATTGGAATACAGGGAAGACCATAGTGGTAGATGGCTTATATTAAGAGTTTCCTTAGGGGGTATGTTCTTGTCTCTGGTGGGATATTATGGTCCAAATCAGGACGACCCCTCCTACTTAGATACCATCCGCTGTCATCGTATAGACTTCCCTGACCCCGTAATTTGGGTAGGCTATTTCAATATCGTTCTAAACTGTAAGCTAGATAAATCGCCAAATTCTAGAGCTATAGTCCCTTCTAAATCATGGCAATTGCTTTTGACGTTGATGGACCAGCTAGGTCTATCTGATATATGGAGGGAACGGGTGGGAGATCAATTGGGGGTTTTGTTTAAAAATCTAAAATATAAACATAAATCTAGAATTGACTATGCATTGTTTAGCTATTGCCTTAAAGACTCAGTCAAAGATATTGTATACTTGCCATCTCATCTTTCGGATCACTCCGCAATCTCCTTTAGCTTAATTTCCACACAGCAGCATCAGAATAGATCGTGGTCCTTTGATCGTACCATCTTATTGGAGGAAGATGAAATTAACTTTCTCCTTCTCGAAACTAAACATTTTCTCGATGTGAACCTAAAATCAACCAATATTTCCGTCGTCTGGAACACCGTGAAAGCTTTTTGGAGTGGTTGTATCACTAATAGAGCTTCTTATAGAAGACGGAAATTTAGGGATGCCATCATGGGTCTAGAAGTAGCAATGAATAATATAGAACACAAATTGAGTATTCAAAGAGGAACCGATCCAAGGGAAGATCTCGACAAATTATATTCTCTTAAATAACAACTGGAGACTATTCTCCAAGAGAGAATCGCTCGCAGATGGGAAGTTAGCAAAATCTCTCATTTTGAATTTAGTGAAGCAGCCGGTAAGATACTCGCCTGGAAAATAAAATCAGACCAGGTGCGTAACTATATAAAAGAGATCAGGGTAGAAGGCGAGTCATCTCCCCGTTCATCCAACCTGGATATTGGGAATGCCTTTCGTGACTTCTTCCAAGCCATATATAAGGAAGACATCATTGAGGATAGTGAAAAGAGGAAAAGGTGGCTGGATAAGGCTCCCTACCTAAACTCTCAAATGAGCAAAAACTAAGATTGGAGCCGGAAATTACAGAAGAGGAAGTCAGAAAGGTTATTTCTCAGGACAAAAGAGGGAAGGCGGCCAGCCCAGATGGTCTTCCAGGGGAGCTATATCGCTCACTTAAAGAGATCATTATTCCAATACTGGTGAAAGTTTCTAACAACATACTCATGAAGGGAGAAGACCCCTGGTTCATGGAGTGAGGCCACGGTCGTATTAATTTTAAAACCTGGTAAAGACCCGACTGATTGTGGGTAAATCGCCCTATTTCACTCCTTAATATCGATTATAAATTCTTTGTAGCCATCCTGTCAAACAGGTTGGGGGGAGTAGCTGATACTATCATTCACCCAGATCAAAAGGGCTTTGTTAAAGGGCGCCAATTAGCGGATCTTACTTACGATCTGGTCGGCGCTATTGATATTGCGTCTACTTTCACTCTCCCTTTGGCCGTATTTACCCTCGACGCAACCAAAGCCTTAGACAGGGTAAACTGGGCATATCTGTCTGAGGTCATGACGAAATTTAATCTAGGGGTAAGATTCAGCTGTGCTATAGAACTGTTATATAAGGCCCCGATAGCCAGATTACTCGTCAATGGTTCATTGACAGAGATATTTAAGATGACCAGGGGTACAAGACAGGGCTGCCCGCCTTCCCCTCTCCTTTTTAACCTGTATATTGAAACATTTGCACAGGTACTTAGAGAAGACCATAACATCGCTTTTTTTAAATTCAGAGAGCGGGAAAGGAGGGTGGCCCTGTATGCAGTTGATATCCTTATATTAGCAGCTGACCTCGACCCAGCCTTCTCAACAGTCATCAATCGGGCGGAGGAGTTTGGCAAAATTTCGGGGTATGAAATAAACGCGAACAAGACCGAAATCATGGCTTGGAATATAAGTAATGCACAACTCAATATCGGGTCCACTATGCGATACTTGGGGATTAGAATTATACAGGAGGTCGGAAAAATTCCTGAATACAATCTCGACTGAGTTTTTAAGGAGTGCCAAAAGCAGTTGAAGTTATGGGCTCACCTCCCCTTATCCATCCTGGGGAGGATTAATTTAGTAAAAATCTCTATTCTGCCTAAACTTGCATTCTTTTTTAATTCTATCCCCTTGGCGTTTGATACCAAGCAAATAGAGACATGTCAACGAGAATTAAATTCCTTTATTTGGAAGTATAAAACAACTAGGTTGGCATGGAAAAAGCTCAGGTGGAGGAGGGAAAAAGGTGGTTTGGCGATGCCCGACCTGCAATATTACGCCTGGGCATTCCAGCTCACACATTCAAGAATGTTGTTGAAAACGCCCACTAGTACACCGGGAGGAGAAATGTTCCGGGCTATGTTAAGGGGAGCAGGTCTGCCGGAGGTAGGTTTTATGTTCAAGTTTGGGGACCAAAAATACTTCAAAAAAGTTACATTAAAAGTCCTCCAGTCGATAGCTAGAAGCTGGGCAACAATAAGAAGAAAAGTGGGGCTCAGCTACTTCTTAAAATTTGCACCACTGTGGGACTCCCCAGGTACACTCACTTGCTTCCAGGATAACTTGATTACACCGGTGAGGGACTCTGGAATTTCAACGTGGGGAGATCTGATGGAAAGGGGTTCTTTGCTTTCCTGGGAAGATCTACGGGGGAAAGTGGGTCCAGGTCTATCCAGGTTCAAGTATATTCAGATGAATGGTTGGGCACAGTCACAGACTAGACAGAATATTCTTCTGGGGAAGGATAGTAATTTGGAAGAACTGCTAGTGGTGAGGCCTGGGGGTAGGAAGAAGGTCTCACTGTGGTATAGGGCAATTGAGGAGGAGGTAGATGGCGACTTTAAACTCGCTGATTAGTTATGGGGAGATCAGATAGATGTACAGTGTAATCAGGTCTGGATGGACTCATTTTGTATGCTGCATAAAATAGTAAAACCTGCCTGTCTGAAGCGAAACCATCTCTTTACGGCCCACAGAGCGTATCTTTCCCCGCTTAAGTTATCGAGATTTCAGTCCGGGAAAGTATACAATAAACGTGGTCTCCCAGAAGCGTCGGATTTGCACATGTTTAAAGACTGTCCCTCTATTCGCCCCTTTTGGGTTAATGTGAAGAAGTCTCTGGACTCCATCTTGAAGGTCTCATTGGCCATCAGTCTGCCTCTAATCATCTTCGGTATCAATGATAACATCACGGGCCCTGCCAGATCTCTTCTCCTTCTTGAAGGTCTCATTGACCATCAATCTGCCTCTAATCATCTTCGGTATCAATGATAACATCACGGGCCCTGCCAGATCTCTTCTCCTTTTATGCAATCCTTATGGCTAGAAGACAAATTTGTAAGCACTGGGTAGACTCTGTCGCTCCAACCCATTCAGAATGGCTGACCTCACTCTATGAAGTATCTAAGGTGGACCTGGCTAGATCTTGTAGTAAGAAAAAGCTTGCATTTTGGGATCTACTGGTACAGTGGAGACAGGATACCCGTTTTTTTTTCCCGGGTCCTATGATTATGCCTTTTATACTCCATGGACCAGTGTAATGGGTCCCCCAGGTTATCAATTTGGTCCGGCAGGTCTGAAAAGACCTAGGTGGAGTGAACAATCTATCCTCTCCCCTTGATGCTCCTTCTGCCAGACAATCAATTGTGCCTTGGTCTGAGTTAATATACGTACAAAGACCCCTGAATTTGTTCAGAAAGGATACAAAAGGCGGTCGGTGTTTCTTCAAGAGGGTTAAGGCAAATGAGGACACAAAAAATATATATATACATATATATATATTCATCATAATATTGTTTATTGCAGTTAAAAATATATAAATGTTTAAAATAATTTAGATTTTTGCGTGTTCTCATATACTATTTAAAGTTATTTAGATATACTTTTGAGACAAAAAGAGGGAATGGCGTACTCGGCGCAATACTATACGTCTGTGATGTAACACAGGGCAGGGCAGCATGTACTCGTCGAATACGCAACACGCAGCAGGCGCGACCCCATACGTACATGACATAACACGTGGCTTGGTACTGCTTACCCGCCGGATACCAAAGTAGTACCTGGGGTAAGTTCATGCGTATATGATGATACGCGGGACGCGGTGTTACGAACTCATCGGATACGAAAGGCGCATCATTTACGAGTTCAGCAATATGGCAGACAGGTTTTGTGTGGTGATGGAGCTTGGTACGCTGCCAGTATGGGAGTGCAGTTTTCTCCCCCCCAAAAAAATATATACATATTTTCTTGGGAAGATGTAAAACATTACATGATTTTTAAAGTTAAAAAAGAAGTATAATAGAGTTCCAAAATATTTAAAAATATAATAGAAAAAATATATGTTTTATAAACAATAATATATGAAATTAACATTAAAAAAACCTTCGAAATTCACTGAAAAAACTATAGGTTTTACAGACGTTTTAGTTAGGATTTAGCATTTAAAAAAGCCTTGGAAATTCACTAAAAAACATAGATTTCAGGGACATTATAGTTATTTGAACATTTGACTCATATAAATCCAGAGAAATTCGCCTGTTATAGTTAGTTGAGCTAACTATAACTTTTGCACCCGCAATGCACTGCTGATGATGTCACATATTACATCACTCATGACATGGTCAGTGACATTACTGATGACATCACTGATGACATCTCAAATGACATCACTGATGACATCACTCATGACATCATCCACATTACAATCTGATGCACATACTGATGCTCTAATATAAACTTTGATACACCTGACTACTATTTTTGAAACCATACACAGAAGAATGCCATATACTACATAGCACGCACTATTTCCTAGGTCTACAAACACATCCAGTCACTTATACATGTAGTTAGTCATCAATACAGGACTATAATATGCACTCATACATCTATACATGCAGTCAAACGCTGCCACTCATCCATAGAGTTACTCACAAGCCTAGTCAGTAATGCAAAGATTGAAACACATACCCATTTAATCAAGTATACAGTTATACACACCAACTTTGTTATTTTTAGACATACCACATCACTTATTTATACAAATACTAATACATATTTACTGTCTTATACAATCACTGATAGAAGCAGACACTTATTTATACACCCACTCTTGAAAAAAAGTAGTCTCACGTATACTCATTTATATACTCCAACATTCACATATAGTGGCTTAAAAAATATGTAGTTAGTCACAGATATACCACTGAGACATTTATTCACTCATCAACACACCCATAGACACACTAACTCACCCATACAGCCCTTTCCAGATGCACTTTTTAATCCATACAACCATTGAATCACCTACTCAGACATCAATGCGCAGACTCATATACCCACCCACCCACCCACACAGACACTCAGGGACCCATACAGATACTCAGACAACAAATCAATAACCTATATAGACACTCATGTAGCTATTCAGCAACCCATGCAGTTGCTTACACACCAATGAAGAGACTAAGACAGACTTTTACACAGTTTAGTCATTAACCCATGCATTTAGTAAGACACGTTCAATCACTCACTTATACAGTCAGTCACGCCCATACAAAATAATTCCTTTAGGCATTTGTAAATGAATTCATTCTTCCATACACCTTGGCATATATATATAAAACATATTTACATTTTATAACAACACACATTCACTGGATGAGGTCATGAGTGATGTCATCAGTGATGTCATTTGAGATGTCATCAGTGATGTCATCAGTGATGTTACTGACCATGTCACGAGTGATGTAATATGTGACATCATCAGCAGTGCTTTGCGGGTGCGCAAATTCTAGATAGCTCAACTAACTATAACAGGCACATTTCTCTGGTTTTATATGAGTTTAATGTTCAACTACCTATAAAGCCCCCTGAAACCTATGATTTTTTAGTGAATTTCTAAGGTTTTTTAAATGCTAATAACTAATTATAACGTCTGTAAAACCTATGGTTTTTTCAGTGAATATATATATATATATACATATATATATATATATATATATATATATATATATATATATATATATATATATATATATTACCTACTGGCAGTCGCCAGTAGGTATATATAGTTAGGATTTTTTTCCTATGGGATTTTTGAAAATTCTATGTCTAATAACTTTGGCGTTTGTGGACGGAATTGGCTGAAATTTTCAGGAAAATGGAACATTTTGTTTCTGAGCAGCCCCTGAAAATTTGGGGGGGTTTCGTCAAGGGGGGGCCGAGAAAAAAGGGGGGTCCCAAAACGCGTTTTTCCCATGTTAATTTCCATAGGGCGGTTGGCCTCACTTTTAACCCGAACGGCTGAATCGATTTGCACGAAACTTGGCAAAATTGTAGGGACTGTTAGCCCAATGTGCCTTTGCTAGGTCTCAATAAATGTGCTCCAGTGGATTTTGATAAATTAACGTTCAAAAAAATATATATATCTGTAACAGCGCTCCGGGCAGCGCCCCGGTTCGCGTACCTGACGCGTAACGGAACTTCGCGAAGCGAAGCTGATTGGCTCTCCGGTGTCTGTCAACATTCTAAACAGTCCGGAGCGGCCGCCATCTTGTCTCTCGGTAGGATCGAGAGACAAGAGGAGGCCAAAACAAAGGGGGAAATGACCATAAGGGGGCATAGTAGATCCTCCCTGACCCCCTAGGTTTGATGTGGACTGGAGGCTTTAAAAGGGCCCCGCGGGGCAAAAAAAAAATTAAAAATGTTTTCGTTGTTTTGCGTGGGGAGCGCCCGGTACGCGCACCGGGAAGCGGTCCGGGGAGCGTACTATGAGGAAAAAAGAATGATAGACTTTTCAAATATTGTATGTTTATTGATTGTTCGTTTTGTTGGTTTTTTTTTTGTTTGTTTTTTATTTTTGTGATTGTTTTTCAAAATTTAATAGAACGTCTAACATTTGACTGTCCGAAATGTTGTCATTTTCAGTGAACATAACTTCCAACATTTGAGTGTCCGAAATGTCCTTATTTTGAGTGAACATAACTTGCAACATGTCCTCATTTTGAAGGAGGAAATCTACAGATTGTACACATTGTAGTAGTTCATGGTCCTGTGATTCATCCATGAATTCAATGTCATTTGGTTCAATGTTTTCTTGATTGGTCTCTTCAAGGACAATTTCAAATGACACTTTTTGTTCTCCTTCCATTTTGCCTGAAATTTGCATAAAAAATATATATATCAGTAGAGATAGGGCACTGTTGGGATTAATTTAACAGTGAATTTATCTTTGGGCAGTGTATAGTATCAGACTAGTAGTAGAAATATAAAAATGTGTATGTGATGAAACCTTAGTAAATTCATAATTATACAAGACAAGCCTAAATCCATCCATAACTATAACAGAAAAGTCTATCTAAATCTATAACTATTACAGAGGGATAGTATATAACTATCAGAAAAAGTTTTCCATATTAACTTAAAAAGCACAATATACTTTAGTTTTCAAAATAACATCTTACCTTTTAAAAACAAGTTTAAGTTGTCAGTGAAAATGCTCTTGCAATGTACTTCAGGAAGTAGTAGTCAAAATGGCTGTGTTTCTTTCTCTTTCTTTATATATATTCAGGTACATAACCAATCAAATGTCAGGTAAAAAAAGTAGAAAATGAAAGTAACATTTTAATTGGTTGTCAATTCCAACACTTCAGATGTGTTTTGTGAAGTAATTTACCTCAGGGTATTTAGAGAGGTCTACAGGCTAAATGGTTAAATGGAATTCCAATCAAATTTGTGAAAATGGTAGGGATTGGTATGTAGTATGAGCTAATCTATATTTGGTGAAAGTGTCTCCAGTGGTTTTTCTGTAAATTACTTTCCCACCTTTTTAGAGCGAGCGCTTCCCAGTGCGCGCCTCGGTACGCGAACCGGCAGCGTTACGGGAGTCCTCCATTTTGTGTTTTGGTAAAATTGAAATACAAGAGAGAGGGCAAATAATGTTCAGAATGGATAGAAGGGGGCACGGTAGACGTATCCTGACCCCCTAGGTTTTCTGAGGGTGGCTGAGGAGGCCCATATATGCGAGAAAAAAACCCACATTTTTTTAAAATTTTCGCGTGGTTAGCGTCCGGTGCCCGTACCGGGCAGCGCTCCGGAAAGCGTAAATTGTGAAAATTAGTAAAAAAAAGTTACATTTAAAATTTGTTTATATTGATCATAGTTAGGGTAGCTCTGAGAAGAGATTTCAGGTCTGTGGTAGATTTAGGTACTTATAAGTAGGTACCAATACATAGTCTTAAATTCAGGATGAAAACTCTGTTCCCCTCATCTGAGAAGTGAACTCCATCTCCTCTGTAGATATCTTGCATGTAGTAACGCAAGTTATTGTTGTAGATGCAGCCCATTCCATGGTCTCTCATGTAAGCTGAAACAGACTTATTTAAATGCTTCCTCGATTTCTCAATTTGTGGACAAAATTCATTGGACCACCTCCATTTCTGTCTTTGGCATATATTGGAATATACCAAGGCAGTTTGAGGAAAAAGTGCCATCAATTGCTCAAAGGTGTCCTTTAAAAGCATTTCCAGACCTACCCCAGTCAAAGTGCCCAAGTCATTTCCTCCACAGTGTACAATTAACAGGTCAGGTTTTGGCAAATGCAAAAAGGTTTTCACCAATGGTATCAATTGGTGACATCTTAATCCTCTGTGGCCAATCCACTTGATTTCCACATTTTGTAAATTGAGGTTGTGTAAATTTCTGTTATCAGCATACCTTTGAGCCCAATGGATGTAACTATGTCCAACAATCCAGACAGAAAACATAGTGAGAGGAGGTTCTGCTGCAGTCAGATGAAGTGTGGTAATGAAATGGCAGTTGAAACAGTAGGAGTATGTAATGAAAAAAACTGTGGAGTTTCTGTGCTAATGAATCAGTAGCAGTGATTGGTGGATTTTGATTGCTGGAAACAGAAAGTTAGGGTGCATGGATGAGTTCTTTGAAAGATGTAATTTGAATGGTCAAGAAAAAATCATTTTATGAAAGATTGCACTGGATACGCAGGTGTACTGAGAGTTCAGAGTTCAATTGAAACATTGTTGTGTGAAGTTGCAAACATGAGAGGTCTTTCAGGAGGTGGTTGCTATGCAAAAAAGGCAGAAAGGGCAGAGGGGGGAAGGGTGTTGATTTGAAAAAAGTGAGGGAAGAGTTTTGATTGGGTGACATGAGAGATATGTGTGATGAATTACAGCATTTCTGTGCTTTTTTTGGCTGCAGCCTCTGGAGTGCATACCCTTTGCTCTTCTGAAGACAAATTGGTGTGTGTCTGAGTCTGTTTTGAAACTCAAAAAGTATTTGCTAAGGTGAGAAAAGATTCATTTAATTTAAATAGAGAATAGTATGCTTTAAGGAGAAAATTATGAAGAAAGTTGTGTATTTAAAATGTTGCTTTGTGTCAAGTGTTTTACAAATAGATTTTGTTTCTTTGAGTTACATAGCCATGTTACATAGGCATGTTAAAAGTGACGCAAAAATGGTGCAAGGGCCTTAAAAAAACGCTTTCATGTGTCTTAGGGCATTTTAAGTCACTTCCCCATGAATGTAGGTATATAATTACTTTACATGATGTGTTTAAAAACGTTTTTTGAAATCAATTAGGTTTCTTGATATGTACTGCTAGAGTTTCATAGGTTGCTTGGGGCATATTTACAAGGCCTTTGAGTTCCTTTGATGTTATTTTTCCCATTTTATTTTAAGACATTTCCTTGTGGTGCAAGGTCCTTGTAAATACGCCCCCATGTGTGCTTGGCAAATTTAGATTTTGATTCTTTGAGTTACATAGACATGTTAAAAGTGACGCAAAAATGGTGCAAGGGCCTTAAAAAAACGCTTTCATGTGTCTTAGGGCATTTTAAGTCACTTCCCCATGAATGTAGGTATATAATTACTTTACATGATGTGTTTAAAAACGTTTTTTGAAATCAATTAGGTTTCTTGATATGTACTGGTAGAGTTTCATAGGTTGCTTGGGGCATATTTACAAGGCCTTTGAGTCCCTCTGATGTTATTTTTCCCATTTAAATTTAAGACATTTCCCCGTGGTGCAAGGTCCTTGTCAATACGCCCCCATGTTTGCTTGGCAAATTTACATTTTGATTCTTTGAGTTACATAGCCATGTTAAAAGTGACGCAAAAAATGGTGCAAGGGCCTTAAAAAAACGCTTTCATGTGTCTTAGGGCATTTTAAGTCACTTCCCCATGAATGTAGGTATATAATTTCTTTACATGATGTGTTTAAAAACGTTTTTTGAAATCAATTAGGTTTCTTGATATGTACTGGTAGAGTTTCATAGGTTGCTTGGGGCATATTTACAAGGCCTTTGAGTGACGCAGGGTCTAGTTTTTACCCCAGGCCAATTCTGCTGCCCACCCTTGCAGCATGAGACCCTGATGAGCCCCCACCAGCCAGCATAAAAAGGAATCTGTTAAATTGACCCATCTGTCCCAGCCTGCTCTTTTTCTATGAATAGGCCCCAAAGTGTCTCTCTCATACAAATCGTCTCAGTGAGGCCCGGTTCCCCCTGGGCCCCCACTCCCTCGATCTGCACGTCGTCTCTTACACCCACGGAGATGCTGCAAGAATAGCAATACCGCAAGAACAGGGAACTTCCCGAGCTAAGAAAGACATCACGTAATAACTGATGATCGAGGCCACTTGCCGTCTGTCATCTATCATATTATTGTATCTGTTGCAAGCCTTAATGTAACTAAGACATGCGACCAATATCTTTCTAAATGTTTCTCTTTTTTTTTATAAAAGTTTCCCTGAAGTGACGCAAATACTGGTCAATAGATGTGCAATTTCATTATGATTCATGGTCAAACATCCTGTGACCTTTTGAGAAACATAGCGTGGGTGACACTTCTGTGTTCTTAAGAATGTTCCAGACAAGACCAAAATGTGTCATGTCCTGTAGGGACATTATTGTAGGGACACCTGATAATGTCGTCATCCTCATGTCAATAGTTCATCAGTGAAAGAGTATAAAAATCTGTTCCTCAGACCATTCAACAGACTACCTCGTGGCAGTGACCCATTGGGTCACTGACGCCGGTGTGGCCTCCTTCAGCCACTATCTAAGCATCTTTGGCTGAAGCTCTAATTGTTTCTGGCACTTTAAAAGTGTCCTTTTCTCTCTCTCTGCTTCGCCCTCATTCTAAAAACATTATTGCAATTGCAAAGCAATAACGTGGTTCCTCCTACACTTAACATGTGCATTAATAGCTTTGCAGTCAAGAGTAGGTTTCATTCCCTAAGTAATTTCAATTGTGCCGTTTCAATAATCCTGGCCCCTCACATTCTGGGTCCCTTTAAACTGTTTAACCTGCAGGAATTATTCTCTTCATGAAGGCTTGTTTCAAGTTCTCTATATTTTCATAGAATGTATTCTGTGTCTTTCTTAGACTCTAGCTGATTTAGATGTGATTTCTAATGGATCCTCACTCCAGCATGCCTTATAGTTCTCATCAGAAAGGCTTGATTCTAGGCACTATGATTTCATAAAAAAATGTACTCTATATCTGTGAATCTCTGGCAGTTTTCCATTATGCATTTTTAAGAGTTACTCATTTCAGCTTGCCTCGCAGCATTTTAGAAGCAAGTTCTATTTAGCATGTACTCCTGGCAGAGTGAAGCCAGGTTGTCTTAAAAGGTATTCACTAGAAATGCATTTTTATTGAAATACATGTGTTTGTGCAATAAAATGACACCTCAACTGTAATCTTTTGTCATCTCATATCATTGTTCCTTATTCCTCAGTGAAATGTTGCGTCGATGACATGTGCCCACGGCTCATGACCACAGGGCAGGGTGGTTTGTGGTTTGTAACTCGTGGCCACACCCTAGAGGGCTTCATTTCCCCCTTCAACATGAGTCCCTCTGATGTTATTTTTCCCATTTTAATTTAAGTCATTTCCCCGTGGTGCAAGGTCCTTGTAAATATGCCCCCATGTGTGCTTGGCTAATTTAAGTACTGATAGGGTGTGCTTCTACATAGGACCTGTGTTGTGTTTTCAAATTATGACCAGAAAATTGTTGTTTTTAAAAAAAAAAAACTTTTCACATTTATGAGAAGGTGATATTGGTGTCTGCTTCTTTAAATAAATATTGAACTGAGAAATATTAAACTGAGGCTTCTGTAAGTGTCAAGGGAGGTGAGTAATGTACATTGCTCTGTTGTATACAGTCCTCATCTTCTGTGTACTCTTGGATATGCTAGACTACATCTGCACAATGAGATAACTAAGCTGAGGAAACACAGGTGATGTGATTGTGAATTGAGCAAAAATAGTTGCACATTTTTCAATGACATCACCTGTGTTTCCTAACATTACGAATCACATTGTGCAGATAAGGTTTAGGCCTGTCCAGGAAGATAGAGGAGGTCTGGCCTTTGTTCAAGAGTGCAATGGACATGAGTCACTTCATTGGTAGGCCTGCACATGTATTATCTCCTCTGTACTCATCAATAAGCCTAAATGTCATCTGCAACCCTGAGTAGGCCTCACCTCAAACAAACCTCTGGATAGGCCACACCGTATCGTCATCTTGAATCAATCATTTAAAATGTTAGGGGCAGATTTATGATGGCCGTGCGCCTCTTTTGTGCCGCTGTTGCGTCACTTTTGTGACGCAGCAGCAGTGCAAAAGATGCACCATGTTGCAAGATAGACCTCACTTCATCTGCAACAAGATACCGTCAGTTTAAACTGTATACATTTAGGACTGTGTAGGGGGCATGGAGAAGATGAGCAAAAGATGCGCTATGTTGCGACATATTTACAACTTGATGCATCTAGGCAGATGTGTCATGCTGTAAAGTCCTGTGCCACATGAAACCTGCGTCAGGTTTCATGTGGGCGTTTTGTTGCAGGGTGGCCAGTCATTTGGATGAAAACCGTGTAAAACTAACACAGTAATATTAAGAAGATTTTACTGAGTCAGCTTTATGGCATTGCTGAATCAAATCCTTACGCCTGTTTGAAACAGGCATAAGGAGTGATGCACCATGCAATGTGTGGCTTTCCCCTGTGCATTGCAGTAGATATGTTGCGCTTATGACGTGATTCCTGCAATGCGCTGTTTTTGTGGAACAGATGTGTGACGCATCTGTGCTGTTTTTGCTCAATGGTGCTCTGCATTGTAAATGTGGCACATCATGGGTGGCAGAGCAGTGGTGTACGTTAACTGGTGCATCCCTGGAGATGCGCCAGTTAACATAAATCTGCTCCTTTAAATTTAAGTATTAGCAGGGGACACAGTGTTGGGGAGGCTTATCCAAGGTTAAGAAGAGATGAGTCCTGTTCACTGAAAATTTGGACATAGGCCTCAATTTCTCAGCATCGCTGGACATGGTTAAATAATATCTGCAAAATGTTACTCTTGTTAAACAATTTTACTATTATAGTCTCTGAGATTTGTGTCTTAGTCTGCAACATCTCGTTGTTGTTCTCTTTTTTTAAAGATAACGACAACATCAAGCATGAGTGATAATGAGCAATCTGTTGATCTCGATCTTATCATTGAACTTGTGATTGAAACGTCAGTGGAAGTAGATCCCTTGGATGATTTATATCCTGTGGATGATGAAGAAGTTGATGAGGATGCTGATTTGTCAGAATTGTATGACATAGGGTGGGCAGCTGACCTGCTCGAGCCTATTAACCTATAAAGACTTTTAAAAATAAATTTAAGTTACTCGAAATGAAAAGTAACCATGTAAACCGTTTCATTTAAAATTAAATACAACTTCAAAAACAGATTGTGTGAAGTGTCTTTAATAAAATAGTAAAATATGCTAATAAAATTAGTTCAGATTCACATATAAAAGAGCACGGGTCAAATGTAGAAGCATTCCATTTCTTTGCTACTATTTGTGAGTTTCAATTTTGGTAATGCACAAAAAATTATTGTATGTAGAATTTAGAACTAGTATGTTAATTTTTTGACGACTGTGATTGATTTACTGTTTGGTAATAGTGGTTAATAAAAATTTTTATTATATTTTACCACAGATTCAACTGCAGATCATTTCAAAATTAGACAATGCCGTCTAAGGAAAGAAGCCGAAAGGCTACAAAACGTCAAAGACAGCAGATTACTAAATGCTTGCAACAGTCCTCTACAATAAAATCTCATCAAGTCACCAAGAAAGCTCCGGGTAAGAGAACGAAATCATTCCTTAGAAACATTTGTAGCAAAAAAAGTTTAACCACAGAACACGTTTTAGTCCAGAAAAAGAGAGCCAATTTAAACGGAAAGGAAAGGCCAATCAAAAATGTTACTGCTAGAGCAGGAGATAACTCTGTGCATGGTAGTAGAAGGAAAAATCAGTTTAGGGACATTCGTAGACGAATGTTCCGCAACAGGATAATTGGCAATTTGTTAAAAAATATTAAGAAAGGTCAACAGAAAGTGGTTTTTTATAAGAGAAAAAAAAAGTTGAGAAAATTATTGATCAGGCATTCGAAATTAAGCGAAAGTTATTTATTTTGATAATCAATAGAATTAGGAAACTAAACAAGGCAATTTATGATTTCAAAACAAATAGTAGATGGAAGAGAACAGTTAATCGTAGTAATTTTTGTGAAGTTTTTTCAGGAGAATGGATGCATAGTGCAAGTTGTGAGGCATTTTTTAATGAGGAGAGTTATTTCCAGGATAATGATTTGCTGCATGCAGTTGACACCAGTGGTCGAGCTTATGAGGTGAAAGATGGTTGTCCAGTTGAAAAAGAAAAACTTGTGACAACAGAGGCAGAAGAGGTGTTAGGTAATGAGGTTTTAGGAAGACGTCCTAAGGGACCAGTGTATACCTGGAAGTGTAGTAGTATTTGCAGTGTGCGACAGGATTCCATCAATTTGCTTTGTGATTTTGTACGGACATTTAATAAGAAAAATTTAAAACAGAAAATGAAGTTGTTGCAAGAATTAGATCCTTGCAGAGTGAGAGAAGTGACAGGTTTGCATGGTCATTCACTGGCTTGTCTTTCCAGGAGAGTATGCCAGAGTGTTTTTCATCATTTCAGGATGCTAGCAGTGCATCATAATAAAGTGAGGAAATTAGTTAGAATGTTGTATTATGCTAAGAGTCCAGCAATTATGCTTAAACAATTATGCACTGCTCTTTTGCATGGTTCTGAAGTAGATGTGAAGAATATTTGTGAAGAAATTGAGTTTTGTTACTTTGCAAGTAAAGAGGAGAATGTTGAAATTGACCCAGAAGAAGAAGGTAATGTGGAAGATAGTGTACAGGTTTCCAGTACAGATAATTTTCAGAAGGAAATTGCCACGTTTCAGGTGAAATCAAGTGAGAGGCCTAATTTCACTTGTGTGTGTTGTCGACGCACTTATTATAAGAATCAGACTAAGTTAGTGGATTTATATGTGAAAAGTGAAAGGGAAAATAATAGTGAATGGAAGGATTTTGCAACATACTTGATGGTAGAAAATTGTTTTGATTTGGGATTGGATCAACGTGTGTGTACTTATTGTTGTAACAAATTAAATCCAAACCGGATCCCTGCTAGAGCGGTTCAAAATAATCTGGAATTGGTTGAGATTCCTTCTGAATTGAAGGATTTAAATACTTATGAATCTATTTTGATTCAAAGTATCCATCCCTTTCAGGCTATTGTAAGAATGGAGCCAAAGACAGGGAAATTGCCTCCATCAGATTTACAGAGAGGATTAAAGGGAAGAGTTGTTTATTTGCCTCTAGATTTGAAGAAAAATATTAATACAATTGGAGTAGAGAAAGTGGAAGAGGAACCTCTGGTTATCTTAGTTAATGGGGTTCCGACAAAGAGTAAGAAAATCTGGCAAGATTTAGTGGATGTTAGGAAAGTGAAAAAGGCAACATTGTATTTGAAGAAAAACAATAAGTACTACAAGAATGTATATGTTGCAGAAGAGGAAGTAAGTGAAGAAGAGGATAGCGATTTGTGTGCTGGTCAAATTGAGAAAGTAGAACCCTCTAAAAATGAAGAAATATATGAACATTATAGTGTTCATCCTTTGCATTCCAAGGAAGTCATGGGGAATGCTATTGAGTTGTTTCAAATGAAACAAGCCAAAGGAAGTCCCATTAGTGTTTGGGAGGAAAGTTTGGAAGCTCGGTGTTTCCCACAGCTATTTCCAACAGGTCAAGGAGGAAGATATGATGAGCGACCTGATCAAATTCATGCTTCTGAATACCGGACTTTACGATTGTATGCAGAAGATCCTAGGTTTCGTCAATGCATTCCCTATTTGTTTCATCTACTGTTTGAAAGCGATCTGTCTGGACTGTCATATGCAGTGAACCACATCTTGAAAAGTGGTGTACAGATGCAAAACATCTCGGCAAGTGACTTTATGGATAAAGTCAATGTGCAAGACAGTATTTTGGATTCTCACCTGATTAATCTCATGGCGTGTCAGCGTGGTACTAATGAGTACTGGTACCGTCGTCATGGTGATTTAAAATGTATGCTGAGGAACTTAGGAACTCCCACATGGTTCCTCACTCTCAGCTGTGCCGAGTATGGCTGGGAAGACTTACTTGAATTTCTACGAGAGGCAAATGGAAACATTGAAAATATCGAATTCAAGACACCCGGAGAACTGTGCTCTTTGGATCCAGTGAATGTATGCAGGTACTTCAATCATAGATTTGAAGCTATGATGTCTTTCATCATGAACAAGAAAAATCCACCTCTTGGAGAGGTGTTGGATTTCTTCTGGAGAAAGGAGTACCAAGCAAGAGGTGCTCCTCATATACATATGCTGCTGTGGATCAAAGATGCACCCAAATTTGGAGCAGATCCAGATGACTTAGTGATGAGTTTCATAGAACAGTATTCTACATGTGCTGTTCCAAAGGCAAAGGAAGACAAAAGCCTAAGAGAACAAGTTTTACGCTTCCAAAGCCATCGTTGCGGAAAGTACTGTCGTCGTAAATTCAGAAACAAGGACAAGTTCTACACAAAATGTCGTTTCGGCTTTCCACGACCGGTGATTTCTAAAGGAAGAGTGAACAGTTTGATGTCTTCGCTGCGACATAATGTGATGAAGAAATCACCCAAAAATACATACAATTTGAAAAGGAACGAAGAGTCCAAGTACATCAACGACTACAACCCAGTGATTTTGTCCATGTGGAATGCTAACATGGATATACAGTTTGTGGCTGATAACTGTATGGCTGTGGCTCGGTATGTGACATCTTACATCACCAAAAAAGAAAAGACAGAATTGAAGGATACGTGGGAGGACATTTCCCATGAAAAGAGCCTCAGTAAGAAGTTGTACAGTTTCAGTCTGAAGATGTTGTCGCATCGAGAAATCGGAGCTTACGAATTTTCTGACCGGTTGTCTTCAGCAAGCCTCTATGCCAAATCCAGGAGTATCATTTGGGCGAGTCTTGGTCTTCCTGCAACGCGTAATCGGGTTCTGAAACCTGTACGGGAAATTGAGTATTTGGCGGAAAAGGAGCCAAACAGTACAGATATTTTGAAGACCAACATGTTGGATACATATTATCCAAAAAGAAGCAGTCACCTCGAGAATGTTTGTCTGTATGAGGTTCTGCAAAATTACATATTCAAGAGGAACATCAAAGAAGATATTGATAAAGGAGTGTATGCTGTAATTGGAAGTGAGGGATGTCTGGTCAAGCAAAGAAAATGCCAATTGGTAAATCATCGAAAATTGAGTGGCGAGTCTCCTGAAAGAAAAGAGTTTTTCTATTTAGCACTTTTGCAACTTTTCAAGCCTTGGCGTGCAGAAGAGGAACTGCTTGGAGATTTCCTCTGTTACGTAGACTCTTTTAATGCCGCCAAGGAGACTATAGAATGTCCTGTTTTTCCCAAATATCTAGAAATGTTGAATGCGGAAATCGAGCAGGAAGCAACGATTGCAGCCGAGATTGCTAGAGACAGTTCTCAGGACAGTCAGAGTTCTGTTTCATTGAGTCAGAATCCACTAGGAGGACCAGTTATCTAAAATGAAGCTGCCACTGCTATGATTGAAGTGGAAAGAGCCATGGCACATGCTCAGGAGGATGCGGTTAACTGACTTGGAAAGACAACTCAACGTTGAGCAGAGGAAAATATATGACGAAGTTACCAACCAAATTGATCATGGATTAAGTTATGAGAAGAAAGAGTGCTCATGTACGTCGTTGAAGCCTGTCCGACTGTACGTGAGTGGAGAAGCGGGAACTGGAAAAAGTTTCCTCATTAAAGCAATTTCATGTTATTTGCAGAAAAGGACTGAGTCATCGCTGTCTTGTGTTGTCACCGCTCCAACTGGACTGGCAGCACATAACATTAAAGGTATTACTTTGCATCGTCTACTGATGCTGCCAGTGGAGCATGATAACAAATTACAATACCACAAGTTATCTGGAGATGCTTGTTGTGAAGTTTCAAGAGTCTTGAGGAAAATGAAACTTCTTATCATTGACGAAGTAAGCATGGTTTCCAATGTCATGCTTGCCTTTGTGCATTTGAGAATGCAAGAAGTTCTCAAAACAGAGTATTTATTTATTTATTTATTTAGGCGATTTGTTAAGCGCTCAATTACCCGTGGGTGTCTCGGCGCTGAGTGAGAGGACTGGTCCATGAGGAGTTATTGCGTGAACAGCCAGGATTTTATCTGTCTGCGGAAAAAGAGAAGAGATGGGGAGGCTTTGATATGAGGTGGAAGACTATTCCATAGTTTAGTAGTGGTAACTATGAAGGATCTGTCTCCCCAGGAGACTTTATTAGTCCTGGGAACCTGCATGAGTCCAGCAGTTGAGGATCGTAGGGATCTAGCAGGTTTGTAAGGACAAAAGGAATCTTTCAAATACGCTGGACCTTGATCGTGAATTGCCTTGTAGGCAATGCAGAGAGCCTTAAACTTAGTTCTTTTCTTTACAGGTAGCCAATGGAGTTCTCGGAGTGTCCCAGAAATGGAGGCATACTTAGGACATCCGGTAATCAATCTGGCCGCAGCGTTCTGCACCAGTTGTAATTTCTTTAGGACACCTTCTTGAGCGTTGACTAGCAGACCATTGCAATAGTCAATGCGGGCCATGATGAGTGCGCTGATCAGAGTTTTTGTCATATTCATGGGAAGGTAGGGTAGAAGTTTTTTATCATTCTTAAGGTATAGAATGAGGAGGATACTACCGCGTTGACATGGTGCATGAAGGTGAGTTTGGTGTCTAGTATAACTCCGAGATTTCTTGCCTTGGTCACAGGGGGAGGGGGTGGTCCTAAGGCATCAGGCCACCATGTGTGAGACCAAGCAGGGGAGAGATTGCCAAACAGCATTACCTCCGTTTTATCGGAGTTTAATTTCAGGCAGTTTCTGGCCATCCAATTACTTATTGCCAACATTCCCAGATTAAAGTTGGAGGCCACTTCATCTCCATTTTTGTTTATGGCTAAGACAATCTGGGTGTCGTCGGCGTAGGATGTAACCGCCAGGTGATGGATTTTTATGGTCCTCGCTAAGTCTGATACATAGATGTTGAATAATGTAGGACTTAGCGAGGATCCCTGGGGAACACCACAAGGAAGAGTGAACGGAGGTGAGTTGAACTTACCGAATGCAACGGATTGAACTCGATCAGTGAGGAATGAGGCGATGAGGTCCTTAGCTGCACCCGTGATGCCTGCCGTTTCGACGCGGTCGATCAAGGTGGAGTGATCGACCTTGTCGAAGGCCGCAGATAGATCCAGTAGGATAAGCACTGCTGATCCTCCATTATCTAGAGACTTCCTAATTTCCTCTGTGGCTTTAATAAGAGCAGTTTCCGTCCCGTGTCCCTTCCGAAAGCCAAATTGTGTTTCGTCCAGACAGTTGTTTTGATCTATGAAGTCTGAGATTTGTGTGTTCATTATTTTTTCCACAATTTTGGCGGGGAGTGGGAGGCAAGCAATTGGACGATAATTGGCAACTATCGTTGGATCAAGTGAGCTTTTCTTGATAAGAGGTTTGACGATGGCTTTTTTCCAGATGGAAGGAAAAGCAGTGGACAAGAACATGGCATTAAAAATATCGGTGAGTTTAGGACCTATAATTTCGGGAAAGTTTTTGAGAATGGAGGGGGGGCATGGGTCTTCCGGAGATCCGGAGTTCATGGTGCATAAGAGATGAGACACCAGTTCTGAGGAGATCTGAGTAAATTCCTGGAAGGAACTGGAAGGGTTTATTCGAGGGGGGTTAGTAGAGTTCAGGCCCGATGAAGTATGGGCATTAGAAACGGAGTGAGAGTGTCCAGTATCACTAGCATGAGCTTTAAATTGGGAGAAAATGTCAGTGACTTTTTTTTGGAAATGATTTGCCAAAGAATTACATAGTTCTTGGGTGTATGTGATAGGGGTGGATGCTGCTTGTCCAGAGAGACGCGTCACTACCTGGAAAAGTTGTTTGGTCGAGTCTTGAGCAAGATTGATTTGACTGCTGTAGAAGTTACTTTTCTCCTTGATGATTAATTGCTTATAATTAAGCAACATGGTTTTATAGAGAGCTTTTTGCTCTGGGTCGTAGTCACGTCTCCATTTGCGTTCTTGGCGCCTACAATGTTGTCTTTCCAGTCTAAGAGTGTCATTGAACCAGGGTGAGGACTTAGTGATTCTATTGGAAGATTGTTTCTTAAGTGGGACTGTCAGATTGACAGTATTTCGAATCCAAGTGGTATAATTAATGGCAGCTAGTTCAGGGTCAGCCGCAATAGGTGGTAGGGAGGTCAAGAGTGAGGACTGGGAAGCAGAAATGTCGATACTTTTCCATGCTCTAAATTTATTCAAGGGTGGGGAGGTGTGAACTCGGGGAAGAGGAGGTTGTAGTGAAAAATCAAAAAGAATGGCAGAATGGTCCGTCCAGGTGAAGGGAAGGAGATCCTTTATCACTAGGGATTTCTCGCTAGAGAATAGACCATCCAAGAGATGGCCTGCAGTATGCGAGGATCCGGTGACCAGTTGTGGGAGTCCTATAATATTTAATTCAGATAACAGGGCTGAGGTGTCGGGATTATCCAGCAGCTCAAGATGGAAGTTAAAATCACCCAGAATGGTGTGCTGGCTTTCACCTGCCAGTGGTTCTAAAAACATGGGTAAGCTAGCGAGGAAAGGACTACGGGGTCCAGGGGGGCGGTAAACGAGTATACCTTTGAATGGGGGCGCATTTGGGACAGAGATAGAGAAAGACAGTGCTTCGCAGCAAGGGGTGGGGATAGAATCTGTTCGTACTGTTAGGTTTCCACGGTATATGATGGCTAGTCCGCCTCCTTTTTTTGGAGGAGGTCTGTCCAATCTGACATTAGAGTATCCTTCAGGGGTAGCTGTAGCGAAATCTGGTCCGCAGGAGAGGTCGCCCCACGTTTCGGTAATGAAGAGGAGGTCGATGTTGTGGGTCTCAATGAAATTGGAGATTTCATATTTGTGCTTAGGGAGGGAGCGCACGTTTATCAGAGCAGCTATACATGGTTTAGGTAATACCTTTTTATTAGTAATCGTTGTTGGTAAGGGTCGGTAGTTATTAGTGATGAAGGAGCAATTTGGACAGATGTAAGGAGAGTGGAAAGGTTGTTTTGCTAGATCGAAACGCTGGCATTGATGGAAAGTGGAGTTTAGCGAGTGAAGATATTCGGAGCTGTACTTAATGATAGTTGCAGGGTTGGTAGTGGAAGATAGGGCAGGGGGGTGGCCCTGGGCTCGGTCCAGGCGCGGACGGGCGCAGACGGGCTTGCCTTAGGCACGCCTGCTGCGCCCGTCCGCTGCGCGGCCGGGGGTTGCACATAATATATGGAGGAGGCGAGGGGGCGTGTCTAGAGCGGTGGGCGTCGCCTGTCTGGCGAAATGGCGGCAGATTAGGACCCGCTGCAGCGCTCAATCAGCTGCGCGGGGAAGTCCTGAGCTTCGAGCAAAGTGGGCAAAGAGCAGAATCAAGTGAACACGTTATCACACAGAAATAATTTTAAAAACAAGTGCTAGCGATAAAATGAAGTGCTCCCGGCTGTGCCTCAGGAGGTATGTCAACACATTCAACTCGCGCTCGCATTCAGCGCTTATCAAGTGTCGGCGGGGGGCGTGTCTAGAGCGGTGGGCGTCACCTGTCTGGCGAAATGGCGGCAGATTAGGACCCGCTGCAGCGCTCAATCAGCTGCGCGGCGAAGTCCTGAGCTTCGAGCAAAGTGGGCAAAGAGCAGAATCAAGTGAACACGTTATCACACAGAATTAATTTTAAAAACAAGTGCTAGCGATAAAATGAAGTGCTCCCGGCTGTGCCTCAGGAGGTATGTCAACATATGATGTGTTATTGGTGGCAAACACATCATTGTTTTCGGTGATCTTCTGCAGCTGACACCAGTGAAAGGACAACCTGTGTTCAAAATGCTCACGCATGAAGATACCAGGAAGTGCCTAGGGAGCATTGGCAACGTCAATATATGGTTAAACTTCAATTATGCTGAACTGCGTGAAAATATGCGTCAGGCGAAGGATGAAGATTACAAGAATATTCTACAAGATGTTAGAATCGGAAAAGTGACCGAGCATGGGAAAGAAGCTTTACATGCACGATTACTGTCAAATTTGTATCCAGAAGAAGACGTTGTGCCTGAGAATATTTTTCGGAAAATTACTGAGAAGAAATCTGGAATATGTTTGATGCCAACTCTTGCAGAATGTGCCATCTTCAACAACAAAATGTTGCATTTAGAAAACCAAGAGATTGTGAAACTGGAAGCTATTGACAGAGTAGAGCATATGGGATCAACAATTATTTTGTCTGAGAATTTGAAATCAAAATTGGATTCATTAGAGAAGACTATATCTAAAACTACAGGTTTTGAAAAGACTCTGAATGTGTGCTTAAATTGCCGTATAATTTTAAGAAGGAATTTACATGTTGAAAGAGGTCTGGTAAATGGATCAATGGGTAATGTTGTTGATTTTGTGAAATACAGAAATAGAGATGGAATTGAATTTTTTAAAATTAAATTTGATGGCATTGAGGAAGTACAGCTAATTGGTCGTTGCTCTGCTAGGTTTTTGCTTGTAAAAGACTTATATGTTCGCCGTAAGCAGTTTCCTGTTTGCTTGGCATATGCGGTGGCAATCCATAAATCACAAGGTTTAAGTGTAGACAGTGCATTGGTGAATATTGGCAGTTCTGTGTTCAAGGAGGGTATGGCATATGTGGCATTGTCACGAGTCAGAACTTTATCGGGATTGTACTTGATTGAGTGTGATGTCACAAACATTTGTGCGGATCTAGATTGTGTTAAGGAATACAATAGGTTAAGAAGAGAGTATGCGCCACATTTGCCTCAATATCCTTTATTTGAGAAACGTGTGGTAGGCCGGAAACGAAGAAATGTGACCAATAGTAGGGAGGTTGTAGCAAAAAGACGAAAAGTCGATGAACCTGAAATTATAAGCAGAAAGAAAAAGGATTCTGTTGAAGATGTTGTTGGTTTTCAATTTGAAAATAGTTCTGGTGTCAACTGCTATGCTAATGTAGTGGTTAATGTTGTCTTTTCTCTAGAAACTTTAAAAGAACAGATTGTGATCAATTCGGATCAAAGTTTTTGCTGCTTGCTGAATTCTGTGTTAGAGAAATGTAGCACTGATAGAACAAAAATAGAAAGTGTGTCTGAAATTCGAAATCTGTTAGACAAATGTTCAGGTCAAACGCAATTCTCTCAAAATATTCAGCAAGACTGTCAGGAGTTTTTAATGTATATGCTTGATGTATTGCAAGATGAAGGTGTAGATGTAGATCACCTGTTTGGCCTTTCTTATCAATGGCAGCATGACTGCGAGAACTGTAGGGTATCAAGTACTACTAGTGTAGACTCAGAAAGATTTATATATTTAACTTTGCCAGACAGTAAATCAGTGTCCTTTAATAAGCTAGTAAAATCAGCCGATCACAACATGGAGTGTAGCCAATGTAAGTCAGCAATGCTGTCCACATTATTTATACGAACATATGGCCAGTATGTCATTTTAATGTTCCAACGATGTAGGCCTGATGGAACAAAATTGACAACTTTAATTAAAAATGTTGTGGCTTCGCAGTTGTCAATATCAGGAAGGACTTTTGTAACTGCAGCAATTATATATCATGACGGTCCTTCAACAACATCAGGACATTACACAGCTTATTTAAAGTCTAGAAACGGCTGGTCATTCTGCAATGATTCTGTTTTAACTTTCAAAAAAAAATTGCCTTTTGACCTTAAAAATTCTTACCTGGTGTTTTTAAAACCAAAATTTTAGGGAAAGAATCTCGGGATCTGCTCTGAGGAATTTCAAGAGGTTCTAATGGCTCCTACACTATTTGGCCTTGAGGATAAGTGTAGTACAGAGTAAAAAGTTAAATGTGGAAATGTGGAACATGAGTGAGCAAGAAGGATGAGATATTACTAGTACAGGATTGTGAAAGTGATCTTGAACGTTTTCTTTCTAAAAGTTGCGGAAAAAGAAAATGACGGGATTTGCTTAGAAGAATTCCAAGAGTTATAAATGGCTCTTACACGATTTGGCCTTGAGGAAATGTGCGGTAGAGAGCGAGAAGTCATTTATTGTATGTAACATATTTGTCAAAACGATGGAGCTTTTCTTTCAGAAAGTGGCGGGCTGAAAATAATAGCAGCACAACAGAGTATAAGCTGTTCATAGGACATCCTTTGACGTCATGGAAAGTAAGTTACTTTAAGGAGTTCTGATTTCTGATTGGTTATGTTATATGGGTTTTTTAAACACAATCATTTCCCCGCTGTTATATGATGAATACCTTCAACTCACTGTTTTTAGTGAAATTTGATACATTCTGAGAACAGCAAAAATAAACCATTTAACATGTATAATTAATTCTGTACTTTTTGTATTTATGATATACATTGAGAACTGTGCAGGAGGCATGGAGAAACTGAGGCTTCTGTAAGTGTCAAGGGAGGTGAGTAATGTACATTGCTCTGTTGCATACAGTCCTCACCTTCTCCATACTCTTGGATATGCTAGACTACATCTGCACAATGAGATACCTAAGCTGAGGGAATACAGGTGATGTGATTGTGGAATGAGCAAAAAAATTGCACGTTTTTCAATTACATTACCTGTGTTTCCTAACATTACGAATCACATTGTGCAGATGAGGTTTAGGCTTGTCCAGGGACACAGAAGAGGTCTGGCCTTTGTTCAAGAGTGCAGTGGACATGACTCACTTCATTGGTAGGCCTGCACATGTATTATCTCCTCTGTACTCTTCAACAAGCCTAAATTTCATCTGCAACCCTGAGTAGGCCTCACCTCAAACAAACCTCTGGATAGTCCACACCTTATCTTTATCCTGAATCAATCATTTAAAATGTTAGGGGCAGATTTATGATGGCCGTGCGCCTCTTTTGTGCCGCTGTTGCATCACTTTTGTGATGCAGCAGTGATGCAAAAGATGCACCATGTTGCAAGATAGGCCTCACTTCATCTCCAACAAGATACCGTCAGTTTAAACTGTAAACATTTAGGACTGTGTAGGGGGCATGGAGAAGCTGAATCTTCTGTAAATGTCAAAATTGTTCCATACAGTGCTCACCTTCTGCGTAGTCTTTGATATGCTAGACTCCATCTGCACAATGAGATACCTAAGCAAAGGAAACACAGGTGATGTGATTGTGAAATGAGGAAAAGAATTGCACATTTTTCAATTACATCACCTGTGTTTCCTAACATTATGAATCACATTGTGCAGATGAGGTTTAGGCCTGTCCAGGGACACAGAAGAGGTCTGGCCTTTGTTCAAGAGTGCAGTGGACATGACTCACTTCATTGGTAGGCCTGCACATTTATTATCTCCTCTGTACTCTTCAACAAACGTAAATTTCATCTGCAACCCTGAGTAGGCCTCACCTCAAACAAACCTCTGGATAGTCCACACCTTATTGTCATCCTGAATCAATCATTTAAAATGTTAGGGACAGATTTATGATAGCCGTGTGTCTCTTTTGCGCCGCTGTGCGTCACTTTTGTGACGCAGCGACGGTGCAAAAGATGCACCATGTTGCAAGATTGGCCTCACTTCATCTGCAACAAGATACCGTCAGTTTAAAATGTATATATTTAGGACTGTGTAGGGGGCATGGAGAAGCTGAGGCTTCTGTAAGTGTCAAAGTTGTTGCATACAGTGCTCACCTTCTGCGTACTCATTCATATGCTAGACTACTTCTACACAATGAGATACCTAAGCAAAGGAAACACAAGTGATGTGATTGTGGATTGAGCAAAAAAAATTGCACGTTTTTCAAATACATTACCTGTGTTTCCTAACATTACGAATCACATTGTGTAGATGCCTCACTCAGTCTGTATCTGACACTCTTTCCTTCACTTCCTCTGTCTCCTCTCTCTCTCACTCTCTTTTCATTATTCACCCTTTCCTTATACAGTTTACCTTACTCACTTTCTTTTAGTAGCTTACACAACTTCAATTTAGTTTACTCTTCTATCCTTCTTTTCTGTCACTGAAAGTATCTTCTTTTTTTCTTTCTAAGTAATTTACTCTATTTAAATTTCTTTTTGTCTCTGTCTATCACCGTTTCTTTCTCTTTTTTTCTGCATGTTTATCTCTAACTTTATTTCTTTGTAAAATTGGATGATTGTCAATCTTTTCCCTTGTCTTTTCTAATTTTTAAATACATGTTTTAATATTTTTCAAATTTTTGTTGTTTCTTTCACAGATTGAAAGTATAAAAATAACAAGTGACTAAGTTAACGACAATTATAAGGTAAGTGTTTTGTACTCTTTTCGTTACATTTCTATCACATTTAACTTCTATTAGTTCCCATGCTTCTTTTCTTTAACCCTCAGTTTCCTGCCTTTGCTACTTCCCTCATTCCTTTCTCTATTACTTACTTACTCTACTCCTTCCACTCCTTTTCTCAGTCCCTCTGTTCTCATAGTTCCTCACTCTTCTTCACTCACTCCGTCTCTATTACTCTCACTGTCTCTGACTGATCACTCTTTCACTACTTGTTCATTATGCTTTCTCCCTGTAGTTCAAGCACACTAAGGGGCATATTATCAACACAGGCAATAAAATTATCGCTGCTTTTATCGGCAGAAACTGCCGCAAAAGCGGCTTTAGCGGCAGTTTTCTGCCGCAAAAGCGGCTTTAGCGGCAGATTTCTGCCGATAAAAGCAGCGATCATTTTATCGCCTATGTTGATAATATGCCCCTATGTTATTTACATTTCTTTGCTGTTTCAATCATTCCTTTTCTGTTACTTCTTCTTTTCTGCTTTCTGTTTTTTCTCTCTGTTATTCCACATGTTTTAATCTTATTTTGAACATTCACTCACATTCTCTAAGAAACTCTTGTTTATTATTCTTCTACTCTCCTTTTTTTCTTTCACTTCCTTATCTATTTTGTTTTTCACAATTATACCCTCTTCCATCTTTTCTTCGGTAAATAGATCTATTAAACAGTATCTCTGGTTTACTCCCTATAGCTGTCTTTCTTTTAACATTACTCTCTGTTTCCTTCCCTTATACTTACTCTTCTTTGTTTTTTAAATTTTTTTTTTGGTTCGCTTCCGGTTCGCGTACCGGCGAGCGAACCGGGAAGCGAACCAAAAGAAATAGAGGTTGCCAGAGTGCTAAACATTCTAACAATTTTTTTATAAAGGGGAGGTAGTTCTGAAAAGAACTTTTTTTTATTGTTTTTGTTGTTTTATATTTTTTTTATTATTTTTCTGAACATTTTTTTACTTTTTTTGTATTTTTTGAACGATTTTATATTTTTTGGGGTTTTTTTTGGGGGGGGGAACAAAAATGATTCATTATAAAGGGCTCAACAGGAGCAAAAAAAAAAAGATAATTTATTTTCTGGGGCGTTTTGGACAGTTGTGATTGTCAATTGCAGCATTGATTAATTTTACGCTACTCTCCCTGTAGCAAATCAATTTTTCGCAATAAATGCATACAAATTTCACTTCTCCAAACTTCAGCTGAATATTTGGGACCGTCTCCCTCGCCTCTGGTCCCGTCAGTGCCTGTTGATGTGATGTACTGGCCACAGGACGGGGGTTATCGAGCAGGTCACGTACTTGCGCAGCACTGTAGTTGTTAGGGTGCCACCTCTCCATATGGCGATGCATCGTATAATTGCCATAACTATATTTTTTATCTGTCCCTCTGGACAGATCATTTTTACATATAAGGCAAGTTACGTAGCGGGCATTCACTTTTTTTTGGCCTCGGGGATATTTAAAAAATTGCCAAATAAAATTCTCTTTCACTCGGGACCTCCTAGGCTCTTCTGGCAAAAAATGCCCCTCTTCTTCCTCTTCCTCTTGTTCCTCTTCTTCCTCCTCTTGCTCAACGATAACCTGAGGAGGTGGTCCTCTCTTCCTAAAAGGTGGTGGTGGTGGTGGGGGTGCACCAGCTGAAGCTACAACACTTGCCATCGCTAAGTGATGAAAAAAGGTCTTCCTCTCACAAAGATGAAAGTCAGAGTGAGGAAACAAGGATGGGTTTTCATCATTTGGGAAAAAAATAGTTCTAAACCAATGAAAAGTGTTATTTTTAGGTCACATGACCTAGCCTTACATCATTAGGAAACTGAAAGTGAAATGAACCAATGAAAAGTGTTATTTACAGGTCACATGACCTGTTACGCTTACGTTACGCGATCCGCGCCGCGTCCCGGATCGCTTCCGGGAAGCTGCGCTTCGCGTCTCGCTTCGCGCACCGGAGCACTTCCGGGTGCGCTAACGCGGTGCGTCATATGACGCATTACGCGACAACGCCATACGTCGCGCTTACGCGACACGTCACGATGTTGTTTTCTAACGCGGCAGTTGCGCAAACGGAACGTTTACCGGTTCGCGGACCGAGTCGCGGCACCAAATTGAGCTAACGGGAAGCTGCCCGGTTCGCGGACCGGGAGCGAATCAAAAAAAATTATTTAAAAAAATACATACTTTTTTTATTAAAAACATATAAAATATATTTTTCGATTTAAAGAAGAATACATTTTAAAGCTTTTGATATTTGCTATTAAAAAACCATTGAAATTCACTGAAAAAACCATAGGTTATAGACCATATATAGTTAGGAATGAGCATTTACAAAACCTTGAAAATTCACTGAAAAAACCATAGGTTATAGACCATATATAGTTAGGAATTAGCATTTACAAAACCTTATTTTACTCACACAAAACCATTGAAATTCCATATATAGTTAGTTGCACTAACTATATATCGCGCACCCGCAATCTACTGCTGATGATGTCACATATTACATCATTCATGACATGGTCAGTGACATCACTGATAACATCACTGATGACATCTCAAATGCCTGTCGCATTGTGCATGCAAATGCAGGGGGGTACCATAGGTACCCCCCATGTGCACCACCCACCCCCAACACCCTGGGGGCTCGCAACGGGCCCCCAAATACAAAAGATCACATGCTTTTCCACGGCGGAAAAGCCGCCATGGAAAAGCATGTTTCCGCCTGCATCGTAATATGGCTGGCGGTATCTTGCAGATACCGCCACCATATTTGCGCACACCCACCACGGATCAGCGGTGGACGGCATTGCCACCCGCCGCTGATCCCATCACCATCATAATCTGGCGGTGGGTGTTTGCTATGACCTCAGCGGTGAATCCGCATTCTCCGGGCCGGCAGTGGCTTCCGCCGGCCCGGAGGATGCGGATTCACCGCCATCGTAATTGACCCCTTAGGGCAAACAAAGCAAAACCAAAGGGGATGATGGACGGAGTGCTGAACATTGCAAGCACTCACCCTCAGTCAACTGCTCTGGGTTTATATATAATTGCATGCATATTCATCAAAACCGTTATTCATCAAATCGCCATAAAAGGATTGCCACATAAAAATAAAAGCTTGGAGTTGCCAAATAAATAAATCTCAATACAAGTTAAAAACATTTCAATATGTAAGCTGGCTAAGGTACTGAATTAACGCAGATTATACACACATTGAGCAAAATAATTAGCAGCACCACAAGAATTAGCCTAAGCAAGTACCACTAAACAGAGTAGGCTTCAATAACAACTTTCTCATAATTCTGAGTGCCTCACTAATACAACTTATTACAGCAAAATTAGTAGACTGCGTATCTAAAAGTTGGAGGACATGCTGCTGGCCAAACGTGTTTGTGGGACGGTGGCCCCATAGAAATGGGCATAAAAATGTTTCCTTGAAATTGTGCAAAAGTATACAAAAAAAGATAAAAATAATAAGGATTTGAGGATATAATGTTGGCAGGGACACCATGGCAAAAAAGGAAACCAAGTACCACACTGTGGATAGGCCACCAAAAAGTGCACAGTGCCTTATCTAAAGTGGGCTAAATGAAATCTCTGTTCTTGATTGGCTATCCACAGTAGGTAAGGTTCAATCCCATCTGTAGTTGTTATTGCCAAGTGATGAAGGGTCAATTACACTTTTAACAACTTAGAGTATCTGGTGGAATTTTCATGTTCTTGAAATAAAACATTGACTGTTTTCTTGGAGTAATTATCTATTTCACTGGGACAAATAAAAATATTTGTGATTTTAAGTGCTAGAAACATTTTTATGACATAGGGAAACCAGGGAATGGAATCCACATGGTCTTGTTTTAACCAGTCCTCTATCACTTGGCACGGACATTATGTTAGAGTAGGAGCTGGATCTTTACCCAGAGTAACAAGGGTGAAATCCAAATCATGTCTTCCAAACAAGCCAGGCCTGCTACTGAGTGGGTGATGAAACTAGCTGTATGCCTTGGTGGTGCTAATGGCCTGCTTGAAAATGCATTTTAAATTTTTTGCAGGGTTCCTGAGTTAATGTAGCCCCATATTGCAGTACCATACATGCTCACCGAGAGACACTTACTTTTGTATAGCATTATGAAATCTTTTATAGGTTAATGACCGAGTTTCCCTGCTAAATTAAAAATTGCATCAACTGCTCCAACAATTTTGGAGCCTTTTATGTTTAAAGTATGACCCATCCTAAGTTAAAGCTCAACATTATTTGTAAATAATTAAAGTTCTGTACCTTCGTAATTGTGGTCATTCCTAGAGTAAACTTTCTTGTACGGGTATTTTTGGGATCGCAGGTCATGCAGCCGCAGCCGGTAGTAGGAGTACCGGCCGGGCGGTGACGTGGGGATGGGGAGGGGCAGGGTGTGGGCTAGTAATGTATGGAATTTCACCAAATGCAATGCAGTGCGCGCAACAAAATTCGTTTTATTTATTTTTATGTTTACTTACCTGTTAAGGTCCGGATTCTATACAATACTAGCCCCCACCCTGCCCCTCCCCCTCCCCACGTCACCGCCTGACCAGTACTCCCACTACCGGCTTCGGCTGAGGTCATGACAAACGATTTCTGCAGATTCATCTTCAAGCTAAGGCTTTTCATAAATACGTTAATTTGGTCAAGCAGAACTTGCACACCATTTGTGTTGCGGGTTAAAATAGCCACGTCATCTGAGTACAGTAAGACAGGTAATGGGTGAATGCCCACGTTTAGTAAATCCTTCCTCTTTGATACTAAAAAAAGAGTCTAAAGAATTATTATAAAAAAGAAATAAGAAAGGGGCAAGAATGCAACCATGGTGGGACCTAAAAAAAGGGGTACACTCCCCATTCTGACTTGGAAACCATCCCCCCGTGCATTCACTTGAGGAGGTCAATCAAGGGGACTAAATGCCAGCTTTTTCCATCAGGATCCAAACCCTCCTCCTCTCCACCAGATCAAAGATGCTGGAGAGCTCCATAAATGCCATAATGGTCGACCCCCTCCTGGTGTTTACCTATTTCCATGTGAGCAAAGTCAGATTTAATGTTTGTTCTTCGGTGCCCACATTGGGGTGGAAACCTAACTGTACATCTGATAAGTTATTTTTCGTCTCTGCCCAGTCTTTTGGAGGATTATCCTCCTAAGAACTTTGACAACAGACTCAAGGAGAGAGATGGTTTGATAGCGAGATGGTTGGTTTCTGTCTCTCTTTTAATATACTGGTACAATGGACGGATTTCTCCATGAGGACAGAAGTCCACCCCTAATTGCTTCTCGAAATACATTTGTTGTTAATAGGGGGCCCAGAATGTTACGTTTAGCCTATAGACATCAATGGGTTGCCTACTGGGCACCTAAGAATACCTTAGTGACTTCGCTTACAATTATCGCATCGCTCAGGGAGGATTGTTTTTCCTATTTACAGTGGACTGACCTTAAGATAGGGGCTGTCCTAGGGATATATCTTCTTGGTTAAAGATGTGGGAGAAGTGGGAGACCCATAGATCGGAAGGGATACAGCAGTCTAAATGTGGCTTAATGTTTCCCGAAAAGAAAGGCCAATTTATGATTTCCCCAAATGCCTTATTAACCTTCATGGTACATTCAGAAAAGAAATACAGCCGAAGTCATAATCCTTGGAAAAAAGCCTTAATATTTATATAGCTTTTGGAGGCTGGACATTGCTCTGACATTCTCTAATTTTAGAGAAAAAAGGTAATGCAGACATTTTGGAGCTCTTTAAATTATGAAAGTCGTTTTTGTCATATTTCAAGGACTTGATTTAGATTTTTTTGAGTCTTTATGATTAGATGGGATTATTTAGTAAAGATATATAGCAAAAAGACAAAATTCCTCTTCTTCTGATATCCTTTCATGGTGTCAAATAAAAATACCTTTTGTCAACCTAATGGAAGTATGGAATATATTTATTAATAAAAGCAAAGAATTTAGAAATCCTGAAAAACATAACTTCGCCGCTGCAATGCAATGGTATTGAGCATTTTAAGACTAGCAGATCTTAAAATCACATTACTTTTATACATTCTCTTCACATAGACAGAGAAAATAATGGCATGACTGAAATCAAATTTACTGATAATAGGAGCAGGTGCCTTTTGTTCTCCTGAGTAACAGGCTAAATACCTTGAAGCTCAGATACACAGCAAAGGCGTCTCTGTTGAGCTAACAGGAATCTAACTTTCTCACTTACGAGTGCCAAGATGAAAACAAGCTGTAGGTCCACGCAGACGTGAAGGCCTGCACATCTTGTACAACACAGGAATACATTGTAAATGGGTGATTAAACAACATGGCTGATGCAGAGTGGCATTGTATTAAATGTAACTCTATTTGCAAGTTTACAAAGGCAAATGAAAACCAAAATTCGAAGGTCATTCATTTAACAGTTTTGACAAACTAGGGGATTTCAAGATGTCTTTGAAATCTGCAACTCTCCTTGCTGGGAGTCTACACCCACCTGATAATTATTCCTGTTCAATACCCATCCTTACTTAAAGTGTGGCCATTCATTGTGCAAGAAACCACTATAAGACCCTGTCACAATTTGTCAGATTGCATGGTGCACAAACTAATTCATCCATGGAATAGATGCCATACTAGAACCCCCCCCCCCACCCCAGGCTTCTCTGTCACACTTGAGAGACCCATTGAAGCCATACAATAGTATATTATGAAGGCATATTTCAAAATTATAGGCTAGTCTAAAATGCTTACATGTCTCTGCTTGAAGGCAAGTTGTAATCAAGGACATGATAAAACAGCTTGAAGATGAGACTGCTCTAAGACATAAGCACAAGCAACTTAAAAGTTGGTTGTCCAAAGACATTCATCAAAACTAGAAAGAGAAGTAATCCCTTGCCCAGTACGCCATATGGGGTACCTTAGAGAACCAGCTAATATAGAAGACTGGAGACAGAAATAGTGATAACATAAGAAACCTGCTGTGTCTCATTCCTGTCACCATGCAGGCAAATTGACTTTCACCTTTCTGCCAAATTGTGTACGGTTGATTGCTGGACTGTGAAACATCCTCCACTATTATCCTGTTCTTGTTTCTCCTTGCCTTCTCACTTACCCTGAATTCCTCTTAGTGTGGACAGAGAGTAGGAGGAAGAGCATTGCAAGATCTGATCCTACTGCTCATGCAGAGTTTCTTGATGGCAATAGGGACCAGATTAGATTTTCACTGCCGATCCACTTTGTGACACTCACAGGGTTTTCTGAATGCTGACACCTTTTTCAGATGATGATAATAACATTCATAGACATAAAGGTTAGCCACAATGACATTTTTCTGCTTTCCAATTATTGATTTACTTCATATCATGTGTGAAACGTAACTAATATTTTTTCTCTGTCTTTGGGACTTCAATGTTTGTTTAACTGTATTGTTCATTTGAGTTGGCTATCCATGCACATTCCTCAGAACTTCTTTGAGAATACATTTTGAACATCACCCTCAGTAATGCAGGATGAGAAGAGGATCTTTTGAAAGTAATGTTGGTTGATTTGGTGAGTTCTCAGTTGCAAAAGTGCTGTAGGAGCAGATCCACAGCACTTAAGAGTCTGTATGTCACTCCCACTCCCCAGTCTTCCAAGAGCATCACTTTTATTTTTTGATGGAAGTGGCTATACAAATGCTGTAAAGCATACTACACCCACATTTTTCATGGTGCTCAATAAAACTAATGCCAGAGGAGCATTGCTACCATTTTGCAAGCTTCTCATCTTTGCGTCTAATTGCCATTGTTGGCAGGCATTTATCTAAGGCAGATAGCTGTCTGGCTTTGCAAGTAAGCACTGAGTTGTCATTCATCTATCACATGAAGCACCAATCATCTAGCTCATTTTAGTTTTCTTCTCATCATATTACTTTGAAAGTGACATGTAGTATGCAAGCCTTAAGAAATAAATGTTAGGTTCCTCTGAATTCAGTCTCTTCACAGGCAGTAACACTTTATGTCTCACAATAGTAAACAAGACCATGCAAGACCCCGTAACATGGCATATTTGAGTTTAATTTATTCTTGGTTGACATTTTTAACTTTGAGGAACTAGATGTGGGCAACATCTGTTGAGTCTCCTTCTTGTTTGCCTGAAGCAAGTATGGGCAGAGCTCGCGGAGTTTCACTCCACGAAATTGATGGAAAGTTACCGAAAAACTCCCCGAGATTCTGCAGAGTTCCGAAAGCCAGTGGATCACTGCCTAAGCGTGTACTATGGATCTGATGCACACATTTTGGGTCCAGTCAGTGTTGCAAGAACACATACATGTTGTGGCTGTTCGCCCTTGACCCTAGTAGGAGTTAAATTCTCAGGTCGGCCTTTTTTTGGTTTTGCATATGAATATTACACTTGTTACTGTGTGGGCCTTGGGATGTAATGCACCAACTGTGGAGCATGGGCGCAGCAAACAGAACATGTGAGCAACATGCCACCATGAATGAGAAAAAAGCCTCCAAACCAGCCAATGAACAGCGCTTCAGTATACTCCGACTAATTACGGTATTAGGCTCTGCTAATTACACCGATGACTGTACAAGAAATCTCCCACAGGGATCAGAGCATGGGAGTGCAAGGAGGCTTTGATGTTGACAAGGGCCTGATCAGGGCGGTGTGGAAGGTGCCGTACCTGGGTGGAAGGAGGTGGGAGGCTTGTTAGGTCACAGCACCAAGGCTGTGAAAGAGAAACCTCTAGTAATCTAATTACTGTAAACTGCCCGTGAGCAGCAAAGCCCCCCTCTTGATGTTACTTGTAATTACTACTCGGAGACGCGGAAGGTCCCGAGTAAGTCAGCAACTAGATGGCTCAGTGTGTTGTGCACATTCTGCACTGTGCTAAAAACAATCAAGTTGTAATTAATTTCAGAATAAAATCCATGAAACTCACGCTTTTACAGATTAAGCCTGATGCAGCCTTAACAGAACCACGGCCTTGCCCTTAGAAAAGAACAAATAGTGTAATTTCTTTGGCTTTGTATTAACTTTAGGCAAAGGAAGCAGTTCTAGTAGAAACACTGTACTTAGCGGTAGTGAGATCATGGTAAAAGCTAAAGGCCCTAGTCGTAGTGGGTGAATATGCTTATGTAGAGCAGCTTTTTCCCAATGTGGCCAGCACTACACAACACACTCCACTGTGCAGCAACCACTGTCCTGTGTGTTGCGACCCGGGATCGCCAATGCTATTGGCCTGACAACCCAGGCCTGGGAACAGGTAAATGGGCATCTGCAAACGGGGCAACAAATTACACACACACTTGCTGTCCGGCTCGGGAGATGAACCACGTGCAGTTCCTCCCCTTTTATTAGACACCACTGGCCACGCCTGGCCCACGGATGTTGGGCACATCACATTCGGCATGCCGGCCAGAGCACAGGACCGCTGACCCACTATATGCCTCCTGAACTTGGATCTTTGAAGTCAGATCTTTGAAGTGAGCACCAGTGGTGCCCTAACAGCAGTCTTCGGGAGTTCAGCAGGCAAAGTCCTGAAGGTGTTGGTTGGGCCAAGGATTTTGGTCTCAGGCTGTAACGATGTGACTGGCTTTGGATAGGCAGCTCACCTCGCTGAGGCGGAGTAGGCTGTGGATCTTGAGGCGCCACCCATGGTTGAGCGGGACTCAAGGTCCTGGTGTCTTCCTCTACTCAACATGGGGTACCTCTGTCAGGGTTCAGAGGGCCCTGAGAATCCGTGAACCATGCCATATTTCGAGATATTTAATTGCTCACTTTTCGGGCGGTTACCATGGTGCCATTGTTGGTTACTACTGTCCAGGTACCCGGCTCATGGGCGGTCCGGGATTTTCCACCTGGCCGGCGATCTTTGAGTATGACTGTCGCTCCTGGCAGTAGAGACCGGGCATGGCACAGCGTTTGATGCTCTCTCGGTTGTTCTGCTGTTCCCGCCTGGCCTGTGTCTCTTCGGCATTGTGCGGTGTTGGGCCCCACCCCCGGTGTGTAAAGACTAGGTCCCTCCTTGGTCCTTTGAGCATGAGCGCCCAGAGAGTTTGGAGTGTCGTGCAGTGTGGGGTACTCCTGTATTCCCAAAGCAATTTGTGGAGACATTGTTTGGGGTCAGCTTGTTCCACACTGGCAATGTGTAGCATTTTGTTTAATGTCCTCATAAACGGTTCCACATCCCGGTTGTCTTGGGGCCACTGAGGGGTGATCCGCCGGTGATGGATTCCACACTGATTGAGATATGCGGCAAACTCAGCTCCCTGGAACGGTGGCCCGTTGTCCCTCCGGACTTCAGTCGGGAACCCAAATGTTGCAAATACTTTCTTCAGTGCGTGCGCGTTCCACAATGGGGTACTTGCAGTGGGCGTCTACCAGGACAAGCGCGCTCTTCCCTCTGGGGAAGCTCCCAGTCTATGGTAATTTTCGACCATGGGGTCATGCAAGCCTCTTCCGTGATTACCGGGCTGGATGCTCTGGCATGCTTGTCATCTGGCAGGCCTGACAGTGCCGTACTAGGTCCTCGAAGGTTGCTTTGAGTTCTGGGAACTAGACTTTTGCCCTCATTCTTGCCTTCATTTTGGTGATGCCCTGGTGGCCCCAAGGGCCAGTTGGGTGGCTCGTTGTCTCAACGCTTGAGGAATTGCCAGCCTCCGGCCTCGCAGGAGTAATCCATCTTGTGTGGCGCTTAACTCGCTCCTCACCCTTCATATCTTGGTCAGTTTGTCCTGGTCTTCTGGTGCCCACACATTGGCTTGTTGGAGGTACGTTTTCCAGGATCCTTCCTGGACCGCTTGGTGAGTCCAGGTGTTGGTTGAGTCTTGTTCAGTGGCTTCCTTGATTACTTCAAGTGCCATCGCCTGAGGGCATGCAGCAACAGAGACCATTCTGATGTACTGTTCTGATCCTTCTGTATCGTTGGCCTCCTCTCCAGGGAACCGGCGTTGAGATTGGAAATCAGCCAGGCTTTTTACCATTGTTTGATCCAGGGAGGCAAGTGAGGAGCTGACTCCATGAAGAGCGGAACCAGCAGCTGATGGTCGGTCACCACAGTGAATAGTTGGCCCATCAGGTACAGATGGACATGATTGCAGGCCCATTTAATAGCAAGTGCCTCCTGCTCGATCTGAGCATACCTGGCTTCGGTGGGGGTGAAAGACTTTCTGGTGAATGAAAAAGCTGCCCATCATCCTGGCTCTTACTCTTGGACTAACATCGCTCCAACCGGGGGTTGCGAGGTCCGGAATGAACCATCCACAGTAAATGGCCATGCTGAGGAAACTCCTTACTTCGATGGGTGTGGTCGGAGCTGGGGCATTTCAGATCATCGGCGACTTCTGCGGATCCACTTGGATACCTTACTGGTTGAAGACATACCCAAAGAACTCCAGTGAGGGTTGGAAGAATAAGCATTTTTCTCAGTGGAGTGTCATGACATGCTCGCTGAGGTAACGAAGGGTGTTCCTCAGGTGCCTGTGATGGTCAGCGGCAGCGGCAGTGGCAGTGTGGGTCAAAATGCCATCACTGATGTTAAGGACTCCGGGTAAGCCGGAGAGGAGTTCCTGGATGGTGTTTTGTAACACCTGTGCAGCAGAGGAGATTCCAAAATGTAGTCGCTTGTACCGATGCAACCTTAGGTGGGTGCTGAATGTTCTAGTATATCGTCTCTCTTCCGCCAAGGGCAATTGGTGATACCCTGCGTTAAGGTCTAATTTGGAAAACCACATGGATCTATTGACATCCGTGTTAAGCATGATGTGGCGCTCTCGCTTGATGGCACTATTAGGTAGTCTCATATCGATGCAGAGGCTTATAGCCCCGGCTGTTTGGGCTTCTCCACGGTCACCATTGAGGACACCCATGGCATTGGTCCCAAGACCTTCTCAATCACGCCTTGGCATAAGAGTTTTTCAAGTTCTTTTGCACCAGGGGCCTCAGTTGGAATGGGACTCATCTGTGTTTCAATGCCACTGGGGTGACCGTCTTGTCAATGTGCAGTTTGATGGGTGCACACTTGACACGCACTAGGCCATAGAAGAGCTCCCGAAACTGGTCCAATACATCATCCACCTGATGTGCTTGGTCGCTTCTAGCAAATGACACTAGCCCTAAATCCCCTGTCATGTGGCTGCTGATCAAGGTGTCCGCCTCTCGGTCTCTGACGTGGATTGTGGTCATGACCTGTTGGTCTTTTGATCTTACTTGTACGAATATCTTCCCTTTTTAGTGGCAGTGGGGACTGGCTTCCATAGGGGAATATCTTGGTCCGGTATGGTGTAATCTGCAGTCAGGGCTGTAGGTGACAGTACTGTTGGAGGCCCATCACGGTCACTGAGGTTCCAGTGTCAATGATCGCTCTCACCTCCGATCCTGCAATCCTGACCACCCACGTTGGTTGTGGTCTTCTGCGGTGCTGGAGTTCTCGTGTAAACAATATCAGGTAAGTTTCCCCTTCATCCTCGCCCGTGGATGAGTCTTCCGTCCCCTGGTGCTTCCGACTGGCTCCTTGGGACTCTTCTCACAGCACCGAGTCTGTGATGGACAACTGTCGCACGGCTCTGGAATGTGGTCTATGTCCTCTGTGTCTCTTCCTTGGTTTCTTTTCCTGCTGCAAAATGATTGGTAATTCCACAATTAGCGCAGGTCTTGCCTTGTGCAGGCTAGTCATTTGCCCAATGTGCCTCATGCCCACTGTACCCGCACCTCATCCTGGACATCTCTGGACTTGGCTTCTTGGGTGCATCACTATGTGTTTTCAACAGGAGAGTGTCGGCTTGATCTTTTGTGATATTCTGACAGATATCATGGGTCCACGCCAGTATGAGTATGTTTTCCAGGGTGATCTGTGGTTGGCGTTAGATGAGGCCTCTCAGTGTCTTGCCCGGGCACCCTTGAATGATCTGGGCCCTTATCTCCTTAGTCTGGTCATCTGCCATGCACATGCTAGCCAGCTCAAGTAGTCAGACATAGAATGCATCGATCAACTCCCCTTCTCGTTGCAGAGACTGACGCAGCAGAAATCGTTCGAAATCAGGGTTAAGTTGGGGGTCAAAATGAGCGTTTAGGGCCATCACCAAAGCATCTTAATCCGTGGCGATCCCTGCGTTTGGCAGGTGCTTGAACAACTTGAATATTTCATCCCCCGCATACTAGAGGAGTAGCGACCTTTTCACCATTCCGTCGGTCTCCCTTATGGCTGCAAAGTAGTTGTTTGGCCGTTCTATACAGATCTTCCACCGTGGGGATGCTGTTGCTGGGTCCTCAAGTTCAATTAAAGGTAGTAGCACCCCTGTGAGGGCATGTTGCACTGGGGCTCTTTGCTGGGGCTATGCCTGGCTCTCATCTGCCATGTTCCTGCTTTATCTTCCCCTTTTTTCCCTTGTTTGGGGCAGCTATTCCCCCTGTCTGTTACGAGTATCCTGTTCTCTTGTGACCTTACCTCTTTATTTTCCTTAATGTTTCCCTTTCTTTTTCTTTTCTTTTTTTCCTTTTCCTCCCTGTGTCTGTAGAGTTGGGGTAATAAGCTAACACTGGCTTTGTTATCCACTTGGCCCTGACTGGGCTCACATGTACGGCCTGCAGCATCTACCTTAGGAGGCACCCTCCTGCTGGGCTGCTCTTCCCATGCACCGGCAGAGCGTCTCAGGTGCTGGGGGTTACGCGTGTGAGCGAATTGTTTCTGCACAGTGATGGAGAGGGCGCAGGGGCATGGTGGGTGTCACCACGTGGCTGCGGTATTACTGGTTGCACATCGGCTTGGCTGCACTCACTGCAGGCAGCCACAGAGCAGACCGCTGCTTCCCTCACAGCGGGTGCCTCCACGTGGTTGTCAACATCACTTACGGCAGCTGGAGGAGCACTGGACGCAGTCCTGAAACAGGGTCTTAAGTGCAGAGCATGGATTATGGATCTCACCCTCGTCGCCAGTGTTGTGACCCAGGATCGGCAATACTATTGACCCGACAACCCAGGCCTCGGAATAGGTATACAGGCAACTGTAAACGGGGCAATGAATTACGCACACACTTCTGGCTCGGGAGATGAACCACGTGACGTTCCTCCCCTTGTATTAGTCCCTACAGGCCAAGCCTGGCCCATTGATGTTGTGCACATCACATCCAGCCTGCCAGCCGGAGCACAGAACCGCTTACCCACTACACTGTGTAACTCACTTCTACACAATACACAACACAACGGAATACACTGTCAACAGGCACTTCCACTCCAGTCAACAGCAATCCCTGAACCAGAAACAGCAATGAAACTCCAGAGGCCTTTTAGAACAACACAAATAGGATGAGTGTGCTGCACAAACGTAACATGTAAATGGAATATAGCTGGTTTAGAAGGGACAGGGTGGTTGGGTCCTGAAATCACTGCATCAGTTCTGAGCACTACCTCTGGAGTATGCTCATCCCCAAATTCCATAACTGCAATGTACGCTACCCAAGAGACATTCTTTCCTCAACTTCCATCAAAACTGCAGTTTTGTTTTCTCAATGTTGAGTTTCCTCCGTAAAGTGAATGAGTATTCATGTAGTCGTGGTGCCACCTGCTGGTCATGTGGCACCATGATAATAGATTCAACGATCACGCAGAAATTCCACAGTTTGTGAAACTCATGGAGTGGCTGCCCGGTAATAAACTCCGCTATGCAGCGGAATTTTTTCTGAACTCTGTGCTCAAAGCGGAGCGTGGAGCAGCAAAACCTCTGCAAATTCTACTGTGGTAGCGGAGTTCACGACCCACCCCTAAAATAGCCACAGGGCTTCCCTGCACAGAACAGTGTACGTGAAAGGTGTCAAATGTCTCCGTAAGGGGCCTAGTTAGGAGTTAAACACACAAAAGATGAGTAAATCTTCTTAGCAGTCCTGTAGCACTTAACTGAAGATGAAAGTAAATACAGATGTAATACCAAAGAACAGAACGTTTCTGGCTTTAGGAGGGAGAAAAGAGCCAAGCAGCGAAATCCAGAGGTAGAAATCCAGTAGAGGTTCCACCTGCTTGAACAAAAAAAATCAGGATCAGAAAAATAGCCAGGGGCTAAAGAAAGTTGTCAAAAATAAGGGAACACATGTATTGGAATGCATCCTTCGCTTGCAAATGCCTCTACATATATATTTTCAAACAGAAACTGACATTACAGGAAACGTCTATAGTTCACCTTGGATTAGAAGCATTGACTAACATCCTCTAACAGACCCCCCTTTGGGATGTGCAGCTTGTAAGGCTTGTTTGTGCCCCTTTCTTGAAAACCATTTGCTTTTGTTTGATACCTGAAGAAGATAACCGAGGTTGGAAACCTCCCCAAAACACTGAGTTTGCAGTTTCAGCACCACCCTTTATATCTGGTGCTCTAGGAAGTGTGCAGAACACTTCTCCAGGTGAACATGACTGCAGTCTATCATGTTGCTGCTTCACCTGGGTCAACTATCTTTCCCTACTGGCTAAGACCATCTCTTGGCCATACTACCAGCTGATACAACTGAGTCTGCAGTGACCGGCGCTTCCTGTCTCTTGAGCTATTCATTAGGCCATTCCTCTAGCTGGTACAAATGTTGCTACCATTATCAGTGTCACCTTTAATTATATAAATATTCAAAACTAATGTGAACATCAATAATTGTCCAGATGACAAGGAGGCTGTGAATTTGTGGTAGTGCATGTTTGTCCACTGGGCTGCTATTGTCATCTGTTGAAATCTCATTCCTCTGCCACGGACTCCTCTCTACAGTAAGGAACAATAATCTCACATTGGAAAGCATTCACTTGCTCCATACAATATCCCACAACTAACCCAAGCAGTGAAATGCTAGCAGTCAAATTCATTATGATATACACTGAGAGTCAAAACTATATTGGTATTTACACCTGAAGACTGCATGTATATGAGAGGGTCAGGATTTCCCTCTCTGTACTTAGGGCCTGATTTAGACATTGGCAGACAGGTTCCTCTGTCTCAACAGTGACAGATATCCCATCTGCTGAAATGTAAATCCCATTATATTTACAAATACAAAGTGTTTATATAATAAGAACCACAACACTAGTAATATATAACATTTAAGAGATTATACAAATTCCTTCTGAATTCAAAATTACCTACTGCGGAATTCACAAAGTGAATAAGAAAAGCAACCAAAACATTCTTTCAGTGCTTCCCTAACAGACAAAAGCCTTATGCTGGTATTAGGAAAAATCATGTCTGTTTCAAAGGAGCTGCAATATCATCAGAGGCTTGTTCTAGATATGAGAACAATAAAAAAACAAAGAAAGTCAATCAATCAATCAATCAATACATTTGTAAAGCGTGCTACTCACCCGTGAGGGTCTCAAGGTGCTGAGGGGGGGTGCCTACTATTGCTCGAATAACCAGGTCTTGCGGTGTTTCCTGAAGGTGAGATGGTCTTGGGTCAGTCGTAGGTGTGTGGGGAGGGAGTTCCATGTCTTGGCTGCTAGGTAGGAGAACGATCTTCCTCCGGTGGTGGTTCTGCGAGTCCGTGGGACGCTGGCGAGGGCGAGGCTGGTGGAGTGGAGCTCGCAGGTGGGAGTGTAGAACGAGAGGCGGCTGTTGCGGTATTCGGGGCCCATGTTGTGGAGTGCTTTGTGTGCGTGGGTGAGCAGCCTGAACGTGATCCTCTTGCTGACGGGGAGCCAGTGCAGGTTTCTCAGGTGGGCGGATATGTGGCTGTGGCGAGGGATGTCGAGGATGAGTCGTGCGGAGGCGTTCTGTATGTGTGGAAGGCGTTTCTGAAGTTTGGCTGTGGATCCTGCGTACAGAGCGTTTCCGTAGTCCAGTCGGCTGGTGATGAGGGCCTGGGTGACCGTCTTTCTGGTTTCGGTGGGGATCCACCGGAAGATCTTTCGGAGCATGCGCAGGGTGTTGCAACATGAGGATGAGACTGCGTTGCTTGGTCATCGTGAGGGAGGAGTCCAGGATGAATCCCAGGTTTTGTGCGTGGTCTGTGGGTGTCGGTGCTGTGCCCAGCGTTGTGGGACACCAGGAGTCATCCCAGGAGGATGAGGACCTCCGTCTTGTCCGAGTTGAGCTTCAGATGGCTGTGCTTCATCCATTCTGCGACATCTTTCATTCCGTCCAGGAAGTTGGCTTTGGCGGTGAGAGGGTCTTTGGTGAGGGAGAGTATCAGTTGGGTGTCGTCGGCATAGGAGATGATGTTGATGTTGTGTTTGTATGCGATGGTGGCGAGGGGGCTCATGTAGATATTGAAGAAAGTTGGGCTGAGTGAGGAGCCCTGGGGTACGCTGCAGATGATCTTGGTGGCCTCGGAGCGGAAGGGAGGGAGGCGGACACTCTGGGTTCTGTCGGAGAGGAACGATGTGATCCAGTCCAGGGCCTTTCCTTGGATCCCAGTGTTGTAGAGGTGGGTTATTAGGGTGCAGTGGCACATGGTATCAAAGGCTGCCGAGAGGTCCAGGAGGATGAGAGCAGCTATCTCTCCGTTGTCCATCAGGGTCCTGATGTCATCGGTGGCTGTGATGAGGGCGGTCTCGTGCTGTGGTTTGCTCGAAATCCGGACTGGGATGGGTCGAGCGAGTTGTTTTCTTCGAGGAATGCAGTCAGCTGTTTATTTACGGTCTTCTCGATGACTTTAGCCGGGAAGGGGAGAAGAGAGATGTGGCGGGAGTTTTTGAGGTCTTTGAGGCCCGCTGTTGGTTTCTTCAGCAGTGCGTTGATTTCTGCGTGTTTCCAGCTTCCCGGGAAAGTGGCTGACGTGAAGGAGCTGTTAATGACGTTCTGGAAGTGGGGTGCGATGATGGTGTCGGCTTTGTTGAAGATATGATGAGGGCATGGGTCGGAGGGGGAGCCGGAGTGGATGGTGTTCATGACGCGGGTGGTGTCTTCAGTGTTGATGGGGGTCCATGCGCTGAGGCTGGTGGTGGGGGTCATTGGTTTGGTGGCTGGAGGCGGAGTCTGGGGTCCAAAGCTGTCGTGTATGGATGTATGACGTTACAACGCATACTTTTACCACGCATACCTTTACAACGTGGTATTTACAACGAATACCGTTACAACGCATAGCGCTTAGAGGTGCTGGATAGTGGTAAGTATAATTTTCTATTCCAACTCCAGTCCCCGTGGACACTAGTGAAGGTGTTGGATAGAAAATTAAACTTATTACTTACCCTAGAGCGCCACCCAGCGCAATGCGTTGTAATGGTATGCGTGGTAATACCTGCGTTGTAATGGTAGTGCGTTGTAAAATTTTTGTTGTAAACGTTGCGGTATACACCCGTTACAACGCATCTTTTACTCCGCACTACCATTACAACGCGACTTTTACTCCGCATACCATTACAACGCATTGCGCTGGGGGGCGCTCTAGGATAGGGAATAAGTATAATTTACTATCCAACACCTTCCCTAGGGTCCACGGGGACTGGAGTTAGAATAGTAAATTATACTTACCACTATCCAGCACCCCAAAGCGCTATGCGTTGTAATGGTATGCGTTGTAAAAGTCGCGTTGTAACGGTATGCGGAGTAAAAGTATGCGGAGTAACATGGTACATCCAAACGTTGCATACCGTCGTGTATATCTGCGATCTTGCGGTGGAAGAATGTGGTGAGGGAGTTGAAGAGGTCTTGCGACAGTGTGATGTCGTTGTTGCTGGTGCTGGGGTTGGAGAGCTCTTTGACGATGCTGAAGAGTTCCTTGCTGTTGTGGGCGTTGTTGTCCAGACGCTCTTTGAACGATGTCCTTTTGGTGGTGCGGATCATCTGGTGGTATTCGCGGGTGGCGCTCTTGAGGGCTGTGATGTTTTCTGCTGTTCGTTTGTTGCGCCAGGTTTTTTCCATGGTTAGGTTAGGTTTCTTTGCGATTTTGAGGGCGTCTGTGAACCATGCGGTTTTTCTGTTGCTAGTCTTGCCTGTGGGTTTCTTTAGAGGAGCGAGGTCATCGGCGCAGTTGGTGATCTACTGTGCGAGATTGTGTGCTGCGTCGTTGGCGTCGGGGGTGTCGACAGGTGAGTTCTGGCTTAGTGATGTGCTCAGTTGGTCTGCGGTGATTTTGCTCCAGCATCTGCGGGGGATCTGTAGCGTCTGGTGGTGGGAGGTGGTCTTCTTGAAGGTGAAGTGGATGCAGCTGTGGTCAGTCCAGTGTAGTCCGGTGGAGTGGCTGAAGGAGAAGTGGTTGCTGGCGGAGAAGATGGGGTCGAGCATGTGGCCGGCGAGGTGGGTCGATGTGTCTACCAGTTGCTTAAGTCCGAGGTTGGCGAGGTTGTCGAGCAGGGTGGTGGTGTTGTTGTCGTTGTTTTTCTCCAGGTGGAAGTTCAGGTCCCCTAGGAGGAGGTACTCTGGTGAGGCTAGGGCATGCGGGCAGATGAAGTCGGCGATGGTTTCGCTGAATTGTGTCCGTTGGCCCGGGGGTCTGAAGATGAGTGTTCCTCGGGGGGGATCTAGGGGTCGGTGTGGATCTGGAAGTGTAGGTGTTCGGCGGTGGTGAATGTGTCTTCGGCGTTGGTCGTGACGCTGATGGTGTTCCTGTAGATGATGCCAAATCCTCCTCCGGTTTGGTTGACGCGGTCCTTCCGGGTGATCTTGTAGCCGTCTGGGATGGCTAAGGCGATGTCGGGGGCCGAGGAGACGTTCATCCAGGTTTGCGTGAGGAAGGCGATGTCTGGTGCTGTGGTATCAAGGAGTTCTCAGAGTTCGACGGCGTGTTTGTGGGCGGAGCGGGTGTTGAGCAGGATGCACTTGAGGTGGTTGTTGTTGTTGCTGCTGTGTTCCGTGGGTGGGGTGCAGGTTTGGAGGCAAGTGAATTTGCAGGCTTGGCAGGTGAAGGGTCCATGGGTGCGCCGCGGGGTGGCTCGGCGGCAGGCGGCAGCTCGACCGGTGTTGAGTGCGGTGAGGGTAGCTGTCACGTACCTCAGTCAGGTGCCCTGGCATTGGCTGGGGCCAGGGGTTCTGGTGCTGGGCGCGGTCCAGGCACGGACGGGGGCAGACGGGCTTGCCTTCGGTCAAGGGTCGCTGTTTACACCGCGCAGTGGCCGCCTTAAGAGGGTAGAAGGGGAAGAGGGGACAGCTGGGAGGCGGGAGGCGGGAGGTCAGGACGGCCAATGGGCGCGCGGGGGGCGGGGCCGCACGGGAGTCAGCGGCGGGAAAGAAACAGGAGGGCAGCGACAGAAGGCAAGGCGGCAGGAACCAGGAGGCACAGGTGGAGCTAGCTGCAGCGGTGGGAAAGCGACCTACCCGGAGTAATAGAGGACTATATTACTACGGTAATAGAGGGCTATGTTTACATAACTAATAGGGTGTTTGGTAAATGACTGCTGTGTTATGAATAATATAAGTTAGTAATAAATGTTTTTGTACATTGTTTTTGTAATTTCGATTGAGTCGAAAATTACGTCCTGAAAAAGGGGAAAAAATAGAAATGGCTCACAAAAACACCGCTTCGATACACTTTTTCGTAACAAAAATTTTATTTGTAATAATTTGTATTATGTACTATGTCTTCTCTGTGAGGAGATATTTTTAATATATATTGATTGTTATGCTTTTGATTTCTCAAGAGTTGAAAAACCTTTTTAAATAAACAAATAATTTATTGTACATTTCCATTGTTAAGTTGTTTTTTATTCAAATTCACAGCAGATAAAATAATGTTTGTTTAAAATCTTTTAAATTGTTCTTTGAAAGTGACAAGAAACATAGCACATGATCCATTCCCAAGAATTTGTTTGCAAATTGGGCCCTCTTAACATACAATATAGTCTTGTGGTAAGGGACTTTCTTTGTTTTTCTGAGATCAATACCCATCCCTTCTCACTGAATCAGGGTATCTCCTTTCAATGTTGATCATTGTTCTAGATATGCCAAGGGTCCATCAGGCATCTCGTGTGTTTTTTGTGTTGCACTTTGATATCTTCTAGGTCCTGCTGCCAGTTTTGAAGTTTTGTCAGGTGTTTCCGAATCAACATTTCTTTATGGACCAATTTATTTGTTCATTCTGAAACATCTTCTTTATTAACTTGCTCGGGTTTCTGGACAGATAGCTGCAATCTTTTTTGTAAGAAAAAACATTCAGTCTGTCTTGTCCAAAACATTTTGAATACACTGATCTACACCTGTCCTAATTTCTTTTTCCTCAGTACCATTCATGCAGTCCTGGCTCACAAGTGAAGCAAAGCATGCCTCAAAAGATGCCTGCAGTTAATCTAATATCATATTTCCTGCGTTTCTAAAGGCTGGGTAGAGTGGACATTAGCCCAGCAGGATGCAGATGTTCTTATGGTACACTGGTGCCCTGAGCTGTAAACATTCAACTCAGTGATTCAACATGTTCTATCTGTATTATAGGCATGGCTAGCTTTTACTAGAAAAACGCTCTGACCAGTCTCACCCGCACCCATCCCTAGCACTGACTCACTAATATTTCAGCAGACGCAATATCTGTCACCATCCGCCGGATCTAAATCAGACCCCCAAGTCTCTTGCCTAAGTCTTTTCTACTTTTTCAAGGAGTCTTAATTCAGAAACATCCATAACAGCATTCTGTATTTTTTCTAACATTATCACCTTGGGAACACTGTGCTCCAAATACCTGTGACCTACACCGTGTATATTCTGTAAACATGTCAGCATGATGAAATACTTCTTAACCTATAAAGTGTATTATTTTGAGAGATGCTGTATTTTCTGTCTTGCACTTGTTGCTGGTTTTGTGTCACAGAAGTGTCATATCATGAGCCATTGAGCCTGTAGTCATAAAATGAATGGTAGGGCATGGGACCTTTTATTTGCTGGTTCCAATAGTTTAGATCTTGGCCCAGATTTACCAAAGTGTCACGTAATGCAGCGCAGTAGGCAAAAATGTTGTGTGGCATTGCATGCTGGTGCAGAATTTTGTTGCTGAGCACCACACACACACCTTTGTGCCATAGTGCAAGGGTATGTTTATGAACTTAGCACAGAGGAAGGTGTAGTGTCTTGTGTATCGAAGAGCGAAGGACCCCTATATATTCCCTAATGGACTCCTTAGTTAAGTAATGTCAGTGATTGTGTGTGGTTAATAAATTACATGAGTACGAGCCAGTTGCCAGTTACACTGTGAGAAATAAAGACGTGTACTACTGAGCACCGTGTGTGGCGTAATTCATTTACATGCTACCGGGCTCGGGAGGATGCTATAACTGGTGACGAGATGGGGATACGTGGACACTGCAAACCGAAGAGTTGAGATTGCTCTTCCAGAGAGTATCTGAAGTCCAGCAAACTACTTGTGCGTACCACGAACGCCTCAGTCAAAGTGAAGAATCGACGTTTGGCATATGTAGAGTTAAAGCACAACTCCAGCCAGTACAAAACCTTTAAAAAAATGAACACCCTACAGAAAGTTTAGGTTATTGTCGGTCAGAAATGTGCTGATACGACCAAGATGAGAGGTGCGATGCCAAAACTTAACACAGAGCCGTCAGTCATACAGTGCAGTGACGCTAAGGCAGTGACCACAAGGTACAGAAAGCCCAATAGGCGGCAGCACCCGGTTGCAATATGATGCTGCAAGGGGAAGCTGAGAAGCAAAGAGAAGCACTAAGAGGCAGAGATCAACTAGGTTTGAGAAAGTATGAAGATACCCCAAGGGCGGCACAAGAAACTGCACAAAAAACGAACATCTACTTACCCAACATCTAGAGTAAAAAAGTAATCCGACCTCAGCACCAGGAGCAGCCACCCAAGTGTAAGCATTACAAGGCTGCTGATACCTAAAAAGCCAACAAAAGAGGGTGGGTCAGAATAGTGCAACTTTTGAGTTGCTCCATGGCTGACAAAGAGAGCGCCCAAAATTATGGATAGAATGCTGAACACATCAATCAGTCACCCCCAGTCACAGATCTGGGTTTAATGCATCATTTATTTGCTCACCACAATAGTTTTGACCCATATTAAAATCAGCCTCGACCCTGCTTCCCGTGGGAACTGTGCCACAGGATTCAAGCTAGCATGGCTGATGAGGGGTGGTACCATTCCCAGGATGCTTGTTTCCGGTCCAGGGAGGACCTGGCCTGGCAAGTCGGACTTGGCTGTTCCCATGGGGAGCAGGGTTAAGACTGATATGCATATGGCTGGGTCCACACAGGGGTGATGTGCTGAGCAAAAAAACGATGGTTTAAACCCAGATCTTTGACTGAGGGTGAAGGTTTGATTTGTTCAGCATTCCGACCATCATTTGATGTTTTTGCTTACACTACATTAGGAGCACTACTAAAAGCCTGGGAAGGTCGGAATTGTTTCCAACCCCCCCTCACCTGCTGAATTGGTTAAGAAGGAGTTTTTGAGATTTGTTTCTGCTGCTAGAGAGCCAAAGGAACCAGAGAAACCACCTGTGAGAGTTTATATCATGACTAAGACATGTCAGTGTATTGGACTTTATCTCGCACAGGTCAATAACGTTTGGGAAAGATCAATTTTGACCAGGTTCCGACTGGGCTCTATCAGCTGCAATCTCTCTTTCCCTTTGGGACAGCACAATACCAATTGTATCCTTGCGTGCCTTTGTATGCCACTTCCCCTCAGAATTAACCCTTTAGATGTAGATTTGTGTTATCTATTTTAAAAGTCCAGGGCTTTCGGCAATGTAGGGCTGCATCTTATTATCTCTGTATGATGTCTCATCCTGTTGTGTGTTATTCTAATCGGGTCTTTTAAAAATGTTTTATTACATGGCGCAATTCTGTGAATTTTTAAATATTGTAATGTGTATGGTTTAATAATGTATTGATATTTTATCCTGTGTCTATGATGATGATTGATATTTTATAATTATATTTTTAATAATCAAATAAAGATGATGATGATGATATTTGCATTTACGTTTCATTGTAATCAGTGGTGCTGTAATAATTTTCGGAGTGGGGGGGCTGGCATCAATGTTACGTCACCGAAGTCATAGAGATTGTGCAAAAAATACAAAGAACAACTATTGCAAATTAGCCAAGTCTATTCAGCAAGAGAGTGGTAAGAGTGTGGTATGGTATGTAGCCCATGGTGCATTTTGGAGCACACTGTCACAAGCATATCACTAATGCCAGGTGTGGTAGTGCATTGTCATTTACAGACAGCACGTTTCAATTTAAATGGGAAATAAATCACACTAACATGCATTTACTGAGAAAAATAGAGAGTGCACAAATGATAATGTGTGGAAATATGATTTCACCAAATATTTAATATTTGCACAACACCAAATAGAGTTTCTTGATTTTCTTTAATCTAATGAATTCTTTGTTTTAATCACACTTCAGAATTTCATAAAATACAGAATTAAAATGGGTGCTTTCCTAAATGCTGATATGTTTTGAAATACTTGTACAGTTTTTTTACAGATATAAAATGTTATTGTGCTATAAAAGTTATAAAAAACTTACACCCAGCATTTCCTTTCACAATCCACTCTGTGAGTTCCAGTAATATTGTCAGATCGTTTGCTTCGCAAGATCCTCTAACTTTGCAGTCAGAAAAAGAAAAGTAAACATCATTCTCCATGCTGAAAGAATAAACAGTAATTTGTCACAAGACATAGTCTGAAATTTGACCTCTATCTTTGAAGGCATAGCAAATGGGACAAGATGAAATCTACATTCAAAGGCATATTTTTAACTCATTCACTTCCTGGACCCAAACATATTGATTTTGTTGGTGCTGCAGCACCCCCAGCACCCCTAGTTCCAGCGCCTATTATTGTAATGTGTGTGCTCCAATATTTCATATGCAGTTATCTAAAGGTAAAAGACCAGCAAACATTTTGACATAAGAATATTTTGTCCTTTTTAACCATCTTTGACTCTGCCCACACCTCCACACTCTGTCATTGCTCCCACTGCACTCAATTCACAGTGCTCTGCTGCCGGACTCACCTGTACAGTGCCAACCAGAAGTGAATGCCAGGGTGAGCCAGCTAAGATCATCTTCGACTTTTGGGCTGTACTGGGTTCACTGGGCAGCAGGCTGTGTTCTGGGATGATTGGAAGCTGAGGCTCCTTCCTGATAGGCCTGCTTGTGGCCATGGATGGAGTTCCTCTGTGAGCAGCACTGCATGCTGCTTTCTCACGCTGGGCAGGCTCTGGCTTCATTAGGACACTAATTATCATCCGAGTCACAATGCCATCAGTGCCGGTTGGAGGAGTCTAATGGTGGCAGTCTGGCCGGTACTGGTACGGATTCTTCGCAGAGTCCATCTTGCCTGTGCCCAGTGATCTAGTGATGAGAGGGACCACCCAATATATACATGTGACAGGAGGGTAGGTGAGGGCTCCAACATTTCGACTTTTAGGGCCTGATTATGACTTTGAAAGTGTGGGAGTGGGGCCGCCACACTCCCACACCGCCAAAGCCGTGTGAAGCCTGTCCACCAGATTACGAGTTTTCTTGTGTCTGGTAGGCAGTTCTCTGGATGTCCCCTGACCGTGCCTATGAAAAAGGCACCACAATTAAAGCATCAAAGACAGTTCCTGCAGACTGAGAGGCACATGTACACCCTACATGCACCCCCATTCACATGGGAAAAAGGGTGCCCTGTAGGGCCCCCTTTCTTTCCCCACCACCAGCATTTTCATTGCACGCTCACCACCATGGAAAGGGTGTCAGTGGGGAAAGTGGTAATATGCTTGATGGTGCCACAGCTGCACTGCCAAGCATATTGCCTCCACAGACCTCTGCACCACCGCCAAGGATCGCGGATTCCTAGCGATTGTGTCTGTTGCAGCAGTTTGATGATGGTCCGATCATCAAAGTTATAATTCAGCAGTCAGATCTCTGGTGCAGCGGTGACTGCCACAAACCCACGGGTTTGGCAGCTCTATGGACGACCAAACCCGCAATCTAGCCCTAAGTTAGCAACATCCAGTCTCTTAGGCCACCTGTCCAGGGGCTCTAGAGGTAAGCAATGGCAAAAGGAAACTAGGTTTGGCTGCTGCTGAAAACATCCTGCATTGCACCCACAGCCCAGCCCAGCAGCATGACCAGAAAACAAGGTCACATGGTACCACACTGACTGGGTGGGTGTGGCAGAGCAGTAAAACAAAGATATGCCTGCCACCTGGGTCAACCGCAAGGCATCACATGCCGGAAAACAAGAAGGTGCCAGATCCCTAGATAAGTCTTGGTATGCATCTCCCATGTTTATTGTTGTTTTCACTCACTGACACCAGGTCCATGTGGCCCAGCATTGCCGGGCCTGTCCGCTATTTATTTATTTATTGACTGCAGACTGGAAACGCGGAAGAAGCAGTTGGAGTTTACCCTTAGCAGCCACTTACCAGACCAACTATGCTCACCCCTTCTTGCCTAGCTGAGTTAGTGAGGAGCTCATGATGAATAATTGCAACTGGAGATGCAGCCTGCAGTGCAGTGTTATATGAATGGAGTACCTCACTGCACATAATCATGTATGTCCCCAGGAGCTGTAATATGAATGACTAATGCATTTTAGTGTTGTAATGTGGACACAAACCCTACATTTCGTTAGTCTAACCCCTGATGTGTGGTACTTAACAGGACTGCCCCCTAAGGCACTCATAATTAGCCCATTTGTCTAGAAGAGGAAGTACCAGTCATTGCCTCAGTCTTTGGCTCAGAAATATTCTTCTGGTGAGCAATGAACTCCCTTTTCACAGATTCAAAAGTGTGTTTCTGTTGGATCGTTTGTGCAAAGTGTGGAATGGAAGCACTCACAACTTTTAAAAGCTAAATTCCCCATCCGTCCTAACAGCTCACTGGATAGCATCTTTGACTGCCAAAGTTAATTATGTATGTGAATACCCTTCCCTTTGGGAAGCTCAAGGTTGAGGGGTAGGCACATGTGTTCTTTTTGCCCTGTCCGTGAAAAAGAAGATAACAAGCACTTAGAATGGAGTGCAAGTGTGATCAAATCTTCAATAAATAGCTTGACTCTCATACCGTCTCGTCTGCCCATTTTGCTTCCCCACAAAGCATATGTTGTTTCATCTAGAGCACCTTGAGCACTAACTGCAGCAACAGTGATTATCATTTGGGCACTGTGTCATTGAGGTTTTCACTTCCTCTGCCATTCTTGTAGCTTTCTTCTGAAATACATCCACCTGCATGAGGACCTCATCAAAATCTTGATGACGTCCTCATGCAGCAGGTTAATATCTATAAAACACTACGTCAATATTCTGTTCCATGGCAGTACTTGAGTCTCATGTGACTGGCAACACAGTCAAGATGAGGAAACTGGACTCTCACCATGCCTGTGGGGCCTTTTGGAGGTAGGTTCTGGTGATTGTGCAGTGCTATTATTGTGAAGAAAGGTTATTTATTTAGCTTGTGTTGCTGCTGCAAGAAGTTTTTGTGGTGCTTTTATTGTTCCTTAATTTTCCTCAGTTATGTGGGCAGTAACTATACAATAAAGAGTGTTTTTGTCAACTCTGAATGACTAAGAATGTTGGTACTCAACCTTTAATTCCAGGATTTCCACAGTGAAGCCATATAAATGAGAGCTAAACATCCCTTGTATTAATATAATGCATCCAAACTAGTCAGTTTCAGATTCAGGACCTTATAGTTACATTTGCTTGCAGAGCTCCTCGCCAGTTATGACCCAATAGTCAACAGAGGATTTAGGATTAAAGACAAAGCTCTGCACTCCAGCAGAAGATGAGAGGGAGATTAATGGGCCTGGCAGGAGGCCCATATCATCCTGTAGATCTTAGAAGCATAGTTTTAAGGTGGCCCTTCTCCGGAGGGAGAAACACATGGAATATACCAAGGCTGAGGCACTATTGATCGAAACGGAAAACAAAGAAAGGGTGAAGTTGCAACCTTCAAAAGGCATACGAGCCCTTGGACTTATGCTGCCTATGAAGGGACCTTGGGCACTAAATTAGGGCCCCACATAGTCCCTTCAACCTGTTTTCCTCCTTAGAGCATTCTCAATTCCTTCTGTAAATCTGCAGTAGTGTCCTAATTGTCATCATTAGGGCACTGGGCAGAGGCAAGATGGACTCTGCCAAGAATCAGTCCCCAAGTCTATGTCTCTCGGTGGGTCCACTAGATCGTTTTCATTTTGCCCTTCTTAATATGATTGCGATCTACTGGTATAAGGTAAAGTTTGAGCACTCGACTTTCAGAGCAGGATGAGTATGTCAGCAGACACAGATAGTTTCTCAGATCACGTGGGCACAGAGTCACTGGCATACTCATTTAAAGGGTGGCTTGCATTCCCTCCGCAGGACTGTAGGATAAACCCATGGTCCTGGGCACAGCAAACAGATCGGCAAACCAAACACTGTGCCTCCAAGCCTGGGACAGCTGCACACGTGGTGGGTTCATTGTGTAGAAGGGGGAAGTCAGAAAAATGTGAATAGGTTTCATGAAATGGCTGGGCCATCCTTCTAAGTAGCCAACCAATGTGTGACAGAACACCTTCAAGAGTTGTCAATCAGCATTAAGGCAAACTAAACAATTAATGGACGGAACGCTGGTCAATGCAAGCATTCACCACTAGTCACAAGGATCTGGGTTTAATCCATCATTCTTTTGCTCACCACACCACCCCGGTTTGGACCTAGCCATAAGCAAATCAGTTTTGACCCTGTTCCTTGTGGGAACAGTCTAGCCCGAACTGCCAAGCCAGGTCCTCTCTGGACCGGAAACAAGCAACCCGGGACCGGTTTCAGAGCATCACCCTTCATCAGCCAGGCTATTTTGAATCCAGTGGTGTAGTGAGCATGGACCCACATCTGGGCATACCCTTCCCACTTAGGGCAACATATGCAAAAGAAACAATTGATGGACAGAATGCTGGACAATGCAAGCATTCACCCCCAGTCACAAGGATCTGGATTAAATCCATCATTCTTTTGCTCACCACACCACCCCAGTTTGGACACAGCCATATGCAAATAAGTCTTGACCCTGTTCCTTGTGGGAACAGTTCAGCCTGAACTGCCCAGCCAGGCCCTCCCTGGACTGGAAACAAGCATCCTGGGACCGGTTTAAGGGCATCACCCTTCATCAGCCAGGCTAGCTTGAATCGAGTGGTGAAATGAGCACAGGACCCCCTGTCCGTGCATACCCTTCCCACTTAGGGCAACATATGCAAAAGAATCAATTGATGGACAGAATGCTGGACAATGCAAGCATTCACCCCCAGTCACAAGGATCTGGATTAAATCCATCATTCTTTTGTTCACCACACCACCCAGTTTGGGCTCAGCCATATGCAAATCAGTCTTGACCTTGTTCCTTGTCGGAACAGTCTAGTCAGAACTGCCCAGCCAGGTCCTCCCTGGACTGGAAACAAGCATCCTGGGACCAGTTTCAGGGCATCACCCTTCATCAGCCAGGCTAGCTTGAATCCAGTGGTGGACTGAGCACAGGACCCACGTCCGGGCATGCCCTTCCCACTTAGGGCAACATATGCAAAAGAAACAATTGATGGACGGAAAGCTGGACAATGCAAGCATTTACCCCCAGTCACAAGGATCTCGGTTAAATCCATAATTCTTTTGCTCACCACACCACCCCAGTTTGGACCCAGCCATATGTAAACCAGTCTCGACCCTGTCCTTGTGGGAATTGTCCAGCCCGGACTGCCAAGCCAGGTCCTCCCTGGACCAGAAACAAGCATCCTGGTAGCAGCTTCAGGGCATCACCCTTCATCAGCCAGGCTAGCTTGAATACAGTGGTATAGTGGGCATGGGACCCACGTCTGGGCATAAATTTCCCACTTAGGGCGACATATGCAAAAGAAACAAATTAAGGCATCAATGGTTGTGATGAATGGGATCTCTCCCGAATCACGTTTATGTTGATTTGCACACAAGCCACACGCCAATTCTGAGAATAATTCATAACAAGGATATACAGAACTAATAGCAGATAAATGCTGTCTCTCTGTTGTAATATTGAAAAATAATACACTTAGAAAATTGATCTGATGTGCTTTAATAGGTTAATAAAATGCTAAGAAACTACGCAGAAGAAACCCCAAATTTTCTTACAAAGTAAAGGAGGTAAACTGTGTTCATAACAACTTATAATCGTTTTATGCTACTTCTTTTAATGAGAGGTAGACACACCACCCATAGTCATGCCCAGCTACTCAGTGTTGTAATGAAACCTAAGGGGCCACCCTGCAAGGTATGGTAAGATGGATCCTCTACTGCAGGGGATGGGGGAGCATCTGTTACGCCCCTGAATGGAACTGCACTGAAGAGGCCGAGCTAAATCTTCAGTCCCTCAAAGTGACAAGGTAAACATCTCCCCTGCCATACCTGTCATTCTCATTCTGCCTCTTATATCATCCATTCTCATTCTCATTCTCTTTTTCTGTTTTACTTCTCTCCCCTTTGACTTCTATCTGTGCTTGTCTTTCTTCTCCCCCTTCCTTATTTCACCGGTCTTCTTATCTCATACTTTCTCCCCTGACTCTGTACCTACCACGTATTCACCTATCTCTCCAAGCTGTCACTTTCTTTATCACCTCTACCACAGTAATATCCTCTCTCTTCCACTGGTCATCTTCCCCCTTTCTCTTGTCTGTTACACTTTCACCTCTGCTGTACTCCTCACTTTAGATCTAACACAAACATACACACATCTATTTAAAACTTTCTACTCGTACACACTGGTCTGTCTGTGATGTCACCTGCTCTTATCTTCCACTGGTGGTCTTTCCCATTTCTCATGTCTAGTCTCTCACTTTGCTCATCTGTCTCACCTTGTTTCCCACCTGCCACTTTATAACCTCTCTCTCTCCTATCTCTACTGTTTCCGATCTCCCTCTTGCTACCATGTCTTTTAAAAACCTCCGCCCTCCCTTGCTCTTTCAGTATCTCTGTATTGTTCTCTCCCGCTTATCTTCCTTGTTTATCATCACTAGTTGACGATCATCATTTGTCACCTCACATGCTCATAGACAGAGAGGATCACAGAGTTACTGTTTTGTCATTTCTGTCTATTTTGCAACAATGAAACACAATTTTTGCAACTTTGTTGCTTTCTACTTAATTCATAGGACATCGCACAAAGCAGGCCACAGCCAGACAGCAGTTGGCACTGTTCATCATTTGGCCACATAGTACTGTATCTGGAGGTGTTTGGACAAAATATTGAGTTGTCAATATTGAGAGACAGAAAAAAATTGAAATAAAATATTGTGATACAAAAATATTGTGATGCAAGTATATTGTTATCAAGAATATCGTTTTTTCAAGTTAGTAATATTGTTTTTAAGAATATATTTCTTTTTAATATCGTTTTCAGTAATGTAGTTGTAAAAATATTGTCCTTTAATTATTTTAATGTGTTTTAGTTCATATATTAGTTTGTGTATTACTATTGTTTGTATAATTGTTAATTATTTTTAATTTTATTTTTAAATGCCGTTTGTAATTTTAAGTGATTTACAATTTTTTACTTAATTGTTAATAGTAATTTATAGTGTCATAGTGGGTTCTTTGGTTTGTAGGGGGATATGATGGGAAGTTTATTAAGTAATAATAAATGAATACTTAATAATTTGTAAATAATTATGTAAGTGGTAATAATGATGTACATTTTGCGATGCTGATTTGTTTTAGTTTTATTTTAGGTGTGGGTTGCCAGGTTTTTAGGGCTATAGGGTATTAAGTTAACTAACTATTAATAAATTAACAGGAAATTATTATTTTAGAATTAATTATTTAATTGATTATTGATTATGTACATTAAGTAATATGTATATATTTTAGTTATACTTCAGAGGTGGCTTGCTGTGTTTCTAGGGGCATAGGGCCCAGAGTAAATTACATTATAATTAGTTAACAATTAATTTTTGAATAATTACTTAATTTATCAACTATGTAAATTGTGCTATACATATTCATTTCAGGCTTATTTTAGAAGTGGGTTGCTAGGTTTGTAGACACATATGGTGAAAAGATAATTAGGTAATAATTAAATAACAATTGTTTAATGCTAAATATTCATTTAATTGATTATTGATTATGTACATTGTTTAATTGTTTTATTTTTTTATAAATATATGTATACATATATATAGATTTCAATGTTAATTAATTATGTTTTTATTAAAAGTTGTTTTCTAAATGAATATGGTTATTCAAATATGTAATGTGTTTGAAGTGAAGTACTCTCTATACTGTTGCTTAAAATTGGGGGGGGGGGGGAGAATAGTAAATCTAACCCCACCAATGTCCAATCTTTTCCCTACTTTTGCACAGACTGCAGATACAATAGTAATTTTTACCACTCCTACTGTTGTGCTTTTTGGAGTGGGAATAGTAATTTAAACCCTTCCAAAGTCCAACACTTTTCCTTCTGTTACACTCACTGGAGTAGGAACAGTAAATAAAACCCTTCCAAGTCTAACTCTTTTGCTACTGTTGTTTAGACTGGAGTGGGAATAATAAATGTAATCCCTCTGAAGTCCAACACTTTCCCTACTTAAACCTATCTAGGCCTCCAAGGAAGGGAAAACCCAGAAGCCAAACTTGTGATTCTCAGCCACTTCAAGAGATAAAAGTTTCAAGGGAGGCAGCCCTGGAAAACATAGGAGTCAGAAAAAGACAAGATCTAATTTGACATCTGCAACTGTTAAAATGCTAGAACTACAGGATTTGAAGTCAGCACACCAGAGGACCATGACTAAAACAGCATAAATAAAGAAAACCTGCTTAAAACTAAAACTGAAGAATAAAACAGTGAATATTCAAAAAGTATGCTAATAACATTACTTATTGAAATTGGTAAATAGCATTTAAAATTACACTATAGCTTCCTTTGAACAGGCAAATCAAATGAAGATTAAGCAAAATCATTGTTTTTCAAAATACTTAAATAAGTGTGCACTGCCAAAATATTTTGTTTTGATGACAGTAATCAAAGATGCCCATTTGTCTTTCTAGCATTGTGTTGACGTAACGCTAGCCGATTTCTTTTTTAATGCAAACTCAGAGAGCTCAAAGGTAGATCCGGAAAAGTTCTGTGGCTCTTGCCTAAAGGCATCTGGAATGCTCTGCAAGATAAAATGCCAGCCCAGTGTTTACGTTTCAGTATGACAAGAACTTTCAAGGCATGCAAGAGAGACTATAAACTGGTAGCACCTTGAATAGCTTATTTTTTACTAGGGGACATATCATCAACAACCGGCGATAATTATCGCTAAGCGCACTTAGCACTAGGATAATTATCACTGGCTATCGCTTGTTTTTATCGCGGAGATAGCGCGCTATCAGCGAAGCTTGTCTCCAAAGCGATAAAAATAACCGAGTTAGCTGCCAAATGTGCAATTTTCGCTGGGATTCCTGAGATAATCGCACAACGTTTGGCGCTACGTTGTTATTGCACGGCATGCCTAACCATGATATCCACCTTCCATTGGATTTCATGGCTAAGTCAAACTAAAAGCAGGCGTAAGGAAAGTAGCGATAACCACCGTTAGCGCTACTTTTCTTATAGCTATGCTTGTTAGCATGCCAATTGATCATTGGAGAAATGTCGGTTATGAACATTTCTCCAGTTATTTTAAAAAGGAACGCCCACTTTACATCTCATTAGAGATGCAAAGGGAAGTGTAGTGAAAAAGGGTGCTAACATGCAATTTTGAATGTTAGCACCCTGTTGTTGACAGGGCGATAGCTTTATCTCTGCTTTTTTGGCTTTAAAAAATCAGAGATAAAGCCCTTGCTGATATGCCCCTAGGTGTGCAGGAAAGGTTCTGGCTGAGCAACTCTAGGTAGTTACAAAGGGTGCCAATATTTGGGGGAGTGCCAGATCATCAGCAGCAAGTGACCTAGCTAACCCAGGCAAAGATGTTCCTTGACCCAAGCATGACATAGCTTGTTATGGAGCAGAAGTTCCCTCTGAATTTAACAGTTCAGCAGCACAAACCATACCCATGGGCCAAACACAAATAGGTGAAATCCGACAAGATAATGAAAACCTAAACACAATTTATTCAAATTCTGGCCTGTCTGGGTGACTATGTTGGATGGGTGTAGTCGTAACAGAACAATTTTAGATTTTTCCAGTAAAATTATAAAGTGGTTTAGGGTTGTGATGCTGGGAAGGGGCAGAGTTCGGTCCAGAATGAATTATCCTGGGCAGCGAAAACATTTACTCATCACCTTTTCCTGTAAATCTCTTGTGGGGGAATTTAAGCATTTGGAAATTGTCTGGTTAGAGGATTTATTTTTTTGTCACTGGGTTTCTTCATTGCAGAGGTATGCCAGAAGGTGGCATGTTTTTAATGGATTGGCATACTACTTGAATGTAACCCTTGCCCTCACTTCTACCAAGGGAGACATCGCCCATAAGAAGCAATGGGTTCCCTTTTCAAAAGCCCAATGATGAGTTAGCCTGCATTTATAAGAACGTTTGCCCTGGGATGTTGGTGAAAGTAGAGCATTGGTCTTAGATCAAGAATGCAGTGACATGGGGTGCAAGTTCCTGGGTTTTAGACAGGAGGACACATCAAGGATGGGGACAGACACCTTAGCTGCAGGAGATTGGGGTGCATGTGGCATATAAGATTTGGTGGTACAGGTCCAGAGAATCAGATACATAACTCTGGAGGATGCTGTATGAGAGACCCCCACCCAATTAGCACATTGGCATGGTGGATTCAGATGTGACAACTCTCACAAGACACACTGCAGGGCAGAGGCGGAAGGTGTCATGCTCTTAATTCTGGAGGCCTGGGGTTGGGGCAAACAGGGAATGTCACAGTAGTACACTGTCCAGTCTGTTCAATGCACGACCCAACACATCTGATACTGCAAAGTTACACAACAGAAGAGGTCTGGCGTGCTTCGGATATACTGTATAAATCACGTCACATACAGCTGCCTGTGCCAGTGGCTTTTTTGCTACCCCACATCCCTCAGCAGTAATTGAAAATTTGTTTGTGCTTTGTGTTGTGTTGCGTATTTGTTTTGTGAATTTGTGTAATCCCAATTTATTTGTTGACCTGACTCGTTGAGTTCAACAGGATTACTCCTTCCTGTGCAAACACTCTCAGACACTTTAAACATGCCTATTTCAAAGAGAAATACTCTGATAAAACAGATTCCATTGATTTAAGGCTGTAAAGGAATGAGTATGAGTACTATAAAAAGATACAATAAATCCACAACGTTTTCAATTTTGTCCTGCAAAATTTGCGAATCTATGCCACAATATCCTGGGGTCTGGTTACTACAGAGCCTGTTAAGACTTGTGTTCCCACCCCGACATCTATTATAGAACCAGAAAGGCTGAACACTTGGCCCTTTAAGAAGATATTTGCATCATGTGAATAACATAAAAATAAATCAAATTCTGGTGTTGGTTGACAATCCAAGTAGATTTTTTAAAGAAGCATTGTGTGTTGTCTAAAGCATATGTGGTCAGTATTGGTGGTTTACAATCATGTTGATAGGGTCATACATATGTTTAAGTGACATAGTTGAAATGGAGCTGCTGGGCATTACTATGAGGGCATTGGCTATCTTTCTTCAAATGAATTGGCAGAGAAATACTGTGAGTTTTCCACAGTTTATTTGGGCTAATAATCACACACCGTCCCAGGTATGGATCTAATACCATCAATTTGCTTTCAGTGTGTAGAGCAAATAAAATTGCTGGAATTGTGCCACAGTATTTTGAAACAGTGGCCTAGGTTAAATCTAAACAGTTTTAGTACCGACTAAAGTGAATGTAACAAAGTAATTGACTGTGACAACAACCTAAGCATATTTGTTTTTATTACTAGAAATGAGAAGAAGCAATTTCATTGGCTGTTGGAAATGAATTCATCGTACCTCCAAGGCCCGCAAGCAGTGCTCTACTGCTACGAGCATAGCAACACTTCCTGTCTCAGGGAAAACAGATCCGAAGCCAATCTCTCAGCGATGTACATCTTCATGGTGGGGTCAATAATACTCACAGTTGGAGGAAACATGGTTGTCATTATTTCAATCTCTCATTTCAAGCAGCTTCACTCGCCAACAAATTTCTTGATCCTTTCATTGGCCACCACGGATTTCCTGCTGGGTCTTGTCGTGATGCCCTTCAGCATGGTCAGATCCATCGAGTCCTGCTGGTACTTTGGGGACCTCTTCTGTACCCTGCACACCTGCTGTGATATTATGCTCTGTACAGCATCTATATTTCACCTCTGCTTTATTTCCATTGATCGCTATTATGCTGTGTGCCACCCTTTGCAATACATGACAAAAATAACAATTCCTGTTATTGAGGGATTTGTCTTTATTAGCTGGACAGCTCCATTCATCTTTGCTTTTGGTCTTGTGTTATCTGAAATTCATGTTGATGGAATAGAAGAGTATATACAATCAATCACCTGCACTGGGTTTTGTTTTCTCATTTTTAATAAGATCTGGGGATTGATAAGTTCTTTGATAGCCTTTTTCATTCCAGGCACTGTGATGGTAGGTATTTATATGCACATTTTTACAGTAGCAAAACTTCAAGCCAAAAAAATAGATGCAATTGCACACAGACCAAGGCACACGTCCAAAGAACACAAGGTGCCTCTGAAAAAAGAAAGCAAAGCAGCAAAAACATTAAGTATAGTAATGGGGGTATTTATATTAAGCTGGCTGCCTTTTTTCATCCTCACCATAGCAGACCCTTTCCTGAACTTCTCAACGCCTGTAGACGTATATAATGCTGCCTTGTGGATGGGATACTTTAATTCTACATTCAACCCAATCATTTACGGATTGTTCTATGCTTGGTTTCGTAAGGCGTTCAAAATTATCATGACAGGACACATTTTTTCTCCAGGTTCTTCCACAGTAAGCCTGTTCTCTCACAATAACTAGGTAACAACAAAAAGGTTTGCTATGGCAAAAGATGTGCCCTACTTATTATATAATTCATTAGTAAAAAATGGCTCTAGGAACAGAAACTCTAAGAACAATCAAACATCTATAAGACACTTTTCTCAATTTATTTAGTGACAGGATCTTCTCAAAGATGTTACTGATCAGCTACTGTTCAAAAAAATGACAGCAAACCATGCAGCAATTATTCAACAACTGAATCAGCAGAAAATAAACTTCTACATGAAAGGGCTCCAGTATTGTTGAGTATACAATAAACTTCTAGGGAATCGCACATTGACCAGGAAAGGGCGTACAGATGCCTTCAAGGAGAAAAACTTAAATCCTTGCTTCCATTGTGTCTGTTGAGAGGGTTATGCCAATAGGTCTTGTGTTACACTATAAATCAGGAAGGGGTTGAGATCTGTGAGCAGGCGCAGCTGGCACAGGTAAGAGCAGTGAGGTGGTGGGGCAGGGTGGGGTAGCGGCGGGGCAGTGCGGGGAAAGGGACATACAACGGGATAGGGAAAATAAAATTAATTAATAAAACCACTTACCTTGCGCTCTGTGATGTGGCGAGCGCAAGGTAAGTGGTTTTATTGATTTATTTTCCCTATCCCGTATGTCGACTTCGCCCCCGCCTCGCCCTTGCCCCACCCCATCCTATGGCTCTTACTTGTACCGGCCGCACCTGCCTGTGAGCATGTACAATTGTCACCATTTCTTGTGGCGGTCCTGTTAATCATAAGTCAATGAAGGTAACTAATATCTTATGTATTTTCTTCTGTTTTGAATAGCACCCTATTTACTGGTACTGCCAACCTTCGAACATGGTTACAGGTTCGAATTTAGGCCTCAGGTCAATATCCTTTAGTTCTGCACAAATCATTTAATCACCATGTGCCTGAAATAAATGTGTAATGTAGTTTTATTCTGTTGTAAAGCACTCTAATGCCATTCGGACAATTAAAAGTTATAAAAAAAAAATCAAAGCTTGTCATAGTTTAGTGAGTTAAAAGCTGTTTGAGAAAATACAAAAATTCAAACTGTAAACAAAATGCAATTGAGTTTGCGAACTGTCACTACAAAGAGGCAATAGATTATGCATTGAACATTTAAGCAAGGCAGCCAGCTGCAAGCACTGCGCTTCTCTCAGGGAATCCATTGTAACAGCCGGTCCATGTTATGTATCTGTAGCTTGTTTTAACAATCTAGGGTCGATATGTATCATTGAAATTCGCATTCGCAAAGGCCGAAATTCGCAGAATTTCGGCCATTGCGAATGCGAATTCTCAATATGGAATGTATTAACAACTTCAGCGGGGCGCGAATTTTCGTGCTGTGCTGAAGGTTCTAAAAAACGGGTGTGGTCATGACGGAACGGTTCCGTCATCAGGACAGCTCAACCGATGCTGATGACGGAACCGTTCCGTCATAAGCATCGAAGGGGTTAAGCAAATGTGGTTCAAAATAAGGAATAGCACAATTTGCGATTCCTAATTTTGCGATTGCATTTAAGGAATCGCAATATTTGCGATTCCTTAAATGCAATGTATGATGCAAATTTTTTTTGCTAATGGTCCCTAAGGAATCGCAAATTACTACCAACTTCAAGTTGGTGGTAAGTTGCGAATTCCTTTAAACAAGCATTTTTAAAAAAAAGCAAAAGGTGCCATGTGACGCTCATACATGCCCTTAGGGCATGTATGTGCGCCATATGCGCACACATGTCATTTTCAGGGTTGGAGCAGGGTGTCCTTTGGACACCCCTGCACCCTTGAAAATATTCTCAATTTGCGATTTCCCCTTCATTCCTGTGGGCCTCCTGGCCCATAGAAATGAATGGGAAATTATTCCTTAATTGCGATTAGCAATTTGCTAATCGCAATTAAGGAATTTTAAGAAATCACTAAAAAGGAGCTGATTTCTACATACATACCATTTTACGATTTCTAAATAGCGATTCCTTAAAAATCGCTATTTAGGAATCGCAAAACGGAATGTTGATACATATCGCCCTAGGTCCTTAAAGGGTACTAGTGTCTCGCTGTTAGATGTGATAATCACTACAAATGATAAGCAGTTATAATGAATTTTACCCTAAAATTTGACATAACAAGCAGATTTGAGTAATTATTGCACCAAAATCGGTATTTTCAAGTACTTTTCCGGATGTTTTTCTCTCTTTAAATTCTGGCAGGTTTGAACTGCTGAAACTCACAGAGGATGTAATTTTTATCACACCTAGTATGTACAGGGTTTGATAAAAAGCACAAAACCCAGAATCCCACTATGTGCAGTAAGAAAAGTTACAGCATATATCAGGAATGATGGACCGGGGGCATGGTCTGGCCACGTAGAAACGTGGGGGCTTGATTCTGGAGCTCCGAACTGTGGGGAGCCCCAGATGGCAGCGTGAGGGCTTTCCGGTGGTAATATGCCGGTTTGAGCCCTGATATCGGATGACAGAAGGGCTGAGAATGACCAGTTGACAAGTCCGATGATAGCAGATTTCTCCTGGCAAGGTTCTCTGATAAAGAATTATGTAAGATCCTATGAGCAGAAAATGGTGGCTCATGACGCACACACGAAGTTGAGAAGTGACCCTGTGAACCTGTGCGCTGAGGAGAAGAGGAGCCTCTTTTCACTTGTTTTACTGTTCCGGCCCATTGTCGGCTCACCTGCCATTTGACTCCGTTGTCCCTGGTATCCGACAATTGTAGCCTGGTGACACAGCCCCTTGGCGGATGAGGTGACCTGTTCTGCTTTCGGGGCTCAGCAGTGCCTACCATTTTGGCCTCCTGGCTGCGGATGGGAGGGTGGTGTGCACTGCAGTACACACCACAGTGCTCTGGTGAGACCAGCTACTGGTAAGCCTCACAGGCCAACGGGGTGCTCCTTGTGGCTCCCCTTGGCAGATCTGAAGTTTCCTAGCCCAGCATCTGGTGCAGACTGAAAGTGGTACCTGGACCTATTACTGCACCATGCTACTAAACACATATACAGAGGACTGACCAGCCTGCTGACACACGAAAGCGACTAATCCTAGAGGCTGCCTGTCAGCGGTGTGAGTAGGAAGTAGTTCGGTCAAATGGGATGCTGCCTATGATTTCCTGACCGGAGTCTCAGTTTCCTGATCCTCCGGCCTGTGCTGACTTGCGACTGACTTACGGTGACAGCTGGGCCTTCTGCTACAGTGCGCTTCTCGGCGCGTGGACGGAGTGCTGGCTACTGAATGCTGGTCTGCCACTCTGTTGGACACTCCACACATGCCCAGGTCCCCCTGCTTGTAGCCCATACTTACAGCTGAAGAGTGAAGGGGCTGGCTATTGAGTGCCTGATGGCCGTCAGCACTCCTGGTCATGTGTGCCCTGTGGTGAGGTCCTCCAGTGGTTGGATTACTACACAGCCCCAGCGGGTCTCTCAACCTGTTTGCTGCTTCTCACTGTCCTGGCGGGACTACCAGTCCCAGGGCTCCCTGCAACACTGCTACAACACTACTTACCTCTTTAGACAACAGCTGACCCGTCTTCGACTGACTTTGACCGCCATCGCCCAGAAGAGTCGGAGCTGGTCCCCTTATCTTTCATCGGTGATCTACTGTGAAAGTTACCTGAAGACGTCTCCTACATCCCTGTTGTCTGGAGCTTGTTACTGTTCACTGTTGGATGCTCTAAGACAGGTTGAGAAGGCGGCAATGAACTAAGGGGAAAGAGCTGTGCGCCTTTCATTCAGGCTCTCCAGGAACTATGAGGTGGGGTCTCCATTTATCTGGTCGCACGCTGAGTTGAGGTGACTTCTTCCTCTGAATAGGCAGTCGGTGCTCCAGCTATACTTAGGGATCCTTCTTGTCTGCCTTATACCTCATGCTGTGCTGAACGTTGCTGATTTGAATTGAACTAGGTTGGGTTAGTAGTCTAGTGGTCCTAGTGTTTATTCCTGAGGAAGCCAGTGAGCCATCACAAAACAATATTGGCTCTGATAAGCTGAATTGATCTTCAACAGCATGTATAGTCGGCAAAGAAGATAGTTACATCCAAACCTAGATTCATTGGAAGATGACATACACTCAAATCACTGCCTGGTTTATCCATTTATTGGGTCTGAAGAGCTATATTTACATTAATATTCTTTCTTTTCCAACACATATCAACGCTGATCATCTACTATACCATAAACATAAATTGTGCGAAAGAATTTATATGTCAAAAGATTGTCACAGAAGAGTTGGTGATGCCTTCTGGTAAGACATCTGGTAAACCCACTAAATAACTCCTCTTTTCAGAAGCCTTAAATCAGTGCTATCTCACCTCAGATACTAGTAGCGCCACTTTCTCGACTCAGAAGTCAATGAATCCTATGACAACAACCTCAGCGGACTCTACCATGGGACAGAAACTTCAAGAAATCTCTGCTGTGGGCTGACGGTTAGAGGATATGGAGACCTCTATTTCTACCCTCATGGCTAAGAATCAATCCGTACGTACAGACATTGCTGGATTTCAGAGCCGTATGGATGGCCTAGCTCCACAGGTTGTAGCGGTTGAGAACCGCCTTGATGTTATACCAGACCGAGACCAAGAGCTTCTATTTCTTAGGAGCAAAGTAGCAGATCTGGAAGACAGAAGCCGTAGAGATAATGTCCCCTTTTTTGGCTTTCTGGAGAAAATAGAAGGCTCAGACGCAAAATCCTTTCTTAGAGAAACTCTTCCAAAGCTCACAGGTCTTACTTTTGACCCACCATTGGAGATGCAGAGAGCCCATCTTATTGGTTCACCCAACACAGGGAAAAATATGCGTCCACGCCTGTTCAACGTCTGCTTCCTACAGCATGAACAGGCCCGCCAATTGATCATAGCAGCTCGTACCCATGGCCCATATACATTTAAAGGTCATGAAATCAGAATGGCAGCAGATTTCTCAAAAGAAACTAATGACCGTCGCAAATCTTTTCTTTCTCTTAGACCCCTTCTATAACAACTTGATATCAAATATTGCCTCTTCAAGCCTGCACGTCTATAGATTACCAAAGATGGGATTTCAAAGAAGGAGTTCTTTAATCCAGAAGACCTTTGTCATTTCTTAGACAATCTTTCTCTTCAGAATATAGAATGTACTATGTCCCCACTAGAACCTGGATCCCAACTCCTATCATTCAATTCTACGATATCTGCAGGTGGGTCCGGACATAATCTAGGCTGGTCCCAGAGGGGGGGTCGGGACTTAGATCGACCTGTTTGCACTCTGGGAGTTTGAGCACAGGCCCTTCAGGCAGTTGCTGCCCTCACACAGGAAAGAGACAGAGACAAATCACGCTCTCCTCTAAAACCCCCTTCATCAGAGGAGGGTGTGTCCTGAACTGTGTCAATTGATTGACCTCCCTTCATTATTGATAATTTGGAAATCTCCTGTTTTGACACCCTTAGAAGATGAAGAAGTTGATTTAATATTTGCACTTCAGGCAGTGGCAGCCTTTACACAGGAAAGAGACAATGACTAATCATGCCCTCTTCTAACGTCTCCATCCCCCCTTTATCTGAGGAGGGTGTGTCTTGAACTTTGGCTGACAGTTAAACCCTTTTATATCAATGAGTTAATGGACGTTTGCTGCCTTTTTGCCTTCCGAAGCCTTCGACTGGATGAGTACCTGAACACTTGCTCATTTTCTTATACATTACCTACTTTATAACGTTCCTATTTCATCCTACTCCCTTTTCCAGTATATACCTATGTTAACATTTCTTTGTCCTCAAATTTTCTTCCAAAGCCTGTTTGCTTGTGCTTTGTATATTGTAAACCTTATATGACATGAATTAGGATACTTGTTATGCATATTATGCACTATAATGTTCCTCATCTCTTGAGCCCTTCTCACACATTTCCCTCACATCTTCTTCTGTGTAGCCAATATTTATGATATTATTTAACTATGATCATATTTAATATTTAATTGTGCTAATATTTAACTATGATAATATTTAACTACACTGTACTAAATATTAATTATGATAATATTTAACTGTGATACTATTTACCTATGATAATATTTAATATTTAGTTACCACCACTTCTATGTTATGCAAAGTTTGTTTGATTGTACTATTCCTATGATAATTTCATATTTCATAGACTTTCCCTTCTTTTCACTTCTTCTTCCTTCCTCTCCTTATACTTTGATCATCTCCTCTCTCAAAATGCTAAACTCTTAAGATGTTAGTCTCTTTCCCTTATCCCTTCAACTTTTAACCCCCATCTTTATACTATGGGTTGAATGCTCAAACTTTTGAATACTTGAGTACTCTTATAATCTCAACCTCAATACTGTTAATATTTTTGCATAAATGCTTCTTTTCCTATTGACTTTGTTGCCGGACAGGGCTCCTCCGGCACACATAGCCCAAAAGTTTAGCCCCACAGAGAGCAGTCCCATCCCCCTGTTGCTGCATTTATCCTGCGTAGCACATATATCATTTTTCCCTTTCTTCCATTCGTCTTTCCTCCAGTTTCTCTATAACGTCGCTTTTCCTCCCTCTCCCTTGTCCTCCTGTGTAAGTACAAGCAAGTCTCTTATTTCCCCTTCACAATACTCTAACCTCCTTGTAATTTTTCAGAAGGTTATTGATCTCATCCTTGATATTTCTCCTTACCCATAACTTAATTTCTACCTTCCCCTTTCCTTTCTTCAACTCCTTTCCTTGCATAGACTCTTCCCTTATTCCTTTTTCCTATCCACCTTTTCGCCTGATAACCTCATTATCTGTGCAGCTTTTACCTCTGTACTTTATTTCCTTCTTTGCATTACCCCCACAACTTAACACCTTTTATTCCTTACATCAGCTTTTCCTAAAAAACGAACCTCTTTCACCTTCCAACGCACAAATGATAGAGAACATTTCTTCTCCCTCTCACCCATTTGGCATTATCTTGTGGAATGTTAATGGTCTTACGCATTTTATTAAACACAAAAAGTACTCTCTTATTTGCTAGCAATAATAACTGATGTTACTCTTCTGCAAGAGACTAATTTTAATGCTTTGGAATCATCTAAGTTACGGCGGGATTGGGTGGAAAAAGTAATTCCTTGCAGATTGACAACACAATCTCTTTCTAAGAAGGGCCAGCATCGGAAATGTTGAATGGCTATTCTCTTACAATAATCCCTACCCGTCACATGTGTCAAGACCTGGGTTGATCCAGAAGGCAAATATGTCTTTGCTAAGTTAAAAATAGGAGATAGGATCCTCTGTGTTGGCTCAGTATATGCTCCGACAGGAACTAAACGCTCCTATCTTGCCCAACCTGAATTGCTTGCTAGTAGAAATTGAAGCGTCCAGCTATGTCATTTGTGGAGACTGGAATCTTACCCGCGACGTAGTTCTAGACAGAACTGGTACCTTAGATAGATGTAATGAGTTAGACAGAGCCTTACTGGGAGACATAACTTCAGACCGTGGACTGGTGGATAATTGGCGCCTCTGCCATCCCTCAGATCAGGAAAACATCTTCCTTTCTTCTGATCATGGCACCCAATCTAGGATAGATCATTCTCGGTCCTTCTTGCTCTAGAAGTAGGTTTAGCCTCTCCAGGCCGTAAACCATGGTGTTTGAATATTCAGAGATATTGTTCACCTCAGGGTAAAGCCCAACTACTATCTCATCTCTCTGATTACTTAACCAATAATAAATCATCAGTTATCTCCTGGAGAAGCATTTGGGCGGCTGCAAAAGCAACTATTAAAAGACAACTGACAAGAGATGCAGCCAAGGCCAATATGTCAGCATCCCTGCATCGTACTGAACTTGAGGCTCAAATTATCTCTCTTTCATGACTATATTCATCCCATCCCACTGTACTCAACCGCAGAAACCTAGAATTAGCTAGAATGGTGCTTAACAAACTGTATACTTACAAAGCAGAGTGTGCTCTTCAGCATCTAAAAGGTAGACATTATGAACAAGGGGAGAAAACAGGCGGATTACTTGCAGCACAGCTGAAAAAATGTGAGGCTTCCATGGCTATACCTGCAATACGGACAGAATCAGGTGTGATTCTTACTAAACCACAAGAAATAATAAATACTTTCGCATCTTTTTATGAAAAGCTTTCCACTCCTGAGAGCTCCTGGGCAACTGAATATCATTTATTTGCCTATCTTGCGGATATTGATCTTCCATGCCTTACAGAAAAAGGTAGAGATGGTGACATCAGCAAAGAAGAAATTGCTGCAGCCGGATGTATGTTGATACATCGCGCACCATTACATTGCGTACTTTAACCACGCAGTGAATACATCGCAAAGGCCAACACATCGTCATGTTTTACATCGCCTATTTGCAAGTACCTAACATCGCAGACGATGAAATCGCACGTCATGACGATGCGTTCTTTGTGTCCTACCACAGTTTTTGCATTTTTGGTTGACCCAATGCGTGATCCCACCTCTAACCCCTGCCCCCCCTCCTCTCCCCACTACGCTAATTATTTCCTTTCTCTTTACCCCAATGTTTTGCATATTTTTAATTAGGTAACGGTTGCATGTACCTGAGCTGGTTAATTTGAAGCTGCATATAGCTCCGCGTATCCCCGGTAAGGGCATCCAGACGCTGTACATGGGCACGAGGAGGTTAACTAATTTGCCCGGATTCTCAGGATGTTGCGAGATTTGAACCGGGGACCCCTGGCTCTACAGGGCACAAACAGCGTGCGCAACCCTTACATTCCTCCTGCACTGTTCACCGACAGACTTCCTTCAGCAAAATGTGCCCCACATCACCCGCGCGCGCGTCTGCTTTACAAGACACCAGGCGCTGCATTAATTTAGTTTACCCCGGCCCTATGAATCTTCGGACAGGCATAGGAGGGCGCCAGAATCATACATCACTGCATTCCCCGCTTTACAAGACACTAGGCGCTGCATTCATTAGGAGCGACAATTACAGTAGGAGATGACTAATTGCACCATCAATAGTACAACCTGCCCCTGCCTTTGATGCGCTTTACATAAGCAGCAGTTACATTGCAGCATTTTCATATTTGAATCACAGGACGTGAGGCTCGAAACGGTTTTCTCAGCTAGAACCGTATTTGCCCAGTAGGGGCTCTCAAGTGCTGCCAGGTGGTGTCGTGCAGCTTCACGTTTTCTTTTCTCACTAGGGGGGTTTTCTTTGATATACGTGCACATGAGAATAGCAAGGGTTTATGTTGACTTGCTATGGTATGAACAATCAGCAGATTGTGGGGCTGATGTTGAGAAAAAGCACTGTTATATGTTGTCGGTCTTTTTCTGGTGTTCGTCTTTATTTCCCACTGTTATGAGAGTGAGTCACCGATGATGATAATTGGGTATACTGGCAATTGCTAGCCAGAAAACCCCATTGGCGGTTCTTCCGTGAGGGGCTCACTCTCTTCTCCACACTTTTTTCCATTAAAACTGTTTGGTGGGTGATGGTATCACGACAAATTTTATCTGTATCGTGTGTGTACCTTGCTAGCTTCTGACACATGTACGGGTGTGAATAGCCAGAAGATACTAGGCTGGTGGTAATAAAAGTTTTATACTGCTATAACCCTTGAAAAATAAAAAATAAAAGTGTCAGGTTGGACAGGCCTTTCACTGTTTATTATGGTTTCAGTGGGGGGCGGCCTGTACCCTTTTCTTCCACCTGAGGCTCCAGTTAATTGGACATGTACCCAGCATGGGCCAGAACCTTGTACGACCCCCTGGCAAGGAACCCGCATTGTGTACCATGTAAATGGGTCTCCTGCAGCAGGACTATGTCTGGGGCTACCCTTCTAACATAGGACATAACCAACCCCCTTTTTATCTTGTTGCCCAGGCCATTCACGTTCCATGTAAGGATTTGGACACTGCCACTGTCTTGCGCGTACGTTCCCGGGCTACCCAACACCGCAGGGAACATTAGTCCTGACTCCCTCATGCAAAGGCAGGCATCTGGTGTGTGGTATGCAGGTGTATGGATCAGTTCCGTTTGTGACATGCTTTAAAAAGTTAACTGTGAACCCCTCCAACAGTCATCCAAAACTCCCCCCCTCTCTTCCCCGTAAGCAATGTAGCTCCACTCCGATAACGCCCCCTACCCACCTCCCTCTCCCCTCCAGTCCCATCACCATCCAAAGGACAGAGATAAAGCTTTCCAGGTGAAGGAGGTCTGTCGCCCACCCAATCTCACCCCCAAAAAATGAGAAACCCGCTCTGAACCTCTAACAGAGGAACATGTAATGGTAGAAGCACGAGCAAGTAAGAACAAGAAAGAAAGTTAGACCAAAAGAACAAAGCAAACAGAAGGGGGTGTCCAACTTACGTGCTCCTTGGCCACATAGTCAATACTCGGTCAGCCATTACTGCCCCATCTTCATGAATTGGAGTCCAGGGGGTCCCCCTGAGAAGCCCCTGTCCCTTGTGTAGTCTCCTGTTCCATAACATTTATTGCTACTACCAGGGGATGTAGTTATTGCTCTTCCGATTCTTCTCCCTCAGAGGAGGAACTCCAGGTTCTCCCTCCCCTTCCGACTGTGCTTTTTCCTCAAGGCAGCGGAACCTGGAGCCCATCGGCCGATTAGAATCGAGAGAGGCCGTGCTCTGCCTCCTCCGCCGTACAGATCTGGATTTGGGATATGGGGTTACAGCCAGGTTCTGGCTTCCGTGTCTCTGCCTCAGTCTTGTTGGTTTTGGCGATCCTCTCGGGCCTTCCATGGATCTCCCCATAGCAGGTGCCTTTTGAACCCCAGACGTGTGTCTTGTCAGAGGAGGGCGCTCCTCCAGCCACTGGCATGCCTCTTCCGGGTTTTGAAAAAAGTATGATTTCTCCTTGTATATCACTTTCAGCTTTGCAGGAAATAGGAGCATGTACTGGATGTGAAAGTCTCTCAGATTAGCCTTAACTGCGTCAGAGGAGCGCCTCTGCACTTCCTGGCTGTAGTCCGGGAAAATCATTATTTGGGCATTTTCTAGGCGGATTTCCCCAAGTTTTCTAGCTTCCCTTAGATTCATATCTCTGTCCAAAAAATTGAGGAAGCATGCAGTGACTGTCCAAGGCCTAGCTCCTGCCGGTGGCCTATCCAGCAGCGCTCGGTGCGCCCTTTCTATTAAGAAAAAAGTCGAGAATTTGTCTGAACCGAGCAGCGCCCTCCACTGCCACCTGGCAACGATCGGAGGCCTCCTCTCGCCACGATCTCTCACTCATCAGGGACGGTGAAGCGAGGGGGGGTGGGAGACGGGCCGCTCAAAGTCTCATTTTGGACCCGCAATGATGTTGGCCCCCCGTATAGTCTCACTGACTTTGCGGGATCCCCGCACTCTCGCCGCAGCTCCAGGAGACCAACTAGTGTCAGTGTTCTCTGAGGGCTCAGACCGGTTTCCCTGCTCCACGACCCAGCGGGTAGATGGGGCGGGCGCCTCACTCTGCGTCCAGCCACGGCCTCGGGTCCTCCAAAGCCTCCACTGTCAGCGCCGCTCTCCCTGGGGCCAGCCCTCACCTTGAGACGTAGCAGGCTTCCGCTGGGCCAGTAGGCCAGACCCTGCGTCCTCACCCCCTCCAGACCACTCTCCAGCTCCCCGGGACCGATGCAGCGTCCCGTCGTAGCCCTGGTCCACCTCCGTGATCTCAGCCGAGCCAGAGGGAGATGGAGCCATACATCCGAGGTGCCCAGCAATTGGTGGTATCTCTGGCCGCACCGCAATCGGGCTCAGCGCCCCTGTGGCGCCATCTTGGATCGCGTTCCGAGGCCTCCGAGCTCTTCTTCGCCGCCTTGGAAATAGGAACACCCCGGCTCTCAGAATACACTCGATGTCGTCAGGGGGGATCAGGGACCCCCGCGGATGCTAAAACTTTGGTTTCAAGGACTTCAGACCACCATTAAAGTTGTTGGATCGCTGAGAGTTGCTGGAGCAGCGCAGGCACAAGTCCTACTTGGCCATGTTGTTGGCCATGCCCCTCCGTGTCAGTTGCTTGTTGACCATTTTCTCAATGACTTTCGCCGGGAATGGGACCAGGGAGATGGGCCTGAGGTTCTTGAGGTCCTTGGGGTCCACCTTTGGTCTCTTGAGTAGGACGTTGATCTCAGCATGTTGCCAGCTTTCCGGGAAGGTGGCGGTCTTGAAGTAGGTGTTAATGATCTTGCGGAGGTGGGGTGCGATGATGGTGCTTGCTTTGTTGAAGACGTGGTGTGAGCAGGGGTTGACCAGAGATCTGGAGTGGATGATGCTCATGATTTTAATGGTGTCATTGTCGTTGACATGGGTCCAGGAGAGCAGGGGGTAGGTGTGGCTGGGGGGCGGTGATTCTAAGGCATCGGTTGATGTTGGGGGGGAGTCTGTGTGTTAAGGCTGTAATGGATGTCTGCGATTTTGTGGTGGAAGAAGGTGGCTAGGGAGTTGCAGAGGTCTTGCGACGGCAGAATGTTGTTGGAGTTGGAGCTGGGGTTGGAGAGTTCCTTGCAGATGTTAAAGAGCTCTTTGCTGTTGTGTACATTCACTATGAGTGACTCTTTCTTGCAAGCAAAGTCAAGTAATAAAGATGAGGGGAGCATATAAATATCAGAAGTTACACCCATTTCACCAAAGAGAAACTCTAAGAAGTTCTTAAAATTACTGCAAAGCACGAGCTCTGGAAGGGCACTGACCTCGTACTCGCGAGCCGCCCCGGACAGCAGCACAGGCATTGAGAAGCCTCAGGAAAGAAAGGCGCACACCTTACAGCCTGCCAGGATGCTGTTTGTTTCAAAGACAGTACTGTTTAATCAATCTGAATAAAAATGATAACTGAGGAGTGCAGCTGAGTAGTGTCAGCCCAGTTGGTACGCCACTACCTGCCCCACACCGCAGCACCAGATCACACCAGCAGGCTGCAGCTGTACCAGAGCTATTAAAAACACCAGGCTCGTAAGTGGCACAGCTGCTGGCCATGCTGAAAGTTGAACCAGCACCATTTTCTGCTGCCCCTCATTACCATAACAGGTATCAAGTTGTCGATGCTAGGGGCCGGACTCACTCAGGCGCCAACAGACTGAGGCTCTAGGGAGGCTGCATCCATCCTCGTGATTGCTCCCTTGGGCTCAGCTTCCAGCTTGTTTATGTGTAGGCCTACTCACCTGCTGCAGTCTTGTGTGCAGGGGGTGTGCCAGGGCAGTCCAATGTGAAAGGGAAGTATGGAAGCGGGGATGCTGGGTGTAGAGTGGGAGAGTATATGGGTTTCTCTGGTGTTTTTTGAGGGTGTGGGCAAAAGATTCTCAGTGTAAGCAGGGTTCTTATGCAGGGTCCCTTACTTCTTGTGGCGCTGCAGATAACTGCTGTTTTTCTTCTGTGAAGCACGGGAGGGCAGCATGCTATTTTCGGGGTTAGGTGCTAAGTCTTCATCCCTGTGGCGGCCATTACCTGCTGAATGCATGAGTATAATCCATAACTTGTTTTTCTGGCCTGCTCTGTGGGAATTCAAGACCAAACCGACTGGGGAAGCTAGTACTGGCCCACGTGGAGCGAGATTAAGTTTCAAGGTGAGGGCGCAGGTTCCCTTACCTGCTGCTGGTGTAGTCACACTCTCTCCCTCCTGGGTGCTGCTGTCTTCAGAGTCGGCTGCAGCCGCGCTTCTTCAGGAGTCGAGTTGATGCCTCCTTGCCGGCTGCGCCACAGCATGCATTCTGAGATGAGTTCAGTGCTGTCTGTCAGACACCACCAATCCTGCGGCTGTGTGGACTGGGATGGGACTGGCCACGTATTAAAAGACCGTCATATTATTCCATTACTGTCATGTTTTCCGCTTGCACGTGCCTGCTCGCCAATATTTAAAGAGAGCGAGTCTCTTGATAGAAGCTCTTGGCCATCATTTTAACACTGACTGTGAGGTGCCATCACGCGACGAGTCTCACAGTGAGTAACACGTTTAACCTGAATGGATAGCAGATGCCAAGGGGAAGTGAATAAACCTTGTTACATTGCAGCCTCTGCTCTCAGCCTTCCTAAGCCAGCCCAGTCACGAGCTAAGCCAGCCGCCCCAAGCATGCGCGAGCAGAGCAAACCGTGAGCTGCAATCTGGATTTAAGTTTCTATCAGAGCACTAATAGCACTCTGGATTGAAACTGAGGCACTACAAATACATGACTTTCCATTTCAGCGCAGTGATGCATACCACCACACTAAAATGCATTAGTCTAACACCTGATGCGTGCTACATGGCAGAGTTGAGGGAAACAATGGCAGAGATTAAAAAAACCTAAAAGGGTAAAACCCATCAATATGGGAGGAATATTAAAGTGTGAGGGATAGAAAAAGGGCAATGGGAAAAACCAGGATAGGAAAATGGAGAAATAAAACATTTCAGTGTATGCACAATGAACAATTTACAAAACTGTTTACAAAACATATAACTGACACTGCATGCACTTTGACTCTAGGCTTGACCTAAAAAAGAAATATGATACAGTTGTGACCCTTTTTTTTTTTAATTACTGGTGGGGTAGGACGGAAGGCAGGGGATACAAGGAGGGAGGGAGAGAATTGGTGTTGGGGGCAACATGGACAATGAAGGGTGTGGAAATTAAAGCACGTTTTTTTCAGGCTGGAGGTACAGCTCTGCCAAGTATCATGCATCAATGGTTAGACTAATGCAGTTTAGCAAGGAAGTCCTCATCACCACACTAAAATACTTAGTCATGCGTTTATAGCGCCTCCTATCACAGCGGCACTACTAGGCATAAGAAACTACAAATAGAATCAGACCATTGCAAAAGCGGGAGAAGCGGGGTGCCTGCAGGCAATGCTTTGCAAACTGTGCTGCTAGTGAGCCTGCATTATACACTGCCACCTTCAAAGTTGAGTTTATTCTCTACTAATAATGAACACAAATTGTCATCACACAGCATAGGGCAACCTCAGGCTTTGGCTGCAGTGCAAAGTAAAGCTGAGCCTCAGGAACCACGCCATGTGACATCCCATGAATAAGTCTGTGAAACAGACTCTTACAATTACATCCTCTCTTGAGAGTAGCAATAACCCTGAGACTACACTGCAGTGCACTGCCCCTTGCTCAGACTGAGAGTGATGATGAATCCAGGGGGCGACGACTTGCCCTGTTGTATTTCAAAAACTGCCGCCACCTGCATGGCACCGTCAGTGACAGTTAACTCAATTCCACAAAGTCAGTGATTGGATGATGATTGGCCAGTGACCCAGAAACTGGTGGGCAAAATGATTTTTTTATGTTACTGCACAATGTGTGCTCCCGTGCAGGCATAGAGTGAGTGGGGCTGTCAGCACCTCTCAGACCACGCAGCGCTATAGACACCCGCCTCATTGGCAGTGATTTGTTTGTACTACCTTTTATTTTATAGCAGATTACAGTATCTTTTCAGATTTTTTGCATCAATCCCACAATATTTTACATCCGGTTCTCTTAGGAGATACCATATATAATGGCCTATACCCGCTATACTATCTGCTATTCCCTGTTAGAACTTACCAGTGCTCAAAGGGACATGGTTTTATGTTGGATGGGTGAGCACAGTATTTCTATGCCAAATAGCGACCTTCTTTTGCTTTCCAACATCATTTACTATTGGGATACTGACTTTTATGGCTCACGCATAGCTGTAATATCTCTTATCCCCAATGTTTCATGACTTGCGCTTTAACCATTGGCCACTTGAAGTTGTCTTTTATTTGATAGCAGAAAACAGTATCTTTTCAGATTTTTTACATCATTCCACAAGATTTTACATCCGGTTCCCTTAGGGGATACTAAATATTATGGCTCACACATTGCAGTGATATCTTGTATCCCCTATGTTTCATGGGTTACCCTTCAGCCATTGACCACTTGAAGTTGCCTTTTATTTGATAGAAGACTTCAGAAACTTTTCATCATTCCACCAGATTTTACCTCCGGTTCCCTTTAGGGATACCAAATATAATGGCCTATACCGGCTGTAATATGTGGTATCCACAGTGTTTCTTGGTTTAGAACTTACCAGGATTAAATTAGACATGATCTTAAATTGGATGGGTGAGCACAGTACTTCTATGCCAAATAGCGACCTACCTTTTGCTTTCCAATATCGTTCACTAATGGGATACCAAATATTATGGCTCACGCATTGCTGTAATATCTCGTATCCCCTACCCTTTCATGGGTTACCCTTTAGCCATCGGCCACTTGAAGTTGTCTTTTATTTGATAGCAGACAACAGTATCTTTTCACATTTTTTACATCATTCCACAAGATTGTACGCCCGGTTCCCTTAGGGGACATCATATATAATGGCCCTTACAGTCTACAATATTTGGTATCCCCTGTGTTTCTTGGGTTAAAATTTACCAGGATTCAATTTGACATAGTCTTATGTTGGATGGGTGAGCACAGTACTTCTGTGTCGAATAGAGGCCTTCCTATTGCTTTCCAACATCGTTTACTAAGGGGATACCAAATATTATGGCTCACGCAATGCTGTAATATCTCATATCCCCCACGTTTCATGGGTTGCCCTTTAGCCATTGGCCACTTGTAGTTGTCTTGTATTTGATAGCAGGCTACAGTATCTTTTTAGATGTTTTACATTATTCCACAAGATTTTACATCCGGTTCCCTTAGGGGAAACTAAATATTATGGCTCATGCATTGCTGTAATATCCGGTATCCCCCACATTTCATGGGTTGCCCTTTAGCCATTGGCCACTTGAAGTTGTCTTTTATATAATGGCAGACTCCAGTATCTTTTCACATTTTTTACATCATTCCACAAGATTGTACATCCGGTTCCCTTAGGGGATACCATATATAATGGTTTATACCGCCTATAATATTTGGTATCCCCTGTGTCTCTTGGGTTAGAACTTACCAGGATTCAATTTGACTCTTCTATGCCACCACTATCCTTCAATCTCCCAATAGCACTAAAACACTCTTTAACATCATCAGGGACCTCTTACAACCCGCATGCATGAGCAATAAAGTGGTTGCAACCCAAGAGCTGTGCAACGAGATCGCCACCTATTTTGAGCAAAAGATCGCTAAAATTGTGGGGGGGCTGGAGGAGGGTAGAGATGGCAGTAAGGATATAGCAGACCAGTTGGCGGAGGAAGATTTGCCCACAATCTCATCGTCCTTGGAAAGTTTTACCCCTCTGACAATGGAGCTTTTCCTCAGCCTGGCACAAAGTGTGTCATCAGGGTCCCCGCTAGATCCCCTTCCACATAAGATCTGGAAGGAATATGGGCCAGAGCTGTTTCCCCGGTTGTACCAGATCTGCTACCAGTCTTTGGAGGAAGGCGTAGTGCCGGAGGTATGGAAGCAGGCAGTGGTCACTCCCCTGCTTAAAAAGTCTTCATTAGACCCCACAATTCCAGCACACTTCAGACCTATATCGCTCCTGCCCTACCCGATAAAGATTGTAGAAAAATTAGTCAGTAGGTCCTTGTCAGGCTACTTGGAAGATAATTGCCTATTGGACAAGGATCAGTTTGGCTTCCGCCCAGGACATGGAACGGAAACTGCACTGGCGACCGTGTTGGACACTCTTCGAATGCGAGCTGACAGTGGCAACTCCTCAGTACTAGTACTGTTGGATATGTCGGCCGCATTCGACACGGTCAGCCATGCAGTCCTGGTGCACAGACTGGAGAAACTGGACGTGAAGGGCAGGGCCTTAAAGTGGCTCCAATCCTATCTGATGGGCAGACAGCAGGTAGTGACCCTGGCCCCATTTACCTCCCCCAAGTCTCGGGTTGGCCACGGAGTACCACAGGGTTCCTCGATTAGCCCAATTCTTTTTAATTTGTATCTACAGCCTCTGATCCCTATGATAAAGTCATATGGGATTGATCTGGTTAACTACGCCGATGACACCCAATTGGTGTTCTCCTTAGAGGGAAAGCAGGCAGTGACCATGGAGACCTTCCAGAACTGTATGAGTAAGGTCTCCAAGTGGCTGAAAACAAATTCTCTCCAATTCAACGAGGGGAAGACTGAGGTAGTCTATTGCCAAACACCGAAAATGAGCCAGCAGCCGTCCTGTGAGATCAGGCCCGCACCGGGAGCAGAGCCTTGTATCCCAGTGAAGACCGTGCGTAACCTGGGAGTTATGCTGGATGACGATCTCCAATTGACCTCACAGACAAACAAAACCATCAGTGTCTGCTGCGGCCTACTGAGAGCGCTCAGACAGATTTTGCCTCTTCTACCCGATGCGACTAGACCACTAGTGGTCAGAAGTGTGATCATGGCAAGACTGGACTACTGTAATTCCCTATACCTGGGAGCTCCTCTTTACATCTTACAGGGGCTCCAGAGAGTCCAGTCCATGGCAGCCAAGCTAGCTCTAAACAGACCCCGTAGTTCTTCCACCACATTGGCACTTAGAGAACTACACTGGTTGCCAATTGGGAGCAGAGTTGCTTTTAAGTCTCTCTGCATTGTCTACAGAGCACTACACAACTCAGGACCTATCCCATTACAGGAAAGGCTCACCTGGTACAAACCAGCCAGGTCTCTGCGTTCCGCCAGCTTGGGGCTGGCAGTAACCACCAGGATTAGGAAGTCAAGGCTAGGTGGTAGAGCTTTCTGTACTTCGGCATCAAGGCTGTGGAACGAACTGCCTCAAAATATTAGACTGACCGATACCCTGCTAGAATTTAGAAAGAGTCTAAAGACATGGCTCTTTGCTAAAACCTAAAGACCTACTTCAGGCTCATCAAACAGTATTGACTGTCGTTTCCACCTGACACAAACATTTCTGTATTGTTTTTTCCATCTGATTTTTCCTTTCTGGCGCCAGGATACCCGTAGGGTGACAGATGCACGGTATAAATATTAAATACAATACAATACAATACATGCTCTTATGTTGGATAGTTGAGCACAGTATTTCTATACGGATTACAACCCTTCCTTTTGTTTTCCAACATCGTTTACTATGGGGATACCAAATGCTATGGCTCACACATTGCTGTAATATCACATATCTCCTGTTTCATAGATTACCCTTTAGCCATTCACCAGTTCAAATTACCTTCTATTATATAGCAGATTATAGTATCTTTTCCGATTTTGTGAACAATCCCACAAGATTTTACAGCTGGTACCCTTAAGGGATACCCCATATAATGGCCTATACCGGCTATAATATTTGGTATCTCCTGTGTTTCTTGGGTTAGAAGTTACCAGGATTCAATTTCACATAGTCTTATGTTGGATGGATGAGCACGGTATTCCCATGGCAAATGGCAACCTTCCTTTTGCTTTCTAACTGCGCTTACAATGGGGATAGCAAATATTATGGCTCATGCATTGCTGTAATTTCTCGTATCCCCCTACGTTTTATGGGTTATCCTTTAGCCATTGACCACTTGAAGTTGCCTTTTATTTGATAGCAGACTACAGTAGCTTTTCACATTTTGTACATCATTCAACGAGATTTTACATCCGGTTTCCTTAGGGGATACCATATAATATGGCCTTTACCAGCTATAATATCTGGTATCCCCTGTGTTTCTGGTGTTAGACCTTACCAGTATTCAAATTGATATGGTCTTATGTTGGATGGGTGAGCACAGTATTTCCTTGCCAAACAGCAACCTGTCTTTTGCTTTCCAACACTGTTTACTATCAGGATACCAACTATTATGGCTCACGCCTTGTTGTAATATCTTGTATCCCCTACGTTTAATCGGTTACTCTTTAGCCATTGACCACTTTAAGTTGTCTTTTATTTGATATTAGGCTACAGTATCTTTTCATATGTTGTACATCATTCCACAAGATTTTACATCCGGTTCGCTTTGGGGATACTAAATATCATAGCTCACGCATTGCTGGTATATCTCGTATCCCCTACGTTTCATGGGTTACCCTTTAACCATTGATCACTTGAAGTTGCCTTTTACTTGACAGCAAATGACAGTAACCTTTAAATAAATGTCATCATTCCACAAGACTGTACGTCTATAGTAATTGGTATCCCCTGTGTTTCCTGGGTGAGAACTTACCAGGATTCAATTTGACATAGTCTTATGTTGGATGAGTGAGCACAGTACTTGTAGGCCAAATAGCAGCCTTCCTTCTGCTTTCCAATATTGTTTACTATGGGGATACCAAATATTATGGCTCAAGTATTGCTGTAATATCTCAAATCCCCTATGTTACATGGGTTACCCATTAGCCATCGGTCACTTGAAGTTGTCTTTTAGTTGATAGCAGACTACAGTAACTTTTCAAATTGTTTACATCATTCCACAAGATTGTACATCCAGTACCCTTAGGGGATACCAAATATAATGGCCTTTACCGCCTATAATATTTGGTATCCCCTTTGTTTCTTGGGTTAGGAGTTACCAGGATTCAATTTGACATGGTCTTATGTTGGATGGGTGACCACAGTTTTTCTATGCTGAATATCACCCTTCCTTTTGCTTCCCATCATCATCATTTACTATGGGGATACCAAATATTATAGCTCACACATTGCTGTAATATCTCGTATCCCCTATGTTTCAGTTGTTACCCTTTAGCCATTGACAAGTTCTAATTGCCTTTTATTACATAGGAGACTACAGTTTCTTTTCACAGTTTGTAAAGGATTCCACAAGATTTTGCATCCGGTACCCTTACGAGATACCAAATATAATAGCCTACACCGCCTATAATATTTGGTATCCCCGGTGTTTCTCTTGACATTGCCTTATGTTGGATGGGAGAGCCCAGTATTTCTATACCAAATAGCATCCTTACTTTTGCTTTCCAACATCATTTACTATGGGGATACAAATAATATGGCTCAGGCATTGCTATAATATCACGTATCCCCTATGTTTTATGTTACCCTTTAGCCATTGAGCAGTTCTCATTGCCTTTTATTAAAAAGCAAACTACGGTATCTTTTCCCATTTGGTAAATGATTCCACAAGCTTCTGCATCCGGTACCCTTAGGAAAAACCAAATATAATAGCCGACACAGCCTATAATACTTGGTATCCCCAGAGTTTCTAGGGTTAAAAGTTACCAGGATTCAATTTGACATTGCCTTATGTTGGATGGGGGAGCAGAGTATTTCTATACCAAATAGCACCCTTTCTTTTGCTTTCCAACATCATTTACTATGGGGGAACCAAATATTATGGCTCATGCATTGCTGTAATATCGCGTATCCCCTATTTGTTATGGGTAACCCTTTAGCCACTGACCAGTTGAAATTGCCTTTTATTTGATAGCAGACTACAGTATCTTTCCACATTTTATACATCATTTCACAATATTTTACATCCGGTATACTTAGGAGATACCAAATATATTGACCCACACAGCCTATAATATTTGGTATCCCCAGTGTTTCTTGGGTTAGAAGTTACCAGGATTCAATTTGACACTGCTTTATGTTGGATAGGAGACCACAGTATTTCTGTACCAAATAGCATCCTTCTTTTCGCAGACTATGGTACCTTTTCATATTTTGTAAATGATTCCAAAAGATTTTGCATCCGGTACCCTTAGGAGATACCAAATATAATAGCCTATACGGCCTATAATGTATGGTATCACCAGGGTTTCTTGGGTTAGAAGTTACCAGGATTCAATTTGACACTGCCTTTTGTTGGATGGGAGAGCGCAGTATTTCTGTGTCAAATGGCATCCGTCTTTTTGCTTTCCAACTTCATTTACTATGGGGATACCAAATATTATGACTCATGCATTGCTGTAATATCTCGTATCTCCTATGCTTTATTCGTTACCCTTTAGCCATTGAGCAGTTCTCATTGCCTTTTATTACAATCAGACTACGGTATCTTTTCCATTTTGTAAATGATTCCACAAAATTTTGCATCCAGTACCCTTAGGAGATACCAAATATAATAGCCTATACGACCTATAATATTTGGTATCCCCAGTGTTTCTTGGGTTAGAAGTTATCAGGATTCAATTTGACATCGCCTCATGTTGGATGGGAGAGCACAGTATTTCTATACCAAATAGCACCCTTTCTTTTGCTTTCCAACATCATTTAATGTGGGGATACCAAATATGGCTCATGCATTGCTCTAATACCTCGTATCCCCTATGTTTCATGGGTTATCCTTTAACCATTGACCAGTTGAAATTGCCTTTTAGAGTATGTTTTCACATATTTTACATCATTCCACAAGATTTTGCATCTGGTTCCCTTAGGGGAAACCTGATATAATAGCCTATACGTCCGATAATATTTGGTATCCCCTGTGTTTCTCGGGTTAGAACTTACCATTATTCATTTTGACATGGTTTTATGTTAGATGGGTGAGCACAGTATTTCTAACCCAAATTCTACCCTTCCTTTTACTTTCCAACATCGATTACTATGGGAATGCCAAATATCATGGCTCATGCATTGCTGTAATATCTTGTATCCCCTAAGGTTCATAGGTTACCCTTTAGACATTGACCACTTGAAGTTGCCTCTTATTTGATAGCAGACTACAGTATATTTTAACATTTTTTACATTATTCCACAAGATTTAAAATCTGGTTCCCTTAGGGGATACCACATATAATGGCCTATTCTTCCTATAATATATGCATCCTGTGTGTTTCTTGAGTAAGAATTTACCAGTATTCAATTTGACATGGTCTTATGTTAGATGGATGAGCACAGGATTTCTATGCCAAATAGCACCATTCCTTTTGCTTTACGACATCATTTACTATGGGGATACCAAACACCATATCTCATGCATTGACGTAATATCTTGTATCCTGTATGTTTTATGGGTTACCCTTTAGCCTTTGACCACTTGAAATTGCCTTGTATTTGATAGCAGACTACAGGGTTTTTTCACATTTTTTTACATCATTCCCCAAGATTTCTTATTTGGTTCCCTTAGGGGATACCAAATATAATTACCTATACTGCCTATAATATTTGGTATCCTCTGTGTTTCTTTGGTTTCAACTTACCGGGATTCAACTTGACATGGTCTTGTGTTGGATGGGTGAGCACAGTATTTCCATGTCAATTATCACCCTTCCTTTTGCTTTCCAACATCCTTTACTATGGGGATACCAAATATTATGGCTCACATATTGCTGTAATATCTTATATTCCCTACGTTTCATGGGTTACCCTTTAGCCATTGACCACTCGAAGTTGCTTTTAGTTGATAGCAGACTACTGTACTTATTCACATTTAATATATAATTCCATAAGATTTTACATCTAGCTAGTAGTCCCTATGTATCATATCCTGTTCTGCTCCTATGTGCCCTCTGTCCACTGTTGTTGCTCAGCTCCCAATCTCTCACTCACCCCGTCAGAGTTGACTTGAAAAACCAACAAATGCAAATGGAAAAATACAAACAGTAAGTAAATAGGTCTATTTGCAGATTAATTAAACTCATTACAAAGTCAAACCACACAAGACAATTGAAATAATTGCTAAAAACATCATAAAATAGAAAACTTCTTAAAAAAACATCATACTGTGCAAAAGAGATATCCTCATGTGTTAAAAACCGATAGACCAATAAAGTGCTCAACAGCCAGTACCACCCGGTGTTTCCAGATGTATTTGTGCAAGCTGCTGGTTAGGAGTCCTCAAAATTTGAAAACCGGGCAAAGATAGATTTGTCAGAACCAAACTTTAAAGACCAGGGGTCCCTTGATGGATAAGGGCTATGTATTAGCTAACAACAAGGTGTGGCAGTATAAATTTGGCTGGAGAGTTCCAGTTAATTAGTCGATGGTGTCCATGCCTGGGGACGGAAATTTCTTGTCTGACGTAGCAGATTGTACTGATGATAATTTGTTCACTTGCAATAGGAACTTGGCAGCCCTGCAAGTGAGCTAGATTGATTTACTATTCAATAATGTCATCACTACACAGTGGCAGGATCTTAGCTTGAGTGACCGAAAGGCAGGGCAGAGTCATTTTTGTCTAAGTTGATTAAGTGCAGGGCAAAAACACATACAAAATGTAATAGGCTTTCTTCAAATTGTCCACATACGTGGCAAAGGAAGTTAGGCCAGCTTTGTTTCCAGGACGGGGCCTGATCTTTTGAGGCAAAAACACCCATGCAGATTAATAGAAAGCATTGCTGGATGGTTCGAAAGATATGGCACGTAAGATATGTTTGGGACCCCCAGTTACTATAAGATTGTAAGACTGTACAGCCGGGCTTTTTCCTGGCCATTTCAGCTTTGTCAAGTGCCCAAGATTTTAACTTGGCTGCTTTGTTGGCAAGTTTTTTTAAATGCTGTGAAGCTAATGTTTAACTCCCAAGCGTTAGATAGATTAAGAGTTGTTAAAGCTTGGTGAAGCACTGTTAGCCAGTTGTACACTGGCTTTCCATTTCAGACCAACACAAAGCATCCAGTGACTCAGGTGGTGCAGCTCTCATCTTCCAATACAATTTAGTTATCGCGGCCAATCTTACCATGGTTGGTGAAAAAGTCATAATTCCAGGCGCAATTGAGCTTGAGGGATGTGTTGTTAAGGTGAAAGATGCGTTTGAACAGAACAGACTGTAATTGGTTGAGAATGGTTGCATCTTTGCCTTTGAGGAGTTCTGAACCGGAGGTCAGCGAGGGTAGAAATGTTGCCGATGATTTACTGTAAATATAGTTGAGGCGAGTTCCCCATCTCTTTTTTTGTCAGGTTGAAGGCAAAGAATAACTTATTGGCTAGGTCCCTTCTTTGAGCAAGATGCTTTCAAAACTTAATCTGGAGTCCATTTCCACCCCTAAGTATCTGTAGGTGCTGACCTGGTCGATCCTGTTCCAACTGCTTTCTACTTAAACCTTGTGTTTTGCCTGCTGTTTTTCAGTGGAAAGCAAATTACTTTTTTGCTGTAATTTTACTTCAAGCCTGAAGATTCAGTAAAACTGAGGAGGGCTGTAATTTGGCCCTGAAGGCCGATGGGAGTCTGGCTACATAAAACAATGTTATCTGCATATTGTAGACTGCACATTGGTCTGCTTGGAAGTTTTAGGGGATCACTCGAGACTTCAGATAGCACAGCATCCATATCTGCTGTGTATATGTTAAAGAGGCAAGGGGCGAGGACACATCCTTGTTTTAGGCCGATAAGTGTGGGGATCTTCCTAGGTATTCTATCACCCTTACCTATTTTGATTTGCACCCAGTTGTCTAAGTGTAGCTTGGTATTGACCTTTAGAAGATTTGGAGGTGCACCCCATCTAGCCATCTTTGCCCAAAGGAGGTCCCTTGGGACCATGTTGAATGGTTCTTTTAAGTCGATGAAGCAGGTCTATAGATTGGAGGCCTTATAATTTGCCTTTTCTATCAGGAGACTCAGGGACAGACAATCGGTGGTTGCACTCATGTCGGCTCTAAATCCCATTTGAGTAGCCGGGATGATGTTTTCGGCTGTTGTTCATGCTTCCACATCTGTTAAAAGATTGGTAGCGTAGAGTTTAGTATGATTACGATCAGCTTGATCAGTCTTCGCTGGCTTTGTCCCTGAGCCTGAATTGAAGATGTGGTGGAAAATGCTAACTCTCCATGATGCTGGAATTATGTTGGTGGTAAATGCCAAATTAAGTAAGGGAGTAAGACACAAAACCCAAAAGCCCTGGTTGTACGTGAACAGGGCATTAGGGAGACTATTTGTTCCCGTGACCATTATGATCTCAGTTTCTTCAGGGATTGCCTAACTTGCGATTCTATCAACCATTTTCCCTTTGGCGGGTTCTCTGTGGGAGTAGGACCCTTCATGGTTATGCTTTTCTCAATTGCACTGTTTGTAGCTTGTCCTGGGCGGGTCAGCTTTGATGTAAGTAATCCAGTCTAACTCTGAGATTCCAGCATTGTGATGACAAAAACTGCCATTTGTGAGTGAGTTGATTTCTGCCCAGAATTGTTTGATATTGTTTGTTTTGCATGTGTGCAGTAGTTTTATACATATTTTTCTTGATATGTCTTTTTAGCTGACCAAATTGCCTTTTTTGTAAGTGTGCCTCAGTGTCGCAATTTGGTCCATTGTAGTATGGCTAGGCACTAAGGGCCCGATGTAGGTCACCAAATACCGGTCGGTAACGGCCGAATTCGGCCGTTTCCGACCGGTATTTGGTGATTGAGATGTAGGGGCCAATATTTTGCACAATCTGTAAAATTCTAGCTGTAGGTAGCACTGTTACAGTGCTACAGGCCTTCAGGATTCGGTATTTTACCACCCAATCCTATTGGGTGATAAAATACCGAATACAGGTGTACATGCACATCTGTGCATGTACACCTGTGGCATGTCTGTGTGCCACATGGCACACATGCCTGTACTTGGGGTGCTAGAGGGTGTCAAAGTGACACCCCCTGCACCCTTGCAGGATTCGGTATTTACCGAATCGGTAAATACTGATTCGGTATTTCCCGTTGATTCCTATGGGCTGTAAGGCCTATAGGAATCAATGGGAAATAGCGATTCGGTATTTACCGATTCGGTATGATTCGGTATTTAAGAGTCGGTAAATCTGATTTACCTACATCGGGCCCTCGGTCCTTTTTTCGCAGCTGCCGAATTTCCTTGTTAAGTTCTCCTTTTTTCTCTGAAGAGCTATGGGGTACTAAGGTGCCCCTTTAATGGATGAATCGCAATGAGAGATTCCCATTTAAACCACTTCGCCTGTTGGATGGCTGTTATTTGAGATGTGAACATAATATGGTTCATTATTGCATCTGCCATCCTTTCGTTCCAAGCTAGGCATCTTATATTGTAAGCGCTATGTTGTTCTATTAGATTGTTGCTTTGAGGAGCTCTTGGAGGATGTAATAGGAGCTCAACTTGCTGGGAGAAATGGCCACTCTCTACTCCCGGTTTTATACAGTAACTCAAGATCTTGGTGAAAATCCCGGAGTCCACAAATGTGTTGACTAAGGTGGAATTGGGTTTGTTTGCAATCCTTGTGAAATTGGCTGGTTGACCTTGTGGAAAGCAGCCATTGAGCGAGCACAGGCCAATTTCCTCTACGGCAGTTGTAGAAGATTTCCCATAGCGATCAGTTTTTTAATAGTTTGTTATCACTGAGGGTAATTACTTCATGACTGTTGCAGTGTATTGTTGATTAAGTTGATGGGGATTTGTTTTTACAAAATGCATATTTTAGTCTCACGACAGTAACATTTTATGTTGAGGAAATGTTTTTTGGAGTGATTTTAGGATTGTTGCTAGTGAGGCAATGTGATCAAGTTTACTCTTTTGGCTGTGATGGATGTATACATTGCAAATTAACAGATCAGCATTACAGGTGTTGAGCTGTGGTCCAAAATGTGGATATAATGAGAGTTTAATACATTGTATCCATGCCAGACTGAAGTATACCTGGTTTTGTTGCCACTAAAGATGGGTTTCTATATAAGTTGAGCGTCCTCCTGCAGCTCTGCCCTCTTTTGATTTTTTTGTTGCTTCTTGTTGATAATCCTTGAAGGCTATGATTGCTGTGGAATGCTTGGACCAGATTTCCCAAAAGGAGGAGAATGTCAAAGTTGTGAAGAAAAGAAATGAAAATTGACTACCGCCTTGCTAAGGCCATTCATATTCCAAGAACAGAATTTTAAAAGGTGATTGGGAGTTGTTTCTATTGAACTGGGTTTTAATCATGCCACTCTTCTTCTTACAGGAGCAGGGCCCTGTGAGTTTTGCAGGGAGACCTGTCTCATGGAGCTGGAGCTCCAGGGGCTGCTGTATGGATGATGCATAGATTTTCAAGACTAATGGGGTATTTTCCTGCTGGGCCAATTGTGCCCCTGACGGAACTGGCTGACACTGTGTCAGTTTTGGCTGTAGTGGGCTGGGATACCTCTCTGGCTCAATTCGTGTTAGTTCAATGCCCCAATTTAGAAAGCAGCCTCAATGTTGCCATACCTCCGTGGCTGTTTGGAGCTGGACAAAGTGATCACCGTTACTTCAGGACCTGCCCTTTCTCGATTGGGTTTGAACTCAATGCCTTCTATTTCATGAGTTTTTACATGATTCAAGGTTTTAATTGTGTTAACAAGCTCAGGATTGCATTTCTGTTCAATGTGTCTTGGCATCCTTTGGACCTATAGAAGGGAATAATTTCTAGTCTTGGTATGGCATCACCTGTGATAGCTTTGTGGTAGTGTATGGACCCTGGACTGTCCCTGGCCCCTGCCCGGGTTTGTACTTCTGAATGGTGCAGGCACTGGGTGTGGCCAGAGGTGGTAGTTTCAAAAAGTGGGTGAGCCCATTGGCTGCTTAGGACCTCAAAAACTTGTTGTGCCTCTGGCAATTGTCCAAGGAGGTTCTGATTGATCGGGCTTGTGACGTGTGATGTTGAAGTTAAACAAGTCAGGTGATATATGCTGGACAGACTTGGTTCAGAATGAGTTGTATGGTGATCCTTTATGAGCCATTGACTCAGCCGTGTCCCGGCCCATTTTTGTGCCTCTTGCATTTGCTGTGGAAGGTTTTGATCGCTCAGGCTTGATGCTGATACTGTGGGAATTGTTTTTCTCAAAGGGCACGCGCAGGCTAATTTGGATTCACGATGGATTATACCACGATCTTGTGGGGCCATGCTCAGGAGCCAGACTTTGCCGGTGGGTAGACTTCCAGGGCAGACAGGTATACGAGAGTGCTCAGAGGTTACGGTTACTGGATTCTGAGGGAGAGCTATTTGAATCGCTGTTTAAGGTCCACTGTTGCCTTTGCATTTCAAGGTTTCTGAATTAAATGTTAGAGCCAATAAAATCACCTCCATTGTGTTTATAAATGGGGCCCACCAGGGTGATGAGGTTGATGGAGAAGGCCGATCTGACTTGCTTTGTGTTGTGAATGAGGTGGCATTGTCGCTGGAATTTTGTTGCTTTAGGACTTACCTTCAGGGGTGTTATCATAGATGTTTGGACCGTTTTAACTCTGGAGTCTGATTGGGGAGAGCAAGGCATTGTAATCATGCTTGGGTCCGGAGTTTACGGTTATGTTTAAGTGAACCTCATCTTCGTCACGAGTGTCTTCAAAAGGGGTGAGTAACAATTCCTGCCACTCTACTGATGACTCCAATGACTTTTCTACCTGTACAATATCTTAAACTTTGTGTGTAAAGATGGGGGGTGATGAATGACCTGACTATTCCCAAAGGTAGTAACTTGGGGTGAACTTATAGTTGAGGCCCTGCTTTGTTGTTCTATTGCAGTGGTGTGGACGTGCGCTTTGACTGTCTGTGTGGTGAGTGTTTTTATAGGTTTGTCTATCTGAGGTACAAGTAAAGTTGGTTGAGATGATCTGGGCATTGCCATGCCTTGGTTCTTTGGGGATTTAAAAAACATCCATAATTTTAAGGCTCCTGAATGTCCTTTTTTATAGGTTGAACGAGCGAGGCTGGTATGGTTGATTTTGATGTTCAAGAGTAGTCTCCATCTGATACTTTGCTGGCTGCTTGGATTTGCACTTGGAAATGCGTTTCATTACTGCTTTGACGCTCTCTCAGATCCTGCCAGAGCGTCGAGCAGGGCATGAGGTTGCTTGCACTTGATACACTTATATGTGGGGTTGGCTTGGGGGCAATGGGGTGATAAAGAAGTTGCGTCTAGTTCCCTTTTCCCCTTTGTGGAGTTTGCTGTTGTGAGCTTACTGTTGGGGAATGGCACAGAGGAGTGATAATTCTGTACCATTTTTTGATGAGTTGTTAAGTTGGCTCTCCCCCTCTTTCTGTTGTTGAAACTGCTCACTTCTTCTCGGGGCCTTGTTAGAATACTTGAAGCCTGCCTTAATGAAGCAGGGATGGACTTGAGCCCATTAGAAGATGGGAAAAGGCAGAGAGAGATGAGGGAAATGGAGCTGCCACTGATGTTAATCACCTCCACCCGCCTGTAACTTTCGCCACAGAGTTGCCAGTAAGCCAGGCGCAAAGAAGGCACCCAATTGTTGTTCTGTTGAAGAAGGTTTTCACCTGGAGCTCTCCCCTTGGGTAAAGCCCCGTAAATAAAGTGCTTACACCGCGGCGTAGTCTACAGTAGTCAGGAGAAGAGTCACCCATTTTTTCCCAGTTTGGGACCACTGTGCACTGCTCAGCTGAGACCCCAAATTGCATGGAGGTCAGCGGGCGCAGCGGATGGTGCAGGCTGGTTGGCTGGAGACAGACATTGGGCTTGGGTATCACATGGAGTCGCATTCGCAAACCGCGCAGTGAACTTGTGAGCCTGTGTGCCCATGATCCACGCCCAGAGCCTCGCCTCAATTCAAACATGTGTACCCGCGAGCACCAGCCGGGCCAGACCATGGTCTCCCCTCTCTCCTATGCTGCACCCTGCTTCAGTCCAGGTGTACAGAGGCCTAAGGGCGGCGTTCCTATTTTCTTGCCACCGGTCTGCTACCGTTCCTCTCTGTGCATCTGTGGACCTGCCTCTGCCTCTGCAGCTACAAACAGATAAAATTGTGTTAGTGAAAAAAGGAAAAAAAGAAAGGGGGGATAGGAAGGACCAAGTAATGTATGCCTCCAGATCCCAGAGTAGATGCCATTCCGAGTCCCAGTTAAACATTGTACGTTGGCCGCAGACAAGAGTGAGCAAACCCGGAACCTCCACAACTCGGGTAAAACACCCAGACATGCAGAAGTGCAGCATGTGCTCCATTCTCCCTCATTGTGGCAGATGGAGCACCCCCATCCTCATATATTTAGTCTTTGTCCCCATCAGCAGTCCATGACTGGGGCACTACCAACAAGACCCTGAGACCAGCTCAGCTCACTTCTCAAGCTATGCCTGTATCTTAGCAGTTTGGCCAACTTCCGCTATCAAGTAGGAATCAGTGCTGGAAGACGCAGCCGAAGTAGCAGTCTCCACCAGAACTCTGGCATCCTCAGATTCTTGGCACTGCGTCTCCAGGTCTAAAGCCCAATCTGATCTGACCACCACCCTTGCGGCTGACCTCAAAACTCATTTGCGCTTTCTTCTTCGTCTCTGAGTAGTTCTGCCACCTCCCAACCGTTATTCAAGGATCTTGTGGTCTCTCTTCACTGGTACCGCAGGGATACGATCCCTACCACAAACCTCCAGCCTGTTCCACGTCTCTTCGGGTGTGGTAAAAATAAGTGTATGCAGCCATCCAGAATAACTTTCAAATTGGCAGGATACAGCAACATATGTTTCAAGCTGATTGCTCCGAGCTTTTGCTTAATCCCGCAGAAGAACTGCCACTGTAGTTAGACAGGCCTGGTGAAATCTAGGTGAAGTCCAGGATCCTCCTGGACGCCATGGAGGATAGACTAAAGTTGCTCCTACCGAACGACAAAGATCTCTCCACAAATGACCTCACTGCGCTCTATAACACAAATATGGGAGTCCTCCTTGACCAACTAGCACCCTTGAAACTAAGAAAAAAATCAAGCCATTCCATCCAGATCCTGGTTCGACTCTGACACTAATGAAGAAAGGAGACAACCAAGAGCCGCAGAAAGACGCTGGAGGAGCTTGCCCACTACCTGCCAGCGTGACAAACTCAGAACTATCCGGAAGAAATACAATAATCACATCAAGAACAAACAATCTATGTTTTTGCGCTCTGCTCTGGAGAGCGCAAAAAACAGACCTAAGGAACTCCTCAGGATTATTAGACAGCAAACCTCCAAACCAGACACTTCCCTGGGGCTGGCCTCCAAAGAACGATGTGACAACTTCGCCAACTTCTTCAATGACAAAATCTCCAAGATCGAGCATTCTCTGGTCACCAACTGATCTTCCCCCTCCCATAGCAGACACGGTGGGGTGCTTGATAGCACCCTCCTTCCCATTACTAAACCCTGGTCACTCTTTCAGCCCATTCTAGAAGAAGAGATAGTCAAACGTATCTCCACCTCTAAACCTTCATCTCACACCCTTGACCCCCTTCCGGCTCAACTCACCAAAAAACTGAAACTCTCCCTAGCCCCACAGTGGTGCAGGATTATCAACAAATCCCTAAAAACTGGAGTAGTCCCAGACTGTCTGAAAGTTGGACAAGTCACTCCACTGCTAAAAAAACAGGCCTGGACAGAAATTACTTAAATAACTTCAGACCCATTTCTCTAACCTTCCTCTTCTTTCCAAAATCCTAGAAAGATGTGTTCTCCACCAACTAACCCGGCACTTGGACAATACCAACCTACTCGACTCACATCAGTCGGGATTCAGGAAAGGGTGCAGCACGGAAACTGCAATCCTCAACGTAATTGATGATATACCCAAATCACTGGACTTAGACCAGTGTTGCCTCCTCATTCTCCTAGACCTATTGGCGGCATTCGACATGGTCAATCACAATCTTCTCCTCAAAGCTCTCGAAGAAAGGGATGACGTGGTCCTCAACTGGTTCTCTTCATTCTTGCACAACCGCTCCCAAAGAATCAAAATCAGAAGCTTTGAATCCGACCTTCACCCACTCAAGAGGGGAGTGCCCCAAGGATCTGTGCTCTCCCCTCCCCTCAACTCTTCAACATCTACATGGAACCCCTCACCACTCTACTCAGAAAAGCTAACATCCCCTTTCACCTCTACGCTGATGATATCGAGCTCCACTTGGAAATCTCCTCTTATAAAGACATTCACAGACTCAATGAAACACTAAAGGAAGTGCAACGTTGGCTGTCAAGCAACCATTTAAAGCTGAACCCGGAAAAAAACGAACTACTCCTCATCTCGAACAAAGAAGAGAACCCACAATGGTTAAAATGGTTAAAAGATATTGATGCGCTCAATGGGAACCTCACCTTGGCTGACTCCGTTAAATCATTAGGCATCACGCTAGACTCCAAACTAGACTTGACCAAACACATTAAGATCTCGGCAAAGAGTGCTTTCCTTAACTTGAAACTACTAAACAAAATTAAACCTTTCATTCCACCCAAAGATCTCAAACAAGCCACCCAAGCATTGGTGTTGTCTCGACTGGACTATGGAAATGCAATCCTCTTGGGAATAGCCAAAACTCATCTTGCTCCTCTGAAAACAACCCTCAACGCGGCCGCCAGAATGGTCACTGGAATAAAGAAATTTGATCACATGTCTCCGGCACTAAAATAACTCAAGTGGCTACCAATAGAAATGCGGGCGAACTTTAGAACAGCTTGCCTCACACACAAAGCCCTTCACACAGGCAAACCCGAATATCTTGCATCCAAACTCAGAAAAGCGGGTCAGAACAGGACTCTCACAAGCTCTAATACTCTACTACTTATCCCGCTAAAAGCACGAAAACAAAAAACTGCGGTCAGGTCCTTTGCCGGAAATGCGCCCAAAATATGGAACTCATTCCCCCCACATCAGAACTGTTCCTTCCTTCCCTAAATTCGAAAGCCAGCTCAAAATCCTTTTCCCCGACTGCTCCCTATTGAAAAGATAGGACCAGCTCGGAGTGTTTAAAGCGTCACTGCTCCTCTCTCCGATGCGGTTTGTCAAGACTTTGTATTTGGAACTCGTCAGCATCCTCTCTACTATGATTCGTACCCTGAATGTCTTGCTTACTGTATTATGTTTGCTTTCTTTTGCACTGCTTGGTACTTGTTGTGAAGCACTCCGATACCTTCCGGTCAGGCTAGCGCTATATAAAACCTCTTAAATAAATAAATAAAATAAACAGAGAACACGGTTCTCGATCTTCAGGTCTCCTGTTTTTCACACCTGCTGGAGTACCTCATTCCGGTCTCTATAGTTGAGAAATTTAGCAAATATAGTTCTGGGTGGGTCCTGGCCTCTGAGGTGGGGCTAAGGATCAATGGGCTGAATCTCAACAGGGCTGCATCTGGGATTGCCGTCTTAATCTATTCCTCCAGAAAAGTCTATGGCGGGTCACCTTCAACTCCCTCCGGGAATCCCACAAACCTAAGGTTACACCTGCAGAAGCTCCCCTCTGCATCATCCAGACTAGTCTCCATCACACCTGATCAGGCCTCCAGTGTGGTGTTTGCTGTCTTCAGTTGTGTGAGCTCCTGCATCATTTCTGTGACTCCCGTCTCCATTTCCATTGATCGTTCAGCCACTTTTCACAGGTCAGTGTGGAGCAAATTCACATCAATGTTTGCCTGTACTGCAATACCTAAAGCTTCAATGGCTGCTAGGATTTGTGCTACACAAAGTTCCACAGCACCCGGGTGGTTCAAGCCACCCAGAATGGTCGGGCTCTGCCCGTACCCTTAGCAGAAAACTGGGCCATTTTGTTTGTTGTGTGCCCACATTTGTCTATCCTTGCCCGTCATGCACCAGGGAGTGGGCCCACTACAACACTGAAGGTACAAACTTCGCCCCACCACCACACACCTCCAGAGGAGACCCCGAAGCAGACTCAACTGTACAGAAAATATACATAAGAGGCAATTATAAACCAGCAGCAGGTGAGTATGCAAATTCTGAGATCTGAATTTTAATTGTCAGTGTGCCAGGGGAGGCGAAGCAATGCAGACCAACCTTTTCTGGCTCCTAACCATCACTTATATCAAGGATATCCCGAACATGCCTCCACTCCAATAGATTATGATCCAATAGCAGCCAAAAGCGCAATGGTATAGCAGAGGGACCCAAAGTGTATAAGCCAGTTATCCTGTGGTGCAGATATGCCCTCAACAGGGGGTGCAGGAGAATGTGTGGACTTCTCTATGGGCCTGCAGCTAATTTTCTCAACCCCTACTTGGCACCTGCAATCCTCCGAATCAAAGTGACAGTGGCCCTACAACTCTAGTGTGATCTGAGGCAATCCCGGTCTCCTGCCCACTCTATTTTGTATTGCAACCACAGCGGGGGGCATAACCCTCTACGCTGCTCTCAGATCCGCCACCAAGGCTCTTCTCCCGGTCACCGATAATGTTTTAGGGCCACTGTGCGACTAGACCTCCAGCAGATGGGAGCGGGCGGCCCTCTTTGTGACAGGGCATCCACAATCTACCAACGATCATGCTGAAGGACCCAAGGTACCCTACAGTCGTGCACCTGCGGCTGCACAACGCTAAGGCCATACTTTGTTTTTGGTGTTTTTGAGACTCAGGGGTGGCAGGATACTTCAGGATCACTTTTTGCAGGGCCGGAGTAAGTGTTTAGTGTTGCCACTCGGTCACGCCTCCTCATCTATACTCATTTTTTATATCATTCAACAAGCTTTCACATTCGGTTCCTTTGGGGGATACCAAATATAATGACCCATACGGGCTATAATATTTTGTATCCCCTATATTTCTCTGGTTAGATTTTAACAAGACTCAATTTGACATGGTCTTATCTTGGGTGGGTGAGAACAGTATTTTCCTACCAATTGGCACCCTTTCTTCAGTTTTCCAATACGTTTTACTATGTGGATACCACATATTACGGCTGATGCATTTCTGTAATATCTTGTATCCCCCTACTATTCAATGGTTACCTTTCAGCATTTGACCAATTGGAGTTGCCTTTTGGTTTAATACCATATCGAAGTCTCTTTTCACATTTTTGATTTAATTCCACAAACTTTCACATCCGTTCCTTTCTGGGATACCAAACATAATGGCGCATGTGGACTATAATATTTGTTATCCCCTAGGTTTCTAGGGTTTTAACTTATCAGGATTCAACTGAACATGGTGTTATGTTGCCTTGATGAGCACAGTATTTTTCTGCCAACTGGCACCCTTCTTTGAGTCTTCTAACATCTCTTTCTTGTGCGTGGGCTGTAATATCTCGTATCCCCTACTTTTCATTGGTTTACTCTTTAGCCATTGCCCAACTAAATTTGCCTTTTATTTGATAGCAGATTATAGTATTTTGTTGCATTTTTTATAACGTTCCACAAACTTTAACATTCGATTTATTTGAGGGGGCCAGGCGGACACCACGCACGGCTCCAGCATTAAACTGCGCAAACCTGCGGCCCGAATCTGGCAGAGAGCCAGGGGCAATGATACATTGTCTAGAATCTGCTGGAGCATCCATTTGGGGTTGATACCAATGTGGGCACCCCACCCTAGGTACTGGGGATGCACCGGGCCCTTCAGCCCCTCCTGATAATGGAGTTGGCACTCTCGGCCACTCCACAGTCACTCTGTCCAGTTTGAAAAGATATTGTAGGAAGCTGGATCTGTATAGACTATACCAAAATTAGGTATAGTGTGCACATAGTCCAGTGGAACCCCAAAGGTAGCCAGAGGTAAAAGTAGAGAATACCTTACTCCCTATTTGTGGTGGTGTGGGCGAGCAGTAAGGCTTTATCCTAGGGTAGTGTTAGGCATTTATTGTACAGATTCAAGCAAGAAATGATGTGACATGCTCAAAGACTAAACTCAGACCAATTTTGTTTGTATCAAAATATCATTTAGTTATTTTTTCTAGAACCGAGCCAAGCCTGGTGCAGGTAAGTGAAATAATACTTTGCACATTTTTATACAGTAATTTAATAGTTAAATGTAGGTTGGAATGCAGTTGGTTGAGTTACAGGTGAGTCAACAGTTTGAAATTACTTTTCAGTTACTTTACAGATTACTGTGCACGTTACTTCTTACATTACTTATTAAGTTACTTTTGCTGACCAGTGTGATATGACTAGATATCACACTGGGACATCTCGTAGACAAAAGGTAAGTAATACAGTTTTTGTATATTTGCAGTTTTTCAAGGTTTTATACAAACCAACTCCAAACTTAAAAGATTTTTCACAAGAAAGCAGTCAATGCAGTCCTATGGGAAAAAACAATGTTATTGACTTAAGTGTAAGTATTTTGGAATGGGAGTTTGTTTTCTGGGGTTAGCACCAGGGTTCCCCCAGGGTCAAGGATGCACTCTTCAAGCACCCTCAGCGGCAATAGGGTGGCCGGGTGCAGAGTATTGAGGCCCAATGTTACCCAACGGGGGATAGGGGCCCTTCGGTTGGTGGCTGCTCACGAGCAGGCCACAAGGTTGTGGGAGCAAAGCTCCTGGATGCTGGGTTTTTGCTCTAACAATGCCAAGAACAGCCGCCAAAACTAGTAACTTTCAAAAATGGCTAAAAAGCTTGCCCCATGCCAGAAGTTGAGAAGGAGAAGGGGAAGAAGGAAGAGAATGGGAGACAAAAGGTACAATGACGTGGGAAGGGCTGAGGACCTAGGCCTGTCTGTGTCTCTGAGATGAGGGGAGGGATGAAAGAAGGCCTGTCTGTGCCTCTGAGGTATGGGATGGGCTATTACTATAGGCCTGTCTCTCCCTCTGAAATGAGGGCAGAGGGACTGGGACTGTGGCATTTCTCAGATATAAGGCTAACTCCAAAATAGATGCAGTATATTATTGGTAATATCCGATCTGTGCATGCTGCTGTTGTATATAAGTGCCTCCTGTTGAGCAGCTTTAAAAACCCCTCTAGGCACTGTGTATGCATCCATTTTTTGCTGTGATAAAACCCATGACATCATGGTGCTCAAAACCGTTTTACTGAGTGCATTTGGTTTGATTTGATTTGATTTATAGATTTGTAAAGCACACGTATGCCCAAGGGCGTCTTGGCGCTGGAATTGGCAGGAATGCTGAAGTTTGGCAGGACCTGGTGACACTAATACAATATATGAACATATCAGCTATAGGTCATCAGCGTAGTTGAACACCACAACCTTCCTTTTGCGCAAGGCAGTAATCAGGGGGAGGATGTACAGATTAAAAAGTAGAGGTGATAGGGCAGAGCCCTGCCGGACCCCACAGGTCAGTTTAGTTTGTTCTGCCCTGAAGCCAGCAAGGTGAACAGATTGATAACGATTGCTAAGAAAGGAGGTAATCCATCTCAGTGATAGGCCTTGGAGCCCAGCGCTGTTGACACGGTCAACCAGAATCTGGTGGTCGACCGTGTCAAAGGCAGCCGACAGGTCGAGGAACACCAGGGCCTGGGTAGTACCCTGATCCGCCCCCTTACGTAGCTCGTCCAAGACTGATAGAACAACAGTTTTGGTGGAATGTTCAGGTCTAAAACCTGCTTGGTGGGGGTCCAGATAACGGTTCTGTTCAACAAACGAGCTAAGGCTGTTGGCGACATGGGCTTCCATAACCTTACTCAGGTAGGGTAGCAGAGAAATGGGGCGGTAATTGCCCGGAACCTGCGGGTCTAAGCTGGGTTTTTTAAGAATAGGGACAACCTCAGCCATCTTAAATAGATCTGGAACAATCCCTTGAGCAAGGGAATTGTTGATAAGCGATAGTGAAGGGTCTGGACAGCGTAAGAAAACTTCCTGGAGGATGCGAGGGGGACAGCTGTCCATAGGGGAACCAGAGCCATTTTTCTTAAGAAGGCCGAAGAAAGTTTCCTTAGTGACAGGGGGGAAGTGATCCAAAAGGTTATTGTTAGAATCACAGCATAAATAAGGCAGAGGATCTGAGGGTTTGGGAATGCTTGCCTTAATAGTTGCAATTTTTTCAGTAAAGAAATGATTAAGTGAGTCACACAGGTGTTGAGAGGGAGAGGGTGTCACAGTAACTCTGTCTAGCTTAGACAGTTTGTCCACTATCGAGAAGATTTCCTTGATTTTGTTGGCGGAGTTTAGAATTTTGGCCAAGAAATACTCAGCCTTGGTCTGAAGGATCAATGCTTTATAATCTTTAAATAAAGAAACAAATATAGCTTTAAGACTAGGGCAGTAGTTACGTCGCCATTTGCGTTCCGCTTGCCTGAGGGTTAATTTCTTAGCCTTCATCTCTGTTGAGAACCAGCGTTGTGCATCATGGGGCCTCTTTATTTTAACTTTCCTCAAAGGGGCTAAATTGTCTCTGGCCTCATCCAGCCAAGTATTAATTGTGGCCGCTTGAGTATGGAGCGACTCCTTCCCTACTCTAGGTGCCATGGCGGTTAGCCTGGAGTAAAAGTCATCCATGTCCACTGTGTTCCAGTTTCTGACCAAGAAGTTGCCTACTGGGGGGGTGATGTCAAAATGAGCAGAGGGGATGACAAAGGTGGCCAGATGATGATCCGACCATGAGCACGGGGCCACTTGTAGATGAAGAATGTCCAGGTTGGCGGTCCAAACCTGGTCGAGGGTGTGCCCTTTGACATGGGTGGCGACTTTTATATGTTGGGTACAGTTCATTACCGTTAGTAGTTTGGAGAATTCAAGGGAACATGGGCTTTCATGTACATCGTTGGACCAGTAATTAATGTCCCCAAAAATCAATACACAAGCGTTATTACCCACCAGCTCGGCGATCCTGTCAGCCACCAACTGGGGAAATGTGGGCATATGGGAAGGGGATCTATAGAGTAGCACACATATGAAAGAAAGATCCTGAGACTCAAATTTTAAAGAAAGGCTATCGACTAGGGGGATGCCTAAGGGGACCAGGGAGGTCATTTTGTTCTTCTGAGTTCCTCTACTCCCATGACCAGAGCAGTCTCTGTTCCGTGGCCTTCTCTAAACCCATATTGTGAATGGTACAGGAGGTCTCCGGCGGAAATAAAAGTTGTAATCTGCATGTTGAGTAATTTCTCGAACACCTTAGATGGAAAAGGAATCCTAGAGATCGGACGGTAGCTGCTAGGTTCTTTAGGGTACAGGTTAGGTTTCTTTAACAGAGGCAGGACTGAGGCTGTCTTCCACACTTCCAGGAACAGGCCTGACTGCATTATTTCTGTGAACACTAATCTAAGTTGCTCACTGAGTATTTCTGGGAACAGATGGAAAACTGTAGGAGGGCAGGGGTCAGATGGGGCTCCTGACTTGGTTGTCTTCAACACTTGAATGATCTGTACCACCATGAGCCAGGAAAAGGAGAAACCTGTGCCGGGTGCATGTGTATCTAGCCCTGGCTTAGTTATCTTGGAGGAGGATTGATTGCAATCTCTAACGGTTTTGTACAATGTCTCAACTTTGATTCAGAAAAATTGTCCTAGAGCGTTACAAAACTCCGGGTTATTCATCCTCTGAGATTTAGCTGGGAGATTGGCTAGTTTCTTTACTGTAGCGAACAGCTCTCTACTGGAGTTCTTAACCTCCAATAATTTCATTGTAAAATATTTGGGGCCATATTATCAAGCCTGGGCGATAAAATTATCGCCACTTTATCGGCAGTAAACTGCCACTAAAGTGGCGATAATGGGCTTGATAATATGCTCTATGGAATTCCAATCAAAGCTCATGTTAGATGTGAAGGACATCTAACATGAGCTTTGATTGGAATTCCATAGAGCATATTATCAAGCCCATTATCGCCACTTTAGCAGCAGTTTCCTGCCTATAAAGTGGCGATAATTTTGTCGCCCAGGCTTGATAATATGCCCCTTGCTTTTTTCCTCAATGATCAATTTCTTGTATTGTGACAGAGTATATGCATATTCAATTTTCCTAGCCTGATCGTAATTAGTTCTCCACTTTCTTTCGGACTTTCTGCATACTTTTTTCTGTTCTCTTAGTTTTTCTGAAAACTAAGGTTCAGAGTTTTTTTTCCTTTTGGGCAGAATGCTCTTTTTAGGGGCTACCGCAACTACCGCTGTTTTGACCCAGGCGGTTAATCCATGAACCACAGCATTGGAGTCAGAAACCAGGCTTGGTTTAGATGTGAGTAATAGGGCCTGTAGGTTAGGGAGGTTGATTTTGGCCCAATTATGGTAAGTGACCGAGGTGGGTGTGCTAATTGATTATGTTTTTGGCAGTTAGCCCGTACAGTGAGTATTATAGCTTTGTTGTCCAACCAAGGGACAGGGATAACTTCCTGAATTTTTAGCCTAGGATTAAAGGTAAAGATTCCATCCAGGGTATGTCCAGCGACATGTGTATCTTTGCAACTATCTGTCCCAATGAGAACCCTACCATAGTGTCAATAAGTGCAGTAGTGTTGTGGTCGGCTTCAATTTCTAGGTGATATTTAAAATCTCCTAATACTGTAAAATCAGAACAGTTTATACTGGGTTCCAAGAAGGGACTAATACTGTCCATCAGAGGGGTCCAGGCCTTCGGTGGACGATATGTAAGAATTCATTTTGGTGTATGGTTGTTATTAAGGAGTATCCGGAAGGTCAGCATTTCACAGTCAGGAGAGCTACCGGTTGAAGATCTAAACACTTTCAGTTTTTCTCTGGAAATGATAGCTAGCCCCCCGCTTGTATGTTCTATCAGCTCTGGTCATGGTATAGCCTGCGGGGAGTGCTAGTTTCAGCTCTGGGTCTGACGCTGCATCTGCCCAAGTCTCGGTTATAAAGGCCAGATCGAGCGTATGACTTTTTATCATTTCTGAGATTTCCATGTTATGTTTTACTAGTGAGCGCGCGTTAATTAACAAAGCTTTAATCCCCTTAGTGATATCCGTGAGCGCTGGTTTTTGATGAATTGTCAAGGTCTTCACTCTCTTTTAGGGAATGCCTTTCTTCTGGGGTCCAAATTTAAACCAGCATTTCGGGTTGCCTGGTTGAACTGTCCAGCTCCCAGCTTCCTTCATGGTAGGTGGTCCGAGTAGTGCATAGAAGGGTACTACAGAACAGACATGGTGTAGGTCACAGCAAGCACAGCTCGCCTGTGACCCTGTATATCTCACCCAACCATGTCCCACAAGACAACTGCACCCGCAGTTGTCTAACCACTTCTACGTCACACAGGGCCTTGAGATGTAATAAAAATACTACCTGAGCAGGCTTGGAGGCTGCAGTAACTTGACCACATCACCACTCATGCAAAACACCCGATGATTCCCCCCACACTCCCTTCAACCACTCATGCACCCTTTGCCCTCTCAGCGCTCCGAAACACAGCAGCGCGCTGAAGTCCCACACACCGCTCTACAAAGAACAGGTGACATGACACAAGTATCCAGGCTTTAAGTGGGATGAAAAAACTGGTGGGTCTCTCAAAGGGGTGTGGTCGATGTAATTAAGGGAGTGGTTTAAAACACATAAGCTAAAAGTATATGCTTACCAGTCTCTTCCCCGAAAAATTGGCTGCTTCTGTCATTGTATTCAGATAAATAATACTTGTCAAATTACACCTACAACAAGCCAGGACTATTACCTTTGTCAGTTGTTGTTAGCTGCTTAAGATAAATAAGCAACAGATTTGGCTTTGTTGTACATAACATTGAAAATGCTCCAATTCTGGGATGATGAGACTGTGAAAGAACTCTTTGAAGGCAGTGAGGGGGGGTATTGCTGCAGCAGTAAGATTTTTTTTCACCCTGAGGGCAAAAATGGTGAACCCAATAGAGACCCGTCTCAGCATCTGTGAGTAGTAAGCGAGAAATGTCCAGTTTTTTAAATAGTGTTTCGGTGGGAGACACTATTTAAACACCGGTAAATTTCTCTGTTTAACCCAGGCACTGCACAAAAAACGTGACATTTCTGTAATTTAGAGCAAAGTGTTGGGACACCGGGACACTGCTCCGAAAACTGGGACCGTCTGGGGAAAACCGGGACATCTGGTCACAATATCTATCAGCCTTCCATGTACTTTACAATGCCTCAGGAAAGCTAAGGTTTCATGGCAACACGAATATACACAGACTTCAAGGGCTATCTAGTGGCTGTTTACAAGTCATCGCTATTGCAGTTTAATCTCCATTAGGATTGACTACCAATGTGCAGCAGGCAGGAGACAAACACTTAGAAATGTGGGTCTTTAGTTGGCAGAGGTAGGCGCCTTTGACCAAATAGGGACCCTTGCTTCTAGTCAGGGTAAGAGAGATACACACTTTAAATAACCCCTGCTCACCCCCATGGTAGCTTTGCATGAGCAGACAGGTTTATCCCAAAGGCAATGTGTAAAGTATTTGTACCAACACTCACAGTAAAAACAGTGAAAACACCACAAATGGACACCACACCAGTTTAGAAAAATTGAATATCTTAATCTAAACTACACAAGACCAAAACCACAAAGATCCAACATACAAAACTCAGTAGAAAATCTTTTGAAAGGTTGTTACAAAAATAAACTCATAGATGATGAAATGTGACTCATAAAGTACCTGGGATGCGTAACGCAAAACAGACAAAAGGGTCGCAGAGACGGTGATGCGTTGACTCTTCCTGCTCTCCGGTTTCGATGCGGCAAGATGGCGCCTCGATGCGTTGTGACGATCCGGTGCGTTGCGAGAAAATGGCGTCTTGACTGCAATGCGACAACATAGAAGCGATGCGTGAACGCCCGACGGACGTGCGGCAAACTCTGTGGTTTTCTGAGCCGTGACAGGCCCTGCGACACGCTTCTCCAGTGATGCGACGACACCCTTGGTAACTGCGACACGCTTTTCCGGTGTTGCAGTGGCGATAAGCAGCAGCGCGCCTCTTCGGCAGTGTGACTGCCCTGTGACATGCTTCTCCGGTGATGCGATGGCACCGTCTGTGCAGCGGCACGCTTCTCCGGGGATGCGACGGTGAACAGCGGCAGCGGCAACACGCTTCCTCATTGATGCGACAACAGCTGCTGCAGCGGCGTCCCGCTTCTCTCTTGTTGCGTCGTGCTTCCAGCTCCCTTCAGTAAAAAGGCCTAACACACAGATACAGGCTCTCCTGGCAGCCTGGAACTCGCAGCAAGGAAGTTCAGGGAAGCTGGGGATGAAGTCCTTTTGTGCCTGGGACTTCAGAAACAGGAGGCCAGCTCTTCTCAGGCCCTTGGAGACTTTCCTTCAGAGGGACACAACACAGAGCAAAGACCTTCTTTAAGCAGTGGACACAGCACACAGCAAAGTCCTTTAGTTTTCTCCTCAGTAGAATCAGCAAACTTCAGGCCAACCCCAGACACACAGCAAGGGCAGTACTTCTCAGTCTCTTCAGCTGCTCTTCTTTGGCAGGGATTCCTCTTGATCATGAAGTAGTCTTGGAAACATTTATATCCCTGTGTTTCCAGAAAAGGAGGCCAGCTCTTCTCATGCCCTTGGAGACTTTCTTTTCAGGACACAGCACACAGCAAAGTCCTTTCTTCATGCAGGGGACACAGCACACAGCAAAGCCCTTCTCCTTTCTTTGGCAGAAATAGCAACTGCAGGCCAACCCCAGACACACAGAAAGGGCAGTACTTCTCCTTCAGCTCTTCAGCTTTTCTCCTCAGCAGAGGTTCCACCTTGATTCCAAAGTAGTCTAAAGTTCAGGGGTTTCAGCTCTCATACTTATACCCCAAACGTCTTTGTTCTCTATTTGTGAGGGATCCTGGACCCAGTCCAAAGCAGTACTGGGTGCACTCTGCCAGTGCACAACTTCTTCCTTTGTTAGTGGGGGCCAGGGTCATCAGACACACCACCGGAGGTGGAGCCAGCATTGTGGAAGGCAGGTACAGCCCTATTCAGGCCCAGGTGTTACTTCTCCCACAACTCCAAATGCAGAGAGGTCTATTCAGCCTAGTGCTGACTCACCCAGACTCCTGGAGCCACCCCAACCCCTGTCACTCTCAAACCAGACAGTCAATCCACAAACAGGCAGAGGCACACAGAAAGGTTGAACAAGAAAATAGCCACTTTCTAACAGTGCTCATTTCAAATACTGAATTTAAAAAGCAGCCTTCCTAAAAGATGTGTTATTAAATTCTGAGTTTAGGGATACCAGATTCCAATTTTCTATGGGAAGATATGTAGGTAAACATGTTACACAGCATTCCTTATTCTGTCCTATGGGAAAGATAGCCTTTCAATAGTGAAAAACGAAATTGGCAGTATTTCACAACACGGCCAAATATCCCTTCAGAGCTTGATTCTCAGTGGAAGCTGTGGACGAGCAGTCAAAGGCTCCCTCAGGGGAGGGGGAGAGTGACGGGGGAGTATAGATACTGGTGAGTGAACATGACTCATAACTCAAAGTGCATACAGTACTAGTAACAAAAAATCAATGTCCAGACAAATCCTTCCTTTTATAAGAAAAAGAAGTATTTTATTTCTAACTCTACACATAACAACATTCATGAGCAAGAACACAATCCCTTGAGGTTGGGGCTCTGTTAGTTCTCAGGCACATCCCTGTCTCACCTGCTACCTTCTAACATGGTCAGGGTTATTCCCCATTCAATCATGACTACATCTAGGGAATGCTCACTAATTGGCCATACTCGAGAGTTCTCCGTTGACTCTTTAGGAATTCGTCAAAAGTGTCTATAATGCTGTAGCAGCGTCAGCAGCGGGTCCCCTCCTGGGCTTCACAGACCCAGTTCTAATCGTACCTGCTCTGGCTCTATGGAAGCATTCAGTGGTGCAGTGAGTGCTCTCTCTGTAGATGCTCACAAGTCATGATCTTGTTCTGTGGAGACAGACTGCTCGTGCTACATTCGGCAGCACCACACAGGCACAGGCAATCTCCCTCAAGCAGCTGTGCCAGCTTGTCCCAACGGAGCAGCCACTGCTCCGCAAAGTTGAGGCAAGTCACTCTTTGCCTCACTGGGGTATTTGATCTGCCAGCTCCTGACTGGAGCCAAGCGATGGTAAAACATCTCCGGCAGAGTCCTTTAAGTTTGTTGGGAAATTAGTAAGGTGCAGATATTAGTGTGCGGGCTTAACCAGCAAGTCACAACTGTAATATTCTGTGCGGATAACAACCTAAACTTCTACCAATATTGGTACAGGCATCCTCTTCAAGCATACAGGGCTCCCGCAGTAGGGCTTCTCACTGGACTCTGCTCCATCCAACGTTCTCCTCTTACTCACAGGGCACTCGGGTCTTGGCCAGCAGGCAGGCACTGGTGCTCTATGCTTCAGAGGAGGTGATCTTGTTTTTCCCTGGGTGATGTCCACTCACCCAGCAGGGAGACTAGCCGACCTATTTCGCTAGTCCTGGTCACAGGCAGAAGTCCTGCACAGCTTCCCTTTCTCAAGCAGCCCGGCCGGCTGCTTGGCAGACAGCAAATTTTGGGGTCTCAACCTCCCCTTCTTCTAGTCCATTCCCAGACACCAAATGTGATTTAAATTTATAGGGGTCGATTAGGATGGTGGAAGGACCCCCACCGCCAGCCATGTAGTGGCAGTCCTTCCGTCCGCCGACCGGGAGTTTCTTGCCCCCAAATTAGGATGGCGGAGGAATTGTTTTCTGACCACGGCGGATAAAAAGACCGTCTGCCACTTGTCCGCCAGAAGCAATTATTCAGAACCAGGGATCATAAAATGGTGGTGGTGCCTAGCAGGCACCGTTCACCAAATTATGATGAGGGAAATGTCATGCCTTTCCATGGCGGCCAGGCCGCCATGGAAAGGCTTGTGGGGATTACTTAGGGGTACCTATTGCGGCCACCATGTGTTGGAGGAGGTGATTGTGCACTTGGGGGGTACACATGGTACCCCCTACATTTCACAGCACTACTTGCCAGGCACTGTGTGGTGCCTGCCACATAGTGCAGTGAAGTTCACAACATGGCTTTTCGCTTCGAGGCGGGTGCTGCTGTGAGCAGCATTCGCCGCAATGTTAACAACCAAAATGCGACCGCCATGGTGACAGTTGCATCCTGATTTGGTATGCGGGCCCGCCGCATGTATTGCGGATGGTCCCGGTTTGCCACAGGATGGCCGACAGACTCAAGTCTCTCTTCCATCCTAATGACCCCCTGAGTCTTTGAAGTTTAATGTTGGGGTTTTGCATCTTTTGAAGAGTATATTTTATATTTTCTACTTCCCTCTTGAAAGGCTCTCTGTCACAGCATGAAAGACTCTGAAGTTGATAGACCCACAACACAGTTCACAGGAGTGACCAGGGTTCACACCTGGATGTCAGCCACAGTGATAAGTGCATCAAAAGGTCAATCCTATCTCCAGGCACTACTCATTATGATTTCCTTATTAACCCCATCTCCTTCTGAGATGTGTTGAGGCCACTTCCTTGTGTCCTATCACTGAATAAAAGAGTAACCTTTTAAATTGTAAATGGGCAGTCTATTCCTCCCTTTCTTCAGTATGTGTTCCACCTATCTCTGAGAAATTCGAAATGCACAAATCTGTCTAGGGGGTCCTCTACTCCTCATGTCTTCACCAGGCAGGCCTGGGCTTCTCAAAATGGCACCTTATGTCTTCCACGTAGGGTACCATTTCAGGCACACATACACATAGTACACATTCACAGCACACTTATTGGCCAGCACAGTTACTTCCATGCATTGTGCCATTACAGCTACACATACATTTAGCACACACACACAGTCTGTGTGCACTGTTCAGTACTTAAGCTTTTCTGTATTGTTCCGAGGTGTGCTGTTTGCAAACACATGCACTGCCAGCACACATACTCACCATGTGCACATCACACAATTCACCCTTCATGTGTTGCACTTCATGGAAGCACACATACACTCACCACATGCTTTGATTGCGCATGCACTGCACAGGGTTACATCTCTCATTTGATTAATTCCTCAAAGCCAAAAATACACTCACCACATGCACTAACCACACATATACTGTACGGTATTACTCTATCCCTGTACTGTAACTTTCCCAGGCACACATACATTCTGGGCAGAGTTACTATTCTTGCACTGTTCAATACTCCACATCTACCTGACATATGCCATGGGTGAGTACAAGGGGAGTACACCTTGGTTAAGCTGCCAAAAGTTTAAAAAGGTGAGTGAGATTGTAGGCCTCACTCCACTGACAAAGGGTAAAAATGACCTGTTCAGTACTACTGATCACTACACCATATGCTGCCACCACCACGTTTTTGCTGTTTAACTCTTGGTGATGGAAATAGCCTTTCACCACTTTGAGGGTAGTTCTTTGGGCACCACTTTTGGTCCAATAAGACTGCAATCTGTGAGACAGGCCTATGTCATGGTACATATACATTATCACTGTTATATAAGAGAAACAACTCAGCAATAGGGATCCTGACAACAGTAGAGTTGGCTACTGAAGGCAGGGTACATGTCTAACCATGCAGAATACTTTACCAACCCAACATTGTCTTTTCAATTATTCCCACTGCCCCAACACATTGTAACCATAAAGTCATAAATGTGAGGTACTGAGTAATGCACTGTGAGAAGAACTTTACATTTTAGACAAGTCAAAATGAAAAAGGAAATCAAATTATTATGGCAAAGTTTTGAAAGAAGAAACCTAAATAAAAGAATGCTACCAGGCATTAAGCAAAGTTGAGAAATAGGTGAAGGTGTGAGGATTGATGAAATTAAGGTTAAAATATCTTGAGGTGTGGTTGAGGAGAAGATACACTTCAGGTGAGGTTCAAGTGAGGCTAAGTTAATAGGAAGGTTGCAGTAAGTGACTGGGGCATTAGTTTGAGGATGAGCTAAGGTTTATGTGAGGTTGTGGCTTGGGGGGTCTGGAAGAGGCTGAGGTTGATGTTAAGGTGATGGTGAGCTTGATGTAAGGCAAGCATGAGGAGGATATGTCACTGAGGTAACACTAACCGGATGTCAAGGAAGATAGGTTTAGGTGAATTTGAGCCAAAATTGACATATAAATGGATTGTGTGAGATTATCCTGATGCATGGTTGAGCTGAGAATGTGAGATTTAGATGGAGTTAATGTATAGTTGAGGTGTATGTGCAGATAAGATGAAGAGGGGCAACCATGAGGCTGGGGCAAGCTTGATGTAAAGGCAAATTGAACTGGATTTTAAAGGTAGAAATTGGTAATCACAGGTCAGAAATTGACACTCTAAAAGATCACCTTTACAGTCTGGTGCATTTACATTGCACTAAGATTAATCAGATTTCCCATCAATTGTCCTAGACTTAAAGGAAAGATGAGGCCATGTTGGCTCCTAATATATCTAGTAATAAATTACTGACTCATCTCTTTGCACTGCATGGCTTGTTCATTTCAATCTGCAAAACTCTTTGACATAGTTTCTGCTTTCTGAACTCCCTTATCCACCTTCAGAATAATAAGGGAAAGTAAACCTGAAAGGAGCAGTAGTTCTTTTGACTGACAAATTTGTTGAAGGTTTGCATGGACATTATAAGCCAAGCTGAAAATATAGCTTTAGTGTGGTGTGTAGTTACCATCATCTTATATTGCAACTGGTTGGATCACTGATTCTACCAACACCTGTGCTGTTAAAATCCTTCTGAAAAGGTACCACTATAAAAGCAAGCTATTGAAATATATGAAGGCAGATCATTTTTCAGAGTACCTTTATCGTTCCTTTTCCTAAAGATTTGATTTGAAAAATAAGAATGAATAGTGAATTTTTACTGTAGCTTCTTACTTAACAATAAAGGCTATATAATTTAAAAGTGAACGTCTATATGTTAATTTTCTTCCTGTATATCAACTTTAAAGAAGGAGAGCCTGCATTCATAATATTACCAAAGATAATTGATCACGTCATTTCATGTACAGAAGACAGTATCAGTGGCACTAGGTATTCACAGAGAGTAACTTTCAGTTGGAAATGGTTCTTGGTGCTGAAAAGAAGTACTGTTCATGATGAACTACGAGTTCAAAAGAAAGATTTTTAAGGCCTTTCTGAATTGAGAAAGAGACTGATATATATTGCATTAGGTTGTATTCTCTTCAACATGTAAAAGCATCAAGTAGTTTATTCACCACACCCTTGTGGGTTTTGGTGCAATGATTCATAGCTACCAGTTAGCACACTACTTCTGCATAGTGGTGCTCATTGCTGGAGCACGGGCGATACCATCCTCTCTTCATTATGGTGTATGGATTGTAGGAAGGTGGATATCTGACTATGGTTACCCCCAACGTTTTGCCTAGTGTTTAGCTGGTTTTTTACTTAGTTGGCCTGGGATCCTGCTATTCAGGGCCCCAGGCTACCCGCTCTCTCTCTGTAAAATGGACTCCATGGTCCACACGAGAGTGCATTACGGGAGAACATGGCGGCTAGCAGGCGTGGCTAGTCGGGAGACTCTGGAGCCTCGGGTGTCTGTGCTGTGCGGAGTATGAGCGGACTATGAGCGGGGCAGCAACGTTAAAAATGCTGCTCTAACCTTTTTTTTTGGTATTTCTGGTATTCTCGGCGCAAGTAACTGCTACAGTAATACAGTAGCCGCCAAGTCCAGGACCAAACAACAACTCAGGTTGGCTGGCGGAGTGGCGGAGGCTGGAGAGGCTGGAGAGCAGAGGTGAGCAGGCGGAGCCGTAACCCGAGTTACAGAGTGCTTGTACCGGCTCCGAGCTTCTACGACGTTGACAGCGGGAGCGAGAGCAGTTTCTGATGTGTTACAGCATTTTCTCTGTTCCTATCGGCTTTTTGAACAGATGCAAACAAACGACTTAGGTTGGCTGGCTGGGGGGAAAGTGGAAAGCGGAGCCCGGGACATAAGGTGCTCGCATCAGCTTTTTTGAGTTTCCTGATCACTGAATGGCGGCGGTAGCGAGAGCGACTTGAAAAAACAGAGCTGGTCACCGAAAGTTACTGAAGGGAAACAGATTTGCTGATATCTGGTGTTTTTCGCTGTTCTCATCACTTTTCTTCGTGACAGAGCTTAAATAAATAAACAGTCTGGAGAGGCTCATTCATACTGACACGGCTGGGGCCGTGACTCCTCTTCTGCCACGCTCTGCTACCTGCACCTTAAAGGTAGGAACATATGATGCATCTAAACAGGGTTTAATACGATGGTTCAAGGCTGCATACGAGCTCAAGAAGGGGAGAAGAGCTGGTTATAGATATAGTTTTTACTACCCAGGGGGAAAAATTGAAACTATAAAATGGAATTTAAAACCACCAAACCCACAATGTAATGGGCTAAGTGAGACTTTGAAAGATCTAGCCCTATTAACCCCAGACTTGCATATGTCAGAAAGAGAGACTCAAGGCTCCCAGGCTTCAGGATATACTCTTAGGAGCAAGGAGGGAAAGCAACCCAATTTAAATGCCCCTCTAGATACTCCTCTTACTGCTATTTCAAAATCTAAAATAAAATCTCTAAAAATAGCTGGGAAAAAAGGTGCTAAAGCACAGAAAAAACGAAACCACCTCCTTCCTTGAAGGCATATTTTAAAGCCGTGCCTTCAGTATTAGAACTTAAATTGTCGGAAGAGGCTTTAGGTGGGGTGGCCATAAGTAGCCTGGAAACTACCAACAAGTACCAAGCTTTGGAGGGGCTAGAGATGGACTTGGGGCTCGAGGAAATCTCTCAGCCTGTAGAAACCTTGAAACAAAACACTATACATAGTTCTGAGGATAAGGATTTTGAATCAAGAGAAGAAGCCCTAACACATATAATGAATTCTAATAGTGAGGACAGCTTAACTGTAGTCCCTACAAATGTTTCAGATATAGACCAGTCAGTGATATTAATGCTAAAAGCCCTGAGTCATGAGGTTAAAAGTGGTTTCGAAGCCACACTAGTTAATCAGCAGGAGATCAAGGAGAAATTTGATGCTTTAGCTGCTAGAACTACTGATTTAGAATCCTCATTAGCAGAACTAAAAAAGTCTGCTACTCAACATACAAAAAAGCTGGAGGATCTCAGACTGAAGGAACAAGGACTCCAAGAGAAAATGGAATCCTTAGAAAACGCACAAAGGCGAAATAATCTACACCTCTTAAAAATTCCAGAAGGGGCAGAAGGGGGGAATATCAAAGCTTTTGTGGCTAGATTGATTAAACAAACAATAGATCTAGAGATGTCTGAAGAAGAAATAATAAAAGATATCCAACGAGTTCACAGGGACCCATTCAGGCAGAACCCAAACAAGAGCAGGCCTAGGAAGATCCTAGTACACTTTCTGACGTACACTCTAAAAGAAGAGATCCTCAATAGGGCATTAAGAACCAGCGAGCTTATGACAGACGGCTTTTCTTATCTAATCAGATCAGATGTGTCTTCCATCACAGCATCTAGACAGTGGGAGCTTGGTAAGTTGCTAGAACCTTTTAAACAACTTGGCGCTACCGCTCAGCTAAAATTTCCGGCATCACTGAAAGTGATGTATAAAAATAAAATGAAAGTCCTAAAAAGGTTGGATGAGGCAGAAGAATACCTACAATTACTCACAGATGACAATTTAAGAGAGCAAGACAATGAACAGTTAAGGCACTGAGAATTTCAGCTTATGCATTAACTACCATTAAAATTTAGCTATATATTTTCAATGCTCTCTTTGTATATAGAGTAGACACCCGGGAGAAAGAGTCTTAATGACCCAAGCTGGCCAGGAAAAGGAGGGGGGTTCTCCAGGGGAGCACGGGAGGGTCAGGACGGGGGGAGGGAGGGGAAGGCACTGGGTGGGGAGCATCTGGGGGGAAAAAACAAAAAAATGTCCAAATCGCCACATTCAAAGTTTGATTTTAAACACATTTATTATGAGAAATAATGCAGGATAGGGTAACTCAGTCATCATACCTTAATATTCTTTCATGGAACGTTAATGGGTTACGGGTTAAGCATAGAAGAGAGAGAATTCTTCAGTACTTAAAGGATGCACCTGAAAAAGTTTTTATTTTACAAGAGACCCACTCTACCGAACAAGAATTAAGAGATATCTTCAAAGGAAAAAAATGGATTCAGCAGGTGATAACCACCTCACAACCAACTACTACCAAAGGGGTGGCTATACTGATTAAATCTAATTCAGAGATAACTTTGTTACAATCCAAGTGTGATAGAAAGGGAAGGTGGGTCATAGCAAAAATAAAGCAACATGCATTCAAGTTCACGATTGCGGGGTACTATGGTCCTAATCTGGATGACACCCTTCCTCTTAAAGACCTCTTTGTTGAACTTTTAGATTATGAGGATCCGGTGATTCTTGCAGGAGATTTTAACCTAGTACTCGATCCTCAGCTAGATAAATCTACCACTGTAAGGTTCACACATAATCCCAAAACTAGAGCTGTTCTATCTAATGCGATTATCCAGTTTGGATGGAAAGATATCTGGCGACAAAAAAATGGTACAAAAAGAGAATTTACTTTCCACAATAAGAAATTACGGAATAAGTCTAGATTAGACTTTTTCTTGATTGCAGAACACCTAGTTCAGCAAGTGGTGGAGATAAAACATCTTGGTGCCCACATCTCTGATCACTCAGCGGTCACTCTAACTTTAAAATTGTCAGGCCCACAGCTGGTTAAGAGATACACAATAGATAGAAGTATTCTCTTGGAAGAGGAAATAGTAGATAAAGTACTCGAGGAATCTAACGAGTTCTTTACTTTTAATTTAGGTACTGCTCCACTTTCGGTTGTCTGGGACACATATAAAGCCTTTTTGAGAGGGCGCTTATTAGCATTTCAGATCGCAAAATATTCAGCATACAAGGCACAAATTTCACAGATTGAAGCAAGGATTAAAGCTCTTGAACAGGATGCACTAGATCCTAGCCTGACTGATCAAGAGAATAATAAGAAAGATTTGCTAGCATGTAAATCACAGTTGGAACAGTTACTAGATGATAGGCTGAGGAAACGATGGTAGGCTAGCTCATTAGCACATTTTGAATATGGCGAGGCCAGCGGAAAACTTTTAGCCTGGAAAACAAAAAAAGATATCAAGAAGAACTCTATTAAGGAAGTACAGATATTAAACACAGATGTCATCTCAGATAAAAGTACAGATATTGATCAGGCTTTCTACCACCATTTCGATGAAGTATATAGAGAAGACCTCCTACCACAACAGCAATTAATACAGTCGTGGCTAGATCAATATCAGGTTAAAGCTTTAGATGATCAGGCCTCTAACAATCTTAATAGAGATATCAGCTCCATTGAAATAGCTTCGGCAATTGATTCCGCTAAAAAAAGTAAGGCTCCAGGCCCTGATGGGCTACCTTCCGAGATATATAAAGTGCTTGCACCGGTAATAATACCAGTTTTGAAATTACTTTTCACCTCTATATATGAGGGAGGAGGCAAAATTCCTGTCTCTTGGAATGACGCCATAGTGGTCCTTATTTTAAAGCCAATGAAGAGACCATTCCAATGTGACTCATATAGGCCAATCTCCCTCCTTAACACGGACTATAAGCTCATGGCAAAAATATTAGCAGAAAGATTAAATGGGGTAGCAGGCCAATTGTTGCATCTAGACCAAAAGGGCTTTGTTAGAGGTCGCTCTATACAAGATCTTACACAAGCTTTGGTGGGTGCAATAGATGTTGCCTCTCAATTTAAAATTCCACTAGCGGTTATCACATTAGACACTGCCAAGGCTTTCGACCGCGTTAACTGGGCATTTCTAGTCAAAGTATTAGAAAAAGTCAATCTAGGGAGAAATTTTTGCAGGGCAATAGCAGCATTTTACCAGGCTCCGACAGCTAGATTATTAATAAATGGAAGCCTATCTTCTCCTATAAAAATTCAGAGAGGAACAAGACAGGGGTGTCCGCTTTCCCCCTTGCTCTTTGATCTATATATGGAATCGTTCGCAGAAAAGATCAGACAAGATCAAGATATTATACCTTTTAAATATAACAACTGGGTAAAAAAAGTCGCTCTAAATGCGGACGATCTCATGCTGTACACTGTCGACCCTATCAAATCAATTCCTCTCTTATATAAAGCAGCAGAGAACTTTGGTCAAGTGTCTGGTTACCTGAATAATCAATCCAAATCAGAATGTATGTGTTGGAACATTACCCATGCAAACTCCATTACAATTTTAAAACATCAAATCAGATATTTAGGAATTCAAATCACGCAGGACATAAATCAACTTGCTGAAAAAAATCTCTCTAAAATTCAGAAAGAAATTGAGGAATCCTTGAAAAGTTGGTCACTCTTGCCTCTGACCCTAATTGGAAGAATCAATGTAGTAAAAATGATGCTGCTACCGAAATTAATATACATATTCCAGAACATTCCACTTGCCTTCAATGAAGCCAAACTAAGTAAGATTCAAGCCAATTTCCAATTTCCAATTTAAAACATTTATAAAGCGCAGCGTGCACCGTACGGTTTCTTGGCGCTAGTGGAGAGTTCGACAACTGAGACAAAATAAAACCTGGCGTAGAAAAGAGGGGAAATTACACGGAAAAGGCCTGTTTGAAGAGAAACGTTTTTAGATCTTTACGAAAGGAGAGATAATGAGTGGCAGAACGGAGGTGATCAGGGAGGGAGTTCCAGAACGTGGGGGCTAGGGTAGAGAAGTTAGTTCCACCCCACTTTTTACGTTTGAAACGTGGGATCTGGAGGAGGGATTTGGAAGAAGAGCGAAGCTCTCTGGTAGGGACGTATTCCAAACGGAACTCCTTTATTTGGGCCTCTAAAGGCATAAGGATTTCTTGGAAAAAGCTTCGCAGGAAGAAAAGCAAGGGTGGATTATGCGCACCAGATCTGAGAGTGTATGCCTGGACCCTACTATTGAAAGCGGGAATAAGGTTATTTGACACCCTAGGGGAGACAGAAACAGACTTTGTTTCAGAACATGTTATCAGAGATCCAGGGAGGATCTAATGCATTTTTGTTTAAGTTTGAGACATGCGGTACTTTAAAAAAGTAAGACTAAAGGTTTTTAGAGACATGGCACATGTGTGGGCCAGAGCTAGAAGAGCGCTGAATATTCCATACTACTCCGCTCTTGCCCCAATATGGGACTCTCCTGGCTCTCCTGAATGGACTAAAGATTTATTATCTATCGCTTTGCAGAATGCTAATATCAGAACATGGGGCCAGTTATTGCCTGGATGGAACCTTTTAAGCTGGGAAGACATTTCTGTTCTCACAGATAAGAATCTATCTAAATTCAAGTATCTTCAAATTAAAAGCTGGACTCAGGCTGTTAAAGGGGATAAAGGTGTCAAGACTGTTCTTGATGAGCTCCTAATGAAGAAACCTAGAACTCTTAAAACATCAGTCCTTTATTGGATAATACTCGAGGAAGAAGATGGAGAATTTGCCCTCCCTGATCAGCTATGGAGGGATCAAGTACTGGATACCGACTTGCAGAATTTATGGCAAGTATCCTTTGATTTATTACATCTCACGGTCTCACCTGCCAATTTAAAGCGGAATCACTTGTTTTCTCTTCATAGAGTATATTGGTCTCCAGCCAGGCTTGCTAAATTTTCGAAGGGGCCTACTCCCTGTTGTCCAAAATGCAATTTGGAAAAAGCAGATGACTTGCACATGTTCATGACCTGCCCCGCACTCAGAGAATTTTGGTTTGATATACAAGAAGGTATGAAAGCCCTTTTTGGGTATGAAATACAGGTTAGTACGCAACAAGTTTTTTTTGGAATTCCTTCTAATTATGGGAATGTATCACGAGATAATAATAAGTTATTTTTATATCTAATTGTCTTAGCCCGCAGGGAAATATGTAAACTATGGGTGAGCACCACTATACCGACATATGTAAATTGGATCAGGGCAATTAGGCACACTCTCAGTTTAGACAGTGTGGTATGGAAGAGAAGGAAGCATTTTTGGACTCCCTGCATTATTTGGCTCGATGGTTTATAACAACTTTGTCCAATGATTAGCCCTTTCTGCAGAATGATCCACCCGAAGATCAGTCTAAGGGTCTGGAAAAGTGAGAGACTGAACTGACTGTCCACATGCTCGCATTGTGAGATTTATACTGGGTGTCTGCACAAAGAGCTCCCATAAAGATTCTTGGTACAATCAAATACAAAAAAATCTTTATCGGCGTATGAGGACAAAAAAAAAAAATGGACTCCATGTACTTTAGGTACATACCTGATTGGGTATTGGGTCATCTCTGTGAGCCCCTGTATAGTGTACCATAGGTACCCAGGGCATAGGTGCATCCAAGGCCTACCAGGGGCTGCAGCATGTATTATGCCACCCCTGGCTGGCCATCCAAACTGACACCACAGGCTGATCACTCAGCTTGGGTAAGGTGGTGTAATCACCCCTTACTTAGTATTCCTATATCTAACCTTATATATAGACACATATGCACCTATAAGTCACTCCTATGGTAGGCCTCGACAATCCTGGAGGCAGAGTGCTTGGTTTTATGTGGGAGGGTGCTCTGGCATGAGCTGAGCCCTTCTGCAGCTTTCAGAACCATGTCCTTATAGCTGTTCCATGACATAGCCATACCATATACTTTAAGTGCATTATAATCCTCGCGGTTAAATGCTAACTTTGGTTTGATATTATCAAAACATGTCGTGTAAGGTGTCAAACACTTTGGAATACTACCCCCCCTACCCGCCAATTCTGGCGGCGGGGGGTAGCATTCCACCCTTCTAGAGGGAAAAGTCATGTATGTTACTGCTTTACCCGGCTAAAGTTAAACAGAGCCTCAGCATCACAAAATGGATGCTGCTGCCACAGACACGAGTCTGACCTCCTGCAGCTGGAGGAAACTCCAGCAAGGCAGGCCTGGTCAATAGGTTTCCTGTTGAGGGAGGTGCTGGCACCTCCCCAGACAGCCAGTAGTGTATTGGGGCAGGGTGGGTTGAATGGAAAGATGTTTTTCCAGACACTGCCTGGGGCACACAAGGTGCTCCATGCATAGCCCGGTCAAACCAGTTGCTAGGGCACTCCAGCCCCAGCTCTGGCGCGAAACTGGACAAAGGGAAAGGGGTGTAACCACCCCCTTCCCCAGGTCCACCCATAGGAGAGACCTAGCAGGTAATACAGCTCCTTAGTTTGGTATAAAGTTAGGAGCTGTGTCTAGAGACATCAGATTACCCTGGAAAGAAACTATGAAACAGAACTCTTGGACTTCGACATTCTATGCTGACTAGAAGACTGAAGAAGATCTCCCTTATGGTCAAGGAGTGACCACCCTGTTCAAACAGACACCACCAGTAACTTGCCGGTTTGCTTTGTCGACACTCCAGCAGGAACCTGATGACTCAGCGACTCAGAGACTGGACTTCCAGACTTCTCCGACTTCGATCCACATCCACAGCAAAGCTGACACCTGTGGCGGACACGAGACCGGTTATCCTGGACTACCTGCACTTTGCTAATTGTGCAATGACCGAGGCACCCTCGCAGTTGTGCATTGGGGTAAGAGAAGCCTCAGACCCGAGCATCATTTGCACCAGAGCACAGCCCTCCTCACTCCACGAGTGCCGTGTGGGGCCCGCTCCTGCATTTCAGCTCCACACGTCTTCCCGGTTGCTAGCCTATTGGCTAGTGAGCCCCCTGTAGATGATCCTTTGAATTTTCAATGCTTGCCTGGTTGCTCTGTGCTTGCTCCAGCTTCCCTCCAAAAGAGAAGCGCCTCAGACCTTGCTGGTCTGACCTGAAGCCAATCTTCACTTCCTGCGTGGGTTGCGGTTACCAAGGCTTGTTGGGTTCAATCCGGATACCGACACCGCAGTCAACTAGATCCTTTGTGGGACAGCTCGAATCCAACTCCTGGTCATCGTCCACACCTCCTGGTCCTCGTGGTTGCAGAGACAAGCTTCACCTCTTCACCTCTTTGCATCGCGACATCACCTGGTTCCATCCTAGTTCCATCTGGTCACTGGCTAATGACCCAGACTCTGTCCCCTCTGCTTTCAGGTTCTTTACAGCTTCGATCCACCCTTGAATCCACCCGGACACTCTTCCTTCGGCCGCCTGCAGTACTTCTTTTGCAGGTCTCCATTGAAGGCATCGACGAAACCCGACACGAAAGAACACCTATGCACCCGGCTTCTCTGGGTGAGGTAACTCGAGTACTCCGGTGCTCCCTTGGGTATTGACTATCCAAGTCTCCTAGTTAAAAGGGGTTTTGTCGTAGTCCACTCGGAAGTGCCTTTAATCTATAACTTTGTGAATCCTTCATTCTCCATTGAAGTCAATGAGAACACGCGTCTGTGTTTAGACACTGCAGGTGCCGCCCGTGGGTCTCCTACTTCCTAACCTTGTGTTCTGTAGTGTAGCCCCAGTTATTCCCTAGGCCCCAGGCCTATTCACTATTCCTGAAGTGGTCCTTATACCACTTACTTAGTATATGGTTCGTGAAGCCCCTAGGGCAGAATTGTATTTGTGCAACTTAAAGTATGCTGAATGAGTAACTTGTAATGTATTTTGATCTCTGTCCTCATAAAGAGTTCAGAGGGGTTGTGTTAGAAATAAATACACATATATATTTGATATATACCTTGTGTGGTGTCCTTTCATTTGGTATTCAACGGATTATATATGGTAAAACAGCCGGCTTCACATGCTCTCTGAGATTTTAGCCTAAGACTGCTGGTCCGTGCTACCACTAGGATAGCTTGTCTTTAAGGTTGACTTTACAACCATCACAAATAAGAGTTGTTTGGACTGGTGCAGGGTGCCCATATTCCAGGCCAACTTCTCACAATGATGGCATGTATGCGCTTTACAGTCATCATGGTGGACAAAACACCAAGAGGAATTGCATTGGTCATTGTGGTGGTGGTTTCCTACCTCAACTATTGCAACAAGAAATACATGGAGGACGTATGCAAAACCATCTCTAAATTTCAGGGTTTGCTGGACAATGATTCTCCCCTCACTTCAACTTAAAGTTAGCCATAAAATCCCTGTTTTGACTCCAGTACAAGGAGCCTTGAAGTTGCCTGCCCTAGCTCAGAAACCCCTAAACAAGTGGACCTATGACCCTTCCATCCGCACCAGTCCACAAAATGGTCAGGCCTCCCTGAAACTGCATCCTCTCTACAAGGTGAGTATAAGTGATCAGAGAGGCAACCATGCACCACAAGGCTCAATTCTGAAGCAAACTACACAGCGTTAATCAAAGCAGTGAAGGGCCACCTACTTCTTTCAGCCTACAGTCACTGCTCACCTTTGACTGACCGACTAACAGTCCCCACCCCTTTTCCCTCGCAAGTTTGTAAGAATGCTTCTAAGTGGTCATCCAAGTAGCACATTGTGCAAAGCTCGCTTAAAGAAAGATCCGTACTATGTGTGAAAAAGGCCATATGATATGTCACTTGTGAACTAGAGATGCCATATGCATGTTAGTGAATTTAAAGTACTTGTGCACAGAAGGGGTGATACAAACATACATTTTTCCTGTAATACTTATGCTAACAATGAGCAATGCTTAATTTCTTGCAGTGCTTATGCAAATATTAAATCACTCCTGCAGTGCCTGTGTGAGCAAATCCTGCAATGTCCATACAAGCAATAAGCAATTCCTGTTATGCCACCATAAACAATTTTTGCAATGCCTCTGTGTACATTTGCTGCAATGCTTAAGCAAGCAATAAATCATTCCAGCAATGCCTATGTAGACACTTCATGCAATGCTTATGCAAACAATAAACAATCCCTGCAATTGCTCCATAAAGAATTCTTGCAATGGCTGTGTGTACATTTCCTGAATTGCTTATGCAAACAATAAATATGTCATGCAATGCATGTGTGAACAATCCTGCAATACTTCTGAAAACGAGTCCTGTAATGCATGACTAAGGCCTGCAATGAATAATTCCAACAATGTGCACTTAAAGAAGCGCCCAGAGGTAGGGCATAGTGAATATCAGCTTAAGCGAGGTTGCCAGTAGGGCCGAATACATTGTTTATGACTCCTTTTTAGGTCGAGCTAGAACAGCGCATGCGCTGTTTGTTGCTCGACTTTTGGTAAAAGGGATACTGAAAATGCTAAAAATAAAAAATATGTGTAAGAGGGTCTAGGGGATAGTATTTATAGACCAACCAAACTCCACACTTTCTCTCAAGCCAGTGTTTGGGCAAGCTATGTCAACCTGGTGAGAAGTTTATTTTGAGCATTCGAGGTTTTTTTGTCAGTTTTTAGACTGACTTTCTCCCTGTAGTTATATATACTGAAAATGCTACCCAGGCGTTTGCTGGCTGGCTACAAGCTTGAGTGCAAGTGCGAGTGCACGCATGGCCATCTGCCTTTCCTGCCTTTCCTTTATCATGGGTAATTAAGCACCTCTCTCCGGGCACCCTTTCATGTCCGGCGAGCAGGCCAATGCCCCCATGCTGTTGCAATATCCTCAAACAATCACCACATCGCCTCCTCGCCCCTCTGATCTCCCCTTCTCTCCTGCTCATCAGCCTCTATATATTCCTGTTCCCCTTCGCCCCACCTGTTTCCCCGCTGCTGACCCGCTCTCATCTCGCCTTGCACCCCCTTTTCGCGGCCTCACTGCACACCCGGCCCCTTCCTTCCAGTCACGTATGCTCTCTCTGACCTCTCTTTTTCCTCGTTCATCGATATCTCTCCAAGGCCTTTTGTCACCCACTTCCTTCTTCCCCCATACCTCATTTACGCACCTGCTCACTGTCTCACTCCCTGTCTGCATCGGTTTCATTTTCAGTCACTTTCTCTCGGTCTCCTCTTTTCACAAGCCCCATCCCTGTCTCTCTCTCTCTCGCTCCCTAATGCCTACTTTTTCTAATATATTTACATCTCTCTTACTCACCTGGCTCCTCTCTTTACTTCGTTTTGCTACCTCCCCACTTCTTTACACCCTGCTCACCTGTATCCCTCTCTGTGCCGCCTTCCCCCTGTCACACCTGTCTCCTTTTTCTCTTTCTCTCTCTGCTACATTCACCCCTCCCCACCTTGAAACCCTCCTGCTCGCACCTTTTCACCAGAGCCCCCTTTTAAATCTCTCCGCGCCCTCCATCCTTTCGCTCCCACGCTCACCCCCTTCACAACTTTTGTCCCTTCTATACCTACACACTCCCCCTCTCACCCGTATCCTTCGCTGTGCATCCCCGCCCCCTCCTCTCGCTACCAGCAGAAGTTGCTACCCTCATAAGGCCCCCTCTGACTTTAGCCCTGTGCAGCCGTCCCTCGGGCCCCCGCCAACTCAGGATTGGCTACTTCCCTAGTGAGACCTGCAGAGAATTAATTTTGGGCCAGTTAATGCCAAGGACACGTCTCCTTGGGCCTTTTCCTGCCATACTGAGGACGTTACACCAGTTCGAGAATAGCTGAATTTAGCTAAGCGTTGGTGTATTTCACGGAGGTGTCCCCGTTTTTTGACTTCGCGGAGGTGTATTCTGAGACCGAGTTTATTACATCTGGAGAGATTTCCTCCATACGACGAGTTTGCTTGTGTCTGTAGCCTTTTGGAATTACCACTATCGTGCTTCTGTACAGAAGCCTGTTATCCTGCCTTGCATGTCCCTTGGATATTTCCCAGATGACTGTGGGCCTGTTAACTAGAGGTAGCAGGTGTATGCCATAAGAATATCTCCAGAGGTGGAAGAGTTCTGACTGTTTAAGCATCTGGGAACCTGAGAATTATATGATGACATGACGATATTGGGTGTCACTTCAAAATTAAAGCCCCTTCGTTTAATTTCCATCGACGGATTGAAAGTACAAAACTGAAAAAAAAATTTACAATACGTCTATCAAGAATTTGTGTCTATTAAGAACTGTATTAATTGCGCCCTGATGAAGGAATTGTGGACACCAGTCCTTTTCTGAAACACGCGTCCGCGCCTTTTTCCTCTGTTGTTCTGTCATATATATGAATTTATGTATTTCTTTTGTCTAATGTTTGTTTTATGGTATGGGAGTTGAGTTGTGGTTGACAGCGTTGAATGAATGATTGGATGCTTGTTATGACTTAATGTATGAATGACATATTTTGCTTCTCTTTTTCTGTGGGGTTTTTGTAAATAATTTTGTATATAAATGAATGTTATGAATTCTGTGGACATGCAATGAATAAATAAGAAAATGTTTTCTAAATAATCTTTGCATCGGGACAATGCTGATATAGATATTGCATGATGATATATTACCTAGATACTGAATTGATACCTAGGAGAGGTTAGGTCTTGCTTTCACGTCTCCTTGGTAAACACGCTGGCTGTGATGAGAGGCTTCCAGCCCCAGCCGTGTCTGGCCCTCACCGCGCTGATGAGAGCGGGTCCACGCTGTATGAAGAGCATGTCCTCGCTAATACCGAACCTGCTGCTATTTAGAGGCCTTGGCACCATAATAATATTTTCTGAGGCCCCAGACACCGCCACGCGCGGTAGTAGAAAGCCGCTGATTGCGATACCGCGTGAAAAGGGAGCACTGATGCAGTCACACCTTGATACAGACACTCAAGGACTGCCAAAGGGACTCTTTTCCTCAGACCCTGTGCTTTGACAGCACCGGTGCTTGTGCTATAAAATCTATGTATAGGTTTTGAAGCTATCATTTTGTATTTTTTCATGTCAGCTGACGCATTTGAAATCATTAGTTGGTGGCAGAGACTGGAGCTACTGTGTTTTCTTTTTCCCATAACACTTTATTTTTAAACTTCGAAACAGGCGCTTGTGCCTTGGGGCCCTGCATAGTTGTTTGCATAGGGGTCCTTAAAAACTGCGGACAGTCCTGGTGCTGCTAGACGCTACTCATGCTCTGCCTTGCACCCTTCTACCCCTCTGCCTTGCACCGTTCTACCCCTCTGCCTTGCACCATTCTACCCCTCTGCCTTTCACCCTCTACCCCTCTGCCTTTCACCCTTCTCCCCTCTCCCTTGCACCCTTCTCCACATCTGCCTTTCACCCTTCTACCCCTCTGCCTTGCACCCTTCTCCCCCCACACCTTGCACCCTTCTCCCCCTCCGCTTTGTACCCTTCTCCCCCTCCGCTTTGCACCATTCTCCACATCTGCCTTTCACCATTCCCCCCCCGCCTTGCACCCTTCTCCACATCTGCCTTTTACCATTCTCCCCTCCGTCTTGCACCCTTCTCCACATCTGCCTTTCACACTTCTCCCCCTCTGCCTTGCACCCTCCTCCCACTCTGCCTTGCACCCTTCTCACCCTCCGCTTTGCACCCTTCTCCCCCTCTGCCTTACACCCTTCTCCACATCTGCCTTTCTCCCTTCTCCCCCTCTGCCTTGCACCCTTCTCCCCTCTGCCTTGCACCCTTCTCCCCCTCTGCCTTGCACCCTTCTCCCCCTCCGCTTTGCACCCTTCTCCCCCTCTGCCTTGCACCCTTCCCCCCTCTGCCTGCACCCTTCTCCCCCTCCACTTTGCACCCTTCGCCCCTCCGCCTTGCACCCTTCTCCCCCTCTGCCTTGCACCCTTCTCCCCCTCCGCTTTGCACCCTTCTCCCCCTCTGCCTTGCACCCTTCCCCCCTCTGCCTGCACCCTTCTCCCCCTCCACTTTGCACCCTTCGCCCCTCCGCCTTGCACCCTTCTCCACATCTGCCTTTCACCCTTCCCCCTTCGCCTTGCACCCTTCGCCGTTTCCAACCTGCATACTTCTCCACCTTGCACCCTTCTCCTCCTCCGCCTTGCACCCCTCTCCTCCTCCGCCTTGCACCCTTCTCCCCTTCCACCTTGCACCCTTCTCCCCTTCCGCCTTGCACCCTTCTCCCCTCTGCCTTGCACCCTTCTCCGCCTCTAACCTGCACACTTCTCCACCTTGCACCCTTCTCCTCCTCCGCCTTGCACCCTTCTCCCCTTCCACCCTTCTCCCCGAATGAAGGAAGGAGAATACAGTGCAAATAAGAAGAGAATGATGGAAAATAAAAAGAGAGGAGAAGGGAAAAAGGCCCAAAAAAAGAACGATGGAAAGAAATAAAAAAGGAAGAATATGAAAGGAACAAAAAAAACAAAAAATGGAAGGAGAAAAAGAAATAAGGAGAGCTGGAAAATAGAATGAAATTATGGAAAGAAGAAATGAGAGACAGAAGTAAGGACAAAAGAAGGGAAAACAGAGAAAGTATTAAATTGAAGGAATACAAAAAAAGGATAGAGTCAAGGGGGAAGGATGGATAAGAGGATGATAAGAAGAACGAAAGGAACAAGAAAATAATGAATTACAAAAAGGATGGAAGAAGGAAAGTAAATTACATTTAATATAAACAAGGTCAGAAAGATAAATATAATGAGAGATGGAAGGAAAGAAGTATGGACAGAAAAAAGATGAAACAGGAATGAAAGAAGAATGCAAAAAACAAGTAAATGTTAATAAAAGTATTAAAGATGGATGGAAAGGAGGACAGGATAAAAGAATAAAAAAGGAAGAAAAAAGGAAGGAAAAAATCAATACAAGTAAAATGCATTTTTTTTACCAAATTCCTTTAGATTTATGTTTATAAAATGCAATATTTTACACATTTTCCTTGAGTGAACAATATTCACTGGCTTTTATAGCAAAATTTGAGATCGATCACTTTGATCCATTTTATTTTCCTGGCTGCAACCGCGGCCTCAGAGTACACGCTAAGGTGCCCCTGCCTGTAGTCTCTTTCCTAAATGTATCACGCTCGGCTACTGACAGACGTTAAATAATAAAACTGGCGAAGGATTGTTTATGAGCCATCCTCGGCTCGGATCGCTGCTGTTTCTGTCTGCCCATGCCGAGCCAGGCCTGAGATGCCATGCCACTCTCCTTTAGGGGGCGTGGCTACAGAAGAGCAGTCCGACCTGGCCAATCGGGCAGAGCGCCGAAGAGAGCCCAAGAGCAGGGGATACCGGATCCCGAAGGGATACCTGATATTACACAACACCGGCATCCCGTTAGGAATCGGCTTTGGAGAATGGGAGAAAGACAGCTTCCCGATGTTCAGACTGGATGAAACCAAACGAGAGACGAAAGACCGAACGCGGGAGAATGGGTCCTATTTAACGGTCCCGCGAGATTAGAGCTGTATTCAATCTGCTCCGAAGGGAGCGGAGAAAGTAAATTCTGGTCGGCCCGGAGAAAGTCAAGCCCCGAAACGGATCAAAAAACACCGACAAACTAAAGGCATAGCATGTGGATCTAACTCTGCGAGTTTTGCAGTTGTAGCAGTCTTAAACGATCGCACAAAGGCATGTATAGTCCGAACCAAGGGCTAGGAAGAGTCCACAAACGTCAGGTCCAGGTCATCAAAATACCAGCTGGTACGAGAAAAGATGGATTTCAACACGATGACAACAATAATAAAAGGACTCCCGTGGACTAATAGATCAAATAGGAAGGGGAGGTGGGGGGTGAGGGGAGAGGGAGTGATGGTGGGCGGGGGAGATGGGATGAGAAAGGACATAACTGTACTCTACTGTCAAAATAAGAAAATAAAATGAACAAGAAATGGGGAGCGGGGACACTGATCCTCACTTCAGTCAATGGGTTCCACTTAGTCCTTCGGGGTCAATTCACAGAAACCCCTAGTGGGTGGTAGAGAGCACCAGCGCAGTAGGTATTGTAGCACTGGTTCAAAGGGCAGGAACGGCGGCGCAAACTGGCCACACCAAAAGGGCAGGGTCCAAAAGCATACATGCCAACCCTCCCGATTCAGGCGTGAGACTACCGATTTGAAGGCTAGTCTCCCGCCTCCCGATTCCTGCAAGCAAAAACCCGATTCCTCGGGGTTTGTTGACAGGGCGTTTGTGTGAAGTGCTAATTTTTCCAGCAATAGTCAAAGTGGCCATGCAGGGGCTCTCGATGGGGTGAAAAAACAACAAAGGGTCATTAACAAGGCAATAGTCTTTTGAAGACCTGTGAAGTAGGGGGGGGGCGTGTGTGTGCACAGGAAGCTGTTTTCGGCTGGGGTGTCACACAGGGGCGGGGGGGGGGAGGGGGGGACAACACTTGCATCACCCTCTCAGCCTGCCATTGCGCTCCATGCTTGTAAAAGGTAAGAAAAAAAACGTACATTTGTGTTTCAAATGTCCAATCCTGCAGCAGCACACTTCCAAAGCCCATACACGCCAGTAACCCGATTTGAAGCCCCATTCTCCCGATTTTAAAAAAAAAATCTCCCTCTTTGCTCTTCTGAAATGTTGGCATGTATGCAAAAGTGTGGTCGATAAAATAAATGCCGACGATGCCAGGGCTTGCGGGGAAATAGGGTGCACCTACAAAGATGAAAAGGAAGTAAGCCAATAACGCAGGTTCCCACTCCAAGCACCACTACATCATACGGGAATTCACCCAATGGCATGTAACGGAGGTGGGTCATGAAAACAGATCCCCTCTCCAAGTACCACTGGGTGAAACGGTACTTTAACAGATGGCATTTTCCCCACAGACAATGTTCGTTGAGGCCCTTGTGTGTAGCATTCAGAATGAAAATCCAGAAAACCTCCCTTTTCTTTCTAATGCAGGTGGAATCGTTCCCTGGAACAGCACGTATTTTTTCTAAGATCGACCACTTAAAGTCAGATTCATCATGGTTCTTATTCAACCAATGCTGGACTAAGGGGGTCACATTCTTTCGAGTTCTGATATTAGATTTGTGCTCTCCTATTCTAAGTCTGCATTCACGGCCAGTTTCACCAACGTACGGGAGCCCACACGGGCAAAGGATGACATAGATTACGTTGGACGAACGGCAGTTGCTCATTTCATGCAGATGTATTGTTTGATTATCAATCACAAGCTGTTGGCCCGCGATGGCATTGGGGCAGGCTTGACAGGTCCCACAGCGATGATTTCCCAGTATGGGAGCAGTACCATGGATGGAAGTTTGGCATGCTTCAATGGAGTTTGGCATTCTACCACATACCAAATAGTTACTGAGATTCTTATTCTGTCGAAACGCGAAGAGAGGCTTGGGAATTTTGTCCTCATTTTCTCCAATATTTAACAGATACCAAAGGGAGTTGATGGTTTGCCTCACCTTATGGTTGATAGTGGAATGCTTGGTGACGCAGACCAGCCGGTCAAGCGTAGCAGTATTTCTTTCCTCAAACATTGACTCTATTAAAATATCTTGCACGTTTAAAAGAATCCCGAATGAGCCTGTGGGGATATCCCCTGTCCGCTAATTAATCCATGAGAATATCCACCTGCGCGAGAAAGTCCTTCATTTCAGAACAAGCGAAGGAACTGGCTGAAGGGGATACTGTCCCGCTGACATCTGGGGAGATAACTCCCATATTGTAGGAGAGTATTCCTGGCTGTGGGTTTTACATACAGAGAGACCAGAAGTTCCCAGTTGGCATGTTCTACCCATACGTCAAGAAATTTGATCTTGATGTTACTAGAATTGGCCGTAAATCTCAAGTTAGGATCAGCTTCATTGATCCATAATACAAATTCATTCAAGGATGCCCGGTCCCCCTCCCAGATGAAAAAAATATCATCTATGAAGTGGGACCAGGCCCGGACATTTTCAAAAAAGGGAGCCATCTTGTTGTAAATGTTCACATTCTCGAAGTGCCCCATGTAAAGGCATGCAACACTAGGGGCACAAGAGGTCCTCATGCTGACGCCTTGGATTTGATGGAAAAAACTATTGTTGAATTCAAAGTCGTTTTCACCTAAAACTATCTTTAAACATTCAACAATAAAAGGGGTATTGGGAAGCTCACTCTCTGTAGATAGAATTTGTTGGAGGACCTGGATAGCTCCATCCTGCGGAATATTAGTATAGAGCGATTTTAGGTCCATGGTTACCAGAAGTTCCTTGTGGCAATCAAATGGCATCTTTTCAACCTTTGATATAAAATGTCCGGTGTCCTTGACAAAGGATTGTAGTTTGCTCACCAACGGTTTAAGGAACTGGTCAATGTATTTAGAGAGAGGCTCAGTGGCAGCACCAATGGTGGACACGATCGGCCTGAGGGGGGTCTACAACATTCTTGCGCGTTTTGGGCACCCCGTAGATGTTAGCCATACGGGTATGTTTAGAGGTCAGGTGTTCTGCTTCCTTGGTGCAGATATATCCGTCATCTACGGCTCCCTCAACAAGGGATAGAATCCGCTGTTTCAGGGATTTTTGGGGGCATCTAGTAATCCTTCTGTAGTGTCTGGTGGAGGAGAGCAGGTTGTTCATCTTGTCGGCAGAGGTGGGGGTATTGAAAATACCAATCCCCCACCATTGTCGCAAGTTTTGATGGTAAGTTGTTGATTCTCTTGCAGGGTTTTTAAGGTCCTGTTTTCTCCAGTCAACAGGTTGTTGTTAGGTTTGGGGACAAATTTGATAATTTTATCAATTTTAGTGCAAACTGCTTTTTCGAAAATTTCCATCTCGGGGCCCAAGGTATCACGGCTGGGAGTGAAGTTGGACGGAGGCTTTCAACCTGACACATTGTCAGACCCATCGGAAGATGATCGAGTGAGGAAGAATTTCTTAAGACGTATTTTTCGAAAAAAAGAATGAAGATCTTTCATGAACTCAAATCTGTCAAACTTGGCCGTGGGTACAAAGGAAATTCCCCTTGATAGTAGCGTCAAAGATTCCGGTGGTATAGTAGATGTGGACAGGTTGAATACCGGGATGGTGCTTACATTCTCCAGTATTGATTGTGTCTCGTTTGAATATATCTTTGTGGCTGCCCCTGACCCTGATGGAAGGACCTCACTTGAGGTGTCCGGTTTCTGGGACGGTAGTTTCCCCTGCGGTTCCCTAAAAAATTGTCCTGTCCAGATGGCCTATCAAAGGTATCCTGGTGGGGCATATAGTTGGAATTATAACTAGGGTCATAGTTGGAAGATCCCTCCCCGTCAGAATAGGTGGTATCTGAGAACGTGGTAACTCTTCGATTACCCCATCGGGGCTGGCCTTGGGCTTGGTTACCTACCTCAGTGGTGCCATAAAACTGAGATGCTAGGTATGGATAAGCTTGTTCTTGTGTGAAAAGCCTAATGTCTTTTCTAAACTTCTCTGTCTTCCTTTTCAGAAGATATTCTGAAAAGGAATCTAATTCAAGACAATGTCCTCCAGTTTCTTCTTCCCTAGTTGTACTGAGTTATCTTTTTTAAGTTTTTCCTCTAGCTCCTCAAATTCTTTGGCCAGAATGGCCAGGACATCTCGGGCGGTCTCAATAATCAACATCATCCAATCTCAGGATCATGTGTTGGAAATAAATGCCTATTTCTCCAGAAATTGTCTTATTTCGACAAAGAGGCCAGGAATATTCCTGGCCCTCAGTCCTATTGGGATTTTTCCTGCCTTTAAATAGTCCAACATAAAGTCTGCATGGGCTTCAGTTCTTTTAGATTTCTTTTTAAGATTGAGGAGTTTATTCCATTCCCCTTCAAGTCCCTTGGACAGCGTAAACTGTTTATCACCTCCCATAGCGGTACCTATCATTCGGGCAAAATCCTCATCTGAGAATCCGAAAGTTTTTATGCTCTCCATCGGAGCCGGTAGGTACAACTGGGTACAGGGGAGAGACAATCGGGGGGGGGGGGGGTAGTAAACCCCCGCAAAGACACCTTGTGATAGAACGAACCTGTAAAAGAACTGGTCCACACCTGTACCTACAAAAAAGGATAACAACAACTAACACAAAAATAAATAAATATGACAAACATGGACATAACAGTCAATGAGTTCCTTCATAAAGCGCCAACGTTCCAAAACCACCCCACAGCACCGGGCTGGAAAAACTGAACAATTAGACAAAGGGGACCCCTGAGAAAACTGATACTAGGCAGAAGGGCAGGGGAATCAAAGACACATCCAAGGAACAGAGCTTCTGCCTATATATATTATTATATGGGCTCATGTAGAGTCCCAAACTAGTACAGTCGGTCAAAATAGGTCCATATCATCTCTGTGGAGCAACGCTGCAGACTATTAAGGTAAGTCAACGTCACTTAAAATTTCTATTCATTTCACCAACCATTGGATCTTGCACACTTGACTAAAGAACAAGCTTAATTCTCATTACTAAGTTCTACAACAAAGAAACTGTAGTAAATGTATGGAATGGTCTATCTGAGAGTTCAATATGAAACCCAATAACCAATAATAATTGAAGTACCCAGTAACCCTGTATTGTAGAGTAGCGTGTTACTCACCATAAAGCACTTAGTGCCTCTCCAGGGGTAGTAGGTGATTTATAAATGCAACCAAATTACAAGATAAAAATTGATAATAGCAACAGCATTTGCACAAAACTAACCTAGGAGTTAAAACAAAACAAACTAAAAGGAGGCCCTTTTATAGTTTGGCCTTTTTGTGCAAAGAAGCTAGTCATATCTCAATGTTTTGCTTGTCATTGTAACCAGCCTCTACCTTGACATTGCAAAGGATTCTCAAATCCCTCACAAAGTAAGGGGATTATTCACAACAAAGTTGTAATCAACTCAATGTAGTTATATAAATGTGGTGGGAATCAGCTTGTGCAAATTCTGGGATGGAAGCCTGCACAGAATAACAGACCTCTATTCTCAGCATTCGCATTTGCATCATTGTCCGTGCATGCAACCCCTGACACTTAAAAGGATCTCTTTAAGGGACAGGGGCTGCAATGCCAGCACAGTCCAAACGCTAAATCTGGGGTGTAGGTCTGTAGTACCATGCAGGCCTGCATCCCTACATTTGCAATGTTTTCAGAAGAAGGTGGAAACTGTTACTTGCCAAATTAAAATTCATGCTTGGGACATCTCGCGTAAATACACTTGAAGTGTCCCTTACACCTCAAAAGGGAGCGGTCAGGCACAGTGTATTGTGTTGTGGCAAGCCTCATGTGGTCATTAGCCTTAACTTATTCAATCGCTGGCAGTCTGTACTGCCACTTGGTGGAAGCAAAGTACAATCTAGAACAGTGTTTCTCAAACTGAGAGTTGCAAGCCGGTTTTTGGTGGTCATGAAAATCCGAGAAATAAATAAAGATTCCTTTAAACACTGACATTGAACAAAAGATGTGCCTGTTGAAATGCTGTAGGTGAAGCCAAATAACACTTTATAAAGAAAATATGCAGCACCCGATAAGACCACTGGTATTGCATTTTAACACACAAGATCTGAAGATCACCCCGTTCCTGCAGACCTCCAGTATCCCTAAACTGTTCTAGCTGTCTCTAGAACGGGAGCGGGCTTCTCTACACTTTGGTTACAGTCTAATTAATGAGATGGGTGTGTAATATATTGATAAGTTATATATACGGATATTGTAAACAAGTATCATCACTTGATGCAGAACGATATATTGGGATTTTTTATATGGTTTTGTCCATTGGATTGGAGTACACGAAATAAATGATCTTTCATTGATTGATAATTAATCATAGCATTAATTGAAAGGACGTTGTTGACAATCCCAAACATTTTTCAAATAAAGAGGGTGCCCTTAATTCGAATTACCTACATTTTGTGCAATACCTGCTATTTAGGCAGATTGGCTGTATATGCTGGTTTCTTTTTTTAATTGGTCTCAGTTATGTATAAAAATGTGTTTGTTTTTTTTAGTTTCTTTTTTATAAAGTTTGTTAAACTACTGTTTTGCAGCATTGTTTCGCAACTTCTAAGATACAAAAGTCAATTGTTTTGGATCCCCGGTACATCAGAAAACTAATGTTTGAATATTTAAATATTCATTTAAGAAAATGTCAGTAGCAGAGTCAGTTTACAAAATACTTTGCACATAGCATAATATAATGAGTAGCTCAATTAAGGCAAATAAACACGTAGATTGATAGCTATGATACAGAATAAGAAAATGATATCAAACCTGCAAATCGAGAGATTTTCACACTGTTTACATTTTCCAGAAACGCCACTGTGAAGCTTTGTTAGGCACACTCATTTTAACATCGAAGTGCATTTAGGTACGTAAACTGTGGTGTTTAACCCTATACTGAGTAAACTGTACTTTTAACACTATGCAACTGTGTGGCATGGCTAACATTGCGATTTTCATTCAAAGGGTTGGTTGTTATTTACAAGCTACTTTATCGCCACCTACTGGTCAGCGTCTGGCAGTACACTTTCATATGATTTATAAATGTGTAGCCAAATATTTCCAAAATGCCGTTCTCATCAGTAGTATGTGAAAGTTCATCTCATGAAATAAAAAAGGGACTAAAAACGTTCTCCCTTTTTATCCAGCTACAATGCAATTTATCAAATGAATACCAATTTAAATCACACTGATATTGTTTTTTAGCACACAAACGATTGCAATAGATTTGACAAGTACCTTTTTTCCTATAATTATGTAACACTGTAGGCCTGATGATATATATATATATATATATATATATATTACCTACTGGCGGTCGCCAGTAGGTATATATAGTTAGGATTTTTTCTCTATGGGTTTTTTGAAAATTCTATGTCTAATAACTTTGGCGTTTGTGGACGGAATTGGCTGAAATTTTCAGGAAAATGGCACATTTTGTTTCTGGGCATCCCTTGAAAATTTGGGGGGGGGGTCGTCAAGGGGGGGCCGAGAAAAAAGGGGGGTCCCAAAACGTGTTTTTAACATTGAGTTTTCCATAGGGCGGTTGGCCTCACTTTTAGCCCGAACGGCTGAATGGATTTGCACGAAACTTGGCAAAATTGTAGGGACTGGTAGCCCGATGTGCCTTTTGTAGGTCTCAATATATGTGCTGCAGTGGATTTTGAGAAATTAACGTTTAAAAAAAGATATATATCTGTAACAGCGGACCGGGCAGCGCTCCAGTACGCGTACTTTTCGCGCAACGGAGCTTTGTGAAGCGAAGCTGATTGGTTCTCCGGCGTCTGTCAACATTCCAAACAGTCCGTAGCGGCCGCCATCTTGTCTCTCGGTAGGATCGAGAGACAAGAGGAGGCCAAAGCGAAGGGGCAAATGACCATAAGGGGGCATAGTACATTGTCGCTCACCCCCTAGGTTTGATGTGGAGGTTTTAAAAGGGCCCCGCGGGGCAAAAAAAAATAAAAATAATAATAATCGAACAGCTGAATGGATTTGCACGAAACTTGGCAAAATTGTAGGGACTGGTAGCCCGATGTGCCTTTGCTAGATCTCAATATATGTGCTCCAGTGGATTTTGAGAAATTAACGTTCAAAAAAAGATATATATCTGTAACAGCGCACCGCGTACTTTTCGCGTTACGGAGCTTTGCGAAGCGAAGCTGATTGGCTCTCCGGTGTCTGTAAACATTCCAAACAGTCAGTAGCGGCCGCCATCTTGTCTCTCGGTAGGATCGAACAGCTGAATGGATTTGCACGAAACTTGGCAAAATTGTAGGGACTGGTAGCCCGATGTGCCTTTGCTAGGTCTCAATATATGTGCTTCAGTGCATTTTGAGAAATTAACGTTCAGAAACAAGATAAAATTATATGTGTATTACCTAGCTGTTGCTAACACCAGTTAGCGACGGCTAGTAGAAGATAGCGACCATCTTGGGCCCCACTTTGCATGTGAGTGATATTTATCACTAATGACATGCAAAGTGGGCATGCCAAGATGTTAGCGACTGGAAACAGTCGCTAACATCGCTATCTCCTATTATCAACTTTTGGAAATATTCGAGATAAGCGCGAATATCTCCAAAAGCTACCACCTGCCCTGAGCAGTTCTTAGCCATGTTATCCAATGGGAGGTGGATAACATGGCTAAGAGCATTAGCTCGGTAATGCATGAATATCGCTGAGTTTTCAGCGATATTAATGCATTGCGGTCGTTTTTTATCGTATTTCCGATAAACCTTGATAATAGCAAGGTTTATCTGCGATAATTTCTGACGGTAAAAAAATCGTTGCTAAGCATCGTTAGGGATAAATATCGCTTAACTTTGGTAATATGCCCCAACGTCTGTTAACGTTCGATTCGAAGGAAATCAGGAAGTGTTGAAAAACATTGTCTGCGCCATCTTGTCTTTTTTCAAATGCCACACTTTTGTCGTGCACGGCAGCCATTTTAGATGCCTTGACCAGACCCACTCTGTGCACGCTGTCGATCCTTAGCATGGCTCCCCACCCTCGCAAGCATCTCCCCCAGGCAGTGGTCACCCCCGCTCTCTGTCTTATGCATGGGTAATAAACCTCCCCCATCTGCGCTGCTCTTCCCTGAGAATCACACCCTGTGCCCGCCCGACACCTCCCTTTCGCCCTATTCACTACCGCACCCTCTGATACTCCTTTTCCTCTGTGTCCGATTGTCCAGGCTGGTCCTAGGGTATCAGCTAGCCCTGCAGATGTAGTTTATGGCCACAGCTGTAAAGAATCACCCCTCTTCAAAGGAGTTATAGTAGATCAAGGCCCACACTCGATGAGATCCGTCACAGCAGAAGCGTTGCTATTATCTGAAAACCATCCTGTATTGTGATTGGGGAGGGGACCGAGCGTGAAGCGGAAGATTCCAGGGATGACTCTTTGTACATCAAAGTTTTTACAATTATGTGTCACATTAAAAATATATAGCACTCCGACAAAGTAGTAAGATTATAAAACTTTAATAATTTATAAATATATACAAGAAAACAAAAATAGTAATAACATATAAACATTTTTAGGGAAAAACAACGAAGTAGCGGTCGGCTGTGCGAATAGTCCCAACGCAGCACAACGTCCAGATTTCCGGCGTGGGGCGTCGCGGGGGGTGGGTCATCAGTAGCAAACTGTTGTGCGAATAGTTCCAAGGCAGCAGAACGCGCTGAAATCTAGATGACACTAAAGTGATGTCTAGTAAGTTGCCACCCAGCAAATAACGGCATGGGGCGTCGCGGGGGGTGGGTCATCAGTAGCAAACTGTTGCGCGAATAGTTCCAAGGCAGCAGAACGATGGCACCAAGGTGATGTCCAGTAAGTTGCCGCACTGGTTTTGGTATCCTACAATGCTGCTCCGAATAACGGCGCGGGGCGCCCCGGGGGAGGCGGTGAACGGGCCTGTCCAGGTGGAGTGTCATCTGTTGTAGTGGGGCGCCCCTTTACCGTTTCAGTTGCCATTCCGTCCGTTTTTGGTCCACTGTGTCAAAAGCCGCAATTCAGCTGAGTTGCGCCCACTCTTGCGGTGCAGCGATAGGCGGCTGTCACAGGACTCTCAAAATGGCGGCAGGCTGTTTCCTTTTTGGGCCTGGTCCACTGAAATGGCCCTGGGAGACCTTGGAAATCGGACGCTTGTCTGCTAGGTCTTGGACCCCATTCTCGAAAGCGTCCCCTCCGCCTTGAGAATTCATCAAAAGTTTTGGGGGCTCCGACTCTTGCAGGCTTCTGGTGGGGAGCGGCTGCCATGATTGCTCGCGGAATGACCACGACTGAGCTACGAGATGGTGGTGCTTTCATGCTGACGCCAGCTTCAGTCTGAAACATCCAGAAACAAGGTGGGGCTTTCATCGTTTGGGGAAAAAAAAAAGTTTTCATCCTATGAAAAGTGTTGTTTTTAGGTCACATGATCATGCCTTCCATCATTAGGAAACCAAAAGTAAAATGAACCAATGAAAAGTTTTATAAACAAGTCACATGACCTGTTATGCGGCATAGGGTGTAAAATGCGGAGAAAATACGTTGGTACGTGAGGCGGCGTCAATGTGGAGGCTTTAAAAGGGCCCCGCGGGGCAAAAAACCAAAAATATTTTTTGTTTTTTTTGCGTGGGTAGCGCCCGGTACGCGTACCGGGAAGCGGTCGGAGGAGCGTACTATGAGGAGAAAAGAAAGACAGGGTATAAACATTTTGGCAATTTTGTTATAAATGGAAGGTAGTTCTGAAAAGAACTGTTTTTTTATTCTTTTTCTTTTTTTTTATTTTTTTTATGAATTTTCTGAACAATTTTTTGATTTTTTTTGGGATTTTTGAAAACTATTTTGTGTTTTTTTTGTGTTTTGTAAGGGGGAAATAACAAAAAAGCAGGGTTAGAACATGTCTCAACAGGAGCAAAAAAAAATAAAAAGGATTCATTGTTTTCTCATCTTGTAGCATTTATGATTTTCTCCAGCTCGGTTAATCAAAGTAATACTCTTCTCTCCATAAGCAATAGTTCCTCCACAATATATACAAACTATTTTGTAGTGTGCAAAAGGAGCTTGAATATTGGGGATTATTTCTCGGCCTTCTGGTCCGGCGAATGAGCTTTGACCCCTGTTGGTGCTGGGGATGACATCTGGGGGGTTGGCAGCAAGATCCCTTACTTGTGCTTGGGAAAGATTATTGGGATGCCATCGCTCCATGTGGCGAATCATTGTATGATTGCCAAAGCTGTATTTCTTGTTGGGGTTGCCACGAGAAAGTATATTTTTGCAAATCAAACAAGACACCTGGGGTGCATTGACCTTCTTTTGTCCAGGTGGAATTTTAAAGAATTGCCATATGTAGTGGTCTTTAATATGGCTCTGCCTTGGTGTTTCTGGCAGGAACTGCCTTACTTGCTCTTCCTCCTCCTCCTCCTCTTCGTCCTCATTATCTTCCTCTCTACCAAAGTCCAGTGTTGGTGGTGGTCCTTTTGGTGGTGGTGGTGGTGGTGGTTGCTGAGAAGCACCAGCTGCAGCTATTACAGAAGCCATTGTGAAAAATAGGTCTTGCTCTCTGGAAATAGAAAGTAAGAATGAGGTAAAAAGAAGGAGGGGTTTTCATCATTTGAGAAAAAAAAATAGTTCTAAACCAATGAAAAGTGTTATTTTTAGGTCACATGACCAAGCCTAACAACATTATGAAACCAAAAGTGAAATGAACCAATGAAAAGTGTTATTAACAAGTCACATGACCTCTCACGCTTATGTTACGCGCTGCGGAACACGCCCCGGATAGCTTCCGGGTCGCTGCGCTTCGCGCCTTGGTCCGCGCCCCGGAGCACTTCCGGGTGCGCTAACGCGGTACGTCATAAGACGCATTACGCGGTAACGCGATACGTCGCGCTTACGCGACGCGCCGTGGATCGCTTCCGGGGAGCTGCGTTTCGCGCATCGGTCCGCGCCCAGGAGCACTTCCGGGTGCGCTAACGCGGCGCGTCATAAGACGCATTACACGACAACGTGATACGTCACGCTTCCGCGACGCGTCACGATAATGATTTCTAACGTGGCAGTTGCGCTAACGGAACGTTTACCGGTTCGCGGACCGGGTCGCGGCATCAAATTGAGCTAACGGGAAGCTTCTTACATCATTAGGAAACCAAAAGTGAAATGAACCAATGAAAAGTGTTATTACCAAGTCACATGACCTGCTGTGTTTACGTTACGCGCTTTGCAGGGCCTCCCGGTTTGCTTCCAGAAACCTGTGCTTTGCGACTCGGTAAGCGTACCAGTTCGCTAACGTAGCACGTCATATGACGTATCACACGACAACGCGAAACGTCATGCGGACGGGAGGCGTGATGATGTTGTTTTCTAACGCGGCAGTTGCGGTAAAGAAACGTTTATATGCTCGCGGTCTATTTCGCGGCATCAAGGTCAGCTAACGGGAAGCTTCCCGATTCGCGAAGCGGGAACGAAGAAAAAAAAAATATTTAAAAAAAAAGTTATTAATAAACATATAAAATATATTTTTGGATTTAAAGAAGAATACATTTTACAGGTATAGATATTAGCTTTTAAAAAACCAATGAAATTCACTGAAAAAACCATAGGTTATAGACCATATATAGTTAGGAATTAGCATTTACAAAACCTTGAAAATTCACTGAAAAAACCATAGGTTATAGACCATATATAGTTAGGAATTAGCATTTACAAAACCTTATTTTACTCACACAAAACCATTGAAATTCCATATATAGTTAGTTGCACTAACTATATATCGCGCACCCGCAATCCACTGCTGATGATGTCACATATTACATCATTCATGACATGGTCAGTGACATCACTGATGACATCTCAAATGACATCACTGATGACAATACTGATGACATCTCATTTGACATCAATGACCACATCACTGATGATATCATTCATGTGACAATACAATGCATCTCCTCACATTTTAATATAACCTCTGTTACACCCAGTGTTAAATACAGAGTATAATTTTTGAAACCATTGACACACCAATACTAGTTACTACATACACACTCACTGATTCCTATGTCTACACACACATTCACTCATTCACCCATACAATCATTCATACATACAATCACTCATCTTTACAACACTATCATATGCACTCATACACCTATACAGACACTCACACTCTGCCACTCATCCATGGAGTTACTCACACACCTAGTCAGTCCTGTAAAGAATCAATCACACTTCCATTTTCTAATCTATACAGTTAAACATAGAGCACCTTACATTTTCAAACATATACTAACACATACTTACTCTCTTATACAATCATTGATACAAGTACACATTGATCTGCACAGAGTCACACACCTCCCAGCCAGCCACACACACACTCAGTCTCCCATACAAATACTTGGACAATCAATCAATAACCCATATAGTTACTCATATAGCTACTGATCAACACATGCAGCAGTTTACAGAACAACAGACATAATGATGCACAAATTAAGACAGTTTAGTCACTAACCCATGCACTCAGTGAGACACATTTAATCACTCACTCATACATTCAGTCATGCACCTACTAAATCCTTCGTCCAGACACTTATACTTCCACTCATTCTTCAATATGTAAGACATATTTTAACTTTACAGAAACATACAGTCACTGGATGTTGTCATCAGTGATGTCATTTGAGATGTCATCAGTGATGTCATCAGTGATGTCACTGACCATGTCATGAATGATGTAATATGTGACATCATCAGCAGTGGATTGCGGGTGCGCGATATATAGTTAGTGCAACTAACTATATATGGAATTTCAATGGTTTTGTGTGAGTAAAATAAGGTTTTGTAAATGCTAATTCCTAACTATATATGGTCTATAACCTATGGTTTTTTCAGTGAATATATATATATATATATATATATAATACTTATTTAAACTTTATAGAAACACACATTCACTGGATTTTGTCATCAGTGATGTCATTTGAGATGTCATCAGTGATGTCACTGACCATGTCATGAATTATGTAATATGTGATGTCATCAGAGATGCATTGCAGGGGCGCAAGGTATAGTTAGCTGAACTTTTTATAACAAAGGAATTTCTATGGTTTTGTACGAGTGAAATGTCCTACTAACTATAACATGTCTGAAACCTATGTTTTTTCTGTGAAATATACATATATATATATATATATTTTTTTTTTTGATCAATTGATCAGGAATGAATGGGATGGAGACTGGATAAAAAAATTAAGAAACCTAGAATCCAGGTATATTATCCTACTCCAGACCAAGGTACCAGTAGGGATGAACAATGAGGAAGAGATGTGGACCCACATCTAATAGATGGTTGATTGACTCGAAAAATGGGGGGAAGTCATGTGAGAAAAGGAAGAAAGAAAATAGTTTCCCTGACCCTTAGAGCCAACCTGTAACCAGCAATAACATCTTAGAATGCCCATTCAGGGCAGTATGACAAGGGCCACAATTAATATTAAAAAGCACGCAAATTCCCATCTCCAATATCCGCGAACCTCCTTTAGTGCAGTTCTAAACTCTAAAAACAAAGATAGAAACTGAACATAAAGAGTGATTAGAGGAACTGTATAGGATAACGGCATGCTCGAATAATAGGCGACCAGTAATATGTAATGTAACATTATTTTTGATTAATTGATTTGATTATTGATGAATTAATTCAAATAATCATGCAGCAGGTCAGGAATGCGCTTTGAAGAACAAAAGATTGTATTCAAATTGTATGTATTTATATTCTGTTAGCGCGATTCTAACCACTGTAAGATGGCCGCCACTCACACTGATGAAATGATGTACTATGTGCCATTTTATTTTCATTGCTACACATGTGACAGGAAGTCACGATGTAAATTTTATTTAAAAATACTCGGAAAAAAGCGATGGTTAACACCGATGAAGGCGGCAACGCCGAAACGCGTTTGTAACCTTTGCTATGCGGCAGAGCGTTTGAATTAAATGGCTTTACCACGCTACAATCTGGCTTTGAGTGCTCTTCCTTGAGGCGAGTCCTGGTCACGAAGGGACCGAAGTGTTTGAAAATATATATATATATATATTCTGAAAAAACCATAGGTTATAGACCATATATAGTTAGGAATTAGCATTTAAAAAACCTTATTTTACTCACACAAAACCATTAAAATTCCATATATAGTTAGTTGTACTAACTATATATCGCGCACCCGCAATCCACTGCTGATCATGTCACATATTACATCATTCATGACATGGTCAGTGACATCACTGATGACATCACTGATGACATCTCAAATGACATCACTGATGACATCTCAAATGACATCACTGATGACATCACTGATGACATCTCAAATTACATCACTGATGACAACATCCAGTGACTGTGTATTTCTGTAAAGTTAAAATATGTCTTACATATTGAAGAATGAGTGGATGTAGAAGTGTCTGGATGAAGGATTTAGTAGGTGCATGACTGACTGTATGAGTGAGTGGTTAAATGTGTCTCACTGAGTGCATGGGTTAGTGACTGAACTGTGTTAATTTGTGCATCATTATGTTTGTTGTTCTGTAAACTGCTGCATGTGTTGATCAGTAGCTATATGAGTAAGTATATGGGTTATTGATTGGTTGCTCAAGTATTTGTATGGGAGACTGAGTGTGTGTGTGGGTGGCTGGGAGGTGTATGACTCTGTGCATAGATGTGTGAGCAGTTGATTCACTAGATGTATGGGTTCAAAAGTGCATGTGGAAACAGCTGTATGGGCGGTTGACTGTGTGCATCAGTCCATTGGTGAGTGAATGGATATCTCAGTGCTACATGTCAAAGTAAGTACATATGTAAAACATAGTACATGTGAGAGTTGGCATATATAAATAACTGTGCATAAGAGCCAGTGAATGTGTGAGTGGCTGTATGGATGATTGTGAACTTGTATTAGGGATTGTAAAAGAGAGTAAATATGTGTTAGTATATGTTTGAATAAGTAAGGTGTGTATAACTGTATAGTTGAGGAAATGGAGGTGTGATTGATTGTTTGCATGACTGACTAGGTGTGTGTGTAACTTCATGGATGAGTGACAATCTGTGAGTCTGTGTTTACACTGAGTGTATCTAAGGTTATATTAGAGTCTGAAGAGGTTCATCGTATTATCACATGAATGATGTCATCAGTGATGTGATCAGTAATGTCATTTGAGATGTCATCAGTGATGTCATCAGTGATGTCATTTGAGATGTCATCAGTGATGTCATCAGTGATGTCATTTGAGATGTCATCAGTGATGTCATTTGAGATGTCATCAGTGATGTCATCAGTGATGTCACTGACCATGTCATGAATGATGTAATATGTGCCATGATCAGCAGTGGATTGCGGGTGCGCGATATATAGTTAGTACAACTAATTATATATGGAATTTCAATGGTTTTGTGTGAGTAAAATAAGGTTTTTTAAATGCTAATTCCTAACTATATATGGTCTATAACCTATGGTTTTTTCAGTGAATATATATATATATATATATATATATCAAATCAACAACTTGGCTCTCCGTTTCTTTTGCCAGATAACACACGAACTCCAAATGCTGAAGAAAAAGCCTTTAATGCAGTTTAAAGGCAACCAAAATACTCTACGCGTTTCGGGAGCTTACCTCCCTTGCTCACGAGTGAAAGTGTTTAGGATCTCAATAGGTTTTAAATCAACATGTGACATTTCCTGTGCATAATCATAGAAAGCAGACTAGTGCTGCAAACAATAAATGTGAATAGTAACTAACGAAAACATTACTACATATTCCCAGTTCATATGTTAGACAGCTATATAGTACATATTCTGGAGAAAAATGTTTTATAGTTTCTCTTGCAATGTTTTTCCTCTTCACCAGCACCGCTTGTAGCACGCCTGCAGCACCATGGGACTGGTAGTCCCTCGATTATTAGTGCAAGCGCTGTGAACGTGGTGTAGGTGGGCCAACCACCACTTGGAAAGGAGGAGCCAGTCAGCATAAATAATTGAAAGAGGAAACACCCTGTTGTTGAGAAGCGCATTTCGAAAAAGGCATGACGCCGAAACCGGTCAATGCAAACCTCACTCAATAAAATAACTAAAGAAATCCTGCTGTGTCCTGGGGTTCTCTTTACCGCAAGGAGGAGAAGTTGACGGAATATTTATCGCGCAGCCTGTGGCGCGAACCCTGGACCCTTTCACGAAAAGTAGGTCAAGCCAACATGGGAACTTTGTTTGACTGTAGCCGAGGTATCGGATTGAAAACTTGACCCACCATCACTTACCTCCGTGGGAAAAGGGCGCTGTGAGTCTTTTGCGTCCTAACACTCTGCTTTACACGGAGCTTGATGGGAGAAAGTAAAGGATTTTAAAACGAAAATCATTTTATTGCAATGTTTTTCCTCTTCACCAGCACCGCTTGTAGCACGCCTGCAGCACCATGGGACTGGTAGTCCCTCAATTATTAGTGCAAGCGCTGTGAACGTGGTGTAGGTGGGCCAACCACCACTTGGAAAGGAGGAGCCAGTCAGCATAAATAATTGAAAGAGGAAACACCCTGTTGTTGAGAAGCGCATTTCGAAAAAGGCATGACGCCGAAACCGGTCAATGCAAACCTCACTCAATAAAATAACTAAAGAAATCCTGCTGTGTCCTGGGGTTCTCTTTACCGCAAGGAGGAGAAGTTGACGGAATATTTATCGCGCAGCCTGTGGCGCGAACCCTGGACCCTTTCACGAAAAGTAGGTCAAGCCAACATGGGAACTTTGTTTGACTGTAGCCGAGGTATCGGATTGAAAACTTGACCCACCATCACTTACCTCCGTGGGAAAAGGGCGCTGTGAGTCTTTTGCGTCTTAACACTCTGCTTTACACGGAGCTTGATGGGAGAAAGTAAAGGATTTTAAAAAGAAAATCATTTTATTGCAATGTTTTTCCTCTTCACCAGCACCGCTTGTAGCACGCCTGCAGCACCATGGGACTGGTAGTCCCTCGATTATTAGTGCAAGCGCTGTGAACGTGGTGTAGGTGGGCCAACCACCACTTGGAAAGGAGGAGCCAGTCAGCATAAATAATTGAAAGAGGAAACACCCTGTTGTTGAGAAGCGCATTTCGAAAAAGGCATGACGCCGAAACCGGTCAATGCAAACCTCACTCAATAAAATAACTAAAGAAATCCTGCTGTGTCCTGGGGTTCTCTTTACCGCAAGGAGGAGAAGTTGACGGAATATTTATCGCGCAGCCTGTGGCGCGAACCCTGGACCCTTTCACGAAAAGTAGGTCAAGCCAACATGGGAACTTTGTTTGACTGTAGCCGAGGTATCGGATTGAAAACTTGACCCACCATCACTTACCTCCGTGGGAAAAGGGCGCTGTGAGTCTTTTGCGTCCTAACACTCTGCTTTACACGGAGCTTGATGGGAGAAAGTAAAGGATTTTAAAACGAAAATCATTTTATTGCAATGTTTTTCCTCTTCACCAGCACCGCTTGTAGCACGCCTGCAGCACCATGGGACTGGTAGTCCCTCGATTATTAGTGCAAGCGCTGTGAACGTGGTGTAGGTGGGCCAACCACCACTTGGAAAGGAGGAGCCAGTCAGCATAAATAATTGAAAGAGGAAACACCCTGTTGTTGAGAAGCGCATTTCGAAAAAGGCATGACGCCGAAACCGGTCAATGCAAACCTCACTCAATAAAATAACTAAAGAAATCCTGCTGTGTCCTGGGGTTCTCTTTACCGCAAGGAGGAGAAGTTGACGGAATATATATATATATATATATATATATATATATATATATATATATATATATATATCTCTTTGCGCTGGCTCTCTGCCTCGTTGCGGTGGCGGGCTGCCGGCAAGGACGCGACCCTTTTTTTAAAAATCCAAACAGAACAACCTTGTAATAACAAAGATTGCGCCGAGCCCCAATTTCATGAAGAAGCGTGCTTTTATTTCATTTTCAAAGTGTGGCAAACAATGTAGATTTTCCTAGTGTTCATGACGGAAAGTCTTCATTTTATTAAAGACACGGAGGCGAGTATTATGCTTTCTAATCTTGCGTTTAATAGAATAGCAGCCAAGATAAGCAATAGAAACTACAGTTCCCAGAGGGCCAGAGGAACTGGGCCATGGGAATGTGAAAAAATGCGAGAGTACAGTATCCAATCATGGTAGACCTAACAGATAAAGACACTAACTGACTGCGCAGCTTCCTCTTTTCGCTGTGAGCAAGTCATAAAGGGTCAGTGAATAAAGGACAAATTAACAAAAGCAAGGACAGAGCCAAAGTCCAGGAACATAAGTCTTGCATCAGAGGAATCCAAGGGAGAAGATCGAACATGACACCAGAAGAAGGATCCGGAAGCACTGGAAGTGGAGGACGTGGAGGCGAAGACCTCAGCAGTCGAAGAGTAGAACTCCTAGGACGAAGCCGGTGGCAGGGCTGGATTTGCTGTAGGGAGGGAGAAACAAATGTCAGTAATGTTGCGGCGGGATAATACTCGCCTCCGTGTCTTTAATAAAATTAAGACTTTCCGTCATGAACACTAGGAAAATCTACATTTTATGACAAGACCGGAGGCTCCTATTATGCTTGTTCAAAGCATATTAACAACATCAGAAGCCACAGTATGAATTGGTTTACAATAGAACATACGAAATATACTGTCATTGGACCAATCTGCCGATCTGAGAATGTCCTCCAACCGAGAGCCAGACCAAAAGGCTTTAGAAGCCATGGCTCCCCTGGCCGAATGAGCTCCAAAAATGGAGACATCAATTCCGGCAAGAGGCATGACCCAACGGACCCAACGGGCGAGGGAAGGGGAGGAGACAGGGAGGTGGGGTTTACGAAAGGAAATAAGAAGTTGAGAATGAGAGGGCGTTCTGAGATCAGCGGTCCTTTCCTCATAGACTTTTAAGCATTGTCCAACACACAGTTTGGGCTGAGCAGGGAAATAAGGGTAAAACACAGAATCCAAGTTAGTTTTAGTGCGTCTGCGTATTTGAAACAGTACACCTGTAGGAGAAAATTGGCGAGCAGAAACATCTAGAGCTTTAACATCAGAAACTCTCTTAATGGAAATCAAACACAGTAACATGGTAAGTTTGGCAGATAACATTTTGAGTGAAAGAACAGAATTGTCAGGCCAATTTGTAAATAATTTAAGAACAACTGTAACGTCCCATAAAGAAGTATACTTAGCCAACGGTGGTTTCACACATCGAACTCCCTTCAATAGACGACAAATGAGAGGGTGAGCACCAACTGGTTTACCATCAACTTGGGAGTGGTTAAGGGAAATAGCCGAGCGATAGAGATTTACAGTGCGATAAGCCTTACCTGCGCTTGCCTCGGAAGCGAGGAAATTAATGACAAAATTCAGAGGGGCTGAAATGGGATTGAGGTCCCTTTCCAAACACCAGCTTGCCCAAAGAGACCAGGCGGATTTGTACGCCTTGGAGGTGCCAGGGGCCCAGGCCTGGCTGATAAAGAGCGAAGCCTCCTGTGAAATGAGGACGTTAGAAGGGGGAGGCCGGAAACTTTCCAGGCCGACAAGGTTAGAGTGTTGTCTAGAATGAGACTGTGTCGTTCGCCCTGAGGATTGAGAAGGAGATCCTGGAAGGAGGGAAGAAGGACTGGAAAGTCCACCGCCATTTCTAGAAGAGACGGAAACCAAACCTGTGCCTGCAAGAAAGGAGCTACAAGAACCAGGGACGAAGACTGGCGGCAAATTTGAGAGAGAACCCTGTTGATCATCAGGAAGGGGGGGAAGGCATAATGCAGATGGCGAGACCAATCCTGCAGGAAAGCATCTGTTGCCAAGGCCATAGGGTCCGGACGCCAACTGTAAAACTGGGGTAATTGGGAGGTGAGCCGGGACGCGAAAAGATCGATAGAGAAAGGGCCCCAAAGATGGGAGAGGGAGAGAAAAACGGATGGACAGAGCTTCCAATCGCTGGAATCTCGAAGGAACCTCGAGTGCCAATCGGCCACAGAATTGAGATCCCCTGGAAGATACTCCGCTGACAAGGAAAGGTGATGGGCGAGGCAGTATTCCCACAGACTTTTCGCTAAGTCCACCAGAGGCTTGGACCTGGTTCCGCCTAGATGGTTGATATAGCGGACCGCAGAAACATTGTCCATGCGTAGGAGGATCGAACAGCGAATCCTGTTCTTTGAAAGGCTTTTGATCGCAAAGGAACCTGCAAGCATCTCTAAACAGTTGATGTGCAGTTTGGACACCTCGGCGGACCATGAGCCCCCAGTCGAGATTGGTCCACATCGGGCGCCCCAACCCGATAGGCTTGCATCGGATTCTAAGACAATATCTGGGGCCGTGGCGAAGATAGTCCGGCCGTTCCACGCATCTAAATGGTCTATCCACCATTGGAGCTCGATGCGGGATTCGGGATCTAGGGAAACGAGATCCGAATAAGCGAGACCTTGTCTGAGGTGCTTTATCTTCAGACGCTGAAGAGCGCGATAATGGAGAGGACCGGGGAAAATGGCTTGAATGGAGGAGGACAGGAGACCGACGATCCTCGCCAAGGACCGGAGAGATAGGAGAGAAGACTGAAGAACGGAAACAATCTCCGCTTTGATTTTGGAAACTTTGGAGAGGGGAAGGCGAAGAGACGCCGCTCCAGAGTCCACCAGGAAACCCAAGAATTCCATGTTCTGAGATGGAACGAGAGACGACTTGTCCGTGTTGATGAGGAAACCCAGGTCTGAAAGGAGAGATTGTGTCAAGAGCAAGTCTGAAAGAAGAATTTTCTTGTCGGAGTTCATGAGGAGGATGTCGTCCAAGTAAATTATCAGTCTGATGCCAAGGGATCGAAGATAAGCGACCACGGGTTTTAAGAGTTTTGTGAAGCACCATGGTGCGGAAGATAAGCCAAAGGGAAGAGAAGTGAAACAGTAATTGACACCTGCCCATTGGAATTGAAAAAAACTTCCATTGGGATTGATGAATAGGAACCGTGAGGTAAGCATCCTGAAGGTCCAGGCGGACCATCCAATCGTGTGGGCGAAGGGTGTCTCGTAGGTGTAAAATCGTTTCCATTTTGAAATGGCGATAAACCACAAATTGATTGAACCACTTCAGGTTGATGACAGCGCGGAGTTTCTTGTTTTTCTTTTGAACAAGAAAAATGGAGCTTAGAAAGCCGGAGGAGTCGAAGGGAAAAATTTGAACTGCTTGTTTTTGAAGAAGAACCTCGATTTCGTTTGAAATCTGAGAGGCCATGAGAGTGGAGAAAACCAGGGGGGAGGAAAGGAAGTTTGAACGGGGGGGGAGAAGAATTCAATCAGGTAGCCTTGTACGGTGTTTAAGACCCAGGGATCCGAACTGAGAGCACACCATTTTGGAAGGAAAAGTTTTAAGCGACCCCCCACAGGAGGGGAAGAAGAAAGGCTTACCTTGTTGTCTGGGGTTGTTGTGACGATAGTTTCCTTGACCTCTGCCTCTGAAGCCACGGCCACGTTGGGGATAGAATTGTGGCTTGTAGTCTTGATTGGCATTGGACGAACCTCTGGAGCCTTGATTGTAGGGACGGCCGGAAGAGCGGCCCCTGCCTCTGCCGGCCCGTCCAAAAACCCGAGGGGCGAAAACCTTTTTGACAGTTTGCTGGGCTTTATCCAAAGAGGCGAAAGTGGAGACAAATCTGCTAAGGTCACGAACCAAATTGTCTCCGAACAGGAGACCATTAGCTTTGGGACCAGGATCCATAGGAGCGAGATTGGAGAGCTTAGGATCCAACTTGATAAGGAGACCTTTGCGGCGCTCATGAGTAATGGCGGAATTTGCATTGCCTAGGAGACAAAAGGCGCGTTGAGCCCACATGGATACCTCTTCAGCTGAGAGTTCCGAACCTTCTAAACGTGCGGCCTCCGCCAAATCAAAGATGAGGGCGAGAGGGCCCACAACGTCCAGCAACTTGTCTTGACAAGTGGACCAAGCCTTGTCGACCCCTCTGTGAGGGTCCTTGCCAAATTTAGAAAAGAAAGTGAGAAGAGGTTGATCAATGGAAGGAACTAAGGTGATTTTGTCGGAAAGAGCCGGTTTGGGACACTCCGATTTGAGCCTGGATCTCACTGAGGTCTCCAGGGGAAGACGCAATCTGGCCGTAATATATTCTCCGACATGAGGGGAAGGGAACCATTCCGTAGAATTTGGATGACGGATAGTAGAGGGATCAAACATGGGAAAACCCTCAGAGTCGAAGACTGGTTCGAAAGAAAACGAGTCCAATTTGGCAGATTTGGAAGGAGGAGAAGAAGGATCAACTGCGTCAAATAAATCAAATAATTTATCAGCGTCATCCATGGTCTCACCATCATCATCATCATCATCGTCAGTGTCCATTATGGTGGAAATGACCAACTTTCTCTTAGGAGACTCTGCGTGTTTATCTTTTTGTTTTCGTTTGCCCTCTGAGCCAACAAACCCCTCCTTGGTAGGAGGCCTGGGAGGCACAAAGTCCTCAGTCAAAAGCGAGGAAGACTCGCCAATCAATGACGCAGTTTTTGAGGCACGAGCCTTAGCAGAGTGGTCCACCTTTTTCTTTCTGCTTTCCCCCGCAGAATGGGCCAGTAATTTGGACATGACGCTCAACATAGAATTTTCCATATTTTTTGACATGCGTTTCATGGACACTTCGACTGCTGACTCAACAGAGTTATTAATAAATTTATTCAAATGCTTTTTAAAATTAAGAGAGTCCTCAACAGGGACTTCTTCGGAGGAACTATCGTGTTCCATGGCCAGAGAGGTGCAAAAACGAGCAAAAACAATGAAAGATACTGGGAGAGTCAGGCGAGGGTTAATTCAGCCAGCAGGGGCGTGACAGTAGGCGGGCCGAGCAGCGAGCGTCAGCCGGGTCCCAGAAGTGAAGAAGAAGAAGGCGCACCAGCAAGCGCTGAGGAGCCGGGGACGGTGGAAGCCTCAGGGAAGGTGAGAGGCGAACAGAGAAGGCGCGCGAAGACGCGCGAAGGAATGAGAGAGCAGCGCAAAGCAGCGCGAACGAGGGAGCGACCAAGGGAGCTCCGAGGTGAGGGGGGGGGCACCTTGTTCAAAGCAAAGAAACACGCTGGAAGCGTGAATACAGTGGCGCGAGGACGCGCCGGAAGCAAATAACACTTGAGAAAAAACGGTCACAAGTAATAATACAAAATATATGAACAATAACAATAAGAAATAGCTGAGAGCAATGATAAAGGCACTTATCTGACTGCGAGCAGCAAGAAAAGAGGAAGCTGCGCAGTCAGTTAGTGTCTTTATCTGTTAGGTCTACCATGATTGGATACTGTACTCTCGCGTTTTTTCACATTCCCATGGCCCAGTTCCTCTGGCCCTCTGGGAACTGTAGTTTCTATTGCTTATCTTGGCTGCTATTCTATTAAATGCAAGATTAGAAAGCATAATAGGAGCCTCCGGTCTTGTCATAAAATTCCCCGACGCGTTTCGAAACTCGTGTTCCTTGGTCACGTGTAACAGGACGTTTGTCATAAATCACATGATATAGTGTGCAAAAGAATACTAATCATCAAAAAAGGACTACAAAGTAACCTGACTAGTATGACTCACACAGCCTCCATTTTGTAATAGTTTTTTAACAGTATAAGGTGTATTCTTTATCCAACATAATGAATATTTAATAGCTTCACTTCAGCGAGTTATGGCTATGATACATAACAATTTTAATGATTAAAAGCAAATATCCGAAAATAATTTCATAAATTACAGACTAATTAATGTTACAACTCATTAGAGCAGATAAGCTAATATAGTTATCAGTGTATTAATAACTCACTTAATTAATTTTATTGGAAACTGATGTTGGATAGTTGAGCAATATTGTACCACAATTCTGCCCTAGTGGGCTAATACTCACAATGTAGAGTATATCAATTCCTGGATCATTGCCCAAGTGAGCTCATATTAAACTCAACATTTGAAACACTTTAGATATAAAGTATCACACCATTCAGAGGCTAAATCAGCAAATCTTCACATTCAGGTATAAACTCCGTCTCCTGAAAAAATATAAACCAAATGCACACATCAATAAAAAGGTCATATACCTCAGATTAAAATTCTATACAAACATCTTTTTAGAGGCAACACAGTGAGGTAAATTCTTAAGGATTTTATTAATCTGTCCTAGGTCAAAATTAGGTATCATCTCAGCCAAGATGAACCGATAGCTCTTCATCTTTATTTATGCCTCCCGGATACATGGTTCCGTACTTAATTGTCAAACGGGATTCTAATTTACGTAATTCCTGATGCTATATATATATATATATTTATATTACCTACTGGCGGTCGCCAGTAGGTATATTTAGTTAGGATTTTTTCTCTATGGGATTTTTGAAAATTCTATGTCTAAGAACTTTGGCGTTTGTGGACGGAATTGGCTGAAATTTGCAGGAAAATGGAACATTTTGTTTCTGAGCAGCCCCTGAAAATTTGGGGGGGGTTCGTCAAGGGGGGGCCGAGAAAAAAGGGGGGTCCCAAAACACGTTTTTCCCATGTTAATTTCCATAGGGCGGTTGGCCTCACTTTTAGCCCGAACGGCTGAATGGATTTGCACGAAACTTGGCAAAATTGTAGGGACTGTTAGCCCGATGTGCCTTTGCTAGGTCTCAATATATGTGCTCCAGTGGATTTTGAGAAATTAACGTTCAAAAAAAGATATATATCTGTGACAGCGTCCCGGGTAGCGCTCCGGTTCGCGTACTTGAAGCGTAACGGAACTTCGAGAAGCGAAGCTGATTGGCTCTCCGGTGTCTGTCAACATTCTAAACAGTCCGGAGCGGCCGCCATCTTGTCTCTCGGTAGGATCGAGAGACAAGAGGAGGCCAAAACAAAGGGGGAAATGACCATAAGGGGGCATAGTAGATCCTCCCTGACCCCCTAGGTTTGATGTGGAGGCTTTAAAAGGGCCCCGCGGGGCAAAAAAAAACCAAACGTTTTTTCTCGTGGGGTGCGCCCGGTACGCGTAACGGAAAGCGGACTGGGGAGCGTACTACAAGGAAACAAGAATGATTGACTTTTAACTTATTGTATGTTTATACATTTTTTTTTCTTTTTTTTTCTGATGAGTGACGTCTCGGCCTATCTCCACGGGATGCAGTCCCTACCATCTCGGTGTTTAAGCCCAGGGGAACCGGTAGTGTGGGAGAGATAACGTCTGTTAACGTTCGATTCGAAGGAAATCAGGAAGTGTTGAAAAACATTGTCTGCGCCATCTTGCCTTTTTTCAAATGCCACACTTTTGTCGTGCACGGCAGCCATTTTAGATGCCTTGACCAGACCCACTCTCTGCACGCTGTCGATCCTTAGCATGGCTCCCCACCCTCGCAAGCATCTCCCCCAGGCACTGGTCACCCCCGCTCTCTGTCTTCTGCATGGGCAATAAACCTCCCCCCATCTGCGCTGCTCTTCCTTGAGAATCACACCCTGTGCCCGCCCGACACCTCCCTTTCGCCCTATTCACTGCCGCACCCTCTGACACTCCTCTTCCTCTGTGTCCGATTGTCCAGGCCGGTCCCAGGCTATCACCTAGCCTTGCAGATGTAGTTTATGGCCCCAGCTGTAAAGAATCACCCCTCTTCAAAGGAGTTACAGTAGATCAAGGCCCCCACCCGATGAGATCCGTCACACCACACGCGTTCCTACTATGTGAAAACCATCCTGTATTGTGATTGGGGAGGGGACCGAGCCTGAAGTGGAAAATTCCAGGGATGCCTCTTTGTACATCAAAGTTTTTACAATTATGTGTCACATTAAAAATATATAGCACTCCAACAAAGTAGTAGGATTATAAAACTTTAATAACTTATAAATATATACAACGCAACAAAAACAGTAAATACATTTAAACATTTTTTTGAAAAAAGAAGCAACAATGGTCAGTAGCTGTGTTTTGTGCGAATAGTCCCAAGGCAGCACAACGTGCTGCGTTCTGGACGGCACCCAGGTGCCGCACGGGTTTTTGGTATCCTACAATGCAGCTCCGAAAAACGGCGTGGGGCGTCCCGGGGGGTGCGGGGGGAGGCCTCGTCAGTAGCGGTCTGTTGTGCGAATAGTCCCAAGGCAGCAGAACGCGCTGAGATGTGGATGGCACCCAGGTGATGTCCAGTAAGTTGCCGCACTGGTTTTGGTATCCTACAATGCTGCTCCGAATGACGGCGTGGGGCGCCCCGGGGGGGGGGAGGGGGGGTGAGGCGGCGTGAACGGACCTCCCCAGGTGGAGGCTCGTCTGCTGTAGTGGGGCGCCCCTTTACCGTTTCAGTTGCCATTCCGCCCGCTTTTGGTACACTGTGCCAAAATCCGCCATTCAGCTGAGTTGCGCCCACTCTTGCGGTGCAGCGATAGGCGGCTGCCACAGGACTCTCAAAATGGCGGCAGGCTCTTTCCTTTTTGGGCGTGGTCCACTGAAATGGCCCTGGGACACCTTGGAACTCGGACGCTTGTCTGCTAGGTCTTGGACCCCATTCTCGAAAGCGTCCCCTCAGCCTTGAAGATTCTACAAAAGTCTTGGGGGCCCCCGACTCCTGCAGGCTTCCGGTGGGGAGCGGCTGCCATGATTGCTCGCGGAATGACCACGACGGAGCCACGAGATGGTGGTGCTTTCATGCTGACGCCAGCTTCAGTCTGAAACATCCAGAAACAAGGTGGGGCTTTCATCGTTTGGGAAAAAAAAATGTTTTAATCCAATGAAAAGTGTTGTTTTTAGGTCATATGATCAAGCCTTCCATCATTAGGAAACCAAAAGTAAAATGAACCAATGAAAAGTTTTATAAACAAGTCACATGACCTGTTATGCGTCATAGGGCTATAAAAAGCGTAGAAAATCCGTTGGCACGTGAGGCGGCGTCAGTAGCGGACCGATGTGCGAATAGGCCGAAGGCAGCACAACGCGCCAAGATCCGGATGGCACCGAGGTGGTGTCCAGCAAGTTGCTGCACTGGTGTGGCCATCCTACAATGCTGCGCCGAAAGTCGGCGTGGGGCGCCCCGTTGGCCTGTGAGTTCGCGTCAGTCAGTGGGGGCTGTTTGAGGATCTGACTGCATTGGAAAGCAATGTGATGCTGTGCGTCGCCCCCAAGATGGAGGTTCCTCGGCTGCAGTGGGGCGCCCCTTGGTGTTTCACTCGCTATGCAGCTGAGTTGCGTGCGCACTTGCGGCGAATAGGCCGAAGGCAGCACAACGCGCCGAGATCTGGATGGCACCGAGGTGGTGTCCAGCTAGTTGCCGCACTGGTGTGGCCATCCTACAATGCTGCACCGAAAGTCGGCGTGGGGTGCCCCGTTGGCCTGTGAGGTGGCGTCAGTAGCGGACCGATGTGTGAATAGGCCGGAACCAGCACAAGGCGCCAAGATCCGGATGGCACCGAGGTGGTGTCATAGTTGAGAGTTCTGAGCAGCGCTTGTAACACTGTCTGAAGCTTATTTGCACCTGCTGCAGCTTCACTATAGCCCTGGTGTGGCCTAAGATCGCCCATGACATAGGCGGCCGCCTCCCGGGGTCCGGCGGAACTTTTTTCCTTTTCCTTTGTGCATCTTGTCCCACAATCCGTTTGACCTGAAGACACGACCAGGTCCCTGAATGTGTGCAGGGGGACGCTATTGATTGAATCAAAATGGCGGCTTCACACAAAGCTGACTCAAGCGTTGCTGCTGATGCTATACAGACAAAAACTGGTTTTCAGTTTGTACATTCTTCAGGATTTTTCCACCCAAGGCTGGTTGAGAGTTTGTAGAACAATGGCTTCAGATTTTCAACATACTACTCTTCAAAATTCTTCCTAAATGTAACAATGTGAGAGTCACTAGGAGAACGGTGTAGTGAGGGCCACAAACGGCTGTTTATCTTTCCTTTCAAAATGCTGCCAACAATATTTTCGGAATGGAAGACACCACAAGGCGCTGAGATTCGGTTGGCACCGAGGTGGTGTCCAGCAAGTTGCCGCACTGGTGTGGCCATCCTACAATGCTGCGCCGAAAGTCGGCGTGGGGTGCCCGAGGGGGGGGGGAGGCAGCGCAAACGAGCCTCTCCCGCTTCTCCATGTGGAGGCACTTCATCTGCAGTGGGGCGCCGAGATCCGGATGGCACCGAGGTGGTGTCTAGCAAGTTGCCGCACTGGTGTGGCCATCCTACAATGCTGCGCCGAAAGACGGCGTGGGGTGCCCGAAGGTGGGGGGGGAGGCGGCGCAAACAAGCCTCTCCCGCCTCTCCAGGTTGAGGCACTTCATCTGCAGTGGAGCGCCGTCTAGCTGAGTTTCGCCCGCTCTTGCTGCTACAGCGACAGGCGGCTGCAACAGGACTCTCAAAATGGCGGCCTGTTCTTTGGATTTGGGCCTGGTCCACTAAAATGGCCCTGGGACACCTTAGAACTCGGACGCTCGAATTTTTTTTCCTTTCCTCTACATGCAAAAAAGGTAAATGCCCGGTACGTTACCTGCCTCATCTGCCACGATGTACTCTCCAGAAGAACCGAAAAAAAATATAGTTATGGTAATTATACCATGCATCGTCATATGGAGAGGTGGCACCGATTAATTATAGTGCTGCACAAAAGAGAGATTTGGAGGACAACCCCCGACCTGCCAGTACATTCACCAAAGAAGTGGCAATGACAGCATGAGAGGCAAGGGAAACGGTCCCAAATATTCAGAAGAACTTTGGAAAGATTAAAATGACATGTTTAGATTGTGGCAAATTAATTTCATGTGGACAGATGAGTGTTACTCTAATAAATACAGCATATGAACATCATCATAGTCGATGGTTGGTGGAGACATTTTGACTATATCCTGGACCTGCCCGTCCTCGCCCAAAATGGCGCCGGAATAAATGGGACTCGTAACTCCTTGTTGTGTACTGGTTGCACAACCTTGATATCACGAGATACGTATGCAGTTTTGAAGCACATGGCGGGCGGGGACGAGAATTGATTGAATATTTCGACATCCCTATTGATATTAAGTTCTGATGTGTTATTGATTACTGTACTATTGAAAGTTCGAATTAACGTCACCCATGGTACTTGCCCGCAAATGTATATCTAGATAATTTTATTGTAACTGGCCCTGTCGTTTTTTAATTATAAAATGTACGTCCACCGATTCCGCAACTGTTAGACACCTTAGTTCTTGCAACCTAATGGCCCGCCCGTTACGTTCCTCTACAGTGTAAATGTCTCCTCATCATATACGATTACAGTTTGCTCCGTGGCCGGCCCACGTGGTTATAGGCCCGTATTTGTATACTGACATTTTCACAATAAAGGTTTTTAAAAGAAAACATGGTAGTAGTATTTACATTGGTAAAGTTTTTAATAATAGTCACTGTTTTCGAATCAGTAAAAGGAAAGTGAAATAAAGCAGTCCAATTACATGAAGGGTAAAAGGTATAATACGCAGGAACGCAGTAAAGATAAATGGTCAAGGGCTGTTGTGTATTCTACTCCTGCAACATAAAGTGATCGATAAGAATCTGATATTCAGGCGTATCGGCGACTAAGACAGCAGGCCGAGCCTCTTTTGCTCAACGGCTCCGTCATGGGACGAAGAAACGCCCTTTTTCTCGAAAAAGGAATATATTTTACTTGCAGGACAGTTGTAAATTTTCCGGGAAAGTACATTAGCTTGGAACATTATAACATATATGTTTAAGAAAAAATAATGTTCGAAAGTAATAAAAAGTGTAATTTTTAGGTCATATGACCAAGCCTTTCATCATTAGAATAAGAAAAGTAAAATGAACCAATGAAAAGTTTTATTAACAAGTCACATGACCTGTTATGCTTACGTTACGCGCTGCGCGCTGCGCCCCGGATCGCTTCCGGGAAGCTGCGCTTCGCGCACCGGAGCACTTCTGGATGCGCTAACGCGGCGCGTCATATGACGCATTACGCGACAACGCAGGTCCAGAATATAGTCAAAATGTCTCCACCAACCAGCGGTCGGAACACAACCCCTTTCAGCAGGCTAAATAGTTCTGTTAAATGACAACAGAAGGGACAGGCAACAAGAACCATCAGTCAAAGAGGGGAGGGCAAGTTCTTCTCTACCGGGTCACGTTGGGGCGGTACCGGAACTGATCGAATTGGTAGTCTACAGTGTTTCTGGATGTTTCAGACTGAAGCTGGCGTCAGCATGAGAGCACCACCATCTCGTAGCTCCGTCGTGGCCATTCCACAAGCAATCATGGCAGCCGCTCCCCACCAGAAGCCTGCGGGAGTCGGGGGCCCCCAAGACTTTTGTAGAATCTTCAAGGCTGAGGGGACGCTTTCGAGAATGGAGCCCAAGCCCTAGCAGACAAGCGTTCGAGTTCCAAGGTGTCGCAGGGCCATTTTAGTGGACCACGCCCAAATCTGAAGAGCCGGCCGCCATTTTGAGAGTCCTGTGGCAGCCGCCTATCGCTGCACCGCAAGAGCGGGAGCAACTCAACTACATGGTGAGCGAGACGCTGTAGTCGCAAGAGCGGGCGGTAAACAGCTGAATAGCGGAAGAGGCACAGTGTAGCAAAAGCGGGCGGAATGGCAAGTGAAACGGTAAAGGGGCGCCCCACTACAGCGTGTCTTTAGGTCAAACGGATTGTGGGACAAGGTCAAGAATGGAAGAGTCACCAAAAGGCAAAAAGTTCCGCTTGACCCCGGGAGCCGGCCACCTATGTCGGGGGCGATCTCAGGCCACACCAGGGCAACACGATTTGGGGAGGGGGCCGGAGCCAAGCGCCCCTTCCGAGTCCGCGCCATCACACCGTCCCTCGGGGGCCTCCGTCAAGCGGTTCAGGGAGGCACCGCATCACATTGTTTTCAAATGCAGTCACGTCCTCAAACAGCCCCCACTTACATTGAGAATAGTGAAGCTGTAGCAGGTGCAAATAAGCTTCAGACAGTCTAACAAGCACTCCTCAAAACTTTGAACTATCAGAGTGCATGAGTTTCATGCTCGATCGATTGAGCTAGCCGGATCGGGCAACAAAAAGTATAAAATAGTTATGTAAATAGTTATTTAATAAAATGTTTTACCCTGTTACTTTGCTGGTGTGTTGTATATATTTGTAATATTTGCATAGAGTTTATCGTTATTTTGGGCGGGGTGGGTGGCGGAGCCGAGCTGTCTTGCAGCCATCATGGTGTGGAGCTCAGTTCATCTCACTAGTTTCGTATTTCTCATGAGGGGTTGTTCCTAATGTTTCTATTTTAGCGAGGTCAAAAAGAGATCCCATTAGTGGCCTACTGATTTTGCTTGATTCCTTTTGTTTTTTTACACGATTTTTCACTATCTGCAAAGACTAAACAGAGTATTGCGACTCTGTGCTTGTTTGTAAATAGAGAATGAACCAAAGAGAACCAATTCTAAAACAGTAAATGCTTGGATAACAATCAATCAAATGGAGAGAGAAGCAGGCACGACGGATTACAACGGGGGCAAAGGCCTGCGTTAACTACCCTTCACTATCTGCAAAGAGAGAGTACTCCTAATAGAAATGAGGGGGGGGGCAGCATTCAAAGCAGATCAGTGTGCATAAACACGAAAATATTTGTACTTACCACGTACTTGACATTCGACAGCTTTTGATATTTGCTATTAAAAAACCATTGAAATTCACTGAAAAAACCATAGGTTAGAGACCATATATAGTTCGGAATTAGCATTTACAAAACCTTGAAAATTCACTGAAAAAACCATAGGTTATAGACCATATATAGTTAGGGATTAGCATTTACAAAACCTTATTTTACTCGCACAAAACCATTGAAATTCGCATATATAGTTAGTTGCGCTAACTATATATCGCGCACCCGCAATCCACTGCTGATGATGTCACATATTACATCATTCATGACATGGTCAGTGACATCACTGATGACATCACTGATGACAACCCAAATTACATCACTGATGACATCACTGATGACATCAATCATGTGATAATACGATCAACCTCTTCAGTCTCTAATATAACCTTAGATACATTCAGAGTAAACAGACACTCACAGACTATCACTCATCCATGGAGTTACTCACACACCTAGTCAGTCATGCACTGAATCAATCACACCTCCATTTCCTCAACTATACAGTTATACACACCTTACTTATTGAAACATATTCTAACACATATTTACTGTCTTATACAATCACTGATACAAGTTCACAATGATCCATACAGCCACTCACACATTCACTGGCTCTTATGCACAGTTATTTATATATGTCAACTCTCACATGTACTGTGTTTTACATATGTACTTACTTTGACATGTAGCACTGAGATATCCATTCACTCACCAATACACTCATGCACACAGTCAACCACCCATACAGCTGTTTCCACATGCACTTTTGAACCCATACATCTAGTGAATCAACTGCTCACACATCTATGCACAGAGTCACACACTTCCCAGCCACCCCTACACACACACTCAGTCTCCCATACAAATACTTGGGCAACCAATCAATAACCCATATAGTTACTCATATAGCTACTGATCAACACATGCAGCAGTTTTAAGAACAACAGACATAATGATGCACAAATTAAGACAGTTTAGTCACCAACCCATGCTCTCAGTGAGACACATTTAATCACTCACTCATACAGTCAGTCCTGCACCTACTAAATCCTTCATCCAGACACTTATACATCCACTCATTTTTCAATATGTAAGACATATTTTAACTTTACAAAAACATACAGTCACTGGATGTCGTCATCAGTGATGTCATCAGTGATGTCACTGACCATGTCATGAATGATGTAATATGTGACATCATCAGCAGTGGATTGCGGGTGCGCGATATATAGTTAGCGCAACTAACTATATATGCGAATTTCAATGGTTTTGTGCGAGTAAAATAAGGTTTTGTAAATGCTAATCCCTAACTATATATGGTCTATAACCTATGGTTTTTTCACTGAATTTTCAAGGTATTGTAAATGCTAATTCCTAACTATATATGGTCTCTAACCTATGGTTTTTTCAGTGAATATATATATATATATATATATATACATATACATATATATTACCTACTGGCGGTCGCCAGTAGGTATATATAGTTAGGATTTTTTCTCTATGGGATTTTTGAAAATTCTATGTCTAATAACTTTGGCGTTTGTGGACGGAATTGGCTGAAATTTTCAGGAAAATGGCACATTTTGTTTCTGAGCAGCCCTTGAAAATTTGGGGGGGGTTCGTCAAGGGGGGGCCGAGAAAAAAGGGGGGTCCCAAAACGTGTTTTTAACATTGAGTTTTCCATAGGGCGGTTGGCCTCACTTTTAGCCCGAACGGCTGAATGGATTTGCACGAAACTTGGCAAAATTGTAGGGACTGGTAGCCCGATGTGCCTTTTGTAGGTCTCAATATATGTGCTTCAGTGGATTTTGAGAAATTAACGTTAAAAAAAAGATATATATCTGTAACAGCGGACCGGGCAGCGCTCCAGTTCGCGTACTTTTCGCGCAACGGAGCTTTGTGAAGCGAAGCTGATTGGTTCTCCGGCGTCTGTAAACATTCCAAACAGTCCGTAGCGGCCGCCATCTTGTCTCTCGGTAGGATCGAGAGACAAGAGGAGGCCAAAGCGAAGGGGCAAATGACCATAAGGGGGCATAGTAGATCCTCGCTGACCCCCTAGGTTTGATGTGGAGGTTTTAAAAGGGCCCCGCGGGGCAAAAAAATAAATTATAATAATAATCGAACGGCTGAATGGATTTGCACGAAACTTGGTAAAATATTAGGGACTGGTAGCCCGATGTGCCTTTGCTAGGTCTCAATATATGTGCTCCAGTGGATTTTGAGAAATTAACGTTCAAAAAAAGATATATATCTGTAACAGCGCTCCGCTTCGCGTAACGGAGGTTTGCGGAGCTGATTGGTTCTCCGGCGTCTGTAAACATTGCAAACAGTCCGTAGCGGCCGCCATCTTGTCTCTCGGTAGGATCGAGAGACAAGAGGAGGCCAAAGCGAAGGGGCAAATGACCATAAGGGGGCATAGTAGATCCTCCTTGACCTCTAAGGTTTGATGTGGAGGTTTTAAAAGGGCCCCGCGAGGCAAAAAAAAAAATAATAATAATAATCGAACGGCTGAATGGATTTGCACGAAACTTGGCAAAATTGTAGGGACTGGTAGTCCGATGTGCCTTTGCTAGGTCTCAATATATGTGCTCCAGTGGATTTTGAGAAATTAACGTTCAAAAAAAGATATATATCTGTAACAGCGCTCCGCTTCGTGGAGATAAAATTATATCTGTATTACCTAGCTGTTGCTAACACCAGTTAGCGACGGCTAGTAGGAGATAGCGACCATCTTGGGCCCCACTTTGCATGTGAGTGATATTTATCACTAATGACATGCAAAGTGGGCATGCCAAGATGTTAGCGACTGGAAACAGTCACCGCCAGTAGGTATATATAGTTAGGATTTTTTCTCTATGGGATTTTTGAAAATTCTATGTCTAATAACTTTGGTGTTTGTGGACGGAATTGGCTGAAATTTTCAGGAAAATGGCATATTTTGTTTCTGAGCAGCCCTTGAAAATTTGGGGGGGGTTCGTCAAGGGGGGGCCGAGAAAAAAGGGGGGTCCCAAAACGTGTTTTTAACATTGAGTTTTCCATAGGGCGGTTGGCCTCACTTTTAGCCCGAACGGCTGAATGGATTTGCACGAAACTTGGCAAAATTGTAGGGACTGGTAGCCCGATGTGCCTTTTGTAGGTCTCAATATATGTGCTTCAGTGGATTTTGAGAAATTAACGTTCAAAAAAAGATATATATCTGTAACAGCGGACCGGGCAGCGCTCCAGTTCGCGTACTTTTCGCGCAACGGAGCTTTGTGAAGCGAAGCTGATTGGTTCTCCGGCGTCTGTAAACATTCCAAACAGTCCGTAGCGGCCGCCATCTTGTCTCTCGGTAGGATCGAGAGACAAGAGGAGGCCAAAGCGAAGGGGCAAATGACCATAAGGGGGCATAGTAGATCCTCGCTGACCCCCTAGGTTTGATGTGGAGGTTTTAAAAGGGCCCCGCGGGGCAAAAAAAAAAAATAATAATAATAATCGAACGGCTGAATGGATTTGCACGAAACTTGGTAAAATATTAGGGACTGGTAGCCCGTTGTGCCTTTGCTAGGTCTCAATATATGTGCTCCAGTGGATTTTGAGAAATTAACGTTCAAAAAAAGATATATATCTGTAACAGCGCTCCGCTTCGCGTAACGACGGAGGTTTGCGAAGCTGATTGGTTCTCCGGCGTCTGTAAACATTGCAAACAGTCCGTAGCGGCCGCCATCTTGTCTCTCGGTAGGATCGAGAGACAAGAGGAGGCCAAAGCGAAGGGGCAAATGACCATAAGGGGGCATAGTAGATCCTCCTTGACCTCTTAGGTTTGATGTGGAGGTTTTAAAAGGGCCCCGCGAGGCAAAAAAAAAAAAAATAATAATAATCGAACGGCTGAATGGATTTGCACGAAACTTGGCAAAATTGTAGGCACTGGTAGTCCGATGTGCCTTTGCTAGGTCTCAATATATGTGCTCCAGTGGATTTTGAGAAATTAACGTTCAAAAAAAGATATATATCTGTAACAGCGCTCCGCTTCGCGGAGATAAAATTATATCTGTATTACCTAGCTGTTGCTAACACCAGTTAGCGACGGCTAGTAGGAGATAGCGACCATCTTGGGCCCCACTTTGCATGTGAGTGATATTTATCACTAATGACATGCAAAGTGGGCATGCCAAGATGTTAGCGACTGGAAACAGTCACCGCCAGTAGGTATATATAGTTAGGATTTTTTCTCTATGGGATTTTTGAAAATTCTATGTCTAATAACTTTGGCGTTTGTGGACGGAATTGGCTGAAATTTTCAGGAAAATGGCACATTTTGTTTCTGAGCAGCCCTTGAAAAATTGGGGGGGGTTCGTCAAGGGGGGGCCAAGAAAAAAGGGGGGTCCCAAAACGTGTTTTTAACATTGAGTTTTCCATAGGGCGGTTGGCCTCACTTTTAGCCCGAACAGCTGAATGGATTTGCACGAAACTTGGCAAAATTGTAGGGACTGGTAGCCCGATGTGCCTTTTGTAGGTCTCAATATATGTGCTTCAGTGGATTTTGAGAAATTAACGTTCAAAAAAAGATATATATCTGTAACAGCGGACCGGGCAGCGCTCCAGTTCGCGTACTTTTCGCGCAACGGAGCTTTGTGAAGCGAAACTGATTGGTTCTCCGGCGTCTGTAAACATTCCAAACAGTCGGTAGCGGCCGCCATCTTGTCTCTCGGTAGGATCGAGAGACAAGAGGAGGCCAAAGCGAAGGGGCAAATGACCATAAGGGGGCATAGTAGATCCTCGCTGACCCCCTAGGTTTGATGTGGAGGTTTTAAAAGGGCCCCGCGGGGCAAAAAAAAAAAATAATAATAATAATCGAACGGCGGAATGGATTTGCACGAAACTTGGTAAAATATTAGGGACTGGTAGCCCGATGTGCCTTTGCTAGGTCTCAATATATGTGCTCCAGTGGATTTTGAGAAATTAACGTTCAAAAAAAGATATATATCTGTAACAGCGCTCCGCTTCGCGTAACGGAGGTTTGCGAAGCTGATTGGTTCTCCGGCGTCTGTAAACATTGCAAACAGTCCGTAGCGGCCGCCATCTTGTCTCTCGGTAGGATCGAGAGACAAGAGGAGGCCAAAGCGAAGGGGTAAATGACCATAAGGGGGCATAGTAGATCCTCCTTGACCTCTTAGGTTTGATGTGGAGGTTTTAAAAGGGCCCCGCGAGGCAAAAAAAAATAAAATAATAATAATCGAACGGCTGAATGGATTTGCACGAAACTTGGCAAAATTGTAGGGACTGGTAGTCCGATGTGCCTTTGCTAGGTCTCAATATATGTGCTCCAGTGGATTTTGAGAAATTAACGTTCAAAAAAAGATATATATCTGTAACAGCGCTCCGCTTCGCGGAGATAAAATTATATCTGTATTACCTAGCTGTTGCTAACACCAGTTAGCGACGGCTAGTAGGAGATAGCGACCATCTTGGGCCCCACTTTGCATGTGAGTGATATTTATCACTAATGACATGCAAAGTGGGCATGCCAAGATGTTAGCGACTGGAAACAGTCGCTAACATCGCTATCTCCTATTATCAACTTTTGGAAATATTCGCGATAAGCGCGAATATCTCCAAAAGCTAGCACCTGCCCTGAGCAGTTCTAAGGCACGTTATCCAATGGGAGGTGGATAACATGGCTAAGAGCATTAGCTCGGTAATGCATGAATATCGCTGAGTTTTCAGCGATATTAATGCATTGCGGTCGTTTTTTATCGTATTTACGATAAACCTTGATAATAGCAAGGTTTATCTGCGATAATTTCTGACGATGCTTAGCGGTAAAAAAATCGTTGCTAAGCATCGTTAGGGATAAATATCGCTTAACTTTGGTAATATGCCCCAACGTCTGTTAGCGTTCGATTCGAAGGAAATCAGGAAGTGTTGAAAAACATTGTCTGCGCCATCTTGCCTTTTTTCAAATGCCACACTTTTGTCGTGCACGGCAGTCATTTTAGATGCCTTGACCAGACCCACTCTGTGCACGCTGTCGATCCTTAGCATGACTCCCCACCCTCGCAAGCATCTCCCCCAGGCAGTGGTCACCCCCGCTCTCTGTCTTATGCAAGGGTAATAAACCAGCCCCCATCTGCGCTGCTCTTCCCTGAAAATCACACCCTGTGCCCGCCCGACACCTCCCTTTCGCCCTATTCACTACCGCACCCTCTGACACTCCTTTTCCTCTGTGTCCGATTGTCCAGGCCGGTCCTAGGGTATCAGCTAGCCCTGCAGATGTAGTTTATGGCCCCAGCTGTAAAGAATCACCCCTCTTCAAAGGAGTTATAGTAGATCAAGGCCCACACTCGATGAGATCCGTCACAGCAGACGCGTTCCTATTATCTGAAAACCATCCTGTATTGTGATTGGGGAGGGGACCGAGCCTGAAGCGGAAGATTCCAGGGATGACTCTTTGTACATCAAAGTTTTTACAATTATGTGTCACATTAAAAATATATAGCACTCCAACAAAGTAGTAAGATTATAAAACTTTAATAACTTATAAATATATACAAGAAAACAAAAACAGTAATAACATATAAACATTTTTAGGGAAAAACAACGAAGTAGCGGTCGGCTGTGCGAATAGTCCCAACGCAGCACAACGTCCAGATTTCTGGCGTGGGGCGTCGCGGGGGGTGGGTCATCAGTAGAAAACTGTTGTGCGAATAGTTCCAAGGCAGCAGAACGATGGCACCAAGGTGATGTCCAGTAAGTTGCCGCACTGGTTTTGGTATCCTACAATGCTGCTCCGAATAACGGCGTGGGGCGCCCCGGGGGAGGCGGCGTGAACGGGCCTCTCCAGGTGGAGTGTCATCTGTTGTAGTGGGGCGCCCCTTTACCGTTTCAGTTGCCATTCCGTCCGTTTTTGGTCCACTGTGTCAAAAGCCGCAATTCAGCTGAGTTGCGCCCACTCTTGCGGTGCAGCAATAGGCGGCTGTCACAGGACTCTCAAAATGGCGGCAGGCTCTTTCCTTTTTGGGCCTGGTCCACTGAAATGGCCCTGGGACACCTTGGAAATCGGACGCTTGTCTGCTAGGTCTTGGACCCCATTCTCGAAAGCGTCCCCTCCGCCTTGAGGATTTATCAAAAGTTTTGGGGGCCCCCGACTCCTGTAGGCTTCTGGTGGGGAGCGGTTGCCATGATTGCTCGCGGAATGACCACGACGGAGCTACGAGATGGTGGTGCTCTCATGCTGAAGCCAGCTTCAGTCTGAAACATCCAGAAACAAGGTGGGGCTTTCATCGTTTGGGAAAAAAAAAAAGTTTTCATCCAATGAAAAGTGTTGTTTTTAGGTCATATGATCAAGCCTTCCATCATTAGGAAACCAAAAGTAAAATGAACCAATGAAAAGTTTTATAAACAAGTCACATGACCTGTTATGCGGCATAGGGTATAAAATGCGGAGAAAATACGTTGGCACGTGAGGCGGCGTCAGTAGCGGACCGATGTGCGAATAGGCCGAAGGCAATACAACGCGCCAAGATCCGGATGGCACCGAGGTGGTGTCCAGCAAGTTGCAGCACTGGTGTGGCCATCCTACAATGCTGAAAGTCGGCGTGGGGCGCCCCGTTGGCCTGTGAGTTTGAGTCAGTAGCGGACCGATGTGCGAATAGGCCGAAGGCAGCACAACGCGCCAAGATCCGGATGGCACCGAGGTGGTGTCCAGCAAGTTGCAGCACTGGTGTGGCCATCCTACAATGCTGAAAGTCGGCGTGGGGCGCCCCGTTGGCCTGTGAGTTTGCGTCAGTAGCGGACCGATGTGCGAATAGGCCGAAGGCAGCACAACGCGCCAAGATCCGGATGGCACCGAGGTGGTGTCCAGCAAGTTGCAGCACTGGTGTGGCCATCCTACAATGCTGAAAGTCGGCGTGGGGCGCCCCGTTGGCCTGTGAGTTTGCGTCAGTAGCGGACCGATGTGCGAATAGGCCGAAGGCAGCACAACGCGCCAAGATCCGGATGGCACCGAGGTGGTGTCTAGTAAGTTGCCGCACTGGTGTGGCCATCCTACAATGTTGAAAGTCGGCGTGGGGCGCCCCGTTGGCCTGTGAGATGGCGGCAGTAGCGGACCGATGTGCGAATGGGGCCAAAGGCAGCGCAACAATATTTTCGGAATAGAAGACACCACAAGGCGCTGAGATGCCAAGATCCGGATGGCACCGAGGTGGTGTCTAGCAAGTTGTGGCACTGGTGTGGCCATCCTACAATGGTAAAAGTCGGCGTGGGGCGCCCTGTTGGCCTGTGAGATGGTGTCAGTAGCGGACTGATGTGCGAATGGGGCCAAAGGCAGCGCAACAATATTTTCTGACTGACACCACAAGGCGCTGAGATGCCAAGATCCGGATGGCACCGAGGTGATGTCTAAGTTGCGGACCGATGTGCGAATGGGGTCAAAGGCAGCGCAACAATATTTTCTGTATGGAAGATAGCACTAGGCGTTGAGATGCCAAGATCCGGATGGCACCGAGGTGATGTCTAGCAAGTTGCTGTACTGGTGTGGTCATCCTACAATGCTGAAAGTCGGCGTGGGGCGCCCCATTAGCCTGTGAGATGGCATCAGTAGCGGACCGATGTGCGAATAGGCCGAAGGCAGCACATCGCGCCAAGATCCGGATGTCACCGTGGTGGTTTCATAGTTGAGAGGCACTTCATCTGCAGTGGGGTGCCGAGATCCGGATGGCACCGAGGTGATGTCTAGCAAGTTGCTGTACTGGTGTGGTCATCCTACAATGCTGAAAGTCGGCGTGGGGCGCCCCATTAGCTTGTGAAATGGCGTCAGTAGCGGACCGATGTGCGAATGGGGCCAAAGGCAGCGCAACAATATTTTCTGAAGAGAAGACACCAAAAGGCGCTGAGATTCCAAGATCCGGATGGTACCGAGGTGGTGTCTAGCAAGCTATGCAGTTGAGTTGTGTGCGCACTTGCGGCGAATAGGTCGAAGGCAGCATAACAATGTTTTCTGAATAGAAGACACCATAAGGCGTTGAGATTCGGTTACCACCGAGGTGATGTCTAGCAAGTTGCCGCACTGGTGTGGCCATCCTACAATACTGCTCCGAATAACGGCGTGGGGTGCCCGAAGGGGGGGGGGAGGCGGCGTGAACGGGCCTTCCTAGGTGGAGGCTCGTCTGCTGTAGTGGGGCGCCCCTTTACCATTTCAGTTGCCATTCAGCTGAGTTTCGGCTGCTCTTGATGCTACAGCGACAGGCGGCTGCAACAGGACTCTCAAAATGGCGGCCTGTTCTTTGGATTTGGGCCTGGTCCACTAAAATGGCCCTGGGACACCTTAGAACTCGGACGCTCAATTTTTTTTTTCCTTTCCTGTACATGCAAAAAAAGGTAAATGCCCGGTACGTTACACGCTTCATCTGCCACGATGAACTCTCCAGAGGAACCGAAAAAAAAGTAGTTATGGTATCTATACCATGCATCGTCATATGGAGAGGTGGCACCAATTAATTATAGTGCTGCATAAAAGAGAGATTTGGAGGAGAACCCCTGACCTGCTAGTACATTCATCAAAGAAGTGGCACTGACAGCATCAGAGGCAAGGGAAACGGTCCCAAATATTTAGAAGAACTTTGGAAAGATTAAAATGACATGTTTAGATTGTGGCAAATTAATTTCATGTGGACAGATGAGTGTTACTCTAATAAATACAGCATATGAACATCATCATAGTCGATGGTTGGTAGAGACATTTTGACTATATCCTGGACCTGCCCGTCCTCGCCCAAAATGGCGCCGGAATAAATGGGACTCGTAACTCCTTGTTGTGTACTGGTTGCAGAACCTTGAAATCACGAGATACGTATGCAGTTTTGAAGCACATGGCGGGCGGGGACGAGAATTGATTGAATATTTCGACATCCCTATTGATATTAAGTTCTGATGTGTTATTGATTACTGTACTATTGAAAGTTCGAATTAACGTCACCCATGGTACTTGCCCGCAAATGTATATCTAGATAATTTTATTTTAACTGGCCCTGTCGTATTTTAATTATAAAATGTACGTCCACCGATTCCGTAACTGTTAGACACCTTAGTTCTTGCAACCTAATGGCCCGCCCGTTGCGTTCCTCTACAGTGTAAATGTGTACTCATCATATACGATTACAGTTTGCTCCGTGGCCGGCCCACGTGGTTATAGGCTCGTATTTGTATAATGAAATTTTCACAATAAAGGTTTTTAAAAGAAAACATGGTAGTAGTATATACATTGGTAAAGTTTTTAATAATAGTCACTGTTTTAGAATCATTAAAAGGCAAGTGAAATAAAGCAGACCAATTACATGAAGGGTAAAAGGTATAATACGAAGGAACGCAGTAAAGATAAATGGTCAAGGGCTGTTGTGTTTTCTATTCCTGCAACATAAAGTGATCGATATGAATCTCATATTCAGGCGTATCGGCGACTAAGACAGCAGGTCGACCCTCTTTTGCTCAACGGCTCCGTCATGGGACGAAGAAACGCTCTTTTTCTCGAAAAAAGAATATATTTTACTTGCAGGACAGTTGTAAATTTTCCGGGAAAGTACATTAGCCTGGAACATTATAACATATATTTAAGAAAAAATAATGTTCGGAAGTAATAAAAAGCGTAATTTTTAGGTCATATGACCAAGCCTTTCATCATTAGAATAAGAAAAGTAAAATGAACCAATGAAAAGTTTTATTAACAAGTCACATGACTTGTTATGCTTACGTTACGCGCTGCGCGCCCCGGATGACTTCCGGATGCGCTAACGCGGCGCGTCATATGACGCATTACGCGATAACGCAGGTCCAGAATATAGTCAAAATGTCTCCACCAACCAGCGGTCGGAACACAACCCCTTTCAGCAGGCTAAATAGTTCTGTTAAATGACAACAGAAGGGACAGGCAACAAGAACCATCAGTCAAAGAGGGGAGGGCTAGTTCTTCTCTACCGGGTTACATTGGGGCGCTACCGGAACTGATCGAATTGGTAGTCTACAGTGTTTCTGGATGTTTCAGACTGAAGCTGGGGTTAGCATGAGAGCAGTACCATTTCGTAGCTCCGTCGTGGCAATTCCGCAACCAATCATGGCAGCCGCTCTTTATCGTTATTTTGGGCGGGGTGGGTGGCGGAGCCGAGCTGTTTTGCAGCCATCATTGTGTGGAGTTCAGTTCATTTCACTAGTTTTGTATTTGTCATGAGGGGTTGTTCCTAATGTTTCTATTTTAGCGAGGTCAAAAAGAGATCCCGTTAGTGGCCTACTGATTTTGCTTGATTCCTTTTCTTTTTTTTTTACACGATTTTTCGTTATCTGCAAAGACTAAACAGAGTATTGCGACTCTGTGTTTGTTTGTAAATAGAGAATGAACCAAAGAGAACCAATTCTAAAACAGTAAATACTTGGATAACAATCAATCAAATGGAGAGAGAAGCAGGCACGACGTATTACAACGGGGGCAAAGGCCTGCGTTAACTACCCTTAACTATGTGCAAAGAGAGAGTACTCCTAATAGAAATGAGGGGGGGGCACCATTCAAAGCAGATCAGTGTGCATAAACACGAAAATGTTTTCACTTACCACGTACTTGACATTCGACAGCTTATGATATTTGCTATTAAAAAACCATTGAAATTCACTGAAAAAACCATAGGTTATAGATCATATATAGTTAGGAATTAGCATTTACAAAACCTTGAAAATTCACTGAAAAAACCATAGGTTATAGACCATATATAGTTAGGAATTAGCATTTAAAAAACCTTATTTTACTCACACAAAACCATTGAAATTCCATATATAGTTAGTTGCAGTAACTATATATCGCGCACCCGCAATCCACTGCTGATGATGTCACATATTACATCATTCATGACATGGTCAGTGACATCACTGATGACATCACTGATGACATCTCAAATGACATCACTGATGACATCACTGATGACATCTCATTTGACATCAATGACCACATCACTGATGATATCATTCATGTGACAATACAATGCATCTCCTCATATTTTAATATAACCTCTGTTTCACCCAGTGTTAAATACAGAGTATAATTTTTGAAACCATTGACACACCAATACTAGTTACTACATATGTACTCACTGATTCCTACGTCTACACACACATTCACTCATTCACCCATACAATCATTCATACATACAATCACTCATCTTTACAACACTATCATATGCACTCATACACCTATACAGACACTCACACTCTGCCACTCATCCATGGAGTTACTCACACACCTAGTCAGTCCTGTAAAGAATCAATCACACTTCCATTTTCTTGTCTATACAGTTAAACATGGAGCACCTTATATTTTGAAACATATACTAACACATACTTACCTTGTTATACAATCATTGATATAAGTACACATTGATCTGCACAGAGTCACACACCTCCCAGCCAGCCACACACACACTCAGTCTCCCATACAAATACTTGGACAATCAATCAATAACCCATATAGTTACTCATATAGCTATTGATCAACACATGCAACAGTTTACAGAACAACAGACATAATGATGCACAAATTAAGACAGTTTAGTCACTAACCCTTGCACTCAGTGAGACACATTTAATCACTCACTCATACAGTCAGTCATGCACCTACTAAATCCTTCGTCCAGACACTTATACATCCACTCATTCTTCAATATGTAAGACATATTTAAACTTTACAGAAACATAAAATCACTGGATGTTGTTATCAGTGATGTCATCAGTGATGTCATTTGAGATGTCATCAGTGATGTCATCAGTGATGTCACTGACCATGTCATGAATGATGTAATATGTGACATCATCAGCAGTGGATTGCGGGTGCGCGATATATAGTTACTGCAACTAACTATATATGGAATTTCAATGGTTTTGTGTGAGTAAAATAAGGTTTTTTAAATGCTAATTCCTAACTATATATGGTCTATAACCTATGGTTTTTTCAGTGAATATATATATATATATATATATATATATATATATATATATATATATATATATATATATATATATACATATATTATATATATATATATATATATATATATATATATATATATATATATATATATATATATATATATATATATATATATATATATATATATATATATATATATATATGAACAAGCCTTCAGGACAAGGCGAAACGCGCTGGGTATTGACGAGGGGTAAAGGGCGAAAATAAAGCTACAGGTTTGAACCTACCTGCCTGCCTGAGTGAGTGCTTCCTTCGCTTCGCCGACCGAGGGTCAGAATAGTTAAATATATATATATATATATATTACTTTGTCCTCGATTTGATATATGTGTGCAGTCACACTATACACATCAGGAATGTGTATAGTGCATTTTACCAAAGTGTGGAGGGTTGGACATAGGACCTGTCTTACCAGTGGCAAGTGTATACTGGTCAAGCTCTTGACTTAAAATATATATGAACAAGCCTTCAGGACAAGGCGAAACGCGCTGGGTATTGACGAGGGGTAAAGGGCGAAAATAAAGCTACAGGTTTGAACCTACCTGCCTGCCTGAGTGAGTGCTTCCTTCGCTTCGCCGACCGAGGGTCGGAATAGTTAAATATATATATATATATATTACTTTGTCCTCGATTTGATATATGTGTGCAGTCACACTATACACATCAGGAATGTGTATAGTGCATTTTACCAAAGTATGGAGGGTTGGACATAGGACCTGTCTTACCAGTGGCAAGTGTATACTGGTCAAGCTCTTGACTTAAAATATATATGAACAAGCCTTCAGGACAAGGCGAAACGCGCTGGGTATTGACGAGGGGTAAAGGGCGAAAATAAAGCTACAGGTTTGAACCTACCTGCCTGCCTGAGTGAGTGCTTCCTTCGCTTCGCCGACCGAGGGTCGGAATAGTTAAATATATATATATATTACTTTGTCCTCGATTTGATATATGTGTGCAGTCATTCAGACAGTAGTTTACAGTGTTTTTTATCACCAATTAAGTGAAAACTGTATGTAACCTTTCACTGCATGTTGAACGCATAGCATATCTGTCCAGTCACTCACATTTAGCGGATGTTTTCTCTTTTTAGTTCTATTCACCCACCGAACCAGTGGCGGCTCACAGAGGGAGTGCTGCGGGGCAGTGAGGCGGGGCGATGCAGCGCTTGCAAAGTAAATCGTTTTATTTAATTATTTACCTAGTTTACTCCATTCCACCGTATGTCGGAGTACACCACCCCCACCCTGCCCCTCCCCCACCCCACCGCCTGCAGCACTCCCTCTGCGAGCCGCCACTGCACCGAACAAATAAAATGCCTTTGTAGATTTAAATGGGGTCACACCTTTTTTCAACCTTTAACACTTCCCAAGAGTTCACCTTAAGGGGATCACTCTAAAGACTTCACATGACCACAATTTTAAGTCAAGAGCTTGACCAGTATACACTTGCCACTGGTAAGACAGGTCCTATGTCCAACCCTCCATACTTTGGTAAAATGCACTATACACACTCCTGATGTGAGCACAGTGGTATAATACATGAAAAAAACATCCTTTTAGTCCCAGTGTGGATTAAATCACCTGTAAGTGGGTCACCCTCTACATTATTCAACAATGTGCAATGCCTCTACATTTTCAGCAAAGTCCTGTAAATAAATATCCAAACCTTATAAATGCCCTCATTATATAGAATGTCTCTATAAGACTGTATTACAACTACTGAATATGTGCATGTGCCCAGGAATAAACTGCTGGATAATCTATTGTCGACAGAAGCTATAGAGTTTTTCAAAGATTTTGTTCAACACGCTTTGGATTTAAGCAACAACCTACTGTGCAACATGCCTCTGCAACCATTGTCACGTGGTCAGCCTTTATATATTTTTTATTATAGAGTACTAAATTCAACTCAAACTTTACAGTAATTAACTGCTGTAATTTAGAAAATCACCTGAAATGTGTCTATTACCCCATACAAACGTACTCAAAGTGTCCGCAAGGTATTAGAGTTATCTTCTAAGAGGCGAGCACGGAGATACCCTTTAGGTGGAAACTGCGCTTTCTAACTGTTCTATATTAATAATAATATTATTAATAATAATAGTAATAATAATAATAATAATAATAGTAATAATAATAATAATAATAATAATAATAAGCAATGTAACATATAAGTTTCAATACACTTCCCTCAAGTACATATGCCAGACAATGGCGGGGGCATGTGCAGGGGAAACAAGCTGACCATGACCATGACCATGCCAGACGTCTCAAGGCATCTTACCTTCTTGTGCAGCGGCCGGGCTTGGCTCCGCCATACCCCTTCTGCAGCTGACCGGCCGGGCTTGGCTCCGCCACACCCCTTCTGCTGTTGACCGGCCGGGCTTGGCTCCGCCATAACCCTCCTGCTGCTGACCGGCCGTGCTTGGCTCCGCCCCACCCTTGCTGCAATCGACCGGCCGGGCTTGGCTCCGCCGGGCGAACTTCAATTCCCAGCAGCCTTCAGGGGAATTGACGACGCGTGTATCCAGCGCGCCAGGAGGCGCATAAAGCACCGTCAGGGGCCGAGTTCCCCATTCTACTTTTGTTCTTCCCTGCCAGACGTCTCGAGGCATCTTACCTTCTTGTGCAGAGGCCGGGCTTGGCTCCGCCATACCCCTTCTGCAGCTGACCGGCCGGGCTTGGCTCCGCCACACCCCTTCTGCTGTTGACCGGCCGGGCTTGGCTCCGCCATAACCCTCCTGCTGCTGACCGGCCGGGCTTGGCTCCGCCCCACCCTTGCTGCAATCGACCGGCCGGGCTTGGCTCCGCCGGTCGAACTTCAATTCCCAGCAGCCTTCAGGGGAATTGACGACGCGTGTATCCAGCGCGCCAGGAGGCGCATAAAGCACCGTCAGGGGCCGAGTTCCCCATTCTACTTTTGTTCTTCCCTGCCAGACGTCTCGAGGCATCTTACCTTCTTGTGCAGCGGCCGGGCTTGGCTCCGCCATACCCCTTCTGCAGCTGACCGGCCGGGCTTGGCTCCGCCACACCCCTTCTGCTGTTGACCGGCCGGGCTTGGCTCCGCCATAACCCTCCTGCTGCTGACCGGCCGGGCTTGGCTCCGCCCCACCCTTGCTGCAATCGACCGGCCGGGCTTGGCTCCGCCGGTCGAACTTCAATTCCCAGCAGCCTTCAGGGGAATTGACGACGTGTGTATCCAGCGCGCCAGGAGGCGCATAAAGCACCGTCAGGGGCCGAGTTCCCCATTCTACTTTTGTTCTTCCCTGCCAGACGTCTCGAGGCATCTTACCTTCTTGTGCAGCGGCCGGGCTTGGCTCCGCCATACCCCTTCTGCAGCTGACCGGCCGGGCTTGGCTCCGCCACACCCCTTCTGCTGTTGACCGGCCGGGCTTGGCTCCGCCATAACCCTCCTGCTGCTGACCGGCCGGGCTTGGCTCCGCCCCACCCTTGCTGCAATCGACCGGCCGGGCTTGGCTCCGCCGGTCGAACTTCAATTCCCAGCAGCCTTCAGGGGAATTGACGACGCGTGTATCCAGCGCGCCAGGAGGCGCATAAAGCACCGTCAGGGGCCGAGTTTCCCATTCTACTTTTGTTCTTCCCTGCCAGACGTCTCGAGGCATCTTACCTTCTTGTGCAGCGGCCGGGCTTGGCTCCGCCATACCCCTTCTGCAGCTGACCGGACGGGCTTGGCTCCGCCACACCCCTTCTGCTGTTGACCGGCCGGGCTTGGCTCCGCCATAACCCTCCTGCTGCTGACCGGCCGTGCTTGGCTCCGCCCCACCCTTGCTGCAATCGACCGGCCGGGCTTGGCTCCGCCGGGCGAACTTCAATTCCCAGCAGCCTTCAGGGGAATTGACGACGCGTGTATCCAGCGCGCCAGGAGGCGCATAAAGCACCGTCAGGGGCCGAGTTCCCCATTCTACTTTTGTTCTTCCCTGCCAGACGTCTCGAGGCATCTTACCTTCTTGTGCAGAGGCCGGGCTTGGCTCCGCCATACCCCTTCTGCAGCTGACCGGCCGGGCTTGGCTCCGCCACACCCCTTCTGCTGTTGACCGGCCGGGCTTGGCTCCGCCATAACCCTCCTGCTGCTGACCGGCCGGGCTTGGCTCCGCCCCACCCTTGCTGCAATCGACCGGCCGGGCTTGGCTCCGCCGGTCGAACTTCAATTTCCAGCAGCCTTCAGGGGAATTGACTACGCGTGTATCCAGCGCGCCAGGAGGCGCATAAAGCACCGTCAGGGGCCGAGTTCCCCATTCTACTTTTGTTCTTCCCTGCCAGACGTCTCGAGGCATCTTACCTTCTTGTGCAGCGGCCGGGCTTGGCTCCGCCATACCCCTTCTGCAGCTGACCGGCCGGGCTTGGCTCCGCCACACCCCTTCTGCTGTTGACCGGCCGGGCTTGGCTCCGCCATAACCCTCCTGCTGCTGACCGGCCGGGCTTGGCTCCGCCCCACCCTTGCTGCAATCGACCGGCCGGGCTTGGCTCCGCCGGTCGAACTTCAATTCCCAGCAGCCTTCAGGGGAATTGACGACGTGTGTATCCAGCGCGCCAGGAGGCGCATAAAGCACCGTCAGGGGCCGAGTTCCCCATTCTACTTTTGTTCTTCCCTGCCAGACGTCTCGAGGCATCTTACCTTCTTGTGCAGCGGCCGGGCTTGGCTCCGCCATACCCCTTCTGCAGCTGACCGGCCGGGCTTGGCTCCGCCACACCCCTTCTGCTGTTGACCGGCCGGGCTTGGCTCCGCCATAACCCTCCTGCTGCTGACCGGCCGGGCTTGGCTCCGCCCCACCCTTGCTGCAATCGACCGGCCGGGCTTGGCTCCGCCGGTCGAACTTCAATTCCCAGCAGCCTTCAGGGGAATTGACGACGCGTGTATCCAGCGCGCCAGGAGGCGCATAAAGCACCGTCAGGGGCCGAGTTTCCCATTCTACTTTTGTTCTTCCCTGCCAGACGTCTCGAGGCATCTTACCTTCTTGTGCAGCGGCCGGGCTTGGCTCCGCCATACCCCTTCTGCAGCTGACCGGACGGGCTTGGCTCCGCCACACCCCTTCTGCTGTTGACCGGCCGGGCTTGGCTCCGCCATAACCCTCCTGCTGCTGACCGGCCGTGCTTGGCTCCGCCCCACCCTTGCTGCAATCGACCGGCCGGGCTTGGCTCCGCCGGGCGAACTTCAATTCCCAGCAGCCTTCAGGGGAATTGACGACGCGTGTATCCAGCGCGCCAGGAGGCGCATAAAGCACCGTCAGGGGCCGAGTTCCCCATTCTACTTTTGTTCTTCCCTGCCAGACGTCTCGAGGCATCTTACCTTCTTGTGCAGCGGCCGGGCTTGGCTCCGCCATACCCCTTCTGCAGCTGACCGGCCGGGCTTGGCTCCGCCACACCCCTTCTGCTGTTGACCGGCCGGGCTTGGCTCCGCCATAACCCTCCTGCTGCTGACCGGCCGGGCTTGGCTCCGCCCCACCCTTGCTGCAATCGACCGGCCGGGCTTGGCTCCGCCGGTCGAACTTCAATTCCCAGCAGCCTTCAGGGGAATTGACGACGTGTGTATCCAGCGCGCCAGGAGGCGCATAAAGCACCGTCAGGGGCCGAGTTCCCCATTCTACTTTTGTTCTTCCCTGCCAGACGTCTCGAGGCATCTTACCTTCTTGTGCAGCGGCCGGGCTTGGCTCCGCCATACCCCTTCTGCAGCTGACCGGCCGGGCTTGGCTCCGCCACACCCCTTCTGCTGTTGACCGGCCGGGCTTGGCTCTGCCATAACCCTCCTGCTGCTGACCGGCCGGGCTTGGCTCCGCCCCACCCTTGCTGCAATCGACCGGCCGGGCTTGGCTCCGCCGGTCGAACTTCAATTCCCAGCAGCCTTCAGGGGAATTGACGACGCGTGTATCCAGCGCGCCAGGAGGCGCATAAAGCACCGTCAGGGGCCGAGTTTCCCATTCTACTTTTGTTCTTCCCTGCCAGACGTCTCGAGGCATCTTACCTTCTTGTGCAGCGGCCGGGCTTGGCTCCGCCATACCCCTTCTGCAGCTGACCGGCCGGGCTTGGCTCCGCCACACCCCTTCTGCTGTTGACCGGCCGGGCTTGGCTCCGCCATACCCCTCCTGCTGCTGACCGGCCGGGCTTGGCTCCGCCCCACCCTTGCTGCAATCGACCGGCCGGGCTTGGCTCCGCCGGTCGAACTTCAATTCCCAGCAGCCTTCAGGGGAATTGACGACGTGTGTATCCAGCGCGCCAGGAGGCGCATAAAGCACCGTCAGGGGCCGAGTTCCCCATTCTACTTTTGTTCTTCCCTGCCAGACGTCTCGAGGCATCTTACCTTCTTGTGCAGCGGCCGGGCTTGGCTCCGCCATACCCCTTCTGCAGCTGACCGGCCGGGCTTGGCTCCGCCACACCCCTTCTGCTGTTGACCGGCCGGGCTTGGCTCCGCCATAACCCTCCTGCTGGTGACCGGCCGGGCTTGGCTCCGCCCCACCCTTGCTGCAATCGACCGGCCGGGCTTGGCTCCGCCGGTCGAACTTCAATTCCCAGCAGCCTTCAGGGGAATTGACGACGCGTGTATCCAGCGCGCCAGGAGGCGCATAAAGCACCGTCAGGTCCCTCGTCCCACGAGGACGCGCGCGGGACACGCCGGGCTAAGCCCGGGCAAAGGCCCTCTGTGACTGAGGTAGGCTGGGCTGGGCCAAGTTATTGACATTGTACAATCGAACATTCAAAGCTATTTGCTTTGTAGTTGCATCTTATTTCGTATAAACTGACGGTTTCTGACACTATCTCTGGCAGGATTATTTCTCCAGACACACCTTCATTGTTTCAGTATTATTATGGACCAATTTTAATTGTATATTTTATGTTTAGTTTCTTTTTTCTTTTTTGAGGTTTTTAAGTCTTAACTGCTCATTTCGGTTTTTGCTAAGGATGACGGCAAAGAAACTTCGATCTGGAAGATTATTGGGGGGAAGGTCTTGCGTAAAGACAAGATCCAACCCCCTGAGAAATAAGTCTACTAATAACTTTCTATTGAAGGGACAAAGTCAGCTTTTGAAATTGTGGGAAAAACCCATTGATAAGGTTTTGCCTGCCGATGGAACTGTAGGCTCTGATATTGCTCCATCTGTGGAGCCTGCAGGGGTGGAAGATAAAATAGATTCCTCTGTGGTTGTGATGGACTCTACCCATGCAGGGCCTGCTGGGAAGAATTTCCTTGTGTACTCCGAAACAAATAGTGACAGTAGGTATTCTGTACCAAACTCTGAGGGAGAGCAATATAATAATATGACATCAGCTCTTAAAGCTACTGTGCCTAATACTCCGATTGGAGGTCTGTGTCCTGTGGTGGGTACTAAGGGTGATTCTTCTATGTCAAGTATTGACCTAGAGCTTTGTGGGCGCTATTTGGATGGTGGTATCCTGAAACTACCAGAGGATATTAAGTCCACAGTAGGAGTTACTCCCTCTGGTCTATTGTTGTACAATAGTACTCCCTCCATAAATTCTCAAGATATGCCCTCCTCACTTAATGACTCCAGGAGCCATATGCTTAATTTGTCAGGCATTTGTCCTCTTGCCCCTTCTGGGTATCATAAAGATGACAAGCATTTACAATGCAATGGTCTCGGCATTATTAAAGGTAGAGATATTGGCATTGCTCATGACTTTTTTTTTTTAATCCTAAATAAATGGCATTGTCATTTACAATGCCAATAGCTTAATCGCTTGCAAATGCATAACCTAGGGAAAGGAGATTGAAGAGAAAAGAGGGAAGGCCAGGAAAGAGTGGAAAGACCGAGGAGGGAGAAAGAGCGAGAGAGACAGACAGAAAAAGAAAGAAAGCGTCAGCCATACGGATTCAACATGACTTAAGGTTTTGTCAGCATCTTGCCCACTGGAAAGCAGCCTCACTTCAGCCTTCTTTAAAACTGCAAAAAGCTAGAAGTGGTTTTCAGAGGCTGGAATGTCGGGGACTCTCTTTTTCAATGGAGTGACACACACTAGATGAAGTCTCACCCCGGGCCCGATCCTGCCCATGTGAGGGCCAGGGTACAACGTGCAGGCTGTCATGAAACATCTACTTTTACTACAAGTTGGCAGTTAAAGTTCGTATAAACTCAACAGGGACACTTGACACCTCGATCTATTCTCTCAAGGCACAGGATCCATTACAATGTGACCTCAAGCCCCCTAACCAGGAAGACAGTCCGCCTGGAAGGCGACTGGTAAGATAGCTAAGTGGGATAATGCATGTACAGCGGATAGCTGTCTGTAACCTTAATGTCAGGTTTTCGAATTCTGGTGGGGCCACGCAGACTTTCATGCATATAAGGTCGATTAAATTACTATGTCCAATACAGCCATCTTAACCAAGTGCCTACATACAATTCGGTTTATATAATGTGCTATGTATTGTAATTAATGTGCTATGTATTGTAATTACCTTAGAACTAGGCACAAGCACTTCACTCCATTATAGGTTTTTGTTTGCAAGTGGCTTACAGTTTAGGACTACAAGTTCCAGAATTCAATGGAGGTGGACGAGATACTGACACCTGAGACAGCAGACATCAACAATGCTATGTCTATGTATAGGTACACAAATATATGGCTAGCGTGGTAGAGAAAATAATATGAGACTTTTTCCTGAATGAATGTGTTACTGTGGATACTTCCTGCACTGAAGGCCTTGCTCCTCCATGTATGGTTTACTTTCACTGACCCCACTCCGATCCCTTATCTCACGCGCTATCGAGTCCGGTGAGATCCACGCAGCCCGTCCGGAGGGATGAGGCGATCAGGGGATGGAAGGTGAGCTGCAGGCGGCTGGCGAAACAACAGGGGGAGAAGAGACGAGGGGGAGAAGAGGGAGGAGACGGTGGAAGGAGAGGCGCAGGGAGGTAGAGACAGAGGAACAGAGACGAGGACGCCGAAACAGAGATGTAACTAGGCACAAGCACTTCACTCCCTCCCAGGATCCAGAGGCTGCAGTCACAATATATGGACGGCTTTCAAAACAAAATTAATATCCCAAAGACGTGAGGCTGTCTCCAACGAAAAACAAAAGCCGATACTCAGAGCCCAAAAACTGGGAATGCGAACCAAACAGACCTTGATCCAGCAGAAGAGAGAATAATAACAAGAAAAACAGAAGACGGAAAGAATCCACGGACGGAATACACGGAGGCCGCCCCGGAAGTCAGGCACGGTCGCCTGTGACGGGGGCGGGGCCACGTCCAGACCGGAAGAGGAGGCAGGCGGAGTCGATGCGTCTCGCGGCCCGGGGCTCCTGTGAGCGGTGTGGAGACCCGGGGCCGCGCTAGCAGGAGGTTGGGCGCCGCGTGCTGAGAGAAGAGTCCCCGACATTGCCCAGGTAAGTTTCAAAAGGCTGGGGGGGCTTGGTGCACTTGTGTGTGTGTGTGTGTGCGTGTATGCTCGTGTGTGTATGCGACGGCGACGGTGACGGCGGGGGAGGGGGGAGGGGGGCGGGGGGGGCCTCGGTGCACTTGTGTGTGTGCGCGCGTATGTGTCAGGGGGGTGTGTCTCTGTATGTATGTATGTATGTATGTGCGTGCGTGCATGAGTGCTTGTGTGTGTATGCGCATGCGTGTGTGGTGCTTGCGCTTCCCAGGAGACAGCGCCTGGCCACAGCGCGCGTTCCCGTTTCAAATCGGCTCCAGGGATGCGCGCGCCCCAAACTGTCTCCTGGGGAGCACACTCCCTAACATAAGATCTCGGCGGAGACGCGCTTCCGCGCGTCTTTTAGCCGAGACCTAAAAAACCTATTTCTGAATCCTTGATTGCACTGGAACACTTATTGGCTTCTATACTGTCATTATTGGGCAAATTTGTCGGAAGCTCTGATTGCATTCTGGATTCAGTTACAAAAATATTGCATGCTATGTTGCTAAAAATTCCGGAAAAGGTTTCTGATCCTGCTTTTAAGGCGGATTCCCGTGGGGCAAAGGAGGATGGTAAAGCTTCCGCGGCAAATGCTGGCACAAATATTCCAGTGGTAGTACAAGAAAATGAGCCTACTGGAATACCTATTTCTTCCGTGTTTAATTGTGTAAAGGTTTCTGACCTCGAAATAGAGGATGAAAGTATGATTGCTCCAAACGCGAAAACTGGAAATGAGCTATTTCCAATTTTTGCGCCGGAAAAAAAAGGGTTTCAGGACGGAGATAAAGTAAAAGAAAATGAGAAAAAAAGTGATAGTCCTAAAAAGAACAAAGGGAAAAAAAGGAAACCTGTGCGTAAATACAGGAAGAAAAGACAGAGGCAAATAATCTTCCATGATCCTATTGCTTTAGCTGGTAACGATGAAATTGTTATTGAGACCATAACTGGGTCCCTGAGTCCGGATGTTGTTACTCTTGCCTCTGCCTTTGGAGAGGAGGTCCCTTCTAATGGATCTCCCGTTCCTTTGGGAGTCCTTCCCCATGACGAGGGAGGAAGGTTGATTTTTCCTCCAACAACAGAGATAATAGGACCTATTCCGGTGGTATCAGGGTCTCTTAACCCTCGAGCTTCTCCTTTCTTGTTACCAGAAGATTTTGTTGTACGTTCCCGAGATTCGATGATAAAGGAATCAAAAATGTATGTTGATACCTTAATTGTGAACTTTTTACCAGTGTTTGATTCTGACCTGCATTTAAATAGGTCATGGTTGCTCAATTGTTTCAAAGATTTTGAGTCCTTAAAACGTATTCAATCGAGCGATATTGATTTGGTTACCCTGTTAGGTGGTGACAATGTGTCTAGTATAAGGGTGAAATTCTATTCTAAAATTATTGTAAACCTTATAATACAACAGGTCGAGAACTTTCAATGTAGAGGAATTGATGTTTTACCTATATTCTCTTTAGGAAAGACTACTTTACCACAAAATGGGTTCGTTCAACAGGGCAATGGGCAAGAGGGGACCCTTCCTTCTTCCAATGACCTAAAGATTTGGGTTTCAAAAGGCAAACGTCTGGTTTCCCAGGTTTTGCCTTCTCCGTTAAATCAGAATGCGCTCCTTCTAGAGGACAATCAACGGTGGAATTGGCTCCCCGGTGCTTTGTCTGATAAAATCACAGACAACCCCAAATTGTTTCAGCATCTTTAACAATAATTTGAAAATTATATCTTGGAATGCAGCAGGGATACATAATAGCCCAGAGAAACTAGAGTTTTTGTTTTCTCTGGAGGCTAGTGTGATTTGCATCCAAGAAACATGGTGTGTAAATAATCTATGTGCAGGGAAAGACTACTTTGTGCTTGAGGCTGCTGCCTCCCCTTCAAAGAAAGGGCATGCAAAAGGGGGAATTGCTTGCTTTTTGTCTAATAGTTTGCAGTGGAAATTTTCCCATTATGTAGATTCAAGTAATCTTTTTCAAGCAATTACAATAGATAATTTTGATAGTATTGGTAATAAGCACTCTGTCGTAATTATTAATGCTTACATCCCCCCTGAAGAATGTTTTAATATTTTATTGAAGCAAGTGTTTCTCTGTATTAAACAGATTAAAGAGGTTTATCCATCCCCTGAAATTATATTAGTTGGGGATCTGAATTGTAAAGTATCTAATTCAAGTATAGATTTATTTAGAAATAGACCTAAAGAAGAGGCCTACCTGATTCCACAATTACTCTTCCCAGATAAAATAAAAACTAACAAAAGAGGGAAGATATTGTTGGAAGAACTGTTTGCGGTGGAGGGGCTTATCCTAAACGGTAGGCTTCCCTCTGATTTCCCTGCTAAATTCACTCATAGGTCTTCTCATAGCGAGTCAATTCTGGATTATGCGATTTCTGATTATGGTTTTTTCTCGCTGGTCCAGGATCTGATGGTATTCCCAACAGCATTGAGTGACCACAATGTAATTAGTTTAAGCATCTCTTTACACCCGCCCCCCACTGACACCTGGTCATTTAATAATACAGAAGTTAATTTCCATAAAAACTCGGGTAGATGCTTTTGGAATCCAAGTGCCAAGAAGGGTGTGCAGTTTATTCTCCATAAAACCATACTAGAACTAAGTGATTGGCTGGGTTTTGAAATTATTTGCTTTGAAAAATTTATGAGGGAGATTACCTCGGTTGCAAAAAATTCTAGTCTACCAAAGAAAAAGTTTTACTATCCTAGTGCAATGCTCCGCCTAAATAAGGAAATAAATAAATTAGCGCGGGAGCAATTTTTATGTAGATCTAGTGAATTAGCAAATAAAATATCCCTGCTGAAAAGAAGGAGAAGTAGACTAAGAATAAAACTTAAAAAAGAAAAAGAGGACTCATTGTGGATAAATCTAAGGGAAGCGGTTGTGCATGGTAAGGCTAGAGAATTTTGGTCTATAATTGGTAAGGGATGTGGAGTAAGAGCTAGCCCCCTTCCTATCCCCATTTCTGAAGAGGTATGGACTTCTTTTGTTTCAAAGTTATATGATGGGAATGGCACAATGTCAGAGGATAGTAGGTTTGGGCGAGAAGTTGAGCTCCCTATTGATTTCCCCTCGGAGAAAACAATTGAAACGGCTATTAAAAACATGCACTCCTCGGGAGCTATGGGACCTGATGAGTTACCCATATCTGTTTTGAAGCAGGATCCGACTCTATGGAGCAAGATACTTTTTCCATTGTTTAGATCTTGCTTCATCTCTAAAGTGGTGCCTGCTTCATGGAGGGGAAGCATACTGGTCCCATTATTTAAGAAGGGAGATAGGGACAAACCTATGAATTACCGTTTGATAGCCCTTCTTGACTCAATCGGAAAAGTCTTTGCAAAATGTCTTTTAATATTAATTAATGATTGGGTTGAAATAAATAACATCTTACCATTGGAACAGACAGGCTTCCGCAAAGGGCACGGCACACTAGATAACCTCACCGCCCTTCAGGTGATCTCGGACAAATACATACATGTTCGAGGGGGGGGGTGTTCGCTGCTTTTATCGATTTCTCCACAGCGTTCGACAAAGTGGATCGTTTTACGCTGTGGAGAAAATTAGCAGCATTGGGTATGCCGTCTTATTTATTGGATCTTGTACGGTCATTACATACGGATACCTGGTGTCGTGTGCTGCAAGGCGGAGAGAGGGGTCTCTCACAACCAATTCCATCCTTAAACGGACTTAAACAGGGTTGCCTTTTGGCCCCACTATTGTTCTCCCTGTACATTGCTGACCTCCCAGCTTCTCTGTCTGCTTGTGCGGGCATTGCCCCGGTTGTGGGGGGCTCTACTATCTCCTGTTTGATGTATGCAGACGATATCCTCATACTTGACCTAACACCCAAGGGTTTGGCTAATCGTCAATAATCAAAAGAAGAGTGTCTAGGGAGGTTTAGACCATCCTTGGGAGCACAAAAAACAGCCACATTGGGATGTTAAAGAAGGCCCTCACTCACCACCTAGTGATGACATGCTTCATCATCGGGCCCCACCAAAGAGACCGAGTGTCTCTTTGGTGTGCTGCAACGCCAGATCTACTGCGGAGTGGGATGGTGAGTAAGGGCGTGTTGGTTGCAAAATGAACCTATAGTGAGTGATGGGTGGGTTAAAAATGTCAGTAGTGTATCTGAGATAATACTTTATTAAATGATCACTAAAGACACGTAATATTAAAATATGTGAGGAAACAGTCCACTATAATTGAGTGGTGGGTTCCTAGAGAGTGGTCGACATGTTTCTTGCCATCGAAACGGTGTTAATTTACCTGGCAATTCATCAGGACTGTGTGTGAAAAAACCCTGGCGGTATGGGCACTCTAAGGCCCACCCTTACCTAGGGACGTGCATGTGAAAATTAAATAAAAGGTGAAAAAGTGCAAAAAAATTAGGAATGATTACACTATTCCTAATTACTCCTGGTTTAGGAGGCTTCTACTTATCGTTTCTGCACCTGAAAAATAAAAGGACAGGGACATACAAGTAGGACAAACATAAACACTCAGAATTACTCCTGGTTGTTTTTAGTTGTTAATAGTAGATATTGTGCTCCAAGAGTGAGTAACATACTGTCTGTGGTAGAATAGCGCTATGGTTAACACCACCTTTTTAGCCCTGGGTACAGGAGAGCCGTAAGAAGTGGGGTGTACTATTCGTGGAGCAGACTAGTAGTGACTAAGGAATAAAAACGGTGAAAATCTTCCACAGAAGATCGTCAAACCAGCGATCAAATTCAAACAATATAATGAAAAACGATCGCAGTCAAATAAAATGTCTCACTTTCTAGGTGTTAGGAATTAACACCATGGGTCACAGGAGGGGGGTGGGAGCGTATTTGGCACACCCTGTTAAATGGCAAAACAGATGAGAAAACGCTTCAGAACAATGCAAAACCACTTGGTATGAGTGCGATCGGTACTTAGCTTTGTGTTGCCAGCCAGCTTTTACTTACGCCCTCAACGCTCGGCACCCGTGTTCTACCTACGTCACCCTCGAACCGGACCCCGACGATACAGAAGCGGGCTCGGTTCACCGTTTAAGACCAGGGTTGCGAGGCGGTGAGCATTTCCGGGTGGGCGTGGGCTCGTGACTGTCGTTTGTGTTACCAATTGGAGCAGTCTTGGTTACCAATAGGAGCAACCCGAGGCTGTGACGCGGAGTCACGTGGAATGACAGTTGCTTGGTAACGTGGGAAACAGTATGCCCGCTAGACGCGGAAGTGATTGGGGTGCGTCTCGCGTTACCAATCACCGTGCTCTGACGCTGTGTTTTATGGCAAGGTGATTGATAGGTTGCTAGGGTAAACAAATCGCATTACGCGCAGGGGAAGGTTTTAATAACGTGTAACATAGATTCGGCGCCTCGCCGGAGAGGTGGGGCATTCCAATTGTTAGATCTTAATAGTACCTCTCAGTCATGAAAAGCATAAGTAGTTCAACAATATAGGTGGCAGAGATATCCGCATCATGGCTGTTGAAACTACACTGTAGTTTATCGACTAGTCGAAAATGGGCTGGTAATTGATGGTGTTTATAGTAGATAACTACTATAATTCTAGGCAGATGGTTAAAACTGGGGGAGCCAAGATTCGAGAGGCTACCACCAGGCCGTTATGGTGAGAGATAAGTGACCATAGATGTACACCCAAATTTAACCAGCTAGTGGATTACATTGTATTGCGCATAGAGAGACAGAGTTAGTGTTAAGACTCTGCTCTAGTTCACTTCATCACAGAATTCCACGGAATATCATCGTTAAGTCCAAGAAGGTGGGTAGACAGCCTGTATACCCACCTTTGTTCTTTTTCAAAGAGAAGGTTAGGAATGTTGGTGCCGCCAATCACTTGCTCAATGACAGTCCATCGCATGTCATTCGGGGTGTGGTTATGTTCCAAATAATGGCGGCTGAGTTTGGTGGTCAGTTTCTTGCACCCGATGTTGGAGCGGTGTTCACCTATCCTCTGTTTGACCTTCCGAGTTGTCATTCCTACGTAGCGGAGGTCGCAGGGACAGGTGATCAAGTAGACAACATTCTGAGAATTACAGTTTGTGTGGTTTTTTTGAGTCCAGATTCTACCTGGCTCGAGCTCAAGGGTTTTGGTGTGTGTCGTAAGGTGACACACACTGCAATTCGTGCATTGGAAATGACCACTGATTTTCGGGAGCCCCCAGATTTCTGTGATTGGTCTTTCCAAAGCGTGGGTCCCATTCTTGGGTCTAGTATGTACAAGGGAGTCTGCAGGCTTTACATCTATTCGCTGAGTCCCATTTTATGAGGATAAATGCGTCAAAAAGTAAAATTATGTGCATTTCAGGAAAGAAGAAATCTAGGTCAGAAAACTTCGGATGGTCCATTGGTGGTCAGAAATTAGAGGTAGTTAAATCTTACACTTTTTTAGGTAAAATAATTTCGGCCAATATGAGCGAGAAGCCCCATATAGATTATAACTCTCGTAAAGCCCTTGCACATGGCAGAGGTTTGTGTTCCCTTTACTGTGCTACAGGGAAAAGACATTTTGCTTGCTTATTGGAGGTGTTTAAGGCAAAAATTCCTGCAACGCTACTATATGGAATAGAACTTGTAGAGTTGAAGCATTGGGGTTTTGTCACACAGTTGAAGGAAAAGTATTGAGATCTCTATCTACTCTTAACACAGCCTGTTCGCTGGCCGCATGTAGGCTTGAATTCGGTCTTAGGAGTAGCTGGGTTCAGGGATTATGTGCTTTAGTTAGATGGGTGGCCAGTTTGGCCAGAGGCGAACCGGGATCATTGAGAGCTCTCCTTAAAGGAGAATTATTGGGCAACTTTAAAGAGTTTTCTCAAATAGTTAGGAATTTTAGAAAAGCTGTGACTCTCTTAGAGTTGGATGAAAGTACTCTTTTTTCAAAGTCCCCGACTCAGCTAAAATCTGTGCTGAAACAGGCTTCATGGAAACTCTGTTTTAAATTAGATAAGAATGCCCTTCAAGAAAAGAGGGGATGTGATCTCCTTCTTAACACTTTTTCCTTAAAGCTTGCTCAACCGTATGTGACATGGAATATTCCACATGGAGTTCGAAGACTATGGTTTCTTTTAAGACATGATTTATTACCTTTAAATCTTCTTTTATCAAAATGGTATGGATCGTCTTCGTTATGTGACCTATGTAATATGGCCGTACAGGATCGAACTCATGTATTATTCTTATGCCCTGCACTGTGCTCTTTGCGACTGAAATGGTTAAAGTCGATTTGTCTTCAATTGGGTATCCTTAATGTGAATATCTTTTGGCAGGCTTTGTATTTCCCTCCTAATGAAATGTTTTGCTTCCAAATTTTTAACTTTTTTAAAGGTTTTTTAGCTATTTATTAATGAAAAATGGAGGTGTTGCTGCTGATTATCTTGCATGTTGTTAATTGTTGTAAATTGTCTATGGATTTTCTTTGTATTCAAATATATCTGCATTTATGTATTTCTATTATGTATTTTATGTGGCCCTCTTTTGAGAGCCAAAACATAATAAATAAATTGTAAATTGTAAAATTGAGGGCAAGCCTATGTGACCATGTAAGTATTTACCTAAGCAGCACATTATGTAGGTACTGCAGCATTTACTGTCGTAATGTGCATGAAGCAGTAAAAGGGTGTAGTACCACAGGCTATCACTAGGTGTCCCTTGGGACCTTTTTTTGTGTTATGAGGTACTACACCCTGCAACATGGATAGGGAAAGGATATGGCGCAGTGGTGAGAGCTGCCGATTGGGGAGTTGGGGATCCATGTTTGAGTCTGGTGTTAGCTCAACAGAAATGAAACCAACTAATTTAAAATAAGGATAAGAAATAAATGCAACGATCTCGGAGGAGGGGGCGGGCAAGCAGTGCTGTGCGAGGGGGTGCGGTGAGGAGATTAGAAGGGTGCACTGCACTGCAAATCATGAAAAAAATTACCAAACAGGGTGGAGAGAGGAGATTAGAAAAACAAGCATTGGCCTTTGAGGGATGGTGGGCAGTGCTGAGAGGGAGGCACAGGGAGATAAAGGGGAGGACAAGCAAATGAATAAAGGCCTTCTAAAGGATGGAAGATACACTTGGCCTAGCCCGGAATCAAACTTGTGACTTACAGACCACTGCTTTGCTCAGCAATTAGCGTTTAACACACTGAGTCATGTTGAAGGCTTTGTGGCATTATGCTAGGTTAAACATAATGCCAGTTAAGTTCTTCACAGTTAGTTTAGTTGCAACTTATATGGACACCTATGTACAGGAAGTGAACCAGATGAGAGTCTGGAGATGTCAGATGTCCAATCTACACTCTGGAAAAGGAAGCCGAGGCACTTTAACTCACAGCTATACATATACACTGTGATGTTATTTCTAAATTCAGGCACAAAAATCGGATCCTTTTGAATAATATATACAGTGGATTAAAAGTTTGGGATATTCTTTGTCACAATATTTCAGTGTCACCAAAGAACATGTTTTACATCATGTCAGTTGCGGACTGTGTACATTATATATGTATGTATATCGTATTTCTAAAGCGAAACTCGCCAAAAGGCAGCAAAATACGTATGGATACACTGTTTTAACATGTAGTGGTATTGTTTTTTATTAAACTTGAAAAGATAGAAGGCTGAGCTGGAGCCTTTGAGATTCCAACTTGTAGCCTACAGGAATCCGCAGATCGCTACAGTAGGACTTCAACACATGAAAGCTACCTTTCAAGCTCAAACCATTGCTAAGGAGGGCTTATGTATAAAGAAATGAAAACAATAAAACAACTTTATTTTATTTCTATCCTGAGCACATGTAGTAGAAACTCTCTAGGCACTAATAAGCCAGAACATTAGCAATTAAGCATCAAACGCTTACAGGGGCCTATGATGACAGCGGGAATACAAGAACAGCTCTTCACGCTACACCGATTTGTAACTTTAGGCTTAGGAAGACTGAAGTGATCTGTGCAGAATTGAATGTGTTTTGTTAAGTGTTATAACCAGGACCAAAACCCAGTGCCAGTTGTCCACACAAACAGCAGAAGAAAATAGGCAAACATGGTTTTAAGGGCTTGTTGCCATCCTTAAGCATAATAGGAGACACTGAATTTAGACATCAGATCTATTCCTTACAAGCTCATTCATCTCACAACACGGTGATGCCTTGGGTGACCAAGAACTTACAGGCTTAAATCTCCTGCAGAAGATCTATCCCTCAAGTTACACAAGGCGCCTTGATGCCTTCGGGTTTTAGTTGCGCGTTATACATTTTATTTCATTCATTCATTCATTTCATTCATTCATCTTCCAAGAGTCAGCTTTGAAGAAGCAGATATATATTTTAGGTTTCACAAACACTACAGGCTGAGGCCTCACACAGCAGAGTTATCCCTCAAGTTACACAAATCTTACAAGATGTTCAGTTTTAAAATTTCACTTTTTACTATTTTAAATTCTTAGTTTCTGTTAAGCAATGAATCTGTCTCTTACATGGTGCATGAACACAAAGGGGTCGATTACGAATCCATTCGGAAGGGCTCCAAATTTGATCCAGGTTTGTCGAATTCGATTCGAACCCTTGTTTATGCCCGTATCATACACAGTTCCCAATTACCGATTACGATGCCTGTACACTGGTACGGCTTTACAAATCGGTTCGGAAAGGCATTCGGACAGCTCACGTCTTTCGGAGCCGATTCGTACAGCTCTATGGACTCAGTTTCCGAGCGAGCGATTAGGATGACCGATTCGGACAGCCGTTCCCATTTGGTTTCTCTGGAATGAATTGGCTGTCGGAATCTGTCTTTGGGGACCTGTAGAAGGCCCCTCTGCACCCGGATTGCTACTGACATCGAAGGAAGCTATCAGACCCCCACGCCTTGCTCCCAGACGTGTTTGAGCTACTGACATATCCGTACCTGAACAAAATATTCGATATAGGGAATTCTCCATATCAGGAAGAACCTTTTTCCCCTCTTCTTTTGCTGCGACTGTTGCAGTTATTAAAGCTTGTGTGCTATTATACATCTGCAAGTCCTGGGAGCAAGTGACTGTGTCTTTACAGATCAAAAAAGAATCTATTTATAAATGGAAATTAAATACCTCGATTCTTCGTAGCTGCAATAGTGCAAACTGAGTGAATAATTTGTAACAAGAGACGACAGAATCAACTTAAGTAGAAACCGGATGTCTACAATTTCGCTGATCTGAGCCAAGTATATCTGTTGGGCTGCATTTCTGTTGTTGAAAAAATTAGAGTTACAAGCGTTACTTGCATGTTATGTAGAGGCGCTTTTGTCCTATATAAAACACAGACCGACAAGGACCCTACCGCCTTTTCTGATACGAAATTAGTTTTGTGAATAACTTACTGACCAGTGGCGAAGATATAGCATACAATAATTACTACACTGAAGTCAATACGATATACGTGGCTGCTCCAGAAGAAGGCGCTGGGCGCCGAAACGCGCGTCGAGATTTATTTTGCCACTTTTTATTGTTGTGTTATTTGCTTTTCATGTTTGTAATATGAATTGTGATACATTTTAACTTGTGACTGATAATATGTGATACTTGTTTTTTCATGAAGAATTCAATTAATATTGAGTATATACCTTTTGTAACCTCTCTTTCTGTGTAATATTAAGTTTGACAAATGTTACATTTAAGTACCTAGGTTGTTTTGTTTCAATTCCCTCTGCACCCGGGGCCATTCAAATCGAGAGTGCCTGCCACAGGGTGCAAGGTTTTTCCCAGCTACCGCTTTTCATCAATGGGAGCATGTGTTCTTGTTCGGAACACAGGCTCCCATTGGAGTCAATGGGAGTTTGACCGAATGGTATACGGAAGCATTTGGATACATCCAAATCGCTCAGTCGGAATCATCGGATCCGAGTCATTCAGAAAGCATTCCAGGACCGATTTGGTAGGAATGCTTTCTGAACGAGATCGTAATTGGCCCCAAAGTCTTACCTAGGATCACTGGAATTACGCGGCAATGGAGGATCAAATTATGAGGCAGTAATAACTCAATTATATGGCATGAAAAGCCAAATTATGTGGCATACTCGACCACATTTTGTGTCAGGTTGTGCCGCATTATTTTGGAATTTTTATACATAACATTATCTGGGCAAAGGTTTCAACTCATTAGCAACAGAAAGGAGATCAGTCATCCTTTGCAAAGGCCCTCTCACTGTGTAGCAAGAGGTGTCAACAATGTTTTTGTAACTTTTGATCCATTTGAGCTAGTAACAATTTTGTTTGTTGGAATCTACAGGTTATTCAACAGATAATGAATTATGTGCCAAATCCAGAAAATCTCTATTTATGCAGAAAACGCTCCCCCATTTTCCTCAACGCACTCGGCTCTCTTCCTGTCTTTCCTCCCATTTTCTCTTTGACTGTTGCATCAGTCACAAAACTGCTGGTCAAGAAGCAAAGTGACTCACAGGAAAGGGGCAGCTTTTTTTGTCATGTGGCCCGATGTCACACATGTAGCGTATGAAGCTAATTTGGCCTCTGAGCCAGCAGCGTCCTGGGACTTTCAGGTCCCCAAGTAGGTGGCCTGAACCAAAGAAAAAAATAGATGCTCTGACGCAATTTAAAGATAACATGTATGGTGCCTAAATAAATAAAAAACACTTTCCATGATGAAAGCGACATACAGGTCCAAGAATGCAAAGTGCCACTAACTGAAGTACCAGTGCTGGCAGTGCTGGCTGAAGGGAATACTGAGCTAGGCGGCTAGGCTTGGGCAGTTTCCTGATCTCTCACCATCCATGTCCCACACAGGCACCCCAATATTTACAGTGCCTGTTCACATCTCGTGTTCAGATCATTCTCTCACTGACAACAGTGATTCAATATTCATTACTCAAATAAAAATAAAAATACAACTCCCAGAATGCAATGGTTTGTTAAATGACAGGACCGGAACCTTGACATTATGTGGCAGTCATACTCCAAAAGTGATGGTCATCTCTAACTGTCCATAGCACACTCAGGTTGTAACAGAAAATTGCATAGTTGAATTTAAAAATGTAAGTGCCAGTGCAACAGGAAGGGCAGCTGTTCACGTGCCAAGAAGGCAGGAGTCGCCTCGGGCACAGCTGCAAAAAACACATGGAAAGTTTTGTTTTTTGCCATTCCAGGTTTGTTCTGGTTTCTTTCCTTCCATGTTTAACCAGGCAGGCTTTCATTGGTATGTCAGCAGTCTTGCGGTACTCCTGCTATATTCCTGTATAATTGTAACATAAAATAGTGAGGCCATTTTTAGAAAAAATATTCATGGGATCCTCATTAACTGACCTAGTTAGAAAACCTCAAACTTAATGAAAAACACTTTTTCATACTAAACACAAATTTTATTTTACAGCAGTCTTGCGGTGCTCCTGAGAGACTGGGAACAGGAAGTAAAACCTACACAGAGTTGTCACAGGGGATTGCCATTGGCTGTGGTAGTCACTTAATAACACACATCAAATTTTAACACTTAGGGGGTCATTAGGATGGCGGGCGGATTTTGTCCACCCGCCATCCCGATGTAAAAAGGGACCGCCCGCCATAAGGGCGGGGGTCCCGTGAGGGCCATTAGCATGCACCCGCCACACTGGTGGCGCATCCCGCATTTTTAACATTTCGGCGGGCGGTGCTGAAAGCACTGCCTGCTGCAATGCTAAAAATGCACGTCATGCATTTCAATGCACAACGTGACAGGCACCGCGCGGTGCCTGCCACATTGTACTTTGAAATGCAGTGGGGTACCATAGGTACCCCCATGTGCATCCCCCACCCCCCAGAGTCCCGGGGGGCCCGCAACAGGAGGCATGTGTCTGCCCCATCATAATATGGATGGCGACACCGCCACCATATTAAACTCTTTTCCGCCCGGTCGACTTGCCGACCAGGCAGTGGCGGTGGCGATCTGCCCGACATCCTAATGGGGCCCTTAGTATCACTATTGTAAATTCAATATTAAACATAAAAACACATTTGCATTATGATAAACTACAAAAAATGTATATTACTTTACGTTTAAAAAATTCTTGAACTGACAAAAATAAAGATTAAAGTAATGTTATAATTGAGGTATAGAAAGCAGACTAACTTATTTTTTTTTAAACTCACTGAAAAAACAAAGCATCAAGTGTTGCTACAGTTAGATGCAAAAATACTATCACATGTTAAAAAAGTCGAAATTCAGTGAAAAAATAAAGGTTAAAGGGACATTATAGCTAAGTTAAAAATGTCAGTCATAACTAAAAAAACTAAAATAACACTGAGATTTGCTGGTTATAATTGAGTGAGCTAACTATAACTTTCACCCCTCTCCTGCATTTCTTACGACCACACATATTACATCACTCATGATATGTTCACTGACATAATTGATTAAATGAAATGAAAAATTACACTTGTATAGCGCGTAACTACCCAGGAGGCCTCGCAGCGCTTGATCACTAAATCAGTGATAGCATGATAGTTATATCCAACATAGGGTTACTGAGGGCATTTTTCACGAAGGTAAACGTACACATTTGTTGACGCTTTTTCAGTGTTCAAAAAAACTACATTTTAATAGTAACTTTTCAAGTGCAGATACTCTGCTGTCATGGCAGAGCATGTCACACATGTAAAGATAAGACCTGCCTATCTTTTTATGTGCAGAGTTCTGAGCCACGACTAAATTAAATATTATAACTAATACTATATAACTATATGCTACAAATAATGCTATATTCTATAGTAAATAATTACTGGTCAATTTCAGGGTCATAAATAAAATTAAAAACATAATGTTATTACTGATATTATCACTTAACAATAAAGTCACTTTAACCTTTGTTTATTTCAGTGAATTTCTGAGGTTGTTTGTTCATATTCACCCAATATCCCTAATGAGCATACCTTTTGTCCATGACTGGTATGCGTTCTGCAGTGGGGCATGCTGCAGGCCCAGGTCCTGACACCCAGTTGCACTTAGCCTTCAGCAGTGTGCAGCTGAGCGTTGGTTGCAGGGTCTGTGCTGTGGTCAAACCCTGCGTTTACCCTCCAGGGGGGTTTAGTCCCCCACAAGTGCCCAAACCCCCACAGTGCATGAACTTCCGCCATTCCTCTGTGGACTCTGACCTCACATTTTTGCTATTTATTTATTTTATATTTTTCACTGACTATGGTACTCCCTCCATACAGCAACTAAGCTTCACCTCCATGGTACCATGGGACCGTGCAAGCTTTACCCATTGAGGCTTGCATAGCGCAAGTTTACCTCCCCTGGAGGTTCTGCAAAATCTCACTAGAGGGTCATGCTGGGTCCTACAAGAGTACCACTTTACCTCAAGGGTGGGATTTCTGGGTCCAAGAGGAGTATTGCGTTACCGGTGGCATTTTGTTTCCATATTTTGGAACCTGGGAGAGATCCCCCTGGGTAACTCCAGGAAGTAAACACAATGAGATGATGGACAGAGCGCTGAAACGTTTCGGACAGTCACATATCTAGGTTAAATACATCATCGTTCTTTAGCTCACTTCACCCCCCCAGTTCAGGGCCAGCTATATGCAAATCAGTCTTGACCCTGTGCCTCATGGGAACGGTCCAGCTCCAACTGCCAGGCCAGGTCTTCCCTGGACCGTAAACAAGCATCCTGGGACCGGTTTTGGTGTAACACCCCTCATCAGGCAGGCTAGCTTGAATTCTGTGGCAAAGTGAGCAAGGGCCCCATGTATGGGCATACCCTGCCAACTTAGGGTGAACAAAGTAAACACAAAGAGATGATGCACTGAGTGCTGAAACATTTCAGACACTCACCCCCAGTCACAGATCTGAGTTGAATTCATCATTGTTCTTTAGCTCACTTTGCCACCCCAGTTTAGAGCCAGCAATATGTAAATCAGTCTTGACCCTGTCCCTCTTGGGAACAGTCCAGCCTGAACGGCCAAGCCAAGTCTTCTCTGGACTGGAGATTAATATTCTGGGACAGGTTTCAGGGTAACGTCCCATATCAGCCAGGCTAGCTTGAATCCAGTGGCAAAGTGAGCCTGGGACCCACATCTTGTCATACTTTGCCAACTTAGGACGAACAAAGCAAACACAAGGAAATGATGGACGGAGTGCAGAAATGTTTCAGGCACTCACCCGGAGTTACATATGTAGGTTAACTACATCATCATTCTTTAGCTCACTTTGCCAACGCAGTTCAAACTCAGCCATAGGCAAATCAGTCTTGACCCTGCCCCTCATGGGAACAGTCCAGCCTGAACTTCCAAGCCAGTTTATCCCGGGACCAGAAACAAGCATCCTGGGACCAGTTTCAAGTTAACACCCCTCATCAGCCAGGCTAGCTTGAATCCAGTGGCAAAGTGAGCAAGGCACCCGCCTTTGCACGCCCTGCCAACCCAGGGCGAACAAAGCAAACACAAGGAGAGAATGGACGGAGCTCTGAAACTTATCAGACACTCACCCCCAATCACATATCTGGGTTGAATCCATCATCATTCTTAAGCTCAATTTGCCACCCGAGTTGTGAGTCAGCCATATGCAAATCAGTCTTGACCGTGTCCTTCATGGGAACAGTCCAGCCAGAACTGCCAAGCCAGGTCTTCCCTGGACCAGAAACAATCATCCTGGGACCGGTTTCTGGGTAACCCCCTCAATAGACAGGCTAGCTTGAATCCATTGGCAAAGTGAGCAAGGGACCCACGTCTTGGCGCACCCTGCCAACTTAGGGTGAATAAAGCAAAGGAGATGATAGACTTAGCGCTAAAACTTTTCAGACACTCACCCCTAGTCACAGATCTGGGTTTAAGCCATCATCGTTCTTTAGCTCACTTTGCCACCCCAGTTCAGAACCAGCCATATGCAAATCAGTCTTGACCCTGTTCCTCATGGAAACAGTCCACCATGAACTGCCAGCCAGGTCTTCCCTGGACTGGAAATAAGCATTCTGAGCCCGGTTTCGGGGTAAAATCCCTCATCAGCCGGGCAAGCTTGAATCTAGTGGCAACGTGAGCAAGGGACCCATATCTGGGCATACCCTGACATCTTAGGGTGAACAAAGCAAACACAAGGAGATGATGGACTGAGCGCTGAAAGTTTTCAGACACTCACCCCCAGTCACTGAGCTGGATTTAATTTGTCATCATTCTTTATCTCACTTTGCTACCCCACTTCAGAACTAGCCATATGCGAATCAGACTTCACCCAGTCCCGCATGGGAACAGTCCAGCCCGAACTGCCAAGCCAGGTCTGATTGGCTGCCAACACATCAACCAAGAAGTCTTGGCAGCCATCTTGGGACTTGGCTTCAGTCAAGCCTCTGAAATACCATTTAGAAAAGATAAGGGGCAGAGTAGGAATACCCTGACCTCTTAGCCCTGGTACTGGGGTCTGATAGGGACCCCGACAGGGCAAAGAAGCATTTTTAAAAATAAAAATGCCAAAAATTGCAGCATTGGCTCCCACACTTGTTTTAAAAAGAGGTCCTGGGTGGCCTGGTCCTAGGGCATTTGTTAAAAAAAAGAGAAAGAGGCGCATGGGGCCCCTCCTACTAAGGCTCTTTTAGCCCTAGAGACCACCACCTCTACAGGGCTTTATTGATATTTGAAGGAGGGCCGTGCAGAACCAACTCCATGGGCACTTTGCACACTGAGGACCTCCACCTCCACAGGACTTCAAACCAATAATTAGCGAGGGCCACATGGACCTCTGGTCCCCTGGGACTACTACCTCCCGAGAACAATAATTAAAATGCATGTGGGAGAGGGGCCACCACTTCTCCGGGGCCAGCCCATAAAAACAAAAGAAGGGGACCCTGCTGAACCATTAATAGCCCTGTAGCCCGCCACCTCACAGGGTCAGTTCCAGCTATATCCAGAGGGTGCCCACTCCTGGAACATAGATGTTTGCTCGCCATGCCACGATAGTGAAACGACCACGTCTATTCATACAGGTTCACTACGACAATACCGCTACATATGGTCAGGACGAGGAAGAGACTTAACTTCCCGGATATTAACACTTGCCCGATTTTGGGAATGTGATACGTATGTGGGGAAGACTACACTGCCCCACTTGACAGACCTACATAAGAACTGCTAAACGGGCAGGAAAAAGGGACATTATTCGAGAACAAGAATTAGAATGTTTTAATCATATGTATCCTGATAAACACCTATTTGCCCTGAAGAAACTCCATGGAAAGGGAGTGAAACGCGTTGGCTGATCTGTTTTGTAAAGTGCCTGGTGATTTGTATTTTACAAAGAACGGATAAAAATAAATAAAGAACTTTTCTATTTACACAAGCAATACTTTCTTTTTGGACTTCTTCTTGGTGCGCCCCCATAAAAAATCGAATTGAGTATCTTCTTTGATCTAGAAAGCACAGCAACGTCAAACAGCAGCTGGCGTTGGGGTTGGCAGCACAAAGCTTTAAAGATTTGTTCTGGAACTGGATTTTAGGTGCGGCACTGTAGGGTCCGCTGCTACATTCTCTGAGAATGTTCACTCGAGAGTAAATGAAATGCTCACTCGAGCGTAAAAGTATCAAAAGTCACTGGGTTAAACAATGTTCACTCGAGAGTAAATTAAATGTTTACTCGAACGCAAAAGTATCAACATAGAGGGGAAACAACCTTTACAATGCAACTTTTAAAACGCACTACCATTACAACGAAACTTTTACAACGCAACATCCATTACATCGCATGCCATTACAACGCAACCATTTCAACACATGACACTGCAACGCATACCACTACAACGCATGTCATTACAACGCCGTCATTACAACGCATACCATCACAACACATAGTACCCTTACACTATCCAACACTTACGCTACTGTTGCACCCCCTGGAGTTAGAAAAGTAATTTTTACCCCTACACTATCCAACACTTACCCTACTGTTGCACCCCCTGGAGTTAGAATAGTAATTTTTACCCCTACACTATCCAACACTTACCCTACTGTTGCACCCCCCTGGTGTTAGAATAGTAATTTTTACCCCTACACTATCCAATACTTACCATATATGCAATGTAATGGTATGCGTTGCAATGATATGCGTTGTAAAGGTAGTATGCGTTATAACGGAATGAGTTGTAAAGGTAGTTTTAAAAAATTTGTTGTAATGGCATGCGTTGTAATGGAATGCGTTGTAATGGATGTTGCGTTGTAAAAAATGCATTGTAAAGGTATGCGTTAAAACAGTATGCTTTGTAACGTCATACATCCACATAGAGGGAATTAGGAATGAGTTTCTCCTTGCAAATCACTCAAATGTCACTGCATTAAATAAAAGCTTTTAAAGTACCTGTAATGATTGCTCGGGTTGTCTGCGCTATGCGCGAAGAACAGGAAATGCCTTACTTGACTTTGTTTATTCTTTCCTTTTAGGGTGGAGAAACCTCCAGAAGCAGCGCTTGGAGCAAAGGTGTCATCCTGGCAGCCCCGGAATGCAGGAAGTGAGGAGATGAGTCCAAGCAGAGATGAGAAATCTGGAGTGCAATGCGGTGTGTCTTCAAGATGCAGGTAAGTGGAAAAAAGGAATGTCGAGATCAAGCGTGTCTCATTGTTGTTGTGTTCTATTTATAGGACTCAGATGGGTGGGGTGCATGTGGGACCAACACGTGTTCCACGAGGCTAACTGTCAAAACGAGTACAATTATTGACATGCTGCAGACACGTGCAATTAGGAACCAATGTTCTAAACAACCTACACTGTAAATAAGCTAAATTGTATAAAAATACATCAGCCTAAAATTAAACAATTTTCGTAAATAATGTTACTGTCTTGTTTGAAACCAAAACTAGAAATAAAACAGGACCTTATTGAAACTAATTGCTTATATCAATAGTAGTCACGTAAGACATGTTCTTTCTGCTTTCTAAAGCAACCTTGGGAATAAGTTATGCAATGTAGCCCCCTATTGGTCAAACTCAGTAGTAATATTGGCCATGCTCAGTACACAATATGAGTACTGGCCATGCTCAATAAAGGCCTCCTAACAGTCGCCCCTCTCAAAGGTCGCCCTACAGTGGTTGTTTTCTGCGGACATCTTAGATGGAATTGCTGAACCAATTTAGGGGCGTGGACAAAGGAAGCTGGTTCCCATGAGTTCTCCTTATCAGTATAGCCTTTCCAAGATACCAAATAATGGAGCCGACCCTGAATTCTCTTTGAATCCAGAATACGACGTAGCTCATTTTCCAAATGACCATCAATGGGAATAGATGGGGGTTCTTTTCTTGTCTCTGGATTGTACCTTTTTAAGAGGGAGACATGAAAGGTGGGATGCGAAGGATAATCAGGAGGTAGATCCAATTGGACTGTGACAGGGTTTATGATTTGTGCTATTGGAAACGGAACAATATAACATGGTTGTAACTTTCTTGGACCTAGGTTATTCAGATTTTTGGTGGATAGCCAGACTTTGTCTCCTACATTATAAAAGGGTTGTGATTTCTGTGTTTGTCTGCTTGTTTCTTCATAACCTCCTTGTATTTATTCAAATGGTTTTTTGCCTTTTCTTTAATATCTAATAGCTGTTGTAATCGGTCTGTGACCACCGGTATGTGAGAAGGTTCTATTGAGAGCTGTAAGGCATTTGGATGATAGCCGTTTAGAAAGTAGAAGGGGGTGCAATGCATAGCAGAATGAATACTATTGTTATAAAAAAAATCTGCTACGGGTAAAGCCTTGTCCCAATCACTTGTAATATCAGACATTAGACAACGTAATGTTTGGAGGAGTGTTTGGTTTGCCCTTTCCGTTTGTCCATCTGTTTCTGGATGGAACGCTGTAGACAGAGCTACTTCTATTTTCAATTGTTTACAGAGTTCCCTCTAAAAATCGTGAAGTAAATTAACTATCACGGTCTAAAACAATTTTAGATGGTAAGCCATGTAAACAGACCACATGATTCAGAAAAATGTTACTGAATTCTAATGCAGTTGGTAGTTTACGCAACAGAACGAAAGGTGCCACCTTAGATAAATAATCCAACACTACGAGAATGGTTGTATACCAGTTGGTTTACTGATAAGTTGGTAACAAAATCTAAGCTAATGGAATGCCATGGGCTTGGAGGTGTAGGTCAAGGTTGTAACAACCCTGCGGGTGCTTTATGTGAAGATTTGTTCCTCGCACAGATGGGACAGGTTGCTAGATATATTAGAATGTCCTTCAATAATGAGGGCCACCAAAAGTGTTTTTTTACAATTGTCAAATGTTTTTTGCTAACCAGAATGCCCTGTCAAAGCTGAGTCATGATTCCATGTCAGCACTTGTTTCTGTAATTCAGAAGTGGGTTTGAATAAGAGATCATTATGATAAAAAAGACTATCTTGAATGGTGTTTTTTGCATCTGACAGCCATGCTTGTACATTTAACTTAAGGTGCGCTTCTTTTGCTTACCGACAAAAAGTTTTGTTGTACATCAGGTGCCAAGATTTATTTCGCGGGATAATAGGAGGTCTTGGAATATTGCTTTTTTAATCTGCTGTATGCCCATATCATGATAATATATTTGATTGGATCTGTAGTGAAAGTGGCCACTAAGTAATCACTAAGTCAAATGCACTAAAAACATTTAACAATCACATTTGGCATGGGGTAAGTGCCGTGACTGAACTAAAGAATTGTAAATTCTTATGGTCAGTAAAAATAGTTACTGGATGTTTTGTCCTCATTAGATTGTCAGTAAAAACTAGTTTGATTGCTAGTAATTCTCTCTCTGCCACCGTATAATTCTGTTCGGCAGGGAGTACTTTCTTGGAATGAAATGCTACTGGATGCAGTTGTCCATCTGAGAGAGAACCCCTCCTACTGCCACCTGAGACGTATCTGCTTCCACAAAAAATGGGAGATCTGGATCAGGTTGTCGCAATAAAGGAGCTGATGTGAATTTCAGCTTTAAGTTAGTAAAAGGTTGACCTGCCTTTTCAGTCCAATTAAAAGATTGACCTTCTTGTAACAATTCTGTAATGGGTACAACTGTGTCTGTGAATTGGGGTATAAAGCGCCTATAAAAGTTCGCAAATCCCACCACCTTCGGGACCTCTTTGACTGAAGTTGGTTCAGGCCACTCTAGTATGGCAGTCACTTTTTTTTTATCCATCATGATTCCTGCTGGTAACAAACAATATCCTGAAAAGTCTACTGTGTCTGTATTGAAACTACATTTTTCCAGTTAAACAAAGAGATGGTTCTCATGTAATTTCCGTAACACAGCCCTTACTTTCTGGACATGTTTTTCAGTATTTATTGAATAAATGAGGATGTCATCTCTGTAGACAACTACACAAATGTCTAAAAACTAGCTCAAAACCTAATTTATAAAATATTGAAAAGCCGCAGGGGCTTTATACAGGCCAAACGGCATGACAGTGTATTCAAATAAACCAAACTTGTCTCAAAATGCTGTTTTCCACTCGTCATGTTCCTTGACCCGTATTAGGTGGTAAGCCCCATGGAAGTCCAACGTAGTGTATATTGTGGAGTGGCGTAACTGGTCCAAAAGGACTGGGATTAATGGTAAGGGGTACTTATTTTGAATGATAGCTTTATTAAGTCTGCGAGAATTGATACATGCTCTTAAGCCACTACCCGTTTTGGGAGGAAGAATGGCGGCGAAGAAACAGGTGATGTTAAAAGACGAATAAAGCCCAACTCCAACAATTCATCCAAATAATGCCGTAAGTATTGTGTTTCAACTTCCGCAAGCGCATATACTCTACTATTAGGGAGCACAGCACCAGGAATCAGATCTATTGGCAATCATATGATCTGTGTGGGGGTAGTGTAGTTGCCTTTACGAGATCAAACACATCCTTGAAATCTTGATATTTCACAGTTTGGTGAGAAGGTGACATTGTGTTGGGCTAAGAAGCAGGGTGTGGAGTGTTGTCAGTGTTGCAGGTTCCACAGGCAAGGTGTGATAGTGAGTTTGTAGCACTTTCTTTAGTATGTGGAAGAGGACTGTGAATAGCGGTGTTTTGTTCTGTATGTAACTAAGATCGTCATTCGTTAAAAAAAAAACCTCCGGAAACAAGTCTTGCATTTTAACTATTCCTACTTGGTGGAAGGTGCGTACGGCCCCCGTCAGAACCGAATGGAACGCAACTAGCAAGAGAGGGGAGTACAATGGCAGGGGAACAGCCATTTCAACGCAACTTTTACTACGCGTTGCTATTAAATCGCATGCGTTACAATGCATGTGATGTAACAACGCGTAGCGTTTACTACGCATGCCATTACATCGCATGTGCTTTTTTTACGCATCCGATGTAATGGCTATCCAAGTCATTCTGAGGAAACTGAGGCTGTTTCCTCACAACAACGTGCACCGCCCCTCAAAGCAGGATGCAGGAACTGGGAGCAGAGACGGCGACGCTGGGAAGGAACCACGAGGAAAGAGAGGTAAGGGGGTTTGTCCTTGGGGTGGGGGTTATTTTTGTAGGGTTTAGGGTAGTGTCAAAGTAGTGTTGTAATGTTTGTGTTGTGTGGGGTTGTGTTTTACGTTTTAAGGTATTTTTAGACTGTGTAGTGTAGTGCAGTGTAGTGTTTAGGGTAGTGTCAGTGTTTTAGGGGTTAGAGTAGTGTTCTAGTGTTTGTGTAGTGTAGTGTTTTAGGGTAGTGTCAGTATTTTAGGGTTTAGTGTAGTGTTGTAGTGTTTGTGTAGTGTAGTGTATTAGGGTAGTGTCAGTGTGTTAGGGTTTAGTGTAGTGTTGTAGTGTTTGAGTAGTGTAGTGTTTTAGGGTAGTGTCAGTGTTTTAGGGTTTAGTGTAATATTGTAGTGTTTGTGTAGTGTAGTGTATTAGGGTAGTGTCTGTGTCTTAGGGTTTAGTGTAGTGTTGTAGTGTTTGTGTAGTGTAGTGTTTTAGGGTAGTGTCAGTGTTTTAGGGTTTCGTGTAGTGTTGTAGTGTTTGAGTAGTGTTTTTGGATTTAGGGTAGTGTTGTAGTGTTTGTGTAGTGTTTTAGGGTAGTGTTGTAGTGTTTGTGTTTGTGTAGTGTAGTGTCTTAGGGTATAGGGTAGTGTTGTAGTGTTTGAGTAGTGTATTGCATTAGGGTTTAGGGTAGTGTTGTAGTGTTTTGGTGGTGTTTTAGGGTTTAGGGTAGTGTTGTAGTGTGTGTGTGTACTGTAGTGCCTTAGGGTTAAGGGTAGTGTTGTGGTGTTTGTGTAGTGTAGTACATTAGGGTTTAGGGTAGTGTTGTAGTGTTTGGGTAGTGTTTTAGGGTTTAGGGTAGTGTTGTAGTGTTTGTGTAGTGTAGTGTTTTAGGGTTAAGGGTAGTGTTGTAGTGTTTGTGTAGTGTAGTGTTTTAGGGTTTAGGGTAGTGTTGTAGTGTTTGTGTAGTGTTTTTGGGTTTAGGGCAGTGTTGTAGTTTTTGTGCAGTGTAGTGTTTTAGGGTTTAGGGTACTGTTGTAGTGTTTGTGTACTGTAGTGCATTAGGGTTTAGGGTAGTGTTGTAGTGTGTGTGTAGTTTAGTGTTTTATGGTAGCGTTGCGGGGTCGGACAGGGTAGTGTAGTGTTATTGTAGAGAGAGGACTGAGGGTCGGGGGAGGGTTGTGTAGGGGTAGGCTAGTCACTTACCTTGCAAACTTTAACCACGAGTATAGCTTTACCACACATGCCTTTGCATTGTAATGGCATGCGTGGTAAAGGCATAGTCGTGGTAATTGTTTGTGATGTAATGGCATGTCGTTGTCATTGACATCGCGTAGTAATACCCGTGTTGTTATGGCATGCGTGGTATTAGTATGCGATGTAATGACAGACATTCCAACGGCAGTTTACGGGCCATACGGCCCAGTGCCTGCCAGGCCTTTATAGTGGCATCAATTGTGTTGATTTCCATGCCGGGGTCTGTCTTTTGATGTGCGTTAGTATGGACCGTAGAGGGACAGGGTGGGCATCTCTGTCCTCTATCGCTACGTGCGGAATGAATTGATGCACGCCGATCCAGTAGTGTGCATATTGTGGTTGAGAGCACAGATAATACAAATATAGGTCAGGTACGCTGAAGCCCCTATGTTTGTAGTCCATAATGAGAATATTCCAAGACACCAAGGCTGTTTTCCCCCAGACCAATTTGAGGAGTAACGTGAGCACAGTACTAAAAAAAGGGATTGGTATGTTGGTAAAAAGATATAGGAATTGTGGCAATATTACCGTTTTAATTAACGCGATACGATCAGCAAGGGACAGCCAGAGCTTCACCCATTTATCCACCTGTAGCTCCAGTTTGGCGCATGCAGGACCATAATTTTCATGTATCACAATGTCAGAATCCCTATGTAACCATACCCCCAGGTATTTCACAGGGTCCAAAGAGCACTCCAAGGGATATTCCAGGTCATGGGATGTGGTGCACTTCGTAAGCGGGACTATCACCGATTTGGACCAGATTATCTGCAGCCCAGAGAACAAACCAAAATGGATAAATTCTTGCAGTACCGGTGCCAAGAAAGTGCGGGGTTCTCGTATATATAGCAACGTGTCATCTGCATACATGGAGAGGCTGACTGGGCGGTGGGCGAACCGCAGGGCTGCAGCCTGATGGCGCTGGCGGTTGATGCAGGCCAAAGGTTCAAGAGTCTGCAAAATTAAGAGGCGACGGGACATACCTGTCGCGTGCCCCTGGTAATGCAGATGGGGTCTGATGTGCTGCCGTCTACACGAACACGCGCCATAGGGTTAGTATACAGCAATGTTATCCATTGCACAAACATAGGAGGAAAGTCCTTACGCCGAAGTTTGTAAAACAAATAACTCCATTCGATAGAATCAAATGCTTTGGTGGTCAAGCATAACAGCTGCTGCCTGCAATCCCAGATCCAGTATGTGAAAAGTAGTGAAACGAGCACGGAAGTTGTGTGATGTAGAGCAAGTGGGAATAAAACCAGACTGGTACCGGGAGTACCAAACAGTGCATTAACGGCTGGAGCCTAGTGGCTAATATTTTGGCCAAGATCTTGCCATCAGTATTTATAAGTGAGAGCGGCCAGTATGAATCACAGCTATTAGGTGGTTTGTCTTTCTTGAGTAAAGTGATGATCAGAGCTTCCCGCAGTGTGGGCAGAAGTTTGCTGGAGTCAAAGGCCTCAGCGTACATTTCCAATATGTGGGGCGTTAGCTCCTCCGCATACTTTTTGTAGAATTTGCAAGGGAAGCCATCGGGACCCGGTGCTTTATTGTTCGGGAGAGCCTTAATGGCCATGCACACTTCCTCTACCATAACCAGCTGACCAAGAAACTCCCATTGGCCATCCGACAACCAGGCTATGGCAATGTCAGAGAGGTAGGCGTCCACGTCATCAGGATCTGTCACCCCCTGCGTATTGTATAAGGATTCGTATGTGAGTCTAAATTGCTCCAAAATCTCTGGGATAGTGTAGTGGTCATGGCCGGTAGCATCCGTGATCTTGGAAATTACCTGTTGAGTCATGCGATCTTGGATTTTATGAGCTAGGTGTTGTCTAGGTCACCCACCCTCCCCAAACAAGGGGGCAGCATGTTGCCAAGAAATATATTTGACCTCTCTCTCAGCCATCTCAGTGTAGGCCATCGTGACCTCTTTAATGGTTGCTAACGTTTGGCCACGGGGCAAAATCTCATAGTCCCGTTCAAGATCATGTAACATGTTTTCAAGTTTACCATGCTGTCCCCGCAGATCCTGTAGGATACCAGCAGAAGTGCTAATGCACGTGCCATGGATAATGGCCTTGAAGGCCTCCCAGAGGGTCAACACATTTTCCACCAAACCCTTATTTTCTGCAAAATATTGCGTTACAGCATCACGGATGGTAGTCACATACAGAGGGTCAAGGAGAACCTTCATGCAGAGAAGCCATGTGAAAGCGCTGCGCTTGATGCAGGGGAGCTAAATGACAAAAAGACGGGGCTGTGATCGGAAATTGTGCGAGGCAACCCAGTTGCTTTGGAGACCCACCCACCCGCCGCCTCGCTCAGGAGCCAGTAGTCAAGACGAGACCAACTGCAATGCCCTGTGGAAATATGTGTGCCCACTTGCGTCCCCGCATTTTGATGCCTCCAGACATCTATTAGTCCCAGCTCAGCCATTCCATCATTTATATCTTGGGCCGCCCTAGGTTCATGTCCACCCCTGCCACTTGACTTGTCCCGGCTAGGATCAAGATATGTGTTGAGATCGCCTCCCCACAATATCACTGCATCTGGCCAGTCGCGAAATATGGAGATTACATGCTCGAAAAACCCCAGGTCATCAATATTTGGGCCATATGTGTTCACTATGGTGATCAAAATCCCTGCTAATTTCCCATGCACTATAGCATAACGCCCAGCATCATCAATACAGGTTTGGAGCGCGGTGAAGGGTAGATACTTCTTGACTAACGTGAGAACACCTCACGAGTAGGAGGAGTTGGAGGACACCAAGTGGTAACCAACCCACTCTGACTCAGCCAGACCATCTGATTGGGGTGTGAGATGCGTCTCCTGCAATAGGGCAATAGTGACTTCATGCCTATCTAGGAATGCCAAAACCTGTTGAATCTTTTTCGAGTATTGAGCCCTCGTACTTTCCAGGTGAGACAATTAACTACGGTGTGATCGGAATGTGATGCAGAAACAGAATATACCATAAGCATGACAATGCAATAAAGTACAAAAAACACCTTTGCAGTAATCACATAATTGACAATAAAGATAGCCACGGAACCAAACACTCCAGCCCCCCCACTCCCCATCACCCTCCACCCACTTCAGCAACCCCAACATGCCAAAGCCATCTCAAACCTCCCAGTGTGCGCCTCGAGTGTCGGCCCACGGGAGAAAACAATAACAGGGTACTCCCATAGGGGGGCGCATGAACACAATACCCCTCCTGGTATAGTGGGAGGTGGCCGAGCAGTGTCAATGGTGGTATCTGGCTAACAACATGCAGTATTTTGATAACAACAGAGAAATAACCCTCATAGTGACATTTAAGACTACATTAGGCAAAGTGTGAACAATGGTACAATACCGGAACCCACAAGTGCCACTGGACACGTCATGCAATTACGCCATCATATAGAGCAAAAAACAGAGCAGAGCACAGTGAGGGGATGAACTCCAGCCTACAACTCATGCATCCTGCCAATTTCCTCACTCTGTAGTGTGTTTTATCTAGGTACCTGAATCGATATTCATATTCTTTGCCCTTGTCCGGTTATAAATCAATAATATCCGTACAACGGCATAGAAACCCTTTTCATAATTCAGTCATAGCGCATGCTGTCACATTAAGCAAGCCTATTCCTCCAGCCCCCTAGAAAGCACACCGAGTTCTTAAACAAATCCAAGCCTCCAGCAACCTGGGAAATCCCCGCTGCTTTGTTTTGATTTCATCCGAGAACTCCTGTAAAGCACTGTAAGAACGACCAGTTCTTAGTGACATCTTTATTGACGTCTTATGTCCAGCCTTACGTCAAACCCGGCACCTTTCAGGTATAAATATACCAACGTTGCCTTATGCAAACACACGGTGGTGATGAATCTGGAGCAGCTACTACTTGCCCGAGAGCCCAGCTGATGCGAGAGCCCATGGACGCTGCCCCTCCCTTTTGACGCGCTGAGAAAGACGCTGTCTTTTCTCCTGCCGAGAAATCCAGCCTCCAGCGTTTCCAGCCTACTTTTGCGGGTGACTGGGATACCGAGTCCTGAGAGAGAGATACCAGCCCTCCTGCCTTCTAATACCCAGGTACTTAACTGACTAAACCCTTACAGAGAATTCTTGAGTCAGATTCTTGGCAAAACAAACTTAACTTAAACTGCTACTTACTTACTCCCTCCCATGTATTAGGCTTAGGTCAGGTACACCGGGGTAGGCGTAGTTAGAAGCACCAGTTGAGTACGATTAGTCAATGTATATATGTATGTATCTATTTTATCCATTTTAAAGTATCATATGGCTAAGAAACCATATCAATGCTTTTACAGTATTATTTCATAATCCTGCTTTTACTGTATGCACTTTACTTAACTACAAGTATTGCAATTGTAGCAATTCATTTCTCTTGTATGAGGAAAGAGACTGCTCAATAAATAACACCTTTTATTGAAAACGCCCGTCTCTCTTTTTCTCTGCAATCTGGTGAAACTAAGTACGCACTTATTGACTGAGTGAAATAGCTGTCTTTTGTTTTCACACGACTCTAGAGATATACTCTTATTCAGGGAGAGCAAAGTTGTCATGTTTTATGGTTGTCAGAAACTAAATCGCTTCTTGTCTATCCAGGGAGGTTAAACTCCTCCTCGCTTATTCGAGAAAGTTTCTAGTGAACTCTGAGCTAGCTGGCAAAAAACTTAAGTCTAATATAGTCAGTAGAGACCTAGTTAACCTCATTCCTACGTCTATACTACTGAATATATTATTCCAATGCGCAGAGCCTATTGGGACTATAGGAACTACACTACATGGCGCCCAACGTTTGGTAAGGCGATAAATCTAACGCAAGACGTTAGAGTAACTCAGTCGTGCTTTTTCACACAGACCCTTTCTCCCGTAAATACTCCAAAGACGTCTGGAGTGGGTCAAAGGTTAAAATCCGCCGGAACTTAGTAGGAAGAGATTTCTATGTATAGTTTTTGGTTTATTCAACGTTGAAGGATACAGTGTTCCAAAATATTGTGCACCTAATCTTTATTTCCTTGAAAACTCGATGTGCTGCAACAAACAAAAAAAACAAAAAAACCTTCCTGTCAGTAAAATGTCAGACAATGAAGGAGATAGGGAGACAGCTAGAATAGCAGCTCAACTCATAGCAGATGACACAAGTCTCCTGCAGAGTGACCCGGATGCAATACTCATCCCGGTCAACATAAGAAAAACTATAACACTTAAACTTATAGAAAATGGACTGACATCGAGAGGTGGTACAGTCATATTCGTAATTGAGGCACATGAATATTGGCAGACAGAGGTATTCTATTCATGGATAAACTTTCCAGCAGCAAACGCTGTCACACATGAGTTCCACTATTACAAAATAGAGGAACCACCGGATATCTACACTCCTTTCGAGGAGGTGGAAATCCCATTAAAATACCAAAAGCACCTGCTCAGGTTTAAAGACGCCCTAAAACATAATAATCACATCACCAGGCTCGGTCCACTAGGTAGACCAGGAGCAACGTGGCCGGTTCTAGCCAGCTACACACCACAACCTGACATTAATAAAATGTCTAGCGAAGAACTCTTAGTTAAAATAAAAGAATTAACAAAGGCATATAGAGAGTTAGTTCAATTGGCAGCGGATGATATAACTTTCCTCCAGAAATTGAAAGAACTTGCCAGAATCATAGAAAAATCCTATGAAGAGCTAGGAAGAGATAGTTTGGGTGGGAAACCAGTAAAACCCCAACTAACTGAAAATCCTGAAAAAATATTTATTAAAAATAATCTAAACACTCCAAAAAAGAGCTGGGATGGAAATAAACAATCCACTCCCAAAGAAAAAAGATTCCAGTCCAGAGGACTGTAGTGTAGTTCCTATAGTCCCAATAGGCTCTGCGCATTGGAATAATATATTCAGTAGTTTAGTCGTAGGACTGAGGTTAACTAGGTAGTGAAGTGCAAGATGAGAGCAGCATCAACCAGGTACGACCTTCTGTGAGCACTGCTGATCCTGTCATCGATGATAGCAATCATTCTCACGACTGCACAGTTGCGGCGTTTTCCAACTTGGTCGAACTTTCACCTGAAGCGGTAAACTGCTTTTTTGAAAGTCTGTCTGAAATGATGTTCTCCCCTGAACAGAAACAATAAACTTTTAAGCAAACGAGCACTCAGCGTTCTCTGAACTCTTAATTTGGCCTTCAGCTTTGAAAAACAAAAGCTTCTGAAAATATTTGGAACTGTTTTGACTTCTTCCCTTGAAAAACGAAATTATTTTTTCCCCGATTCCAAAATATTTACCTTTTTTTGGCACTCATCCTCTGCTTAAAGTAGAACTATTCTTAGAGAACAGAGCTTCTATTTTTAGGAACTCTAGAGACAATATATTACCTCAGCCTCTAGCATATTTACAAATAACTGTATTTATATGTGATGAAATGGTCTCGCACTTTTCTTTTCTGTATCAAGAGCCATTTTCATGTGTAATTTTCGCAAATCATTCATGCTGATATATATGTGCATCCTTTTACTGAATGATTACACTGCTTGAAAGCGTACAGTACCTATACTCATTTTTCGTGTATTTCGCATATGCCATTTCAGATGCAAAAAAAATAAAAAATGTATTTTGGGGTGGATCGGTATACACATGCACCGTTAGATATGTTTACTATTGCTTAGTTTAGTAATTATGGACATGAATTCGTGGAGTGGGTGTAGTGTGTTTTATCTAGGTACCTGAATCGATATTCATATTCTTTGCCCTTGTCCGGTTATAAATCAATAATATCCCTACAACGGCATAGAAACCCTTTTCATAATTCAGTCATAGCGCATGCTGTCACATTAAGCAAGCCTATTCCTCCAGCCCCCTAGAAAGCACACCGTGTTCTTAAACAAATCCCCGCTGCTTTGTTTTGATTTTGTCCGAGAACTCCTGTAAAGCACTGTAAGAACGACCAGTTCTTAGTGACATCTTTATTGACGTCTTATGTCTAGCCTTACGTCAAACCCGGCACCTTTCAGGTATAAATATACCAACGTTGCCTTAAGCAAACACACGGTGGTGATGAATCTGGAGCAGCTACTACTTGCCCGAGAGCCCAGCTGATGCGAGAGCCCACGGACGCTGCCCCTCCCTTTTGACGCGCTGAGAAAGACGCTGTCTTTACTCCTGCCGAGAAATCCAGCTTCCGGCGTTTCCAGCCTACCTTTACGGGTGACTGGGATACCGAGTCCTGAGAGAGAGATACCAGCCCTCCTGCCTTCTAAAACCCAGGTACTGAACTGACTAAACCCTTACAGAGAATTCTTGAGTCAGATTCTTGGCAAAACAAACTTAACTTAAACTGCTACTTACTTACTCCCTCCCATGTATTATGCTTAGGTCAGGTACACCGGGGTAGGCGTAGTTAGAAGCACCAGTTGAGTACGATTAGTCAATGTATATATGTATGTATCTATTTTATCCATTTTAAAGTATCATATGGCTAAAAAACCATATCAATGCTTTTACAGTATTATTTCATAATCCTACTTTTACTGTATGCACTTTACTTAACTACAAATATTGCAATTGTAGCAATTCATTTCTCTTGTATGAGGAAAGAGACTGCTCAATAAATAACACCTTTTATTGAAAACGCCCGTCTCTCTTTTTCTCTGCAATCTGGTGAAACTAAGTACGCACTTATTGACTGAGTGAAATAGCTGTCTTTTGTTTTCACACGACTCTAGAGATATACTCTTATTCAGGGAGAGCAAAGTTGTCATGTTTTATGGCTGTCAGAAACTAAATCCCTTCTTGTCTATCCAGGGAGGTTAAACTCCTCCTCGCTTATTCGAGAAAGTTTTTAGTGAACTCTGAGCTAGCTGGCAAAAAACTTAAGTCTAATATAGTCAGTAGAGACCTAGTTAACCTCAGTCCTACGTCTACTGAATATATTATTCCAATGCGCAGAGCCTATTGGCACTATAGGAACTACACTACAACTCGTCTGTCAGTTCGTCTGAGGACCTGCCAGCACCCCCCACCACCACGGCGGGAGAGCAGTTGCGCCTTGTCAACGTCTTCACAAAGTCCATTGCAGATTTAGGAGTGGAGACGATCCTGAGTTTACTGTGATCATCAATGCACAGCCGTGCAGGGTAGGGCATGGCATAGGAAACCTTTGCAGAGATGAGGAGTTTTTTAACAGGCAGGTATTCTATTCGAGCTTCTTGCATCGCAGCCGTGAAGTCTGGGTAAAAAGCAAGTTTGTTACCTTCATGGGTGATATCGCCTTTCTCGCGGGCCAGGCGAAGAATGGTGTCCCACACCCGATAATTTAAGAGACGGGCTATGATGGGGTGGGGCGGCTCGCCATGAGGGGGGCAAGCAGCCAGAGACCTATGAGCCCGCTCAACAATTAACACTTGTGAGAAATGTTCAGTACCGAAGATGTTACAAGTTAATTTCTCAATGTCGGTCTCGAGGGGGCCTGTATTTGTGGATTCTGGCAAACCAGTAAGGCGCACATTATTGCACCTCGATCTAGCCTCCAAGTCTTCATTGCGCGCTTGTATTACTGCCAACACCTTCTCCATGGAGGTCTTCTTCGTGGTCACTTGCTGCAGGCCATCCTCCGCATCAGATATGCACCTCCCCTAGACGTTAAGCAAGCTTATCCAATTTCTGGAACATGTGATCCATACAGAGATTCAAATTGTCGATCTTCCCGTCTCTGGATTGAAGACTAGATTGAACAGAAAGGAGAGTCTTGTCTATATTTGACAGATGGTCGCCAGGGGCATCAAGGTCTGAGCCTGAGGCGACCTGTTGAGAGGTCTTGGTGGACCTACAAGGCTCAAAGGTGAGGCGCGGCTGGCTGCGCTCAGATTTCCCAATGGTAGCATGCTCAAAGCGGGAAACAGGTCAGTGCAGGAGGTTTCCAGTTCAGTTCCAGTTTGTCTCCAACCCCAGTAGCTGTGCTGCAGAAGATAGCCAGAAGTAGAAGGGGCCAATGTGATGAGTTGAAAGAGATCTGCAGCAATGGTAGTGAGGGCAGTGACCAGAGCCACGGTACACCGCACAGTAAGCCAGCCAGCACCTCAGCAGTTCACTGCCACTACCAGAAACCCCCAATGGGTAGGGGCAAGGTGCCAGTTAAAAACTGGCCCCCAGGGCCAAAGATGAGCAAGTGCAAGCAGCGCAACCGCTGATGGTAAAATTGTCGCAGGATCCAGGGGACAGGAGTCAATGTGCAGCAGAGCCTGTGGCCAGAGCAACTACAGGCACCGATTTCAAGATGGAGGTGACAGCACAACGTGTTTATGCAGGCAGGTAATATATGGGGCGGGCCAAGGCCGCTAATGGTTGCAAAAGTCAGTGGATGTGGAAGTGCTTCTCCAGATCGGGCCTCACCACATGGAGCAGTTCAATGGACGGACATATGGGGATCCAGGCACACAGCGAGTAGTGTCCCGCACCACAGCCCCCAATCCGGAGCCCTCTAATCCAGGCACACTGGGGCTAGGCACAGCAGGGGGGCCACCGCTATTCCACAAGCAGGAAGCTGTCTGACTCACTGATGCGCGGGATCATGCGGTACACAGCGGTGGGGGCCACAGCAAATATTGAAAGGGCCATTAGGCAGGGCGCACACCGAAATCCGCGCCCAGTACAACAGCCCCCAGCCAACGGGTCACTGCAGTCGCGCCGCCACACGCTGGCCGTCAAAGCCCTAAACCGCAGGTGAAAAAATACAACAAAGTCAGCCCACGAGCAGAGCGGCACGCGGGGCCTGGCAAGAGTAGTCGCGGCTCTGGCAGCCAAGGCAACCATCACCGATACCCGTCCCCACCAGCACCGGCCGCACAGCTCCCACAATGCCGGCCAGACAGTGACACTCTTTCTCACCAGGTTCAGGTCACAGCCAGGGTAGCTCAGCACTCACCACGTTACCGCTGCTAGAGCCCGCTCCGGGCCGCCACATTGGTGCCGCAGGACCCCCGTTCTCAGCCCACATACTGCGTGGAGGACAGTACAGCACACCAAAGTCCAGTCCTCACACTCCGCCGTCCAGTCCCAGCGACTGAGGGGTTGATGTCGCCAGAAAAAAAAGGATAGTGGTCGGATTTGTGCCTTGGCCAGCGGAGCTGCTCTTCAGAGGGGCAATTTTGCTTTGCACCCCCTAGCGCGCCCAGTTGTTGAAGTGACCTACCCTCTATCTACTGTTGCACTGACTGGAGTGGGTTTAGTATATTTTACCATTCTCTATCCAACTCTTTCTCTATTGTTGCACAGAGTGGAGTGGGTATAGTAAATAATACTCCTTTTGAGTGCAACCCCTTCCCTATTGTTCAACAGACTGGAGTGGGGATAGTATGTTTACCCCTTTGCAATTTAACTCTTTTCCTTCTATTGCACAGACTAGAGTGTGAATAGTAACTTTTACCCCCCAGCAATCCAACACTTTCCCTACTGTTGCACCAACTGTTGTGAGAATAGTAATTTGTATCCCTCCTGAGTCCAGTGCTTTCCCTACTGTTGCACTGACTAGGTTGGGAATAGTACAGTTTAGCCCTCCGCAATCCAAAACTTCCCTAACTATTGCACAGACTGAAGTTGGAATAGTAAATTTGACCCCTCCTGAGCCCACCGACTTCCCTACTGTTACAGAGATTGGTGTGGGAATAGTAAACACATTTTTCATACTGTTTACATTTATATTATTATGATGTTTCTGTATATTTAACATTATATTATTTGTATTTATTAATATTTATAATATGCAATGGATTTTTTTGTACAATGTAATTTTTTATTTTGTTTGATTTTTGATGTTTAATAAATTGTGATGCTTTTTAAAAAAAATCCACTTGCAATTTATATATTGGAATATATATATCAAGCTCGGTGGGGGTCCAAAAATTAAGCCTCACTCGAACAAAGGACAGCCGTTCCCCATTAACAGCCTTTATTCACTGGTACAAACAGCTTCACTTTCCAACAATTAAAAGCATTCGACTGAAACCCTGACGCGTTTCGAGATGTCCTCTTTTTCAAAGGGTAAGAAACAGTCTCAAAGCACAAACGTGTCTCCACCTTCCTTTCTTTAGCGTGATCGCAGGCCCTGATTGGACGCCTCTGAATGAGTACTGCGTGGCTTTCTGGTAGGTGAAGTTCGCAATTTAGCCCACAGATGGAAGCGCTCTGTAAATTACATGCTGAATGAAGGCTCTCCAACGAGCCCTGGAAAGCGTTGCTGTCCTAATCCATGTCCTTTGCTCCACTCAGCGAGCCCCTGTTTCAGGAGCTCTGTGGCCCCCGCCTTCGGGAGTGGTGCAGGCTCAGCGGCAGGACAGCCGCTTAAAACATCAAGCTCGGTGGGGGTCCAAAAATTAAGCCTCACTCGAACAAAGGACAGCCGTTCCCCATTAACAGCCTTTATTCACTGGTACAAACAGCTTCACTTTCCAACAATTAAAAGCATTCGACTGAAACCCTGACGCGTTTCGAGATGTCCTCTTTTTCAAAGGGTAAGAAACAGTCTCAAAGCACAAACGCGTCTCCACCTTCCTTTCTTTAGCGTGATCGCAGGCCCTGATTGGACGCCTCTGAATGAGTACTGCGTGGCTTTCTGGTAGGTGAAGTCCGCAATTTAGCCCACAGATGGAAGCGCTCTGTAAATTACATGCTGAATGAAGGCTCTCCAACGAGCCCTGGAAAGCGTTGCTGTCCTAATCCATCTCCTTTGCTCCACTCAGCGAGCCCCTGTTTCAGGAGCTCTGTGGCCCCCGCCTTCGGGAGTGGTGCAGGCTCAGCGGCAGGACAGCCGCTTAAAACATCAAGCTCGGTGGGGGTCCAAAAATTAAGCCTCACTCGAACAAAGGACAGCCGTTCCCCATTAACAGCCTTTATTCACTGGTACAAACAGCTTCACTTTCCAACAATTAAAAGCATTCGACTGAAACCCTGACGCGTTTCGAGATGTCCTCTTTTTCAAAGGGTAAGAAACAGTCTCAAAGCACAAACGCGTCTCCACCTTCCTTTCTTTAGCGTGATCGCAGGCCCTGATTGGACGCCTCTGAATGAGTACTGCATGGCTTTCTGGTAGGTGAAGTCCGCAATTTAGCCCACAGATGGAAGCGCTCTGTAAATTACATGCTGAATGAAGGCTCTCCAACGAGCCCTGGAAAGCGTTGCTGTCCTAATCCATGTCCTTTGCACCACTCAGTGAGCCCCTGTTTCAGGAGCTCTGTGGCCCCCGCCTTCGGGAGTGGTGCAGGCTCAGCGGCAGGACAGCCGCTTAAAACAACAAGCTCGGTGGGGGTCCAAAAATTAAGCCTCACTCGAACAAAGGACAGCCGTTCCCCATTAACAGCCTTTGTTCACTGGTACAAACAGCTTCACTTTCCAACAATTAAAAGCATTCGATTGAAACCCTGACGCGTTTCGAGACAGCAACGCTTTCCTGCGATCACGCTAAAGAAAGGAAGGTGGAGACGCGTTTGTGCTTTGAGACTGTTTCTTACCCTTTGAAAAAGAGGACATCTCGAAACGCGTCAGGGTTTCAGTCGAATGCTTTTAATTGTTGGAAAGTGAAGCTGTTTGTACCAGTGAATAAAGGCTGTTAATGGGGAACGGCTGTCCTTTGTTCGAGTGAGGCTTAATTTTTGGACCCCCACCGAGCTTAATGTTTTAAGCGGCTGTCCTGCCGCTGAGCCTGCACCACTCCCGAAGGCGGGGGCCACAGAGCTCCTGAAACAGGGGCTCGCTGAGTGGAGCAAAGGACATGGATTAGGACAGCAACGCTTTCCAGGGCTCGTTGGAGAGCCTTCATTCAGCATGTAATTTACAGAGCGCTTCCATCTGTGGGCTAAATTGCGGACTTCACCTACCAGAAAGCCACGCAGTACTCATTCAGAGGCGTCCAATCAGGGCCTGCGATCACGCTAAAGAAAGGAAGGTGGAGACGCGTTTGTGCTTTGAGACTGTTTCTTACCCTTTGAAAAAGAGGACATCTCGAAACGCGTCAGGGTTTCAGTCGAATGCTTTTAATTGTTGGAAAGTGAAGCTGTTTGTACCAGTGAATAAAGGCTGTTAATGGGGAACGGCTGTCCTTTGTTCGAGTGAGGCTTAATTTTTGGACCCCCACCGAGCTTGATATATATATATATATATATATATCAAGCAAAGGAGTGTCCGAGCCGCCAAACATCAAGCAAAGGAGTGTCCTCAAAGGAAAGGTCGCACACAGAAGGGTTACCACACACCATTCCAGGCGGCTGCCACCTCCACGAGCCTTTGCAGCATTCAATATTGCAGTGCACCAAACGTTTCAAGCCGTAGCCCTTGATCACTGGTCTGCAATAACACAAAGAGGCATCCACTTAAAATTCTGAACATTTATTGGATATTCACAGTCCCGCCCCAATGGGCGTAAGCAGGCAAGGCATCTTGGTAAATGTAGTCCCTCTGCCATGACTTCAGTTCCGTGTATGCCCCAGTGGATTGGATGCCTAATCGTGTCATAAAGTATACCCAAGTGGGCGAGTGCTTGCATCAAGTCCGTAGTGTAGCTCACCAATACAATCCTGAAATGAGGCCCCTTCTGTTCCACATACGTGCTCAGAGTGCGAGCACCAGGATCTGCCAGTTGTCAGCAGCGGGACCCCTCCGCGGTCGGAGGGGTCCCGCATTACAAGGTCCATATTTTGAGTATCAATGTATTAGAGTCTCTGTCAAAGATATGTTCCACTTGTAACAAGCATTGTAAATATGAATGTGTGACACCATGCAAATATTTGTGAAAATTTGTTTTGTGTACAATAAAGAATATGGCTTGAGATCTTTCGATCTCAACTCCAAAAGTGGTCTCAGGCTAAGTCTGTGGTATGCCGGGCAGGTGTAGGCAGGGTGGAGGGTTAATTTATCCCAGGGAACTCGGCACCTTACTGGCCATATCAACAAGGCTCTTCCAACTGAGGAGAGGCATTATTATGGTGGGGTGGCAGGGAGCGGGTGGGCGGGGTCGCACATTCCCAGGCTGGTGCGATTGGACCAGGGGGTGTGTGGCCACACATGTGTCATTGCCTGAAAGGCGAAGACCTTCCAGCATAGTATAAGTTTCTGGGTTGGCCTGCGGTGGGGGGACCACCCCCCTGAAAGGGTCAGCAGGCTGCAAAGAGGGACTCTTTGTGCCGCTCCATGCCCCATCTTCACTGTGCTGTCGGCCAAACATGTGACGCCCGCAACTCTCCTTGCCCCGCACGCAATGCCACTGGCCCTCCCATTTCTGCTCTCTGGAGGCCAAACGGGCTGAGTCCTTGGTTCCCCACCCATCAATCCCAGGGTGAGGGGTACAGGGAGTGAAGTGGTGGCTGGGAGGGTTCTTTTGCCCTGTATGTAGTTTTTGTGTACTGTATTCCAATATTTGAATTTTTTCCTTTTCAGGTGTATATTCAAGATTATTTGTGTGGTTCCACGTGGGTTTTCAGGTCTTACATTTGCTTTCAGAGAGTTTCAGATTAAATGTGTTATTTTGATGCAGATTTTGTTGTATTTCTATGAGGAAAGGTCATGATTGGTAGGCAGGTGAGGTCATGCTTGGCAGAGACTCTTTGGGTCCTATGCAGCATCCTTTTTTCTTGAAAAGCAGTGGGCCTAAGCATCAGCATCACAGGAACCTCAAAGGGGTGCTGCCAGCAGAGCATAAGGAAGTTTCAGTGGCACTGGGCTGTTGCTGGTACAGGGTTCTTTCCTGTCACCCACCCGCACAGGCGGAGTTGGCTCAACCTAGCAGAGCCTGTTGGAGGACAACCATGGGTGCATGGGGTGTTCATGACAGGAATCCTAGGGGCAGCCGGGCCCACTGCTAGAGTTCCCAGAGAGGGAAGCTGGGGCCCTCTCACCTTCTGGACTGAGGGGGGTGAATAAGAAAGGACTATGTAGCCAGCCATGATCTCACTCAGTAACAGTTTTTTAGGATGAACAGGAATCAACTAGCTATGGATAGGTAACTCCTATTTATTAGAGTCTCTGTTAATGATAGGTTTCATTTGTAAGAAGGGTTGTAAAATATGATTGTGGTCGCCATGCAAATATTTGTGAAAATGTGTTTTGTGTGTACAATAAAAAATACGACCTGAGATCTTTCAATCTTAACTGCAAAAGTGGTCTTAGGCTCCTAAGTCTGCTGCATTGCGGGGTAGGGGCATAGGCTGGGTGAATGGTAAGTTTATTCGAGGGACCTCAGCGCCGCCCTGGCCATAAGTGTATTAGCTACCTGTGTTGTATCTGTCCTGCATGTATGTATTATTTGTGATAGTAGATTTTGCATTGCGGCTGTCCATGTTGTACCTTCATTGTGTGGTGAAGCTCAGTAAAAAACTTTCCACTCCACATAAGTTAAAAACTTTCCACATTGTCCATGCTTGTTTTAATGCGTGATGTGAGTGAAGAAATGAACCCAAGCAAAATATGTGAGAGGAGTTTACTTTTAGTTTATGCATGAAACATGCATTTTTATATGAAATAGGCAGCTTTCTAAAGTTTAAAATGAAAGCTGAAAGTGTCTATGTGTCGTGTATAACCTCCAACCATTTTTTTTTTTTTTGTAAAAGGTTTTATTTTGCAGTTTAAGTACAACCAAGAACACAAATAAAGGTCATCTTAAGCATTACATAGTCCGCCTTGCAAGGGCACTAAATCATGAGCAGGACCTCTACTGATGGCATAATAAGTCAGTGCCTCGTGAGCATAGCCACAGCACCAACAGTCCAGCGAAGCCAGCAGCAAAATCGTTCGAGGCGGGTGCCAAGGGAAGAAATCCCCAATCCAATGCTCCGTACAGCACATCCATACAGCTACGGACCCAGCAATAAGCAGTAAACTCCCAGAATGACCAGAACAAGAAAATAACAAGTCCCCCCCCCCCTTCCCCCCACCCCCACATGGTGGTGGCCCAGACAGACATACAAACACTCTCCTCCCCCAACCTATACCTGAAAGAGATGCAGCGACCTCAAGGAAGCCGGACACACAGCTGAGGGCAGACCTTTGGATAGGAAGTCAACCAACGGGCCCCATTGGAACTGGAAATTCTCGAATTTACCTAGGAAGATGTCCGCCATCCTTTCCATACTTAGAAGCTTCCATAGTCGGGCATGCCACAGAGATATTGCCGGAGCCTCCCTCCGTTTCCAGGCAGCCGCCAGCGTAAGCTTGGCAGCGCCCAGGCAGAGCCACAGAATCTTTTTGTCGGCCCGGGTCTGATGCTCCAGGCCAGGGTCACGCAGTCCCAGCAGAACAAAGGCAATATCATCCTTTACAGGATAATGAAGGATGTCCCTGATATGCGAAAGGATCTCCTCCCAAAACGGCCTAATCACCGGGCAGTCCCACCAGATGTGGCGGAAGTCCCCAAGTAGCCCGCATCCCCTCCAGCATAGGTCAGACGTGGACGGATAAATGCGGTGAAGCCGGGACGGGCACATATACCATTGCGTAAGTGTCTTAAGATGAGCCTCCCGCAAGTGAAGCGAGTGATTAAACTTCGACACGTCCCGCCACAGGGCCGACCATTCCGTATCTGAGACGTCTCTCCCCAACAATTCCTCCCATAGGCCCATGTAGCGATGCCTAGGCGTCACCGCCGATTTAAGTAGGAGCTGGTATAGGAAGGAGATGGCACCCCTCATGACAGTCGATCGCAATAGGAACGCCTCGAAAGGCGACGGAGGCCGCGTCGCCGCCTCCATCACCCCAGGCGTGGTGGCCCAGTGATGCAATTGTAAGTGATGGAACCGTTCAGCGTCGGTAAGCCCGTAGTCCCTCATACAGTTAGCAAAGGTAAGGGGAACCCGCCCATGAAACAGATGGGTCAGCGCCCGGCAACCTCCCTCCCTCCAAGCATCAAAGATCCCTTCCCGAAGTGCCGGCGGGAAAGCTGGATTGAAGTGTATGGGCGTAAAAGGCGATGGGAAGGTAGTCCATCTCTCATCTGCAGCCAAGGAGTCCCAGACCTTCAATGTGGTACCCGTAGGAGTACTAATGTAGGCGTTCAGCGGACGGTCCTTCCGGGGCTTCCACGCCAGGTCCCAGACCGATCTGCCTGCCACACTCCGGTCCATATGCAGCCAATGTTTCTCGGACGATTGCTGCGACCACTCCACCAGCACTCTCAATTGCGCCGCTTTATAGTAAAGCTGCAAATCAGGAAGTCCCAAGCCCCCCTCAGATTTGGGCTGCCGCAGCACCGTAAATGCAAATCGTGCCCGGCCCCCCTGCCACACAAAGCGCAGTATCTGGGTCCGAAGGCGCCGAAAAAAGTCGGTATGAAGAGGGATGGGTAGAGCTTGAAATAAATATAAGTATTTGGGGAGGAGAACCATCTTAACAGCATGTATTCTGCCCAGCCAAGATATAAATTTGGGTTTCCACTTCTCCAGCTCAATCCGAGTCTTCGCAAACAGCGGCGGAAAATTAGCTGAAAACAGCCCCCCGATTGTCGGGGTTAGGTGAACCCCCAAGTAGACCAGTGAGCCATCCGCCCAAGCCAAAGGGGTCAAGAGCTTCACTCGTTCCACCTCCTCCTGAGAAAGAGTTAGATTCAGGACATGGGACTTGCCATAGTTGACTTTGAAGCCCGCTACCGCCTCATAGGCCAGCAGGGCCTCCCGAAGGCACGGCAGGGAGCGCTCCGGCTCCGTTATTGATAATAAGATATCATCCGCGAAGAGCGTGATTTTGTGTTGCTCTCCTGTGAAAGGAATACCCCGGATCCCCTCATGCTCTCGCACCGCCAACGCCAGAGGTTCAATACTGAGCGCAAACAGGAGCGGGGAAAGGGGGCACCCCTGTCTGGTGCCCCTGGAGTGCGGGAAAAACTCCGACACATGTCCGTTCACTGTTACTCTAGACCTCGGGCCGCTAAAGTTGGCCTGGACCATAGTGAGGAATTTGTCAGAAAACCCAAAGGCAGTCAGTGTGTTAAAGAGGAAACCCCAATCAACTCTGTCGAAAGCCTTTTCGGCGTCCAACCCCACTAGCACCGCTGGAATGCGGAACCTGTCGGCCTTTTCTATCAAGTGAACCACTCTGCGAGTATTATCGTGGGTCTGACGACCCTTAATGAAACCGGATTGATCCGGATGTATGAGCGCCGGTAACAGACCCTGCAGTCTATGCGCCAGGATCGCGGAATACAATTTAGCGTCAACATTAAGCAGTGCTATGGGGCGGAACGACGCACACTGGGCAAGATCTTTCCCGGGTTTCGGCAAGACCGTGATAACCGCCTCCGCCAAGGAGCCGACCGAGGAGCCGGATACGGCCATATCATTAAAAAGAGAAGTGAGGAAGTCGCACAATTCCGAGGCGTAAGACTTATAGAAAACCGCCGTGTAGCCATCCGGCCCCGGCGCTTTGTGCAACTTCAGGCCCTTGATGGCCTCGAGGACCTCCTCCCTGGTAATCGGTGCGTCCAGCAGCTCATTCCACTCGGTGGAAACTCGTGGAAGGGGCAATCGCCCCAGGTACTCCCTCTGTTCTTCCACGGCTAGGCTGTCACCCTTATACAGGCCCGCATAGAAGCGTCCAAAGATAGACGCCTTCACCTCGTCCTTGTGTTGCACCACCCCCGCCTCATCCCGTATTCCCCCAATATACTCGCGCTCCCTCTTATCTCGAAGTTGACGTGCCAAGTGCCGCCCAACCTTATTCCCACCGGAGTAAGATTGCCGCCCCAGTCTCAGCATTGTCAGCTCAGCCCTGTTATTATAATGAGCTCGCAGCTTCCCTCGCACCGCAGTCAACGGTCGGAGGGTTATCCTTGAGGGATTAAGCTTGTGAGCCCGTTCGAGGCGGGACACTTCTTCCTCCAGAGCCTCCCGGTCCTTACGCCGCTCCTTATTTAAACGTGCATTGAGGCCCAAGCATGTGCCCCGAATGGAGGCCTTAAAGGCATCCCAAGTGTTAGCGACCGACGTGTCAGATGCAGGATTAAGCTCAAAAAATTCCCTAATGGCTATCCGCAGGGCTTTGTTGGAAGCATCATCCCGGATCACCGAAGCCGGGAAGTACCATTTTCTCTGCCCACCCCCAGCCGACGACCAACGGAGGCTAAGCACCAACAAGCTGTGGTCCGACACCGAAAGCGGAAGTATGGTGGAGTCTAGGACATCTCCCTTAAGGGCCTGACTAAGAAAAATGTGGTCCAGGCGTGAGTAGGAGTGATGTACGTGAGAGAAGTAAGTGTAATCCCTGGCAGAGGGGTGATAAAAGCGCCAGCCATCAATCAGTCCCAGCTCCCCCACCGTCTGCCGCGAAGAGTCTGAGAAGACCCCCGCTCCAGTCCTATGAGACCCCGAGCTATCCACCGTCTTGTCCCACACCAAGTTGAAGTCCCCCAGGAGGAACAAGCGGCCATCAGCAAAGTCCCCCACCTTCTGCAACAAGTCCTGGAGAAACTTATTCTGACCGGCATTTGGAAGGTACACCACTACAAATGAACATAGCTGCCCTTGAACAAGCCCTTTCACCATCAGCCACCGGCCATCCCTATCAGTACGCACCTCCAGGGGCTGGAAGTGCAAAGCAGCTCGAAAGAGAAGGGCCACCCCCCTATGTTTCGTTGATGCAGAGGATCTATATATAAGGGGATACGCCTTATGCTTGAGGCGCAGCTCGTCCCTGCGTGCCAAGTGCGTCTCTTGAAGCCCCACAATATCCAGCTGGTGATCCAGCACATACTTCCACACTTTCTGCCGCTTCTGGGGCGAATTGAGACCCTTAACGTTCCAAGTTCCTATACTAACAGGCATTGTAAAAAAGAACCCCCAAGCCCTCTGAAACCATCGTGCCCGGAGCTCCACCCACACCCAGAACCCCCCCAAGATAGAGGCCCAGCCGAGAGTCCGCCCATGAAATCCCATTGGGAGGCAACTGACGAACCGGGGCCCACCCTCCACCAGCGAACAAACACATCATGACAGAGGCAATTGAGCAGAAACAGCATCTTCAAGGGCCAAATCGACAACCCCTCCTGCAAACCATCCCTCAACCCCCCCTGCAACTCCAAGGGATCCACGCCAAGAAACCCCACAGTAAATACAGAATCAGAACCTCCACCGAGCCCAAGAGGAGGCAACAGCACGGAAGCCAAGGAGTATCTCTGCAAGAGGAAGGAACATGTCACGCACTCATCAGGCATACCCCACCACCAATCCTCCCCACCCCAACTCCCCCCCACACAAGGGAATAACAACATACAAAAATACCAAAAACCCAGAACAAGAAGAATGATAATACTCATCAGTCCAAAGTTCACGGAGATCAGTCCGCTCCAGGGACAGAATAGGGAGACCAACTCGTTTCCTCCCAAGGTCACGGTCCGGGGAGTCTTCTCCAAAAGTACCTCCATTCTCCCAGACCAGGGGGCCAATGTCCCCTCCAGCGCCGATCCTCCTCACTCAATGCACTGTCATGCCGCTCCCAAGCTGGCCTGCGATTCCGGCTGCGTCGCTGAGGCAACCGAGGCCACAGCATTCCCCCTTTCTAGCAGACTGGAACTGCGGTCCGGACGTCCCCGATCTGGGGAGGACCCCACTCTGTGCCAGGATGATGAGCGGTGGCGCCGCCGAGATGTGGAAGCAGCCGCACCCTGGGACGGCGTAGCGTCAGGCAGACCCAAGAGATCCTTCGCCTCCTGAAGGGAGCGCAGCTGCACCAGTCGATTCTGCCACCGGAAGATGATCCTGAAGGGGTGACCCCAAGAATATGCGATGTTACTGTCCCTCAGGAAGGCAGTCACCGGGCGAAAATCCCGCCGTTTCTGAAGCGTAGAGGCCGCCAAGTCCTGGAAGAGCTGAGGGTGATGGCCCCTAAACTGCAAGGATGCGATAGCTCTGGCTTTACGAAGGATGCGCTCCTTTACCTGGAAATCATGGACGCAGACAAGGATGTCCGGAGGCGGCCCCCCCCCTCTCCTGGGCAAACCAACTCGATGGACTCTATCCATTTGGACGTCCTTCACGTCCTCCTCGTCCAGGACCTGCAGGAACAGTGCCTGTATGTAGCCTCGCAGGTCTCCCGCCTCGCCATCCCACGGCACCGCCTTGACGCGGATGTTGTTCCGGCGGGAACGGTTTTCAAGGTCTTCCGCGTGCGCCTGCAAGTCCAAATTTTGTTCCGTGAGGCGGAGAACATCCTGTTGGAGCAAATGGACATCATTGGCCGTGCTTAAGTCATGGTCCTCCAGAGTCGCGACTCTCTCGCCAATCCCGTCGACATCCCGCCGTACTTCCCGGAGGTCAGATGCTAGCTGCGCCCGCAGCTCAGAGATATCTTCTTTGATGGAAGCAAAAAGTTCGGACATAAAAGCCTTGGTAGCCGGGGCTTCATCATCAGACACTCTTGGCGAGCCACTGGGACCCGGGGAGGCCGGCTGCTGCGAAGATTTAGACGCTCCGTCCTTCACCACACGTCCCTTGCGAGCTTGGTTAGACATGATGCCGGGCAGCACGCGAAAGCCACACTCAAAGGCAAGTTGGGGCCCCCAGCCTCCAATGGCAAGTCCCAGCGGGAAGGGTGCAGTGGGGCAACACAGATACCAGCTAACCAGGAGCCGGCGCGAAGCTTCAAAACGGCCAAGAAAGCCAGACAAAATGGCGTCGTCCCGCCCTCGTCCCGGTCACCTCCAGACCACCAGGCGTGCGCTCCCAGCCTCTCCTCTAGCCCCGCTCCAGATCTCCTCCAGTGGTCGGGGCCCGCACTATCTAGATGCACGGAAGGGGCGCGTGGCCCATAAGGCCCTCCAGATGCCCATGCACAGTAATCTGTCGCTCAGTCTCCCCGGGCCCTCGCGGACCGCCGCACTCCGGGCTCCTCCGCTCCGCAGGGGGTCAGGACTGTCCCAACCGCGACCACCCAGCCGGGCTGCGGGCGCCTCTCACCCTCACTCCCTCCTCAATGCAGGGTGCAGCACCAAGCTCGGGCTGTGGGCACTGCCAGCACCCACTCCCCCCTCCAATGCAGGGTGCAGCACCTTCAATCGCGTCCGGGCCCCACAGCGCGTCGCAGAAGCTTGCAGCGTCCGGGTCTGTCCGGCACCTCGGGATCCACGTCTCCACTGCTCGCAGGCCTCTCCACACCTCCTGCAGGGCGAACCAAGCTCCCCGGGGCCCGACAGGCTGCGCCGCCCTCCGCTGAACACAGACCCCGTCTCAGGCAGCCGGCGTATGGAGCGGACCTCGGTTGGGTCCGGACGAGCCACTCTCCTCTGCCGCTCCTCACCGAGCTTCCGGCCGGCCCTCCGATCACCCGAGCCCGGGGATCCCCAGGCCTCTCAGACACCCCGTTCCAGCAACAGCCACGAGCGGCTCAGCGCTCCGCCGATGGAACCGGACCACACCGCGGCACTTCGCCGACCTCCGCTCTTGGTCTGGGGCCAATCTGCGCCAGTGAGACCCTGCAGTAAGCCGCTATGTTAGGATCGGCGCCGGAGGGACCTGAAAAAGCGTCTTACTCCGACGCCATCTTGGCCACCTCCCTCCAACCATTTTTGACATTTTAGCCAACAGCACTTTGCTTAGCAGGGAATCTTGATTAAAAAATGAAACTGTTAAAAGAAAAAATACAAACCCTACAATGTAACGTGCTGTTGGAGGAAAAATATAATATGGTACACTATGTTGTAGTGCTAAAGAGCAGAATTGTCAAATACAAAATAAAATGTAGTTCCGGGTTTTCTGCCTTTTTACCTTCTAATAAATCACAGGTTGAACAGCCCAGTGGGTGAGAGGGCAGAGGTGGCTTTTCAGATGCAAAAGCAAGCATCTTCTACTAATGGGCCTCATTAACATAGCCTGGGATCCCAGCTCCCTGAAAATGATCTTTTACCAGAGCAATGCCTGTGTCAGCAGGTTCCAGAATATAAAAATAATGGCCTTTCACCCCCTCTTCTCCAGCCCACCCTCGGGGTTTCATGTGATTTAGGTGAGTTGGCTCACAACACCACTGATGTGCCCTGCCTCAACAAAGTGCAGGCCAGTTTTAAGGGGTCTTAGAACTACTAGGATGGCGGTTGGAAAATCATTCCGACCGCCATGGACGTGGACATGAACCATCCGCATGTACCGCGTAAAAACCAGCAGTCCGATTAGAATCAACTGCCAGAAAAATTCAACCGCAGCAGAACAATGCCATGAAAGACCACCAGTAACGTGCAGAGCAGGTGAAAATCCGTCCACGGTGGTCGGATTTGCGGCAGAAAAACCCAAAACCGCCGCACGGCCAGCGGATTTACTGCCGCGATCGCTACCAGTGATGAATAGGAGAGCCGGCGGAAGGCAGTTTTATACCCATTGCCGCGGCCACTCCAGAACAAGGCCACCAAGTGTAACAATTAAACTGGCACAGCCTCAAAAAACACCTAACACACCCCAATGACACGTCCCCATGGCAACTAAAACAATACAAATCCCAGGTCAACCCACACAGCACACCTCACAGCAGTACTCCATTTTGACACACCCACATAGCTGAGTATAAAACCAGCCCCTTCCCTGACCAGAATCCTTTGCAATACTCCACCACTGAAGGAACCAACCGAACAGCACAAAGTAGAGGCAAACCACCACACATCTCACCAGCACAACACACACCCACACCACTTACATCACTACCACCACTCTCACACCTGCACCTTTAACCCATTTCCACATCACATACCATGGCACAGAAGAAAATGCACAAACTCACTGACAATGAGTTGTCAGTCATGGTAGATGAGGTAATCAGAGTAGAACCACAATTGTTTGGAAACCTGGTCCAACAGACACCATTAGCCACCAGAACACAAATGTGGGGAAGGATAGTCAGCAAAGTCAATGCAATAGGAGATTGTGAAGCGGTGGCATGATCTCAAGAGCAAGAGCAAGGTAAAAGAGACGAACAACAAGAACTGTCAGCTGGCTCAGAGGACTGGCGGAGGCAATCCCAGACCACTAAGAACTTTCACTGCATGGGAGGAGAAGGTGCTTGGCATACTGCATCCAGAGAGTCTCACAGGAATACCAGGGGGAGTGGAGGCTAGTAAGTACCAACAAATGTCTACCATCACACTGCTATGTACTGTCTTAGGTAGCTAGCAACATTACCATGGGGGCATGTGTATAGGCAGCCAGCATTACAACTCCCACCAGGCCCCCTTGTACCAAAGCTGAGCATGATGGAGCAAAGGAAGCATGTGGGAACCATTGTATTTCACTAACCAAACCTACAGGCAGGTAGCCATCTTAACAGGGAGGGGTGTTCCCACCAGGCTCCCTTTCCCCACAGATGAGCAAGATGGAGCACTCCAAACACCCACAACCATATGCCAGCCATTGCATTTTACTAACCAAACTTACAGGTAGGTTGCCATCTTCACAGAGAGGGGTGTTTGGGGGCTGGGAAGCCAACACTACAACTCCTACCAGGCCCCCTTGTCCCACAGCTAAGCAAGATGGAGCACTATACACATCCACAACCATATGCCAGCCATTGTATTTCACTAACCAAACTTACAGGTAGGTTGCTATCTTCACAGGGAGGGGTGTTTGGGGGCTGGAAAGCCAGCACTACAAGTCCCACCAGGCCACCTTGTCCCAGAGCTGAGCAAGATGGAGCACTCCACACACCCAGAATCATGTGGCAGCCATTGCATTGCTCATCTTCACTTAACAGGTAGGTAGCCATCTTCACAGGGAGTGGTGTTTGTGGGCTAGGAAGCCAGCACTACAACTCCTACCAGGACCCCTTGTCCCAAAGCTGAGCAGCATGGAGCACTTCTCCCCAGAAGCATGTGGCAGCCATTGTATTTCACTAACCAAACTTGCAGGTAGGTAGCCATCTTAATAGGGAGGGGTGTTTGTGGGTGGAAAGCCAGCACTACAATTATCTCCAGGTCCCCTTGTCCCAAAGATAAGCAGGATGGAACCCTCCCCCAGAAGCATGTGGCAGCCATTGTATTTTACTAACCAAACTTACAGGTAGGTAGCCATCTTAACAGGGAGGAGGGTTTGTGGGTGGGAAACCAGCACTACAACTCCCATCAGGCCCCCTTGCCTCAAAGCTGAGCAGGATGGAGCACCCCCCCAGAAAGGTTGTATGGCATTACAACGCGTGGTATTACCACGCGTGCCATTACAACACTGTTTTTACAATGCAAGTCTTTACAACGACTTGCGTTGGAGGGCGTTGGATAGTGGAATAGTTTAATTTTCTATTTCAACTCCAGCCCATGTTACAGTAGGGAAGGTGTTGGAATAGAAAATTAAACTTCCCTATCCAACAGCGCCCTCCAGCGCAAGTCGTTGTAACGACTTGCGTTGTAAAAGCAGCGTTGTAATAGCAGTGCGGGGTAATGCCCGCTTTGTAAAGGCTGTCCCCCCTCAGAAAGCATGTGGGAGCCATTGTATTTCACTCACCAAACTTACAGGTAGGTAGCCATCCTAACTGGGAGGGGTGTTCCCACCAGGCTCCCTTGAACCACAGCTGAGTAAGATGGAGCACTCCAAACACCCACAACCATATGCCAGCCATTGAATTTCACTAACCAAACTTACAGGTAGGTAGCCATCCGAACAGGGAGGGGTGTTTGTGGGTGGGAAGCTAGCACTACAACTCCCACCAGGCCCCCTTGTGCCAAAGCTGACATGATGGAGCACTGCCCCCAGAAGCATGTGGCAGCCATTGTATTTTACTAACCAAACTTACAGGTAGGTTGCTATCTTCACAGGGAGGGGTGTTTGGGGGCTGGGAAGCCAGCACTACAACTCCCAGCAGGCCCCTTTGTCCCACAGCTGAGCAAGATGGAGCACTCCACACACCCAAAATCATGTGTCAGCGATTGCATTGCTCACCTTCACCTAACAGGTAGGTAGCCATCTGAACAGGGAGGGGTGTTTGTGGGCTGGGAAGCAAGCACTACAACTCCCACCAGGCCCCCTTGTCCCTCAGCTGAGCAGGTTGGAGCACTCCCCCACACCCAGAAACATGTGTCAGTAATTCCCTGCAACTGTGCCACAGAACAGGTACGTAGACAGTACATGGCAGTGCATGCACCCTGCCATTTCTCTCAACTAAACATGGGGCCATATGACCACACCAGTCCTCACATCCCACCCAACTTTGCATAGATTCAATAGCCACTTCCAGTGTACAGACAGCTAAGCGTATGTAACCATCACAGAAAGAAGTTTGACTCACCAAATCACATGTTGAAGAAATTCAGGGCACAATGATGCACAGCAGTGAATGCTCTCTGTAAGTGCCATGGGGGCAGAGCATCAAGGCCCATATGAAAACAAAACAAGCATGGTCAGTTATAAAAAGAAAGCAAAGCATATGATATGACAGAGGGATGCATGAGATAACAATGGCTAGTAAATGCTCAGAATAAACTTCTTCCATGAAGAGTAAAAAACAGAGACGCTTCACATAAAGTTGTTGGGCAGCTAGTCGTTAGATGACGTATCTATTGACATATGTACTATCAACTAAAGAGATGCCAATGCTTAGTCACGTTTATAAGCGCCATCTTGTAATGTGCAAATAGCAATCTATTGAAGTGAATTAAAACAAACAAAAAGATTAGTTCAAGAAACTGAGGTCTCCTCACTTAATGTTTGATTCAAGGGTGAGATGAAAAATTAATATCAAATCGAGATAGGCAGCATTGGCATCTCTTTAGTTTATAGTACATAAGGCTGTGGCTTGGCCTTGCTGCTTGGGAGCCCGTACCCAGTGGTGTTTATTATTATCTATTGACATGACACACCATGGGTAAGTAATGTATGTACCTCCACATCATGTCATGATGCTCAGTACCGTGCAGCCATACAAAGTGATCTTAATGTAACCTGTGTGGTGTATAACATATAACGTCCAAACATCTAACACCAAGCTTGTGGGGTGCACTTCAATGACCATTTCATCTATGTCCTACAGGTGACCAAGAATTGACTGCTGCAAATGACAACACCAACCTGCAGAGCCAGTCTCCCCCCGGAACATGGACCCTCGGATGCTGACTCCCTAAATTCCTCAGATGCGGATCCAGAAGCTGGCCCATCAGGCCTGCCATGGCGCACCAGATCACAGGCCCTCACTGTCCCCACCACCATCTCAGCAACAACAACTGCGCTGACCCCTTCTGTAACAACCTGTGCGGCCTCTAACACCACTACCACCAGTGCTGCCTGCAACACTCTCCCTGCCTCAGAGGATACCCACGCCACCCCACAATCTGAGGAGGGCAGGGAGAGTCAGCGGGTGCATCAAGTGGTGACGCCACAGGTCCGGGACTGCAGGCCAGGTGGGAGGGCAACTGGGCGACAAATACAACAGAGCACTAGGACCGAAGCCCTGGCCAACATCACACGAGTCCTTGGGGCCTATGAAGAAGCTGAGGGACAAATGGGCCAGGTTCTGGAAGAAGTGTGTGAGGTGCGCCTGCTGCAGAGGTCCATGGACACGCTTATGGGCCAAATCATGGACCTCTTGGGCCAGCTTTTAGGTGTTCTGAGGGACAGGCCTGCGGACCAAAGGTCAGCTCAACCTCCCTCCTGTGGCCCCAGGATAACAGTCCCACCACCTCACCTTCGGTCACAGAGATAGGTGAGCTGGAACTGGATGAGTCCTCAGACACCACTGAGCCTGCAGCAGAGGCCCCCCAGCCAAACGCTCAAGGGGCCGTCGGAGGAAAAGCATGGGAGTATCACATGGCAAAGCCCTAGCCAAACGTCAGTCGAAGAGCCAGCCATGATGCCACCTCTCTTCACCTTGCCATTGACTTTCTTGACTATCCTTGCTCACACTGCGTCTGTTGGACTGTGTCACCACATCAATGTGGTGACTAATCTATTGTCTCGTCTACCATCACTGACAACTCATTGATTCACTTTGCACCATTTTGTAAATAATCACTTCCCTGTCACAAATACTTATTGTAAATCAACACTCTTTACACGAATCACTGACAAAATTTCGATTTCACTAAAATCGACCTACACAAATATCGTGTCTTAAATATAGATTACAATTACATCGACACCCTATACTTATTTATAAAATTACTAAAACATCGATCTCACTGTATCGATTTACAAAAATCTCGATTACACTAATTTCGACCACACTTATATTGAAATACAAAATATCGACAGTCAATAATACATATACCACAATACAAAAACATCGATGACCAAAATATAGACATCAATAATATCGACATTATCTAAATATCGACTTCTCTAAATTATTCTTACAGTTTCTAGAAACATTATACACATTAAATAAGTTAACATTATACCCATATAACTAGGTATATACATAATAAACACTATTAAATAAATATATCTCTCTAACAAATTTATAATAAATAACTAAATCTATGGTAACAATTTAAAACTACTTTTGTTATATATACACATGTTTTTTTTTTATATTATAAATTTTTCAAAGCTATACTATTTAATTATATTATATATAAAATACCTACTAATACACAAACTCTCTGAATACACATTTCACATTCAGCAAACTAACCTATTTAAATGAAAAAAATTCAAACTAACCAATAGAAACTCTTTTCTAGGTTTCTAACCAATCACAAACAAACACTAATTAAACATACCCTATATAAAGAGCTACAATTAAGACTCAAAAACCAGCAGAAATTATTCAGCTTCAAGAAAAACTGCACTTATTTCTACTACCCTAAAGATTGTTCTCATACGAATATACTACAAATCAACTAAAAGTAAGTAATCTTATGTTTCTGTATAAAATGTTACATTATTTGCAACCTGCAGTTCATTGTAAATATCTAAAACTGCTTTTCTATTTATCTCTACATATTTCCTAAACAGAATCAAGGTTAACAAACAGATGAACAATTTCTAGAAAAGTACAACAACAAAGTTGAAAAGTAAGTTTATTAAATATCCTCTTTAAACACTAAGTAAATGCTAAATCAATAGTAAAAATGTTATAACTAACTCATAAATTCCTACTTAAATGTCTAATTATTGTTTTTAATTAAACACAGTTTTCTAATACTTAAAATGTGAAATGCTTGTTTAAAAAATACTAAACTAAATATTCATCATACCATTACTTTTTTCCACATATACCTTTACTAATTAAAGCTGCAACATAACAACAAACATTCTACCATCAACAACTAAAAAGTAAAACTAGGTAAGCATAGAAAACATGTCCAAGTACTAATATTTGTCTTTTAAACACTCATAATGTTAATATTTAACTGTTTGTATATTTAAAACTGTTTTTTTTAAAAATGATATATACATCTGATTAAATGTAGTAAACTTTTTCTTAATAAAACATAGTACCTTAGCAAATGTGTTATCAAAATACACATATAAACATTCACTAAAATATGCTTCATATTCTTTCCAAAGACCACTACAATCTATTAAAGCATCAATCAACAAAAAGATCTACTTTGAAAATCTACTACTTTTGAATAGGTAATTACCCACAAATGTTACATACTTATTTTTTTTCTCTTCTAATAAAATGACTATTTCTAATATTATTTAATACACCTTTTCTAGATTTAAGAAACCAACAATGACAGAAGATGCAAGATTTATATCATCTCAGAAAGGGACATTTTTGTTATGCTATATGGGGTATACTTATACTCAGGAAAAACAAAAAGACCTTAAAGTTAACTGGAAATGTACTAAGTATTATTCTAACAAATGCTATGGTCGTGCAACAACCAGAGAAACAAGTGTTATTAATACTACAGAACATAACCATCCACCTAACATCTCTGAAATAGAGGTTAGATCTACTCTAGACAATATTAAGGAATTAAGCAAAACCTCTGACATACCAACTAGTGTAATACTTAAGGAATTAATACCTAGAGTACATAGAGAGGCAAGAGGTCAGTTACCAACTATAGCTGCTATAAAAAGAACTATTGCTAGAACCAAACAATCTAGTAGACCAACAATAGCAACACCTAAAACGTTTGAAGAGGTCATAATTCCACCTGAGTTTACCATAACTCATAATGATGAACCTTTTATCTTCTACGACAACAACAACAAAGATAAAAGGATAATAATGTTTGCAACAAACACCAACCTTCAAAAATTATCAGATAGTCAAACATGGATGATGGATGGCACTTTTAGCATATGCCCTAAACCATTCTATCAATTATATACTATACATGGGCAATTCCACAATACCTGCATACCATTCATCTATTGTTTGTTACCAAACAAACAAACTTCTACATACACAGAAATATTAAACAAAATAAAAGAAGAAACAAGAGACTTCTTTCCCCTAAAAATTATAATTGACTTTGAACAAGCAATGATAAATTCTATACTTAAAATATACCCACACACATCAATACAAGGATGTTACTTCCATTTTAACCAATGTCTATGGAGGCATTTGCAAAAATTAACACTTAGTGTTGAATATGCAACCAATATTACATTTGCATACCAAATAAAACACCTCATTGCCCTAGCATACGTGCCAATCACCGATGTGGCTGAACACTATAATCTTTTAATAGAAAGTCCTTTCTATACACAAAATGAACAAAAATTAGCTCCACTTTTGGATTATTTTGAGGATACCTGGGTGGGGAGACTACACAGGTCAGGCCACAGACGACAGCCTAAATTCCTAATTTCTTGGTGGAATGTATATCTACCAACCCTAAATCAAGAGGCCAAAACAAACAACGCAGTGGAGGGTTGGCATAATGCCTTTCTATCTTCAACTGGCCGAACAACTCCTACACTACACAAACTACTAACAGCAATACAAAAAGAACAAAGCTTCCAAGAGTTAAGAATGGAGCAATCCCTTGTACAATTAAAACCCAAACTATCAAGACAAACAGCCAAAATGTACCAATATTTACAACAACAAGTACAACTTTACCCCACAACAAGAGGACTAGAATACTTAAAAATGATAGCCAAAACACTAAACTGAAAATAATAACCCAAAAGTTTTCTGGACATTTAAAAAATGCCTTATATATTAATTTTTAGCCAAAAAAAATATCTAACTCAACAGAAATTGTTTTTAAATAGAACATTTCCCAACGCACAACATTTAATAACATAAATGCATTTACCTTTTCACAACAACATAATTAGCAATTCCAATGGTCCATAACAATCCATGCAGTAATAAATCCACAGAAAAAAAAAATTGTGGCCCAATACAATGCAAAAAGACAACTTTTCGAAATACATCCGAAATCCCAATAATTCGATAAATCTGAATCCCTCAAAAACCCGAAGAAGGTTCTAAATTTTAAGAAACGCTCCAGAAAACCCAATAAATCAACGAAGTGTAAAACACATAGCAGTTACAACAACTGAAATGCACTTCTTTAAAAAAAAAAAATTTTACAGCTCGGAAACGGAAATAGCTGTTTCCAAAAACGTACAAGAGAAAAAAAAACATTCCCACCTACATAAAACTTAGATTAATAAATTATTAATAGCTAGAACATACATATATCTAACAAAAAATTAATAAAAAGCCACAAACACAATGACTCCAAGGCCGTTACTGAGAAAACGCTAAGAAAAGGTAAAAACGTTAATAACCAACTACATACGAATTTAACCCTAACATAGTAGTCCACAAACAACAAATAACAAACTACTACCTTCAAAATTTCCTTAAATTAGTTAAAATATAACAAATAGCAATCTTACCTTCTCAGACGTGAAGTAACTTCCAACCGCGAGCTTGAATCTTCCAAAATGACCTAAAAAGACTAAGAGCGGTTACAAAATAAAACACCCAAATGATAGTATTATCCAAATAATAGTTAAATAAATGTCAAATAAATTTGTTTTACTAATAGAAATTGGTTAAAAATGTATAATTATTTTTGCTGTATTTATGCTATGTAATATTAATTTTTCTAGAACAATATTATTTTGATAATATTTTTTTATTATTACATTAATTATTAATATAGTATAATATTTAATGTTATAATAAAACAAAACATAATGTGCTTAAATTAGTGAACATAAAAGTGTTATTTTTCATTATTTATATAAAAATTGTGACTAATATGTTTAATGTATTAATATTAATATTATAAAATTAATATTAATAAATTAAAAATATATAACAGGTATTATAATTTAAAATGTTTGTAAAATATACATTGTATGATATTAACTATAAATATTATCTATGTTGTTATTTGAAAATATATCTACATATATAACATATATTGAAGTTCACATTTATATGTAACAAATATATTACTATATCATTTAGTAACAATTGTGATGTATTGTAATTTCTCTTAAAATGTATATACTCTATATAATATATTGTACACTGTTATCTCATTTACTATATAATTTACATATACCACAAATGTAATTTACTGCAAAGGTATCGAAATAAAAATAAATTGTGACAAATTAGATTTATATTTTTTGTTTAAATTGTATAAAATCATTTTTTATACTTGTATTATTTGCTTTTATTACTATATGAACAAATAAATAAAACTTTTGTTTAAAACTATGTCATTTTGGTCTACTACCCATTATTAAATAATTACTACCAATATATAAATTTGTAAAAATTTTTACTATATATATATAGTTTTTTTTATTTTACATATATAATGAACTATTACTATCAATTTACTATTCACACATGAATATACACTTTATTTAAGTCAATACTGAACACTGAACATGAAACATTTACCTATCCAAATCCAATATAAAAAATATTTTTATTAATACTAAACACTTAACCTATTTAATTAACTATTCCAACTCCAATCTACATTTAATTAGGGTAGGTGCTGGACACTGAACCTATTTAATTTACTATTCCTAATCCAATCTACATTTAATTAGGGTAGATGCTGGACACTGAACCTATTTAATTAACTATTCCAACTCCAATCTACATTTAATTAGGGTAGGTGCTGTACACTGAACCTATTTAATTTACTATTCCAACTCCAATCTTCATGTAATTAGGGTAGGTGCTGGACATTGAACCTATTTAATTAAATATTCCAACTCCAATCTACATTTAATTAGGGTAGGTGTTGAACACTGAACCTATTTAATTTACTATTCCAACTCCAATCTACATTTAATTAGGATAGGTTCTGGACACTGAACCTATTTAATTAATTATTCCAACTCCAATCTACATTTAATTAGGGTAGGTGCTGGACACTGAACCTATTTAATTTACTATTCCAACTCCAATCTACATTTAATTAGGGTAGGTGCTGGACACTGAACCTATTTAATTTACTATTCCAACTCCAATCTACATTTAATTAGGATAGGTTCTGGACACTGAACCTATTTAATTTACTATTCCTACTCCAATCTGCATTTAATTAGGGTAGGTGTTGAACACTGAACCTATTTAAATTACTATTCCAACTCCAATCTACATTTAATTAGAATAGGTGCTGGACACTGAACCTATTTAATTAAATATTCCAAATCTAAAGTACATTTAATTAGTGTAGGTGCTGGGCACTGAACCTATTTAATTTACTATTCCAACTCCAATCTACATTTAATTAGGGTAGGTGCTGGACACTGAACCTATTTAATTTACTATTCCTACTCCAATCTACATTTAATTAGGGTAGGTGTTGAACACTGAACCTATTTAAATTACTATTCCAACTCCAATCTACATTTAATTGGGGTAGGTGCTGGACACTGAACCTATTTAATTAAATATTCCAAATCTAAAGTACATTTAATTAGTGTAGGTGCTGGGCACTGAACCTATTTAATTTACTATTCCAACTCCAATCTACATTTAATTAGGGTAGGTGCTGGACACTGAACCTATTTAATTTACTATTCCAACTCCAATCTACATTTAATTAGGATAGTTGCTGGACACTGAACCTATTTAATTTACTATTCCAACTCCAATCTACTTTAAGAGGCCGATTAGGATCACGGACGTAAACGTGTCCCGTCCGCCAAGGAAGCGGGCAAGATACTCCGGGCCGCTCCGCGGATAAACCGCCGTAGCGATTAGGAAAATAATGGAACGAACCCCCGACCGCGGCGGACGGAGAACACCAAACTCCATCCGCGGCGGACGGAGTACACCAGAGCCCGCAGCAAGCGGACGGAACCGACGAAACACCGTCCGCCGCGGACGCACATGACCGCGGGAACAGCCACATCTACCGCCATACCTGCGAAGGCTCCGTGTCCGCGCTTAGTATAACGCCGCCTGTACCCCGGTTAGCACCGCCATCCACGGCCGCGGCGGAAAGAATGCAACGAGAAACAGTGCATCACAGCGGAAGCCCAACACGAACTACATCCCTACCGTCAAACCAATGTCAAAAAGTGTGACGGAAGTAAATTGCAAACGCACGAAAAAGGACTACCCCCCACCTGAAACACCAACACCAATCACAAGCCACAATGACACCCCCCCAAGGACCCAATAATGCACACTAGTCAACACACCCACCTACCACCTGACTGCCAACAACCATTGAGACACGACTATAAAATGACTCACACCCACTACCACAATCCTTTGCATCACAGCATAGCTGCTAGCAAGAGGCCCAATACGACCGACAGCATACACCAATTGAAGACACACAACCACCACCCTACCACACCCACCACACAAACACCCACCACACCATTCCTACACACCACACAACACACACCTGCACCCCCCAACTCACTCAACCCACACCCTGAGCACCACACACCATGGCACCCAAAAAAAACCAAAATTCACGGAGACCGAGTTGAAGGTAATGGTGGATGAAATTATCCGTGTTGAGCCCCACATATTCGGGGCCCAAGTCCAGCAGACCACCGTGGCGCAAAAAAATCACATGTGGGACAGGATCGTCAGTCGGGTGAATGCGTCAGGGACCGTGCCAAGGACAAAGCACGAGATACAGAGGCGGTGGCATGACCAGAAAACCAGGGAGAAAGGCATCCGTGCCAAAAACCATGTGAGAGCAAATCACACTGGCGGCGGCACACCCCCGGAGCCCATACCCTACACTGAATGGGTAGGAAACGTTGCTGGGTATACTGCACCCAGAGAGCCTGGAAGGACTTGAGGAAGGAGAAGAGGCTGGTAAGTACAAACCAAGCACCACGATCAGAACGACATGGTCAGCCTCCCACAACTGAGAAGACACATCTCCCAGGCCCCAACCCATGCACGTGGGCCACATACTCACCAAAATGTAAATGGCTACCAACAGGCACCCATGTCCACAGGGAGGGCGGTGGTGGTGGGTGGGGTGTGTGATAGGTCACTACTACAACTCCCAACAGGCCCCCATATCCACAGGGAGGGCGGTGGTGGTGGGTGGGGTGTGTGAGAGGTCACCACTACAACTCCCAACAGGCCCCCATGTCCACAGGGAGGGCGGTGGTGGTGGGTGGGGTGTGTGAGAGGTCACCACTACAACTCCCAACAGGCCCCTATGTCCACAGGGAGGGCGGTGGTGGTGGGTGGGGTGTGTGAGAGGTCACTACTACAACTCCCAACAGGCCCCCATGTCCACAGGGAGGGCGGTGGTGGTGGGTGGAGTGTGTGAGAGGTCACCACTACAACTCCCAACAGGCCCCCATGTCCACAGGGAGGGCGGTGGTGGTGGGTGGCGTGTGTGAGAGGTCACCACTACAACTCCCAACAGGCCCCCATGTCCACAGGGAGGGCGGTGGTGGTGGGTGGGGTGTGTGAGAGGTCACCACTACAACTCCCAACAGGCACCCATGTCCACAGGGAGGGCGGTGGTGGTGGGTGGGGTGTGTGAGAGGTCACCACTACAACTCCCAACAGGCCCCCATGTCCACAGGGAGGGCGGTGGTGGTGGATGGGGTGTGTGAGAGGTCACCACTACAACTCCCAACAGGCCCCCATGTCCACAGGGAGGGCGGTGGTGGTGGGTGTGGTGTGTGCGACAGGACACTGAAATGTAATCAAATTGATATGAACATGTAACGTCCACAGTACTGATCAGCACAATCTTGTCCCTCAGGTGATCGTAATCTGACTGGTGTAACCAGCAACCGGCCGCAAGACTCGCCTCACACCCATACCGGACTCTCTGGGGACGATGCCACAGCCAGCTCCGGTGCGGAGGATGGTGCGGGCCAAAGCAGACTGCCAGGGCCATCTGGCTCACAGGAAATCCCGGCCCCGACAACCGTCGCCTGTGTAACTCCTGCAACACCAGCCACAGTGAGCTGCAGACCCACCACCACCACCACCACCAGTACCACCACTCCTGCCTGTGCCACCCTGCCTAACCCACCGCACGACGCAGGCCATCGGCCTCCCAGCCAAGCAGGGAGAGTGGGCCAGAAAGGAGAGAGGCGAGGCCACATCAGCCAATCAGGAGATCCACACTCCGTCGCGCTGAGGAAGGACACCCACCCCATCCTGTGGCAGAGTCACTTGAAGCCCTAGCCAGGGTCCAGGCTTCCTACAAGCGTGGCCAGGAACAGGCAGATCGTGCCCACCAGGACTTGGTGGACAACACTAACATGTTGCGGGCCATTGACCGCCGCCTTGGCCAGATAGTGGACATCATGGGCCAGCAGACAACAGTGTGGAGGGAATGGATAGCCCGCAACAACCCCACCCCCCCTCAACCAAGTGTCCAGACGCCACGGCCAGCAACACCACCGCCACCGCCACCTGTGCCCCTGGCGACGGATGTGGCCCCTGAGCAACCTGCCCCCCCAGCTGACTCCGTTCCACCTCAAAGAGGGAGGGGCCGTCCGAGGCTGGAAGTGGGTGAGAGCAGTGGGGGTGCTCCATCCACACGCTCCAAGAGGGGCCGACAATGACTGTGACACTGCCTGAGCCAGCCATTCACCCTGCCAACTATCCAGTCCCACATAGCCAATCATTGGCACAGGTCTGCTGGACTAGCCTGACATCACCCAATGTGGTGTCAGCACGGACATTTCATCTGCCATTACCTTCAACTCATACTCCCCCACCCCACACTTACTTGTAAATATTCACCAGCACCAATGCACAACCTGTAAATAAATGCCACTTACACACTCAATGATGTGTTGCCTCCATGTTTAATCACATGATTGCCTCAGAAACAGACGTAACCAGGTGCAGGAATCCAAGTCGTACATAATCATGCCGCTGCGGAAGTGACCTAGGGAAATTCAGAGACAGCAAACACACGTCAGGAAACAGATTCACACCCATCACAACACACTGCACAGCAACATTCCACAAACCACACTCATCACAAAATCATTGGATGAGAGGACACACATCATGGAGACTTGCATGTCCAAATAAATGAACACACACATATGCAACCATCACATAGCAGAACACCCAGCTGATGCACACCACATCCACACAACACCAGCAAACATACATAAGGCATTGTCAACCGGCACAAGAGTTAGTTACTCACATTCAAGGGAAGTAGCGATCAATGAGCTGGCGCCTCTGGTCCACACCTTCCTCCTCACCACTATCCTCATCAGTCGACATGGGTGGGATGGGAGGCCGAGGAACTTGTTGGTCTTCAGGGTCCAAGAGCAGTTCAATGTCATTGCGCACGGCCAGGTTGTGGAGAATGCAGCAGGCAACCACGATCCTGCATACTTTGCCTGGTGAGTAAGGCAGGGCCCCTCCGGTCTTATCCAGGCACCGAAACCTAGACTTTAGCAGTCCAAAAGTACGTTCCACCACTCTACGTGTCCTTCCATGGGCATCATTGTAGCGCATTTCACCCGCTGTAGTAGGATTACCTATGGGACTCAGGAGCCAGGGCCGGTTTGGGTACGCCGAGTCGCCTATGTAGGGGGATGACAGACACAAATATCACAGCCAGAATTGGTGGGTACCCCATGCCACACAGAAATCACAAAGGTCCCCACAGCATACTCACCAACAAGCCACGCATGACCGGGACGCAGATTTGCCATCAGATGGGGGACAATGCTGCTCCGCATGATTTGGGCGTCATGTGCGGAGCCTGGAAATCTTGCACACACATGGGAGATGATATTGTCGGCCAGGCACACCACCTGCACGTTCAGCGAATGAAAGTGCTTCTGATTCCTATAAACCTGCTCACGTGCCCGTGGTGGAATGAGAGCAATATGTGTGCCATCAATGGAACCCACTACGTGTGGTATCTGGCCCAGTGCATAGAAGTCTGCTTTGACTGCTGCCAACTCTGCCGGCCGTGGGAAATGGATGTAGTCATCCTTGTACAGCATCATAGCTTTTAGAGCATCCCGAAGTACCATGCTGAACATGGACTGTGACATCCCCCCGGCATATCCAACTGTGTACTGAAAGGTGCCAGTTGCAAAAAAGTGTAGTGCCGCCATCCCCTTTGCTGTGGGTGTAATGGAACCAGGATACGTCCTTCGTGGCTGCAGATGAGGAGACAATTGGTCTACAAGCTCCATCAATCTACGTCGATCTAGCCGGAATTTCCGGATCACCTCCTCGTCAACCATATCCTCCAGCACAGTGTATGGCCGATGCACATTTGGAGCCCTCCTGTGTGGGAGATAGATGTAACTTGAGTCAACTTACAAACAACGCATAGCTGTGCAACTCCATCACATGTAAGCCAACATTAGCAAGAAGATAAATGTTGTGGACAATGGTCATATGTGTGACAACTCTGAAAGTAACTACAATACGGAGTGCCCCATTAACAATGTGCAGCCACTATCAACAGGAAGTGTGTCAACACGTACAATGCAACTTAGTCACATGTCAACATTACTGACAAGACGTGTGTCATGACCCTAATGTGTAGAAGCCACATCACAGACACACATGCAAGTGCATGCACACAAACGATAATGATACACACACACCATGTCATCATGCACCAATGCCAACACCAATAATGGTGAGCATACGGACATTACATGCATGGTGACACAACAGGCAACACACATACACTGAATGCATGTGTACCCCAACCATTGTAGTGACCTCACATGAACCACACACTGACAACAGATTCAGAATGTGGCGATACAGCCGTGATGTACTGTGTAGATGTGAAGAAGTTGAAACGTCTGTAGGGTAACACCCGACGTCAACACGTCGACATGCACATGTGTTGCACATTGTGTGCACACCGATGGGCATAGTATGGACACACATGGAATAGTGCATGACATATGAAGTTTCCCTATCACGCTCACAACGCTCATGACGCAACTGCAGACAATACACCACGGTGCAGCGTCTAAAAATATACAATCATTGGCGCCGCCATGGCGGTGCACTGCTTCCGCTATTTTCGAATGGGCATACGCGGGCCGCGTTCCCTCTCCCCATTGTCTGCATGTGCACGGACCGTCACGGTCACACATCGGCAACCGCATGTGCAAGCTTCCGGGACGGATGCTTCTTTTGCAACAATGTTCAATCACTGGCGCCACCATGGCGGCGCACGTATTCGGCGGGGGAGGTGCAGGCCAACACATCCTTTAGATGATGTCAATGGACATGGCAGTTCATGACCCCCCTTACAGTCACATTGCATCATCCACCGTACACCGGCCGGCCCAGCCCGGCCCAGGACCGCCGTGCCGGCCATGTCCACAACCGCCGTGCCAGGCCCGGCCTAGGACCGCTGTGCCGGCCATGTCAGCCACCGCCGTGCCGGCCATGTCAGCCACCTCCGTGCCAGGCCCGGCCTAGGACCGCCGTGCCGGCCATGTCAGCCACCGACGGGTGTTCACTCGCCTGGCACGGCGGTGGCTGACATGGCCGGCACGGCGGTCCTAGACCGGGCCCGGCCGGTGTACGGTGGATGATGCAATGTGACTGTAAGGGGGGTCATGAACTGCCATGTCCATTGACTACATCTAAAGGGTGTGTTGGCCTGCACCTCCCCCGCCGAATACGTGCACCGCCATGGTGGCGCCAGTGATAGAACATTGTTGCAAAAGAAGCATCCGTCCCGGAAGCTTGCACATGCGGTTGCCGATGTGTGACCGTGACGGTCCGTGCACATGCAGCCAATGGGAAGAGGGAACGCGGCCCGCGTATGGCCAATCGAATGTAGCAGAAGCAGTGCACCGCAACACCAGGGCCAGTCATTGGCCCTTTTACAAACTCGCATCCAGGGCTGACCAATTGCTGGCGACGTATGCCACTGACATGTGCTCCGGGCCCTATATATGTGTGATGTCAAAAAGCACACATCCTACCCTGGGAAACAAGTGCTGCCTGTTCACCTCGACCTGCTGCTGCTGAGCTGACCACCGACTGCTGCCTGTGACCATCACCTCGACCTGCTGCTGCTGAGCTGACCACCGACTGCTGTCTGTGACCATCACCTCGACCTGCTGCTGCTGAGCTGACCACCGACTGCTGCCTGTGACCATCACCTCGACCTGCTGCTGCTGAGCTGACCACCGACTGCTGCCTGTGACCATCACCTCGACCTGCTGCTGCTGAGCTGACCACCGACTGCTGCCTGTGACCATCACCTCGACCTGCTGCTGCTGAGCTGACCACCGACTGCTGCCTGTGACCATCGAGTGCCATACTCCGTGATCTTGCCATGTCGAGAGTCAAAGAGATCCTGTCTCGTCCCTTCACCGCCGCGGAGCTTGATGTCCTCGTGGACGGTGTGCTCCGCAACTTTGGACGGCTCTACGGCGCACCCGGACAGGTGGTAAGTGCAGTGTGGGACATGTTGGTGTGCATGAGGTGGTCAATGACTCCTGGCTTCTGCTATCTTGGCTGTGTACTGTGGGCCCGACATATTCGTCGGAATGTGCATGGCTGCTGACAGATACGTGTTGCCCCTATCTGTGTGACAGGCCAACTGTCCACTGACTTGCACCCTTTTGTCTCCCATCATGGTAGGTCAAGCTGCACCTTCGCAAGGACGTGTGGAGGAGCATAGCACGTGATGTACGGGCATTGAGGGTGTGCAATAGACGACATACACACTGGCACAAATGCTGGGACGACATTTCCAGGCTGAGCAAGAATGTAGCGGAAGTGACACTGGGGATGATTCCAAGGACGCCACGTCTGGCCCAACGCTCCATGACCCCTCTCATGCACCGTATCATTGCTGTGACGCATCCTGACCTGTCCGAACGGCTGAGTGTGGATCAACAGCAAACTAGCGGTGAACAGACTGTCTGTGTATGTTACTTGGGAGTGCAATGCATGTATTGGTGCCCAGACACAGTAGTGACTTCCGTGGTGCGTATGTATCGCTGCGATGCCATGTTGGTGCCATTGGGTGAGTGTAATTTGATATCCAGGTCCGGCATGTTGACACGCCACTTGCTTAGTAGTTGAGTGTTGAAGCACATGCCGTAGTGGTCCGTGGCCCCATGGCAAGACATGTGTGCAGATGTACATGCTCCTGCCCTGTCCGCATGCTGTACATGTGTCACGGCCACCAACGCTTATGTCATGTGAGGATGACTGGTAGAGGTGGGCCGTGTGCAGGATGGGGGCTAGATGAACTTTGTCAGCAATGGAATTAGGGATTCCTTGTCCATCTGTACGTGAGTGTGCCCATGACTTACACCTCTTTTCTGTGCATTTCAGCTTTGGCAGAGGGCACTCAGCCACAGACAGCGGAGATGAGTGGAGGCAATGCATCTGGATCAGACTTCGCGCACACGCAGACTGACACAGAGGAGGGCAACGCCGGAGAGGGGGACAGGACCGTCCCTGAGGACTCGCATGTGGAGACACCATCGTCCTCATCTTCCGACAGTGTTGGTGAGTCAGCACTGTTGTCACAGACTGGGAGTGGGCAATCAACACCTTCGGTCGGGACACAGCACACAGGGCCCACACTGCCGCCAACTGCACCATGTACTGTTCGTGCACGCAGGAGTAGGGGGAGCAGAGTGGCGTTCGGTGCAGGCACCGCTGCCCCTGCCACGGTGACCCAAAATGCACTTTGTGCTGAGGCTGTTGATCTGCTGCGACAGCTGTGTGTGGGGCAGACCAATATGACAAATGCATTCCAAGACCATGATAGGAAGTTGGGGCAGGTGGTGGCATTCATGGAAGGGATGCATGGCGATCTTGCTGGTCTACACAGGACAGTTTAGTCATTGGCAAGCAGTGTGTTGTCTGCCATTGTACAGTCGCATGGACAGGGTGCTACTTCTGTTTCCCCATCTACACCACTGGATGTCTCAGGGGGGGAGTGAATATTCTGACCAGGACTCTAATACAGGTTATTGCACTAGAAGCAGCGTCAGACAGCACATCAGGGCACGGAGGGCACAGACACCATCCCCATGGTCAGCAAAATCTGTTCACAAAGACAACGTCAGATACACTGGAGTACACACACAGGATCCACAAGTGGTGTTGGGGGACATGCCTTCACATGCTACACAGGCATTCCACACAAACGGTACTCCCAAGGCAAGGGATACTCTCAAGTCCATGGACACTCCCTTGGACAAGGACAGTCAGAGGACAAAGGCACCTCAAAGGAGCAGGGACACTCCCAAGGACAAGGACAATACTAAGGAAGGGGCCACTGCCAAGGACAGGGACACTGCTAAGGAAGGAGCCACTCCCAAGGGCAGGGACAAGGACAGTCAAAAGACAAAGGCACCTCAAAAGAGCAGGGAGAGTCCCAAGGGCAGGCACACAACAGAGGAAGGGCCATCTCCCAAGGGCAGGGACAAGGACAGTCAAAAGACAATGGCACCCCAAAAGAGCAGGGAGAGTCCCAAGGGCAGGCACACAACAGAGGAAGGGCCATCTCCCAAGGGCAGGGACAAGGACAGTCAAAAGACAAGGGCACCTCCAAAGAGCAGGGAGAGTCCCAAGGGCAGGCACACAACAGAGCAAGGGCCATCTCGCAAGGGCAGGGACACACACAGGGAGAAGGTGTCTTGTGGAGACAGGTACACCACAGACGACAAGTCTGCTGCCAGGAACAGGGCACCGTCCAGGGCACAGGGAAAGTCCAGAGACAACACTCCTCCAACGGATAAGGCACATCCTAGGGACAAGGCTTCTCCCATGGACACTGGCGCAATCAAGGACAGGCATACATCACCCCTGGCTGCACTGAGGCTGATGTTGTTGAAGGAACGGAAAACAGATGTCTCCGCGGCGGAGTCCCCCCATACCTCCACTCCCATCCAGGCCCGTCAGAAGCAGAGGAGGGAGTCCCCTGTTGTTGCATCCCCCATTACACATGATTCTGAGTCCAGGCGGCAGGCACACAGCAAACGACAAGCAGGCTCCAGCACGTCCCCAGAAAGCCGACCCCCATCAGCAGATGCTCCACCTATGGTGGGTGATAATTCATTTGAGTCCCCACCACTTGCTAGTCCTGTCCTGTCCAGGGTGCGCTCACATATCCCTAAGAAACGCAGACACACACCATTGACACCTGCCCACCCCGATGTCGCTCAAGTACAGCTATCCCCAGCTCCCAGGGCCACCCTGCCTCCTGGCCCATACAGCCCTGTAGCTCATCATTTCAGTGGTCCCAGTGGTGCAGGTGCAGTTGACTCTCATGTATCAGATAGTGGCACTGTGTCTGTTGTTTGCTGTCATGCATCATGTAGTAGCACTGTCTCAGTTGTGCCCTCTCCTGTTTCAGGTGCTGGCAGTGTATCTGGGTCTATGGCTCATGTGTCAGTCAGTAGATCTGTGGCTGTGTCTCACACTCCTGTTTCTGGTGCTAGCAGTGTGTCTGGGTCCGTGGCTCACGTGTCAGTCACTACATCTGTGGCTGTGTCTCACACTCCTGTTTCTGGTGCTGGCAGTGTATCTGGGTCTATGGCTCATGTGTCAGTCACTACATCTGTGGCTGTGTCTCACACTCCTGTTTCTGGTGCTGGCAGTGTATCTGGGTCTATGGCTCATGTGTCAGTCACTCGAGCTGTGGCTGTGTCTCACACTCCTGTTTCTGGTGCTGGCAGTGTGTCTGGGTCTGTGGCCCATGTGTCAGTCACTCGGGCTGTGGCTGTGTCTCACATTCCTGTTTCTGGTGCTGGCAGTGTGTCTGGGTCTGTGGCCCATGTGTCAGTCACTCGGGCTGTGGCTGTGTCTCACATTCCTGTTTCAGGTGCTGGCAGTGTGTCTGGGTCTGTGGCCCATGTGTCAGTCACTCGGGCTGTGGCTTTGTCTCACACTCCTGTTTCTGGTGCTGGCAGTGTGTCCGAGGCAGGTAGTTCACGCAGTCCACCTGATTCTGTGATATGAGGTGCTGTTCACTTCACTCACATGTTATTGCACATGGTGTGTACATTGTCCATTGAAAACAGCCTTGCACTGTTGTGGTCCTTGGGACGGGTTGCTTGGAACACGTACTTGTGCTGCCTCTGATGGACATGTTCCGTGCAATGGACTGTTGATGCACTTGGCCCCTCTCATGTGCTGCCTCTGATGGACATGTTCCGTGCAATGGACTGTTGATGCACTTGGCCCCACTCATGTGCTGCCTCTGATGGACATGTTCCGTGCAATGGACTGTTGATGCACTTGGCCCCTCTCATGTGCTGCCTCTGATGGACATGTTCCGTGCAATGGACAGTTGATGCACTTGGCCCCTCTCATGTGCTGCCTCTGATGAACATGTTCCGCGCAATGGACTGTTGATGCACTTGGCCCCTCTCATGTGCTGCCTCTGATGGACATGTTCCGTGCAATGGACAGTTGATGCACTTGGCCCCTCTCATGTGCTGCCTCTGATGGACATGTTCCGTGCAATGGACTGTTGATGCACTTGGCCCCTCTGATGTGCTGCCTCTGATGTACCTGCTCTGTTGTCCACAATGCCCTGTTAATGCTCTGATACTGCATTCTGCCCTCTGATGTGCTGCCTCTGATGTACCTGCTCTGTTGTCCACAATGCCCTGTTTGTGCTCTAATACTGCATTCTGCCCTCTGATGTGCTGCCTCTGATGTACCTGCTCTGTTACCAACAATGCCCTGTTGATGCTCTGATACTGCATTCTGCCCTCTGATGTGCTGCCTCTGATGTACCTGCTCTGTTACGAACAATGCCCTGTTGATGCTCTGATACTGCATTCTGCCCTCTGGTGTGCTGCCTCTGATGTACCTGCTCTGTTACGAACAATGCCCTGTTGATGCTCTGACACTGCATTCTGCCCTCTGATGTGCTGCCTCTGATGGACCTGCTCTGTTGTCCACAATGCCCTGTTGGTGCTCTGATACTGCATTCTGCCCTCTGATGTGCTGCCTCTGATGTACCTGCTCTGTTACGACAATGCCCTGTTGATGCTCTGATACTGCATTCTGCCTTCTGATATGCTGCCTCTGATGTACCTGCTCTGTTGTCCACAATGCCCTGTTGATGCTCTGATACTGCGTTCTGCCCTCTGATGTGCTGCCTCTGATGTACCTGCTCTGATGTCCACAATGCCCTGTTGGTGCTCTGATACTGCATTCTGCCCTCTGATGTGCTGCCTCTGATGTACCTGCTCTGTTATGAACAATGCCCTGTTGATGCTCTTATACTGCATTCTGCCCTCTGATGTGCTGCCTCTGATGTACCTGCTCTGTTACGAACAATGCCCTGTTGATGCTCTGATACTGCATTCTGCCCTCTGATGTCCTGCCTCTGATGTACCTGCTCTGTTGTCCACAATGCCCTGTTGGTGCTCTGATACTGCATTCTGCCCTCTGATGTGCTGCCTCTGATGTACCTGCTCTGTTACGAACAATGCCCTGTTGATGCTCTGATACTGCATTCTGCCCTCTGATGTGCTGCCTCTGATGTTCATGCTCTGGTGCCCACTTTGCCCATGCTCACGCATACACTGTGGTTATACCCCTATTATGTGTAATAAAGGTAGTCAATCATGTGTCGTGGTTTGTCGTAGTCATTCCTGCTTGCGTGCTACAATTGTGTATTTGTATTTGCTTCTAATCAGTGGTTTTGGTAACATGACACTCCCCCTCCCAACGTCACGACCCTTGCAGGTATTCCCCTCCAGACAGCGAATGGTTTGTGCCTACCTGCGTCGTCGTCCATAGTGGGCCAAGACTTGGACGTGGTGGATCGCGAAGAGCATCGGGAAAGCGTGTAGCGCTGGGTCCATGGTGGCGAGCAGGTTGCGGTGGGTATCTCTGCTATGTATGGTATCTTCGCTGTGGGGAATCTGCCGCGTTCAGACAGGTTGTTTTTCCGCAGCGGTTTTATGTGTATTTTCCGCCATCTTGATTTGGGGGACGGTCGTAGACGTCAGTCCGTACGGCGGAGTCTCTGGATTGGTTACGTCCGCCGCGTGGTCGGGTGTAGTTGGGCGGCGGTGCGTGCTCTTCCGTCGCGGACGGAATTTTGACACTCTTTCCTATCCTGATATGGCGGACGGAGTGTCCTCGGCAGGCGGACACGGAAAAGGCATTTTCCGCTTACTCCAGGGCTGTGGTCGCACTTCCGTCCGCCATCCTAATGAGCCCCTTAATTAGGATAGGTTCTGGACACTGAACCTATTTAATTAATTATTCCAACTCCAATCTACATTTAATTAGGGTAGGTGCTGGACACTGAACCTACTTAATTTACTATTCCTACTCCAATCTACATTTAATTAGGGTAGGTGTTAAACACTGAACCTATTTAAATTACTATTCCAATTCCAATCTACATTTAATTAGAATAGGTGCTGGACACTGAACCTATTTAATTAAATATTCCAAATCTAATGTACATTTAATTAGTGTAGGTGCTGGACACTGAACCTATTTAATTTACTATTCCAACTCCAATCTACATTTAATTAGGGTAGGTGCTGGACACTGAACCTATTTAATTTACTATTCCTACTCCAATCTACATTTAATTAGGGTAGGTGTTGGACACTGAACCTATTTAATTTACTATTCCAACTCCAATCTACATTTAATTAGGATAGGTTCTGGACCCTGAACATATTTAATTAATTATTCCAACTCCAATCTACATTTAATTAGGGTAGGTGCTGGACACTGAACCTATTTAATTTACTATTCCAACTCCAATCTACATTTAATTAGGGTAGGTGCTGGACACTGAACCTATTTAATTTACTATTCCTACTCCAATCTACATTTAATTAGGGTAGGTGTTGAACACTGAACCTATTTAAATTACTATTCCAACTCCAATCTACATTTAATTAGGGTAGGTGCTGGACACTGAACCTAATTAATTAAATATTCCAAATCTAATGTACATTTAATTAGTGTAGGTGCTGGACACTGAACCTATTTAATTTACGATTCCAACTCCAATCTACATTTAATTAGGGTAGATGCTGGACACTGAACCTATTTAATTTCCTATTCCTACTCCAATCTACATTTAATTAGGGTAGGTGTTGAACACTGAACCTATTTAAATTACTATTCCAACTCCAATCTACATTTAATTAGGGTAGGTGCTGGACACTGAACCTATTTAATTAAATATTCCAAATCTAATGTACATTTAATTAGTGTTGGTGCTGGACACTGAACCTATTTAATTTACTATTCCAACTCCTATCTACATTTAATTAGGGTAGGTGCTGGACACTGAACCTATTTAATTTACTATTCCAACTCAAATCTACATTTAATTAGGGTAGGTGCTGGACAGTTAACCTATTTAACTTACTATTCCAACTCCAATCTACATCTATTTAGAGTAGGTGCAGTGAACTCTAACTATGTAAATTTGTGTAATAAACTCCCCACCCGTATCCACTATAAAAAAAATCCCACTCATAAACATTTATAAGTAGATCTAAATAAAAATCTCAAATATCTAAATCTAATTTTTAGATGTATAATCATATTTCTATATTATTATTTGACTAAATATTAACATCTCTATATTAATATTGTGACCACTCCCCACCCTTATCCCATTTAACACAAAAATCCACTGTGAAACTTAATTATTTATTAAAAAATGTCCAAACAATAAATAGCAATTTTTAATTAGTAATTCAAATAATTAATTTCGAAATTCATAATTTTTTATTTGAAATTTCCTTTATAACATTTTTTTGAAACCTTTTTTTTCCAAACCCCACCCTTATCCCCTATGAACTCAACCTCCCACTCCAACAATTTAAAACAAAATTCTATTTTCTAAAATATAAATTTTGCTTTCAGAATTCAATATAACTCATTTACAAAATATACGTTTTTTAATGTTATACTTTTTAATACACTCCCCACCCTTATGCCCTATAAACCCAACATCCAGCTCCAAAAATTTAAATAGATTTTCAAATTTCAAATTTCATAATTATAAAATGAAATTTCATATTTCAAAAATTTTATTTCAAATTATATTTTATAAAAATATATATGGTAATTTTTACATTTTTTAATTTATATATTTAATACACTCCCCACCCTTATCCCCTATAAACACAACATCCCACTCCTACAAATTTTATAGATTTTCTAATTTCAAATTTATAATTAAATTTTAAAATTTCATATTTCAAATTTTAAATCTCGAAAAATCATTTTATATAAAAATATTTGAAGAAATTATATTTTAATTCATATTTTTCATACACTCCCCACCCTTATCCCCTATAAACCCAACATCCCGCTTCTAAAAATTTTATATATTTTCTAATTTCATAATTAAAATGTAAAATTTAATATTTCAAATTTTAAATTTCGAAATCTATTTTATATAAAATTATTTTAAAAAATAAATATTTTAATTTATATTTTTCATACACTCCCCACCCTTATCCCCTATAAACCCAACATCCCGCTCATAAAAATTTGATATAATTTCAATTTTCATTTTTCATATTTCTAATATTTAATTTCACATTCTAATTTCTATGAAATATTTTTTTAAATTAATAATTTTATTATTTATATTTTTAATACACTCCCCAGCCTTATCCCCTATAAACCCAACATCCCGCTCCTAAAATGTATAATACTTTATATAAATATTTTATATTATAATTAAACATTATAGCAAATTTATATAACATTTTTTATTAATAATATATTAAAAACATATATTTTTAAATGTCGATATTTTGACATTTCGACATTATATATGTCGATATTTCTATCATCGACATTACTTATCTAGATATTATTTACTATACATTCAAATCGATATTTTTAACAACGATATTTTCTACATCGATATTTCTTACCTTCGATGTTTCAAACTCGATATTAGTGCAAATCGACATTATTAACTCGATATTTTGACTGTGCACCTCTTTACACACCTATGTTTTCGTGTCAGCTCCATGTTTATCACAGGATGTACAATGTTGACTCTCATTACAATGTACCAGGAGCACTAATTGTTGTGAGGCATTGAGAGGCTGAAGGGACCTAGGAAAACACAAGAGTACAACATTCACTTGTCAGGTGATGGCATCACAGCCATTACACAACACTTCTTATCAAGGTACTCCAACCTGCACACATTACAATGAGCAACAATATCGACATAGACATCATGTAGCTGTGCATAACTACCATGTCCCAGAAACATTAGCCCTCAGAACTGAGCCAACAAAAGGCAGCAGTCGCAACACTACCCTGGCCCTTTTCAACAACAAAAACAGCAGACAATGGCACGGTTGTACAATGTTACTCACCTTCAAGGGAAGTAGCAGTTGATGAGCTGTTGACGCGGGAAACATCCTTTACAACGCAACTTTTACCATGCAGTGCCTTTACGACACAACTATTACAAAGCATGTCATTACAACGCATAGTGCTGGGGGGCGCTCTAGGATAGGGAATAGATTTAATTTACTATCCAACACCTTCCCTACTATCCACGGGGACTGGAGTTGGAATAGTAAAATAAACTATTCACTATCCAGCACCCCTAAGCACTATGCATTGTAAAGGCATGTGTTGTAAAAACTGCGTTGTAAAGGCATGCGTGGTAAAAGCATGCGTTGTAATATCATACATCCGTTGACGCAGGTCGACATCTTCCTCCTCCCCCCTATCCTCGTCACTGGACATGTGTGGGTTTGCAGGTGGGGGCTTCGGCTACTCATCATCATCCAGGACCAGGGGGATCTCTTTGCGCAAGGCCAGGTTGTGGAGCATGCAGTTGGCAGCTATGATCTGATACACCTTTTGGGAAGAGTACATCAGTGCACCTCCAGTCCTGTCCAGGCACCAAAATCGAGACTTCAGAAGATCAAAAGTCCACTCCACCGCACAATGTGTCCTCCCATGGGCATCATTGTAGCGGACTTCGCTTGGGGTCCTGGGATTCCTCAGTGGGCTCAGCAACCAAGGCCTGTTGGGATATGCAGAGTCACCTAGGTGTGAGGTACACAGAACAATGTTGTTCCATAACTGTGGCAGAGGATAGCATGTCACACATACAGCACGCTACTTGACTCTGCGTACTCACCCACAATCAATGCACGCTCTGGATGAACATTTGCTATCAGCTGCGGTACGATGCTGTCACGCAGGATGTAGGAGTCATGGGCTGATCCTGGATATTTGGCACAGACATGGGAAATTAAGATATCCGTCTGGCATACCACTTGCACATTGATGAAATGGAAATGCTTCCTGTAGATGTGCTCACTTGCCTGTGGTGGAACCAGGCCTACATGTGTGCAGTCAATGGCACCAACAACATTAGGGATGTGGCCAAGGTCATACCAATCACCCTTTACAGCTGCCAATTCATGCCTCCTGGGGAAATAGATGTAGCTGTTGTTGTACGCCATCATAGCGGACGGGACATCACGTAGCATCAGGCTGAACATTGGTTGAGACATCCCACCTGCGCTGGACACTGTGTACTGGAATGAACCAGTTGCAAAGAAATACAGGCCCACCATCACCTTACACGTTGATGTCAAAGCAGTTGGATATTTGCACATGATGTCCCCATCCTCCATGTCCACAAGCAATGTGAATGGACGATGCACATTTGGTCGCCTCCTAGGTGAGATGAAAGGGGAAACATGTCAATTCAATTCCCCTATGAGATGTGTCCAACATCTTACGTTTTGACTGACACAGCGCCAATAATAACTGGCATGAAACTACAGCTTACAGCACAAGTAACATGTAGGGACACCTTGATCTAAACTAGTCGTACACTTGTCCAGCATTCACACAGTGAGTATCCCCAAAACAGATTCAGACTATGTGAATGCCAAAAGGTACATTTCAACATCTTGTGTCACCAGCCCTGAGAGTAGTTGACACAGCACATGTGTGAAACAGCAGCACTGCTGGCTTCTACATAGCTGCTGAACCTGCCACACCTTCCTGCGATAGTCGGACAGGGTACACAATAACAACACAATGAGCACAGTGTGTGCATAATGATCAAGTATGCACATGAGCTCAGCAATGTACACAATGAAATAGGCACATTATGTAGTCAGACCTTCATCACTGTGGGTTGCTTAGCCATCTCACACATTGACATGTGTACATATTGGAGAGTCCATCACACTACAGAACTGTGTACATGTACAACAACATCATAAGTGACATGTGAAGGAGTACCTGCCAATGCATGTAATCCTGTGCACTGGCATTTCATGTGTAGTCATTAACCCTGGGTGAAGTAGTTTGCGAAGTTTGCGCTACTTCGCACTGCTCGAATTGCACATAGCTCAGTGTAAACATGGGTAGCATAGTGGTTATTTGTTGCTTGCTCGCGGTCCTCAACGTCAAGTTGGTGACTGCCAGCGAGCAAAATGACATCCCGGCGAGACTTTTTCCTCGTTCCCGATCAGCAACATCAAGTTGCTGAACGCGAGCGTGGAAAAGAAATCTCCAGGCGATATTCTCAACGCTGGGAGGTCAGGTTTCTCATTGCGAGTGGTCGCGTATGCTCACGACCGCTCATGATGAGAAACTACCAGTCCGCGTTGAGAAAGATGCAGCTCCAGTAGAAATCTACTAGAGCGGCAGAAAACGACCGCTTGCACTGTGCAAGATGCAGCTTGAACTGATTGCACAGTGTGGACAAGCATCCGGCACTGTACAGTCAGTGCGAACACTATTTTGCACAGTGCACTTCTGCAGTTTGCATAGCTACACGTCGTGCGAAGCGCACTTTGTGTAGCGCTACTATGCGAACTACCCCCAGGGTTAGTAGTCATCAGTGAGTTAAATGTAACACTAGCATTGGTTTGAACTATCTGGTGGCATGAATCAGAGTAAGTGTTTACTGTTCAATGTTGAGAACTGGCCATTGCCATTGCTACAGCATGATGTGTCCATAGGTGCCGTAAGCATGTACCGCCACTGCAATCACTGCCATAGGCACTAATGTCAAGAAGCCAAATCAAGGTAGCGACCGCCTGGGCCCCACGGTGTGACACTGCCAATGCCGATGCCCAGTCAACCAATAGGAACTGCAATTGCGGTAGTGATATACACATTGGAAAATGGCAGTTGGCATGCTGCGCCACCACAAACACGGCCATAGGCACCAATGTCAAACAGCCAAATTGCGGTAGGGACCTCCTGGCCCCTGCAGTGTGTCACCGCCAATGCCCATGCCTTTACAGCCAATGGGAACTGCAATCGTGGTAGACAAATGCATTTCTGAAAATTGAGGTAGGTGTGCTCCTGTACCACCGGCCGGTCATTGGAGCAATTGAAGAAGCACGATCGGGGTAACGACCGCCTGGCCCCGCCAATGCCCATGCCCTTACAGCCAATGGAAATCACAATCGCGGTAGACAAATGCATTTTTGAAAATCGCAGTAGGCGTGCTCTGCTACCACGGGGCCGGTCATTGGTCGCATTTGAAAATGCAGCTGAATACCACTGAAACAACCCCAGGGGGCTATATATGTATAGGAGAGAGCCACACATTTCCACTGCCTCCAGACACTGCTGACTGACACTCTTCACCACCAACTGCTGTTGTTCCTGTCTCATGGACCCAGTGATGATGAGGACTGAGAACACCAGGTCCCGTCCCTTCATCGCAGAGGAGCTAGAGGTCTTGGTGGACGAGGTGCTCTCACAGTAAGGGAGGATATATGGTGCTCCTGATGTCATGGTAAGTGTTTCAGAGTGAAAGTAGGAGAGTGCAGGGAGTGCACACATGAAGTTGATGTGCTGCAGTTTGTGCCTGAGAGTTTGGGTTTGTGTGATACACTGCCTAGGATGCTGACTTCAGGAAAATGGGGTTTGTTGCCTATTTTACGCATTTCCCGGGTTGCATTTGAGGATGGGAGAGACATGCAGAATTTTTTTAGACATCCAGTGACACTGCTAGTTTGAAAAGTAGAATTCAGAACAGACATTGCCTGTGCTAATGGATGTTTGAGTCCATGAGGTTTTCACATGCTCATTTGTGACATTACAAAGACTTTTCATCCAGAGTGTACTGATGGAAGTGTGTTTTACTTTGTAGTTATACCATGGATTTGTGAGCAGTATGCCCAAGTGTGAAATGCTTGAGGGAGACACTCTTGGTGGAAATCCCCATATGACACAGCAGATTGTTGTACTTCAGAAACATCCCCCTTCCATTCTTTTCATTGTGTGTACTGACTCGCATGTGTAGGCACTGTTTGCCCTCTCATATTGTACATGCATGTGACTGTTCTGATGGCCCATGTTTAACCTCAGTGTGAGCCCCCTTGGCCTGCACAGTTACTGCCCAATTTGACAGGGACCCATCACTGAATGGAAAGAGAGAGACATATGAGTTGTCTGCCACCCTATTCCTCAATGAGCTATCTTAAGTCTGTGGATTGCACAAGACAGACCTTGTGAGAAGGGTGTGAGAATGTAAGATCATGTCCCTAAATTTGACCTCCATGACACAGGTAGTCATTTACAGGCCAAGGACATTGAGGGGTGTGCATTGTTGGACACAGTGAGTCTGCTCCAAAACATAATTTACAATGTAATGTATATGTGCTCACGCACAAACTGCTTTGCAGATATGGGCCTTCTTCACATTGTTTTCTGTGCTGACATTCTGCATGTGCTTGAGATGGCCAGGTGCTGTGTCCATCCTCATACCTGCATGCATTTATGTACGATTGTCTTATGCTAATGTACTACGTGTCATGCTGTATGGCCTCTGCTAAACATATCTGATTAGCTGTGCTTCGTTTGTGCATGCTCCTGTACTGAGACACAGTGGTACATAACCCAGTGTTACTTATATGTCCTCCTCTTGTCTCCCATGCCTGCAGCTTAAAGTCCACCAGGGTAAGGCCTTATGGAGGGCCATTACATGCAAGGTGTGGGCTCTGGGTGTCTCTAACCGACGGCACACACACTGTCACAAAAGGTGGGATGACATATGCCGACTGAGCAAAAACGTGGCAGAGATGCCCTGGGGCTGCTCCCACACACTGGCAGGTTGGCGCGCAGGAGCATGACACTACTAATGGCCCGCATGTTGGCAGTGACACAGTCAGAGATGGACGGACGTTTGAGGGCCATCAGCAGCAAGTTGGGGGTGAGTATTCTACGAAGTGTGAATTTGGGTGTGAGTGACTGCATGTATCCCAACCCTGAGCCAGTGCAGAGCTCTGTGATGTTTCTAGTGTGATGCTATGGCTTTTAAGTGGCCTTTGTGCTGAGTGCAGTTGTCATGCATTAACGCTACATGTACTTTCTGATGTGTTTAATGTAATGGCCCTTGACATTGCATGCTGAGATGTGGCCTTATTTCAAACAACACACAAATTGCCTACACCATTCTTACTTACAAACAATATACTTTAAGGAACAAACAAAATTAATTCTTAGTTTGTCCGGGTACTTTTATTTATACCCTTTGAATTATCCAATTAATTTTTTTATAGTTTTCCTATTATTTCCAGATATGAAAAGAAACACTAATATATTCAACATAATATCGGATGGCACTGTCATAATTTGCTTTTACAAGCGCTAAGAATCGCACACTAATGGTAAACTATTTGACACTAGGGAACGTATAATACAGGATTGCAGTAGGCCCCCTTTTTGACGAAGTGTGGAAGCTAAGACCAGGTAGGGAAGCACGACGATATCATGATTTTGAAAAATCTGAAGTAAACTGTGAGGGGAAGGAGTAAGGTGTTCTCCTTTCTCCCCCCTTTTTTAACAGTTGGAAGTAACAGAAGCGGCGCCAGGCGCACTGCCAAACGCCGTGCGAATAAAACCAGGGTGGCCCAACATAAGATCTTTAAAGGTATGTCCTTTGCGCTTTGGTAGTTTCCAAATAGTTAGAAAAAGTACGGTAGGGGTCTAGCCTCTAACGGATCACAATTTATTTTGGCAGGTTGTGACCCTACAAAAGAAAAGATAATCTACTTTGGTGAATCCAATTACTCCAAACCACAGATACAGGTATGCGCCAAGATTGCCGTAGCATGTAGTGCCAGCTAGGTTTAAGAGACCAGCTTGAATAGATATCCGAAATTCTTTTCTTCTAGAAATAACAACGCAGTCGAGTAGGATGAACCTACATACAATAAATAGAAGGAGTGATTCAGTGTAATCGGATGAACATCAGAAATTCCGGTTCGCCTAATTGAAGCAGGTACATTCTTGCTCCATTAAAATTACCTTGAAAAGTACAGAGAGGGAAGCAGTTTCAAAATCATTAAACAAAACTGTATTGTTTTTGTACATCTTACAGACATAATTGACAAAGCCCTGAAGAGAATTCGGGAACTTGTTTCCCCGGATTCAAAACGCGTCGGCATATTTGAAGGAGGGAGTAACATCATTCATTGTGGAAACCAGCAAGTGGTGGGTTTGCAATTGGTCGCCCTTTGGTGAAATTACCTCCTTTGTATTGACTTTGCCTTGAATTGTTTGGATATTGTTTTGTACATTGATTTGTCTTTTAAATACACAAAGATTAATTATTTGTTTGTTTAAACAAGTACACGTAGGATGTATTTGGTCTATTGAAGATGTGGATTGTAAATATGTATTTGTAAAATATTGTTGTAGATATGTATAGATTTTGTTGAATGTATTAGTGTTTCTTTTCATACATGAAAATAATAAAATAATAACAAAACTATAAAAATAATTGGATAATTCAAAGGGTATCTATAAAAGTACCCGGACAAACTAAGAATTAATTTAGTTTGTTCCTTAAAGTATATTGTTTGTGAGTATGAATGGTGTAGGCAATTTGTGTGTTGTTTGAAATATATAAGGTCCAGCCTACTCCATGTCCCGGGACCTAACTCCTTAGCTTTGCAGAGATGTGGCCTTATGGCATCTGCTGCATAAGGGGATTCATGGACATCACTGGGAAGTGAAAGGCAGTGTGCCTCATCTTAGTGTGCTGTCGTCGATGTGTGCAGTGCCTGACCTCGAAATTGTGTGAAGTACACATCTGACACCAATGTGCAACTGTAGTTGTGCTTCAAAGCACAACATGGTGGATAGCAGGAGCTTATGGCCATTACAAAAGGACATTTTGGAGTCTGTATCTGTGTTGTCCCCTTAAAGTGACTCCATATGTGACTGTGACAACATGTTGAGATGTACATCTTTTTCACCTACAGGCACCTAGGTATGCTTACAGGAATCTGGATGTCAGGTTACATGGAGGCATGTGCAATATATTTTGCTGTGTGAACATCACATGGGTCATTAATGCCAAGTATGCATGTTACCATGCATCTTTAGATTTTTGCATTATGGTTGCACATACGACTGCACAGGGGTGTGTGCAACATGGGGGTATCATCATCTTGTTTTGTTCTTTGTTTGCATATGTTGTTTGTAAGTATGGCACTAAACTGAACCTACATCGCTGTCTCTTGCAGCATCTACCGGGGGCACAGAAGGACAGGTGATGGACACCAGTGGTGAAGCTTCCGGCACAACTGCTACACATGATCTCACTGACGTGACCAGCACCTCAGAGGGGAACAGGAGTGCCCTTGAAGAATCACGCCCAGAAACACCAACCTCAACGTCATCTGACGCAAGCGGTGACTTCTTGATGTTGGTGGGCACAGGGAGTGGGAAATCTGCCTCATCTTCCAGCTACTTCCACTTGTGCTGCATGTACTCGCAGCAGTAAGAAGGGAAGAGTGGCCTTCCCCCCCTTGGCACTGCTGCCCCAGCCTCTGTCTCTCCTGCTGCCCTCAGTGTTGAGGCTGTGGACCTTTTGCACCAGCTGTGTGTGGGTCAGACTACTCTCCTGAATGCCTTCCAGGATCATGACAAGAAGTTGGTGCGAGTAGTTAGCTTCATGGAGGGCATTCATTCTGACGTGGGTGGGCTACAGAGAACTGTCAAGTCTTTGTCCTCCACAGTGACAGCAGCCATTCAGCTGTCTCAGGCTCAGAGTCCAGCTCCAGTCCCTTCAGCAACCCCCCTGCCAGTGGCAACATCTGACGAGAGTGACCACACACCCAGGCCCTCAGGCTCCAAGTACTCCACACACAGCACACAACAGCAGCACCCCAAGCGGCCCAGAGCGTAGACACCATCCCCCAAACGAACAAAGAGTCACACAGGAACGCAAAGGCAAATGCTCTTCAGTTGACACTTAGGGGCATAAAGCCAAGAAGCAGGCCTCAGGCTCACATGCCTCAAAATCAGCCTTATCCAAGGACACTCTCATCTCAAAAGCGGCTCCCAAAGACAGAGAAAAAGTTACTGTGCCTGCTATGAAGCTGGTGCCTGCAAAGTGTCCGCAGAAATAGCCCCCTAAGGCAGATTGACCCACAACCTCAACTCCCACCCACACCCCTGTGAAGCTTGGACAGGAGGGCACTGTGGGGGGTTCACATGGTCAACGGGGGATGAAGGGAAAAGGCAAGGCCAGGCAGAGCATCCCGCCAGATCCAGCAGATCCCCAGAGGGAGGGCAACCACCTGCACCTGATGCACCTTTGTTGGAGAGTGTGCCTGTTGTGCCCGGTTCTGGACGGTTCTGGACTATCGAATCCCCAAGAAGTGGAGAGGCAGCACTCCACATTCACCCTCACACACTGTGTCTCACGGCAGCATGTCTCCGCCTCCACGTGCCACCACGCCACCCGGTCCAAGCTGCCCTCTGGCTACCAAAGCCATTGATGCCTCTATCTCAGCTGGTCCTCTCTCTCCCAGGTCCAGTCCTCCAACTGGCCCCGACAATCAGCCACCTCCCAGTTTGACTGACATCCAAGTCTGAGGAAAACTCCCCCTCCCAAACCTATCTCTCCCATAGCGGTGCCTGGACTGCCCATTGTTATCCCCCTAGCTGTGTTGCTTACCATGGCAGTGTACGGTGTCACCCATTCCCTGTATAAGTTCTCCGGCATACATGTCCCTCCTTTGAACTATGGACTGGCCACTGGCCTTGCTGTTTGTAAATTTGGATGCCCATTCCCTGTGCAGGTTCTCAGGCACACATGTACCTGCTTTGAACTATGGACTGGCCACTGGCCTTGCTGTTTGTAGCTTTGGATGCCCATTCCCTGTGCGGGTTCTCACGCACACATATACCTCCTTTGCACTATGGACTGGCCACTGGTCTTGCTGTTTGTAACTTTGGATGCCCCTTCCCTATGCGGGTTCTCATGCACACTTGTAACTCCTTTGAACTATGGACTGACCACTGGCCTTGCTGTTTGTAACTTTGGATGCCCATTCCCTGTGCAGGTTCTCACGCACACATGTCCCTCCTTTGAACTATGGACTGACCACTGGCCTTGCTGTTTGTAACTTTGGACGTCCATTCGCTCTGCAGGTTGTCACGAACACATGTACCTCTTTTGCACTATGGACTGGCCACTGCCTTGCTGTTTGTAACTTTGGATGCCCATTCCCTGGCTGGTACTCACGCACACATGTCCCTCCTTTGAACTATGGACAGGCCACTGGCCTTGCTGTTGTCTATTTTTGATGCTTATCTTGCTGATATGCAATAAAGACAGTTACTCCTGCTGTCTGCTTTGCCAGTGTCCTTGCTAAATAAAAGTGTTTTCTGTATGGGTATGGTTGCATTTGACAAATGCTCTGTATGCCACTTTAACATTGCCAATTGCTTCTTTTGCTTTTTCAGGGTTTGCCAGTGGTGAGAGGCAGTTTAGTTATTCTTCGTTCTGAGGCTTGAGGGTGCAATGATGGGTGTTTGTGATGATCTATCATTATCATACTCATCATACAGCCATGTTTGCTAAATTGTACACATGTCAGTTTATGATGCAATACCAGAGCAGTGGTGAATTCTATCCACAGGATTACTAGTGGGCTGGCCAGAGTCCATCATATATGTGTGATCTTTCTTGATGTGTGAAAAGCAGTGTTGATGTATAGTCATTTTGTGATGTCCTGTCTTCGTAGTCACATGGGTACATTTGAATGTGTGCACTTGAGTGGTCATAAAGTGTGAAGGGGTGACTTTGTCAGGAGTGTTGCCCCTGCAATGCCAATTGCACACATGTATGACCCAGAATATGAGTGCCTGTTTGTTTCAATTGTATGCCATGTGCTTCTGATTGTAGCCACATGTAGGAGTTGTAGGTTGGGAACTATGCAGTGTGTTGGTATGTCCTTGCACTCCAGGGGGACACCTACTTGTTGTTGCTGCCAGTTGTGAGTATGCAGAGTATGTGACACCCAAGTCTGTGTTGTGTTTTGTTGATCAGCCATGTGTCTTGTTACTGTTTGTTCACACTACAGACCGGCTCAGCCACATTGACATCATTTGTGAGTTTTGTCATGCACTGCTGTCACTTGACCCATTTTTGGCTCCAGTATGGTATGTGGTATGTAGAGTTATGCAATCCCCTATATGTGCTTCTGATGCCTACACAGTGCGAGTCACTCCTCTATGTGTTTGTGTACTGTACACTCCTCACCTGTCCACTACTGAAGATTGAAGCCGCGTCAAACTTTAGGGCCTGCATGCAACTTGTTGCAGAGTGGATGATTTCCAACTCCCTAAAGTTGAACGGGGACAAGACAGAGGTCCTGGTCTTTGGCAAAGACCAGGGCATGTGGTCAGGTGAGTGGTGGCCTCCTTCTCTAGGCATCTGCCCCACACCTACACAATCTGCCAGGAACCTTGGTGTCATTTTTGACACCCAGCTCTCTATGGAGCTTCAGGTCAATCGAACGGTGGCTACCTGTTGGGGCGTCATTAGGACCCTGAAAAGGATTGTCCATTATCTTTCCTCACAGGCGCGGAAACAGGTGGTGATCGCCCTTGTTGGCTCAAGGCTTGATTACTGTAATTCACTCTATGCCGGGGCCAACAAGGGCCTTCTGCAGCGCTTGCAGGTCATACAAAATGCGGCAGCGCGTTTCGCCCTTGCCCTGCCTTGGCTGTCATCTATGACCTTGGGAGTAGTGTGGCTCACTGGTTAGAGGCGGCAGGCCTGAGAGCAGAAGTCAGCCTGGGACCAGGGTTCAATTCCCGACGCGGCAGGGTCGTGGACCTTGGTCAGCGGACTCGATAATTCTCGCTTCGGTGCTTACTCTAATCAGGGGTTCCACTCGGCAACTCTGGGCATTAGCTTGCCTAATCTCCACAACGGCCCCACCAATTCCGGGGATGCCTGGCTCCACCTTGGGGACTCCCAGCAAGGGACCATCCCACAGGGAAAGCCAGGACGGGTTCCCCAGAGTTATACAGCGCCGGGACGCCCCGTTGCTGGGGCAGCTGTGCGCTTTACAAGTATACTACATTTACATTTACATTTGGCGAGGAAGAATCTCCACTGGCTCCCTATTCCCTCAAGGATCACGTTCAAACTTCTCTGTCTAACATACAAGGCTTTAAGTGCAGGTTCGGCTGATGCCCTTGGATCCCTACTTACTAGATATGTCCCGAATAGATGCCTTCGCTCTAGTGAGCTCAATCAATTGTTAATCCCTCGAGCCAAGAAGGCTAGATGGGGGAGCAAAGCTTTTTCCATCCTGGCACCCCAGATGTGGAATTCACTCCCCCTTGAGATCAAGTCATTGCCTTCTCTTGATCTTTTCAGGAAGTCACTGAAAACTTGGCTTTTTATTAAAGCATACCAGTAAGCTTTGTTTCTGACTATTGACAGCTGGTTATTTGATTTAGGCGCCTTGACGCCCATTGGGCATAGCTGCGCATTATAAATGCCATTTCATTCAAGTACACACCACTTCAATCTCATGTCTTCCACACCACTTCATAGTGTGACACCTTGCTGTGTGAGGCTGATCTGTGTACAGGACCAATGTGCTACTCAGAACAGTTTCTCAATTTGTTATGTTTTATTTTTTTGTACTGGTTTGCTGTCCTGGTTGCTCATGTGCAGTGCAAATGTTTGGCAGCACAGTCCTCTTGTCATGGTGTTGCACCTGGGTGCCCCTGAGGAGTGCATCTGTGATGGCTAAGCTGTATGTGTGTTTGCTGAGGTCCTGCTACCCTTCCTGAGTGTGATGTTCTCTGTGTGCTGTGCTGATTTGTGTTGTGTGAGTACATGGCGTGGCTCTCAGATGTGTGTGCTACTGATTTGGTTGGTGTGCACACACTACTTGGTGTGCATGCAGTGTTGTCAGTGTATGTTGCCTTGTACTTGCTTGTTGTGCATCCCCCTGATGTGCAGCTGAGTTTTCAATGTGTTGGATTCGTATGTCCATCTGTTGTGGATGTATGCAGTGTTTGACCTGTGTTGGCTCTTTCTACTGACAGATGCTATGTGTGTGATGTTCTATTTGCATGATGTTTGTGTGAGTAGTTGTTGCTGTGGGATACATTCAGATGTGTGTTACAGGTGTGGTGTGCATTATTTATGTGTCTGTCACATGCAGCAAGGTGGATTCTTGTTTCTGGGCTTGTTTTTAGTACGCATTGATGGGTTGTCCTCCTATTGTTGACCTGTCACTTGTCAGGATTGTGCATGTGCATGCTTGTGGTACAATATGGCACCATGTCCACTTTATGAGTGGTGTGGTGTCTCTGTACTTGTAAGCTTATTGTCCCATTGATCCCAGTTAGTGTTCATGGTTGATTTTTGATGATGCACTTCTTGTTTGTGTTGAGGTATGATGTCTGTGCATTGGCCCTGAGTGACAATGTTGTGTATTCCTGTTGTGTTTAGGGTCACATTGCCTTTCCACTGTTTGGCTGCCCATGTGTGGGCTTATTGGACCAGTGTGTTGCAGGTGTGAGTTGGTTAGAGGAGGGGCATGTGTGAAGGTCCTACTTGTGTTTGACAGTCAGGGAGTGTGACAATGAGCCATGTGTGTTGTGCTGATGACATACACATGTCAAGTAAGTTGAAACAGATGTTTGGCTGATTACTGTTTGACTCCAGACACATGCTAAGTGGCTTGCTCCATGGCTTTCCAGAACTGTCCACTTCACTTTTGGCTGGCCATGTATTATCCTCCATTGCTGCTGACCTCTTGTATGAGTGAGTTGCACAATATCAGTGTAGGGTGTTTGTGAGTGACTTGACAGGCAGTGTGAACAGTTATGTGGATGTTCATATGCAGTGTGAGTCTTCATTTTGTAATTATACTCAGTTTTCTTCACATGAGTAGAAGGTAGGTGTGAGGAGGGTTGTTAAGCCACTGAACTTCTGTGTAGGGTGTTCCTCTTCACACCCACCTTCCAAGACAGGCTCCCTTGTCCTTTGGTGTGTGAGGTGCAAGGTCTGGCTACACCTGGCAGATTAAATGTGGAGGGGGCACAGCAGGGGCACACAGCATGTTCCCAAATGAGTGTGGGAAGCGTAGAGTGTGTAGTGTGGAGGTGGAGCTCTAATAATCTTTGTGAACTGCCCATGCCTGGCACCGACCCTGCCTACTACATTGTGTGCAGGTTTTACCGCGTCTTCACCGCTAGGGTGAAGTGACTTGGAGATTGCAGTGATTTCACGGTTGATGGGTGACCAGGATGCGGAGGGGTGAGCTTCTGACAGGTAGGACATTTGTGGGTACACTTGGGGATGTGTTCCTGTGGACAGAGATCATTTTGTTACTTGCAGTTCATAAATTGTAATCCTTCTAATATAGCACAGTATAGCACAGTAAACTATCAAGGATGATATGCAACTCCTATACTGTGTAACCCTCACTGTCTTATGTAACACATCCCGTACATTGATTTACACACTTGTATGATTTATTTTCAAGTGGGTGTGTGTGTGTGTGTGATTGTGATTGTGATTGAGAGAGAGAGAGAGTGTGTGTGTGTGTGTGTGTGGTGTGTGTGTGTGTGTGTGTGTGTGTGTGTGTGTGTGTGTGTGTGTGTGTGTGTGTGTGTGTGTGTGAGAGAGAGAGAGAGAGAGAGAGAGAGAGAGAGAGAGAGAGAGAGAGAGAGAGAGAGAGAGAGAGAGAGAGAGAGAGAGAGAGAGAGAGAGAGAGAGAGAGAGAGAGAGAGATGTAAGGTGGTCTGACACCCTGCATCAGGATATGTTGCGCTATAAAAGAAACAGAAAATAGTGGTATTTAAATTATTTTGTGTAAATACTGGGGCCACCAATGCATCTGGCTTCTTACGATGCATGCATATCTCTCATACACAGGAATTGAACAAAGGCAAAAGTGGACAGGAACTGTATATCAGCATAGGAGTTGTGTGTTGTGGTTGTGTGAGTGTAGTGTATTTGCGTATCTGTGGCATTGTCCGCGATGGTGCATTCTTTGCTGGTAGTGGATGAGGTTCAGCAGCGGAAAGGCTTGAAGAGCTGAATCCATTGTGCTCCAGACCAGGTGGAGGGGACTGGGAGTCTGGTTTCGCGCTCCGCTGTTGTGCTTCCACCGTCTCCGGGTGGTTGGATTCTCCACTGCGGTGTGATGGGCTGTTTGGGGCACCCTTATACAACGCTTCAGCAACATCGGCATACAAGGAAAAGCCTTGGACTGGATCATCTCTTTCCTCGCCGGGAGAACTCAAAGAGTCCGTCTCCCCCCATTCAACTCAGAGGCCACTGAAGTCATCTGTGGCGTACCACAAGGATCATCACTCAGTCCCACCCTCTTCAACGTTTACATGGGCCCACTCGCATCCATCGCGCGCCAACACAACCTTAACATCATCTCATACGCCGACGACACCCAATTAATCCTTTCCCTCACCAAAGACCCTAACACCGCCAAAACCAATCTCCACGAAGGCATGAAAGAAGTAGCCGAATGGATGAAACACAGCCGCCTAAAACTCAACTCAGACAAAACGGAGGTGCTCATCCTAGGATCTTCCCCCTCTGCCTGGGACGACTCCTGGTGGCCTTCCGCTCTGGGCACAGCACCCATACCCACAGACCACGCACGTAACCTTGGCTTCATCTTAGACTCCTCTCTCTCAATGTCCAGACAAGTCAACGCAGTCTCATCCTCCTGCTTCAACGTACTTCGTATTCTCAAAAAGATCTTCCGCTGGATCCCCCCCGAGACAAGAAAGACTGTAACCCACGCACTGGTCACGAGTCGTCTGGATTATGGTAACACACTATACGCCGGAATCACAGGAAAATTACAGAAAAAACTCCAACGCATCCAAAACGCATCAGCGAGACTCATATTGGACATCCCTCGCCAAGATCACATTACCGGACACCTGAAAGATCTCCACTGGCTCCCCGTCAACAAGAGAATTACGTTCCGTCTCCTCACCCACGCGCACAAGGCCCTCTACAAACTAGGACCCGAATGCCCGCCGGCGAACCAAGCATTTAACTTCGTGACACCCGCTTCGCGGGCGCCACTCACCTGACTGCTGTTTCCTGATTGTGCTCTACGAGCGTAACGGCTCACTTCTGCCCGTTTTCTGCGTGGTCAGATAGGATTTACCAACTCTCCGTGCTCAGTGCTGCTGCCCCCCCGTGGACTCGCTGGTGTGAGCGAGAGCTGCTGTCGGCACGCTCTGACCTACGCTCCCAGCTCGAGTCTACAGGGTTGAGGCCAGGGCAAAAGAAAGAACTACATCTAGCCCGGGGGACTGCGAGGACCAGCAACCCCTGCCTGGAGCAGCTGGTTCCTCTTCCCCCAGGCGACACGCCCACGGACACGCCCGCCGGCTATACGTATAAAATAACAAGTAGTCTCCCGCGACGCGGGACGCGCGCGCAGGACTAAGCGCGGAGCTAAGCCTGGGCAAAGGGCGGGCCCTCTGTGGCCCTCAGTGGCCGAGGTAGGCTGGGCTGGGCCCGGTTACTTTTATTGACTGCGTCATTTTAATTGAGTTTCTGTGAGACCATTTGATATACGTTGGACTGTCAGAGGAAGATTTTCCTATTGAAATTGCTCCGTTACCTCCTTGAACTGTATAGTTGGTCGGTCTCTATTGCATCTCCAGAACTATATGTATTATTTTGAAGCACTATTTTAATATTTTTTATCAACTCTTCTGGAAGTAAAGTACTTTTGTATCACTATTGTGCGAGTGATTCCTCATAAAAGATGTCTAAAAAATTGCGTTCAGGAAGGGAAGTGGGAGGCACATTAGCCTCACAAAAAGAGCTTGTTCGTACAAGAAATAAATCTGTTAATAACCCCCCATTGAAGGGTCAATGCCAACTTTTTGATCTCTGGGATTTGCCCACCCTTAAAAACGCAAATATGTCTATGAATAAAGCCACCGGGGTTACGGTCCAGGAGGTTCATACTCCAGTGATTACGTCTCCCCCGCCCATTTTGGTGCAGCCCGCAGTACAACAATCTGTACTAGTGGTGTCTTCTCCACTTGTTCATTCTGAAGGGAGGGGAGAGAGTAAGGTTGATCTTCCTGGACCTGAAGGGGAACTTATGAATCATCCACGGTTGCCTTATACTCCGCAGATTGATAGGTCGGGTGGTGGTCTGTCATCACTATCCACAGCCCCTGAATTCTGTGGTCGATATGTTAATACAGCAAAAGTGGAAATTCAGGCCCCTATTAAATCTTCGGGGGGTGCAACCCCTTCTGGGCTTATGTTGTATAGTAGTACCCCCTCGTTAAATGGTCAGGACATGTCTAATCTGTTAGATGCCTCTGGGTCTTTGGGTCTTAATTTATCGGGTATATGCCATCCTCTGGAGGCGTGCGAAAAACCTATCTCTGAATCCATGATTGCCTTGGAACAATTATTAGCCTCAATTCTAGCTCTATTGGGGAAATTTGTTGGCAGCTCGGATTGTATCTTGGACTCAGTTACTCAAATTTTGAAGGCTCTGTTACAAAAATCATCTGATACGAGATGTGTTTTTCCTCTTATGACTGAACACAGCCTGCCAGTGGGAGAAATAAACGCCCCTTCAGCAGTCGCTAACACGAAGGATGCGGCAGCAGCTCTGCAATCACACACTGTAGCTATCCCCTTAACTGCAGTGCCGAACTGTATTAAGAACTCAGTTTTAGAGATTGAGGAAGAAAATAAATCCATCCCCGGCCCTACAGGGGTTCAAGACCTATTCCCCATCTTTACGTCCGAGAATAGAAAAGACGCTAATGATTCTAAACATGTGGTAAAGGTAAAAATCGGCAAACATGGAAACAATAAAGGGAATAAAAAGAAACCAATTCGAAAACATAGGAAGAAAAGGCAGCGTCGGATAATTTTTCAAAATTGTTCGGCTGAAGTGGAGAATGAAGTAGTTGATTTGGAACTCTGCTCATTATCCGCAAAGGCGGATGCTGAGTTGAATTCCTTCATCCCTTCACCCTTAAGGGGCGAAAGTGAACCGTGTCCCCCAACATCTCAGGAAGTTTTGTCACAAATAGGGGGTCATTTTCCAAGTCTTTCTCTACCGCCTGGGAGTGGAGACCCAAATCATTTTCCATCTGGGTCTCTCAACCCCTTGGCTCCTCCCTTTTCTATAGCTTTAGAGACTGGTAACTGCCCTATATTGGATCACCCCCAAATAACATTAAAAGCTCCAGTGGACACTCTTGTCTTAGACTTTCTACCTCTATTTGATGTGGACCTTCCCTTAAACAGAGCCTGGCTACTTAAGCGCTTTAGTGAGAGTGAAAGTCTCCACCATATCCAAACTAGGGACATTGAGTTGGTTACCCTGTTTGGTGAAGTCAAGGTCTCTAGTATAAGGGTTAAATTTTATTCTCCTATTATTGTAAACTTGATACTGCAGCAAGCTGAGATTTTCCAACGCACAGGTATCGATATCCTCCCGATCTTTAACCTTGGCAATATTAATCACTCCTTTGGGGAGTTACTTGGAAGAGATGAGATTAAGGGGGTAGCCTCTTCCCTTGGGGATCTGAAGATTCGGGTCGCTAAGGGAAAACGCTCGGTTCAGCAAGTGAAGCCACTTCCGCTAACGCAGACTTCCTCTCTTATAGAGGATAACGATCGGTGGAACTGGCTGCATAGTGCCTTAACTACAAAAACTAAAGATAACCCCAGATTGTTTCAGCATCTTTAACACCTCACTGAATATTATTTCCTGGAACACGTCAGGGATTCATAGTAGCCCAGAGAAATTTGGACTCCTATTTTCGTTAGGAGCTAATGTGATTTGTTTACAGGAAACTTGATGTGTCAATACGTTGTATGTCTCTAAGGACTATTATGTCTTGGAAGTGCCTGCTGCCCCTTCCAAGAAAGGGCACGCTAGGGGGGGAATCGCCTGTTTATTATCTAATAAATTGCAATGGAGATTCTCCCATTATATTGATTCCAGTAAACTTTTCCAGGCTATAACTATTGAAAACCTGTTTAATGTTGGCACAAAGGCCCCCATTGTGATTTTAAATGTGTATATTCCCCCAGAAGAGCGTTTTAATGTGTTAATGAAGCGGGTATTTCGTTATATGGATCAAATTAAAAATGTCCCATCTCCTCCAGAGGTTTTGCTTGTGGGCGACTTGAATTGTAAAATTTCTAATGTTAGTCTGGAACTCTTTAGGAATAAGTCTAAAGAAGAGGCGTATTTGGTTCCTCAAGCTCTCTTCCCTGATAAGTCAGTTACAAATAAAAGAGGGAAGATCCTGTTAAAAGAATTAGTGGTCGTCGATGGTCTTATATTAAATGGGAGATTCCCGTCGGACGTCCCTGCAAAATTTACCCACAAGTCTCCCTTTGGGTCTTCCATCCTGGATTATGCCATTGCTGACTATGGCCTGTTTCCATCTATTCTGGACCTTAAGATTATACCTACCCCTCTGAGTGATCATAGCATATTATTTGTAACTATTTCCTTAAATGCCTTGCCTACTGCACCTTGGTCCCTCAATGGCAGCGACGCTGCCTTCCACGTTTCTTCTGGAAGGTGCTTTTGGAATCCCTCAGCCATTACTGGGGTGCAGGACCTTTTATCCGATACCCTCTTAGTTCTAAATGAGTGGCGTGGGAACGAAATAGTACACTTTGAAGAATTCTTGCGGAAGATTATCTCTTATGCTAATAAATCTTCCAGATCTAGAAGAGGGGTTGAAGTTCCCAGTATACTGCGTATCCTAAATAAGGAAATTAATAATCTAGTTCGGGAACAATATTTAGATAGAGGTATGTAACGTGGAAAAGAGATTTCCAGGCTAAAAAGAAAGAGAAGTAGACTTAAGTTAAAAATAAAAAAGGTTAAGGAAGACAATGTCTGGATCAACTTAAGGGAATCTGTTGTTCATGGTAGGATTAGAGATTTCTGGGCAATAATCGGTAAGGGGTGTGGGTCTAGACTAAGCCCCTCCCCTATCCCTATAGCGGAAGAGGTATGGATCACTTATATTCGGGATCTTTATGCAGGGAATTGCACTTCCGGTGCTATTGCCTCTGATGATATTCCAGGTGATGATACCATTATTGGTCTCACCCCGGATGGCCTTATTAACTATCCTTCAGAAAAGGAAATTGAGACGGCCATAAAAAACATGCGTGTCTCCGGGGCAATGGGCCCAGACGAACTCCCCATGACGGTCCTGAAACAGGATCCTGTAAGGTGGAGTAAAATTCTTTATCCCTTGTATAGAGCCTGTTTCATGTCTAAAATGGTACCTGCCTCTTGGAGGGGGAGTATCTTGGTCCCCATTTTTAAGAAGGGAACTAGGGATTGCCCAAGTAATTATCGTTTGATTGCTCTCCTCGACTCAATCGGAAAGGTTTTTGCGAAATGTCTTCTAGGATTCCTCTCCGCTTGGGTTGAGGAGAACAACATCCTGCCGCTTGAACAGACCGGCTTCCGCAGGAATCATGGAACGTTAGATAACCTTACTGCTCTTCATGTGGTCACAGATAAATACGTACAGGTGAGAGGAGGGGTAGTGTATGCAGCTTTTATAGATTTCTCCACGGCATTCGACAAAGTGGACCGTGGAATGCTGTGGAGAAAATTGGCTGCGTTTGTTCTCCCATCTTATCTGTTGGAGCTGGTGCGGGCTCTCCATACAGAGACTTGGTGTAGGGTCCTGCTGGGGGGTGAAAGGGGGCTATCTGATCCAATTCCATCGGGTAATGGCCTTAAACAAGGCTGCCTATTGGCTCCCCTTTTGTTCTCCTTATACACGGCTGACCTACCCGCCGCTTTGTCTGCCACAGAGGGCATTGCCCCGCTGGTGGGGGGGACCTCAATATCCTCTCTGATGTATGCTGATGATGTCCTTATCCTTGATCTAACCCCTAAAGGACTCTCAAATCGGCTACATGCTCTCCATAGTTTTGCTGTGGCTCATTGCATGAAGATTAACATAACCAAAAGTAAAGTCATGTGTATAGTTGGCAAGAAGAGGTGTCGATCTGCAGATTTTGGCTGGTTTATCGGGGGTCAAAAATTGGAGGTTGTAAAGTCTTATATTTTTTGGGGGAAAATCATTACGGCTAATCTGAGTGAGAAGCTCCATATAGAGCATTGCTCTCGCAAAGCTCTTGCCCATGGCAAAGGTTTAAACTCACTATACCATGCAACGGGGAAACGGCACTTTCCGATTTTATTGGAAGTGTATAGATCTAAAATCCCCGCAACAATACTTTATGGTATTGAGTTAATAGAGGTGAAAAAGTGGGATTTTTGCCATAAGATTGAGGGGAAACTTTTAAGATCTCTCTCTTCCCTAAATACCGCTTGCTCTTTGGCCGCTTGCAGGCTCGACTTTGGTTTAAGGAGTAGTTGGGTACAGGGACTATGTGCCCTAGTAAGATGGGTGGCCTGTCTTGCGAGAGCGGAAGTAGGGACAATGAGAGCTCTCCTTAAAAGTGAATTATTGGGTAATTTCAATGAGTTTTCTCAACTTGTTCGTAATTTTAGAAAAGCCGTAACTCTTTTAAAATTAGATGAAACTATTCTCTTTGTATATTCCCCTTCACAGTTAAAACTTGTTTTAAAAGCAGCCTCTTGGGACCTATGTTTTCAATCGAATAAAAAGTTAATTGGTGAAAAAAGGAATGTAGATATCCTTCTTGACACCTATCTGATGAAACTTCCACAACCTTATGTGTGTTGGTCCCTTCCACACGGTATTCGTAGATTTTGGTTTCTTCTACGTTACGACTTAATACCCCTAAATCTCTTGTTATCTAAATGGTATGGTTCCTCTTCTTTGTGCAATTTATGTAATTTGAATATCCAGGACTGTATGCATGTTCTACTGATTTGCCCGGCGCTCTGTAAATTGCGCTCTAGATGGTTAAAAGTTATTTGCCTCCGTCTTGGCATTGTCACTTTGAATGACTTTCTTCATGCACTTTATTGTCCCCCCAATGAAATGTTCTGCTTCCACATTTTTAACTTTTTTAAAGGTTTTTTAGCTATTTATTAATATCCCATGGAGACGCTTTTTGACTTGCCAATTTTCTACAGTTCTGTTTTGTATGTCAGTTTGTATTTAAGTTAGGTATCTTATATGGCAGATATTGTTTGCACAATGTAAATTGTATTGTTTTTATCTCTGTACTTTTTATGTGGCCCTCTGTTGAGAGCCAAAACATAATAAATAAATTGAATTGAATTGGTAGGACCCGAATGCCTCAACACTCGACTGTCCTTCTACACACCCACCCGCCAACTAAGATCCTCCAATCAAGCCCTCGCCGCAGTACCACGCATCGGAAAATCCACCATGGGTGGCAGATCCTTCTCCTTCCTGGCGGCCAAGACCTGGAACTCACTCCCCACTCACCTCCGCCTCACTCAGAACCACGTCTCCTTCAGAAAAGAACTTAAAACCTGGCTATTCGACAAAACATAAACCCCCCCTCCCCGAGCGCCTTGAGACCCTCTGGGTGAGTAGTGCGCTATATAAATCTCTGAACTTGAACTTGAACATTGTGATTTGTGCGGCGGGTGGGACGTCATTCCGCACGGTGGTGGGTCTCTATTGGCTCCCTACGCCGCAGTTCGGGCACAAATTTCTGGCGGTTCACGTCGCTCTTCAGTGGATGGGAAATGTGCTATGTATGCCCATTGTAATGTGGCGGGCGCGAAGACTTCTGCTGGAGTGCGGAAAAGGTCATTTTCCACCAGCACAGCGGTTGGGCCTCGGCCCGCCATCCTAATGAGACCCTTAATTTGTATATAAATAGGTGCTGGGGCCCTCGTCAGGAGGCTACTGCAGCTTCACCACCCATTGCCCCAGCCATTTATGCCATTGGCAGTACTAACACAATTACTAATCATCACACCATACAAGTGTGACAGTTCAAACTATTCCAGGCCCCCAAAGCTATAAGAATGGTTTGGGCAGCAGTCAATAGTAATTTTTTATGTCTATTGTTTTAATAAACAAATGTTGTTGTGCTCATCTTGAAATTAGACAGGCAGCGCCACCATGTAGCAGACTGTTACAATGCCCGGTGTTTTCAATTACGTGCTGGTACCGTGCTCAAATTAAGCAATAGTACAGGTACTGGCCAGTGAGGGCCACCAGTGGTACAAACCAGTCTGCTCAGAACACCACGCACGCCACAAAACAGCATTAGCAGCTGTTTTGTTTTAACCAAGGGAAGGGGAAGAGATCTCTTGCACAGAACTACATGAATATCAGAGGATGTATGCGGTGTTTTCAATTACGTGCTGGTACCGAGCTCAAATTAAGCAATAGTACAGGTACTGGCCAGTGAGGGCCACCAGTGGTACAAACCAGTCTGCTCAGAACACCACGCACGCCACAAAACAGCATTAGCAGCTGTTTTGTTTTAACCAAGGGAAGGGGAAGAGATCTCTTGCACAGAACTACATGAATATCAGAGGATGTATGCTTTTTAAAAGTGGGCAGAGCTCACTGCACCTAGCCATCAGAGATAATATTAGTGTGTTTTAAACTCTAAAGTAAGTCCTGAATAGCTGTAAACTATGAGCAATACTTATAAATGTTCAGGACAGAATTGTTTCCGCTGAGCAAATGGTATGTTTTGTAAAGTAAGCTTTTCACAGTCTAGAAATAATTCTGTCAGTGCCCAAAATAAAGATAACTGAATTGAAAAAGACTGAAAGCACGAAGGTCGATTAACAAGAAGGTTGACAGAATCTGACTGCAACAGAAAAATAGTGCGGGCCATCGAAATTAAAGGGAACCCGTTTAGACCACCATATAGCTAAAAATGTGCCCACGATTGTAAATGGAGTCAGTTTTCAACTTGTAGAGTGACTGTGTTTTGAAAGATACAGTGGACTGCATGCATGTGCGCACGCTGCATGCAATGTTTCCGGTAAGAACAGGAAAATACACAGTAAAAACGACCCAGCAGACCCTGAAGCAGATCCACTGAAGAAAATTGGCCTGTCAAACCAGCCCTGCTGGCACTGCCAGGAAGCCCTATATTCCAGTCTGACCCTGAATAATAAGATAATCGAGAGTAGGTGTTTCTTTTCTTCCTCACCTCTAATTGCCTGTCTTAAAGGCGTGACCGCGATAAGTTAGAATGTCAGTTCTTAACCACTAAGCAGTCCCTCGGCACTGCGGGCTACATTAGGCAATTCACGAGAGAGTGACCTCCCCTCCAGCAGAGCATATAAAATGCCCCTTCATAACCTCTTTCCAGATGTGCTGATGCTGAGATAACGGGATCTGCTATCATCGCATCATATGTATGAGGGTAAGTAGCTCCATTAATTAGAATAGTATTTAAAGCATGTTATGGTACATCATGGCTATCTTATAGGTTCTGTAAATAGCATTGTTCTAAATAGCCCAATTGATGCACCGTCTGCATAGTGCTTTTTTTACTGAGAATTCATACGGTATCAAAAGACAAGTAATTATACAGTAGTTATACAAGTCAATTCATAATCAAGTGACGATTTTCTCCATGCCACAGGCTGTGCACTGTTCACAAGCATGAAAAAGAAGCAACAGCCTATAGGGGAGTGGATTCTATATGAGGGGAAAATAGAAATGTGTGTCTCACTTTGGCATGTGCAATTTTCACCTAGGTTTAATGTTCTGCAATTGGGAACTGCATAACTATGACTGTCATCATTTCCCTGGAACACTTCTATACAATTCTTTGAGAATAAAGACGTTTGCTACACTTTATATAAAAGTAATCGCACAAGAGTAAAGTTCTGACTTTTTACCTTGTCCTTTGTGAATAAGGGGTATATTTGTTTATAATGTATATAAGTGAACAAATCTAACCTCGTAAGCTGCTGAAGGAAACGATTTCCATTACATTTGGTGTGACATGTACGCTTAAAAAAAGAAACAAAACGCTGTGGATCTTGAATATTAACAGCAGATTACTGCGTAGACAGAAAACAAATTATAAAAAGTTGTGTACAGATTTTCTACACCTAGCTCCTGATATATGTGTGTTGGGGATAGGGCACAAGTCCTAAGAAAAGAAGTGTGGGGACGAACCAAGATAGGCATAATGCAAGTGATATCACAGCTTGTGACATCCCACGTGGCATCACAGGAAGTGGCACGCAGTACTGCAGCAGTAGGTAGGTGTGAGAAGGGCAAGGAACAAGACCACCCATACCCTGGCTGGGTAACAAGATGGCAAACCTTGACATGGCAATTTCCAGTGCTGTCGAATTTCAAGTGCTTCAAAAAGCAACTTGCCCTCCTCTCAAGGAAAACAGCTCTTCTACAATTAGTGATTAGAAATGGTAAATAAAGCACATAATTGAAAATGTTTGGAAATCATTTTATGTTGTGGTGTGACAGATTAAGATAATTCTGCAGAAAACTGAAATATGTGGGTCCTTGTTTGAAGTGAAACATTCACAGTTGCAGCATGAATGAAAGAAGAAGCAAATGCGATTTCTAAACGTTGGCAAATATTTGTCAAATTTAACATGGTTTTGCATCACCCTTGCACCATGTAGAGAGCATAAGGGCGACACAAAACCTAAGTGAGATTTATCAAGCCGGGCAAGGACACCTTGCATGTCCCTGAGTGGCTTTATAAATCTGGAGTAACGCAAGGCAGCACAAAGGAGTCATTCCATGGTTGGAGCGTGGATATTCCCACGTATCCACCCATGGATTTAGGTGCATTTCCACATTTACTAACCCTGGTAAACACGGCAATGCATCAAAATGCTGCACCTTCCCTGGGGAGGCACAACAAGGAGAAATATCTTTATTTCTCCTCGTTGTATCCTCTTTCTAAGTGTGCTGAATGCTACAACACACTTAGAGGAAAAGGTCTCTGAGGGTTGTTTTTATGCAAGAAGGTGCCCCTTCCTGCACAAAAACAATCCTGCCTGCAACGTAGGTGCCCTTGCACCATGGTGCAAGGGCGACTGCATTGGGGCTAGGCTGCAAATACTGTGCCAGAGCAAGGAAAGGACAGGAATGCGCAGGATGATGTTAAATACAGCACATTCCTACCCTTTCCCTGCCATGCAGCGCAGCAAGGTGGCTTGCTGCGCTGCATAAAATAATTATTAATCTGTCCCTAGGAGTGCATCAATCTGTGGCACTGACCAAACATGAAATGATCAGCTTACGTTGACTAGGGTAACATACATATATTGGTCTGTGCACTTTCACAAACATACAGAAATAAGTTGAAGCTGAACAGGGGCTTAGTTATGAGTGGTAGATATAAAACTCTTGTGTGATTTAATCAATGATAATGTTGTTCCATGTTTAACATTTATAGGGTGCGCATGACAATTGACTTGCATGTGGCTTCTGCCTGCCATCCACACTCCAACCTCATGTGCCAAGAATTACAGACAAAGCATTAAACTTTGGCGTAAAACAAGAGAAATAGGAAAAATAAAGAGATGTCTATCTAGTGTCTGAATTTAACAAAGTGAAAGCAGAAAACCTACAATCACAAATGGCTTCCCAACTTGACCAAATTGTGTGATCCTAGGCAAATCTCTCTCCTGTGTTTGATTTAATAGGCTGTAATGTTGCACCACGTATAACAAAAATCTAGACCACATATAGGATGTACTTAACACTTGACTTTGATGTGGCTTCTGCCTGCCAGCAACACTCTAACCTCATGCACCAAGAAGTAAAGACTCCATTTTAATCTTTGATGTGCAATACGAGAAATAAAGAGATGTTCGTTTAGTGGCTAAATTGCACAAAGTGACTGCAGAAAACCTATGTGCTGCCCATGATTCTTGTATGCCAGGGGAAGGTTGCGATGATGATTGAGGGCTGCAGCCCAGGTGCATTACTCTATCACAAAAAGGGCAGTCACTATGTGCAGTGCTGTGACCTGATGGGGCAGTTTCTCGGTGTGCTGTTATGAACCCCGTATGTTAGAAGGGGGCCATTGGGAAGTGAAAGGGCTGTCGCTCTGGAGCAGCGGGCAGTCATGAAGGAGAAGCAAGCAATGATTCAGATAACCAACAATCCAGGAGGACCAAAGACCTGCTGATGGATTCAGGGAGGCGTACAGCATAGGTGGAGGCATATGTGGACACCTGTCACCTCTACCGTAGCATCCAGACATATTCCCACCACCAGGCCACAGACACGTGCAAGGACACTCTAAACCTCCACTCCAGCAAAAGCGGGTAAGACTGAATAATGGGCCTAAAGGCCTTGAGGGCATCTTGCTCTGACTGACACTCAACAGTGCTAAGGCCACTGCGCCTTTACCAGGCCGGGTCACCCCCTCGCCTCCCACGCCTGCCGCTGCCTGACTACTGCCTGCTGCTAGGACGACCCAGCCGCCGCTGGGCCGCCCGGATCTCCCCCTGCCTCCCACGCTTGACCAGGGACAGACCCGCCGCCGCCGCCGGACGCCCAGAGGTTCCCGCCGCTGCCCCCCTGCGGCCCCGCCCACCACCAGCCTATTGGCCGCCCCGCTCCCGCCACCCAGCTGACCCGCCCACCCGGCTCCTACTTATGACGCCCCCAGAGCGACCGCGCAGCGGACGCGCGCAGCGGGAGCACCGATTGAGCGCCGAAGGTGCGCCAAAGGTAAGCCCGTCTACGCCCGTCCGCGCCTGGACCGCGCCCAGCACCGGGACCCCTGGCCCCCGCAGACCCCAGCCCACCCGCCGGACATACGACGCCGCCACCCTCAACGCACTCAACGCCGGCCGAACTCCTGGATGCTACCGAGCCACCCCGAGACGCACCCACGGACCCTTCATCTGCCAGTCCTGCAAGTTCTCCTGCATCCGGACCTGCACTGCACCAGCGCCCACCAAGCAGAACACCAGCAGCAACCACCTGAAGTGCATCCTGCTCAACACCCGCTCCGTCCACAGACACGCCGTCGAGCTCTGGAACCTGCTCGCCACCACAGACCCAGACGTCGCCTTCCTCACGGAAACCTGGATGAACGCCTCCTCAGCGCCCGACATCGCCATCGCCATCCCGGACTGCTACAAGATCATCCGGAGAGACCGCGTCAACCAGACAGGAGGAGGGATCGCCATCATCCACAGGAACACCATCCGCATCACGACCAACACCGACGACACCATCGCACCCGCCGAACACCTGCACTTCCAGATCCACGTCAACCCCAAGACCACCCTCAGAGGCACCCTCATCTACAGACCCCCGGGACCACGAACACAATTCAGCGAGGACATCGCCAACTTCATCAGCCCGCTCGCCCTCCCCTCAGCCGACTACATCCTCCTCGGGGACCTCAACTTCCACCTGGAGAACAACGACGACCGCAACACCACCACCCTGCTGGAAAACCTCGCAAACCTGGGACTCAAGCAGCTGGTGACCACCCCCACCCACTACGCCGGACACACTCTCGACCCCGTCTTCTCCTCCAGCAAGGACATCGCCTTCAGCCACACCACGGGACTCCAATGGACGGACCACAGCTGCGTCCACTTCAGCTTCAGAAGGACCACGCTCCACCATCACCAGCAACAGGCTCCCCGCAGAAGCTGGAACAAGATCACGGCAGACCAGCTCACTACGTCCTTGAGCAAGAACCCTCCCACCAGCACAACGAACCCCAGTCAAGCAGCCACCAACCTCACGAAATGGATCAGCGACTGCGCAGACGAACTCGCCCCGCTGAAGACCCCACCGAGCAGACCCGGCAGCAAGAAAGCCCCATGGTTTAACGACGAACTCAAGAGCTCCAAGAAGAACTGCAGAGCCCTCGAGAAAACCTGGCGCACAGACCCAACACCAGACAACATGACTGCCCTCAAGCTCGCCACCCGAAAACACCACCAGCTGATCCGCGCCACCAAGAAAACCGCATTCAAGGAACGACTGGACAACAACGCACACAACAGCAAGGAACTCTTCAACATCGTGAAAGAGCTCTCCAACCCCAACGCTGGAAACAACGACATCACCCCTTCGCAAGACCTCTGCAACTCCCTCGCCTCCTACTTCCACAACAAGATCGCGGACATACACAACAGCTTCAGCACTCAACCAACGCACGCCACGACCGAACCACCGCCCCCCACCACCACCCTCCGCGCCTGGACCCCGATCAGCACCGAAGACACCATCCGCACGATGAACTCCATCCACTCCGGATCTCCGACAGACCCCTGCCCTCACCACGTCTTCAACAAGGCCGACGCTGTCATCGCACCCCACCTGCGGGACATCATCAACACCTCCTTCGACATCGCCACCTTCCCGGAGAGCTGGAAGCACGCCGAACTCAGCGCTCTACTCAAGAAACCATCAGCAGACCCCACCGACCTCAAGAACTACCGCCCCATCTCGCTGCTCCCGTTTCCGGCCAAAGTCATCGAGAAGACCGTCAACAAGCAACTGGCCGCCTTCCTCGAGACGAACGGATCCCTCGACCTCTCGCAGTCTGGCTTCCGGGCCAACCACAGCACCGAGACCGCCCTGATCGCAGCCACAGACGACATCCGAGCCCTGCTCGACAACGGAGAAACAGCGGCCCTCATCCTCCTGGACCTCTCCGCGGCCTTCGACACTGTCTGCCACCGCACCCTAGTGCAGCGCCTCAGCAACGTCGGAATCCAGGAGAAGGCACTGGAGTGGATCACCTCCTTCCTCACCGGAAGGACACAGAGAGTCCGCCTCCCCCCGTTCAGATCCGAGGCCACCGAAGTCATCTGCGGCGTTCCTCAAGGCTCCTCGCTAAGCCCAACTCTCTTCAACGTCTACATGAGCCCCCTCGCAGCCATCGCACGCCAGCACAACCTGAACATCATCTCCTACGCCGACGACACCCAGCTGATCCTCTCCCTCACTAACGACCCCGCCACCGCCAGAGCCAACCTGCACGAAGGGATGACAGAAGTAGCCAAATGGATGTCGAACAGCCGCCTGAAACTGAACTCAGACAAGACGGAAGTCCTCATCCTGGGATCCTCACCCTCCGCCTGGGACGACTCCTGGTGGCCCCCCGCCCTGGGCAGCGCACCCAAACCAACTGACCACGCACGCAACCTGGGCTTCATCCTGGACTCCTCCCTCTCCATGACCAGACAAGTCAACGCCGTCTCCTCGTCGTGCTTCCACATCCTGCGAATGCTACGCAAGATCTTCCGATGGATCCCCACCGAGACCAGGAAGACGGTCACCCAGGCCCTCGTTACCAGCCGTCTGGACTACGGCAACTCCCTCTACGCTGGAACCACCGCCAAACTCCAGAAGAGACTCCAGCGGATCCAGAACACCTCAGCACGACTCATCCTGGACATCCCCCGCCGAAGTCACATCTCCGGACACCTGAGAGACCTGCACTGGCTCCCGGTCAACAAGAGAATCACCTTCCGGCTCCTCACCCACGCACACAAAGCCCTACACAACCAAGGACCAGGATACCTCAACAGCCGCCTCAACTTCTACGCTCCCACGCGCCAGCTTCGATCGACCAGCCACGCCCTCGCCGCCGTCCCCCGCATCCGAAGAGCCACCACAGGAGGAAGGTCCTTCTCCTACCTGGCCGCCAAGACTTGGAACTCCCTTCCGACCCACCTCCGCCTGACCCAGGACCACCTCGCCTTCAGGAAGCAGCTCAAGACCTGGCTATTCGAGCAGTAGCGGACCCCCCCCCCCCAGCGCCTTGAGACCCTCCGGGTGAGTAGTGCGCTATACAAATGCTCTGATTGATTGATTGATTGATTAAGGCACTTTGACTTTCTCAAAGCCATCATTGAACTTCTTAAACTTGAACTCACTAGCAGAGCCTTGCTGGAATGTCAGCTCATGTAAACAGGGAATTACCACAATCCTGTTTACAGGGAAGTGGGACTATAGAGCTGACCCAGGGAACACAGGTGTGCCTGCCTTAATAAGAATGTGTATAATATTTGTACACAATATATGTGGGTGGATGCAAGGGAACGCCCATGCACCACCCATGTAATGCCTACCTGATGCACAGAAAATCAAGGCAGTGTAATTTGCATTTCTTTTTTTGTTTATTTACAAAATCATAAAAAGCTATCCTATGAGGCTGTTTCCTCTTTCTATGTGTGCTGCAAAATGCAGCATACATACAAAGTGGAGATAATGAGGCGAAGTTAACATATTTATCCTTGTTACACCAATCTCAGGTAGACTCACCAGTTTGTTGCAAACCTATGTTTGCAAGTCTTTGCAAGTATGTGTTTGCATAACAATACATGGCTAGATGCACAGGAATGTCCAAGCACCACCCATCTAATGTCTAAATGCAAGGCAGGGCAATGTGCTGCCTTGCGTTAGTTTTTGTTTTTTTTTTAAACAAAATTTGTATGACACTGTAGTTCACAAAACAGATATTGTCTCAGTGTTTAGCCAGAAAAGTGACAAAACCCCAGCGCAAATCTGGGCCTCCACTTATGCTTTTATTTGGTTTAAACTCTGCCACAAATAAATTGGCAACAAGGATAAACATGGCAGTGAAACTGTTCTTCTTAATTTGTTGCAAAGTCTGAATTTGAAATTATCTTATTGGCTGAAGGCACCTGATGCAGAGATTTTTGGTACCAGTAAATCTAAGGGAATAATAATAATGGTAAGTTCACTTTGTAGGTGAATACATTTGATTGAAAGATCTATGATTTGTCTACTCCCAGTTTTGACTCAAAGTAGCTTAGAGTTAATGTGTCTCATGCAAAGAACATCATGTATCATATCCTTCCCTAAATTCAAAAGCCAGCTCAAAATCATGTTCCTCGACCGCTCCTTATCTAACAGATAGGAACAGTTTGGATTGTCCAAAGCGTCACTTCTCCCCTCCCGGATGCGGAATACCAAAACCCTGTAATGATCCACTCTGCTTTCTCCTCACTACGATTCTTATCCTGAATGTTGTGCCTTACTGTATTGTTTCTGCTTTCTTTACACTGTGTTGTAATTATGTGAAGCGCTACGATACCTTCCGGTCAGGCTGCGCTATATAAAACTTCCTAAATAAAATAAAATACATTTTTAAAAATGACAGATTTTTGTTTTTGTAGATAGGTAAGTGGGTTACTGCTTTTAACAGAGATCTTTTTGTTACTTGCAGTTCATAAATTGTAATCCTTCTAATATGGCACAGTAAACTATCAAGGATGATATGCAACTCCTGTACTGTGTAACCCTCACTGTCTTATGTACCACATCCCGTACATTGATTTACACACTTGTATGATTTATTTTCAAGGTAATGTGTGTGTGTGTTTGTGGGTGCGTGTGTGTGTGTGTGATGTAAGGTGCTCTGACACCCTGCATCGTGATATGTAGCACATTAAAAGAAACAAAAAATGGTGGTATTTAAATTATTTTGTGTAAATACTGGGGCATGCGAATGCATCTGGCTTCTTACGGTGCATGGATATCTCTCATATACAGGGACTGAACAAAGGCAAAAGTGTGCCTCTTTTAAGTATGTGTAAAGTGCTAACAAGCTATGTGCCTTTGTTTACCCTCCACTGCATTTGCATCTAGGTGTGAGGCTTCAGATAGCCGCCATCCAGAACACAAAAAAAGAGGTCTGATGTCCCCTTAACATAGGCTTTTTCTTTGAGCCGAGCTGGAGTGTAAAACAGAAAACCCCCCTAGACACCTGCACGTTGTTGCTCGGATGGAAAGCAGTCAAGGTGCAGGCACTGCTGAATGAGTCCCTGTGTTTGAAAATGACACCGGGACGAGTTCAGCATATTTTACAGTGGGTTACACCTTCTTGGCAGGGTGGACCACGTCCACTCTGTGAAATAGGCTGTCCACCAGCCTGTACCAGGGCTGGACTGGCCATAGCGGGCACCAGGCAATCACACGGTGCGCCTCACAGGTGGGGGCCAGTTTTGGGCTTCTGGGGGCGTTTTTGTTACAGGGCCGTTTTAAAAAATCGGCCCTGTACCAAAATCGGCCGAAAACCGGCCCCGGCAGAGAGCTCAGCGGCACCTACAACCTCCCCCCCCCACCCCTCCCCGCAAGTGGGGAGGGGGGGGGGGGGGGACGGTCGAGAACTTTGCCAGGGCCGGTTGTGTTTCCCAGTCCGGTCCTGGCCTGTACCCCTGCCTTGTGCCCTGCTTGAGGATATGTATATCTTCAAGGGATGTAATTTACCTTTCGATGTTTTCTCCCTCGAAATTTTGTCCACAAACTTTCTACGCCACAATATTCTTGTACTGTACATTAAATGGTGGCCCGTGAACAAGCAGGATATGGTACCGACTGGCCTGCGTTTTCTCAATGTTTGCACTACGGAACAGAAGGGGGCATTGACACCATTTCTGTAATGCCAAATGTGTGCCATGTTATAGAAATTGCAGCCCCTTCAAATGAAGATATTTCTTTATGTGCATAATGTTTGGATTCCCATGCAAATCGGGGGATGTGTGGAGCTTGTGTGAATCATGAGCAATGAAAGTTTAAGAGGTATGAAAATATGTGCCCCCTAGGAAGTAGGGCAATCTTAGTGTGACTCGATGTGTGCCCTGAGTGAGAGAATGCAGAGGAACCCGTGAGCAATTATGTACTATGTCGTGGTCCCTGGTAGCCACAGTTCCCTTGCCTAATTTGAAGGAAATAAAAAAAATGCCAGTTCTGTGTAGTCACTAATAGTGACACGGACACAGTGCAGCAGGCACCATTCCATCAGTGTCATCTATTACTAAACCCCTTCTACCCTTTACCATGCCTCATAGTCTAGTGGCCAAATCCACTATGGTCCTATAGGGTAAAAACGTGGTCTTGTTCTCCGTTTGCTACTCTTGGTGTATATATTACAGTGGAGTACTATGGTGAACACACAACTCACTTTAAAGTACAGAAAGATAGGAGAAACCTCAAAAAAGCAACCGGAGGTAACACTGACAGTTCATTAAAGATCCTAGGTGTTTCATCAGAGGCATATTTCTCTGAGTGCCAGAAAGAGAGAACTGCGTGGGCCTCTTTTATTCATGCCAACATGTTCATCCAAGGGTTGTAATGATGCCCTGCTCCATGTAGCCTAACCACATCATACCCCTCCACGTGTAGCAGTCATCTGGCTATCAAAATATTAGTTTTTTTTGTCTTGTTTGACATTAAAAAGCTAACTAAGAACACCTGTTGGATTTATTAAGTATGTTTACATAGCGCATTGGTAAAAACTATTGTGCATGTTAAGCTATAATAGTTACATCTGGTCACCATGTTTCTTTGCCTCTGGTTCTTGCTGCATTTTCATCAGGACCAGAGGATCATATTGTAAGTCATGATTTACCATAGACCTTCTAAGACAAAACATGATGATAAAAACAAGGAAGAATGAGAACAAGTTTGGACCCTGTTTGTGTGCTAATATCCAAATACCAAAAGGCAGTATCAAAGGTAATATATTTACCACACTCCCTCTACTGTGATGCTATCAGCTGAGTTTCCTGTCTAAAAATGTAAATCAAATAAGGACATCCAAAACCTAAAAGACAAATAAGTAGGTATATGTAAACATAGCATTTCCAAAATAGCTGGGTTAGTTGCGGCATTGTATGTGTACCATGAGTAAAATACTAAAGGGTACAGTGCCGAGTTAAACGCAAAGAGAATTAGTTTGTCTAACAGGTAGGAGCTTATCATGCACTCACCGCAGGACTATGGATATATGTAGGATATTACCTTCACCTGCTTGTTTGGCCCAGCATACAACTCCACCAGGGTTCTCCTGCATCTGTCTGGAAAACACTGTACCACCTACAATGAAGAATTGTGCCCAGAGTGTGATGGTATTTATAGATGGATATCCAATAGCAAAATGCATAAAAGGCCATTTCAGAGTACGTTGAGAAAATCGACCTGAAAACACTAGCTCCTGTATGAATCTCACATCTTTGCGGCTAAGGAGACCAAAGCGCTGCTGCCCCATGGGGCTGTGCATGCTGCAGATTGTGGCACGGTGATAACTACCAGTGAGCGGAGGGCATCCACATTGGAGGTCATTGATAGTGGAGGCCACCAAGACCTTATAAAAACAAGCTTGTACAAAGCGGCAGCCATCTTTAAACATGTCGCTTGAAACATGGAACAGTCAGTATCCCATGACAATGTACTCCATAAATATAGCCGAATATTTTGTTGGCTGAAATGTAAGTCTCATATGTGTCTTAGGAGGCAAATGTTTATTGTTAAGCACCTGCGGCACTGTATCTAGACTAAGCTCTCTGCACGGGCCACATTATATTAACTTCAAACAGCAGAGATCACTCCTATTATATAAATGTATTTAACAATAGTGTATCTGTTGTACCCTGTACATAGAGACACTGGAAACCATGTTGTATATTTCATGTCTTTGTTATTAGTTCCAGTTCAGGGTAGTATCAGTCATAGTTCAGCCAGCTCTAGTCAGGTATTAGCCATGTACCAGCCCCACCAGGAGCAGCCTGCCTAGCTGCTCAGCTCATCTCCAACTCTCACCACTCATCCACACCGGCACCCAGGCATTGCATTCATCACAGTCACACCAACATTCTGTTACCATCTCTCACTCTGGCTGAGCAGCTAGGAGGACCTAGGCTGATTACACATAAATGTCATACTTAGGATATAACAGAATCATAGACACCTTTCTGAATATAGGTAACAACAGGAAGCCCGGATAACAATTCTCATGTTAATGTATTTAACAACAGTGTATCATAGATAACTTTTAAACAAAGATATCTGCTAAAATGCACACACCTGCCAATGACACTGAAAATTACAATGAATGATTAATACTAGCAAATTCATATAATGCCTTTTATGAGAATACTCGAACACGGATACTTACCCATTGTATACCCCAAATGGGGCCACATACAGATCTTGTGGTATTGACCAAGGTAATTCAGATGTGTTCTGTCAGTTTCTTTGATTAAAATCCATTTGGCTTCCTTCAAATACACATATTTTCAGTTCTCTGTATTTTGGAGTCAATTCATTCCATAACTGTCCAGGCAAAATTGTTGGGATTGTAACTCAATTCTTTAAAATGTACGACTAGATTTTTAGTAAACTTACCAACCTTAATGGCGCTTATGTGTTCCTGAATTCTAGTTTTAACTTTTGATTTGGTGCACTTCAGTGTGGTATTACAATTTGTGAAGGTCTTCTGGATCCACAGGCTGATCTCCTTCAACTGGATATCTTTGGTTAGATGACATACGTTGCAGCCCCCACATGGTTTATGGCTGCGGACCCCCTGCATGGTGACTATGGTATTTACCTTTTGCTGGCCTAGGGGCACTGTGAACCAACAGGCCCTTAAGATGTTGTGCTCGTTTTAGACATTAAGGGGCCGATTATGATGGTGGACGGACCTGAGTCCGTCCGCCACCATAGAGAAGGAGGGACCGTCCGCAGGGGCAGCGGCGGTCCCTCCGTGCAAATTAGGATGTGACCGCCACCCTGGCGGTCACATCCTGTATTTTTATCATTGCGGCGGGTGCTGCTTGAAGCAGCACCCGCCGCAATGATAAAAATTTAAGTTGTGCATTTGCATGCACAAAGCGGCAGGCACCTTGTGGTGCCTGCCGCTTTGTGCAGGCAAATGCAGGGGGGTACCATAGGTACCCCCCATGTGCACCCCCCACCCCCCCTTCACCCTGGGGGCCCCCAAACACAAATCCATATGCCTTTACACGGCGGAAATGCCGCCGTGTAAAGGCATCTTTCCTCAGACATCCTAATATGGCGGTGGGTCTTTCAAGGCTCCACGGCGGATTTCCCGCATCCTCCGGGCCGGCGGTGGCTTCCGCCGGCCCGCTGGATGCGGGAAATCCGCAATCGTAATAGGCCCCTGTATGTGGAGGTGGTAGACGGGTAATTTCGGGGTTCAGAAAGCTCCAGTTGTTTCTGATTACATCTCATTTCCATCTGGTCAACAGGTCGCATGTCATTACCACAGGGATTTGTTCTCTTTAACCTTTTCGGTTTTCTCCAATAATTTTGACTTATGGAGAGTTCAATGTTTTTATACTGGAAGATTATACCTCAAGGCTCTATGATAGTAAGAGTTATAATGCAGAAGAAAGTTCTTATCTCTGGATTTTTGGTGAATCAACATGGTCAGTTTGTGCCCGTCTTCCACAACGTCAAGGTCAAGGTAAGTAATTGAGTGCCGGCTAACAGTCCAAGTGAAAGGCAGATGTGGGCCCAGATCCTTGATCCAATACATACCCCTTTCAATTTGAGATTCTGTCAAAGTCCAGATACAGAGAACATCATCAATATACATTTTCCAACATGACGATCGCTCCAAGTATGGATTGGGATCATGGTAGATGGAGTTACCCTCAAACAAGCATACATAAAGGCAGGCCAAGTTTGAGGCAAAGGTCGCTCCCATTGAAGTCGCTTACACTTTGAGATATAGTTGGTTGTGAAACTAAAAAAATTCCTAAGACTAAGGTCGTAGGAGAATATTCCTCACTTTGAAGAGACCTTGCTACTGCTGCCAAAGTAGCTCTCTGGTGAATGTTGGGGTAGAGTGACTATCTAGCATTACTTAAAGCTGGCTAGTTCTGTCAAATTCGAAATCCTGTAATTGGTGCAGAGTATCCATTGTGTTTTTCATGTAGTCCGTTTTTTTAATAATACATTCAAGTGAGTGGAGGGCCCCCCTTCTATTTTTTCCATCTGGGCTCTTTTGTATGGTAACCATTCAATCAGTACCTGCACATGAGCACCCTTAAAACCATCATAAGGCCACAAAAAGAGTGAGGTCAGTCTGAGACATCCATGGAGTGCACTTCTTCGTAAAATGTCCACTTTGCTGCACATGTGCTAAGATACTCTGCGTTTTATTTGTTAAAGATTATTTTTGTATGTGCCACACCAGACAATGATGGTTGCATGCACAAACCAGGGCTGTGCACCTATTTACTAGTATGGCCACATGCCTCTACCTTGCCAAATGTACATCGCAGAACAATTCTGCATTCATGATATGACTCAGAACGGGCTTCATGTACAGTACGATGCACCTTTACCACACTTGTTCATTTATAAAACTGGTGACTTTAATATTGCAGTTCAAAAGGCAATAATTTTAGATCCAAAGAGCCTCAAAAATAATCACTAAAATAATTCAGTTGTTTTTTCCCAATTGGTGTACTTCTTCTATCAAAGTCTTAGAGAGGCTACCCATGACTTTCACTGTGGTCTGTAAATAAATATTTATTTCTGATGTTTTTCAAAATCCAGTTCATAATTTGCATATGGATAAGCGCAAGGGCACAATGGTTTGCAGAAACCTTCTGATATCCGGGGTGCTGAATACCAGGACTGCTTTGTCTTATTTGCACTTCTTGCCTCTATAATCCCCCACCAGACACTCAGGGGCAAATGTACAAGCCCCTATCGCCATAGGGCTTAGCCTTATTTACAAGGCTGCATGAAGCCACTTAGTGTGGCTTAACGCTGCCTTGTAAATAAGATCCTCTTTCACGCTATGGTTAGCGTGAAAGGGGTGGGCAGCGGGTATTGCGGTGGGTGTTGCACCACAACACCCATTCGTTTTGACACTGCCCCCTATGTACAAGGGCAGCGTAAATAGGAGGGAGTGCCAAAATTAAGACCAGGTAAAACCTGGTCGTAAATTTGCGAAACGAGGGCAAATGCTTTATTTCTCCTCGTTTTTGCTTGTTCCATGTGTGCTGTAAAAAGCAAAATGCCATGGATTGTTTATGTACAGGAAGGTCTCCCTTTCGGTACATAAACAATCTTTAAAAAACAAATTCCATTTTGTAACTTTCATGTATGTTGCATTAAGCAGCACACTTAAGCAGCACACATGAAAGTGACAAAATGGCATTTCAGGATTGTTTATGTGCGGGAAGGGACACCTTCGTAAACATGAACAATCCTCCCCTGCACGCAGACAACCTTGCACTATGGTGCAAGGGTGCCTGCATTTGCGCTACACTGCTAAGTGTAACGCCATTGTATGGGGAAATGCAAGGCTGCACCATATCCTTGTAAATATGGTGCAGCCTTGCGTTCCTGAAGTGGCGGAGTGAGGCATTAAGCCATGGTGACTAACGCCTCACTCCCTCACTGTCTTGTCTCACATTTGCATCCCTGCTTTCTCCAACTCCCACTGTTGTTCTCTATTTCTATTCCTCTTTCTTTCCCTCTTTTGCGTTTTTCCTCTCTCATTTGCTCTTGGTCAAAGTTCATGATGAAATTAAGTGTGAACCCCCAAACGGAGTGTAGGTGAGTCAAACCGGCAACCACAGATCAAATTAAACAGCGCCGAAATGTACTCACTCTCCTTTGGACTTAGGATAGGATTCACAAGTTAAACCATTGGGGTCTATCATCCAATCAATTTCTTTTTTGATTTCATTATGTTTCATGGGACTTTCAAGCAGCTGCTTTTTCCATGTTGAACAAAGATTAAGGATCAAACATCTCAGTTAGCCGGTGCGCAGAATTTGCGTAGTCGCACTACGCAAAACTCAGCAAAACAGTAAAAAATCTCCGCGAGCACGCAAAAAGTTCAGCGAACACACGGAATTGCTTGTTCCGCCCGTTCGCGATGCTTTTTTCCTGTTTGCAAACGCTGTTTGCGTGCTCTGGGAGAAATATGTCGCGAACACACATTTTGAAAGCGCAAACAATCAAAATATTCTGCGAAGCCGCGGATCGATGAATTTTTGGCAATTCCGCGTTCTCCGCAGAACGCAAAATTACCCAAATTCCATAAATTCCGCAAGTGGAACGGAATTTACCACCCAGGCCTAGTTAGTCGATCCTTTGCCCTTTGCTGTGTCTATGCTGCACTGTTTTATGGAAATCATTGATAATCCGTCTAATCCTTGAAAACTATTCTAAAAGTAGGGGAACTCTACCTTGACTGGCTAAATGCAATATCCAAAGCATTTATAAGGGTTGTCGTGTTCCTAGGAATCCACAGGACCTGCGCATTTTGGATGACTAAACGGAGGGCTTGGTGTTACTACCGCTTCCGGACACTCCCACAGGATATGTCAGCCTTAAGACCAGCTAGCTCTACAGTGCCACTACCGCCCCCTGTGTGCTTAATTTGAGCAGGTGCTTTCAGGTGCTTAGCACCGGCACTTCTTTCACAGGGCCGGGGCTACGATTTCTGACCCTGCAGGTGGTGGTCTCAATATTTATTGTTCAAATTCAAAATAAAAAGAATAACATACATTGAATGGTGACTGGCTGGTAAATGTTAATTGACAGGCCAGCATACGCCTGTCCAGGCAGGCATGATTGTGTATCACCATGTTAGTGATGATGTCATCACGCCGATCACAAATCCAAGAAGTCATCGACAAACTATGGCTTGCATTCTATTCACAGAGTCTGCTGCACCCTGCCACTGCCTGAGCCTAAGCCTCCCATTGGATAATTGTAGCTGGGGGCTGGCTCATGACGGAGTTGAGGCAAGGAAGCTGCGAGAGCGCATTTGGAACTTGGGAGTGAGGGCTCTTGAGGAAGAATAAATGAAAATAAGTGTGGACTTTCCACTTGTTGCGCAGCCGAGTAGCATATCCGGCAGGGAGTAATTGTATAAGAAGGGGAGTTTCCCAAAGGTTTTTCTATCTGATGTTGGAAAAAAGAAATCACACTATATAATTTCTTAACATACTAAAGGACTTACAGCAGACAATACTTTTAATATTCCCATATTTCCCAATTCTCACGTTATTGGTAGTGTAGGTGAGATTCATGGAGCAAAATGCACACTATCTACAAAGAAGTTTTTATTAAGTAATTGGAAAAACACTCACTCTTTTAATATACAGCTTGTGTATTAAGCATCATGTGTTCTCACCGACCTTGTATGTTTTCCAGGCTGCATACGTGAATCATGCACGTTCCACCACAGAGGGATTGGTATTCTTATATCTAGAGTAAACTTTGGGGATGAGTATTTGCTTGTTAAGTGCATTTAATACTTTGCACACATATAAAGATGGGTCATTTAGATTTATTATAATATTAAAATATTTATTCATAGGAGACCGTGCTTATGCGAATGGATATTGATGCCATATCTGAATCCAACCACCAGAAATGAGCCCAGGAACAACTGAGCTCCCAAGAGCACACCCTCTGTAATGGAGCGCACATGTGCACTTTTAAAAGGAAGATTTGGGTGTCTTCACAAGAGTAATGGTGCACTCAAATATTGCCAAGACATTTTCTGGGAAATCATTGCAACCGGTGTTATATTGCCTAATGCAGAAATTCAAAGAGAACACCCTAGTGTAGCACCCGAATCTGAGACGAATACTGAGGAGGACGATGCACCACCCCATCTACCACACTATGCATCACAAACTGCTGAAGGCAGAGAACATCGCACAAACATAACAACCCATTACTTTTAAGGGAAGCTAAACAAGTGCACTTCTAACAAGACACAAGATAACAGTTTAGCAAGTAATGGATACACAATAACGTTTATCCTGGTTTCTTAGAACAGAAATTGTTAAGTGTTTTCTCCTAAACACTACAACAATAATTTAACAAAGTTTAGATTCTTCAATTACATTATTTTTTGCAAAGGTCACAAACACACAGGTTATTGCCAGCAAATGCTCTTAAAGCCTTCTTTTCTCTCTCCCATCATTTCTTTTTTCAGTGCCTAGAGCTGTAGCAGTTGCAGAGACATCAGTAACTGCTGCTTTTTCCAGTGTGCCCACACTCATGCATTCTGACACTGAGAGGCTATTGATGCGTGACGCAACTTCACTCCCACTCCACCTAAACCCCCGATTGAAGGGATTTACCTTCTTTGGATATTCTCCAAAGCATGGATTCTTACACAAGCCATCTGCAACATCCCTCCTAAAGTGTCCCATCAAGGCCTGCAGGTTCACCATGTCAATTGACAAAGTGGTAGTCGCCTGTGCCAAGCTGTTATTTTTGCATTTGTCACCCCGAGTGGCATGGGTATGCTCAGACGTGAGTCCCATGCTCTCCACACCACTGGAGTCAAGCTATCCAGGCTGATGAAGGCTGATGAAGGCTGATAGCCAGAAACCGGTCCTAGGATGCTTGATTCCGGTCCAGGAAAGACATGGCTTGGCAGTTCGGGCTGGACTGTTCCCATGAGGCACTGGGTCAAGGCTGATTTGCATATGGCCATGTCTGAACTGGGGTGGTGTGGAGTGCAAAAAAACGATGGATTTAGACCCAGATCTCTGTACTGGGGTGAATGTATGACATTGTTCTACATTCTGTCCATCAACTGTTATTTTTGCAGCTGGTCAACAGACCTGGTGAGGCCACCTGTGCATATTATTTGCTGATGATGTCTGCGTACCATACATAAATTGGTAAAAGATTGGATTTATTTTGAAACGTGCTGCACTGCCAACATTATAACCTCTAAGCACCAACCAAAAGGAGATGTTTCTTTACAATCTGTAGATATTACAAGCACAGCATTTTGCTGTCTGGAAGCACTGCAACAGTGATGAAGAAGCCTACTGCGCCTGTGCGTGTCCCTCATGTGAGAAGTTGGCCTGGTATATGATGCTCACTAGTTCTAGTGATCACCTTGTACCATGCCAAGCAACCCTTATGGTGCAGGTTGTAAAGTCAACCTTATAGACAAGCTATCCTAGGGGTAGCATGGACTAAGCAGTCTTAGGCTAAACTCTGTAAAGGCATGTGAAGCAAGCTGTTTTACCATACACAATCCCTTGAATACCAAATGAAAGGACACCACACAGATATATATTGAAAATATATATGGATTTATTACTACAAATATCCCTGATACTCTTTATGAGCACAGAAGCAAATGCGTTAAAACAAAACACAGTTAAAATACACAAAAGTTGCACAATATGGATGAGCCCTAGGGGCCACCTAAACCATATACTAAGAAAGTGGTATAAGAGATGCCACTTGGACAGGAAATAGGCCTAGGGCCTGGGGAATCGCTGGAGCTGTTCGGGACTAACAGTGAAGAAGTCGGGAAAGGCCCGCGGGACTCGGGTGCAGTGTTTAAAGTGCACGCACTCACCAATGCAAAGTCTATGGTGCGTAAAAAGTACAAAGTTAGTTAGAAAGGAACCTTCCGAGTGACCTAGAAGGATGAAACTTCAGACACAGACACTAGAGGTGTGTACCAGTGTGGGAACACCGGCGGAGCTGAGTTACCTCACCCACAGGAAGCGGGTGCATAGGGTCGAAGTAGTGTCGGGTTTCGTCACGCAGGTCGATGGTGCTTGGAGCTGAAGATGCTGCAGGCGGCTCGATGTGAAGAGTTCCGGTGGATCCAAGGGTGGATCTGAAGAGGTGAAGACCTGAAAGCAGAGGGGACAATGTTCAAAGTCACTAGCCAGTGACTACCGTGGAACCAGATTGGAACCAGGCGATGTCGGGTGCAAACAGGTGTCGAGGTGTAGCTTCTCTCTGCAGCCACGTGGACACGAGGGGTTGAAGACGTCCAGGAGTCGGTCAGGAGCTGTCCCACGCAGGCTTCTCGCTGTTGGCGGTGTCGGCAACTTGATTGAAGCAAACAGGCCTTGGCTAATGCAAGCCATGCAGGAATCGAAAAAGGCTTGTTACTCGGACCAGCAAGGTCAGAGCAGGGGCTCCTTTTTACAGGAGCAAGGGCAAGTCTGGAGCAACCAGACCCACAGTGAAAGTTGTAGGTTTCATCGCCAAGATGGCCACTAGCCGCATGGCAAGTGGACGGGAAGGCGCGTCGAGTGGCACAATGCAAAAGGGCCCCACGCAGATCGTGGAGATGCTGGGGGGCTGATCTTCGGTGCAAAGGCTGCTCGAGGTTGGGGCTTCTCAAACCCCAAAGCACAGCATCGAGGGTGCCTCTGATGCTGCGCAGTCAGCGTTTCGGGGGTCTTCCAAGAGGTCCGGTCCCACGTCTCTCGGTGCCTCCACGGGTCCCTTCTTTGCAGGGACTGTGGATCGGGCTGTGAGAAGTCTGGGAGTCTGGGTCTTGTCAGGCTCTGGGCTCGGGCTCCAGCGGGAGGCGGCGGCAAAGCAGACGTCGAGTTGCTGGTTGGTGCCTGTGTTAACAGGGTGGTCACTCCTTGGCCACAAGGGAGATTCTCTTCCGTCTTCTGAGCAGCAGAATGTCGAAGTCCAGTCTTCTTCTGTATTTCAAGTTGATTCAGCGCCAGGATGCCCGTAGGGTTACAGCGCGCTTTAGAAATGATATAAATAAATAAATAAATAAATTCAGGATGATCTGAAGTCTCAGGACACAGCTCCCACTCTCATTCGAATCTGGGGGGCCGGATCACCTACTAGGTCCCTCCTCTGGGTGGAACCAGGAAGGGGGGTGGTTACACCCCCTTTCCTTTGTCCAGTTTTGCGCCAGGACTGGGGCTGGAAAGCCCCAGCACCGGTTTGAACTGGCCTATGCACAGGGACACCTTGTGTGCCCCAGGCATGTCTGATTCTATTCAGCCCTGTCCAACCCAATACACAAAATCCTGTCTGGGGTGGTGCTAGCACCTCCCCAGGCAGGAAACCCTTTGTCCAAGCTGCCCTCGCTGGAAGGACTCCCAGCAGCAGGAGGTCAGACTTGTGTCTGTGGTGGCAGCATCCATTTTGAGATGCTAAGGCTCTGTTTAACTTTAACCGGGGTTCAGGCTAGGTACATGTCGTATCCCTCTAGAAGGGTGGAATGCTACCCCCGTCGCCAGAACTGGCGAGGGGGTAGTATTCCAATTCGTATGACACCTTACTCGACATGTTTTGATAAAGCCAAACCTAAGATAGCATTTAACCGCGAGGATTATAATGCACTTAAGAGTATATGGTATGGCAATATCATGAAACAGCTAAAGGACATGGTTCCGAAAGCTGCAGACAGGCTCAGCTCATGCCAGAGCACCATCTCACATATTTCCAAGCACTCTGCCTCCAGGATTGATGAGGCCTTCCATAGGAGTGGCTGATAGGAACATATGTGCCCATTTTAGGTTAGGTATAGGCATACTACACCTAAGTAAGGGGTGGTTACACCGACTTACCCCAGCTGAGTGATCAGCCAGTTGTGTCAAATATGGAGGCCAGGCCAGGGGTGGCACAATACATGCTGCAGCCCCTGGTAGGCATTGGAAGCACGTATGCCCTGGGTACCTGGGTACACTGTTACAGGGGCCAATAAGGTGTGCCAATTCCAATTGTGTATGTACCTAAGGTACATGGAGTCCATTTTAAGGAGAGAGCAATTAGCCTTGGGCCCTGGATAGCAGGATCCCAGGCCAACTAAAGTAAAAAACCAGCTAAACACCAGGCAAAAAGTTTGGGGGTAACCATAGTCAGATATCCACCTTCCTACATAACCCCCCCCCCCAAACGAAAGGAGATAAGGCTATCCTTGACCAGGTAAGCCTATATTGCCTAAGTGGCCATATAAGGAAGTACCAGCTCTGGCTTGGTTACCCCCTGTCTCATGGTCCACTAAGCAATCCCTCACCCTAAGGGTATCTGAGGGTCTCCACCATAGGGAATCTCTACCTGTGGTGTGTCTTTGCAAAGTTAAAGGCTGGTGTTGGGATGGAGTACTGAAGTGAGATTCCTCTATAGGACTCAGCTTCCTCCAATCACTCTCCACCATGTGTGCCTTTCTTTCTTTGACTGAGTTGCACTGTGCTCTCAGGGTCAACCTCTGGCTACCTAAAGCTGGAGGCTGGGTCCCTCTTGTTGGCTTACTGGAGGGACAGGTCAGGTTTGGGGCCTTGGGGTCCCAGGTTTGGCTGTGCCCAACAGAATCCATCTGTGGGAGGTCCCTAACTACTTTTAAGGGGGCTCCCTCAGGAGTTTGTAAAGTTTTCACCTCACTAGGGCTACTAGTTTTGGTGCCCCTAATCTGATGATGGGGGTGCTTTATTTGACAGGGGCCCTTTGGGGCTCACTGTCCTTCTTGTCCTCTGCAGCCCTGGGCTGAGCAAGGCAAGGTAGAGAGGGGCAGAATACCTGCTCCAGACTGGTTCCCACCTGAGAAGGGTCCACTGTCATCAGAGGCTCTGTCAGGCCAGGCCTAACAACCTCTGGGACAGTTCCTTCATCAGGGGTAAGATCAGTTCCCTGAGGAGGCTGATCCTTTCCTAAAGTCTGGTGGGAGGGAGATTTCTCTTCCTCCTCAATGCTCTCTGTTTGTGTGGAGTGATCCATCTTTTCAGGCTTCATAACACATGTATCAGTTTGAGTTTGGGCTGTGGCCATCACAGCCCCACCAACCTTTTCAGGAGGAGACTCAGTTTGGGTATGGGCTGTTACCATCACAGCCCTGCTAATCTTTTCAGGAGGGAAGTTAGCTAAAGATGGGGCTGAGGTTTGCTCAGCCCTACCAACCTTTTCAGGAAGGACATCTTGGATTAGGGCTGTAGCCATCACAGCCCCACTGACCTTTCCATGGAGATTTACCATTCTAGAATGGGTTTGTTGTTCAACCTCAGCCCAGGCTGAGATTTCTAAATCATTCCCCAGTAGACAATCTACAGGGAAGTTTGGGGACACTGCCACTCTCTATGGGCCAGTGACTCCTCCCCAGCTGAGATTTACCACTGCCATGGGATGATTTTTCTGAACTCCATCAATGTTTGTCACCTGATATCTGGCATCAGGTAAAAGTTGCCTTGAGGGGACTAGACATTCAGCCACCATGGTGATGCTAGCCCCTGTGTCTCTAAAGGCCTCAACTTTCAAGCCATTGATGAGGGGTTCTTGTCTATACTTGCTCAAAGTGTTTGGGCAGGTAATGAAATTGGCAAACCCCATGCCAGTCTCATAGACAAGAGTATCTGAGGTAGGGGACCTGGTTAGGCCAGAGTCCACCTGTCCACCAAAAGTAAACCCACCCAGATTCCTGGGTGTGCTCCCACTTCCTGGGGGATTACTGCTGACAGTAACAGGAGGTGTTGGAGCTGGCTTTGGAGGTATATTCTCTTTATTGCCATTCTTGGGACAACAGCTGTCTGTTTTGTAATGCCCAACCTGTTTACAGACATGACAATAAGGCTTTTTCTGGGTTGAAGAAGTGTCTTGGGACCCACCCCAATCCTTGGAGTTTTGGGGCCCTGGGGAAGTCTTTTCCTTACTTTTATCCCCACCCTTCTCTTGAGGCTTGGTAGTCTCTTTCTTTTGGTCACCACCCTGGTTCTTAGGCCTGATCCTGGTTCTGACCCATTTGTCTGCCCTCCTACCCAATTCTTGTGGGGAGGTCAGATCAGAGTCAACCAGGTGCTGATGTAGAAGCTGATTTTGACAATTACTTAAGATTTGCTCTCTCATAATTAAATTATACAATCCTGTATAGTCAGTAACCTTACTTCCCAGCAACCAGCCCTCCAGAGCCTTAGTGGCACATTCAACAAATTCAGACCAGTCCTGAGTCTGTGTCTTCTGGGTGTCTCTGAACATTAACCTGTACGGTTCAGTGGTTAAGCCTAACCCATCAATAAGAGCACTCTTCAGGACCAGGTAGTTTCTAGAATCCCCATCACTAACTGTGAGGAGTCTGTCTCGGCCTCTACCTTCAAAGGAGAGCCACAAGATTGCTGCCCACTGCTCCTGAGGGACCTGCTGTACTTTGCAAGCTCTCTCAAGTGCATTCATCCACTTGTGGATATCATCCCCAACTTTGTAGGGGGGCACAATCTTACTCAGGTTTCTATTGTCATAGGACCTGTCTTTATCCTTAGGGATAGTGCTGCCACCAGTGGAGTCTAATCCACTCTCTCTAGGCTGCCTTGCTCTAGCAAGTTTCTCTTTGGCCAGGGCAACCTCTAACTCTTGCCTCTGGATCCTAAGTTCAGCCTCTCTCATTTTGGCCTCATGTTCCCTTCTCTGAGGGCTAGTCAACTCCCTTCTGGAGTTGCCATGAGAACCTCTAGAAACATGGGAAGTATTGGACTCACCTGAGTGATTCCTCCTCCTCCTATGCTCCTGGTTAAGTCCATTTGGGGGTCTGAATGGGTTGGACCCACCTTCAGTCCCAAATAAGCTTAGGTTAGCCTGGTTAAGCCTGCTGACTAACACCTGGCTATCTCTATCATCATCAGAATTACTTTCTTCTACCTCCTCCCCTCTTCTTCTTCCTCAGGCTGAGTATTCCCAGTGGTCTGGTTTTCCTCATCTGTCTGGATGACAGGGGCAGGGGCATCAGGGTTATCATCTTCAGTGGGAGATCCTCCATCTCCAGTCCCTGAGGGGCCTGGTTTGGAGTTCCTTAGAGCTTCAGACTGGTCTAACAGCTCTCTGAGGTGTCCTGCTATAGGAGAAGGACCTGTTTTGATTCCTCTCATGGAACACAGTTGCCTCAGTTCCTTAAATGGAAAGGTAGCAAATTTGGATGGTGCCCTTGGAGGGTCACTCTCAACAGAGATGGGTCCAGTGGATCCCTCTGCTCCAGACATTGCTCTAGTGTGGTGGATGTGTTGCAATCTACCTACACTGGTGTTTTCCTACAAAACCTATCTAGTAGTTGTAGTCAGGGTGTGCTACTCCCTATCCTCTACAACAAATATGTTCAGTAGAACTTAAGTATATCTAGTCTTGTTTTAGTGTACCTATCAGGTACCTGTATGATCTTTCAAATGATATTTTCAAAGATTGTAATGGTAAAACAACAGCAAGCTCAAATCCCAATCCGCTGCTCACCAATGTGAGAAGTTGGCCTGGTATATGATGCTCACTAGTTCTAGTGATCACCTTGTACCATGCCAAGCAACCCTTATGGTGCAGGTTGTAAAGTCAACCTTATAGACAAGCTATCCTAGGGGTAGCATGGACTAAGCAGTCTTAGGCTAAACTCTGTAAAGGCATGTGAAGCAAGCTGTTTTACCATACACAATCCCTTGAATACCAAATGAAAGGACACCACACAGATATATATTGAAAATATATATGGATTTATTACTACAAATATCCCTGATACTCTTTATGAGCACAGAAGCAAATGCGTTAAAACAAAACACAGTTAAAATACACAAAAGTTGCACAATATGGATGAGCCCTAGGGGCCACCTAAACCATATACTAAGAAAGTGGTATAAGAGATGCCACTTGGACAGGAAATAGGCCTAGGGCCTGGGGAATCGCTGGAGCTGTTCGGGACTAACAGTGAAGAAGTCGGGAAAGGCCCGCGGGACTCGGGTGCAGTGTTTAAAGTGCACGCACTCACCAATGCAAAGTCTATGGTGCATAAAAAGTACAAAGTTAGTTAGAAAGGAACCTTCCGAGTGACCTAGAAGGATGAAACTTCAGACACAGACACTAGAGGTGTGTACCAGTGTGGGAACACCGGCGGAGCTGAGTTACCTCACCCACAGGAAGCGGGTGCATAGGGTCGAAGTAGTGTCGGGTTTCGTCACGCAGGTCGATGGTGCTTGGAGCTGAAGATGCTGCAGGCGGCTCGATGTGAAGAGTTCCGGTGGATCCAAGGGTGGATCTGAAGAGGTGAAGACCTGAAAGCAGAGGGGACAATGTTCAAAGTCACTAGCCAGTGACTACCGTGGAACCAGATTGGAACCAGGCGATGTCGGGTGCAAAGAGGCGTCGAGGTGTAGCTTCTCTCTGCAGCCACGTGGACACGAGGGGTCGAAGAGGTCCAGGAGTCGGTCACGAGCTGTCCCACGCAGGCTCCTCGCTGTTGGCGGTGTCGGCAACTTGATTGAAGCAAACAGGCCTTGGCTAATGCAAGCCACGCAGGAATCAAAAAAGGCTTGTTACTCGGACCAGCAAGGTCAGAGCAGGGGCTCCCTTTTACAGGAGCAAGGGCAAGTCTGGAGCAATCAGACCCGCAGTGAAAGTCATAGGTTTCGTCGCCAAGATGGCCACTAGCCGCGTGGCAAGTGGACGGGAAGGCGCATCGAGTGGCACAATGCAAAAGGGCCCTACGCAAATCGTGGAGATGCTGGGGGGCTGATCTTCGGTGCAAGGGCTGCTCGAGGTTGAGGCTTCTCAAACCCCAAAGCACAGCATCGAGGGTGCCTCTGATGCTGCGCAGTCAGCGTTTCGGGGGTCTTCCAAGAGGTCCGGTCCCACGTCTCTCGGTGCCTCCACGGGTCCCTTCTTTGCAGGGACTGTGGATCGGGCTGTGAGAAGTCTGGGAGTCTGGGTCTTGTCAGGCTCTGGGCTCGGGCTCCGGCGGGAGGCAGCGGCAAAGCAGACGTCGAGTTGCTGGTTGGTGCCTGTGTTCACAGGGTGGTCACTCCTTGGCCACAAGGGAGATTCTCTTCCGTCTTCTGAGCAGCAGAATGTCGAAGTCCAGTCTTCTTCAGTATTTCAAGTTGATTCAGGATGATCTGAAGTCTCAGGACACAGCTCCCACTCTTATTCGAATCTGGGGGGCCGGATCACCTACTAGGTCCCTCCTCTGGGTGGAACCAGGAAGGGGGGTGGTTACACCCCCTTTCCTTTGTCCAGTTTCGCGCCAGGACTGGGGCTGGAAAGCCCCAGCACCGGTTTGAACTGTCCTATGCACAGGGACACCTTGTGTGCCCCAGGCATGTCTGATTCTATTCAGCCCTGTCCTACCCAATACACAAAATCCTGTCTGGGGTGGTGCTAGCATCTCCCCAGGCAGGAAACCCTTTGTCCAAGCTACCCTCGCTGGAAGGACTCCCAGCAGCAGAAGGTCAGACTTGTGTCTGTGGTGGCAGCATCCATTTTGAGATGCTAAGGCTCTGTTTAACTTTAACCGGGGTTCAGGCTAGGTACATGTCGTATCCCTCTAGAAGGGTGGAATGCTACCCCCGTCGCCAGAACTGGCGAGGAGGTAGTATTCCAATTCGTATGACACCTTACTCGACATGTTTTGATAAAGCCAAACCTAAGATAGCATTTAACCGCGAGGATTATAATGCACTTAAGAGTATATGGTATGGCAATATCATGAAACAGCTAAAGGACATGGTTCCGAAAGCTGCAGACAGGCTCAGCTCATGCCAGAGCACCATCTCACATATTTCCAAGCACTCTGCCTCCAGGATTGATGAGGCCTTCCATAGGAGTGGCTGATAGGAACATATGTGCCCATTTTAGGTTAGGTATAGGCATACTACACCTAAGTAAGGGGTGGTTACACCGACTTACCCCAGCTGAGTGATCAGCCAGTTGTGTCAAATATGGAGGCCAGGCCAGGGGTGGCACAATACATGCTGCAGCCCCTGGTAGGCCTTGGAAGCACCTATGCCCTGGGTACCTGGGTACACTGTTACAGGGGCCAATAAGGTGTGCCAATTCCAATTGTGTATGTACCTAAGGTACATGGAGTCCATTTTAAGGAGAGAGCAATTAGCCTGGGGCCCTGGATAGCAGGATCCCAGGCCAACTAAAGTCAAAAACCAGCTAAACACCAGGCAAAAAGTTTGGGGGTAACCATAGTCAGATATCCACCTTCCTACACCTCACACCAGGTTCTGGTGTGTTCCTGGCTGGTGTAGGCCCTTCTGAGCCCCTGGATACATCTGGCAGTAGAGAGACTGTTGGTCTGCGTCGCGATGGCACAGGTGGTGTTGGGATTATTAGCTTCCTCCATGTCGGACGGACTGTCTTGAGTGGGCTCTTGTTCCGACCCCTGCCCTCTCTGAGATAGTACATCTGTGATGAATACATATGTATGTGACTATGATGAACTTAAAAGCAGAAGGTATTTGTTGCGCAACTTTATATTTAACTTTTCTATAATTACTACGTAAGTTCTAAAGTGTTTTCTTTGACTTGTTTGAGTGTGTATTTCTCTGTCATATAAAGCAGAATTGATTGGGGCAAGTCCACTATAGTGTATGTACTACAGCTCCCATAATGCACCAAGTAGTTAAAAACAAGAATTATTCTGGAATGGTTTTCTAAAGGACAGTCTGTTGAATATGTAAACAATTGCTAACTACAGAGTTAATCTTCCCCGTAGTGTTTTAACACTTACTTTAGATGTAGTTGGTGGGTTAAATGTGTTTCTGTTTGGTAGGGCCATATGTATGAAGGTACTGATTTGCGATTCTGAAATAGCGATTTTTAAGAAATCGCTACTTCAGAATCGCAAATTGGTATGTATGTACAAATTTGCTTTTTTTAGCGAATTCTTAGTATTCCTTAATTGCGATTAGCAAATTGTGAATCGCAATTAAGGAATACTTTCCCATTCATTTCTATGGGCCAGGAGGTCCACAGGAATGAATGGGAAGGTATTCTCAATTTTGCGATTCACAATTTGAAAATCGCAAATTGAGAATAATTTCAAGGGTGCAGGGGTGTCCAAAGGACACCCAGTTGTACCCCTGAAATATGTATGGGTGCACATGTGGCACACATACATGCCCTAAGGGCATGTATGTGCATCACATGGCACTTTGAAAAATGCTGAAATGTGAATTTTACAAGGAAATCGCAACTTACCACCAACTAGAAGTTGGTGGTAATTTGCGATTCCTTAAGGGGATTTTGCAAATTTTTTGGGCTTCATACATTGCATTTAAGGAATCGCAAAATTTGCGATTCCTTAAATGCAATTGCAAAATAAGGAATCACAAATTTTGCGATTCCTTATTTTGCACCAAATTTTACTTCATACATATCATTTTGCTAATTCGCATTCGCAAAGTGCGAATTTGCTTCATATATATGGCCCTGTGTCCCACAATATTCTCAAAGTTTACTTAATGAGGCATTCTTTAGGATTCTGTTGCGGCTGGTTTGAGCGTCCCCAACCTGTTGCACGTCTCACGCAGATGATTAGTAACCTTTTCCTTTATCCTGGAACATAGATCGTTTCCTGTTACCCTCAACAGCACGGTGTCACAACGAATGAAAACATGTTTTCCCAGGTCCCCTCCAAATTGTCTTTTTTGGGGAGTCTTAAACATTCGGTAAATTTTTCACAAAAAAGCTCTGCATTGCAAGTCACCGATATTCTGTCAGCACCTCCAGCTCCTTCTCCCTTAGTATAAAAAGGGGAAGTGTCATTATGGTACATAACAGATCTCATTACAAATCAGCCACTATCACAATTTGCGATGGATCTTCGTACATCTGGCCCAGTGTTACGTGAATTCCTTAAAAACCACGGATGCATTGCTAATTCACTTGAAGCAAAACCTCAGCACGCTGAATTCAAACATCAGTGGCAGCACATGCCTTGAGCTGATCTTGTGTTAATGCACTGCAGGCTTTAATAAAACAGGTAAAACAGGGCGTGAGCACTGAACTTGCTCATTCTTTTCAAGTATCAGGGGGCAGAGTGCAGCAGCGGGACTTGATACTACACTTGGGTAATAATGAATGTGAGCCCAATGGGGAGTAAAATATAGCCCACAATTTCAACTCTGATGTTATCAGATGTGCAGTATTCTTTAAACCACACTGACGTGGAACTCATTTTATCATCACTTTTGACGTCTTTTCTTGACATGGTCATAATGAGGTCAGGTTTTTCTGACAGATGCCTGAGGGTTTTTATATTTCTGTAGTTTAATTACTAATATATAATTTACTAGAGGGACGTAGGGTTTCAATTGCTATATGTATTAACATTTCAGCCAACGTACTCCGATTTGATGATGGTCTGCTCCACCATATTTTTGATACGATATTCTTGTATGTTGATGTTGTAGTTCTCAATATTCTGTCATACAACCCTTAGTCCACTTCACAGAAATAGGTCCTTTTTTATCTCAATTAAGTATTGTAAACGTTTAAAAACACAGATTGAAGGGATACATAGTCCTATTTAGCTTAAACATTAAGAGGCGTATTCAGAGGTTAAGAGAGTGGGACATTCGCCATAAAGTGTCATATGTCAACCATATTCAGAGTGATATTGGCATCAATGCACTCTTAATATGGGTGACCGGAGAGACACAACTATTTGGCTGATATCCCATAACCACCCCGTTCAAATACGGCCTCTTGTTACTCATGTATGCTAGGCTAGATGTGCAAGTTTTATTCACATGATAAGGGCTGTTCTTTTCTGTCCATGGATCTATTGTATTCCTCCTCTGACTACACAGCCATTCTTCACTACCCTAAACTTGTATACGACTTGTAAAAGTAACTGTACCTTTTCTTTGTAAAGCCCCCTGGTTTCTATAAAAGCAAATGTGAGAAGCAGGCTTGGTTTATGGTGCACGCTTATGAAAGTGTGCACACTGCCCAATTCAGACAACCCTTATGGTGATTGTAGTGGTCTTAGACAGCCTTAGAAGCTCTCTAAGCGGTAGCTGTGGAGAATAGCCTTAAGGCTTAGTTCAGAAGGAGTGTAGAGCAGCTTGTTTTACCAGAGCATAATCTTATTGATATAGATTAAGTGAAAAAGAACCACAGAGTGTATGTATAAAAAATATGTATTTATTATAAGACACTCTCTAACACATACAGGTATCTCCTAGCCGGAGATATACACAATGCACACAATACTTTTCAATAGAAACAGGTAAGTAGCACAAATACATGGTGTCCACAAGGGGGAGACTGAACCATATACTAAAATAGTGGTATGTGAAACACGAGTCAAGACTACACCCAGGAGATGTAGGAGGGACGTGGACCCAAGGAACCACCCGAGGTAAGTAACCAGGAACCCCACGGAGGCCGTCTGCTGAGTGGGAACACAGACAAGTTCTCAATACAAGTCAATGGGTATGTCGCGGTTGCAATTTTAAAGAAGAAGAACCCTTCTCAGTGGACCCTGAAGAAACCCTGTGGATGACAGAAAGTTGGAGAGCCACCCCACCCGTGGATACCCAAGGAACCAGGATCCCTACACCAGGGAAGCCGGGTAAATAGGTGTGAAGCGGTGTCAGAAACTGCCATCGTACTCAATTGAGGACTTCAGGAAGATGCTGCGGCTGAAGAAGGTGAAAGTGTAAGGTGGAACCCAAAGGTGGATTAAAGGTGAGAAAAAACTGCAAGCAGAGGGGACAGAGTCTATGTCACCTGGAAGTGACCAGGTAGCAGGAAGATGCATGCCCACCGTACTTGAGTGTTACAGGAGAGCTAACGATGACCTTGGAGCTGCAGCTGTGAGGACCAGGCACCGTTCACGAGCTGTCTAATGTTGGATGTCGAGAGTTGCGGGGTCGGTGTCTGGCCGGAGCACGAAAAAGCCTTGGCAACTGCAAATAACGTGGAAAGCAAAGAAGGTGCAGTGTCAGGACTAGGAAGGTCCACATGACTCACCACAAGCCGGGAGTCAAAGCAGGCCCGAGCAATCAGGGGAGCCCACTGAAATCAAAGAAAACCCTCAAGAGGACCCACAGGCCGAAGGCACTGGAGTCGCAAGAGGACCTCGAATAGCTCACCAAAGATGGCAAGCCCACGATGCAAGTGATGCAGTGAGGATGAAAATCTTCCCCACAGGAGGGGCTTGAAGTTGGGGCTCTACTTGAAGCCCAAAGATCTTGGGAGAAGGCAGAGAATAAGCCTTTGCAACAGTAAGTTGATGCTTTGCACAGAGGTTCGGTTCCTGCGGCTCCAAAGAGGGATACTGGCCTCAAACTTGGTGAGAGGACAGGGCAGGCCTCGAGGGATGTAAAGAACCACCACCTGTGGTGCTGAGCCTTACGGAATCCGTGGGAGCCCAGGATCAGCAGACCGGTTAGCTTAGTTGCAGTGCCTACAGATGCAGGGAAGTGACTCCTTCACTTCAAGGGAGATTCCTTCAGTTGTATTGGATGTCCACAGGCCTTGGAAGGTTCCTGTATGGGGCACAGGCACAGACGTTGCAGTAGACGAGCAGGGCAACGAGACCAGGAGCAGCAGGAGTCTTCCCAGTTGCAGTCCTGATGCCCAGAGCGAAGTCCAGCAAAGTCCAGAGTACCCAAACGGTTGAAGAAGTGGTACCTTGAAATTAATCTTGTCCCACAACGAATCTAGGGACCCACCCTCAGGTAAGCCCTTAAGAAAGGGTTGGGATGATTCAGGGGTCCCTCCCAGGGGCGGGGTCAAACAGTGGTGAGGATACTCCAATGTACTTTATCCAGTTACACATTGGAGTGGGAGCCAAAAGTTCCCTGAGCTGGTTTGAACTGGACTATGCAAGGAGGGCATAAAATCTGCCCTTTAAGCAGACTGAGTTGCGCCGGCAAACACTCCCACCAGCGCCAATACACTAAACCCTGTCTGGGAGGTGGCCACATCTCCCTGTGACAGGATACCTATTGTTCTGCTTTCCCCTGCTCGAGTTTGACTCAGCAGCAGGAGTGCAGAATCGTGTCTCTGGTCAGCAGCAGCCATGTTGTGCTGTCCGAGTCTAGAAAACTGGTACCGGGAGTACTGAGGGCTTCCCGGAGGAGCTTTACAGTGCATGGAATCATATCTCCCACACCGTTTATGGTGTGGGGGTATTATTCCAGCATGTTTGATACCACATATCACAGGGTTCGTTACAGCCAGTTTAGAGATGGTTATTATGCAATGACGCATGGGCACTCTATGTATCGTAATGGCTGATGCACTTACAACCCGGGAGAATAGACTCCGGACGTTGCAGCGGTGTCCTGTTCATGCATGGGCACGCTCACACTTAGAACCGAGCACCCTGCCTTCAGGATTGAAAGGCTTGCTTTAGGGGTGACTTATAGGTTTTAAATGCAGCAACCTTAGATATATGGAAACCTATATCTGTTGTAAGTGGTGCTAGCTCCATCTTACACAGGCTGCAATGGCAGACCTGTAGTTACAGTTTAAGTGGTCTCTCATTGGTGGCATTATACATGCCTCAGGGCATAGGTACACCAGGGGTCCCCCATTGGCTGAGTACCTCAGTATCATATACTAGGGACTGATGAGGTCACACCAGTATCCAATCTGGGATGTACCCAAGTACCTACAGAACCAATTTTAGGGGGAAAGCACGGATACTGGGGTCCTGAATAGCAGAATCCCAGTCAGACTAGTCAGAAACAGCATAGCACCAGGCAGAAAGTGGGGGTAACCATAAAAGCAGATCCTACTTTCCTACAGCTAAAATTTCTTAATTCAACTTCTGCTAACTTCAGCTCCCAGAAATCAGCTACTTCCTCAAATATCTGTGATTGTATCATTGTCTTTTAGCCCATATTGTGCTCTGCTGAATTTGAAAACTTTCACTCTATACAGATACCATATACATACATACGCTCATACAAACCTATATCCATCCATACCTGTGCTTTTCTATTATCCATACACTGAAGGTGATCCTAATCAGTGTGTGACCTGTTATGCAGGGCAAATGTTATAGGAAAGGGAAATGAGTTTAAAGTAACAAGATTAGCAGATTACAAATAGCACAAGAGCAAGGATAGTAAACCAAAACAATTTTATGTCTATTTATTAAGAATGGCAACTGGAAGAGGGAGGTTTTCAGATTACATTGAAATGAGCGATCAGCATCCTCTTCTCTCTACTGACATGAGCAATTTCTGGAGGAGTGTGGCCAGAACTACAGATTGTTTAAGCTCTGCTTCATTTATCGTAGAATCCGGGAACAAGAAGTTCCCTGGGTTAGATACATTCTGTTAATAGGTTTCAGTGTGTGGTCTGTGCTTTCAGATATGAGGACTAAGAGTTGTGATGGACATAATGGATAATGTATTACATGTTGAAATTGAACCTAAGACCAACTGGAAGTCAATGTGTGTAAGTAAAAATGGACTTGGCAAAGCAAGACATCATGAGACTGGAGATCATTCTTTGGGCTTTGTTTTGGATTTTTTGGAGCTTCAAGGTGTGATTCAAAGCGAAGTTATTAATTCTTCCTGTAGCATCACCTCATAAATCACACTCACCCTTCCACCATAAAAATGGATCACTGAAATAATATTGAAAACAACAATAGGAGTCCGCCTCCCCCCGTTCAGATCGGAGGCCACCGAAGTCATCTGCGGCGTTCCTCAAGGCTCCTCGCTCAGCCCAACACTCTTCAACGTATACATGAGCCCCCTCGCAGCCATCGCACGCCAGCACAACCTCAACATCATCTCCTACGCCGACGACACCCAGCTGATCCTCTCCCTCACCAACGACCCCACCACCGCCAGAGCCAACCTGCACGAAGGGATGACAGACGTATCCAAATGGATGTCGAACAGCCGCCTGAAACTGAACTCGGACAAGACGGAAGTCCTCATCCTGGGATCCTCACCCTCTGCCTGGGACGACTCCTGGTGGCCCCCCGCCCTGGGCAGCGCACCCAAACCAACAGACCACGCACGCAACCTGGGCTTCATCCTGGACTCCTCCCTCTCCATGACCATACAAGTCAACGCCGTCTCCTCGTCGTGCTTCAACATCCTGCGCATGCTACGTAAGATCTTCCGATGGATCCCCACCGAGACCAGGAAGACGGTCACCCAGGCCCTCGTCACCAGCCGTCTGGACTACGGCAACTCCCTCTACGCCGGAACCACCGCCAAACTCCAGAAGAGACTCCAGCGGATCTAGAACACCTCAGCACGACTCATCCTGGACATCCCCCGCCGAAGCCACATCTCCGGACACCTGAGAGACCTGCACTGGCTCCCGGTCAACAAGAGAATCACCTTCCGGCTCCTCACCCTTGCACACAAAGCCCTACACAACCAAGGCCCAGGATACCTCAACAGCCGCCTCAACTTCTACGCTCCCAAACGCCAGCTTCGATCGACCAGCCATGCCCTCGCCGCCGTCCCCCGCATCCGAAGAGCCACAACAGGAGGAAGGTCCTTCTCCTACCTGGCCGCCAAGACCTGGAACTCCCTTCCGACCCACCTCCGCCTGACCCAAGACCACCTCGCCTTCAGGAAGCAGCTCGAGACCTGGCTGTTCGAGCAGTAGCGGACCCCCTCCCCCCAGCACCTTGAGACCCTCCGGGTGAGTAGTGCGCTATACAAATGCTTTGATTGATTGATTGATTGAATAATGTGAAACAAAAATATTGAGTCATAATAAGTGCAAAAATATCTAAAAAAAATATCATTATTTAGTATATCTATCTATCAATATATATATATATATATATATATATATATATATATATATATATATATATATATATATCACAACAGCAGTCTTCCACAACGCCGCCACCCAGAAAGCAGGGACAGGAAAGACCACGCAAGTCCAAACGTATTATCGGCAAAGATTTATTTAAAAGAGAGTTACCAAATCTATATATATATATAGTCATGGAAAAGGACGTTATAGTAAGGCCAACATTTTATCCGTGCAAAACCAGAGAAATCATGCTGTTATAGTTAGCTGAGTTAACTATAACTCACACCCCCACAATGCACTGCTTATGACCTCACATATTACATCACTCATAACACGGTCAGTGACAAGACTGATAACATTACTGTTGGCATCTCAAATGACATCACTGATGGCATCAGTGAATACATTATCCAGTGACTGTGAGTATTTTTTAACAGTGTATGAGTGTTAAATATATATATACCAAAGTGTATTGGTGAATCAGTGGCTCTATGAGTGACTGTATGGATAACTCAGTGGGTGCGTGACTGTGTAAGTGAGTGATTAGGTGTCTCAGTGAATGTATGGGTGAGTAACTGGTTGTGTAAATGTGTATATCAGTCTGTCAGTTGATGTCCAAGTGGGTGTATGAGTGTGTTAATGGGTTTGTGAATGGCTATATGGCTGATTGATTGGTTGTCTGACTACGTCTATTGCTGTCTGTGTTTGTGGATGAGGAGGTGTGTGGCTGCCAGTATGGATCAGTGAGTGGGTGAGTCAGTGGCTGTATGGGTACTGCTGCATGTGTGAGAAATTGTATGGGTGAGTGAGTGTCTGTATGGCTGTGTCAGTGATTGAGTGCATGTGTCATTCTGGGTGAGTAACTGAGTATGTGAAAGGCAGTATACATGAGTGACCGGGTATATGAATGACTATGTATGAGTGAGTGAATGTGAGAGTGGCTATATAGATGAGTGCATGCTTCTGTCAGTGAATGTATAGCTGAGGGAGTATGTGTTACTATTTGTAGGAGTAAGTAAGTAGGTGGGTGTGTAACTGTGAGGGTGAGTAAGTGGCTGTATGATTGACTGTATGGGTGAGTGTCTAGGTGTGTGAGTAGTTCTATGGGCGATTCACTCAGTGTGTGAGCACCTGTATGGCTGTATGAGTGGATATGTCAATGGATGTGTTAGTGAGTGAGTTGGTCTATGAGTGGCAGTATGGATGAACAAGTGGATGTGTGTATAGATCAATGAGTGGGTGGGTAAGTACTGGTATGGATCGGTGAATGGGTTTGTGAATGGTTGTGTGTGAGTGGCAGTGGATATATAAAATATTCTATAGGGCTATGAGGGGGGTGTCAGAGATTCTATGCATGATGTAATCATCACTGATGTCATGAGTGATTTCATTTGAGAGCTCATCAGTGATATCATGAGTGATGTAATATGTGTGGTCATAAGCAGTGCATTGCTGGGGTGCGAGTTATAGTTAGCTCAGCTAACTATAATGGCTGAATTTCTCTGGTATCTAGCTGTGTGGGGCTTACTGGAGGTACCAGGAGGGCTAGTTAGCCCCCAGGGACCCTCAACAGGCAAAGGGACTTCAACCTCCAAATAGTAGTACACCAGGAGGGGCGTTTGAAGAGTGGTGTAAAGAGGGGTGGGACTTCAACCACATCTCAGCAATCTCACTGTATGGGGCTTACTGGAGGTACCAGGTGTGCTAGTTGGTCCCTAAAGACCCTCAGCAGTGAGGGGGACTTTATCCCCCAACCAAGAGTGCACCAGGAGGCGTGTTTGCAGAGTAGTAGGGAAAGGGGGCGGGGCCACCGGCGAATTGCAGACTTCCTTTTTTTTGGATTTTAGGAAGGTGGGCTGTGTGCCCCTCCTTCCCTTTTATCCGGTTTTGGTCCCGGGGACTCCATCCCACAGGGCTAGGCCTATGCTCCTATTTTAATACAAAAGGGGAGGGGGTCGTGTGGCTTCCCTCCCCAGGCTGATTTCAACCCCGGGGACCCCATCCCCAAGGCCCAACCAAAAGAAATCTATATTTTTAAGGAAAGTGGGCCAAGCAGCCCCCCATGCCTAGGTCATTTTTAACCCCGGAAACCCCATCCACCGGGGCCAGGCCATTTCTTTTTTTTTTTATATTTTATTTTAAGGGCGGAGGGGCCGCGCAAACATGCAGCTTCCTCTGCCCAAAAGCAATTCTGCTTTGCTTCATGGAAGCTAGATAATTTTTAAAGAAGTACTTCTGCCAAGCCATAACAAACGGCAATGTCCTAGGGGTGGGCACCCCGGTACATTGCTTGATACAACTCTGGGGGGTGGCAATCCCAAGGGCCATGGTGGGCTCCTGGAGGGGGGCCACATGACCCCCCTCCCACCTATATTGTAGCCCTGGGTAGGTGGTGGTCCTGGGGGCTGGGGAGCTGTAACAGACCCTTGCCTTTACTTAATTTGTGCCCCAGGGAGCTGGAGGTCCCCGGGGAAGTGGGGGTTGCAGGCCCCCTGTATTACATACAATTAGCCCTGTGGAGGTGGTGGCATCATTTGAATTTAGCTCCGAGGAGGTGGCGGTCCCCGGGGCTGCAGGGAGGCCATGTGCCACCCCGCATTCAAAATAATTAGCCCCTGGGAGGTGGCTGTCCCCGGGGCTTCATATGGGGGCAGGAGCCCCACCTCAAATTCATTTAATAAACATAGACCAAGGAAAGTTTAGATCCCGGGAGCTGCAGAGACCCATGCAGGGCACCTCATCACATTTTTAAATTGTCCCCGGGACCTCGCCCACCTGGGGGTTTGAAGGAAACAAAGCACGGGAGCCCGCACTTTGTTTTAAAAAAAGAATTTGGCTGAATTCACGGAGCAAACGTGAATACCGCTGAATTTGTTTTTTTATATGTTTTTGGGGTCCTGGGGGTCCCTGTGGGATGCCCTGAACAGGCATAGGGTGTAAGGGTATTTCTACCCTGACCCCTTTTCTTGATTTTTAACATTTATTAACCTTTTTTTCTTGTGACTCGGTTCAACTGAGTAACAAGATGGCTGCCAACACTTCCTGGTTTGAGGTGTTGGCAGCCAATCAGATTGCAGGCTTGAGATATTTACATTTATCAGGAGCTACTGAACGGATTTACACCATTCAACAAAAGAGTGCACTCTGGACCAAGAGCTACCTTTCTGCCAAATTTGGTGTAATTCCGTTCAACAGTTCAGGCTGTAGCTACATCAACAGTTTCCTATGGAAATTAACATAAAGAAAAAGCGTTATGGGACCCGCCTCCTTGTTCTCAGCCTCGACTTGACAAATCACCTTGACACTTTCAACACACAGCAGCTGGCCTAACCGCTCCATTAGTTTTGAAAATTTCACAAAGATTCTTCAAACAACGCCAAAGACATTGGCAAATCAACAAAATGCTTTTCCTATGGAAACTAGGTCCTTACTATAACTACTCACTGGTAACCCCCAGTAGGCAATATATATATATATATATATATATATATATATATATATATATATATATATATATATATATATATATATATATATATATATATATGTATATATATTACCTACTGGCGGTCGCCAGTAGGTATATATAGTTAGGATTTTTTCTCTATGGGATTTTTGAAAATTCTATGTCTAATAACTTTGCCGTTTGTGGACGGAATTGGCTGAAATTTTCAGGAAAATGGCACATTTTGTTTCTGAGCAGCCTTTGAAAATTTGGGGGGGGTTCGTCAAGGGGGGGCCGAGAAAAAAGGGGGGTCCCAAAACGCGTTTTTCCCATGTTAATTTCCATAGGGCGGTTGGCCTCACTTTTAGCCCGAACGGCTGAATGGATTTGCACGAAACTTGGCAAAATTGTAGGGACTGGTAGCCCGATGTGCCTTTTGTAGGTCTCAATATATGTGCTCCAGTGGATTTTGAGAAATTAACGTTTAAAAAAAGATATATATCTGTAAGCGCGGACCGGGCAGCGGCCTAGGACGCGTACTTTTCGCGCAACGGAGCTTTGTGAAGCGAAGCTGATTGGTTCTCCGGCGTCTGTCAACATTCCAAACAGTCCGTAGTGGCCGCAAACAGTCCGTAGTGGCCGCCATCTTGTCTCTCGGTAGGATCGAGAGACAAGAGGAGGCCAAAGCGAAGGGGCAAATGACCATAAGGGGGAATAGTAGATCCTCGCTGACCCCCTAGGTTTGATGTGGAGGTTTTAAAAGGGCCCCGCGGGGCAAAAAAAAAAAATTATAATAATAATCTTACGGCTGAATGGATTTGCACGAAACTTGGCAAAATTGTAGGGACTGGTAGCCCGATGTGCCTTTGCTAGGTCTCAATATATGTGCTTCAGTGGATTTTGAGAAATTAACGTTCAAAAAAAGATATATATTTGTAACAGCGCACCGCTTCGCGTACTTTTCGCGTTACGGAGCTTTGCGAAGCGAAGCTGATTGGCTCTCCGGTGTCTGTAAACATTCCAAACAGTCCGTAGCGGCCGCCATCTTGTCTCTCGGTAGGATCGAGAGACAAGAGGAGGCCAAAGCGAAGGGGCAAATGACCATAAGGGGGCATAGTAGATCCTCGCTGATCCCCTAGGTTTGATGTGGAGGTTTTAAAAGGGCCCCGCGGGGCAAAAAAAATAAATAATAATAATAATCGAACGGCTGAATGGATTTGCACGAAACTTGGTAAAATATTAGGGACTGGTAGCCCGATGTGCCTTTGCTAGGTCTCAATATATGTGCTTCAGTGCATTTTGAGAAATTAACGTTCAAAAACAAGATATATATCTGTAACAGCGCTCCGCTTCGCGGAGATAAAATTATATCTGTATTACCTAGCTGTTGCTAACACCAGTTAGCGACGGCTAGTAGGAGATAGCGACCATCTTGGGCCCCACTTTGCATGTGAGTGATATTTATCACTAATGACATGCAAAGTGGGCATGCCAAGATGTTAGCGACTGGAAACAGTCGCTAACATCGCTATCTCCTATTATCAACTTTTGGAAATATTCGAGATAAGCGCGAATATCTCCAAAAAGTAACAGCTGCCCTGAGCAGTTCTTAGCCATGTTATCCTATGGGAGGTGGATAACATGGCTAAGAGGATTAGCTCGGTAATGCATGAATATCGCTGAGTTTTCAGCGATATTAATGCATTGCGGTCGGTTTTTATCGTATTTGCGATAAACTTTGATAATAGCAAGGTTTATCTGCGATAATTTCTGACGGTAAAAAAATCTTTGCAATGCATCGTTAGGGATAAATATCGCTTAACTTTGGTAATATGCCCCAACGTCTGTTAACGTTCGATTCGAAGGAAATCAGGAAGTGTTGAAAAACATTGTCTGCGCCATCTTGTCTTTTTTCAAATGCCACACTTTTGTCGTGCACGGCAGCCATTTTAGATGCCTTGACCAGACCCACTCTGTGCACGCTGTCGATCCTTAGCATGGCTCCCCACCCTCGCAAGCATCTCCCCCAGGCAGTGGTCACCCCCGCTCTCTGTCTTATGCATGGGTAATAAACCTCCCCCCATCTGCGCTGCTCTTTCCTGAGAATCACACCCTGTGCCCGCCCGACACCTCCCTTTCGCCCTATTCACTACTGCACCCTCTGACACTCCTTTTCCTCTGTGTCCGATTGTCCAGGCTGGTCCTAGGGTATCAGCTAGCCCTGCAGATGTAGTTTATGGCCACAGCTGTAAAGATTCACCCCTCTTCAAAGGAGTTATAGTAGATCAAGGCCCACACTCGATGAGATCCGTCACAGCAGAAGCGTTGCTATTATCTGAAAACCATCCTGTATTGTGATTGGGGAGGGGACCGAGCGTGAAGCGGAAGATTCCAGGGATGACTCTTTGTACATCAAAGTTTTTACAATTATGTGTCACATTAAAAATATATAGCACTCCGACAAAGTAGTAAGATTATAAAACTTTAATAATTTATAAATATATACAAGAAAACAAAAATAGTAATAACATATAAACATTTTTAGGGAAAAACAACGAAGTAGCGGTCGGCTGTGCGAATAGTCCCAACGCAGCACAACGTCCAGATTTCCGGCGTGGGGCGGGTCATCAGTAGCAAACTGTTGTGCGAATAGTTCCAAGGCAGCAGAACGCGCTGAAATCTAGATGACACGAAAGTGATGTCTAGTAAGTTGCCACCCAGCAAATAACGGCGTGGGGCGTCGCGGGGGGTGGGTCTTCAGTAGCAAACTGTTGTGCGAATAGTTCCAAGGCAGCAGAACGATGGCACCAAGGTGATGTCCAGTAAGTTGCCGCACTGGTTTTGGTATCCTACAATGCTGCTCCGAATAACGGCGTGGGGCGCCCCGGGGGAGGCGGCGTGAACGGGCCTCTCCAGGTGGAGTGTCATCTGTTGTAGTGGGGCGCCCCTTTACCGTTTCAGTTGCCATTCCGTCCGTTTTTGGTCCACTGTGTCAAAAGCCGCAATTCAGCTGAGTTGCGCCCACTCTTGCGGTGCAGCGATAGGCGGCTGTCACAGGACTCTCAAAATGGCGGCAGGCTCTTTCCTTTTTGGGCCTGGTCCACTGAAATGGCCCTGGGACACCTTGGAAATCGGACGCTTGTCTGCTAGGTCTTGGACCCCATTCTCGAAAGCGTCCCCTCCGCCTTGAGAATTCATCAAAAGTTTTGGGGGCCCCGACTCCTGCAGGCTTCTGGTGGGGAGCGGCTGCCATGATTGCTCGCGGAATGACTACGACGGAGCTACGAGATGGTGGTGCTCTCATGCTGACGCCAGCTTCAGTCTGAAACATCCAGAAACAAGGTGGGGCTTTCATCGTTTGGAAAAAAAAAAAGTTTTCATCCAATAAAAAGTGTTGTTTTTAGGTCATATGATCAAGCCTTCCATCATTAGGAAACCAAAAGTAAAATGAACCAATGAAAAGTTTTATAAACAAGTCACATGACCTGTTATGCGGCATAGGGTATAAAATGCGGAGAAAATACGTTGGCACGTGAGGCGGCGTCAGTAGCGGACCGATGTGCGAATAGGCCGAAGGCAACACAGCGCGCCAAGATCCGGATGGCACCGAGGTGGTGTCCAGCAAGTTGCAGCACTGGTGTGGCCATCCTACAATGTTGAAAGTCGGCGTGGGGCGCCCCGTTGGCCTGTGAGTTTGCGTCAGTAGCGGACCGATGTGCGAATAGGCCGAAGGCAGCACAACGCGCCAAGATCCGGATGGCACCGAGGTGGTGTCTAGTAAGTTGCCGCACTGGTGTGGCCATCCTACAATGCTGAAAGTCGGCGTGGGGCGCCCTGTTGGCCTGTGAGATGGTGTCAGTAGCGGACTGATGTGCGAATGGGGCCAAAGGCAGCGCAACAATATTTTCTGACTGACACCACAAGGCGCTGAGATGCCAAGATCCGGATGGCACCGAGGTGATGTCTAAGTTGCGGACTGATGTGCGAATGGGGCCAAAGGTAGCGTAACAATATTTTCTGTATGGAAGATACCACTAGGCGTTGAGATGCCAAGATTCGGATGGCACCGAGGTGATGTCTAGCAAGTTGCTGCACTGGTGTGGTCATCCTACAATGCTGAAACTCGGCGTGGGTCGCCCCATTAGCCTGTGAGATGGCGTCAGTAGCGGACCGATGTGCGAATAGGCCGAAGGCAGCACAACGCGCCAAGATCCGGATGTCACAGTGGTGGTTTCATAGTTGAGAGGCACTTCATCTGCAGTGGGGCGCCGAGATCCGGATGGCACCGAGGTGATGTCTAGCAAGTTGCTGTACTGGTGTGGTCATCCTACAATGCTGAAAGTCGGCGTGGGGCGCCCCATTAGCCTGTGAGATGGCGTCAGTAGCGGACTGATGTGCGAATGGGGCCAAAGGCAGCACAACGCGCCAAGATCCGGATGGCACCGAGGTGGTGTCCAGCAACTTGCCGCACTGGTGTGGCCATCCTACAATGCTGCCCCGAAAGTCGGCGTGGGGCGCCCCGTTGGCCTGTGAGTTCGCGTCAGTCAGTGGGGGCTGTTTGAGGATCTGACTGCATTGGAAAGCAATGTGATGCTGTGCGTCGCCCCCAAGATGGAGGTTCCTCGGCTGCAGTGGGGCGCCCCTTGGTGTTTCACTCGCTATGCAGCTGAGTTGCGTGCGCACTTGTGGCGAATAGGCCGAAGGCAGCACAACGCGCCGAGATCTGGATGGCACCGAGGTGGTGTCCAGCAATTTGCCGCACTGGTGTGGCCATCCTACAATGCTGCGCCGAAAGTCGGCGTGGGGTGCCCCGTTGGCCTGTGAGGTGGCGTCAGTAGCGGACCGATGTGTGAATAGGCCGGAACCAGCACAAGGCGCCAAGATCCGGATGGCACCGAGGTGGTGTCATAGTTGAGAGTTCTGAGCAGCGCTTGTAACACTGTCTGAAGCTTATTTGCACCTGCTGCAGCTTCACTATTGCCCTGGTGTGGCCTAAGATCGCCCATGACATAGGCGGCCACCTCCCGGGGTCCGGCGGAACTTTTTTCCTTTTCCTTTGTGCATCTTGTCCCACAATCCGTTTGACCTGAAGACACGACCAGGTCCCTGAATGTGTGCAGGTGGACGCTATTGATTGAATCAAAATGGCGGCTTCACACAAAGCTGACTCAAGCGTTGCTGCTGATGCTATACAGAGAAAAACTGGTTTTCAGTTTGTACATTCTTCAGGATTTTTCCATCCAAGGCTGGTTGAGAGTTTGTATAACAATGGCTTCAGATTTTCAACATACTACTCTTCAACATTCTTCCTAAATGTAACAATGTGAGACTCACTAGGAGAACGGTGTAGTGAGGGCCACAAACGGCTGTTTGTCTTTCCTTTCAAAATGCTGCCAACAATATTTTCGGAATGGAAGACAACACAAGGCGCTGAGATTCGGTTGGCACCGAGGTGGTGTCCAGCAAGTTGCCGCACTGGTGTGGCCATCCTACAATGCTGCGCCGAAAGTCGGCGTGGGGTGCCCGAAGGGGGGGGGGGAGGCGGCGCAAACGAGCCTCTCCCGCTTCTCCATGTGGAGGCAGTTCATCTGCAGTGGGGCGCCGAGATCCGGATGGCACCGAGGTGGTGTCTAGCAAGTTGCCGCACTGGTGTGGCCATCCTACAATGCTGCGCCGAAAGACGGCGTGGGGTGCCCGAAGGAAGTGTCCTTATCCAGGGCATTATCGCTGTATCATGTCCTCCACTAAAATGGCCCTGGGACACCTTAGAACTCGGACGCTCGATTTTTTTTTCCTTTCCTGTACATGCAAAAAAAGGTAAATGCCCGGTACGTTACACGCTTCATCTGCCACGATGAACTCTCCAGAGGAACCGAAAAAAAATATAGTTGTGGTTACTATACCATGCATCGTCATATGGAGAGGTGGCACCAATTAATTATAGTGCTGCATAAAAGAGAGATTTGGAGGAGAACCCCTGACCTGCTAGTACATTCATCAAAGAAGTGGCACTGAGAGCTTCAGAGGCAAGGGAAACGGTCCCAAATATTTAGAAGAACTTTGGAAAGATTAAAATGACATGTTTAGATTGTGGCAAATTAATTTCATGTGGACAGATGAGTGTTACTCTAATAAATACAGCATATGAACATCATCATAGTCGATGGTTGGTAGAGACATTTTGACTATATCCTGGACCTGCCCGTCCTCGCCCAAAATGGCGCCGGAATAAATGGGACTCGTAACTCCTTGTTGTGTACTGGTTGCAGAACCTTGAAATCACGAGATACGTATGCAGTTTTGAAGCACATGGCGGGCGGGGACGAGAATTGATTGAATATTTCGACATCCCTATTGATATTAAGTTCTGATGTGTTATTGATTACTGTACTGTTGAAAGTTCGAATTAACGTCACCCATGGTACTTGCCCGCAAATGTATATCTAGATAATTTTATTGTAACTGGCCCTGTCGTATTTTAATTATAAAATGTACGTCCACCGATTCCGTAACTGTTAGACACCTTAGTTCTTGCAACCTAATGGCCCGCCCGTTACGTTCCTCTACAGTGTAAATGTCTATTCATCATATACGATTACAGTTTGCTCCGTGGCCGGCCCACGTGGTTATAGGCTCGTATTTGTATAATGAAATTTTCACAATAAAGGTTTTTAAAAGAAAACATGGTAGTAGTATATACATTGGTAAAGTTTGTAATAATAGTCACTGTTTTAGAATCATTAAAAGGCAAGTGAAATAAAGCAGACCAATTACATGAAGGGTAAAAGGTATAATACGAAGGAACGCAGTAAAGATAAATGGTCAAGGGCTGTTGTGTTTTCTATTCCTGCAACATAAAGTGATCGATAAGAATCTCATATTCAGGCGTATCGGCGACTAAGACAGCAGGTCGACCCTCTTTTGCTCAACGGCTCCATCATGGGACGAAGAAACGCTCTTTTTCTCGAAAAAAGAATATATTTTACTTGCAGGACAGTTGTAAAATTTCCGGGAAAGTACATTAGCCTGGAACATTATAACATATATTTAAGAAAAAATAATGTTCGGAAGTAATGAAAAGCGTAATTTTTAGGTCATATGACCAAGCCTTTCATCATTACAATAAGAAAAGTAAAATGAACCAATGAAAAGTTTTATTAACAAGTCACATGACTTGTTATGCTTACGTTACGCGCTGCGCGCCCCGGATGACTTCCGGATGCGCTAACGCGGCGCGTCATATGACGCATTACGCGACAACGCAGGTCCAGAATATAGTCAAAATGTCTCCACCAATCAGCGGTCGGAACACAACCCCTTTCAGCAGGCTAAATAGTTCTGTTAAATGAGAACAGAAGGGACAGGCAACAAGAACCATCAGTCAAAGAGGGGAGGGCTAGTTCTTCTCTACCGGGTTACATTGGGGCGCTACCGGAACTGATCGAATTGGTAGTCTACAGTGTTTCTGGATGTTTCAGACTGAAGCTGGGGTTAGCATGAGAGCAGCATCATTTCGTAGCTCCGTCGTGGCCATTCCGCAACCAATCATGGCAGCCGCTCTTTATCGTTATTTTGGGCGGGGTGGGTGGCGGAGCCGAGCTGTTTTGCAGCCATCATTGTGTGGAGTTCAGTTCATCTCACTAGTTTTGTATTTGTCATGAGGGGTTGTTCCTAATGTTTCTATTTTAGCGAGGTCAAAAAGAGATCCCATTAGTGGCCTACTGATTTTGCTCGATTCCTTTTCTTTTTTTTTACACGATTTTTCGTTATCTGCAAAGACTAAACAGAGTATTGCGACTCTGTGTTTGTTTGTAAATAGAGAATGAACCAAAGAGAACTAATTCTAAAACAGTAAATACTTGGATAACAATCAATCAAATGGAGAGAGAAGCAGGCACGACGGATTACAACGGGGGCAAAGGCCTGCGTTAACTACCTTTCACTATCTGCAAAGAGAGAGTACTCCTAATAGAAATGAGGGGGGGGGGGCACCATTCAAAGCAGATCAGTGTGCATAAACACGAAAATGTTTTCACTTACCACGTACTTGACATTCGACAGCTTATGATATTTGCTATTAAAAAACCATTGAAATTCACTGAAAAAACCATAGGTTATAGACCATATATAGTTAGGAATTAGCATTTACAAAACCTTGAAAATTCACTGAAAAAACCATAGGTTATAGACCATATATAGTTAGGAATTAGCATTTAAAAAACCTTATTTTACTCACACAAAACCATTGAAATTCCATATATAGTTAGTTGCACTAACTATATATTGCGCACCCGCAATCCACTGCTGATCATGTCACATATTACATCATTCATGACATGGTCAGTGACATCACTGATGACATCACTGATGACATCTCAAATGACATCACTGATGACATCTCACTTGACATCAATGATCACATCACTGATGATATCATTCATGTGATAATACAATGCATCTCCTCACACTCTAATATAACCTCCGTTACACCCAGTGTTAAATACAGAGTATAATTTTTGAAACCATTGACACACCAATACTAGTTACTACATACGCACTCACTGATTCCTATGTCTACACACACATTCACTCATACAATCATTCATACATACAATCACTCATCTTGACAACACTATCATATGCACTCATACACCTATACAGACACTCACACTCTGCCACTCATCCATGGAGTTACTCACACACCTAGTCAGTCCTGAAAAGAATCAATCACACTTCCATTTTCTCATCTATACAGTTAAACAAAGAACACCTTACATTTTTTAAACATATACTAACACATACTTACTCTCTTATAGAATCACTGATACAAGTACACATTGATCTGCACAGAGTCACACACCTCCCAGCCAGCCATACACACACTCAGTCTCCCATACAAATACTTGTGCAACCAATCAATAACCCATATAGCTACTTATATAGCTACTGATCAACACATGAAGCAGCTTGCACAACAACAGACATACTGATGCACACTTTCAGACAGTTTAGTCACTAACCCGTGCATTCAGTAAGACGCATTTAATCACTCACTCATACAGTCAATCACGCACCTACTAAAACCTTCATTCAGACACTTATACATCCACTCATTCTTCAATATGTAAAACATATTTAAACTTTACAGAAACACATAATCACTGGATGTTGTCATCAGTGATGTCATCAGTGATGTCACTGACCATGTCATGAATGATGTAATATGTGACATGATCAGCAGTGGATTGCGGGTGCGCAATATATAGTTAGTGCAACTAACTATATATGGAATTTCAATGGTTTTGTGTGAGTAAAATAAGGTTTTTTAAATGCTAATTCCTAACTATATATGGTCTATAACCTATGGTTTTTTCAGTGAATTTTCAAGGTTTTGTAAATGCTAATTCCTAACTATATATGGTCTATAACCTATGGTTTTTTCAGTGAATTTTCAAGGTTTTGTAAATGCTAATTCCTAACTATATATGGTCTATAACCTATGGTTTTTTCAGTGAATATATATATGTATATATATATATATATATGTTCTTGTAAAGGAATTTATTCCGAAAAAAATGTTTTCCTTGAGACTCACTAATAAGTTTGGTACATATATAATGCATTTAAGCATGATTTAGTATGTGTTCGTCGCATGGTTCCAAACTGCTATCAAAACAGTCTGTTTTCCCTATCAGTTTGGTCACATGACCACTCAGGGAGGAGGGCGGCAGGCATGGCACTCAAGCACTTTAATAACCAAAAAAATTCAGCTACACCCTGCATGTGAACAAGGGCTGCATAGCCCGAAACGCGTCATGGTTGGTTGGTTCACGAAAAAATACGGACGAAATAAACCTACCTGGAAAATAAGCTGTGGTCTGTCTCCTGCTTCGCCGTTCCTGTGGGATTGGAGGTGGTATTGCGGAGTTCCTGTTAATACTATACAGAAGTGCGGCTTGCTCTGTCAACAGACCCCCTCTCCGTAAAGCGGCGCCTGAATCTCAAACCGACTTGTAGATTTCTCCGTTAACGGGATTCCTATCAGGTGCCCCCTATCGTAGCCTTCGATGGAAGACGGTGTTACAGCGTGGAACAATCACTGACGGGGTCGGCTGACTCTGCGGTTCGATTGGAGTACCGCTGCATCGCGTTTGTCACACGGCATCGGATAGGTGGAGAGGTCGTTCCAGCATACTGCAAGCACTCCGTAGGTGAGGCCGCGATAACTTTCTTCGAGCGGCTTGTAAGAGTGCATTTCAGTAAATTGTGCCTTTTCGTGTCCAACCAACATGTCTGCGGAGGCTTTTCGTGCGAGGGAAGCAGAGGCGGCGCAATTGTTTGAAAATATTTCCCTCATGGGTGAATCATCGCAAAAAGTCCCGGCCGGGACAGATAAGAACAATGACAGCGATATCAAAACCCTATACAAGAATTTTGGAAAATCAAAGGCGTTTGGAAATTACAAAATGGTGGGAGCACTATTCTTTAACCAAATACGCTGACGTGGGCCGCGTTCCCAGAGGACTTCGCATTATGTTGGCGCCAAGTTTCGACCGCCCCAACCCTCTGATGTTAAAAGAATGGGGGGAACTGAATCTGGCAGCCTCAATGAATATAGTCCATCTACTCATCAAATATGCGGCTATCGATAGAACAGAAATTCTTTCAATTATCGATAAGCTTAATGAAGATATCAGTAAATTCAAGGAGTCAGATGCTATTAAAAATCTTAGAGAAGCCATGGACGACCGCCTAAAGAAACATGAAGACAAAATAAAGGCGAGAAAAGTGAGCAAGTTTGCACGCGACCAGGCAGATTATGCACACGGGCACATTTTCACTTTTGCCCGGAAATACAGTGTAGCCAAACGTCAGCAATATAAAGGAACTACTAGCAGGCAAGTTGTACGTACGGCTGCGCAAAATGACCATGAAGAGGATGGCGGAGCAAGTGATGAAGACATCAATAGAAACACGCCATCGACGTCCAGTATTTCAAGCATTGACTCCGACAGGGATCTACAAGCGGCACCAGTTTTGAATTTGGCTGAGGAACTTGATTTTTTAGTGGCAGAAAGACTGAGAACATTGCGCCCACGGTCAAACAGCCATGGGCAAGTTACAAAAGCAAAAACCAAAAAAGACGTGAACGCAGGAAACAAACCAGAAGAAAAGAAAGCGCAAACAAAGAAAACAAAAACGCCGTGGCAGAGAAGGAAGTAGGCAACACCAACTCAGTAATTAATCTTTCCACAGTTGTTCTGGACAAAGCTGAAGAACAACTTCTGTCTTTGGGACTCAACTTCTGCCCAGCTCAATCTTTTGACTATGCGGCAACCCGCATTGATGTTTACCGCTACATCAGGAAAATGAAACTGCGCAAACATTTCGCCACTCAAAGTCTGAAATCCACCACAGAAACTCCCGTATCTGACGATCCAAGCACTCCGGACGGAGCGCCAGAGGTAAGAGCCGGTGATGTTTCAACCTATCTCATACTTAATGACCTTTGCCAGGCAACTGATTCCCAGCCTATGGGTTCTGATATCGACAGCACTACTCAATCTAGATAGTCAAAAATTAACATCATACAAAAGGGAGCGGGCATAACGCCATTTAAAAACAAGTCTAAATTTGTCCCCCTTATGGTAAAAGATGCCATTGACACATTTCATGACTGTTTAACCAACGATATTAAGCATTTATACACTAAATCACGGAAAAGAACCAAAATCAATTATGACCACCAGCAAGCTAAATATATAGCGCTAATGAAAAAGCTGAGCGCTAACCCTGATATAGTCGTGAGGACGGCAGACAAAGGTGGTAACCTTGTGATTTGGGCGAAATATGATTATGTGGTAGAAGCTCTGCGTCAACTCAACAACACCTCTTGTTACAGCAAAGCTAATAAGAAGGAATACCTCAATGCAAAAATTTCGTTGGAAAAACTTCTGAGTAAATATCGACGAGAAGGGTTAATTTCAGGAGAGGAATTCAAGTTTATGTATAAAGAATTTCCCGTCCTCCCTGTCTTCTACATCATGTAAGCTGAACCGGATTCTCTAGCTCTCCCTTTTCTGGCAACAACCATATGTTCCCAAACTCCGTAGCTTTCATAATGGTTAGACCATGCACCATTTCCTCTTTTCCTCTCTCTTCTCTCTAACACAATGAGCAGTCAGGTTCCCTGTGGCTCATTTGTGCATTATATGATGGAACTGTAACTTTTACCATTTATCTATATATTATATGTCACACAAATTTGTTAGATAGTCAGGTTCCCTGTTATCTATCACAGTCTAATATAATATATTTGTTGATGATTTGCATTTTTTTCACATGTATAATGATAACATCCAGTGCTGTATATACATGTGTTATACAATTTTTATGATCATTTAGTTGACGCCCCTCTGTACCATTTTAGACCTTCGGTACACCTTTCACTTCCCCTTTTAATCACATTTTATCACTATTTGCACTGTTCACATATTAACTGTCATATTCTTTTATGGGAAAAAAACTTTTTCTGATGAAATGATTGTTTTTAGAATGACTTTGTAGATCCAGTTATGGTTTCTGTTTTAATGACGGGTAACCAGTTGTTTTTTCATAGTGCATTCTTTTATAATTACAGTATAATGAATTTTTTACTACCTTTTAGAATATACAGTTTGCACTTTATTTCTAGCCTCTTTTGCACACTAGGCAGGGTTGTTCTAGCCTTTCTGGTTGTTAGCCGAATAGTACTGTTGAGCCCTCTTTAATTATGTTTTTCATTTCTGTACTGTTAGCATTGCTTACAATGATAATAAGTTGACTTACACTATTATTAGTTGATAATCTCATTATGTGAAATACTCTGTGATTATTTGGTCTCAAGGCAACTGGATTTAACCAGTTATGTTCTTGTAAAGGAATTTATTCCGAAAAAAATGTTTTCCTTGAGACTCACTAATAAGGTTGGTACATATATAATGCATTTAAGCATGATTTAGTATGTGTTTGTCGCATGGTTCCAAACTGCTATCAAAACAGTCTGTTTTCCCTATCAGTTTGGTCACATGACCACTCAGGGAGGAGGGCGGCAGGCGTGGCACTCAAGCACTTTAAAAACCAAAAAAATTCAGCTACACCCTGCATGTGAACAAGGGCTGCATTGCCCGAAACGCGTCATGGTTGGTTGGTTCACGAAAAAATACTGACAAAATAAACCTACCTGGAAAATAAGCTGTGGTCTGTCTCCTGCTTCGCCGGTCCTGTGGGATTGGAGGTGGTATTGCGGAGTTCCTGTTAATATATATATATATATATATATATATATATATATGAAAAATGAAATCAACTCCTTGCAATATCCGCTTTGCGCAGCCACAGCAATACGCCAGCAACGAAGGAGACGGACCAGCCAGGTACAGCAAGATGGAAATTTTATTTTTCACAGAGGAAACAGCTACGCGTTTCGGGCCAACTTGCCCTTGTTCACACTGTAATTTTACTGAAAAACAATTGCGTTTTTTTATATGCTTTTGAAAGTAACCACACCTCTAGTGATAACGTCACAGGTCACATGGTCATAGACATAAACAAAAGGAAAGAGCATATATTTGTTTACTCTTTCCACTCGTATTTAAGACCATTACAATTTACAATTACAGGATCAATCCATAAAAGCCTCGAAATTCAATGGCATGGATAAGAAGCAAAAATATTTCTGTATAAATACATACATATTGCAAATTGTAAAAATAGGTTATCAACGAATATATTCCATTGTCATGTCCATAAAGTGACTAGTGCAACATTTAAGAAAGCAGCAATTGAGATAAAGTGAATGTGGGAATGTGCAAAAAATTGTGCAAAGGAAGCAAAAAGTGCATACTGCATAGTCAAGAAGTTATTCAATATCTACAGCTCTATAATCTCAGGTCCCTGAGATAATAGCATTAGAATATAATAAAACATCCTTAACCCCTTCCACGCTCATGACGAGCTGGGCTCGTCATGAGGTAGCCTCCTCGCACGCTCATGACGAGCCCAGCTCGTCACGTAACATGCGCTTTACAAAATCTCAGCGTGCGAGCGGAATTCCGCCCGTACGCATGCGGTTAAAAAGCAGTAAAACCATGTGCATGTGTACGAAAACCATGAATCTCAGCAAACTATGCATCAAAACATGTGTTGACATAAATAACAAAAAAAGAGAGAAAAATCATCATCATGCACCTATAAATAAATATACATATATTTAAAAATGCATAAATAATCTAAGTAGAAAAAGTAGTTGAAATTTTCAATTTTTGAATGAAGATATCAATATCTGAAAGTAGAGAAGAAAAATACAAATTGATTGTGTAGAAGTTAAAAAGTTGAGTCAGTATATATAAATAAATAAATAAATAGGTGAATATCACCATATCAAAAAGTATTTACAATCTTTCTCTATATGTACATCATACATTTTATCATATATATCAAACGAGATCAAAATAAAAACCAGTTATTTTAGTATATAAAGGATACATGGAAAGGTTAAACATATAGCCACTGAGAATGATATCACACTCAACAATAGGGATCCTAACTGTTGAGTGAGGTGTGGCTATATTAACTATGAATGACATGGGAGAGTGCAAAGAGTCGATAAAGTACAGTAAATTTATATGTAATGATGCATCTCTTCCGTGGTATTTAAACCATTAGGCCATCTACTATTGAATTCTAGGATCATCCTAGTTTCCAACTGTCTAAGCATGAGATCACGATCCCCTACTCTTCTTAATAACGGAATGGCTCCCACCACAAAATACTTGAGACATGACACATCCTTGTTGTGGACAGTCTTGAAGTGGCAGGCAACCGGGTAAGCCGGATCACTATGGATGATGGCTCTCAGGTGCTGCAATATCCTGACATGCACCTGCAGCCTGGTACTACCAACGTAGTTTAAGCCGCAGGTGCAAGTCAGGACATATACAGCATGATCCGTTTTACAATTGTAATTGCCATTGATGAGCTTACCTTCGGGACAGAAAGGGGTCGAATAGCGAGCGGTATTTATTCCAAATTTACAGGCTCGGCAGCTAGAGCATTTACGAAAACCTCTAGCTGGCTGAATCCATATTTTCTTCTGCTTTAGCTCAGGTGCTGCCTTGTCCAAGGAAGATCCCATATTTTGAGCTCTTCTAAAAGTAATTATGGGGGACAAAGGAAGCGTAGGCCCTAAGATATTGTCACTTAGTATTATGGGCCAATTCTTTTTTACAATCGCTTTGAGCTGTCTATCCTCTTTACTAAAGGTAGTTATCAAGCATGGACAGTTGGATGTGGAGTTATGTTTAGCAGAGATGGCTTGAGAGTCACTTTATATATATATATATATATATATATATATATATATATATATATATATATATATATATATATATATATATATATATTTGGGCATATTGCTCTCTTCTAAGCTGATTGATGGCTACATTTTTTTTGCATTCAAAGTGGCAGACTGGTTATTTACTTTTTATTATATATATATATATATATATATATATATATATATATATATATATATATATTCACTGAAAAAACCATAGGTTATAGACCATATATAGTTAGGAATTAGCATTTACAAAACCTTGAAAATTCACTGAAAAAACCATAGGTTATAGACCATATATCGTTAGGAATTAGCATTTAAAAAACCTTATTTTACTCACACAAAACCATTGAAATTCCATATATAGTTAGTTGCACTAACTATATATCGCGCACCCGCAATCCACTGCTGATGATGTCACATATTACATCATTCATGACATGGTCAGTGACATCACTGATGACATCACTGATGACATCTCAAATGACATCACTGATGACATCACTGATGACAACATCCAGTGACTGTATGTTTCTGTAAAGTTAAAATATGTCTTACATATTGAAGAATGAGTGGAAGTATAAGTGTCTGGATGAAGGATTTAGTAGGTGCATGACTGAATGTATGAGTGAGTGATTAAATATGTCTCACTGAGTGCATGGGTTAGTGACTAAACTGTCTTAATTTGTGCATCATTATGTCTGTTGTTCTGTAAACTGCTGCATGTGTTGATCAGTAGCTATATGATTAACTATATGGGTTATTGATTGATTGTCCAAGTATTTGTATGGGAGACTGAGTGTGTGTGTGGCTGGCTGGGAGGTGTGTGACTCTGTGCAGATCAATGTGTACTTGTATCAATGATTGTATAAGAGAGTAAGTATGTGTTAGTATATGTTTGAAAATGTAAGGTGCTCTATGTTTAACTGTATAGACAAGAAAATGGAAGTGTGATTGATTCTTTACAGGACTGACTAGGTGTGTGAGTAACTCCATGGATGAGTGGCAGAGTGTGAGTATCTGTATAGGTGTATGAGTGCATATGATAGTGTTGTAAAGATGAGTGATTGTATGTATGAATGATTGTATGGGTGAATAAGTGAATGTGTGTGTAGACGTAGGAATCAGTGAGTGCGTATGTAGTAACTAGTATTGGTGTGTGAATGGTTTCAAAAATTATACTCTGTATTTAACACTGGGTGTAACAAAGGTTATATTAAAATGTTTGGAGATGCATTGTATTGTCACATGAATGATATCATCAGTGATGTGGTCATTGATGTCAAATGAGATGTCATCAGTGATGTCATCAGTGATGTCATTTGAGATGCCATCAGTGATGTCATCAGTGATGTCACTGACCATGTCATGAATGATGTAATATGTGACATCATCAGCAGTGGATTGCGGGTGCGCGATATATAGTTAGTGCAACTAACTATATATGGAATTTCAATGGTTTTGTGTGAGTAAAATAAGGTTTTTTAAATGCTAATTCCTAACGATATATGGTCTATAACCTATGGTTTTTTCAGTGAATTTTCAAGGTTTTGTAAATGCTAATTCCTAACTATATATGGTCTATAACCTATGGTTTTTTCAGTGAATTTTCAAGGTTTTGTAAATGCTAATTCCTAACTATATATGGTCTATAACCTATGGTTTTTTCAGTGAATTTCAATGGTTTTTTAATAGCAAATATCATAAGCTGTTGAATGTCAAGTACGTGGTAAGTAAAAACATTTTCGTGTTTATGCACACTGATCTGCTTTGAATGCTGCCCCCCACCCCTCATTTCTATTAGGAGTACTCTCTCTTTGCAGATAGTGAAGGGTAGTTAACGCAGGCCTTTGCCCCCGTTGTAATCCGTCGTGCCTGCTTCTCTCTCCATTTGATTGATTGTTCTCTTTGGTTCATTCTCTATTTACAAACAAGCACAGAGTCGCAATACTCTGTTTAGTCTTTGCAGATAGCGAAAAATCGTGTAAAAAAACAAAAGAAATCGAGCAAAATCAGTAGGCCACTAATGGGATCTCTTTTTGACCTCGCTAAAATAGAAACATTAGGAACAACCTGTTGAAAATAGCAATGTGTATGTACATAAGCTGCGTTCATTTGTGTTCACAGTACCCCTTGTTGATTGTTTGAATCGAGCATTGAATTGTTCGAAGTTGATTCTCTTAAGGATCTTCTCTGCCTGCAAACGAGGAAGAATAGGAATATTCTCTCTCCCTTTGCAGATAGTGAAGGGTAGGTAACGCAAGCCTTTAACACGTCGTACCTATTTCATTCCTCATTGATTGATTGATTGTCCGAACATTAACTGTTTGGGAATTAGTTCTTTTTGGAGGTATTCCCTGTTTGCAAATAAACGTAGGAAAATCTTTGCAAGTAGTGAAAGGGTACGTAATGCGGACCTTTCTCCCCCGTTGTAATCTGTCATGCCTATCTACTCCCCACTGATTGATGCACCTGTTTCACCCGGACCATTTACTAGAGATAGGTCATCTGGCCCGACAAGAGAGCACCCCTAGTGAAAAGGACATATGCAATAATAACGAAGTGATCACTGTATCCTGTTAACAGAAACTTTAGCATGAAACAACCTGGAAAGAAAAGAATAGGAAAACGAAAATCAGTAGGCCACTGATGAACTTTTTATTAAATAACAAACAAAGAAACGATAACAATACGTAATGATAAAACCTATTATTGTCCTAGAAACAAGAAACGTTAAAAGTAAGCCCGTAATAAGAAACCTGAAAACATCGCCCCTCACTGCCCCAAAACGTGTCTGTCCCACCGCCTGCCACGGCCAAATAACGGCACACTGGGAAAGATAGAAGTCAGCAGACATCCGCCCCATTCTAGAAACTTCCAAAGGGCAACAGGTTTTCGGCTACGCCCAGCCGGAAGCAACACATATAAGGCGGGTCCTGCTGCCACGCCTCGGCCAGGAGATCATCACGTAGGGTGTAGCCGGAGGAGAGGCCGAGGCCAGCGGGACCCGGCCAGGGGGATTGACAACACTGGAGAGTTTTAGGGGGGGGGAATGTCCGTGTCCTCGACCCTCCCCTCTCTCTCCCAGTCCGGCCGCGGTGGCCCTTGAGAGTTGCAGGTTGTCCCTCCACACTCTCTCCCGGTCCGGCCACCAACGGCCGGGGGCTGGGGCCGACGGAATCCGGCTGCAGCCGATGAGCCAAGGAACCCGTTCATGGGGCCAGAGCAAAGGGCGTCCGGCCGCCATCCACCGGAGGTCCGGCCCAAAGACGGACGGGACATTTCTTCTTTCTTGAATAATTGCTGCAACAACCCTGGGGGGGGGGATGTCTTGCACATGCCTCCGACCCCCCCCCTCTCGTCCTCATCGCCTGGTCCGGCCATAACAAATCTCAAGCGAGACGCCGTGGGGTGCACTGGGAGGGAGAGACGGTGCGAACAGGCCTCTCCCGCCTCCCCAGGTGGAGGCTTCCCACCTGCACCCTCAGCGCTCCAGGCGCCCGGAAAAGGGTTCTTCCACTGTGGCGATGCTGCAACGTCTCGCCCGGCAGGGTGGAGCCCGTCCGCTCATTTGACCCCGCGATCGCCAGTAGCTACCGAACTCTCAAAATGGCGGTCGACCTGGCAAGAGCGGGCCCAGCATAAAGAAATGGCCCGGTCACTGGTTGACTCCACCACCGTAGTCCTCCACGACCTTGAAGATTCTAGAGGAGCCGCGGAAGTCCCCGACCCCCGCAGACACCCCCGATGGGGAATGACTGCCATGATCGCCCGTGGAGTGACGAAACTGTAGCCGCGGGACGTCGGCGCTCCCATGCTGGCGCCAGCCTCAGTTTGAATGACTAGAATCCTGCAGACCTCAGTTCCGGTGAAAGCACAGTGTGACCCGGTAGGAAAAATTGTTGCACCCCCTCCCCTTTTTGACTGATGGTTCAAACCACCGATCCTTTCCTTTGCCCTTTTAACGGAACTTTGGACTGCCTCCCCCCCCCCCCGCGGCGCCCCACGCTGTTATTTGCTGGGCGGCAACTTACTAGACATCACCTTCGTGCCATCTAGATTTCAGCGCGTTCTGCTGCCTTGGAACTATTCGCACAACAGACTGCTACTGACGACCCACCCCCAGGCAACATCTTCTGAATTTTCATAATTTGAAAGAACTAGTAACATGTCCTCATCAGGAATTTCCTCTTCAATCATCTCATCAGGAATCTCCTCATGAAAAGTCTGCAATGATGATTCTTGTAACTCTATGGTCTCCAAACATTCGATAAATTCGCCATCAAGAGATTGATCAAAAAAATCATTCAAGTCATCTCCTCCTTGTGAGAATATTTCATTATTGGTGCTGTCAATTTCATTAAATGTAGTGGATAATTCAAAAGAAATTGCCACGGTCTCTTCATTGTTTAAATGTTTTTACTGTTTTTGTTTTGTTGTATATATTTATAAGTTATTAAAGTTTTATATTCCTACTACTTTGTTGGAGTGCTATATATTTTTAATGTGACACATAATTGTAAAAACTTTGATGTACAAAGAGTCATCCCTGGAATCTTCCGCTTCAGGCTCGGTCCCCTCCCCAATCACAATACAGGATGGTTTTCAGATAGTATGAACACGTGTGGTGTGACGGATCTCATCGGGTGTGGGCCTTGATCTACTATAACTCCTTTGAAGAGGGGTGATTCTTTACAGCTGGGGCCATAAACTACATCTGCAGGGCTAGCTGATAGCCTAGGACCGGCCTGGACAATCGGACACATAAGAAGAGGAGTGTCAGAGGGTGCGGTAGTGAATAGGGCGAAAGGGAGGTGTCGGGCGGGCACAGAGTGTGATTCTCAGGGAAGAGCAGCGCAGATGGGGGAAGGTTTATTGCCCATGCATAAGACAGAGAGCGGGGGTGAGCAGTGCCTGGGGAAGATGCTTGCGAGGGTGGGGAGCCATGCTACGAATCGACAGCGTGCAGAGAGTGGGTCTGGTCAAGGCATCTAAAATGGCTGCCGTGCACAACAAAAGTGTGGCATTTCAAAAAAGGCAAGATGGCGCAGACAATGTTTTTCAACACTTCCTCATTTCCTTCGAATCGAACGTTAACAGACGTTGGTGCATATTGCCAAATTTAAGCGATATTTATCGCTAACGATGCTTAGCAACGAATTTTTTTACCGCTAAGCATCGTCAGAAATTATCGAAGATAAACCTTGCTATTATCAAGGTTTATCGCAAATGCGATAAAAAACGGCCGCAATGCATGAATATCGCTAAAAAGTCAGCGATATTCATGCATTACCGAGCTAATGCTCTTAGCCATGTTATCCACCTCCCATTGGATAACATGGCTAAGAACTGCTCAGGGCAGGTGTTACTTTTTGGAGATATTCGCGCTTAGCGCGAATATCTCCAAAAGTTGGTAATAGGAGATAGATATCTTGCATGTTGTAATGCAAGTTATTGTGGTATATGGAACTCATACCATAATCTCTCAGGAAAGCAGAAACTGATCCTTTTGGGACCGCCTGAGAAGGCCTAGGGGGTGAGGGGTACTCTACTTTGCCCCCTTTTCACGTTCCAAACTATTTTATTTTACTCTCTTCTGTAATTACACAAAATGGCAGCGATAAGATGCATCAGAGACAGACAGTGAGAGAAAGGAGGCCGGAGATGAAGAAGAGATGTCAAATACACATTGGAGATAATATAGTGGAAGAAGGAAAGTAAATATGAGTAAACTTACCATGTAACATAAAAATGTTCCACTCTATACTATAAGTCTCATTTTATACTACAATCACTTCGCTACAACCTCATAAATTAAAAATAAAAATGAATGATGTCTCAAACAATTTTTGTATTTCTAAATATAAATTTATTCTTCTGAATTTTCAAAATTTGAAAGAACTAGTAACATGTCCTCATCAGGAATTTCCTCTTCAATCATCTCATCTGGAATCTCCTCATGAAAAGTCTGCAATGATGATTCTTGTAACTCTATGGTCTCCAAACATTCGATAAATTCGCCATCAAGAGATTGATCCAAAAAATCATTCAAGTCATCTCCTCCTTGTGAGAATACTTCATTATTGGTGCTGTCAATTTCAATAAATGTAGTGGATAATTCAAAAGAAATTGCCACGGTCTCTTCATTGTGAGCCATTTTATTTTGAAATTGCTTGCTGTAAATTGCAGAAAAAAATAATCACTTTCATTTATCGTTTTTAGTAATACATAATATAAAACTAACTTTATCAAGTATTTAGTATAACAGAAGGACTGTAAATAAATAACAGAAAACATTTTTCAAATTATCTTAAAGTGTACAACATAGTTCCCCTTACAAACTAACAACTCACCTTTTTAAAAGTAGGAGAAGTGTTAGTACTGTGTAAACCAAACACCAGAAATTGAGCACCAAAAATTCCTCACAAATGTACCTCAGACAGTAGTATCACAAAATGGCTGTGGTTTCCTCTCATTTTAGATATATACATAACCAATTAACTTTCATCACACACAAATACAAAACCAAAGTAACATTTTAATTGGTTCTAAATTTCAACACTTTCAAATGTGTTTTCCCCATGCAATTTTCCATAGGACATTTAGATACGTCTACAGCCTGAATGGCTGAACGGAATTACACCAAACTTGGCAAAATGGTACATCAAACCTAAGAGGTCAGGGAGGATCTACTATGCCCCCTTATGGCCATTTGCCCCTTCGCTTTGGCCTCCTCTTGTCTCTCGATCCTACCGAGAGACAAGATGGCGGCCGCTACGGACTGTTTACAATGTTTACAGACGCCGGAGAACCAATCAGCTTCGCAAAGCTCCGTTACGCGAAAAGTACGCGAAGCGGAGCGCTGTTACAGATATATATCTTTTTTTGAACGTTAATTTCTCAAAATCCACTGGAGCACATATATTGAGACCTAGCAAAGGCACATTGGGCTACCAGTCCCTACAATTTTGCCAAGTTTCGTGCAAATCCATTCAGCCGTTCGATTATTATTATTATTTTTTTTTTTTGCCCCGCGGGGCCCATTTAAAAGCTCCACATCAAACCTAGAGGGTCAGGGAGGATCTACTATGCCCCCTTATGGTCATTTGCCCCTTCGCTTTGGCCTCCTCTTGTCTCTCGATCCTACCGAGAGACAAGATGGCGGCCGCTACGGACTGTTTGGAATGTTTACAGACGCCGGAAAACCAATCAGCTTCGCTTCACAAAGCTCCGTAACGCGAAAAGTACGCGAACTGGAGCGCTGCCTGGTCCGCTGTTACAGATATATATCTTTTTTTGAACGTTAATTTCTCAAAATCCACTGGAGCACATATATTGAGACCTAGCAAAGGCACATCGGGCTACCAGTCCCTACAATTTTGCCAAGTTTCGTGCAAATCCATTCAGCCGTTCGGGCTAAAAGTGAGGCCAACCGCCCTATGGAAAACTCAATGTTAAAAACACGTTTTGGGACCCCCCTTTTTTCTCGGCCCCCCCTTGACGAAACCCCCCCCAAATTTTCAGGGGCTGCTCAGAAACAAAATGTTCCATTTTCCTGAAAATTTCAGCCAATTCCGTCCACAAACGCCAAAGTTATTAGACATAGAATTTTCAAAAATCCCATAGAGAAAAAATCCTAACTATATATACCTACTGGCGACCGCCAGTAGGTAATATATATATATATATATATATATATATATACATATATACATATACATATTTATATATATATATATATATATATATATATATATATATATATATATATATATATATATTGGGCGGAAAGAATCCACCCGACAGTTGGAATCTCCTCAACCACGCCAGAACCCTTCCGACCCACTCAGTCGGCTTACAATCTGCCCGACTGATTGCAATGTTCATGGTGGGAAAGTAAACCACACGGTCATTCTGAATCGGTTCCAACTGGCTCTCGGAGTATCCATGTTGGACGGAACCACATCGTGCACCTCTATGGACAGCGTTTCCGACCGACCTATTATGATGCCGATTTCCAACAGCCTCTCTGAGTTGGCCTGTCCGACATGAAAAGGCTGTAGGAAAGTGACTTTGGGGACACTAGCAGGGCCCCCTTTAACCTGTAGTCTCCAGTTGGGGGTTAAGGAGGTACCTAAGGGACCCCCTGTAAAACCCTGCACTGTTAAATGCTCTTGAAAGAATGTTAAGAGAAGAAAGTGGGGATATTTATATCATTTGGGGTGGGACTTTAATATTGCACTGTGTCCTAAAAATGGTACAAATATTTGTGGTATTATGAATGAAGAAGGGGAAAGTGAAACTCATTTTACACACACACAATACGGGAACACTCCAGCTTAATTGGGGGACAGCTGAGGGCTCGGGGTAACAGTTATGCTATGTTCTTCTGTTAAGCGCTCAGAGACCGGCGGTGATAGGCGCTATACAAATAATCTATAACATAACATAACATAACATAACACCCTAAACGAAATGGCTTGCAATCTTGATTTAGGATTTGCTAATGAATTAACTTTTAATCCGGTGTCCTTCAAGAGTACATTTAACGGAAGAGGGTGCTTTACAACACTAGATTACATCCTACTTTCTGCAAATTTAGCATCAAAGACGAGCCACTTTGTAACACATGATATCATTTTGGCTGAACGCTTCCCATTGAGTATCTTATTGAAACTACTGACTCCCCAAACTAAGCATGATCATAGGTGTGGACAGGGAAGCTTGGTGGGACCTGGACGTGGTCTGCTGAGGCTCTGCAGCCGGGCTGCCCAGAAGTCAGCTCATCCTCGTCAACTAGGGCGGTGAATCACCTCCCCTAGCATCGGAACCGTGGCTGCATCAGAGGGTGCCTGAAAACAGCGGTAATCGGCGGTGCCCGCAGAGCTACGGGCGGCGACACCTAACCCCGGGCCCGGACACAAGCTGGCGGCTACCAGTCATTAGCATTGACTACCTCTCAGCGATGCGCCGGGCCAGGCGATCTCCGGCTACGAGTGAGCCCAGTGAACACCCTGTGCCCGGGCAGAGCGAGGTGCCGACTCTGCATCCCTTACCGCCAACCACTGCGGACCCGCCATACCCCGGCGGGGGTCCGCGAGCTGCCGAAGCCTGACGGCGGCACCTCTACAGCGGCGGCGTCACCGTGGGGCTGTACACCCTCGACGGCGCCGGTGACCTTCTCCGGCATTCAGCGGGGGCGGATTCTGGGACCGGTGACACGGGCCCCCGCCCTCCAGCGGACTTTTGACCGGCATAGTTTTCGCGCCGGGGGTGCCTGATCTTAAAATGGCGCTGGCACAGTGACGGTGCTCGCGTCCCTCAACCGGTCCACCCCTGGGGCTCGGAGCACGGTGCTCCAGAAGGTGAACGGCGCATAATATTGCCCCCCTACTGCTCCCGCGTGCTCCCCCCTATGTCTAGCCAGGACCCGCGGGGGGGCCATATTGCGAACTACCCTTGCCTGACCCCAACATGGCGGCCCGGGCACAGCGAACAGGCTAACACCGGGCAGCCGCCCCCCTCACAGATGCAACGAGTGGGCACCTAGGCTACCCCTACCCCGGGCAAGAAGCACTGGAGTGTCACGGATCCTGCGTTCTTCATGGCTGGCTCCCGGGGGATTGCCGGGACGAGCGCTGCCGCCATCTTCTGTGCCCCCCCCCGTGCGGGGATGGACGGCGACCTAGACGGGGAGCAACTGTGACATAAGGACACCCCCTGAAAGCACGGCTGGCGGCGCGACGGAACGGACCCCGCTGGGGTGCTGGCGACCCGCGGGCGCACTACGCCACCTACATCAAGAAGTCCACGAGCAGGGCAATCGTCTTCCAAGAGCGCGCTGCCCCGGCCTTGCCCCCGCGGCTAACTCTGCAAGGAGCGGAGGAGATACCTACGGACCGCAGAATAGGGAAGCCTAGGGCCACTCAACAAACATCGGTCCCAGAGACGGCGCCGGAAAATCAGCCCACACCAGCACGCTCCCTAAAACATCCACGACCCAGCCGGATATGTACCCCTGTATGCCGGCATTTTGTATTTGGCTTGACCTCCACTGTTTGGTCAGGGAGGCTGAGATGCTGTGAGACTGTGGGGATTGCACCTGCAAGCTGCCGACTGGAAGAGGAGTTCTTGATGGGTCACTGGCATCATTGTAAGAGCACGGAGGTGGGGTGATGTGCAGGCTGCAATGACGTGCTGTACTGCGTGACTTGCGCCCTTCCCCCAATGCAATATTGATGCCCTGGTATTGTACTGACCGCGAGTGGTGTATGAGTGCAGACTGGAGCTCTACTGCAGGACTTGGGGCATACGAATTGAGGGGCCACCTGCATACTTTGGTATGATGCCCGATGGAGCTACCTTGTTAGCTTTGGGGGAGATTGACTTTGGGCTCCCTCCTTTGACTATCACCTACCCAGCCGGACTTCGGACTATCGCACCAGCGTCTCCCCTGACCTTACCTTCCCGCTCCCACTTCCCCCAACCCTCCCACTCCCTCCGCTCCTACTCTTTCCAGCTTCTGTCCTCTGCCCTCGCATGCCCCTGCCCTTTGTCCCCACCCTGTTTTTCTGTAAGCCTCTTCCCTCGCCACTTGAGACTGAACTATTTTGTATGATGCCCGATGGAGCTACCTGGTTTTAGCTATAGGGGAGATGGGCCGTGGATTCCCTCCTTGGTCGTCACCTACCCAGTCGGTTTTTAGGCAGACTTCCTTTCGTCTCTACGGTTGTCTCTTCCCTTATCCTCACTCTCTCGCCTCCCCTACCCCCACTACTTTATCTCTCCTTTCTCTCCTCCCCTAATGTTTTGCTGACTGTTCTATTTAATGTTTACTTGTTGTTCTTTTTCTGGTATATTGTCGAACCACATTGTTGCACTTCCTTTCGTCTCTCCCGTCGTCTCCTCCCGCATCCTCCCTCTATTTATGTCTCTCCTTCCCGCCTCTCTCAATGTATTGAGACTGAACTATTTTGTCTGATGCCCGATGGAGCTACCTGGTTTAGCTATAGGGGAGATGGGCCGTGGATTCCCTCCTCGGTCGTCACCTACCCAGTCGGTCTTTAGACAGACTTCCTCTCGTCTCTACGGTTGTCTCTTCCCTTATCCTCACTCTCCCTCCTCCTCTACCCCCCACTACTTTCTCTCTCCTTTCTCTCCTCCCCTAATTGTATTACTGATTGTTTGATATAATGTTTACTTGTTGATCTTTTCTGGTATATTGTTGAACCACATTGTTACACTTCCTTTCGTCTCTCCTGTCGTCTCCTACCGCATACTCCCTCTATTTATGTCTCTCCTTCCCTCCTCTCTCAATGTATTGAGACTGAACTATTTTGTCTGACGCCCGATGGAGCTACTTGGTTTAGCTATAGGGGAGATGGGCCGTGGATTCCCTCCTTGGTCATCACCTACCCAGTCGGTCTTTAGGCAGACTTCTTTTCGTCTCTCCTTATTGTCTCTTCCCTAGCTCCTATCCTCTCTCCCCTGAATCTCTCCCCTTGTCTGCCCTGGGATCACAGCTTACTGGAATTTGAACGTTGCCTTGACTCGTCTACCGGTTTGTGTCCCCATCACCCTTCCCCTCCTCTTCCCATGCTGTGTCTCTCACCACCCCCTCCCCTTTCCCGCCCTCATTATCTGTCTACTTCCCGTACTCCAACCACCCCCTCCTGAATTTCTCACCTTGCCCGCTTTTCCCCTTTCGTATTTGTGCTTATTGTTTATCTTGACCTTACATGTAACTATGTTGCCATGCACTAAGAACTGTGTAACCTTTGTAATGATGTAAACTGTAATTATGATCTGATGCTCATGTAAAGCGCTCTGATACCTCCGGGTCTAGCCAGCGCTATATAAAACTTAAAAAAAAAAAAAAAAATTTCAGTGAATTTGAAAGGTTTTTTAAATGCTAATTCCTAACTATAACGATATAACGATTGTGAAACCTATGGTTTTTTTTAGTGAATTTCAAAGGTTTTTTAAAAGCTAATTCCTAACTATAACGTTTGTGAAACCTATGGTTTTTTCAGTGAATTTCATCGTTTTTTTTAAAGCTAATTCATTTGTATATCGACTTTGTAACCTACGATTATTATTTTTTTGTTAGCTGATTTTTACAACAATTATTTATATATATATTTTTTTAAATCATTTGTTAAATGTATATATTTTTTTTTACATTTTTTCCTGGTGCGCTCAGGGTGCGCGCACCGGTAAGCTCTCACGAGAGCGCACCCAGAGCGCTATTTCTGCGTTCGTAAAAAAAAATATGCATGAAAAGTAAATAATAATGGAAGACATTTAGTACCATATTTATAAAAGCAGTATTTTTGATTTACGAAATGAAAATGATTTTGCATTTATGTAAAGCTATCAAAACGTCACTCAGGCGCGCCGCGTAAGCGCCCCCGGAAGCACCTACGTTCACGCTGCGTAAGCGCCCCCGGAAGCGCCTACGTTCGCGCCGCGTAAGCACCCCCGGAAGCGCTCCGGTGCGCGTAGCGTAAGCGCGTCAAGTCATGTGACTTTAAAATAACTCTTTTCATTGGTTGCTAACAGTTTTTTTTACAAAGAATGAAATCCCCACCCATTTCCTTCACTTCTTCTTTCACTTTTGTGACTGCAAGACCTCTCTTTTTGCTCTCGGATCTTTGTTGGATTGCTATCTTGGATTACCATGGCTGCCAGAGCATCCAGCAGTGAAGATGACACAGAGGGATTTCTTGATGAAGAGGTTCCTCAGCCGAAAATAAAAGAACGCTTCATATGGAAGTTTTTTTCCATGCCAAATGATCAGAAAAAAGTAAATGCTCCAAAGGTGGAGTGCAGGATTCATCACACTGTCCTGACCCCACCAAGAAATATTCATTTGGAAACTCCACTATGATTCGACATGTCGAGAGGAGGCACCCCCAGAACTTTGCCCGGGAGAGTGTCAGGGCTCTGGCACGAGAGGCTCCCAGTGATGGGGCCTCTACTTCAACCGGAGGAGAAACTACATCAGGGAGGGGGCGATCACAAGAGCTGACTCCTAACATTCAGCCTGCTTTTAATAGAGGCGTACTTAAATGCAGATATTGTGATCAGCTACTTTGCTATGGGGAACAAAGTGTTCAGCTCATGGTTTGAGCATTGGATAACCATCGCTGCCGTTCCCAGCCCTAATTTTTTTTTTTTTATCCTGTTGAGCAGTTTCCCATTCCCTGTTTTTTTTTGCAAAAAAAGGAAAAAAGAAGAAAAAAAAAGTTCTTTTCAGAACTACCTCCAATTCTCATCAAAGAGCTGTATTCTTAAAAAAATGAAAAAGACTAAGTGAAGTGGAGTGCATTGAGAGAGGAGAGGAAAATGAGTGAGAAAGCAAAGAAAGGGATGAGAGGAGAAGGGAAGTGAAGTAGGGGGACTGAAAGAAGGTGAGTGTGGGGAAGGAGAGTGAGGAGAAGGAGAGTGAACATGGGGAATGTGGATACGTGAAAAAAATGTAGTAAAGGAACGGGGGTGTGGAAGGGTAAGAAAAGAGCAGTGATGTTTTGGAAAGAGTGGAGATACAGACTGGAGTGTGAGAACAGGTAAGTAAGGCAGTGAAGAAACAGAGAAAGTGAAAGAAAAAATAAGAGTAGAAGACTGAAGGCCTCATTTTTGCACCTGCCTCACAGCAGGCGTAACACTGATGCAGGCCCTTTAACATGGGCCTGGCCCCATGTGAAAGGATGCATTGACGCAAGAAAGGGTCATAGAGGTGACGCAGTGTATTCTATGAGATTTCACTGCGTCACTTTCAGGACGCCGTTGCGTCAACATTTTGCACATGTCTTACAGCAGGCGTAAGACTGACGCAGGCCCTTTCACATGGGGCTGGCCCCATGTGAAAAGATGCATTGCTGGAGTTGCGTTTCTTTTGTAACACACTCCAGCAATGCATCACTTTTGCGCTTATAGATACGTCAGAAATACTGACGTATCTGTAACTCCTTGTGACATAATGCGTCATAAATTAAATATGACGCATGAGTAGAAGACTAAAGGCCTCATTTATGAGGCCATGCGTCACTTTTACGCCACCGGTGCGCCACTTTTTGTGACACACCAGTGCTGTAAAAAATGCACCTTGTTGAGTCATATTTACAAAGTGGCGCATCTAGGTAGATGCATCACTTTGTAAACCCCTGCGCCACATTATACCTACGGCAGGTGTAATGTATGCAAAAGGGGCGTATTGATGCAAGAAAGGGTCGTAGAGGTGACGCAGTGAAATCTATGAGATTTCACTGCGTCACTTTTAGGACGCCGTTGTGTCAAAATCTTGCGCGTGCCTCACAGCAGGCGTAAGACTGATGCAGGCCAGCCCCATGTGAAAGGATGCATTGCTGGAGTTGTGTCACTTTTGTGACACACTCCAGCAATGCATCACTTTTGCACTTACAGATACGTCAGAAATACTGACGTATCTGTAACTACTTGTGACAATGCGTCATACATTAAATATGACGCATGAGTAGAAGACTGAAGGCCTCATTTATGAGGCCATGCGTCACTTTTACACCACCGATGCGTCACTTTTTGTGACGCACCAGTGCTGTAAAAAATACACCTTGTTGAGTCATATTTACAAAGTGACGCATCTAGGTAGATGCGTCACTTTGTAAACCCCTGCGCAACATTATACCTGCGCCAGCTGTAATGTATGCAAAGGGGGCGTATTGACATAAGGAAGGGTCGTAGAAGTGACGCAGTGACATCTAAGAGATATCACTGCGTCACTTTTATGACGTTGTTGCGTCCAAATCTTGCGCCTGCCTCACAGCAGGCGTAACACTAACGCAGGCCCTTTTACATGGGACTGGCCCCATGTGAAAGGATGCATTGCTGGAGTTGCATCATTTTTGTGACACATTCCAGCAATGCATCACTTTCCTCTAAACACTCTACATTATTTTTTTTACTCTAAATTTTTACAGTTTTTCCCTGTGGTGCGCTCAGGGTGCGCGTACCGGAGAGCGCACCCGGGAGCACACCCAGCGCTTACCCCGCGAATTTTTTTTTTTAAAAAAGAAGTTTTTTTGCCCTTCAGGGTCCTTCTAGACCCCCCTCAGAAAACCTAGGGGGTCAGGGGGTGTCTATTCTGCCCCTTTTTAATTATTTCCCCATTTATTTTTCACCTCTTCTGTCTCTGTTCTTCAGCGTCACAAGATGGTGGACTATGCAGACCATTTAGAATGTTTACAGACACCCAAGAGCCAATTAGCTTTTGAAATTTACAACCAATTAAAATGTTTCAATGGTTTTCAATTTGTGTGTGATGAAGTTTCATTGGTTTTCTACTAATGAAATGGTTTTCTAATGAGAGGGAAACACAACCATTTTGTGATAGTACTCTTTGAGGTACATTTGTGAGGAATTTTTGGTGTTCTATTTCTGGTGTGAAATTTACACAGTATTAACACTTCTACTGCTTTCTAAAAGGTGAGTTGTTAATTTGTAAGGGGAATTTAATACTTGATAAATCTAGTTTAATATTATCTATTACTAAAAACAATAAATTAAAGTGATTTTTTTTCTGCAATTTACAGCAAGAAATTTGAAAAGAATATGGATCTCAATGAGGACACCGTTAATATTAATTTTGAAATTTCTGCGACCTTTGTTGAGGCGAGTTTGATTGAGGTCTTAAATGATCCTGTTCATAACACTATCCATGAAGAAGACCTTCTTTTAAGAGAAGATGGAATGGAGGATTTGAATGATGAGACTTTGGATGCTGAATTAATGGAATGTTTGGACTATGTTGAGTTCCAAGAGTCATTTATGAAGAGTTCTGATGAGGAGATTCCTGATCAGATAATGTTAGAAGTACTTCTAAATTATGAAAATTCTGAAGAATAAATGTATATTTATAAATTATAAATTGTTTGAGACATTTTTCTATCATTCTACTTGAAATTTATGAGATAGTAGTGAAATGATTGTGGTATAAAGTGAGACTTATAGTATAGAGTGCAACTTTTCTGTATTACATAGTAAGTTTACTCACAGTTACTTCTCTTCTCCCACTATATTTTCTCCAATGTGCATTTCACATCTCTTCTTCATCTCATGCCTTCTTTCTCTCACTGTCTCTCTCTAATGTACACTATCGCCGACATTTTTTGTATTTTCAGAAGACAGTGAAATGTAATGCTCCAAAAGTGGAATGCAATATCTGCCATACTATATTTTGCAGAGGAGACCCCAGAATGAAGTACAATTTTGGTAATCCAACTATGATTCGCCACATTGAGAGGAGGCACCCCCAGAACTATTCCCGGAAGAGTGTCAGGGCTCTGGCACGAGAGTCTCCAAGAGATGGTGCCTCTACTTCAACTGGAGGAACAACTGCATCGGTGAGGGGGCGACCAGAGCAGCTGATCACAAATATTCAGCCTGTTTTTAATGAGGCCTCCATGAAATGCAAAAATTGTGATGCCCTACTTTGTTACGGTGAACAAAGTATTATGATCATTGTTTGAGCATTAGAGAACCACCACTGCCGTCCCCAGTCCTAATTTTAGTGAGAGAGGAAAGGAAAATGAGTGAGGGAGCAAAAAAAGGGACGAGAGGGGAAGGGAAGTGAAATAGGGGGATTGAAAGAAGGTGAGTGTGTGAGTATATCTAAGTTATAGGGAGTGAGCTTGACAGAAGAGGAGTGAGAGACTAAAGAGATGGAGAGAATAAGACTAACAGAAACAGAATGAGGTAAGGGGAGTGTAGAACTAAGAAGATAGAGGGAGTAAGACAAGGAATTAGTGTAGTGGAATAAGGAGAGTAAGGGAAGGGAAAACAGTGAAAGAGCGAAGGATGGGAAGAGAGAGGAAGGAATGTAAAGGAGAAGGTCTGAAAGAAGATGAGTGTGGGAATATGGCTCAGTAATAGGGAGTGAGCATGATAGAAGAGGAATGAAAGACTAAGAGGACAGAGAGAATGGGGGTAACACAGAGAGAGTGAGAACAGGGGAGTGAGTAAGTTAGAGAACAGAGGGATTGACAGAAGCAGTTACTGAACTGCAGAAAGAGGAGTAAGGGAAAGGAAAAGAGTGAAGGATGAGAAAAGAGAGGAAGGAAAGTAAAAGAGGTCTGAAAGAAGGTGAGTGTAGGAGTATGGCCGAGTTATAGGGAGTGAGTGTGATAGAAAAGGAGTGAGAGACTAAGAGGACAGAGAGAATGAGGCTAACAGAGAGAGTATGAGGGAAGGGGAGTGTACAAATAAGAGGACAGAAGAAGTAAGAGAAGGAGTTAGTACAGTGGAATAAGAAAGTAAGGGAAGAGAAAAGAGTGAAGTAGCAAAAGAAGAAAAGAGAGAGGAAGCAAACTAATGGAGAAGGTCTGACAGAAAGTGAGTGTGGGAGTATAGCTGAGTTATAGGCAGTGAGCGTGACAGAAGAAAAGAGAGAGACTAAGGGAATGGAGAGAATTAGGCTAAAAGAAAGACATTAAGGGAAGGGGAGTGTAGAACTAAGAAGACAGAGAAAGAAAGAGAAGCAGTAAGTGAAGTGGAGTCAGGAGAATAAAATAAAGGAAATATATAAAACAATAAAGTAAAACAAGAGAAAATAAAAAAAATAAAGGAGAAGGCCTGTTTTTCCCTATGGTGCGCTTCAGGACCTCATTTATGAGGATATGCGTCACTTTTATGCCGCCGGTGCGTCACTTTTTGTGACGCACCAGTGCTGTAAAAAATACACCTTGTTGAGTCATATTTACAAAGTGACGCATCTAGGTAGATGCGTCACTTTGTAAACCCCTGCGACACATTATACCTGCACCAGGTATAATATATGCAAAGGGGGCGTATTGACGCAAAGAAGGGTCGTACAAGTGACGCAGTAACATCTAAGAGATTTCACTGCGTCACTTTCAGGACGCCGTTGTGTCAAAATCTTGCGCCTGCCTCACATCAGGCCTAAGACTGACGCAGGCCCTTTCACATGGGGCTTACCCCATGTGAAAGGATGCATTGCTTGAAATTATTTTTTTACTATAATTTTTTACACTGTTTTTGTCTGTGGTGCGCTTCAGGGCCTCATTTATGAGGCCATGTGTCACTTTTACGCCGCCAGTGCGTCACTTTTTGTGACGCACCAGTGGTGTACAAATTGTACCTTGTTGAGTCATATTTATAAAGTGACACATCTAGGTAGATACGTCACTTTGTAAACCCCTGCGCCACATTATACATGCGTCAGATGTAATGCATGCAAAGTGGGTGTATTGACGCAAGGAAGGGTCGTAGAAGTGACGCTGTGAAATGTATGAGATTTCACTGCGTCACTTTTAGGACACCATTGCGTGAAAATCTTGCGTCTGCCTCACAGCAGGCGTAAGACTGATGCAGGTACGGGGATGGGGTCCCCGGGGCCAGAAGTGGTCAGGGAGGGGGGCCACATGGTCCCCCTCCCTTTATTGAAAAAAAAGATTTGCCAGGCCCCAGGGGATGTGGCCCCCAGTGCCAAAATCGGGCAAGGGAGGGGGCCTGCAGCCCCCTTCCCGTTTTTTATTTATTTATTTTGTATATGGGGCAGGCCCTGGGGGATGTGGTCCACAGGGCCTCAAAAATATTAGATGAAGCGGGCCCACACAGCCCCCTTTCAAGCCCAAAAAAAAATCTGGCATCTCGCCAGAGGCCTCAACCCCTCCCTGCACCACTCTGCAAAAGCATCGCTTGGCGTGTTCTAAGTTGGGGGATTAAGTCCCCTTGAATCCTGAGAGTCCCTGGGGTCCAACAAGGCCACAAAATACCTCCAGTAATCCCCATACAGTGGGATTGTTGAGGTGGTCTGAGGGCACACCCCTTTTTACACCACTTTGCAAACGCGCCTGTTGGCACATTGCTGATGGGGTGATGAGGTCCTCTTGTGTCCGGAGGACCTCAGGACTAAAGTCGACTTCATCCCCGAGCAGCAGTAAACCAGGAGGCGCATTTGGAGAGTGGTGGAAAAAGGGAGCATGGGCTCCGACCACTCTCAGCAATCCAGCTGTGTGGGGCTTACTGGAGGTTCCTGGTAGGCTAGTTGGTCCCCTGGGACCATCAGGATTCAAGGGGCCTTAATTCCCCAACCCAATATGCACCAGTAGGCACATTTGCAGAGTGGTGGAGAAAGGGGGCATGGCCTGCTAAGACCTCTCAGCAATCCCAGTGTGTGGGGCTTACTGGAGATAACAGGTGGGCAAGTTGGCCCATAAGGACCCCCAGCAGCGAAGGGGACTTTAATCCCCATCCAAGAGTGCACCAGGGAGCATGTTTGCAGATTGGGGGGAAGGGGCGTGGCCTGCTATGAGAACTTAGCAATGCTGCTGTGTGGGACTTAATGGAGGTAACAGGAGGGGTAGTTGCCCCCCATGGTTGTCCTTGGGGGCCAACTACCCTCCTGTTACCTCCACTAAGTCCAACACAGTGGGATTGCTAAGAGGTCTTCGGAGGCCACACACCCTCTTTCTCCATCACTCTGTAAATGCACCTCCTGGCACAGTACTGGTTGGGGGATGAAGTCCACTTTACTCCTGAGGGACTTTGGGGGCCAAGAAGCCCTCCTGGTGACTCCTGTAATCCTACGCAGTGGAATTCCTGAGTGCTGGTTGGAGGCCCAGACCCCTTTCTCCGCCACTCTGCAAACGTGACGACCAGTTAAAGTAGCATTTGTAATTTTATAGGTCTCGCATTTGCAAGAGTTAGAGCTATTGGCATTATAAATATAAACGTTTTTCATTCATATTTTTTGGAGTGGAGTGGAGTGGATGTGCGTTGTGTAGTGGAATTATGTGATATATTGTGCAGTGAAATTATGTGGATAGAAAGTATGTGGTATTTTGTGTATAGGAATTATGTAGTTTGTGTTATGGAGAGCAAATATGTGGTATGGTAGTCTTTGTTGTGGAGTGGTAAACTCACGTCTAGTCTTCCTCATTTCCATAGAGGCTAAACTGTGAACTCAATAGGACAAAAAAAGAAGGAATCACTAAGGAGCACTTTTGGACCTAGTTTGAGGTATGAGCAGGGCCACTGGAATTATGCAACTGTTTGGCTGCACCAACTTTCGCATATTTATGCATTTTCTGCATTAGCCGTATAATCCATTATGTGCTGCCTAATCTGCAGATTTGAACAAAAAAAGCCTTGTTTCTAGCTCAAACGGCTCGAACGTTACCAAAAATGCAGCAACAAGTGTTATAGCGTGGTGGAAGGTAATTTGTAAACCTAGAATGGTCACCTGTAACTTATTGCTGAATATGGGTGTTAAATTGGTTCCAATGGTGTGCACGCCACTCTTGCTTCTTTCTGCGCCTCTCTTGCCTATTTCTGCATTTATTTCTGCACCTCTTTTGCCTCTTTCTGCACCTCTGTTGGCTCTTTCTGTACCCCTCTTCCCTCTTCCTGTACCCCTCCTGCCTCTTTTTGCACCTCTGTTCCTTCTTTCTGCACTTCTTTTGTTTCATTCTGCACCTCTCTTGCTTCTTTTCTTAACCTTTTCCATGCTCATGATGGCCGTCATGATTCACGGTGGGAGTGTGCACACGACGGCCAGGGGTCATCCGAACCACACCCACTGATTAGAATCTTAGCACCATGGTGGAAATTGCGCCACAGCGCAGAGGTTAACCCCTCTTGCCTCTTTCTCCACCCCTGTTCCCCTTTCTACATGTCTGTTGCTTCTTTCTGCACTTCTCTTGCCTCTGTCTCTACCCCTCTTCCCTCTTTCTGCATCTCTGTTGCTTCTTTCTGTACTTATCTTGTGTCTTACTGTACCTCTCTTGTGCCTTTCTATACCCCTTGTGCCTCTTTCTGCACCCCTCTTCTTGTTCTGCACTCCTCTTGCCTCTTTCTGCAACTCGGTCCCTTCTTTCTGCACTTCTTTAGTTACTTTCTGCACCTCTCTTGCTTCCTTCTGCACCCTTCTTGCCTCTTTCTCATCCTACTTTCTGCACTTCTGTTGCTTCTTTCTGCACCTCTCTTGTCTCCTTCTTCACCCCTCTTCCCTCTTTCTGTACCTCTGTTGCTTCTTTCTGCACCTCTCTTGCTTCATTGTGCACCTCTTTTGCCTCATCTGCACCCCTCATCCCTCTTTTTGCACGCACCCCTCTTGTCTCTTTCTGCACTTCTGTGTCATCTTTCTGCACTACTCTTGCTTCTTTCTGTACCTCTATTGCTTCGTTCTGTACCCCTTCTGTCTTTCTGCATCCCTGTTCCTTCTTTTTACTTTTCTTTTGATTCTTTCTGTTCCTCTCTTGCTTCTTTCTTAACCCCTCTTGCTACTTTCTCCACCCCTCTTCCCCCTTTTTGCATCTGTTGCTTCTTTCTGCAGTTCTCTTGCTTCTTTCTGCACCTCTGTGCCTTCTTTTTGCAACCCTTGTACCTCTTTCTCAACCCTTCTTCCCTTTTTCTGCTCCCCTCTTGCATCTTTCTGCACTTCTGTTCCTTCTTGCAGTACGTTGTTTCTTTCTGCAACTTTCTTGCTTCTTTCTGCACCCCTCTTGCTTCTTTCTCCATCCCTCTTCCCTCTTTCTGCACCTCTATTGCTTCTTTCTGTACCTCTCTTGCCCCTTTCTGTACCCCTCTTCCTTTTTTCTGCACCGCTGTTGCTTCTGTCTGCACTTCTCTTGCTTCTTTCTGTACCCCTTGTGCCTCTCTCTGTACCCCTTTTCACTCTTTCTGCCCCTTTCTTCCCTCTTTCTGCACCTTGGTTTGTTCTTTTTGCACTTCTTGTGTTTCTTTCTACAGCTCTCTTGCTTCTTTCTACACCCCTTGCATCTTTCTCTACCCCTCTTCTCTCTTTCTGCACCCTTGTTGCCTTTTTCTACACACCTATTGCCTCGTTCTGCACCACTGTTCCTATTTTCTAAACTTCTTTTGTTTCTTTCTGCACATCTCTTGCTTCTTTCTGCACCACTTGTGCCTCTTTCTGCACATCTCGTCCCTCTTTTTGCACCACTGTTCTTTCTTTCTGCATTTCTTTGGTTTCTTTCTGCACCCTTCTTCCATTTTTTGCATCCCTCTTGCCTCTTTCTGCAGTTCTCTTGTCATTTCCTGTACCTCTCTTGCCTCTTTCCGCACCTCTCATGCCTCAGTCTGCCCACCTGTTTCATCGTTCTGCACCCCGTTTGCCTGTTTTTGCAACTCTCTTGTCTGTTTCTGCAGTTCTCTTGCCTCCTTCTACACTTCACTTCCCTTTTTTCACACCTCGGTTGGTTCTTTTGCACTGCTCTTGCTTCTTTCAGCACCACTTTTGCAAATTTCTACACCTCTCTTGTCTCTTTCTGCACCCTCTTAGCTGTTTCTGCACCTCTTCGGTAGTTTCTGTACTGCTCTTGTTTCTTTTTGCACCTGTCTTGCATATTTCTGTACCCCTCTTCCCTCTTTCTGCACCTCTCTTGCCTCTGTGTGCACCCTTCTTGCCTCTTTCTGCACATCTGTTCCTTTATGCACTTCTCTTGCTTCTTTCTGCACCCCTCTTGCCTTTTTCCGCACCTCTGTTGCTTCTTTGTATGCATCTCTTGCCTCTGCCTGTACTCTTCTTGCCTCTTTCTGCACCACTGTTCATTCTTTCTGCACTTCTCTTGCACATTTCTGCAAACCTCTTGCCTCTTTCTGCAGCTTTGTTGGTTCTTTCTGTACTTCTCTTGCCTCTGTGTGTACCCCATTTAATCTTTGTGCACCTCTTTTGCCTTTTCCTGCAACTCTTGCCTCTTTCTATACTTTTCTTGACTTTCTTCACCTCTGCTGCCTGTTTCTGAACTTTTCTTGCCTCTTTCTGCACCTCTGTTGCTTCTTTCTGCACTTCTCTTGCCTCTTTCTGCACCCCTCTTTCCTTTTTCTGCACCTCTGTTGCTTCTTTTTCTGTACTTCGCTTGCCTCTTTCTGCACCTCTCTTCCCTGTTTCTGCACACAGAGGGTTATTTTGAAACTGACATCAGGCTCAGCAGTGCACACATGCAAGCGCATGTGAAGGACTGCTGGCCTCTAAACTGCCATGCCCTATTATATGCTTGGGACTCAGAGGTAGTTTTAATCCCCCTGCCCCATTATGTACTAGGGCCTTACAGGGGAGGTCATGCCAATCACAGGGGTACCCCAACCCATGGTATACCCTAGTGTATGTAGGTGTTTTTACCGTATTCTGACCGTCCTTCCGCATAGCACTGGCTCCGGGCCTGGTTAGGTAGAGCCCAGGGTCAGTCAGAGTCAGTTACCCCCATTACCAGTCAGCAAAAAGTTGGGCGGTGCCCAAGGCACAGAATGACTTTGCAACAAGGCCTCTTTATGCACCTGTGTTGGTTCTTTATGCATATCTCTTGCTTTTTTCTGTACCTCTTTTGCTTCTTTCTATACCTCACTTGCCTCTTTCTGTACTTCCCTTGCTTCATTCCACACCTCTGTTGCTTCTTTCAGCAATTTTCTTTCCTTTTCTGCACTTCTTTTGCTTGTTTTTGCACCTCTATTGCATCTTTATGCACCTGTTGCCTCTTTCTATACCTTACTTGCTTCTTTTTATACTCCTCTTGCCTCTTTCGGCACCCCTCTTTTCTCTTTCTGCACCCCTGTTCCCTCTTTCTGCACCTTTCCTGCCTGTTTCTGCACCTCTGTTGCCTCTTTCTGTACCTCAGTTGGTTCTTTCTGCACTTCCCTTGCTCTTTCTGCACCCTTTGTGCCTCTTTCAGCACCTCTGTTGCTTCTTTCTGTACTTCTCTTCCTTCTTTCTGCACCCCTCCTGCCTCTTTCTGTACCTCTCTTTGCCTCTTTGTGCACCTCTTCTACCTTTTTCTGTACAGCTCTTGATTCTTTTTGCACCTCTGTTGGTTCTTTCTGCACCTCACTTGCCTCTTTCTGCACCTCTGACTTAGAGGTAGTTTTAATCCCCTACCCTATTATGTACTAAGGCCTTACAGGGGAGGTCATGCCAATCACAGGGGTACCCCAACCCATAGTGTACCCTGGTGTATATAGCTGTTTTCACTGTATTCTAAGTGTATTTCAGCATAGCACTGGTTCCGGGCCTGGTTAGTCAGAGTCAGATACCACCAATACCATTCAGCTAAACGTTGGGGACACAGGTGGACTTTGCAACAAGGCCTCTTTCTGCACCTCTATTAGTTTCTTCTGCATTTCTCTTGCTTTTTTCTGCACCTTTCTTCATCTTTCTGGACTTCTGTTGACTCATTCTGCATTTCTCTTGCTTCTTTTTGCACTTTTCTTCCTCTTTCTGCACATTTACTACCCCTGTAGGGATAGTTAGAAATTAGCATTTAAAAAACCTTTGAAATTGACTAACAAAAAACATAGGTTTCTGGGATGTTATAGTTAATAATTAGCATTTAAAAAACGTTAGAAATTCACTGAAAAAAACATGAGTTGAGGAACGTTATAGTTAGAAATTAGAGTTTAAAAAACCTTTGAAATTCACTGAAAAAAACATAGGTTTCAGGGATGCTATAGTTAGAAACTAGCATTTAAAAAATCTTATTAATTCACTGAAAATACACAGGTTTCAGGGACGTTATAGTTAGTTGGACATTTTACTTGTACAAAACCAGAGAAATTCAGGTCTTATAGTTGGTTGAGCTATCTATAACTCGCGCCCCCGCAATGCACTGCTGGTGACCTCACATAATACATCATTCATGACATGGTCACTGACATCACTGATGACATCTCAAATGACATCACTGATTAAATCATCCACGTGATAATCTGGTGCACCTCTTACCCTAATATAACCTTTGAAACACGCACTCCAAAATACAGACTACCATTTTTGAAACCATAGACACACCAATACCAGTTACTACATACCCACTCACTGATTCCTAGGTCTACACACACATCCGCTCATTCACCCATAGTCACTCAAACATGCACTCATCAATACAGCACTATTATATGCACTCATACACCTGTACAGACACACACACTGCCACTCATCCATAGTTACTCACACACCTAGTCAGTCATGCAAAGAATTATTCACACTTCCAATTACTCACCTATATAATTATACACACACGACCTCACTTATTCATACAGATACTAACACATACTTACTCTCTTATACAATCACTGATACAAGCACACACTCATCCATACTGCCAATCTCACAATCACTCCCTCTCACATCTAGTCATTTATATACTCCAACACTCACATATACTGCCTTTTACATATGTATTCAAACCAAACAACAATGCCAATACTGATAATTAATTAGTTATTATTTAGAAGGCCCATAGAAATGAATCTACGACAGCCTAAAGTAATAGATGAACTCTTTTTTTTTGGACTTAGTAAAACTTTTTTCCAACTCCGGACAAACTTTTAAATAAATGCAATATACAAAATCTCAATCAACTTTCTACCTATAGACACCATACTCTCACTTCATTTTTTTACATATTTAGTCACTCACACATATACCACTGTGACATCCATTCATTAACCAACACACTCATACACACACTCACCCACCCATACAGGCCTTCACAGATACACTCTTGAACCCATAAACCCAGTGAATCACCCACTCACAGATCTATGCACACAGTCACAGACCCCACACTCAGGCACCAATAAAGATACTCAGACAACCATTCAATAACCCATATAGACACTCATGTAGCTACTTACCAACCCATGCAGCCGCTTTTACACCAACTGACAGGCTGATACAGACATTCACACAGATTAGTCATTAACCCATGCATTCAGTAAGCCACGTTTAATCACTCACTTATCAGGTCAGTCACGCACCTACTAAATCATCCATTCAGACAGTTATAAACCCACTCATTCTTCAACACACCTTAGCATATATCATATTTACATTTTACAGAAACACACAGTCACTGGATGATGTCATCAGTGATCTCACTGACCATGTAATGAATGATGTAATTAATGATGTCATCAGCAGTGCATTGCGGGGGCGTGATTTATAGTTAGCTCAACTAACTAGAACAGTTGAATTTGTCTGGTTTTGTACAAGTGAAATGTCCAACTAACTATAACGTCCCCGAAACCTGTCTTTTTTTCAGTGAATTTCTATGGTTTTTTAAATGCTAATTTCTAACTATAGCGTCCCTGAAACCTATGTTTTTTTAGTGAACATATACATATATATATATATATATATATATATATATATATATATATATATATATATATATATATATATATGTTTTACTCTTACAATTGCTGCGAGGAATATGCTTGTGACAAGCTGCTGGAGTGTGCTGCCTTGCCTGTGGGCTACTTTGAAGCTTTAAAAATGTACACGGCAGCCCGGCCGTGAAGGCGCGCACCACCCCCTGTCGTAGGGGGCCATGAGTGTCAGAGACTCCCGAGACCCAAGTGGACCAGCAGCAGGGGATTGATGGCTCACCCGCCCCTCGAGGCCCATCCAGGGCACCTAATACAGTTAAATTATCGTGGCGGACACGCACTGCATGGCCCATAAGCCTTTGCGGTTATTCACCTGAAAGCAACCTATTTGAGGGCGGTTAAAAACATAAGGTGTGCGTGTCTACTCCACGAATCTCCTGTCGAGCCTCTGATGAGGGCATTAGCCCAGAAACGCGTCAGGCTTCATTATGCGACACATGGACTGTAATCACAGAAGGACAGAGTGTAGCTTTTACCCTTACAATTGCTGCGAGGAATATGCTTGTGACAAGCTTCTGGAGTGTGCTGCCTTGCCTGCAGGCAACTTTGAAGCTTTGAGAATATATATATAGGTGTGTACAAAATAATAGTTCTATTTAAATAATGTTAGGAAAACTATTGGAGTCTAGGAACAATAGCCATACTATTCCCAATCAAGTTTATGGAACAGTAGGAAAAGCATAGGCTTTCAGAGGGGTTACCTTTACTATTACCTTTACAACAGATCACAGTAGAGAAAGTATTTGACTTCGGAGGGATAAGACTTACTATTCCCACTCCAGTCTGTGCAACAGGAGGGAAACAATAGGACTTCAGAGGGGTTACATTTACTGTTCTTCCCACTGCAGTCTGTGGAACAGTACAGAAAGCGTTGGACTTCAAATGGGTAATATTTACTATTCGTACTCCAGTCTGAGCAGCAGTAGGGAAAACGTTGGACTTTGGAGAAGTTAAATTTACTATTCCCACTAAGTCGGTGCAACAACAGGGAAAGCGTTGGATTTTGGAGGGGTAGGATTAACTATTGACACTCCAGTCTGTGCATCAGTAGGGAAAGAGCTGGATTCAAGGGATTCAATTTACTATTCCCACTCCAGTCTACGCAAAAGTAGCAAAAGTACTTCACTTCAAGCACATTGCATATTTGAATAACCCTATCAACTTAAAACAAATATAAAACTCTCAATATGATCATTAATTAACACACAAACAAATGTATATATAAAAAATAAAAACAATTAAACAATTGACATGTATTCCCACGTTATACTCCTGCAAACATAGCATCCCACACTAAAAACATAATTATAATACAATTTACATTATTGATCTTCAATTAACTTAATAATTATTTGTTAATTAATTATTATGTAATTAACATACCACCCTACACCCCTACAAACCTAGCAACCCACAACTAAACTAAATCAGTCTTATCTAATGTAAATAATTAACTCTCAAATAAATAATTAATAAATAAATAATTGTTAATTAAATAATTAAACAATAATCAGGATTATTAAACAATTCAATAATAAATTATGAATTAAAAGAATGTTTTTTATGTATTAATTAATTAACTTCCTAACCTATATCTCTATAAACCTGAAAGCCCACACCTAAAATATAACTAAAATGTAATGTTTTTACACAATTTACATAATTAATTATCAATTAAATTAATAATAATACATTCATATTTAATTATTCATTAATTATTACTTTATTACCTTCCCAGCCTATACCCCTAAAAACTCAGCAGTCCAGTTACAATGTATGTATGTATAATGTATAAAATATTTTATTACGCGCTCTGCTACTACAGAGTATCCTGGCGCGATATGTAACCTTAAGCAGAGCCAAACCAGAAGGAGGAAAAAGACAACTAGATACTGAGATTAAAAAGGTGGGTTTTTAGCCCCTTCTTGAATTCCGCCAGTGTGGCTGAAGATCGTAGAGAAAGCGGCAAGGCATTCCAGAACCGAGCTGCTTGGACAGAAATAGACTGACCACCCAATCTCACATATCTGACTTTGGGCGTGAACATCAGACGGAGATTAGCTGATCGGAGAGCACGGCGAGGAGTATAAAAAGTGAACCTCTTGTGCAAATATTGTGGTCCTTGTTGGTGCAAGGCTCGAAAGGCCAGGACCAGTGATTTGAACACAATGCGATGGTCCACCGGGAGCCAGTGGAGCTTTCGAAGATGGGCAGATGCACTAGTTCTTCTCGGAAGATGGAACAGAAGTCGAACCGCCGCATTCTGAATGATCTGCATTCGATTAATGAGATATTTAGGGAGACCGCTAAAAAGGGCATTGGCATAATCCAGCCTTGATAAAATCAGAGCACGCAGAACCGTCTCTTTTGCTTCCCTATGAAGCAGCGGAAGGAACCTTTTGAGTGACTTGAGGGTCGCAAAACAGGTCGCAGTGAGTTTTTTTAGGTGCACTTCAAACTTAAGATCCTGTCCAAACCAGACCCCCAGGTTTTTGGCCGGGCCTCCAAGAGAGCTGGGACAGGCAAAATCAGTCGGCCAAATAAGGTCCTTAAAATTGGCCGGAAGGTTGCCATAAAATAGCAGCTCTGTCTTGTCCTCATTGCATTTAAGCTGGGCTGAAACGAGCCACCGGAAGACATTGGACAAACAAGAGCAGACGACACTGGCATCCAAGCAATTCTTAGGCCAAGTAAACAGCAGCTGCGTGTCGTCGGCATACGCCATTATTTTAGCTCCCCACTGCTCTGCCAGGTGAATCAACGGGGTCATATAGACGTTAAACAACAAGGGGCTTAACGTCGAGCCCTGGGGAACCCCTGTAGTGAGCTTCTTGGGAGACGAGGCGTATGGAGGCATCCATACTTGCTGCGTCCGCTCTGCCAGAAACGAGGACAGCCAGGCCAAAACCGCACCTGACAGCCCCACCTCTGCCAGCCGATTCAGCAACTGAGCATGGGGTACCGTATCAAAGGCGGCAGATAAGTCCAGCAAAACCAGGACCGCTCTGCCGCCTCCGTCCAGACACTCCCTAATGGCCTCTGAGACTTCCACCAGAGCCGTCTCAGTGCTAAAGGCCGCCCTGAAACCCGATTGAGCCGGGTGCAGGGCCTGAGAAGACTCAATAAAGTTATTCAATTGCCTAAAGACCACCTTTTCACAAACCTTCGCCAGTGCCGGGAGCAGCGATATCGGACGATAACTGGAAGTAGCTAGGGGATCCAAGCCAGGCTTCTTTAGCAGGGGAAGCAGTTTCGCCTGTTTCCAACAAAAGGGAACAGAAGCAGAGGCCAGAGACAAGTTAACAACCTGGGTGGCCTCCTGATATACCAGACTCGCCGTTCCCCCCAGGACCCTAGCAGGGCACAGGTCGGAAGGTGAACCCGACTTTAGTGTCTCCAAAATAGCCAACACGTCAGCTTGCAAAGCAGGCTCAAAGGTGGAAAGTTGGCTAACGGGTTGCTTCCCACCAGAACTGGCGATGGGTAGAAAAGGCTGAAGGAGGCCACAAGAATTATGGAGCTCCTCTTGGATTTTAGCAATTTTATTGTCAAAAAAACAGGACAGTTCCTCGCACCAAAGATCGGAAGCCGGAAGAACTGGGGAGGCAGCACTGATATAAGTATTACACAATTTAGATGATTAATGCTCAATTAAGTTATTAATAATGCATTCATAATTATTGTTAATTAAATATTACATAATTAACTTCCCAAGTTGTACCGCTACAAATCCCCAGAATGCACCTAAAATATAGTAAAATAATATATCGCATTGAACATAGCAACCCGTGCCTAAAAAATAAGTATAATAAGTTAATATATAATAATATACATAGTGAATATTATTAACATACTTAAATTATTCATTATGAATAATTAATGATTACGTTAATTAACTTCCCACCCCTAAAAACCCAACAAACCATTATGACACATAAATTATGGTTACAATTACTATTACAAACTAAATTATAAATTCTAACTCACTTAAAATTACAAACTATATGAACAAAATGTATAAGAATTATATAAACAATGCTAACTCATAATTTATATTTGAACTCAAACACATTACATTTATAACAATTTTTTACAACTATATTATTGTAAACAATATTTACAACAACAATATTCTTAACAATATTACTTACCTGAAAAAACAATATTCTTCACAAACATATTTCTGCATCACAATATATTTGTATCACAATATTTTGTTGCCAAATTTCTATCTCCCGATATTTACAACTCAATATTTTGTCCAAATACGCCAAATTATTACCAAGATTTGCTAATTGTGCTTCAACCCTCTACTTGTTGGTATTAAGCTCTCCCTCTCTTTCCTTAGATTGTCTTCATATTTCTCATCTCCTCCTTCCAATATGCTAAACATTTTATCTTCTTCCGATTTTTATTACATTTTCTTTTATCCTTACATTTTTCTTTCTATAGTCTTTTCTTTCAATCTCTTTCATATGTGCCTTTATCTTTATCTATAACTCTTTTGCTAGCTGTATTTCACAATCTCTGCCCCTCTTTTTTATTCTATCCCCTTTTCACTCATGCTATTTATGTCAGTGGTTTTTCATTGTTTCTCAGATGCTATAACTTTATCACTCTTATAATTATCACTCTTACTCATTATTTTCCCTTTTATTCATTCATGTTCAAGATTTCCTCAAGCCGTTCATCAAGTACCCATCACCTATTAAAACAATTTTCTGAGAAGACATTGAATAGGTTGCTGGTGGGATGCTTTCAGACAGAAATGAGGCTTAGCCAGGACATCCGCAGTGAATTGTTGCCCGCAGCTCCTTTGTGCTATGAGATGCTTAACGACTCCTGTACCAGAAACCTGCAACCATTTGGTGTCCAGCTAGTTGTCTATATCACCTGCTCTACTGGCATGATGCTTATCGTAGTGGGCAACCTCTTTGTGGTGATTTCAATCTCTCATTTCAAAATGCTTCACAGTCCAACAAATTTCTTGCTGCTTTCACTGGCCCTTGCTGACCTATTTCTGGGATTAACGGTGCTGCCCTTCAGCATTTCCCGCTCAGTGGAGGGCTGTTGGTATTTTGGAGATATCTTCTGCAGGCTGCACACATTTCTGGACACCGTATTTTGTTTGGTCTCCATTATGCACCTATGCTTCATCGCCATTGACCGCTACTGTGCCATCTGCTACCCTTTGCGCTATCATACCAGATTTACTGTTCGAGTGGCCTGCATGTATATAGGTATTGCCTGGTCAGCACCAATTGCCTACACTGCTATTTTTCTCTACACTGATGTGGTTGAGGGACAGCTGAGACATTTATTGCTGGACATACCCTGTGCAGGCAATTGTCAGCTACTTTTCAACAAACTGTGGGGGTGGCTGAATTTCCCCATGTTCTTTGTTCCCTGCATCTTAATGATAACTCTCTATGCCAAAATCTATATTGTGGCCATCAGGCAGGCAAAAGAGATCAGCACCATGAACAACAGAACAAGTTCATTGATTCCAACTAGAACATCAAAGCGAGAGTGGAAGGCAGCCAAGACCCTGGGGATTGCCATGGGGCTCTACCTCATGTGCTGGCTGCCCTTCACGCTAGACACCATGGTTGACAGTCTCCTGAATTTTGTAACTCCTGCCCTCCTTTTTGATATTTCTATATGGTTTGCTTACTTCAATTCTGCTTGCAATCCCTTAATTTATGGTTTCTCCTACCGCTGGTTTCGCAAAGCACTGAAGATGATAATAAGCTGTGCTATTTTTGAACCAGGCTCTTCGGCAGTGGACTTGTATCAAGGGTAACCAATGGATATATTCTTTCTGTGACATCTAAAAATCAAGCATGGTTTGTGAGCATATACATTTCTGGAAATGTCCTAATGTCTCTGTAGCATCAAAGCTCTCCACATGCAAGAGCTCCAAAAACAAAACTTGCCACTTCCACCAAGGTAATTGGGGCACCAGGACGCCAAAATCACATGCTCTGCTCTCATTGCAAACAGAAAGACCGTCAACCACCATGATCTTGGCAACGTCTAACAAATTTCCACCGTTCAACATACCAGGAGACAGCCCACAAATGGAATCTGTTTTTACAAGATACAGAAAGCAAGCTCTCGGTAGAAGAGTAATTGCTGCAGCATCAGCCTGTATAGGCATAGGCATTGTTTTCTAAATATGAGAGTGCCAGCATCAAAGAGCACATATTGTGTTCAGGTTGCAATTTACCGTGATGTCCTGCTCACCTTTCATTAAAACTGCATGTAAGTGAGCCTTGGCCCAATGTCTAAATCCCAGAATTTACCTGCTTCTATCTTATGATATTAGTTTCAGCAGCACATCATGGAAACTGAAGCCATTTTAAAAGAAAAAAACACTGAAATTCATCACAGTTTACTGAGCCAGCTCTAATTTACATCCCCGCCATGCACTGCTTCTAACCTCCTACATTACATCACTCATGACATGTTAATTGACATCATTTATGACATCACTGATGGCATCTCAAATGACTTTACTGATCACATCATCCAATGGATAAAACCATTTGATGTAACCTTCTAATACTGGCAGTTATTTAACAAGGTACACGTAGACACAAAAGGTCATAACATATGCAGAACTTATGGGTGCATCCTTTCACAACAAGCAGAACAGGCAGATCACAAAGCATATATGTGAAATCACTCACACAAAGTGGATATTATACTATTTTGTTTTACTATTATTGAGGCGCCCAAAAAAGTGTCAAAGTAGGTTCAGGTCATCATGGAAAGTTTGAAGTAATCCGTGCATGGTGATCTAGAAATAGGGATGCTAATAAAGGGTGTGTTTGTAATATTAATTCGCAGAGGAACACGTTGTCCAACCTATAGCCCATACCGCTGGATGGAATTACACCAAATTGGGCAGAAAGGTAGATATTGTTACACAGATTGTGCTTTTTGTTATTTGTTGAAAGTCTGTCCAGTCATTTTTGAGAAGTTTAGCCAATAATTATAGATATATCTCTGGCTGCGGATATTTCGTGGGAGTTTCGCGATTAATCGCAAATGCACACGCCAACAGGAATGCTTTGATTGGTTGGGTGCAACCAGGACAGAAAGTTGTGGCCACCATTTTATCATCCGGGAATGGTTCCTAGGGTTGAAACTTTGTGTGAAAGCCCACATAAGAGGTAAGGGTGGAGATACTCTGACCTCATGTTTGAGAAATGGGTGCGCTAGTGACATAATTTATGTGTCCAAAATTGTTTTTTTTAATCATTCACGATTATTGCGGCTATTCCACGATCACCAGTGCGGGCTCACATGTACCTTTGTGGGGACATTATGAATACTGCAAAGTCTTCGTGAACATTAGTGAACATATATATATATATAAACACTTGCCAGTCACTGTCACACATGCATGTATGCACTAACAAACTCACTTATACAATGATCCACATACCAACTCCCACACTTATACATTCAGTTCCATACCCACTCAGATGCTCATGCACCCACTCACAAACCCATTCAGGTACTCATGCACCCACTTGCAGACTCACCCAGAGATTGATGCACCCAAGGACCGATCCACTCAGAGACTCATGCACCTACTCATAGACTTATGCATCAGTCTCAGACCCAATTAGAGACTCTTACACTCACTCACTTTCTCACCTAGGCACTCATGCACCCATTCTCAGACCCACTCAGAGAGTCACGCACCCATGTACAGATTCACTCTGAGACTCACACACCTAGCTACAGACCCACTCACACACTTATGTATGTTCTCCCAGACCAACTCAGGGAGTCACACACCATGGACAGACTCACTCAGACTCACACACCAAGCCATACACCCACTCACACACTTATGTATATCCTCACAGGCCCACTGAGACACTCATACACCCACTCACAGATACACTCAAATACTCATACACCCATACAGTCACTCACATACTCAGTCACAGAACCTCTAAGAGAATTATGACCCCAGTCACACACTCATACACTCAGAAACTCACACATCCACTCACAAACTTATTTTGATATACACACACCTATTCACTCACCCAGTCAAGGCTTATGTATCCACTCACAGAGCCACCCAGATACTCACCCTCTCAGTCACAGACACACTCAGACACTCATGCATGCACCCATTCACTCAGAGAGCTATGCTCTCACTCACAGACCCATTGAGACACTCACAGATCCACTCAGACACTCATACATCCATTCATGGACCCACTCAGACAATCACACACCCATACAGTCACTCACACAATCACTCATAGACCCACTCAGAGACTTATGTACCCAGTCAGTTATAGACTCAGAGACTCATGTACCTACGCACAGACACACTCAGAGACCCACACACCCAGTGAGAGTACCACCCAGACACTCACACTGCCAGTCATAGACACACCGAGAGACTCGCGCACTCACTCACAGACCCACAAACACTCATACACCCACTCGTAGATCCACTCCTGGCCCCACTCAGTCACTCACACCCCCATACAGTCAATCAAACAATCACTCATAGACCCCTCAGAGACTCATGCACCCAGTCAGTTATTTACTCAGAGACTCGTGTACCCACTCACAGCCATACTCAAAGCCCCACGTGCTCACTGACAGAACCACTCAGATACTCATGCTGCCTGTCATAGACCCACTCATGCACTCACTCAAAGGCCCAATCAGCCACTCATGCACCCACTCACTCATCCACTCAGACACTCCACTCAGACACACACTTAGACACTCATGTATCCACTCAGAGATCCAGTCAGACAGTGATATACTTACTTACAAATGTACAAAGGCACTAAGGCACCTACTCACAGATTGAGTGAGAGACTAACGCAATCAATCACAGACCCATTGTAGCACTGATGCACACACCGGTAGATGTACTGAGGCAGTCATGCATTACTTTACAGAAGTATTGAAAGACTGATGCACCGTCTCACAGATTTCCTCAAATACTTGTACAGTAAATGAGAGATTTAGTGATACAGTGATGCATACCTTCATTGATTACACTGAAAAAGTTATGCAATGTGTTATAGAGAAATTAGGGAAATTGTACATGCTATTATTCAGTTGTTTAGATAGTAATGTGTTTAGTGTGTTGGTTATAATCCATTTTGCAGTTATAAGTTTAGAATGTGATGGTGGCTATTGAATGTCTGCATTTGTTTTGTCATTTTGTGATGTATTCTTGATGACATCAGCTGCCGATATGATTGCAACGCCTTGCGTCACTGCAAACACTGAAAATAGTGTTTGAAAACAATTTTTCTGGAAACTCACTACAAAAATGTGTTAGAAAAGTACACTAATAAAGATCTACTGTTAAATATACTGTAGAATGTGTCTATATATTTGTTTGACACTTTGTACAAACCATGCATTCTTCAGGACTAGCGACGTCACTGCGACAATGTCGGTAATCGTGAATGTAAAAAAAAATTGTAAAGGTGGTTTTCTCCTAAATTGATCACAGAAGGAAAAGTTAAAACAATATCTTACTAAATATTTAAGCTTAAATGAAATATAAAAAATGTCTTTACATTTATTTTTTTCAGTATGTGAAATACCTTTGCTGATCACAGATTCTCCACAGTAAATGCAACAATGCTGTGCCAACTCAAAAATTGGTAAAAGTAAAATGCGTTATTAATGTACTTTCTGATAAACAGATACCAAATCAAAAAATAAGTGGTAATATAATATACAATATACAATTTCTGAAAGAAAATACTAAAATGGGTTGGTGAGTGTACCCACTCACCAACCCATACGGGCACTTAGACACCATCTGGAAGACTGTTATAGACGTTCAGACAACCTAGTCAGTCTCCCATACATTCACTGAGACACCTGGGGGACGATTCCGATCTGGGTCGGAAACCACTCCGACCGAGCTGGATCCGGCGTGTTTTCCCACCGATCCAGACTCCTGCAGTCCGACCGAGCGAGTACGATGCGGCCGTATGCTGTCGGACTCGGTTCGGTCAGTCTCCCATAGAAGTCAATGGGAGCCGGTCGTACGATGCGTACATGGGCTCCCATTGACTGAATGGGTACATTGCAGACAAGTGCGCCCCCTACAGTGGGTACGCGTCGGTCCATCTGCACCGTACATGCCTGTGTTGGGGGGGACCATGGGTCTCCTCCTGTGTCTGGGTCGCAAGGCTGCGGGTAACAGGGGGTCCGACGCGGACCCCCGAAGTCCAACTCCAAGAGCTATTGCAAGCCGGATGCTCCGACTCGATCTGGCTGTCCTAATCGAGCATCGTACTAACTCGGTTGTGAAACATCTCCATTGCACGCCACCGTTTGCTTGTCACCCAGTCGTACAGAGCGGTTCGAACCCAGAAACGATTCGGATGGAGATTTCACGCTTGTTCGCATTGTACTTCGACGTGTGGACCCGTGTATGACTCGGACGGAAATTCAGCCTCCGAATCGGATCCGCTAATGCCGAACCCGATTCGGTGACCTATCGACCGAGATCGGAATTGTCTCCTATATCTCTCACTTATACAGTCAGTCACACACCTACTGAATCATCGATACAGGCACTCACACACCCACCAATTCATCCATACACCTTGGTGTATACATTTAACACTCACAAACATTCTAAAAACACTCACAGTCACTGGATGATGTCATCAGTGATGTCACTGACCACGTCATGAGTGATGCAATATGTGAAATCATAAGCAGTGCATTGCGTGGGCGCAAGTTAAAGTTAGCCCAGCTATCTTTTCAGGCACTTTTAAGCTTTAAGCTTTTTTTTTTAACCTTTTCAGGAAATTTTTAGCGACAGCATTTCAGACGGTTACCTTGAGATTTACTGAGGACATGACGATCAGGTTGGTTTCCTCCGGCGGAGCTTCAGCGCTGAACGACCATCACGGTCGGCTGCCTGGCCACGAATAGCAAATATTGAAACAGATCAAAAATTATTAAAGATGTGGCAACGTGTTCTTGCACAGAGCAATGTCCTTCGCAAATTGACTGATCATCTTTTTATTGCTTATTGCTATAGATGGTTGTTAAACTGGTATTAATCACGGAAAATATTTGCCCAGACAGTATTCCCAAGTGTGAAAATTACAAAACTATAAATTCTATCACAAAACATGCTGCACAATTCAGTCAACCCTGCTGCATAATGTGGCCCTCTGAAAGGTAAAGTCCAGTGGCCCTGGAGGCCTTCAAGGTAAGACCACCATGGAGGGTAAAAATCAAAACAGAAGGCAGTGTTGGTATACTTACAGCATTGTGATGCACAATGCGGATCTTTGTCAGCTAGACTGCAACACCGCAGAGTCAACTAACGACTGGGTCACGTCCACATCCTGTGATTCTGGGCAAATCACTTAATCTCCCTGTGCCTGAATGTGTAACGTAAATACGGTGCTCATGTAAAGCGCTCCAATACCTTTGGGTCGAGTACGCGCTATATAAATATGCAACAAAAAAAATGTATGAAGCTATCCCTTCAAACAGCCTAGTTTATAGGTGCTAATGACAGACCCTTTGAACATATGTTACTTGTATAACACACACCTAGCTACATAACACCAGAGTACAGTGCTAGATGGGAGTTGGGGGAGAGGTTTACATTAGGTAAAACAGACGTGGTCAGGTCGTGAGCTTCAAAAGGTGAGGTTATTCTTACCGGACTTCATATTCATGACATTCATTAGCTTAATTTTGTAATAATGAGAGGCTGAGTGAGAGGTTTGGTTTACATAAAGACCTCTGCAGTGGCTGCATTCATCCAAACACTAGCATGTCGGATTGATAAAAAGAAAATTCAAAATGTTACAAAACAGTCCTCTAAACTCACCAATGTTGCTGCCTACAAAATCAAAACACTGCTCCTAAAATAGTGGGTGGGTGGCTTTCACAACCAAGAGATGCATAGAAGACCCGTCATTCAAAACCCTTACTGCATCAGGATGCTTCACAACTTCAAACTGTGACAGCGACAGTCAGAATACTGAAAAATCAGTACATCACTACAATCAGTGTAGAGAACTACAAAATCCGTACAGTCACAAACGGTGGGCTTTTACAGCAGAACTCTGGGGTGAAACATTGCCCTCCTTAATCTCCAGTGCTCTTGATCCAGCGCCTTTTACATGCTTCAAATTCAAATATTAAAGTGCCTAGAGGCAAAACAGTTTGAAGTGTGTGCCACATACAAGAAAACATACCTTCAAACATGGCTCTCATATGACACTTGAAGTGGGTGATTCTTAGAATGTATGCAGCAAGATGCTAACAAAAGCCAGTGCACAAATGATTGCAAACATGTTTTTAAACACACATCCTCATTGTTAGAAATGGGTCTCTAGTTGGCAGTGGTTTGCACCCTGTCCAAGTAGGAACCCTCACTCTAGTCAGGGTAAGGGAGTCACCCAGCTAAGATAACCTCTGCTCACCCCTTGGTAGCTTGGCACGAGCAGTCAGGCTTATCTCAGAGGCAATGTGTAAGGCATTTCTACATACACCCACAGTAACAGTGAAAACCATACCAACGGAGTACACGCCAGTTTAGAAAAATAGTTCAAATTTAAATGAATAAAACAAGACCAATACAACAAAAATCCAACATACAAAAGACAAGATATCACTTTTAAAAAGATTACTGTAAAAATATAGTTCCTACAAATCAATATATCCAACTGGGGCTATTTTGACGTCATGGCAGGTACTAATCCAACAGTTGGGCACCGACCGAGAAGAAGCACATACTGGGTATGGAGTCACACAGACCCCCAGCAACAATACCTTGGAAACGATGAAAACAAAAATGTTGCACGACGTTGGGGAGGTGAGGAGTCGCTGGGCTGGTGCTGCGTCTGTTCCTTACTGCTGCGCATGGGCAGTGATGTCGTGTTGGCGGTGAGGCATCGGTTCCTTACGATGGTGCTGTGTCGATTCGTTTGAAGGTCACCCACATCGTTAATTGACTCTGCGGTGTTGCAGTTGAGGCACTGGCAATGACAGGCGTCAGGGCTGCGGTGTAAGTCTAGGGGGTGTGTCGTGCTCTTCACAAGCAGTGCCCTTAGCTCCAGTGCACACAGTGGCACAGCGTGTGTGCTAAGTGGTGTTGTTTGAAAGGTTGGGGCTGGGGGTGCAAGTCAGGGCACTGAGTTGTGAACTTCACGAGTGGTGCCCTTGGCTACAGCGAAGGCAGTGGACTCAATGAAGAAGTTGGCGTTGATAAGCTGTTGTTGTTAGCAACACCAGGACTGCAGTGTAAGCCAGGGCAGCATGACGTAACCTTGACAAGAGGTGCCCTCGGGTCCAGTGCAGGCAACGCAATGCTGACTGTGTCGATGTTGCTTTTCTTGAATTGCAGCACCATCCACTCGATTCAAAGGGCCCAGGAACTGGATTTGGCTTTCATTGGCAATCATTACTTCCAGAAGAGAAGTCCAGGTGATGCTAGCAAGATGCAGGTGAAGTCTTTGATGGCCCTGAGACTTCATACCAGGAGGCAAGCATGCACAAGGCTTCGGAGAACCTTGAAAGCAAATTCCAGTCATTTCACTCCCAGGACAGAAGCAACAGCAGCAGGCTAGAAAAGCAAAGCACTCAGCAAATTGGCAGTATCTCCTGCAGCAATCCAGCTCTTCTTCCTGGCAAAATGTCCTCAGTCCAGAAGCTTTCTGATTTTGGAGTGTCAGAGGTCCACTTATACCCCTGTCTGCATTTGAAGTAGACAAACTTCAAAGGAAAGTGTTTACAGTGCACAAGACCCTTGCTCTACCTGACCTGGCACCAGATACATTACAGGGGGTGGAGACAGGTTTGTGTGAGGACAGGCACGGCCCCATTCAGGTCTCAGTGACAACTAGTTCCAATACGCTAGCTCAGAAAGACCTATCAGCCTGGTGATGGACCATCGGGATATGCAAGGCACACCTCAGCTTTCTCTGTGTGACTGTCTAGAGTGAATGTAAAAGAGCCCAACTGTCAGCCCAACCCCGACGTGGATCCAACAGACAGGCAAAGGCACAGAATGTTTAAGCAAGAAAATGACCACTTTCCAAAACTGGCAATTTCAAACATGCAATTTAAAAACCAACTTCACCCAACGATGTATTTTTAGATTGTGAGTTCAGAGACCCCAAACTCTCAATCTCTATCAGCTCCCAATGGGAAATTACATTTAAAAGATATTTCAAGGCAATCCTTATGTTGCCCTTTGGAAGAGATAGGCCTTGCAACAGTGAAAACTTTAATTAGTAATGTTTTACTATTAGGACTTTAGGGGTGACTTACATGTAATAAAAGGGAAGGTTTGGGCCTGGCAAGTGGTTGCACTTGCCAGGTCAAAATGACAGTTTATACCTGCATAAATGTTTTCAGGGCTACTTATGGGACTAGCACAATCAGTGCTCAGGCCCACTAGTAGCATTGACTTACAGGCTCACCTAGTGTACAAAAATGTCAATCATGGATAAAGCAATCACCAATACAGTTTACACAGGGAGCACTTGCACTGTATCACTGGTCAGCAGTGGTAAAGTGCCCAGAGTCCTATAACCAGCAAAAGCGAAATGCTGCACACAGTCAGAAATAGGTCAGAAGCAAAAACACTAAGGAAATCACAAAAAAGATGTCAGGTCTAATATCTGTCCCCCCAACTGAAAGTGGGGAGAACTAACCCAACCTCATGGGCGTACTCTTCACTAAGGCGCAAGAACCCGGACAGACCATCAGCATTGGCATGTTCTGTCCCAGGGCGGGGTTCCACCGTAAAATCCAATACCTGTAGAGAGATGGACCACCTCAACAGGTTTGGGTTCTCACCCCTCATTTCCATTAACCATCTGAAGGGCCTGTGGTTTGTCTGAACCCGGAAGCAAGTCACAAATTAGTGGAGTCTTAGTTTCTTCAGCGCCCAGACCACAGCAAAAGCTTCCCTTTCAATGGCGCTCCACCTCTGTTCCTGGGGAAGAAACCTCCTATTAATGAAGGCTACAGGATGTTCTAGGCCCTCTTTGTTCAGCTGTGAAAGCATGGCTCCTATACCATGCTTAGAGGCATCAGTCTGCACCACAAACTATTTAGACAAGTCATGAGCCTTGAGTATGGGCGTCATGCAATGGCCTCCTTCAGTGTGTCAAAAGTGGTCTGGCATGCCTCAGTCCAGATCACCTGACATGGCTGCTTCCTTGAAGTCAGCTGTCAAGGGGGCAGCAACAGTGCCTTAGCACTTGAGAAATCTGCAGTAGTACCCGGTGAGGCATAAGAAGGCTTTCACCTCTGTCTGGGTCTTGGGGTGTCCAAGTCAGAAGGGTGTCAATCTTGGATTGTAGGAAACCACCTGGCCACGTCCTACCTGGTGTCCCAAGTACACCACAGACCCCTGCCCTATCTGGCACTTACTGGCCATGATAATGAGGCCTACATTCTGCAGTGGTCCTCCCCAACTAGAACTGAAGACCGCAATGTCATTTAGGTAGGTAGCACTGAAGTTCTCCAATCCAGCCAGCACCTGACTGACCAGTCTTTGGAATGTAACATGGGCATTCTTCAACCCAAAGGGCATAACACTGAACAGGTAGTGCACTTCTGGTGTTGAGAACGCTGACCTCTCTTGTGCTTGAGAGATGGGGCAAGCGTCAGTCCCTGTAGAACTGCGGTTCAAGAATGATACTGGATGGGACAGCCTTTGGAACTAAGAACACAGGGCTGGTCCAAGGACTGCTTGAGGGCTCAATCACACCAAGGGCTAGCATTTTGAAAACATCTTCCTTAATGCTAGCCTTCACTCTGTCAGTCAGCTTGAAATTCTTGTGCTTCACAGGTTGAATATCCAAAGTGTCTATGTTATGAGTGCACTGATGGTTGCCTCTTGGGGTGAGTAAAAACAAAGTGGCAAACTGCCCCAGCAACTGGCAACAGTCACTCTGTTGCTCCAGGGTCAGTGTAGGGGAGAGGATCACACACTCCACTGACCTATCCTGCGCTTGAGCAGACAGGAGGTCAAGGAGAGGTTTAAGTTCCTGTTCTGCCCCATTGTCAGTAGCCAAGAGGACGATCAACACAGACCTCTCGAAATGGGTTTTGAGGCAGTTCACGTGCAGGATCCTAAAGGGGTTCCTAGGAGACTACAAGTCAGTGACATCCCTCAGGTAGGTAAAAGCAATTTTGCACTCTTTTATCTCATAGGCGCCTGACCACTTGTCTTGTAGAGAGTGAGGCTCTACTTGCTCTATCAACCACACCTTTTAACTAGGTTGAAACTCAACCAGAGTGGTATTCAGGTTGTACCAGCAGTTCATGTCCTTCTGGCTAGGTTCTAGGTTCTCTTGGGGAGTTTCATGAAGCGTGCCGTCTGGTTCCCGAAGGCCAGCATGTAACTGAATAGATCCTGGGGTGGCTTGATAGGAGCTTGCTCCCAGCCTTCCTTCACTAAGCTGAGAGGTCCTCTCACAGGGTGCCCATACAGAATCTCCGAAGGGCTGAAGCCACCCCCTTCTGTGGTACCTTCCTGTAAGCAAGGAGAAGGCATGGCAAGAGGCCATCCCACTTATGCCTCATGGATTCTATCAGGCCCCCAATCATGCCCTTCAGGGTTCAGTTGAACCTTTCAACCAACCCATTACTATGGGGGTGGTAAGAGGTAGTGAATTTATAGTTCACTCATCACACGTTCCACATGGCCATGATATATTCCATCTAGGTACTATATTATAGGCCTCGGTAAACTAGTTACCCATATTCTCTTCCTACACTACACTTGCCACGGTTTACAGGGACTGACCTTTTGCCTAGATAGTACACTGCATTCAGAACACGGGTTTTCCCTAGTTTCAAATCTCATACATTATGCATGAGGGTTCTTGAAAGCACAGCAGGACTGCCATCTCCTGTATAAAATCTATGTACAAAGTTCATGCTCGCCGTCGTCCTTTGGCAGACACAGAAATCCAGCAAGGTAGGACCCCTGGGAGACCAGTGGGTATATATACACATCACATCTTGCTAAGATAGATAGAGGAGACCAAGACTTCCCAGCTGACACACTGACCAGAGATGCTGAGGTTCCTGCATGCAGACACTCCAGGTCGCAGTGGTTTAACATCCCTCACGGGGTGTCCAGCTCGAGAACAAGACGGGGTTCCATAGTCTTACTTTAGGTAATGGGGTTGACTAAATCCTAGAGGAATTCTTGGCTTAACACCTACACCCATGCTAGGTACACTTAGGTACATCTGGTTAGGGATGCATCGTAGGAGTACGCATCTTTTTATCATGTGTTTTATATACTTGAATGTATTCATGATTTTAGTAAGATGGTAGAACTATACTATCCTTTTACCTTTATAATACTGTTAATCATTTATATTTTATACTAACAGTTGTTGCAGGACATCTATTATACACCAGAATAACAACTGTTCAATAAATGATTATTGAACACGCCCAGCTTGTTTTATTCGGTGTATCTCGGTGTATCTCTCTGAGACAGACTAAGTAAGCACAAGTGACTTAGCGAAAGGTAATATATTGTTTCCACGGTCCTAAGGGATCGAGTTGTCATATTCGATGGTTGCCAAGAACTATTCCTTCCTTGGTAAGAGGAGATTCTAGTGGCACTGTGAGGTAGTTGGTACAAGAAGGCCAACATACCCTGTGGGGGTAATCAGAGTTCGTCTGACACCAATCCTACAGTGTATGTTGTCTAAAACGCACAGATCCCATATACTTTTTATAGGAACTACACAAACTGGCGACACCAATGTTGTTTGGGTACTTATTTAACATTAGGAACTGAGTAGTTTAGTGTTGCTATTCTCAGAAATCCCTATTCACAAAACACCAGAGACGACTGGAGTGGGTGGTCAAAATCCTATTAATTGATTGGTGGTTAATCAAGCTTGAAGGACACAGTGTTCCTAAAATTGTGCAAAACACCTTATCTTAGTTTCCTTGAAAAGTTATTTCGGGTTCTAAAGACAATGACTAACCAGGACATAGACCCACTAGAGCAAGCACAGCCCCTCTCAGAAGACGAGGAAGATGCAAACACAATACAGATTGCAGCAAATATTAGAAATGCAGTCACCCTGAAACTGATTGCTCATGAATGAACACCTAGGGGTGGCTTAGTAGCTTTCATGATTGAGGTATACGAATCATACAAAAACAAGATATTTTATTCATAGGTTACATTCCCAGCAGCAAATGCAAGAACAAAATCATTTCACTCCTACACAGAAGGAGATGCAATAGCAAAATACTGTCTGTATGAGGACATTGAGATTCCGATCACGTACCAGGAACACTTATACTGGCTTAAAGGCACCCAACCCCATATAAGTAGAGGAGTAAGACTCGGTCAGCTCGGAAGAGAAGGAGCGACTTGGCCAATATTTGCAGCCTACACACCACATCCTGACATTGAAGCAATGCTAGGACCAGACTTTCTCATACTCCACAAAGAATTAATAAAACTTTACAGAAACATGACGCAATACGTCATGAGGACATTTACAGTCCAGCCAGCAATGGCAACAACAAATTCAAAATACAGCGACTAAAATGACACCACACATTTTACACGCAGTAATGGGTAAGATGCCCGCCAAACATGAACAAATGCCATTCTGAATAGCTCAGAAAATAACACAGCTAGAAGCAGTATTCCCAAATACGAGCCCTTCTGAAAAACACAGAATGCTCACAATCTGCTTGCTCATGGGGATAACACCACAGATAGAGGCAGTTTTCGCTCCCATATATACCAGAACTAATGGTATCCCGTCATTAGCAGTAATACCAGACATATTGAGATATATACAAAATGAGTGGGGGGCAGAGGCTGCTCTGAACTTGGGGATGATGTTAATGGGTAACTATGCTCCGGTATCAGTCATAATATTAGCAAATATTAAAGTGGAGACAGCATTGGTGGCCATCCGCCTAAACCTAAGGGAGTTCAGTCCTTTACAAGAGGAGCACGAACTACACAAAATAATTGAAACTGCATATGCAGTTACGAAGGGACAGTTTGGGTGGAAAAGTGTTAAACCCATGACTAATGGGTAGTCCGGAGAAGGAGACATTCAAGAAGACACCTACTTCTTCTAAAAAGAAGCGTGACAATAACAAAAAAAGGAACACTAAAGAAAATAGATCTCAATCCAGAGGTAGAGCTCCTCCACAGGCGCCCTCCAAAAAGGGAAATAACCTTAGGAATAAGGATAGCATTAGGGAACCAAACAGGTATCAGGATACTGATAGACGATCCTCTCGGTCCTTTAAGGGTTCATCAAAAAACTTCTAGAGAGAAGGACGGTCAAAGAGACAAGAAGAGCGTACAAAGTCCAAAGACAAGCAGAATGCTCAGGACTATACTTCCAAAAAAGAAGATAAAGCCAAACCAAAATCACAGTTCAAAAAGAAGAAGGTTGCAGGTCTAAAGATCAAAGCAAAACCAAAGGGCATGATGGACGAAGCATTGGAGCAAATCAAACACTCACCCCCAGTCAACTGATCTAGATTTAATGCATCATCATTTTTTAGCTCACTCCACCACCCCAGTTCAGACATGGCCATATGCAAATCAGTCTGACCCTGTGCCTCATGGGAACAGTCCAGCCCAAACTGCCAAGCGATGTCTTCCCTTGACCGGAAACGAGCATCCTGGGACTGGTTTCTGGCTAATCAGCCGTCATCAGCCAGGCTAGCTTGAATCCAATGGCAAAGTGAGCAAGGGACCCACATCTGGGCATAGCCTGCCAACTTAGGGCGAACAAAGCGATACCAAATGGGATGATGGACAGAGCGTTGGAGCAAATCAAACACTCACCGCCAGTCAACTGTTCTAGGTTTAATCCATCATCATTCTTTAGCTCACTCCACCACCCCAGTGCAGACATGGCCATATGCAAACCAGTCTGACCATGTGCCTCCTGGGAACAGTCCAGCCCGAACTGCCAAGCCATGTCTTCCCTGGACCGGAAACAAGCATCCTGGGACCGGTTTCTGGCTAATCAGCCATCATCAGCCAGGCTAGCTTGAATCCATGAGGCACAAGGTCAGACTGATTTGCATATGGCCATGTCTGAACTGAGGTGGTGGAGTGAGCTAAAGAATAATGATGGATTAAACCCAGATCAGTTAACGGGGGAGAGCGCTTGCATTGTTCAACACTCCGTCCATCATCCCCTTTGGTTTTGCTTTGTTCGCCCTAAGTTGGCAGGGTATGCCCAGACGTGGGTCCCTTGCTCACTTTGCAACTGGATTCAAGCTGGCCTAGCTGATGATGGCTGATTAGCCTGAAACCGGTCCCAGGATGCTTGTTTCCGGTCCAGGGAAGACATGACTTGGCCGTTCGGGCTGGACTGTTCCCATGACTCGAGGCACAGGGTCAGACTGATTTGCATATGGCCATGTCTGAACTGGGGTGGTGGAGTGAGCTAAAGAATTATGATGGATTCAATCTAGATTAGTTGACTGGGTGTGAGTGTTTGATTTGCTCCAACACTCTGTCCATCATGCCCTTTGGTATCGCTTTGGTCTAAAGATCAGACATGCCAAAAATTCTGAGGACTAGAAAACTGAATGGGGAATGGGCTCGGCCGATGCTAGACAGTGCGGCAGCAGTAACAAAAGCTCCCCAGACCCTGATGGAATTTCTGGTGACAGCGGACTTCAATTACTATATCATGGTGGAAACACCTGATACTAGGGTAAGTGGTCCACATAAATTGTATAAAAAACACTGCAAATGAAGGGGGACAAATGCAGGACAGTTAGAGGTCTCTTTTGGGAAAACCTGACGTTTGGCTATGACATTTTGTTAGCTGACCAAGATTGGCAGCCAGCATTCATCATGGATTCTCCTAGGGGGAAACGGTAATTTTGGCAGCATTTTCTGACCACGTTGCAAAATATTTGACATATACGCAGGAGTGGGCGCTAGCCCAGGCTCCAGCATTGAACAAAAATATGTTGTAAGGAATGAAGATTCAACCCACCACATTATTATCCCATAAAGAAAGAAGCTAAAATCAAGTCAGGGAGATCTTAGATCAACTTAAATATCAAGGGGTGGTTGAAACTTGCACCTCTCAAATGAATAACCCTTTGTTCCCAGTATCAAAACCAGACAATTCCTATAGTTTAGTTTTAGACTACAGACATTTAAACACCTGCACAAAGACATTTGCAGTTCCAAATGCACTCAGTGCCGCATTAATGAATAACATTGTGCGGAAAAAATTCAAAATAACAGTAGATATCTCAAATGGATACTTTTGCCAAAATATAGCACCTGCGAGCAGATATTTGACAGCATTCTCAGTGCTAGGGTCTATGGGGTAGTTTTGTAGACTTCCCCAGAGGTATAAGAACAGCCAGGGTTGTTTTCAGTCAGAGTAACTGAATTACTTCAAAATCTGGGTGAAGAGGCATTGTCCTATGTGGATGAGATTTATCTAATGGACGATGACCTGGAGGAACACTTGAACAGAGTGAATACCATAATTTACGGATTTGCCTCTGAAGGTTATAAATGTAACATTAAAAAATCAAAAATAGCCCACCTAACGAACTTTTTCTAGGGTATTAGCTTTCAAGTGAAAAAAAAAAGCCTGGCAACTAATTCTATATAAAAGTATACGCTGCTTCAACCTCCAAAATCGTTAAAAACTTACCATCAATCTTGGGAATCTTGAATTTTGGCAGAACATACATTTTGGTTTACACAGAAAGGGTAAAAGTTTTCTACAATTTAATAAAACCTGATTTTTCAGTTAGGCAATGGACACAGCAACACACAGATACACTTTGTTCATTACAAGCTAACATGATAACTTCAAAACACTTACAGACACGCATAAATGTACACAACCTAGTGATCCAAATAGTTGTGGGTCAATCTGGGTACACCTGACTAACATATAATGAAGGTGAAACAGAACCAATATCATATAAATCACATTTATACACAAATGCTAATATGCTTTTTAGATCAACAGAAAATATTCTAACAGCAGTACAGACTGCTGTAGTTAGAGAAAGAGACATGGCTCAAGGGAAAAATATTATAGTCATTACCGTGGTTCCAGCCTCAGAGGCTGGAACAAAGGCAAGCGTTCCCAACGCTAAAGCCTTACACCCAAGATGGATACAATGGGCTAATTCTCTCACTTCAACAGATTTAAGAATACAGGTACAAACCAAATTTAAAAACACAAGCATTTCTGTAATACGAACAAGAATACCCTCTACCAAATGAAATAATGCCTCTAGATCAGTATGAATACAATATTTACACTGACGGTTCTGCGCAACCAGCGATAGGGAGTAAACAGCAATACAGCGCCGCATGTGCTATCATTAAAGGACGGATGCGGGATGGAAAGTTTTGTCCGAGTTGCACAAAAACACATTCTCTAGGAGACTGCACCGCACAGCTGGCTGAACTAAAAGCATTAATACTGGCACTGGTAAATACGGATCGAGAATTCCCCACACTAATCGTGTGTGATTCCATTTACTGTGTCTAGTCATAAAATGAATATTTACGTCACTGGGGACAGAATGGGTTTAAAGATGCAAAAGGTGGCACAAGTAAGCACAAAAAAAATTGGGAACAGGTAGTGAAGATGAAAAACAAATTACCGAGGGCTCACGTGATACACACAATGAGTCATCAATGTGATGGCGTTCATGTTGAAGGGAATTCATTGGCTGATGAAGCCGCGAAGGGGGCTGTACGCACGGCTTCCGTAGCTACAATCACTTGTTCAAAAACGAGGATAGATGTTGAGATAATGGTTGCAATTATTGCCACATGCAATAACACAGCAGTACCAAAAAGATTTCCACTCAATTACTCCAAGTTAGATGCAAACAATGTTTCATTTGCTCAAATTTCAGGAGTGGGGGATAGAGTAATGCCAAATATGGATTGAAGGTTAGAAATAATTCTAGCAGTACATAAGGGTATAGGTTCTGCACATGCAGGAGTTTTTGCTACAGTTTCTCTATTGAAACAACGCTAATGGTGGCCAGGACTAAGAAGGCAGACTAAGGACAATATCTTGAAATGCGACATCTGCCAGCATATGAAAGTCTCCCCAGTAACACGTCCAGGGCAGGCACCATTACTAACATTGGACAAACCACTTGCGCATGTTTATTTGGACCACTGCGTCCCCTGACAATATGATGGGGCTTAGAAATATATCAGGGATGCAGTGGATTCCTGCTCTAGGTTCCTATGGGCGTGGCCCCAGAGCTCCGCTGACGCTCGAACTGATATAAAAGATTTGCAAGTCTTTATGGGGACATACGCAATTGGCACACATCATTCTGACCATGGCCCCACGTTTAGCTCTAGGGTTTACATGGAAGCTATGGGAAGTCTGAGTGTAGCATTGCGATATTCCTCTCCATATCATCCTGAGGGAAAGGAGAGGAAAAACTGGAACTTAAAGCAATCTTTAACTGCTTGAGTATTAGTCCCGGGTGGAAATTGGGTAAAACATCAGAATGGAGTCCAAAGGGCAATAAACAATCAGCCAAAAAGCTCTCTAGGGTGGGTCACTCCTTATGAGGTCTTATTTGGGACGAGAATGTGGGTACCTGATCTTGATTGTGAAGTCACAATGGCGGATGACAAACCTCTTGACATCCATAAACGTCTGGCTGTTTTACAGGACCTGAATAAAACCAGGGCACTACCAAGTATTTACTTATTTTTTATTTTACAGAGTTTTACATAGCGCAAACTTTACCCAAATCGAGTATCAGAGCACTTTACATAGCACCAGTTTTGTTACATGAGGACACATTAATTTTTGTTAGGCACATGGAGATTAAGTGATTTGCCCAGAATCACAAGATGGTCCGCGTCATTGTTGAGGCTCGAACCCAGTTCTCTAGATTCGAGGTCGACCGCCCTAGCCGTTAAGCCAACTCCTCTCCCTGCGATGTCCATATAAATAAGAAAGCCACTGGGGAACCAAAAAGTGTCATGGCAAGACCTGTCTGGGTCCCTAAAGTCAGGGATCTGGTCAGAGAAAAGAAAAGTGGACAAAAAACAATTTGGGGCATCATACAGAAGGAACAAGAACTGTACTTCTACCACCTCTAGCCGGTAAAAAGGAGAAAAGATTTATCTCAATTGACCTAATCAAACCAAACCATGTGGCCTATACTGAGTAATAGGCTGCGTGGAATCTGAAGTAACAGACACCCCCCTCTCACAACTATACAAGAATTTCAAACAAAAGACTCATCACGTTTAAAGGGTCAACTACACGGTATAAGGACTAAGCAACAATGCAATGGAACTAGTTCTTCTTGATACTGAAGTTCAAAATGAGAACTTCACTGAGAGACAAATTTCAATTCAATCAAACACGGATATCTAAGTCAACATACCCCAACAAGAGCAAGCTACAGTTTCCACAAAACCTCCAGAACTACCGAAAATTGACCAAACTACATCTGGCTATTTCATTGACTTTGACACCTTTTCATTTGATCCAAGCAAAGAAGACAAAGCCAGCCCAAAGAACTCGCTTACAGCAATTTAAAGATTTTCTGAACTTTCTTAAAAATACTTACCTGGTATCACCTTGGGAGGAACTCTGGGTATCTACAGGAATACTTTTATTTCTTTTCTGGATAGGCCTAGTAATTGTTGTTAGTATGCTTATTAATGGAATTTATCTTCGAGAAAACTCTGAGGCACAAATAGTGAATGTGATCTTGAAACTGTACCTATCATCACATCGTGAAAGAAGAGACCTGTCATCAGTGAACAATACAGCAGTTCCTATACCTGAAAGTATAGTATTGTCGTCTAGTTCCTATAGAAAATATACAGTATCTGCGCGTTTAGACAACATATGCTGTAGGAGTGGTGTCAGACGAACTCTGATCACCCCCACCGGGTATGTTAGCCTTTCTGTGTCAGCTAGCTCACAATGCCACTATAATCCCCTCTTACCAAGGAGAGAATAGTTTCTGGCAACCTCAGAACAAGACAACCCTGATCCCTCAGGACCGTGGAAACAATGTACTACCTTTCACTCAGTCACTCGTGCTTACTTAGTTTCTCTCAGAGAGATACACAGAATAATACAAGCTGGGCGTTTTCAATAATCATTTATTGAACAGTTGTTATTCTGGTGTAGAATAGATGTGCTGCAACAATCATTAGACAGTATAGGATTAAATGATTAACACTACAGTACTACAAAAGTAAAAGGATGGTAGAGTTCTACCATCTTACTAAAATCATGAATATATTCATGTATATAAAACACATGATAAAAGGTGCGTTTTCCTACAATGCCTCCCTATCTAGATACACCTAAATGTACCTAGCATGTGTTAAGCCAAGAATTCCCTCTAGGATCTAGTCAACCCCATTACCGACACTGTGGTACCCCGCCCTGGTCTCGAGTTGGACACCCCGCGAGGGATATTAGACCACTGCGGGCTGGAGTGTCTGCATGCAGGAACCTCAGCGTCTCTGGTCAATGTGTCGGACGGGAAGTTTCAATCTCCTCTAGCTATCTTAGCAAGACATGCTGTACATATACTCATAGGTCTCCCCAGGGGTCGTACCTTGCTGCGTTACTGTGTCGGCCTAAGGATGACGTCGGGCCTGAACTTTGTACAAATATTTTATACAGGAGATAGTAGTCCTACTGTTCTTCCAAGATCCCTCATGCATAATGTATGAGATTTAGAACTAGGGAAAACCCGCCTTCTGAATGCAGTGTAATATATAGGTAAAAGGTCAGTCCCTGTAAACTGTGACAAGTGTAATGTACTAAGAGAATATAGGTGAAGGGTAACGAGTTTACCAAGGCCTACATTTAGGTAGCTATATGGAATATAACACCCACTCCTCTTCTGAATCACCGACATAGTTTTAAATTCTACACGTCCTACTAGGTGTTTTAGATATGTGTACGCAAATATACAAAACCGTAGTTTGTTATTGTGTTAAAAAACATTTGCTTAAAAACGTTTTTCTAAAAAATCCCAAAAATGTGTTAAAAAAGGGAAAGTATTAGTAATTGAGAGATCGGCTATTGCTCCAATATGTCCGTATAGTCCGAACTACCACAAGCATTCTGAAACCATACATGCGTGAAAGTAATGTCAATTTTGATATAGAGTTTCAGTATTCAGTTATGTTTTTAAAAAGCTGCATTTCTTCTCAGTACACGATGGAGCAAATGAGTCAAATGTTTATGTCTCCTGGTTGGAAGATGCAACATTCTCGTTGCTTGTTTCCGCAGTTGGCGGTCCCTGTAACACCTCGCAAATTATGTCTATTGAGCACAGAGTACTGTCCACCAGTGGTGCTGGGGCAGCCTGTGCGCTATCCAAGGCCTGTGTGTCAGAGGAGGAGCCGATGTCTGTACCAGCAGGTGATGATGTTACCTATGGTGGCTCTAAGAATGCCAATATCAACATGGGTGGGAATAAGCTGGGGACACTGCAAAGCATGGGCCGTTATCAGGTCCAGTAAAGCGTCAATGTCCGGTTGCGCAAATAATGGGAGTGTCAGACAAAGATCCAACACGCATTCAGGACAGGTAAGATGCAGTCCATCCAGACTGTCTAAACAACAAGAACCAAGATGCACTTAGTTCCCTTAGGCGAGGTGTGCCAAGCAGTTGTACCATGCGATCACAGTATTTTCTCTCCAGGAGTACTGTTTCCATCTCCTTGGTGGCTGGGATGTCCATTGCGTGGCAGAAACAAGACAATCAGGATACCTGCTATCAGAAACAGGATCAGCGGCAGTCCTCTAAAAATGCTTCCCAATACGGAGTGTATAAATTTTGGAATTACTCCGAGGACCGTCTGAAAGGTGCTTAACAGTCCAGAACCTTCCTTCTTAACACCTTGGCTGCTAGAGATATTTTCCTCCTGTGCTGTATTCCCTGATTTCCCATTGTTCATGACAAGGTCAGCTCGTCATTAGCACAGCTCCAGTGTGCCTCATGACGAGCTGAGCTTGTCATGAGCATGGAAGGGGTTAAATAGGTGAACAATGCCTGTTGTATCAGACATACTAAAGATATGATTTGCCATTTTCTGCAAAATGGAAAGGGCAGTTTGTACGTATAAATGTCTCTATCTCTGCTGAGGACCTGGCTACTTGGAGTTCAAAAGTCTCTCTAACGGAGGTTAAGGCACGGAATTCTCTGTAAGCATGGCTTTCATTCTGTTCAAAGAATCAAACCGTAACTCAGGAGGTATATTCCTGTCTGTATATGAAGGGTTTGGATTTTGTCTCAATGATCTAGAGACCTACCATCCCTACCGTTGGATGACCAAATGATAGAATTGATCAGTTACAAGACTTTGATGGGAATCCATCTTTGGACGTTGGGATGCACCTAGAGCTGCTGGTGGCTATGTGCGTTGATATATGCAGTTTCTGTTAATCATTTAGAAGGATTTCTCCTCTGCACCTAAGCGCAGGGCATTGGTTTTTTCACTTACTAGGACACAACTTTGTTCCCTATAGACTCCCAGGTTTCTTTAGTATTTCATGTTGGCTAGCAGGGGACTTAGCCTGGTTGAGTCTCTAAAGTTTTTCCCTGAGACCCTTCCCACCCGGTATGATTTATAAGTGCTACCACTGGTCAGGCCTTACTTTCCCTTTTGCATACACATGGGTCACCCCTGTAGGACATCCTGGGTAACCCCTAGGCAGGGTGCAGTGTAGGTAAAAGGCAGAACCTGTGCCAGTGTGGGCGCTAGGCCCCAACAATGGAAAATACTCCATTTCGTTTTCAGTGGTGAAAAGCCATCCTACCAATAGGACAGAATGGGAGAGGCTGGGTGTGGTATGGTTAGCCTAGATTCCCAAGAATTAGAAATGTAACAGTAAAGTTTGGTATGTCTGAACTCACTGCGTCATTACGCATCTATTTGGGTAGATGGTTTTGTCACTGTGGATCCAGAAAGAGCTGTTTAAGAAAAGAGCCAAGTTTGTGCTTTAGACCTTTTTGTGTGTCTCAGCAGAATGTGAATTGCGTGCCTGGATCTGGGAGAGGTGAGAAAGTCTCAGGGAGGTCGTGCCCCAGGGGAGGGGTGGAGACGGCACTAGGCTATCCTGCACCTGGAGCAAGGAGAATGAGAGGCTTTGTGAGGTCAAGAGGCCTGGTGCAGAGCCATAAAACAATAGACCCATCGCCCTCTGAGTGATTAAAGATCCAGGACCCCAGTATCAAAGAAAGGACGGTGACACTGGGGGAGATGTGCAAGGCTGGTTTAGGGAGGGGTCGGGGACCCCTGAGCACAAGGAAACTTCAAAGGCAATAGTATAACTGGAAGATCTGTAACCCCAAGACTTGGGTTAGGTTATGTTTCTGATGTCAGCGATGTTGTCGAGAGCGGTCTCGGTATCGTTCAGAGAAGTGCTGGGGATGCTTTGAAGATGCCGTGAACTGGTCGAGTCTTTGGCAGCTCTGACCCATCCACGATGAGGAAGAAACCTCCGCCTCAGGAAGAGTTGCTGAATAGGTGCGGGAGACACTTGACCCTTGCTTCGTGATCTGGGGCTTGTGGGCAGTTTGTAGCTCTTGACCAGGGAGAGACTGAAGGGGTGCTGCAGTGGGTCATGCCCCTCCTTCTTCCTGAGCAGGACTTTGCTGTGTGCTGCGTCCTGTACCCCAAGGGCCTGAGGTGAGCTGACTCCCTGTTTGGAAACACAAGAACATAAAAGTTTCCAGGAAGTCTCAAGAGGCACAGTGGTGGGACTGTGTCATGTCAGCCTGTGACCTCCGAAGAGGGTGACTAAGGTGATCGTGGGCACCAGGAGCAAATCAAGACTCTGACGCGCAGGGTGCGTGTCTTGATGTGGCTACAGGTGTTGGAGCACCTGTGGTTTGTGGGCATTGTGGAAAAGAGCCGAGATTCGGGATGCGCAGAGGGTGCATGTAGCAGCGCAGTCCAGGCACTAGTGAAGAGTGCCAGGACATTGTGGCACTAAGAAGGAGTGAGTCTCCGACACGCGGGTCAACGTGTGGTGGTGCAGCCAGGGCGTTAGCGGAGAGCGCCTGGTACCTCGTGTGTACCTCGCCCTTCATGGGGGCGCCGGTACTCCCAGCCTCCTCCGTTTCGTCGGGCGCGATGTTGCTCCCCCCTCCTCCGTCACAGATGGGGCCCAGAGTTGGGATCCCGGACCCCTCCCCCTGCAACTCTTCACGGGGAGCGCAATGGCGCTCCCCGGCTTAGTCTTCAGCGAAGGCGAGGGTGAGCTCCTGGCACCCTGTGGGGGCACCTTCAAGGGGTGCGCGATGGCGCACCCCAGCTTTACTTCATGTGGGGGCAGCCCCCGGGACCTAACCTACCCCGAGGGCCCATAACAGACCTATGGCGGAGCCCCACGTGCTTTGTTGTTAGTCCCATGAAAGGTCAAAGGTCGCCTACCTTCCGGGAGCCATATCTCAGCCCCTGGGGGTCCAATCTTCTCCATTTTCACGTCTTCATGCTCCTGGCGGCACCCCCCAGCCAGTGGGAGCACTCTCCTTCACCCTCTGGGCCTCTCGGAGGGGGTATTCAGCAGGGAGCTGTCTTCACTGGCTCCCTGCGCCAGCCTTTCGCCTGTCTCTCCCCCTCCGCCTCCTCCTTCCAACTGCCCATTGGCAGGCTCCAGCACCTTCTGCCTCAGCAGACCACACCCCAGAGAGAGCTTCTCTTCCTCTGCAAACACTTATTAAAAGTTGAGTAGGGGGCTGGCTGTAAGTCTCTGTTTGCCCTATCAAACAGCGGCAAATCACTTCCCTGCCGCTGCTCCCTCCTTCCTGCCCAGCCTCTGGGTTTGTTCAAGATGGCGTCATCCAGGGTCTCGTGCCACATGGTCTCTGAAAAAGCCCCTCCCCCTTGATGCCTTCCCTACTTGGTGCAGCCTGGTGCCTGGCACCCAGTGATAGCTGCTGATGGATGAGCCTGTAGCCCCACCCATTTTCTTTTTGTGGAAATGCTTGTGAAAGAAAGGTTATCAATCCATCCTGCTGAGGTCAGCCCTCAACCAGTCCCTGGTTATGACTGACTCAGAGAAATGTGACATTTCTGGATGACCCAAAAGCAGTACAAATATGACTTTGGACTCTGCAGAATACTCCTTTTCACATCTGTTACAGTGGACTTTAGTGCGTGTCTGGAATCTGTAGGCCTTATGAAAATTACTCTAGCCCATGGACTCCACATTCCCATAGAGAAATATTGAAGTGAAACACAGTACAACACACTGACTTTCCCTGGCATGTTTCTTCCCAGTGAATAAAGCCTATTCCATGTCACCACCCCATTCTGCATAAGTCCTGCCACACCAGTCTATCTGTACCTCCTCCTTGGCTGTACCCAGTAGGAATCTCCCCAGCGCAGCCCCTACACGTGTGCACACGCATTGTCACATGTGTCTGCACGTAACAAGCCCAGTGTCCCTTACTCTAGCTTCTGCACAGTGGCCTGGTCAAGCCAGGGGGACACCAGTAAAATCCCCATGCAGTCTCTTACATCCTGAGTTCACTGTGGGTGAGTCCCAACTTATTAGGCTCCCCCACAGTAAAAGCTCAACAATTAGGTGCTCAAAAAGTGAAAAATCCAGGTGGCCAATAGTGTTAGGACCACCTTCTAACACATGCCGTGCCCAGCTGATTCCTACAGGAAAGAAGTAATCACTCTACATGGGTACACTTCCCATAGTCAGCGATAACTAGTTATAAGTGGTGCTGACCAGACCCCTCCTTACTCACCAGTTATCCGGTCAGACCACCTACTCCACCCATCCAGGAAATCTCCACCCATGACAGGGATCCCAGACTACCTTAAGAACCCTCCGGGCTCTAGGTTAGATACCTCTAGGTCACTCATGGTCTACATGGACTCAGCCTAACTAGGCCCTCCTTTGCCCTTGGGCATGCAAGACTATGCCTACCACTTCTCTGGACAAGGGTACAGTGCCTCAGCACCGATGCGGTCTTCTGGGATAGGTCGACATCCCATGCCCTGGGTCACTAGCTGGTCTACCTTCCAGAGTTTCTTCCAACCAGTACCCTCTCTCCGTTTGGTCCTTGCACCCCAAAGATGCAACCTCTCTGGACCCTCACCCTCAGCCTGCCGCTGAGGTCATTCTGCTGCCACCACCCTTTCGGGATGACTGGCTTCCCTAAAGAAAGCACAGCCACTTGTGCTTTCCCCCCCACAGAAAATCACCCTTTGGCCACTGGCCTGGCTCCCTGATAGGACCTCAGACCGGTCTCACCGGCACACTAGCAGTGCCAGGGAGGAACACGGAGGGTGCCTCATCAGACATCCTGCAGCTCATTCCCCCCATCAGTAGCTTCACACAGGAACTACTCCGGGAACCTAGACTCCTTCCTTGTTCTCCGCTGCGAGAACAGGGCTTATGCACCCTTCCCACCGAGAGGCGTGCTCTCCTTCCGGAGTACCCTTAGAGAGCCTGTGAGCCCTGAATTAGATAGGCCCACCTCTCATGGCTCTCCACGGTCTCCCTGCAGCGCCTTGGGAGACCATCCAGGGACTCACATGGCTAGGATTAAACAATCATTTACTAATGTATGATCTTTTTTAATTACATTTTCTTTTGAAAAGGATTCAAACCCTTTTTTTTAAACAAGTCACAAGAAAAGGACACAGTGTGATCAAAGCACATTGATCTACTGACAATAAAATTCAAACCATATCAAATTCTGTACACTAAACAATACAAATACCATATTTGACAAAAGCTATTCGAAAAAACAAATAATGACAGAAAACAAACACCGCTTTTTTGGGATGTATAACAATTTTGCATAATACTGTGTCTTGCACACAAACATGTATTGATCTTACTACACCTTAAACTAAAATACTCTGTGTATAAAGGGAAAAATTGGGATATTCCTTAAAGGAACCAAGTCGAGGGATGTATCTAATTATAGTGGCACCCTCACGAGAACAAGAAATCAATTAAATACTCCTCAATGTATGACGAATTGCCAACGCATTTCGAGTACAGGGCAATAAGCTCTTATCAGGGCTTCTTAATTTTAAATGGATGGTGTTGTCTGTAACAAGCAAAAGAATATGCAAAAATGGGTTATGATTCGGTCATTCTCAGGGCTCCCACCCTACTAAAGATTCTGACAATATGTTGGATGTAAATGTTACCTAATCTAGAGGGCTGGTAGACAATGCTTCCACTCAATTTTCAGTTGGGAAATCGACGCAGCCGATTCTGTTGGAAACAGAGTCAACTCGTTCGTTAACAGTTTGGTTATATAGTGTACTACATATTTATAGGAGGATGAATTCCTTCGATTCCCTCGATCAGCAACACTGCTAGTGACCCCCACTTGCCCCCCATTGCGTCTCCTGCGTTACCTGTCTCCGGGTAACAAAGTAGCTAGGTTGGGATGCGTGGCTTCAGGGCACAGCTCACGACCCCTGCCTTGTAGTGCTCGTTACACCACACCGCACGTTTCCGAGTTTCAGGCTCAGTCCTGGCTCCTCGCTACTTCACCCTGCCACTGGCTCAGGGCTCAGGGTTCTGTGGCTCACGGCTCTCCCGCAGTCCTCTCGCGGCCCCTCACCACCGCTGCTGTTTCGGGCACCCCCTGCAGCTTGAGTCTCCCATCTCCCGTCTTGAGTCTGCCGTCTTCCGTGGAGAGAGGGGAGCGGGGAGCGAGGGCTGCAAGGGGGGTTGAATTGGGCACGAGGCAAGGGGGGCTTGGGGGGGGGCAGCCGACCGTAGGGAGGTCCCCACCCCCGGGCTGATTGGGAGGGGCTAGTGGGGGGGGGTTGCATCAGAGCACCGGCCTTGGGCTGTTTTTGGGCTGGTTTTGGGCTCCCTCGGTTCCTACTGGGGGAGCCCAGTTATATAGCCCTGTAGCCCCTCCTCCCGGCCACCATTTTAGGTTGAATGACCTGGTGGCCGGGAGCTCATTAGTTTTTGGAAATTTTATTGATTACTGTGAGATTTTTGTGGTGTTATTCGACATGTCTGGGGAGGATTATAGAGTTCTTGAGGCGATCCGCCTTCTCAGTGAGGCTGGACGCCTGGACCTGGTCCTAGGTGATGTGCCTGGCGCGGCGCGTCCTCGGCGACAGGCCTCGGCGCGTGTGGCAGCGGTGGTCGCGGCGTGTGTATCGCCGAAGAAGTCGCGGAGGGAGTCGGTGAGTGAGAGGGGCCGCCCGCGCTCTAGGAGAGCGGCCCCGGGTTCTGTGTCGCGTGAGGGGGTGGAGACAGTCGCGCTGCGCGAGGCGGCAATGGGGGATGTTGTGAGGCCGGCTCCCCTGGTCTCTGTGGGGCTGCCGGTGCGGTCGCTTTCGGTCCCCGCTGCCAGTGGCAAGCGGGCCGGTAAGCGCGGAGGCAGGAAGCGTTCGGCTTCTGCCTCCGTGTCGCATGACGCGGACATGCTGAGGGGGGAGTTGGCGGTTGACGCGCATGCGCACGTTGTTTTACCCGGGCCTCGCGCTGGCGGTGTGGATGTGTTGCCGGCTGTTGGGCCTAGTATACAGTTTATTGACCCGGTAGCTTTGGGGGCTCGGGGGGGGGGACTGGCGGTGACTCCTCTTATATGCGCAGGGGCTGGTGGTGATCGCTTCTCGACGCCGGTCCGTTTCTCTGGGGAGGTTGTACATGTCAGTGATGTGGGTGGTGATACAGTACAGACGGCTTTTGTGCCTTATAGCCCCCTGTTGTTTTCTCCCTCTGCTTCAACTCGGGGGGAGGTATTTTCTGTGATCAGTGGTTCCGTGGGGGAGGGGGAGTGGGCACAAATGGAGAGGAGGGCAGGGGCAGGTTTGTTAGGTGAACGGTCTGTGTTGGGTGATGCACAGGAGGCTGGCGTGGGGCTTGTTGGGCCTTCTGGGGGTGGTGCTGCTGATGTTTATTTGCAGGTGAGTGGTGATGGGCAGGTGGGTGTTAGATCTTGGGAGGGTTTGGATGTTTTTCCTTCCTGGGCGGAGGGGATTCGTGACCCGGGCAGGGCTGCTCCTGTCCAGGGCACTGATATGCTGAGTGGTTTTGGGGGCACTTTGAGTTTTCCGGGTTTGCCTGTTGGGGGCAGATCGCTTGGGAGGTTGGAGCAGCCCCGCGCTGATATCCAGCAGACAGGGCAGGGTGGACTGGCATCGGGCCCTGCGTCTAAGATTGTTCAAGGGTTGCTGGACTGGAGTAGTGGAGATGAGGTGGTGGAGCCCTCCCCTCCTCGGGGGGGCTTACCGGTTCAATCTAAGGGGTTTGCTGCTAGGGAGGTTGGTAGGGTACAGTTTCAGGATTCTGGTTTTTGTATGGCTAGTGGTGTTGATAGCTTTGGCCGTTCTGGTAGTAAGGGTCCCGGCACATCAGTTCAGCCTTTTGCTTTGCAGGTCAGGGAGCGTCGTGGAGAGGCAGACTTGGTAGGGTGGAGTGCGGCCCAGTTGCACCGAGGAGAAGGGAGGGTGGAGCCTGGCGCGGCATACCCCGTACCGGCGAGGGACCCCGGCGCGGTCAACATAAGCAGGTCAGGCGCGACCTCGTTGGCCCCAACGTCTTCATTACAGGATCTCGGCGCGGTCAGCAGAAGCAGGTCGGGCGCGGCCTCGCTGGCCCCAACTTCTCTTTCTACAGGTATCAGCGGGGTCGGCAGAAGCGGACCCGGCGCGTCCTCGCTGGCCCCATTGTCAGGCTCTTTGGATATCGGCGGGGTTGGCAGAAGCAGGACCGGCGCGTCCTCGCTGGCCCCACATGTTTCTTTTCATCAGCAAAGGGATTCATCGTTGGTTCAGTTGCACAAATCTGGTCAACGTTTGGGGGAGTACAGACGGGTCCAGTCGGCTCCCCCGCCTCAGATGTCAGTACGGGCTGGTAAGACCCGGGTTGGTTTCAGAAGCCCGTCAAAGGAGTTGGCCCCTCCGAGGTTGGAAGAATCTTTGGTTTTAGATTATGATGAGGAGAGCCCCGAGGAGGGCGAGATACCTGATAAGGGTGCAAGGGGGGGGCTTTTTCACGCTTCTGATGATGTTTTACAGGCACCGGTGGTGGTGCGTCCGAGAGCTACAGTTTCCAGACCAACTCGAGAGAGCGGCCCCGTGGTGAGGGTTCCTCGGTCAGGTGTTGAAGTTGAACAGATGGCATGGAGAGAGAGGCCGGCCCAACTGCCTTTACTGAATCCAGGTGAGCTTGCTGGGCCGCGGAACAAGCCTTTGATGGTTTCTGTTGGAACGGAGGGGCATCTGGCTGGAAGCTTCTTTCCCCCCTGAGACGTGTCCTTTGGGGTGGGCCAGGCGTCTGTGGGACTGTTCGGGGGCCGCTTTGGAGGGCCCTGTTTTTCGACATGTGGATGGTTCCAGGGTGACGGAGTATCAACTGCGCATGGTTTTGCGTAAAGCGCTGCGCTTCATGGGCTTGGATGAGACTCAGTATGGTACACATTCTTTCAGGATTGGGGCAGCTACAGAAGCACATAACAGGGGTTGGTCGCAGCAAGACATTATGTCTCTGGGGCGTTGGTCCTCCAACTGTTTTAGGCGCTATGTGCGTACTGATCCTGTTATGGCGCCTGCGGATGATAGTTTTTCTTGAGTTTGATGCTGCTTTTCTTTTTCAGGTTCTGTGGCCGGCCCCCGTTCTACTGTCATGACGATCTGGATAGTGGGACATTCCTTCATTAGGCGCGCGGAAGATCAAGCTATAAGAAGCTATTTTGGTTCCACACTTGGTTTTAATTCTCGTCTTTTTCATGTTGTATGGAAGGGGAAGGGAGGTATGATCTGGAGGGAGCTTATCCCGGCCTTGAATTCTTGGTTGGTGGGAGGTGTTTGTCCTGACGTGCTGCTCTTACACCTTGGGGAGAATGACCTTTGTGGGGTGAAAGGGGTGGTTTTATTAAGAGCAATGAAGAAGGATCTTTCTCTTATTCGTCAACAATGGGCGGGTTGCCATGTTTTATGGACAGAATTGGTCCCTAGAAGAACCTGGAGGGGTGCGATCAAGCCTAGGGCGATTGACAAGGCGCGAAGGAAGTTGAATCTGGAGGTTTCCCGTTTTTGTAGAGATCTGGGTTTTGGGCGGGTGTCCCATAAGGACATCCGTTATGACAATGTGGAATTCTTTCGCGGCGATGGTGTTCACTTATCTCGTATAGGGATGGATTTATATCTATTGGAATTGCGAGAGGTGCTCTCCAGGTGTTTGAAGATTCAACATTTCTTGGGTTGAGATTCTAGTTCCTTGGTTGGTCGGTTTTGGGGGGCAGAAAGAGAGGAGGGTAATTCCTTCCCCCTCTTTTCTGGGTGGCGGAAATTGGGCGTTCTTGGTCAGCAGGGACATGAAGCTTGTTGGGTTTTTGCTAAAGTTGGGCTATTGGCTGGAAAAGTTTAAAGAGTTGTTTCGCGGGGTGGTTACAAGGTTTTGGGTAATGTAAGTTGTTGGTGGGTAAGTTTTGCAATGTGATGTTTTGCCGTGGGTTGGGATGATATTTAAATGATTATCAGGTTTTGGTATTGTTGAATTGTAATTATGTTGTGCTGGGTGGGGGCGGGGTTTGTGACGTGGTAGGGGCGGGCCTGACGTTTGGGGTTGTAAGGTAACATCTTATTTAGTGAGGACTAGTTTTGTGAGGCGGTTGCCAGGTTGGTATTTTTGTAAATATGCACCTGTTTCAATAAAAGCGGCCTTTTGCACACTTTCAAATTGTCTGGTGTCTGCTCACCCCCCCTCACCCCTCCCTCCCAAGGGGGGCTTGGGGGGGGGCAGCCGACCGTAGGGAGGTCCCCACCCCCGGGCTGATTGGGAGGGGCTAGTGGGGGGGGGTTGCATCAGAGCACCGGCCTTGGGCTGTTTTTGGGCTGGTTTTGGGCTCCCTCGGTTCCTACTGGGGGAGCCCAGTTATATAGCCCTGTAGCCCCTCCTCCCGGCCACCATTTTAGGTTGAATGACCTGGTGGCCGGGAGCTCATTAGTTTTTGGAAATTTTCCCTCCCTCCCTCCCTATTCTCAGTTAGGGTTTTTCTCTTACTTTCCCCGGGTCTTTTACTTATTCATTTATTTATTTATTTTCATTATTTATTTGTTTACCTTCCATAATTTTAGGTTCTTTTGTCGGAACAGGTGGATATGGGGTGACAAAGCATGTTGTTCATTGTCGCTTGGAACAGGTGCCGTGCGGAAATTGGGCGTTCTTGGTCAGCAGGGACATGAAGCTTGTTGGGTTTTTGCTAAAGTTGGGCTATTGGCTGGAAAAGTTTAAAGAGTTGTTTCGCGGGGTGGTTACAAGGTTTTGGGTAATGTAAGTTGTTGGTGGGTAAGTTTTGCAATGTGATGTTTTGCCGTGGGTTGGGATGATATTTAAATGATTATCAGGTTTTGGTATTGTTGAATTGTAATTATGTTGTGCTGGGTGGGGGCGGGGTTTGTGACGTGGTAGGGGCGGGCCTGACGTTTGGGGTTGTAAGGTAACATCTTATTTAGTGAGGACTAGTTTTGTGAGGCGGTTGCCAGGTTGGTATTTTTGTAAATATGCACCTGTTTCAATAAAAGCGGCCTTTTGCACACTTTCAAATTGTCTGGTGTCTGCTCACCCCCCCTCACCCCTCCCTCCCAAGAACACAGGCAGGCAGGAACGCTGCAGCAGCTCCCGCGACTCTCAACGGCTCAGCAGCAGCTCGGCACTCGGCACCCTGCTTATGCTGACATGGGAAGGACTTCTCCAATCTCTGGGAGACATACGTGGCACGCACTCCTTTTCCACTGACTGCTCTGTTTGGAAATCTGGACGCCCTACTGTAGGCCTGTTATCTCACTCGGTGTTTCTGCTGGAGTTACATGGCATGATGGCAGGAGGATGAGTTGCCATTTAGCCTACCTTGTTTATCCCTTTTGAAAGCGAGGAACTCTCGTTTTTTGGGGGGTACACTGCATCAGTAGACCTACAAGATAAAGTGTATTATACTCATACTGTTTTTAATTCATGCCGTACTGAAGATTCAAATCATACTTAATAGGGGAAGCAGCATACTTGGCAGTTCGAAATTATTTCTTCCGCCTGTGTTATTTATTGACCATTGCAGCGCGGCCTCTAGATCACGCTGTAAAAAAGAGTAAATTAGATCACCTATTAACAAGCTTTTGTTTAAATCCAAAAAGGGGACGAACACTGTTCAACCTCAAACAAGAGAAAGGCAAACATACCTTTTGCTAGCAGGACACACACTCAATGCGGGGTGCAGCTTCCTTTCAAGAATCTTTACGGAGCTGCTGGAAAGGAATAAGAATTCAAAATTTGCGAACATACGTGACAAGAATTTTCAATTCTATTAAGGACAAGGAGACGAGGATTATGCTATCTCATTTCTTTATTAGAAATGCCCAGCAGCCAATAAAACAGTAAAAAACTACAGTACCCATGAACACCAGGGTAACAACCATAGAGACCATAGTATAAAAGGTCAGGTAGACAGTCTCTCTTCCTCTTTCTTTGGTGAGGAAACAGTTCAGAGTAAAACAGGAAATCCAAAAACGCAGAACAGCAGGAAAGAAGTCATAGACTGCAGCAGAAGTCCAAAGCGAACGAAGATGCAGGTAAACATAGAACACTGGAACCAGAAGACCATCGAAAGGCGAGAGAAGCCAGGCGTAGCAGAAAACCTCTACTTCAGGTCAGAACCTGAAAAGAGACATAGAGCCGTAATACACATCGCCTCCTTGTCCTTAATAGAATTGAAAATTCTTGTCACGTATGTTCGCAAATTTTGAATTCTATGACAGGACCGGAGGCTCCGATTATTCTTGTTTAAAGCTGATCCACCACAACAGAAGCAATTTGATCAATAGGTTTGAAATAAAACGTTTTGAATATTGAATCAGAAGACCAATCCGCGGCCTTCATAATGTCAAGTAAAGAGACACCCATCGTGAATGCTTTAGAAGCCATCGCCCACGTGCAGAATGTGCACCAAAAATAAAAACATCAATGCCAGCCTCTGACATTAGCCATCTAACCCAGCGAGCTAAAGTAGCTGGGGTAACAGGGCGAAAAGGTTTCTGCAAAGCAATCAACAATTGTCCTTGCATATCTGAACGTAAAGAAGCAGTACTTACTTCATAATCCTTGACACATTGAACAACACAAAGTTTGGGATGAGAAGGAAAAGAAGGATAAATAACCGAAGTAATATCCGTTTTGGTACGCCTGGAAAGGAGAAATGTGACACCGTCTGGTGTAAAACTGCGTCCCGCCAGATCCAAAGCGCGGACATCAGAGACCCGTTTGCAGGAGACTAGACATAACAACATAGCCAGTTAGGCTGACAGCTGCTTACGGTATAACAACGAATTAGGAGGCCAAGCCTCTAAAAATTTTTACACAACGGAAACATCCCATAAAGCGACATACTTAGGACATGAAGGATTCGCCAGACGGATACCCTTCAACAATTTGGCAATAGGAGGGTGTTCACCCGCAAGCTTACCAGCAATATGAATATGGCCCGCCGAAATGGCGGAACGGAAATTGTTGACAGTCCGATAGGCCAACCCGGAGGAAGCAAGAGAAGCCAAAAAATTAATGATCATGGAGACATCCGCCAAAGCGGGATCAACTTCCCGTTGAACACACCAGTCACACCATTACTTCCAGGAACCTCTGTAGTGTTTGTGGGTATTGGGCGACCAGGCTTCACTGATAAATTTGGAAGCGTTGCTAGAAAGGCCCGGGACCGCCCAACGATCCCCGAAATTCGCCATGCCAGCAGATGAAGATAGCCTGATAAAATCAGGGGATGCAGATCGCAGAGAGGATCCAGCAAGAGATTCCACTTCTGGGGAAGAAGAAGCTGCACTGCACAACCCAACTCCAGGAGAACTGGGAACCACGCTTGAGCCCGCCACAGAGGAGCAATCAGAATTCTGACGGATAAAGTTTCGTGCACACCAAGACTCTGGGAATCATCATGAACGGGGACATAGCATAGACCCGATGGCCAAGTCTGCAGAAAAGAATCCGTGGCCAGTGCTGCCGGATCCGGTCTCCAACTGAAGAACAGCGGAATTTGAGTGTTGAGGCGAGAGGCGAACAGTTCGATCTGACACTGGACCCAGATCCGGAGGGGAGAACGGAAAACACGAGGATGAAGACTCCAATCGCTGAAGTCCCGAAGATGATGCGAATTCCAATCCGCAATCTGATTGCTGCGGCTGGGAAGATATTCTGCAATAACAGTGATCTTCTGTTGTAGACAAAAATGCCAAAAATCTTTGGGTATCTCCGCCAAAATTTTGGACTTCGTTCCGCCCAACTTGTTGACATAGCGAACTGCCGAAATGTTGCCCATGCGGGGAAGAATGCAGCAATTGGACTGAAGAGGGGAGAAACAACGGATCGCAAACGACCCTGCCAGGAGTCCCAGGCAATTGATGTGGAGAGACAACTCCTGGGGAGACCATCGACCTCCCGTCGAGACAGGACCGCACCGGGCTCCTCAACCCCACCGGCTGGCATCGGATTCTATCACTACTTCCGGCGATGCACCGAACAGGGCTTGTCCATTCCAGGCATCCATGTGGTCTAACCACCATTGAATCTCCCACCTCGCTTCCTCTGACAGAGGAATCAGATCGGAATATCGAAGGCCTTTTTGGAGATGACGAATCTTCAAACGCTGAAGTGCCCTGTAATACATGGGACCCGGGAAGATCGCCTGAATGGAGGATGCCAACAGACCTACAACTCGTGCTAACGATCTCAATGACATAGTCTGTTTGGAAATAACCGAAGTCAACCCCCTCTTGATGTACCGAATCTTCTGATTGGGCAAGAGAAGTAGACATGAAAGTGGATTGACCGTGAAGCCCAGCAATTCTATCACTTGAGATGGACTCAAGACAGATTTCTGAATGTTCACCAGAAACCCCAGAGACTGCAAAAGGTCGATAGACCACTCCAGATGAGTCAAGAGTTTGAGAGGATGCCATGAGCAGAATGTCGTCCAAGTAAATAATCAGGCGAACACCCCGAGCGCGCAAGCATTCCACGACAGGCCTCAGAAGTTTCGTGAAGCACCAGGGTGCTGATGAGAGGCCGAACGGGAGAACCTTGTACTCGAACCAAGTCCCCTGCCAATGGAATTGCAGGAACCGACGATGAGGACCGTAGATTGGAACCGACAAGTACGCGTCTTTGAGATCTAGACGAACCATCCAATCGCCCTCTTGAAGAAGGTCGCGCAACAGATGGACACCCTCCATCTTGAAATGCCTGTAAACGACCCCTCCGTTGAAGTCCTTCAGATTGAGAACCAGGTGGGATCCGCCCCCTTTCTTCTCGACAAGAAACACTGTGCTGACGAACCCCTTGCGATCACGGACGGTCGGAATTATTGCCCCTTTTTTGAGGAGTGATTGTATTTCCGCCGAAATGAACTCCTGATCTTGAAGGGAGAAGCACAGTGGCATGGGAGGGTGGGTCTGATGTTGGGGCTGGTAAAACTCGATTTTGTAATCCAGCACCCATGCATCGTTGGAGATTAGAGACCAATTGTTTAGAAAATATTGTATCCTGCCCCCAGAACTACATCGCAAGCAGGAATCAGGCTTACCTGAAGTGTTGGAATCCTGGTGGCCACCTCGGTTTCCTCCGGAACGTCCTTTCCCATACTGTCCTCTCCCTTTGCAAGAGGGGTAGAAATTTGACCGGGTATGGTATCCTGCATCTTGACCACCGCTTTGGGACTGGTATCCCCTTTGGGAAGATTGCTGAGAGCCACGGCCGAACGAGCGTCCCCTGTTTCGTCCGGCCTTGGCAAAAACCGGACAAAACGCTCGCCGCAGCGAAGCTTGAGCCTTATCCAGGCCACTGAAGGTGGCCACAAATTTGGTGAGTTCCTTTAAAAAGGGCTAGCCAAATAATAGACCCTGAGCAGCAGGACCAGATTCTGAGGAGGAGAGCTCTGCCAACTTCGGATCTAGTTTAAGAAGAATAGACCGGCGTCTCTCACATGAAATTGCACAGTTGGCATTACCCAACTGGCAAATAGCTCTTTGCATGAAACAAAGAAAGAGTGTCAAGCACAAAAACAGGTCTGTGTATGAGCACAGAGGCAAAGACTGTGAGAAGTTCCCTTCTAAGGACGCACTGGAAACCTTGTAGGGATTTTTTAGAAGCCCTCACTCACCAACCTGGTTGGTGACATGCTTCATCATCGGGCCCACCAGGAGAAGCCAAATGCCTCCCTGGTGTGCTACAACGCCAGATTACTGCGGAGATGGATTTTGTGACAGTGATGTGAAAAAGTGATTTAAAAATGTCTGTGACTGTACCAACCAAAATTTTTTATTCACTGGTCAGTCTAGACATGGTTAAAAAGATATGTGTGGGAGAACTACCATAAGTTATGATGGAAGTTTCCACTTATAGTGGGGTCGACATGTTTCTGCCCGTTTAAGTGTATGATTTACTGGGCATTCTTCAGGACCGTGTATCGTGTACCTCGGCGGTGTAGGCGCGCTAAGGCCCACCCTAACCGGAGGACGTGAAAGTTAAAGTAATGCTATATGTGTAAAAATAAGTGCAAGAAAACAAACCACAAGTTGTGGGAATTACCTCAGTTGTGAGGAACCTGTGAAGTCTGGAAAAACAAAGAGACATACGAACATGTAAGACAAACACAAACATTATGCTCTTCGAATTTGAATGTTTCTTGCTAGAACAGTCTCTGCGATCCAAGTGCTGTATATTGGTCTTAACATGGCCCTTGTGCCATACGTTTTATGTTAGTGCCAGAAACGCTGTATGGTTGCCCAGGGGCATTACAGGCGTGTGGGCATGCACTATAGCAAAAGAAATGCGGGCCACTTGACAGATCGGCTGTGGGTCTGACACTTGTGAATAGCGATCAATGGGCCATCAATGTACGGCCAAAAGTGCTAAATTCAAAATAATGCGTGTAACACAAAAGTAAGTATTGTGAATCTCACTTGTTTATTAAAAAATCCACGCCCCATAGGTCTCGGGAGGGGGTGGAGGCGACAATGGCACACCCTGTAGGTAAAGGAAAGGCTGGTAAATTTTACGCGCCAAAATGGTAACAAACAGATCGGTTACTTAGCTCTGGGTAAATGATGCGAAGAATCCTTACGCCCGCAACGCCTAGCACACGCTTGGCACCAAGCTGCTCCTGCTCCGGACCCCGTGGATGTGGGCCGGTGCTCGAGAACAGCTAATGTGAAGTGACGGTGGGGGCCGGGTGACGCGGGACGTTGGGCAGCCAATCGGAGGCCCGTAATCAGAACGAGGCTTGAGAAGCAAGCTTGTTCGAGGGCCAGTCAGAGGGCCTGTTTGAAAAGGAGGCTTGGAACGCAAGCCTAACAATACATTAAGGGAATTCCTCATGTTGTATTCTACAAGGAGAATCGTGTTCCCAATATGATTTCTCGGGCACAGTAATGTTATGAGATAAGGAAAGAGGGATATAATACAGCAGTAAAAAGTTTTATTATTGCTGTTTGTGAATTCACTTAATTGGGAAAAAAGGCGGGGTGAAGAAAGAGACGAAATAAGACTATTAATCAGGGGGACACTCAGATCACTTTGGTAATCGTTTAGGAGAGTGAGAGCAATTGCAAGTGAACGCAACACGGTAGTCACTAACTCCTATGGGTAAGAATATGCATGCTTGGGGGTAGTAGGATAGATATCCGCCCCCAAAGGTGATAGGTAGTTCAGGGCATCCTGTAAGGCGCAAAAAATGCGACATCATGGAAAAACGGGGGTGGTCAGCGTTTCAGTACTGTGGACCAAGGTATCTGGTCATTCAGACCATGCAGGTGTGTGCCTAGTCTATACACCCAGCGTTGTTCTTTCTCAAAAAGTATACTGGCAGTGTTTCTTTCTGAGTCGATATGTTCAATAACAGTCCAATTAAGATCATTGGGTGTGTGTTTTTTTGCAGGAAGTGCTCACTCAGTTTGGTTGTCACTTTGCGACACCTGATATTACTTCGGTGCTCGCAGATGCGCTGTTTGACTTTTCGGGTCATCATCCCCACGTATCTTTTACCGCATGTACAGGTGATAAGATATACGACATTCCTTGAGTTGCAGTTCGTATGTTTTTTTTGGATCCATGTTTTTCCTGGTTCAAGAGATAGTTCTTTGTGTGTGTCGTCAGATGGCACACACTACAATTCGAGCAAGGGTAGTGCCCTACTATTGGGGAAAGTCCCCATGCATTAGTAATTGATCCATCATTGTGGGGGTTGGGTTTGTTAACTTTTGGTCGTGTGTTTACAAGGGAATCCTTGAGGCTGGTGGCTTTTTTAAAAGAGAAGAGAGGTTTATGCCAGTCTTTTCTGTTGCTGGTTATTATTCTCCAGTGTTTGTTCACGGATTTCTTCATGTCATTTGAAAGGGTGCTGTAGGTGGTAACACATGTTAGTGGTATCTCTGTTGGTTACTTGATGGTATCCTCTAGCAAGGCCTCACATGGTTGATTTCTGGCCCGTTTGTTGCCCTTTTCAAGTATTTTCGCAGGGTAACCTCTTGCTTTAAGTTTCTGTGTCAGGTCGGCTGCCTGGGTCTTGTAATCGTTGACGCTGCTGCAATGTCTGCGTATCCTGAGGTACTGACCGTAGGGCAAATTCTCCCTTAGAGATCTAGGATGAAAGCTCGAAAATTCCAAGAGATTGTTCTTTGCTGTTGGCTTATAGTGGGTTTTTGTGGTTAAAGACGTGCCACACACTGTGATCACCACATCCAAGAATATTACTTCTTTCTTACTGAAACTGTGTGTAAATTTCATATAGGTATCTAGAGTGTTAACCCAGTTCAGGAATAGCTCCAAGGATGTTTGGTCGCCTTTCCAGATTAGGAAGATGTCGTCAATGTACCTCCTCCATAATCCTATGGAGGAGGAAAACGGGTTGTTAGATGGTATGATGTGTCTCGACTCAAAGTCGTAGACATACAACCCTGCTACGCTGGGAGCAAATGTGCTGCCCATTGAAGTTCCAGTACTTTGTAAGTATAGTTTCCCTTTATGTTCAAAGTAATTTTCTTTTAGGGCTCTTGTCGCGCATTGCAGTATGAAAGACTTGGGTGTTTGGTATTCCCAGATGATTGAGTCGAGGGCTGTCGCTGGAACTTTCAGGGTATCATCTTGGGGGATACTTGTGTACAGACTCTCGATATCAAGCGTCACTAGGGTGATGGAGTCTGCCTCGAACGTGACTTGCTCGAGTAATTGTAACAAGTCCTTTGTGTCTCTCAGATATGTTGTGCTTTTATGTATCAGAGGTTTCAAATAGTGGTCACAGAAGGTTGACAGGGGTTCCAGGAGGGATCCTATCCCTGACACAATAGGTCTCCTCGGCGGTGGAGTTTTATTTTTGTGAGTTTTTGGCAGAGTATAGAAGTATGGGATTGTGGTGCCACCGGCCATGAGGAAGGCCGCCTCGTTCTTTGAGATGTGGTCATTCTCTTCTGCTTCTAAAAGACCCAGGCAGCCGACCTGACACAGAAACTTAAAGCAAGAGGTTACCCTGCGAAAATACTTGAAAAGGGCAACAAACGGGCCAGAAATCAACCATGTGAGGCCTTGCTAGAGGATACCATCAAGGAACCAACAGAGATACCACTAACATGTGTTACCACCTACAGCACCCTTTCAAATGACATGAAGAAATCCGTGAACAAACACTGGAGAATAATAACCAGCAACAGAAAAGACTGGCATAAACCTCTTCTCTTTTAAAAAAGCCACCAGCCTCAAGGATTCCTTGTAAACACACGACCAAAAGTTAACAAACCCAACCCCCACAATGATGGATCAATTACTAATGCATGGGGACTTTCCCCAATAGTAGGGCACTACCCTTGCTCGAATTGTAGTGTGTGCCATCTGACAACACACACAAAAGAACTATCCCTTGAGCCAGGAAAAACATGGATCCAAAAAAAACATACGAACTGCAACTCAATGAATGTCGTATATCTTATCACCTGTACATGCTGTAAAAGATACGTGGGGATGACGACCCGAAAAGTCAAACAGCGCATCTGCGAGCACCAAAGTAATATCAGGTGTCGCAAAGTGACAACCAAACTGAGTGAGCACTTCCTGCACAAAAACCACACACCCAATGATCTTAATTGGACTGTTATTGAACATATCGACTCAGAAATGAACACTGCCAGTATACTTTTTGAGAAAGAACAACGCTGGGTGTATAGACTAGGCACACACCTGCATGGTCTGAATGACCAGATACCTTGGTCCACAGTACTGAAACGCTGACCACCCCCGTTTTTCCATGATGTCGCATTTTTTGCGCCTTACAGGATGCCCTGAACTACCTATCGCCTTTGGGGGCGGATATCTATCCTACTACCCCCAAGCATGCATATTCTTACCCCTAGGAGTTAGTGACTACCGTGTTGCGTTCACTTGCAATTGCTCTCACTCTCCTAAACGATTACCAAAGTGATCTGAGTGTCCCCCTGATTAATAGCCTTATTTCGTCTCTTTCTTCACCCCCCCTTTTTTCCAATTAAGTGAATTCACAAACAGCAATAATAAAACGTTTTACTGCTGTATTATATCCCTCTTTCCTTATCTCATAACATTATTGTGCCCGAGAAATCATAGTGGAAACACGATTCTCCTTGTAGAATACAACATGAGGAATTCCCTTAATGTATTGCTAGGCTTGCGTTCCAAGCCTCCTTTTCAAACAGGCCGACTGACTGGCCCTCGAACAAGCTTGCTTCTCAAGCTTCGTTCTGATTACGGGCCTTCGATTGGCTGCCCAACGTCCCGCGTCACCCGGCCCCCACCGGCACTTCACATTAGCTGTTCTTGTGCACCGGCCCACATCCACGGGGTCCGGAGCAGGAGCAGCTAGGTGCCGAGCGGGTGCTAGGCGTTGCGGGCGTAAGGATTCGTCGCATCATTTACCCAGAGCTAAGTAACCGATCTGTTTGTTACCATTTTGGCACGTAAAATTTACCAGCCTTTCCTTTACCTACAGGGTGTGCCATTGTCGCCTCCACCCCCTCCTGAGACCTATGGGGCGTGGATTTTTTAATAAGCAAGTGAGATTCACAATACTTACTTTTGTGTTACACACATATTTCGAATTTAGCACTTTTGGCCGTACATTGATGGCCCATTGATCGCTATTCACAATTGTCAGACCCACAGCCGCTCTGTCAAGTGGCCCGCATTTCTTTTGCCATAGTGCATGCCCACATGCCTGTAATGCCCCTGGGCAACCATACAGCGTTTCTGGCACTAACAAAAAACGTATGGCACAAGGGCCATGTGAAGACCAATATACAGCACTTGGATCGCAGAGACTGTTCTAGCAAGAAACATTCAAATTCGAAGACCATAATGTTTGTGTTTGTCTTACATGTTCGTATGTCTCTTTGTTTTTCCAGACTTCACAGGTTCCTCACAACTGAGGTAATTCCCACAACTTGTGGTTTGTTTTCTTGCACTTATTTTTACACATATAGCATTATTTTAACTTTCACGTCCTCTGGTTAGGGTGGGCGTTAGCGCGCCTACACCGCCGAGGTACACGATACACGGTCCTGAAGAATGCCCAGTAAATCATACACTTAAACGGGCAGAAACATGTCGACCCCACTATAAGTGGAAACTTCCATCATATCTTATGGTAGTTCTCCCACACATATCTTTTTAACCATGTCTAGACTGACCAGTGAATACAAATTTTTGGTTGGTACAGTCACAGACATTTTTAAATCACTTTTTCACATCACTGTCACAAAATCCAGCTCCGCAGTAATCTGGCGTTGTAGCACACCAGGGAGGCATTCGGCTTCTCCTGGTGGGCCCGATGATGAAGCATGTCACCAACCAGGTTGGTGAGTGAGGGCTTCTAAAAAAATCCCTACAAGGTTTCCAGTGCGTCCTTAGAAGGGAACTTCTCACAGTCTTTGCCTCTGTGCTCATACACAGACCTGTTTTTGTGCTTGACACTCTTTCTTTGTTTTATACATTCAACCCGGGGGACTGAGAGTGTCTCTTGCCCTCTCTCTCTATTTGTTTTCGAATAAATAGCTCTTTGCGTCCATTCAATAAGTTCATCCGGGTCAACAAGAGCCGCAGATTCCTTTGCCAGGAACCCAAGATCCAGAATTTTCGTAAGAGGACCCAATAAATCAAGCACCTTGTCTTGACAGGAACGGCAAGATCTGTCCAGACCCTTCTTCGGGTCTTTGGCGTATTTCCTGAGATAGGTGACCATCGTGGGGTCAACCTTAGGAGTTTCCGCCAAATGGTCAGCAAGATCCGGCCTAGGGCTATCGGGCCGAAGTCGCGCCCTAACATCCTTTTCGAAAGGTTGGCGGATGTGTGTCTGGACATACTCTGTCACCGCAGGGGAGGGAAGCCAGGAGGTGGAATGAGGATGTATAATATCTGCAGGATCAAAAGTTAGCATAGGAGGATGGGAAGGCGCATCCACGAAATTTTCCTAACACACCTTCTCCCTAGGGGGAGGATCATCATGATCAGAAGAAGTAGAAGACTTGGTATCGTCGGTATCAGAAGGAGGAGGGGCTGTTGAAGCAGCACCGACAGCGGATTTGGGTTTGCCTGAGGCCAAACTTTTGGCTAATTTCTGAAAATCAGATTTATGCGGATTAACAGGGGACTTAGAGGACTTGCGGGAGGCAGGCAACCAGCCCTGCTGCTGTGCATACTGAGTCAAGTGGCGCTTTAAGGGGTTAATTGCACGCACAAGTGCTTTGTTCACGGAGTGTTGCACACCCTGATCCAAGGCCTCAACTAAGTCATGCTCCAAAGAGCCAGAGGCGTCCTCGTCATCATAGTATTCATCGTCATCATAATACTCTTCCATGGTCACACAGCCTGTAACAGTAGAAGTCCACCTGATGACGTTAAATAACTGTGGCCAACGGCACAATGCAGGGGGAGTGACAAAAACCCCAACAGCAAGCCAGCAGCACAGGCAAAACCTGCACACAGAAAAATATATTTTTAAAGTGGAGGGAGGGCTTGCTGCTAATTCAAAAAAGAATGCACTCTAGGCAAAGCCTATGATTATTGATACAGCCCAATGCCAGTCAGTGTGCAAAAGGCGTGAATTGGGGTGAATAATTGTGAGGCAGTGGGCAATGGCGCAGTAAAGGTCCTTTCCAAGCTTCCGACGCTGTGAATACACGGAAATAGGCCAGAAATAGCCGCCGCGCATGATCGGTAACGGCAGCCCCACAACTATGCAAATGGAGCTCGCACACCTCGCGCGCGAGTCTCCAGCACCCCGGTCTCCCGCTCCACAACTGCAAAGACGCAGGCACAAAGCGCCCCGTCCTAAAGGAGGTGAACACACGCTCCCAGCTCCGGCACAGACAAAGCGGCAATTGAACAAAACACGGCAATGACGAGCCGAAAACAAACTAACACAGCGCGTGAAAGTCGCGAGTGAACCACAATGCTAAGCACGAAGCAAACAAAGCATGTAAGTCACAACAGACATTAATAAAAATGCAATGCAATAGGTAATAGGAGAAAAGCACTTAACTGGATGCGGAGCAGCAAAGAAAGAGGAAGAGAGACTGTCTACCTGACCTTTTATACTATGGTCTCTATGGTTGTTACCCTGGTGTTCATGGGTACTGTAGTTTTTTACTGTTTTATTGGCTGCTGGGCATTTCTAATAAAGAAATGAGATAGCATAATCGGAGCCTCCTGTCCTGTCATAGAATTGAAATGCAATCGGTGTGTGTGACCAAAGTATGAGCTATTTTCCCAAAAATCTTTTTGTGTTATGGCCCTATGAGAGTTCCTACCTGCTCGTGTGATATTTCACGATGCAACCAAGCTTCCTTCCGATGTGAGTCACAGAATGATGGCAACGAAAGTATGGCATTTTGAAGGTGTACTTGGGGGTTGTAGTTGGAAGGATTTAACCAATCAAATCGTTCAAATATCTTGGTGGTTCACCGCACCGAAAGCAAGGCATTCTGGTATACGTGTTTTTTTGTAATTATGAACCCTTTGGCGCGAATAATTGCATTATTACAAGAAGGTTCTCTAAGCTATTTTGAGTGTGAAGGTTAGGGAATTGTGTAATCGATTCACCAATAAACACTATTTAATCATCACAATGCATTCAACTGTATGCAGTTTAAAAATTTGATTATTAAACTCGCGACAGCTAAAAAATGCTGTACAAGCCATTAAAGACACTGATAAATTGTATGCAAAACAGTTTGGCCAATTCAATCATTTGAACATCCTATTAGTTCGCCTCACCACAATTGATGCATAATGTTGTTTTCTGATTTATTATGATGGTGAACCTTTTGACTCGAGTGAAAGCATTGTGGGTTATCAGCTCTATGCAACATTTTTTTTTGGGGGGGGGTCCTGATTGAGAAATTAAACAATTTAGTCATTCCAAAGGCCAATCGGCACTCTTCAATGCATAGTGCATTCTGATGTATGCAGTTCATAATTTATAATCATTAAACTCTCGACAGCTCAGTCATGCTATTCAAGCCAGTCAGGACACTATTAAATTTGAGAATTAAATACGCTTCTTTTTGGAGTAAAGCATTTTCGATATCAAACACTCGCTGCGATGTATTGAAGGGCGCCAGTACAGTCCATTTGAATTGATGTTCATTATGCAATTTTTCAACAAAATGCTCAACAATGGGAACAGTCATGATTTTTTTCTTTATTCTAGAGCGGTGTTGTGTAATTCTCGTGTTGATTTGTTTGTTTGTCTTTCCTATATAAACCTTTTGGCAAGGACAAACAAATGCATAAACTAAGTTTTTCATTTTGCAGTTGGTAAAGTCTGTGTGTTTCCATTTGATCGTATTATGAATAAACTCAGTACCTTCAATTGTTGTGGTGCAAGCCACACAATTCCCACACTTCCGGTAGCCTTCGAGTGGTTTCAAATTTCGATGTGATGTGAGATCATTCTTCTTTTTTGGGAGTGAACTGTCAGCTCGCACAATTTGTTGTCCTATGCTCTTATTTTTCTTCATCGCGAACTGGGGATTTTAAAAGGACATTCTAGATTCTCTAGCAGATGCCAGTTTTTCAGAATAATCTGCTTGAATTTATTAGTATCTGGAGTGAATGTAGATACACACACCAGTTTCTCCAGGGCAGGTTTCTCTTTAGTCTGTAAGAGAACTTCCCGAGGGGTATATCTAGCTCTTTTAGTTGAGTGTTTGAACAACTTTTTAGGATACCCTCTCTTGGTCATTTCATTACAAAACACTTCAGCGTGCTCTTCAAAGTCAATATCCCAAGAACAGTTGCGTTTTATTCTTAATAATTGCCCGTAGGGCAAGTTTTCTTTGAGACTTTTTGGGTGAGCACTTGTATGGTGTAAAATGGTGTTTGTGACTGTCTTTTTTCGATAAAGCGACGTCTTAAGCTCCTTCTCAATCGGGAAGATTTCGACATCTAAGAAGGTCAATGAAGTTTTACTGTGATCAACAGAGAAGTAAATGTCTTCATGGCTTGTATTAAGCCATTCGTGGAACGCTAATAACTCGTCTGGAGACACCTGACACTGGCACCAGACGTTGTCAATATAGCGTAACCACTGTTGGATTTTGTTTCTGAAAGGATTGTTATTGAAAATGAATTTCTCCTCGTACTGGGCCATGTAGAGGACCACCATTTCTGGGGCAAAAGGACAACCCATGGCGGTCCCCTTGACTTGGATGTAAAATTGATCCTCAAATTTAAAAAAGTTTTTTTAAGAGCGACTTCTGCTAGTTGTAAAATGAAGCTTGTGGGTACCCTATGGGGACGTACCATGATCTCAAGGTATTTATTTATTTATTTATAAAGTTTTATATAGCGCAAACTTGACCCAAGAGGGTATCAGAGCGCTTTACATTTAGGATTGTTGCGTTACAAGTTACATCAGATACAAGAGCATAGTAAGGTACAGTGCACATAAACAATGTTTCAATAATTCGTAGGAGGGAGGGGAGGGGAGGGGAGAGGAGGGAGGGGAGGGAAGGGAGGGGAGAGGAGGGGAGGAAGGAGTAATAGCGAGGAGACGAGGAGGAACTATGCCCAATGTCCGGCTGGGAAGGTGACAGTCAAGGGGAAAACCAGGGCCAATCTCCTCATTAGCTGTCAAGCAGCTCCACCGGTCATCAGCCATGTTGCTCAGGTCTCGGCCTTCAGGAAAAAACTGTTTTTAGTTTTTTTGATTTGCGACAGTTATATAGCGCTATCTAGACCTGGAGGTATCATAGCACTTAACCAGGGGAATGTTGCATTAGAAAGCACATCAAAATGATTATAAAGCACTGGCTACACCCATTGGTATCAGAGCGCTATAACAGAGGGACATTGCATTACAAATTGCATCCGTTGCAATTGCGTAATAATGTAAAGTAAACAAACAACGAGAATTTATAGGAAAGGAGGGGAGGAAGGAGCAATAGCAGGGAGACGAGTAAAAACTGTGTCCAATGTCCGGCTGGGTAGGTGACGGTCGAGGGAGAAACCAGGGCCAATCTCCTCATTAGTTGTCTAGCAACTCCACCGGGCATCAGCCATGTTGCTCAGGTCTCAACAATCTGGAAAAACAGTTTAGAATAGATGTATAGGCTACGAGGATAGAAGTAACAGAAGAAAGGTGGGGTAGGGCATAGAAACAAACCAGAAAGGGAGATTGAGACACAGTGGGGAGACCAGGTGAACTATGCCCACTGTCTGGCTGGGTAGGTGATGGTCAAGGGGGTGAACCAGGGCCAATCTCCTCTACAGCTGTCTAACAGCTCCACCGGGCATCAGCCATGTTGCTCAGGTCTCAGCAGTCAGAAGACAGGAATAATCAATTTAGAGTAGGTATATTAGCTACAATTACATAGTCAAACATACAATACCAAGACCCCAATAGAGGATAGAGGGGAGGCCACCCTGCTGGGACTCCACGCTCAGGGAAACATCCCCGCTGGATGATGTTGCTGCTGAAATCAAGGTGTAAGCGGAGATGGCGATGCTTGGTGTAGTCCAGCTCTGTATCTGAGAAGGAACTGGGGTCTGTCATAGTGACTGCCGGAGAAACAAAGGCAAGGGAGGCCGCCATTTTAAAGTCAGGCACACCAGGACCGGGCCTATGTAAATCCTTGTGTAGGTGTAAATGAGAAGGATAGGTCTCAACCATGATGAAGTCCTGCTCTTGAGAGACCACAGACAGTATAGAAAGCCAAGCTGCATTGTGCATGGGAGAGCACTCGGGGCCACCGCTGAGCCTCCCGATGGCGCCTCACAGCGGGCACCATTTTGAGGTCCGGCGTCTATCCCAGGGCTTAGCCGGAGCATTGCCAAATTGTTAAAGCACCACTGAAATTATGACTAAGGCTCCCTGTTTTCTGTTGTTACAGATTTATACAGATAAATATAGACAGAAAACAATGTGTTTTCTGTCTGTATTTATTTTTAAAAGTGGATAAATACAGAAAATGTGCTTCTTTTAAGTGACTCTTCGTGCTGTTTTTCATGAATTATAGCCCAACAGGTGAGCAGATGGACAGCATGGGAAATTAAAAAAACAGGATGAAATTTCTTTAAAATAACTGCATGTATCAAATTTGTGGTATAATACTAATATTAGCCAGTGGATGTACTTCTATGTAATATTTGCCAACTTAACTAGCTAAAACACTACAGAACTCAAAGTATGAGTGCGCGTCTATCATTTAAATAAATATGGAAATGTACAGTTTGACAACTACATTAATACACAAAACATAAAATAAATATGGATAAATACAGATAAAATGCCCCAAAAATAAATATGGATAAATACAGACGGAAATGTTAAAAAAATAAATACCATAAAACCGGGATCCCTAATTATGACCAAAGGAAGGGGGCACCGTTCAAGAGGCTGGAAAAAAGGGCTCGCCACGGAGCCTCAGCTCCGAGGGGCCATGTCGGGTGCAGGCTCCTCCTCTACGGCCTTCAGCTGTGCTCGTGCATGAGTCTTTGCATGTCCCCTCACTATTTCTCTGGTCGGTCGTGCTGCCATTATAACGATCTCCCCACATCTGCTCCACTCGCCTCCGTGGGAGGCTCGCTCTTCGGGCACCTGCTATGTGGTCTTTGATGCGGGCATAGGTACTTGCTGAACCCTTCACCCCCTCACAGTTGCCTCGCGGGGGCTGCGAGCCGTGTGTCAATGCCGCCTCGAATCACACGGGCTCTCAAGCTCAAGCTTGCTTATGGGGTGGATCACTTGTAGTGCTTCTTCCTGCAGTATCTGGGTGTATAATGATGTCACATCAAAATACACCATCAACTGTGTGGACTCATCAAATGGAGACCCTTCTATCCTGTTGATAAAATCAGTGGTGTCTTTTAAGTACGATGAAATGTCAGTGAGGAATAGTTTTAGAAAGAAGTCAATGTATTTAGAGATAGGCTCTAAAACAAAGTCGCACCCTGAGACTATTGGTCATCATTTCCTGGAAAGCACCATCCCGCTAGCACATGATAATCAACTTAACTCAGTCATATCAATACTGTTTACATTTAAACCATAATATCTTCACATGACATATTTGTGCGCGGGGCTCTCCTTTCCCATACTTATAGTTCCCATAACCAAAACTTTGAACCCTTTTCAGAGCACGGTGCTCTTCTATTTGCTCATTACTGCATAGGGAATATATGGCAAAACTGGACTCATCAAATGCTATAGATGCGCACCAGAATGGGATACTATGTCCCCTCCGCTAGACACCAATGTTGGAAAACGAGACAGCATCTGTGAGGCCTGCACAAATAACATGACTACATGTGTCCTTCACTGGGAACCAAACACCCAATTGTAGCGCCTGACTCTCAGAGGTTAGCGTTGCAGAGCAGTCTGAAGCTTACTCAAGGGAGGTGGTGTAGGCTAGAAATCGCCATTTGCAGGTGCGCAGAAATAACACTCAATAATTGATTACCCAGTCTGTACTTTGCTTTATAAAAGTAAGAGTACATTTATTAGAAACACACACTACTCAATACTATGCACCAATTTACAATTATACATAAGCTGTTGAAATTACTTTGTGACATTGCATAACATTTCCACTCCTTCCACAGGGGGTGAGGTCTAGCACCACCACTCCCATGAATGGACATCATCTCGCCCCCTAATGCAATTAGTTGAACATAACTTGGGGCGTGGGCCCTGTGCACTGGCACCATCCCAGTGGCGACCCCTCCCATTACCTCAACAAGCATTAAAAATGGGTACACCTGCCTTGGTGACACATAACCCTGACTGGGCATCTCCCACTGACCATAAAGTATGCACCTCTAAATCTTCGGGGCTAACAGTCTGGGTTGTTTCTCACCTAACAGCAGCAGCAAGAATATATGTTTAAGCATCACTTGAGATGACAGTACTTATCACATTTATGTATCATTAGAATGCATTGCAATTACAGCCCCGAAAGGCATCACAGATGAAATCACAGGAATACACATATACAGCCTAGCTGGAAAGTCTGGCAACATAACCCCACTTAGCTTATGATATCACCTTACACAGGCACTTCACATTACACATGTGACCTTAAGTCCCTTTAAAAAAAATAACCTCAGTAAATGCACTACGGGTGCAATTACACCTCTTCATCTCCAGGGAATGCCCTTCTCCAGACGTTCCCCACTCAGCCCTTCACTCCTTGATGCACTTCTCAATATACCCTCAGCTGTAGAACAAAAGTTCCAGCCCAGAAGGTGTTAAATGCTGGCTGAACCCTTGAGGGGTTATCCTTTTCAAGTCCCCATGTGACTTATGGGCGGACAGTTCTTCATTGTGCTGAGGGAGGCTGCGCTGCTCCTGCAGCTCCCCCTGTACCTCTTTTCACACATGAGGGTGACCCCCTCCTCTGGGGGCCACCAAGCACCAAAACTGCAGATTTCCAAATGCCTGGCAAGGCATTCTGGGGCGCTTCGTGCTCCTTTTTCTGAATATTATATTAGCGGCTCTCCCCGCTGTGCTGTGGAGAGCCACCATGCAGCCGGCGGCCTCCAACTGCTTCTGCCAGCCGCGGTGGGGCGCCCGGTCACACCTGGACCCCCAAGTAAGGAAATGTGGCTCGGGGAGCCCATCCCCCACCACTCTGCCGGTTTTCGAGGACCCGGTCCAACCTGGGCTCCATGCAGCTCTTCTGTGCCTATTCGGGGTCCTGGCCCCCACATGCCTCGGTGTTGGAGTACAGCCTGGGGAGCCCACCCCTGGCTGCCCCCGCTGGTACCCCACACGTCCAGTACCCTTGCATGTTGCCGTGGAAACCGGCACCACATTTCTGGTCTGCCTGCTCCAGGGGGCAGACCAGAAGACTCACGCTGGCTCGCCCAGCACTAGAGGGTGTGTGGCTGCACACCCATGGCCTCGCACAGCTTTGCATCGGGCCTGGTGATGAGGTCCTGGGCCCCTCCTCCTCTCGGGGGGGGAGCATGCCGTCGCTCCCCGTTGGATTTCTCCTTTGCCAGGGGCCAGGATGGGCTCCAGCCACCCTGTAGGAGTCAAACTTCAAGGGGACGCGACGGCGCTCCTGGCTTTACTTCGAGGCCCGGGATGAGTTCCTGGGCCCCTGGGGGCCCCTTCGCAGGGAGGCATGGCAACGCTTCCCCTCCACCATCACACACAGGGCCCAGAGTTGGGATTCTGGGCCCCTCTCCCTGCAACTCTTCACGGGGAGTGCAACGGCGCTCTCCGGCTTAGTTTTCAGCAGAGGCCAGGGTGGGCTCCTGGCACCCAACGAGGGCACCCTTACCCGGCTTTACTTCATTTGGGGGCAGCCCCCAGGGCCTGACCCATCCCGGGGGCCCATTACAGACCGGCGGCGGAGCCCCACGTGCTTCGTTGTCGGTCCCATGAAAGGTCAAAGGTTGCCTACCTGGGGTCTGATTTTCACCATTTTCTCATCTTCTTGCTCCAGGTGGCGCCCCCAGCCACTGGGACCACTTTCTTTCACCCTCTGGGCCTCTCAGAGGGGGTATTCAGCAGGGAGCTGTCTTCACTGGCTCACTGCCCCCCTGGCTCTGTTCAAAATCCTGCCTGCCTGCAAAAATCATTGAAAGAAATATGAATGCGTAACTTACCACATTTCTGTTCAACTCTCAAACACTGCACCCAACAGTAGAGAGGGCCACAGTACGGAAAGTGCGCTTCTCAAATCCACAGAAGAGATTAGAACCATCCTGGACCAGGGAGGAATGGCGGCATTGATCATGTTAGACCTCTCTGCAGAATTCGACACGGTCCATCCTGCTTTATTGATGGATCGATTGGATGAGATTGGAGTTAGATGTACTGCTTGGAAACTTCACTGATCCTTCCTTTCCGATAGAATGAAAATAGTGGTCTTAGGACAATTTGAAGCAGAATCTTTCTCCCTTCCTTGCAGGGTGCCGCAGGGGTCGTCATTGAGCCTGATACTTTTTAATATATATGTGCCCTCATTGGCACCCCTAATTGAATCATTTGGCTTTGCCTTGACGTCCTACACGGATGACACCTAAATTGTGGTGTCCATTCAACCTGAACGTTCCAGGAAATGGCATTGAGTCTTCAGGACTGCATGAACGCGGTGGGTAGGTGGATGGCACAAAACTGCTTGAAACTCAACTCTAGCAAAACAGAGGTTGTGCTATTTGGCAACAACCCCAATATCTGGACTCCTGATTGCTGGCCCGAGGCGTCAGGTCCTCTCCCCACTCCTATATAGTAAAGTGAAGAATTTGGGAGTTTGGATTGATAACAAACTGAGTTTTTAGAGACCAGGTGAATACAGTGGCCTCATCAACCACTTATATCCTCAGATCTTGCAAAACAATTATGCCACTTCTACCTAAAGATGCGCAACAAACAGTCGTCACTGCATTAATAATGTCCAGATTAGACTACTGCAATAGTGTATATCTCAAAATCCAGGAAAGGACTTTAAACAAACTTCAAATACTACAGAACGCAGCAGTCAGACTCCTTACAGGCACACCAAAGTTCGACTCAATCTCAGCCAAAATAAAAAACTTCACTGGCTGCCGGTTAGGAAGTGCACTCAATGTAAGTCCCTCTGTCTGGTGTTTAAAGCCCTTCAGGGAACTGGACCAGAATTTTTAAAACAATTATTTCACTGGTGTACGCTTCATAGAACACTGTGGTCTTCAGATGCAATACTCATGACTGTCCAGAGGGTAAAACAAAACACTTGGGGAGGAAGTAACTTTACTGGGAATGCGGCCAGAGCATGGAATGCTCTGCCATTATATCTGCGAAGCATGACCAATCTTCTGGTCTTCAGGAAGGCATTGAAAACATGGCTGTTTACTAACTGATCTGGCCATCTTCTCCCACGCCTTTCAATCCTCTATAGGCCTTCACACAGCGCCAGGACACCTCTGGGTAGCAGTTGCGCTATACAAGTACCAATAACATTAACATAACATTAACCACCAGTCAAGCATGACCAATCTTCTGGTCTTCAGGAAGGCATTGAAAACATGGCTGTTTACTAACTGATCTGGCCATCTTCTCCCACGCCTTTAAATCGTCTGTAGGCCTTCACACAGCGCCAGGACACCTCTGGGTAGCAGTTGCGCTATGCAAGTACCAATAACATTAACATAACATTAACCACCAGTCAAGCGCCAGTCCAAACACAGTCCAGACACACCGCCAGCCAAGCACCAGCCCATACACACAGCCAGTCAAGCGCCAGTCCACGCACACCGCAAGCCAGGTGCCAGTCCACACACACACCACCAGCCAAGTGCCAGTCCAAACACACCGCCAGCCGAACGCCAGTCCAAACACACCACCAGCCAAGCGCCAGTCCACGCACACCGCCTGCCAAGCACCAATCCAAAAACACTACCAGCCAAGAGCCAGTCCACGCACACCGTAAGCCAAGCGCCACTCCACGCACACCGCCATCACATTCAGGATTTTTTTATACAAATACGAAAACACAAGCAAATTGCAAATAGATACAAATCTACTAACACAAAATCTGAAACTAAATATACTCCACAAATGCCAACTTTGAAACTGAACAAAAAATATTAAACAATAGAGGCCAGGCAGTTCACTGTACCTCTCATGGATGCTCCCAAAAATTATTTTGCGTGTGGGACATTCTAAAACAAGCAGGCACACATAGCCCAGGGTTAGAAGGACACTCAGGCAGTACATACGAGTCTTCTTCCGCGTACCTCTTGCCAACAGACTCTACATCTCCTACTGGGAAAGTCTTTTGAGGGTGTGGGAGGAATGCGATCAAGAAAGTGGCGATCTTACAATCTAGCCACATCCTCTCCCACTCCAACTCTATGAACACTTGCCTATTCCACTAAAACAAGGCTGCCTATTACAGACTCCTGAAACTTAGCAAAAGTCATCTTTGACTCAGGACAAGAATCCTTGAAAACAACAAAATCATTAAAGGTTGCCAAGTGGAAAAGATGGATAGCCAACTTTTTATATCAAATGTAAGCTTTATGAAGAGCAGCGTAAGGTTTCAACCTCTGATCTACTCTGTCAACACCAATCATGTGCCTTTTATAGTCTAAAATGCACACAGGTTTGCGCGCTTTAGCTACCTGACCCCAAACAGTCACAGGTGAAGTTGTTTCATCATGGATGGTAGTCAGCATATAGACATCTCTCCTGTCTGAAAACTTCACAGCTAGAATTCCTCGCAACGCATCGCACTGCACTGTCCCCGCACAAGCTTTTGACAAACTAGTTCTTTAGGGAAACCTTTATGGTTAGAGCAGATTATGCCACAAGCAACAGTGTCCACTTTGGCCAATTCCCTGAACAACCGCACACCAGTGTAGAAGTTATCTACATATAAATGGTGACCTTTGTTAAAAAGTCCTCTACTAAGTTCCCACACAATTTTTTCAGTCACTCCAAAAGTGGACGGACAACTAGGGGGGTTAATCCTGGATTCCTTACCAGTGTACATCCTGAAATTAGAAACATATCCAGTCCTACTGCCACACAGCTTATACAGCTTAAATTCCATAGCGTCCCTCTTACAAGGAATGCTTTGCCTAAGTGTGGCAGGGTATGCTCAGACGTGAGTCCCTTGCTCACTTTGCCACTGGATTCAAGCAAGCCGGGCTGAAGACGGCTGTAATGCCAGAAACCGGTCCTCGGAAGCTCGTTTCCGGTCCAGGGAAGGCATGGCTTGGCAGTTCGGGCTGGACTGTTCCCATGAGGCGCAGGGTCAGACTGATTTGCATATAGCCATGTCTGAACTGGGGTGGCAGAGTGGGCTAAAGAACGGTGATGGATTAAACCCAGATATTTTGACTGGGTGTGAGTGTTTGATTTGTTCAGATGCTCTGTCCATCACCACCCCCTTTTGTACCGCTTTTGGCCGCCATAAGTGTGGCAGGGTATGCTCAGACGTGAGTCCCTTGCTCACTTTGCCACTGGATTCAAGCAAGCCGGGCTGAAGACGGCTGTAATGCCAGAAACCGGTCCTCGGAAGCTTGTTTCCGGTCCAGGGAAGGCATGGCTTGGCAGTTCGGGCTGGACTGTTCCCATGAGGCGCAGGGTCAGACTGATTTGCATATAGCCATGTCTGAACTGGGGTGGCAGAGTGGGCTAAAGAACGGTGATGGATTAAACCCAGATCTTTTGACTGGGTGTGAGTGTTTGATTTGTTCAGATGCTCTGTCCATCACCACCCCCTTTTGTACCACTTGCCTAAAAACCAAGCAGCCCTGGAACAAGAGCAAAGGCTCATCCACTGCTATTTCTTTCCCTGGCGGTACAAAAGGGGGTGGTGATGGACGGAGCATCTGAATCAATCAAACACTCACACCCAGTCAAAAGATCTGGGTTTAATCCATCACTGTTCTTTAGCCCACTCTGCCACCCCAGTTCAGACATGGCTATATGCAAATCAATCTGACCCTGTGCCTCATGGGAACAGTCCAGCCCGAACTGCCAAGCCATGTCTTCCCTGGACCGGAAACAAGCTTCCGAGGACCGGTTTCTGGCATTCCAGCCGTCTTCAGCCCCGCTTGCTTGAATCCAGTGGCAAAGTGAGCAAGGGACTCACGTCTGAGCATACCCTGCCACACTTATGGCGGCCAAAATTTCTTTCCCTGGAGCATAGATCTCAGAAAACCAATCTACAAAGTGATCAATGACAGGCTGAATCTTAAAAAGACGGTCACACTCAGGGTGATCTGGTGGCAACGCTAAACCAGTATCGACAAAATGCAGCATCCAAAGCAGAAGCAAATACCTATCACGACTCATGACTGCCGGAAATATAGCCGTTGACATCAAGGGACTAGAAGACCAATATGAAGACATTGATGGCTTCCTTAGCAAGCCCATCAAAATAGTTAAACCCAAGAACTTCTTTATCACTTCCAGATTTGTGAGAGTCCACCGGGCAGCTCTAGAATGGGGCTTAAGGCTAGCACTGTAGTCCCTCCAAAACTGTTTGGCATACAAGTTAGTCTGCTCAACAATCTCTGCCAAAAAACATTGTCCATAAACAACTGAAAAAAATGTATCGGCAAAAGGTTTTCTGTATTCACTCTACACCCTGGAACACCAGTAAAGTCTGGCAATGCCGGCTGCACCATGCCTGGGGTAACCCAGAGGTCATCACTTCCAACTGGAAGCCTTACAGCTCCAGGTTGCAACCCAGATGCCTCTTGCTGCACTACCGGCACATCAATGTCCTCCTCTAAAACAGGCACTTCATTTGCACTAAGAGTCACTTCATCCACACTGAGAGTAGCTTCATCATCCGATGATTCCATGTGGAGAGAACACTCACTGCCTGAACCTTCCCCTCCCTCCTCTACATCAGATGCAGAGTCAGTCTCTGAACCATGGTCAGAGGAAGACTCAAAAAGCATACCAACAACCTGCTGAGCAGTAATACTGCGGCTTGCCATTATCCTTATTAAGAAAGGAGACTGCAAAAATAAGCCAACAACAACTAACACTGTGCCAAATAAGTAAGTAAAAACAAATATGTGCCTTTATCACAAAGATCTATATACTCAAAAACTATACAATTCATTTGCAAGAGACAGCTACACTCACCAGCACCTACTCTGCAGAGACACAGCAAAAACCAACGATATCCCACTAGAAAGAAAAAAACAAAACCAATTACTCACAAGACAACAAAAAACACATTGAGCACAAATGCGAAATGTTTTTGACACTCAAAAAACGGAAGCCAAACATACTCCTATTATTACATCATTTGCAAAAAACACATTCATGCAGGGAAATGAAACACATTTAAACTGTACAAAAACAAGTCACTTACCAAACACATGCAACAACACAAACAGCAAAACCACCAGTAATGAAACCGCAACCTGGAACAGTCTAAAGAGCAAACGCCTTGAACTAGAACAAAAAGGGAGAAATAAAGCATTACAATTGCAATTCACAAGAAAAAAAACAATTAACATTATACACCTCTATATCACTACCCAAATGGTCAATCTGCCAGATGGGCCTTCAAATAGGGCTGAGAAAAATGGGGGGTGATCTTGCCCAAGGGATCGGGTGAGGTTGTCAGTCACGCCAATCTGTCCCCCAGGTGGGGCAGAAAACAGCAGACAGAAATGTTCCCCCCTTGCAAAATAAATAACTCCCTGGTGCCTAGTAGGGTTTTCTGCTTCCCCCCTCCCTCCTGGGGCAGAAAGGCCAAAAAAAAGGGGCAGAAAAAACATTAACGAAATTTTACCCCCTTGGAAGCAACCATGTTGCTTCCATTACTGACAAAATAAATCCCTGGTGCCTAGTGGGGTTCCCCCCCACCCCTCCCCCGGGGGCAGAAAGGTCAACAAAACGGGCCGATCTGCCCCCAGGGTGGGCAGAATACATATTTTAAAAAAATGGGCCACCAGGAAGCGACCCTTGCCCAAGGGGTTGCTTCCTTTTTAATTTTATTGAAATCCCTGGCTCTAGTGGGCTTTCAATGTGTATTCAGCCCCAGGGGGGGGGGCTGAATACACATTAAAAAAATGTGCCCCCTGGAACATAGAACAAAACATAAAACAACTGCTTTATCTATCCAAACGTGAGATCAACCAAAGACTGCATGCAAGTACACTAATAAAATACCATCGACCAAGGGATACCGCGGGGCCTTAGGATTGCCTTAAAACCGTCACTATGAAAAAATACGCAGAGATTCAAAGATAAGTGGTTTGCAATCCTAAACAAATGTTTGCTTGACCCGATATTGTTGATTATCGAAGAGCTATCTAATATACTTGATGAGTTATTTAAGGATACAGTAGTTGTCACCACGGAACTTACCAACACAATGTCCACAGAAGATTGGTCGAAGGTACTAGAGTATATTAATCAACAACTTACCAAACATTCTCAAGAGGTGAACAAGAGAAAGATCCGTAATTTTCATAGAGACACAGTGGACTACAAGTTAGGGGAGGTATACAGTTGGGCAGAGATTTATGCCAGTCGACGTCAGAATAGACCGGACACCCAACAGACAGAAACCTCGTCCTCAGGAAGTGACACATCAAACAGATCAAGAGGGATATATAGCAAACCGAGATCACAAGAACAACCGACCACATCAAACCAACAGGCACACGAATTGAGAGAGCCTTTTTAAGAATTAGGCCAACAAGAAAAAGAAGACTCAGGAGGGGCAAAAGAAAAGGATGCCCCAAACACCAGGAGCACGACTGCCGGTGGCAAGAAGGAAAAGGGAAAGAAAAGTTAGAAGATATGAATTTGGTAATCAACATGTCTGATGAACCGTTGGATCAAATTCAAACTAAAACATTACAGAAAGGTATGTCCTATGTACCAATGACACCCACCACAACACTTGAATTGGAAGTCAGTTTATTCAAATTGATGACAAAATTACGTTTGAGGATTTTTTTTTAAAATGTGAACAAGAGCAACACACTAGGAAAGAGGACCAACTAAGAGGATTAACCACAAAAAGCACTTACATGCCATCCGGTAGCCACAAAACATTGAACACATTTGAAAATTTAGTCAAAAATGACTAAACCAAATTAAACTTCTCCAAACGAGCACGCAAAAGCAATATCACCAACAAAGAAAGAGGAATATTGAAAAACCTGGCTAACAATCCAAAAATCATTTGCCTAAAGGCAGATAAAGGAGGTGCTATAGTGGTACTCAACACTACACGCTATGAAAATGAAGTAGAGAAGCACTTGTCCGACCAAACTACATGCATGAAATTACCAACGAATACTACCGTAAGCTTCACTGAGCTCTTAAACAGCATCATCACGAAAGGTTATAACAGTGACGTGATAAATGAAAAAAACAAAACATTCCTGCCACAAGACAACCCTAAGAGCCCCAGAATATACATGGTCCCCAAAATTCATAAAAACCTCCACAACCCACCCTTTCGTCCGATAGTCTAGACAAGGGGAAGTATACATCAAAATAGCGGCCAATTTTTTGACAAATATTTACAAACGAGTGTAACAAAGATGCAGACATATGTGAAAGACACTACAGATTTTCTGAACAAACTACAACAAGTAACATTGGACACTAACGAAGAAACACTGTTATGTACGATGGATGTACAATCGTTATATACATCAATACTGCACCAACTAGGCATGGAGGCCATTGAATATACATTGCTTCATACAAATCTACCAATTGAAATGCAAATATTTTTGATGGAACTATTGTGCTTTACCTTATTTCAAAGCTATTTTAAGTGGAAGGACCAGTACTATCTCCAACAGTCAGGTACGTCAATGGGCAATTCGGCAGCACCAGCGTATGCCAATCTCTTTATGGAGCATTATGAAACAGAACACATCTTGAATACACAACCGTGGAGCACACAAACAAAAATGATAATCAGATACATTGACGACATTTTCCTTATATGGCGCGGTTCAAAAAAGTCACTCCTCGAAGCTATACAGGAACTCAATCAAGTGGATGACAGAATACAGTTTACGTCGGAAATACATGAATGAACAATCACATTTTTGGACGAACAAGTTACCAGAACAGAAACTGACTTTTCTACAAATATCCATAGAAAAAACACTGATCGGAACAACATCCTGCATTATCTCAGTTTCCACCAGGACATCCTAAAACTACATCTGCCCTACTCACAAATGTTGAGAGTAAAAAGGATTGTATCTCATACCTATATAGTGAACCAATGACTAGATGAAATGGAAAGAAGGTTCACCATCAGAGGATACCCCAAAGATATAGTGGTACAAGCTATAAACCACATTGAACAGAGAACACTAGAGCATTTACTCAAACAAAAAGAGAAAAAGGAAAATACATGCACAGTGGTTGTCTCCAAATATTCTACTATGAGCAAAACCTATAGATGTGTCATCAAAAAACACTGGCCTATAATAGCACAAGAACCGGATTTCAATAACATCTTCAAAGATTTTCCCATCTTTGCATATCAAAGGGGTAAGAACATTGAGGAAATACTGAAGAATACTGAAATAAACAAAGAACTTAGTTTTAAAGGAACAACTCATTGCTACAATTGTAAAAACTGCAACAATGTTATCAAAGGATCCATAATAACTCACCCACGCAAAGGTAACAAGATCAAACTCAGAGTAACAGCAACCTGCGACACCACCAATGTGGTATACTTTTTAAAATGTCCTTGTGGTCAAGGATACGTCGGGAAGACGGAGCGAAAAATCAAGACCAGATTAAATGAACACAAATCAAACATACGTACTATGAATTTTAAATCTACAATAGCACATCACTTCATGGAAATGAAGCATAACATCAGCCAACTAAAATTTCTCATCCTTGAAGTGGTTACGAAAGAGGAAGAGACAACAACAAATTCCTACTACAAAGGGAAAATTACTAGATAAAAAATATAGAAACCATGAAACCGCATGGGATGAATGACAGAATAGAATATTCATGTCATATGTCAGATGTTCTTATATAGCGCACAACTCACCATGAGGGCTCATGACGCTAGCAGCGAAAGGACGACAGGACAGTCAACAATCCGAGACTAGTTAGCAATTGGGGGGAAAAGCCAGGTTTTAAGTTTTTTACGAAAACATTTGTGATTGGTTGTAGATGAGATATGTGCCGGCAATTTATTCCACAACATAGGGGCAAGGTATGAAAAGGAGCGGCCTCCGTTGCGCAAAGCTCGAATGCGGGGCTGAGCAAGGAATAATTTAGAGCTTGACCTTAATGATCTTCCTGGTACATACCATTTACGTTTGTTTTTTAAATTGTAAGGGCCAGCATCATACATTGTCTTATGGGCTAGACTTAAGATTTTAAATTGGCATCTCTGTTGGATCGGGAGCCAGTGAAGGGTCCGTAGATTAGAAGTGGATGGAGATCTGTGGGGACAATTGCGGACAAGACTAGCTGCTGTATTCTGAAGAATCTGCAGCTTGGAGAGCAGATCTTCGTTAAGGGCTGTAAACAGGGCGTTTCCGTAGTCCAAGCGACTGATAATAAAGCCCTGCACCAACGGTTTCCTTGCCTCAGTGGGTAGCCACTTGAAAATCTTACAAAGATGGAGCATGATCCCAAAGCAGACCCCTAAAACCTGATCAATATGGGATTTCATAGACAGGTAGCTGTCAATGGTGATGCCTAGATTTTGTACAGCTGACTTAGGGGAGGGACACGTTCCTAGTTCAGAAGGCCACCAATCATGAGACCAGAAGTCCTCAGCTCTTCCAAACAAGATAATTTCAGACTTATTATTGTTTAGCTGTAGCTTATTTGTACTCATCCATTCATTTATTCGGGTCATACAGCTCTTAAAACGAGATTGAGTGCCGATGTAGTTAGAGTCACAAGTGACGAGTAATTGAGTGTCGTTGGCGTAAGACAAGGTCTCAAAGCCGTATGAGCTAATGATTGCCGCTAAAGGGGTTAGACAGAGAATGAACAACATAGGGCTTAGTATGGAGCCCTGTGGGACTCCAACAGTCACTGGATGACTACAGGAGGTTATGGTGTCCACAGCAACAGAGGTAGATCTGTTCGCCAAATAGCTCTCAAACCAATCAAAGGCTTTCCCTTTGATTCCCACCTTCCACAGTCGATGTTTAAATATACTGTGGGAGATGGTATCAAAGGCGGCAGACAGATCTAAGAAAACCAGAACAGCTGATTCCCTCTTGTCCAAAGTTAACCTTATGTTGTCAACAATCTCAACAACAGCTGTCTCGGTACTGTGGGCGGCCCGAAAGCCAGACTGTGATTCTCCAGATGGGCTGTGAGTTGTTTGTTGACTAGATGTTCTAGTACCTTCCCGAAGTAAGGTAACAGGGAGATAGGACAGTAATTGGTCGGTAGATTAGGGTCGGCCAGAGGCTTCTTAAGAATGGGCTTTATTTGAGCCTGTTTCCATCTCGTTGAAACCTTGGCTTGTTTTAATGACATGTTGAAGATTTGAGTTAAGGCCTCTGCTAGTAAGGGCATGATCTTAGTGCAGGCTCGAGGGAGGAAGGGGTCAACTGGGGAGCCAGATTTGATCTTGGTCAGGCCTTCCAATACTTCGACAGTGACAATGGGTTCAAATTCATTTAGCACCGGGACGTTGGTTTTTATAGATGTCACAGGCATAGCATTAATAGAATGATGAAGATCTGATTCCTGGTGAGGGAAGGAAGAATAGATAGTTTCGATTTTATTGTGAAAAAAAGAAGAAATAGAGTCAACCCATCCTTGGGTAGGGGAGAAGGAGGACTGTTCCACCGATGGGGAGGTGAATTCCTTAAGAATAGTATATAGTTCCTTGCTAGAGGGAGCGGCATTATTTATTCATTGGGTTAGGTAGAGTTTTTTTGCACGTTTAATATTTTTTATGTAATGGAGATGGGCCTGCCTATAGTTACTATATGTTATCTATGATATACAGAGCTATGATGGGTACATGCCTGGTACATGTCTCAGTCTTTGGAAAATACACGCATTGGGACACTAAGTGATCACTGTTATGAGGGAATACAATCTGTACAACTCCACACAGTAACTGTAACTTTTATGTTTAATTAAGTTTTCTTATCAAAGGTCGTTTATTTTTTGATCGTAATACAGGTGAAATATCGCATTGCTTTACCAGGTAGGCACAGCAAGTGTTACTTTCACGTATTTCATTTAGTTTTTGTAAGCACACACTGACTGTTCGAATGCATTATAACTAAGGCTCCCTGTTTTCCATTTTTACTGATTTTTACAGATAAATACAGACAGAAAACATTTATTTTCTTGTCTGTATTTATTTTTAAATGTGGATAAAAATGGAAATTGGGTTCCTTTTTCGGTAATTCTAAATACTGTCTGCCATGACTGCCAGGCCAATACCTGTGTGGATTGGTAGGTAAGGGGATAAAAAAGAAAGGAATTTTAGTAGAGCGGCTTTAACAGCAGTAAGTATGCACAAGCTTGATACTGAAATATGCAAATTTTCATAGAAGTGCATTGTTTTATCTTCTGTGGGGGTTTACAACATTGAAACCTAATAGGCATTCAAGCATGCGTGCATATTTACCAGTTAAATAAATGTGGAAATATACTAATTTCAGCTTAATTTTTCCTCAAAACCCAAAATAAATATGGATAAATACAGATAAAAGTAGCAAAAAATAAATATGGATAAATACAGACGGAAATGTCAAAAAAATAAATACCATCAAACCGGAAGCCCTAATTATAACCCTAGAGTGTGAACATGAAATATTTCCTAAGCGCAACGTTGAGTAATATACTACAGAGGTTGGTATCACCGAATCATAACACCAGATGAATAGGGGTATATTTTACAGTGGGGGAGAAGATACATCATGAGGAACGATTTATTTTACGAATGTATTTTGAGGAGACATTTAAACTGCTGATTGTACCCAGCGTTACACTTCACACCAAGATAGTGCCAGCTTGTAATTTACCTGACGTTAGGATTTCTTTATATTATTAGACTCTCTACCATTGAACGAAGAACATTTCATCCTGTACTAAGATGGCGACGATGTAGACTCTACTGAGTCCGTCACCAACGCCATTAACCTTCCGCACAAGACTTTAACAACACCGGATACTCACACGAACACACAGCGTCAACGTCAAAAGTGGAGCACACAAAATGCTGAGAGAATCGAAGGCGAGAGCACTCTGGTGAGAATCCTGTTACTAAAGACCGCATGAATGAGAACTCAGAGCACTTTTACTACTTTAACCACTATCGTGCACCCGGATTAGCAGTTTTATTTACATCGTTATTTTCACTTTTTTCATTTAGAGACCACTTATGTTTGTCACGCGAACGTGAAACATAGACACCAAGCACTTTAATCACTTTCACCACTGCTGTGCACCCGGACCAGCAATTTTATTCACATCGTTATTTTATTTAGACACCACATATGTTTTTCACGCGGATGTGAAATATAGATACTAAGCCACCACACGTAGTTAAGAGTTATGGCAAAGCACTGCACATAGAGTGCAATAACTTAACGGGAGTTCACTTTGACAAATGCCCATCACCTAGGGCATACACAGGATTTATTGAGCACAAAGCCCAACACATACAGAGCAGGGACAGACATGGGTAAGAATCACTTTACCACCCCCAGTTTTTAACGAAAGGTAGAATACTGAAAGAGTTAGCAGACACTAATTACTGTGACACATGAAAGGTCTCCTCATGTAGGTTTATACGTTTTTTTCAAATTCCAGCTGGTTGTTCCCTGAGGAAGGGTATGTTACCCAAAATGCATTGGAACTGAAACACAGAGTGTATATGAATTTATTAGTGCAAATACACGCATGATGAAATAATAAATTACTTTGAAAAAATCAATAAAGATGAAGAAATGTTTTGAAAATTAACTTGAAGACTGAATTTTATTTTTAGAAAACAAGGAACCTTAACAGGACCAAGTTGTGACTGAGGGACGCCCCCGATTAACGGGTACGCAAAATTGCATGTACTCAGATTGTATGAGATCGGAATACACAACCACAGTGCACACTAAACATTAAAAACGTATCTCGAAAACCCAGGGCAGTGCGCAAACAACCATATAAATGACCCCCTGGAAGTGACCCTTGCCCAAGGGGTTGCTTCCATTTAAATTTTAAATACATCCCTGGTGTCTAGTGGAGTTTTCAGGCCCACAAAATGGGCCTTTCTGTCCCCACGGGGGCAGAATTCCCATAAAAGAAATTGGCCCCCTGGTAGCGACCCTTGCACAAGGGGTCACTTCCTTTTTCATTTTAAGGAAATCCCTGGCTCTAGTGGGCTTTTCTGCCCCCCCGGGGCCAGAAACACCAAAAACGTAGGGCGATCTGTCCCCAGGGGGGGCAGAAAAGTCTTAAAATAATAACCCTTGCCCAAGGGGTCACTTTCATTTCAATTTTAAAATTCATCCCTGGTGTCTAGTGGATTTTTCTGCCCCGCCCGGGGACAGAAAGGCCCAAAACACAGGCCGATCTGCCCCCAGGGGGGGCAGAAAACACATACAAAAATATTTGGCCCATGGAAGTGACCCTTGCCCAAGAGGTTGCTTCCATTTTAAATTAAAAAAAATCCCTGGCTCCAGTGGGCTTTTCTGCCCCCCCCCCGGGCCAGAAACGCCAGGAATCCGGGCAATCTATCCCTGGGGGGGGGGAGCAGAAAAGTCTTAAAATAAATTATCCCCCATAGGAAGCGACCCTTGCCCAAGGGGTCTCTTTCTTTTAGCAAAAACATACATCACTGGGGTATAGTGTGCATCTGGCCCCCCCGCTCCACTGGAGCACACAAACACTTACCCTCTCCTTGGGACGCCTGGAAGCAAATGGCTTCCAGGCATCCCAGCGCTTCCTGATGATGTTGGCGCGTGCTGTGCATGCTGTGCGCGCTGACATCACAGGATCGCCATGGAGGGGTCAGCGGTGGCAGCGGAAACTCTTCCGCTGCCATCCCTGCCTGAGGTAGCACATAGGCTACCCATGGGGGAGCACCAGCGCTTCCCCCATGGGTGGGTGCCATGACGGAGCAGTTCTGTCATGAGCACAGCCCAACCGATGCTCATGACGGAACTGCTCCGTCATGAGCATCAAAGGGGTTAAACCCTGAAAAATATGGAAATTCTTGTACAAATGTCTTTGAACTGCTTTTTAGTGGTGTTGGGCAATGTTCCCATTGGTGATATGTGAAAACATTCCTAGGGTTAGCAGATTTATGCAAAACATTATGACCATAATGTTGATAGCAATACATGTGCTTAAAGTCTGACGTGTCTTCTAACATTTCATTATTAGAAAAAGCTGCAGATTTCTCTAAATCCGACAACATATTATTTACAGTTTCATAGTCCCAATCATCGGAAAATGTACTTGAGGTATTTATATCACTCAATGAAATTATATTTTAAATAAATGTGGTATTTTTAAAAGTTCAGTCGGGCCAAATATATCAAAATCTACCTTGTCTCATACTGTACCATCAGGTAAAGGAACTGTTGTAATGATCACTGATGACAGGCCTCTTCTTTCACAATGTGATGATAGGTGAGGTTTCAGGATCACATTCACTTTTCATGCCGCAGAGCTTTCTCGAAGATAAGTTCAATTTATAAGCATACTATGAACAATCACTAAGCCTATCCAGAAAAGAAAGAAAAGTATTGCCGTAGATACCCAGAGTTCCACCCAAGGTGAAACTAGGTAAGTCTTTCTAAGAAAGATTAGAACGTCTTTACATCGCTGTAAAAGGGTTTTTGGGGGTGGCGTTGTTTCAGTTTCGCTTGGATCTAATGAGAAGGTGTCAAAGTCAATGAAATAACCAGATGCAGTTCGATCAGTTTTTGGTAGTTCTCCAGGTTTCGTGAAACTGTAGCTTGCTCTTGTTGGGGCATGTAGACGTAGATATCCATGTTTGGTCGAATTGAAATTTGTCTTTCAGCTGAGCTCTCATGCTGAACTTCAGGTTCAAGCAGAATGAGTTCCATTGCATTGTTGCTTTGTCCTTCATTCTGTGTAGGTGATCCTTCAAACATGATGAGTCTTTCTGTTTGAACTTCTTCAATAGTTGTAAGAGGAGGGTGTATGTTACTTCGGGGTTCACAAGGTCTTTCTACTCAGTATTGGCCACCTAGTGTGGTTGGTTTGATTAGGTCAATGGAGACAAATCTTTTCTCCCTTTTACCGGCAAGAGTTGGCAGAAGTACTTTTCTTGTTCCTTCAACTGCCAGGACAGGTACAGGCTTTCTGTATGATGGCCCAAATTATTTTTTGACGCTATTTTCTATCTGACCAGATCCCCGACTTTCGGGATCCACACAGGTCTTGCAGTGACACTTTTTGCTTCCCCAGTGGCGTTCTTCTTCATATTGACATTACCTCTGTTGTACCCTGGTTTCATTCAGGTCCTGTAAAATAGCCAAACGTTTATGGATGTAAAAAGTTTTTATCCACCACTGTGCCTTCACAATCAAGATCAGGTACCCACATTCTCATCTCAAATAGGACCTCACACCTGCTGCTCTCTACTGAAGAAGGCCTGAACCCAGAAGTACATGTCTAGAGATATACAGCAATGTCTGCACCAACTTTGGTGAAAACTTACAGCTAAATTTCAAGTAAGCATTCATTTTGTACTGCATTTACCAGAATTCAAAGGGGCGAACTGTGCTGGGATGTGAGGCAGTGTGTTCCCAACCCCCTTTCTGTTCAAAAAGCTCCCTGGAGCCAGCAAGCTGACGAGCTTTGGAGGTGCACCTATGTGCCTGTGTGTGGTACTGTTACCTGAGAGGAATTTGGCAGCATTTCAAGCAACCCCAGATGGCATTTTCTTTTGCTTTTTACAACTGCTGCTCTCTACTGATGGAGGGCTGGACCCAGAAACACGTTACCAAAGCTATACAGCAATGTATGCACCAACTTTGGTGAAAAATGACACATAAATATCAAGAAAGCACTAATTTTGTACTGCATTTACCAGCATGCAAAGGGGAGAACTGTGCTGGGATGTGAGCCAGTGTGCTCCCAACCCCCTTTCTGTTCAAAAGGCTCCCTTCAGCCAGCAAGCTGATGAGCTTTGGAGATGTACCAGTGTGCCTGTGAGTGGTATTGTGACCTGAGAGAAATTTGGCAGCATTTCCAGCAACCCCAGATGACATTTTCTTTTGCTTTTTACAACTGCTGCTCTCTACTGATGAAGGGCTGACCCCAGAAACACGTGGCTAGAGCTATACAGCAATGTCTGCACCAACTTTGGTGAAAAACGACACATAAATATCAAGTAAGCACTAATTTTGTACTGAATTAACCAGGATGCAAAGGGGTGAACTTTGCTGGGATGTGATGCAATGTGCTCCCAACCCCCTTTCTGTTCAAAAGGCTCCCTTGAGCCAGCAAGCAGACGAGCTTTGGAGATGCACCTGTGTGCCTGTGAGTGGTACTGTGACCTGAGTGGAATTTGGCAGCATTTTCAGCAACCCCAAATGACATTTTCTTTTGCTTTCTACAACTGCTGCTTTCTACTGGTGAAGGGCTGAACCCAGAAACACATATCTAGAGATATACAGCAATGTCAGCACCAACTTTGGTGAAAAACTACAGCTAATTTCAATTAAGCACTAATTTTGTACTGTATTTACCAGGATGCAAAGGGGCGAACTGTGATGGCATGTGAGAGGCAGTGTGCTCCCAACCCCCTTTCTGTTCAAAAGGCTCCCTTGAGCCAGCAAGCTGACATGCTTTGGAGATGCACATGTGTGCCTGTGAGTGGTACTGTGAACTGAGAGGAATTTGGCAGCATTTCTAGCAACCCCAGCTATTATTTTCTTTTACTGCTCTCTACTGATGAAGGGCTGAACCCAGAAACACATGTCTAGAGATATACAGCAATGTCTGCACCAACTTTGGTGAATAACTACAACTAAATTTAAAGTAAGCACTCATTTTGTACTGCATTTACCAGGATCCAAAGAGGTGAACTGTGCTGGGATGTGAGGCAGTGTGCTCCCAACTCCCTTTCTGTTCAAAAGGCTCCCTTGAGCCAGCAAGCTGACGAGCTTTGGAGATGCACCTGTGTGCCTGTGAGTGGTACTGTGACCTGAGAGGAATTTGGCAGCATTTCCAGCAACCCCAGATGACATTTTCTTTTGCTTTCTACAACTGCTGCTCTCTACTGACGAAGGGCTGAACCCAGAAGCACGTGACTAGAGATTTACAGCAATGTCTGCATCAACTTTGGTGAAAAACTACAGCTAAATTTCAAGTACGCACTCATTTTGTACTGCATTTACCAGAATGCAAAGGGGCGAACGGTGCTGGGATGTGAGGCAGTGTGCTCCCAACCCCCTCTCTGTTGAAAAGGGCCTCATAAGGAGTGACCCCCCCCAGAGAGCTTCTTGGCTGATTAATTAACGCTCATTGGGCTCCGTAAAGACGTTTTACCCAATTGCCACCGAGTCTAATACTCTAGCTGTTAAAGATTGCTTTAAGTCCCAGTTTTTCCTCTCCACACCCAATTTTCCCTCGATATGGTACGGAAGGAGTGCCATAATGCTAAATGCTACACCCAGACTTCCCATAGCTTCCTTGTAAGCCCGAGAGCTAAACATGGGGCCACGGCCAGTATGAAGTGTGCCTATTGCGTATGTCCCTATAAAGACTCACAAATCTTTTATAACAATTTGAGCGTCAGCCGAGCGCTGGGGCACACCCATAGGAACCTAGTGCAGGAATCCACTGTAACTATGAAATACTTGTAAGCCCCATCGGATTGTAAGGGGCCGCAGTAGTCCAAATACACGCATGCGCGTGGTTTGTCTGATATTAATAACGGTGTATGCGCTGGATGTGTTACGGTGGAGCATTTCATCTGCTGGCAGATGTCGCATTTCAAAACATAGTCTTTAGTTTGCCTTCCTAGCCCTCGCCACCAGTAGCTTTGTTTCAATAGGGAAGCAGTAGACGAAACTCCTGCGTGTGCAGAACCTATACCCTCGGGCGCTGCTGGAATTAATCCTAACCTTCTATCCATATTTGGTATTACTCTATCCCCCACTCCAGGAATCTGAGCAAACGGAGCATTGTTTGCATCTAACTTGTAGGAGTGCTTGAGTGGATACTTTTTCGGTACTGCTGAGTTATTGTGTGTGACAATAATTAGGGGTGGGCGGCAAATTCTGTTCCACTCGTGGAACTTGCGGAGTTTCGGCATGTCCCCATTCCGCGCAGGACGCAAAAATGTTGAATCTTCCGCGATCCACGGCGGAACAGAATTGTGTGGTCCTGCACCGGCGTCATGGAAATAAGATATCCTCAAAAACAGAAAAACTTGCATACTTCTAGGATTTCTGAGGTGTAGTCAGGGCTTTGTAGATCGTCTCTTTAAGGGACATTCATTTTATCTGTTTAAGTTTGTGATGTATAAAGTATGTCATCAGCGTTCTTTGTTTTACAATTATGGCATTGACGTGTTTTTCACAGACGCGAAATTGAATACAGTCATGCAGTTTTATTTTTCTCCACTAGGTGGCCCTCTATGCCTTTCATACATGTACTGATTTTGTCATCTGTAAACTGCCAATCCATGCTCAGAGCCATTCATCATCTTGAGATCTGGTAGTCTTTTCACAGGCAGAGAGCAAAAATATCTGCTTTTCAGGGAGCCACTTTGTTGTGTTCACAAAATGGTTTGGCTGTTAACACGTGTAAAGTAATGGGATCCCCTAATGGGTCCTTACAAGACCTGTCCACGGGTTCAGCTGATGGATTACCTGCGCCATTCATCTGAATCATGTCACTGGCAATAAACAGTGCGCTTAATCTGCCTAAACGAAGGACTCAGTAGGCCACTGTTAACACTTTTTAGCACTCTTTTCCTCACAATTACCAGGAATGCAACTGGAGACAGACCCTGTCCAAACGCTAAAGTGCTAAGAAGTGGCCAACAATACACCTTTTAATCCATGGGCTTTCTGTCAAGTTGTCTCAGAGAGAATGTTCTGCAGCTCTTCCTAACTAAATGGCCGCTAAATAAGATTAATTTCAGGTTACAACATTGTTTATCAGTGACAACGTTTTTACCGCTATATCACATGTTTTCAATACTTTTCTTATTCACTTTGATTACCATTTAATATTGCATGGAAAATGTCACTAGATCCTGAGAAATAGTTTGCCCTGTGATAATTGGTCAGGGACATTTGGGGGTATATAGATTAAAACGGGCGCATAAAAATCTCCGCGAGCACGCGTGCTCATGGAGATTTCTTGCAGTTTCGCGAACGTTTGCGTAAGCAACTCCACAAATACCGCCCACCCCTAGCAATAATCGCAACCATTATTTTACCATCTATCCTTGTTTTTGAACTAGTGATTACAGCTACGGAAGTCGTGCGTACAGCCCCCTTAGCGTCAATGAATTCTCTTCAACGTGAACGCCATCACGTTGATGACTCAGTGTGTGTATCACGTGAGCCCTTGGTAGTTCGTTTTTCAACTCCACTACCTGTTCCCATATTATTTTGGGCTTAATTGTGTCACCTTTTGCATCTTTAAACCCATTCTGTCATTAGTGAGGTAGATATTCATTGTATGACTGTACACAGTAAAATGAATCACCCACAATTAGTGTGGGGAATTCTCGATCTGTATTTTGCAGAGCCAGTATTAGTGCCTTTAGTTCTGTCAGGTGCGCCGTGCAGTTTCCAAGAGACTGTGTTTTGGCGCAATTCAGATGAAACTTTCCATCTTGCATCCGTCCTTTAATGATAACACAGGCGGCGCTATATTGCTGTTGACCCCCTATGGCCGGTTGCGCAGAACCATCAGTATAAATAATGTATTTGTACTGATCTAGAGGCATTATTTCATTTATTAGAGAATATCCTTGTTCCTATTGCAGAAATGCTTGTGTTTTTAAATTTGGGTTGTACCTGTATTCTATATCTGTTGCAGTGAGAGAATTAACCCATTATATCCATCTTAGATGTAAGGCTTTAGCTTTGGGAACACTTGCCTTTGTTGCAGCCTCTAAGGCTGGAACTGGGGTCATGACTATTATACGTTTCCCTTGATCCAGAGCTCTTCCTCTCACTACAGCAGTCTGTACTGCAGTCAGAATTTTTTCTGTAGATGCAAAACGCATTTCAGCATTTGTGTACAAGAGCGATTTATATGCTATTGGTACTGTTTCATCTTCATTATATGTAAGATAGGCGTACCCTGATTGACACACAACTATTCGGATCAACAGGTTGCGTACATTTACGCATGTCTGTAAGTGTTTTGAAGCTATCATGTCAGCTTGTAAGGAACAAAGTGTATCTGTGTATTCCTGTGTCCATTGTCTAACTGAAAAGTCAGATTTTATTAAATCATAGAACGGTTTTACTCTTTCAGCGTAATTCAAAATGTATGTTCTGCCACAATTAAGGAATCCTATTATTGATTGTAAGTTTTTTAATGATTTGGAGGTTGGAGCAGTACACACTTTTCTAAAAAGTTAGCTGCCAAGCTCTTTCCTTCACTTGAAAGTTTATATCTTAGAGAAAGGACGATAAGGTGGGCTATTTTTGATTTTTTAAAGTTGAATTTGTAACCCTCAGAGGTGAATCCCAAAATTATGGTATTCACTCTGTTCAAGTGTTCCTCCAGGTCATCGTCCGTTAGATAAATCTCATCCACATAGGACAATGCCTCTTCATCCAGGTTCTGAAGAAATTCTGTTACTCTGGCTGAAGATAACCTCTGGCTGTTCTTATACCCCTGGGGGAGATGACAAAATTGCCCCTGGGACCCTAGCGCTGAGAATGCTGTCAAGTATCTGCTCTTATGTGCTATATTTTGGCAAAAGAATCCATTTGAGATATCTATTGTTGTTTTGTATTTTTTCCGCACTATGTTATCCATCAATGCAGCACTTTGTGCATTTTGAACTGCAAATGTTTTAGCGCAACTGTTTAAATGTCTGTAATCTAAAACTAAACAATATGAATTGTCTGGTTTTGATACTGGAAACAAAGGGTTATTCAATTGAGAGGTGCATGTTTCAATCACCCCTGATATTCAAATTGTTCTAAGACCTCCCTGACCTGTTTTGTACCTTCTTGCTTTATATGATACTGTCTTTGTACAGTTGGAGTGTTTTTAGTGAAATAATGTGGTGGGTTGAATCCTCATCCCATCCAACATGGTTTTTGTATAATGCTGGAACTTGGGCTACCGCCCACTCCATCACATCTGTATATTATAAATGTTTTAAAACGTGGTCAGAAAATGCTGATGAAGTTACCGTTTCTCCCCTAGGGCAATCCATGACGAATGCTGGCAGCCAATCTTGTTCAGCTAACAAAAAAAGGCATAGCCAAACGTCAGGTGATCCCAAAAGAGAACTCTAATTGTCCTACATTGGTCCCCCTCCATTGGAGTGTTATTTCATATAATTTATATGGGACACTTACCCTAGTATCAGGTGTTTCCACCGTGATATAATCATTCAAGTCAAGAAATTACATCAGGTTCTGGCGAGCTATTGTTACTTCTGCCGCACTGTCTAGCATCGTCAGAGCCCATTCCCCGTTCAGTAGCCGAGTCCTCAGAATTCTGGGCGTGTCTGATCTTTAGATCGCCAACCGTCTTCTTTTTGAACTGTGACTTTAGTTTTGCTTTATCTTCTTTTTTGGAAGTATATTCTTGAGCGTGCTGCTTGTCTCTTAACTTTGTATGCTCTTCTTGTCTTTCTGACCGTTCTTCCCTCTAGGAGTTTTTCAATGAACCCTGAAAGGAAAAAAAGGAACGAGAGGAACGTATACCAGTATCCTGATACCTGTCAGGGTTTCCTAATGGTATCCCTATTCCTAAGATTATACCTCCTTTCGGAGGGCTCCTGTGGAGGAGACCTACCTCTGGACTGAGATCTTTTTTCTTTAACATTTTGTTTTTTGTTGTTTTCCCACATCTTTTTAGAAGAAGTAGGTGTCTGCTTGAAAGTCTCCTTCACAGAGCTCCCCACGAGTTGTGGTTTTAATGCTTTCCCACTAAAACTGACCCTGCCTAATTCTGTATATGCAGTTTCAATTATTTTGGGTAGTTCCTGCTCCTGCTGTAAAGGACTGTACTCCCTTTGGAGGGTGGCCACTGATGCTGCTTCCCCTTTAATATTTGACAGTATTATCGCTGATACCTGGGCATAGTTACCTAGGAACTTTATCCCTAAGTTCAGAGCAGGCTCTGCTCCGTACTCATTTTGTATTTGTCTTAATACGTCTGGTACTACTGCTAATGATGGGATACCATGAGTTCTGATATATATATGGCAGTGAAAACTGTACCCCACGAGATAGAGTCCTCTAGTTGTGGTGTGATCCCCATGGGAAAGCAAATTGTTAGCATTCTGTGTTTTTCATAAGGGCTAGTATTCGGGAATACTTCTTCTAGCTGTTTTATTTCTAAGGTATCCAGAATGTCATTTGCTCTCGTTTTGCGGGCATTTTACCCATTACTGTGTGTAATGTTTGTGGTGTAATTTTAGTTGTTGTATTTTGAACTTAAGTTGTATTTATTGTCACCATGGCTGGCTGGACTGTAAATGTCCTCATGACATATTGTGTCATGTTTCAGTAAAGTTTTATTAATTCTTTGTGAAATATTAGTACGTCTGGTCCTGGCATAGTTTCAATGTCAGAATGTGGTGTGTAAGTTGCCAATATTGGCCATGTCGCGCCTTCTCTTCCGAGCGGACCGAGTCTTACTCTTCTTATATGGGGTAGGGCACATTTAAACCAGTAAAACTGGTACGTAAGCGGAACCTCAATGTCTTCAAACAGACAATATTCCGCTGATACATCACCTTCTGTGTAGGAGTAAAATATTTTTGTTCCTGCATTAGCTGCTGGGAATGTAACCCATGAATAAAATACTTCTGTTCTGTACGATTTGTGTGCCTAAAACAATAAAGCTACTATGCCACCCCTAGCTGTTAGACCATGCACAAGCAATTTCAGGGTGATTGTATGTCTAAAATTTGACGCAATCTGTATTGCGTCTGCATCCTCCTCGACTTCTGAGAGGGGCAGTGCTTGCTCTAGTGGGTTTATGTCCGTGTTAGTCATTGTGTTTTCAGAACACCAAATAACTGTTCAAGGAAACTAAGATAAGGTTTTTGCACAATTTTAGGAATGTTTTGTCCTTCAAACTTGATTAACCAACAGCCAATAAATAGTATGTTTGCCTACTCAGCTGTGGCGGATTTCAGCCTACCCACTCAGATTCTACTGTTAAATAAGTACCTAACCAACGTTGGTGGTGCCATATTGTGTAGTTCCTATAGAAAATATACAGAATCTGTGCGTTTAGACAACATACACTGTAGGGTTGGTGTCAGATGAACTCTGATCACCCCCACCGGGTATGTTAGCCTTTCTGTATCAGCTAGCCCACACTGCCACTATAATCCCCTCTTACCAAGGAGAAAATAGTTTCTGCCAACATCAGAACATGACAACCCTGATCACTCAGGACCGTGGAAACAATGTACTACCTTTTGCTCAGTCACCCCTGCTTACTTAGTTTCTCTCAGAGAGATACACAGAATAAAACAAGCTGGGCATTTTCAATAGTCATTTATTGAACAGTTATTATTCTGGTGTAGAATAGATGTGCTGCAACAACCATTAGAAAGTATAGGATATAAATGATCAACAGTACTACAAAAGTAAAATGATGGTAGAATTCTTCCATCTTACTAAAATCATGAATACATTCAAGTATATAAAACACATGATAAAAGGTACTTCTCCTACGATGCCTCCCTATCTAGATGTACCTAAATGTACCTTACATGGGTGTAGGTTTTAAGCCAAGAATTCCTCTAGGATTTAGTCAAACCCATTACCTTAAGTGAGACTGTGGGTCCCTGTCCAGGTCTCGAGTTGGACACCCTGCGAGGGATGTTAGACAACTGCAAGCTGGAGTGTCTGCATGCAGGAAACTCAGCATCTCTGGTCAGTATGTCAGCCGGGAAGACTCGGTCTTGTCTATCTATCTTAGCAAGATGTGATGTATATATACCCCTAGGTCTCCCCAGGGGTCCTACCTTGCTGCGTTACTGTGTCGGCCTAAGGATGACATCCCGCCTGAACTTTGTACATAGATTTTATACAGGAGATGGTAGTCTTGCTGTGCTTCCAAGAACCCTCATGCATAATGTATGAGATTTCGAACTAGGGAAAACCCGCGTTCTGAATGCAGTGTAATATATAGGTAAAAGGTCAGTTCCTGTAAACCGTGGCAAGTGTAATGTAGGGAGAGAATATAGGTGATGGGTAACGAGTTTACCGAGGCCTATATTATTGTACTTATATGGAATATAACAGTATGGGACAAGGTTGATTACGATGTATTTGACCTGACTGAAGTTTTAAAAATACCACATTTATTTAAAATATCATTGTGGGATATCATTACCTCCAGTACATTTTCCGATGATTGGGATTATGAACCTGTAAATAATATGTTGTCTGATTTAGAGAAATCTGCTGCTTTTTCTAATAATGAAATGTTAAAAGACACATCAGACTTTGAGAAAATGTATTGCTATCAGCATTATGGTCATCACTTTCTGCATAACTCTGCTAACCCTAGGAATGTTTTTACATATCACCAATGGGAACATTGCCTGACACCATCGAAAAGCAGTTCAAAGACATTTGCTCAAAAATGTCCATATTTTTCAGGGTTTAACACGTCAGACCCACCTCATATTACTATATGGAACCAACAAGCCAACAAGCCTCACTTGCACAGCCCGTGGCAGGGGCGCATTGCAATCGACATCAGCGCTGTGAGGGGAACGGCCACGCTGACCAGGAAAGCCGTGAGGGGAACGGGGTAGTTCCCAGCGGGGAACTACACTACCCAGCAGCCCCGGGACCGGCGCACAACCGAGGAGTCACCAGCGCGCCCGGAGGCGCTTCATAGCTCGCGCCCTCCACTCGCCTCGCGAGTCGTGCACGGGAGCTGCCCGGGAGAAGCCCGGGACAAGGGCAGGGCAGTCTTTGGCAGTCCGAGGCAGAAGGAGGTGGGGCGGGGCCACCCCCCTATCATCATCACCACAGCTACAAACAATGGGTAAGCGCAAGATAACACCAGCCTGTGAGGATGAGGGGAAACATGCAAAAATTCCAAGACTTTCAAAGTCCATTTTGTCATATCTTTCATCAGCAGTGGGGGCCCTTACCAAAGAAATAGCTAGCGCCGAACAAGAACTGGGCCTAACACCACCTGCGGTAGTGGAGTCTCCCACCCTCAAGCCCCTCTCCACTAGCATAGTGGCTATCACGTCTGAGGCTGGCCTGGGAGACATCAGAGAGCTTCTTCCTGGACGGCTTTACTAGCTTTGTTAGGGCCGCACTCCCAAGCAGCTCAGGCAGAGCCAGGGTTGGCCTTATAACCCTTTTTTCTCTGAAACTCAAAGGTTCTCTAAAATTGGTCAACAATCCTTGCCCAAACCTGCTAATAGTTGAAAGATAAGTTTCCCCTTCCATGAGCACCTTTTACATTAATTTTTATAATTCAAAGAATAAGGATACTAGCATCAATAGTATCGCTAGCCTAAATTCTTTTTTAGATTCAGTCAGTCAAAACACACATTTTAGTCATGAGATTATTCTCCTAGGAGATTTTAATATCCACCCATGTAATGGTCCGTGCAGCTGAATGATGGGGGCAGATTCCGAAGGGCTAGCAGTGCCTCATTTTGAGCATTCTTCCGAGGGAGCAGAACTAGAAGATCTAGTGGCCCATCATAATCTTTACGAACCAAATCTACCCGTAGGCATCATTAGACCCCATACCTATAAAGGCACTACCACAGGGTCCACTATTGACTATATATTTGTGACCCCAGGGATCCTGAGCAGGGTAAGGTCATACAATACGCAGGAATCGGTACACAGTGACCACAACCCGGTTGTAGCAGAGGTAGCTTGGGCTCAGTATATGGGACCTATGCCTCAAACATCAGAGGCCCATATCTTAGTACGCCCAACTGACCAGGGGAGAAGGCTCAAATGGGCTAACGTAGTACCCAATAGTTTCCATGCAGAGCTCCTACCCAAAATTAACTGCTACCTTAAGGTCTGCCAAAACAATTTGTCCTCGCCTGAGGAAATTAAGGGGGCCTTTGAAGCAATCTGTAACCAAATCGTGTTGGACCTCACGGCCAACACGAGGCGGGGAACCAGCAAACTCCATCAATGGTTCGATTCAAATTGCTCCAAGGCCCATAGGCTGTTGATGCTCGCCTTAAAGCAACCCATAAGGGACACGAGTAATAGAGCCTACCTGAGGAAACAATATAAGTTGGCCATTAAATAAAGGAAAGAAACAATCAAGTCAACTGCTTGGGATAATCTATTGAATGTTAATATCCTTAGGGACAGCAAAGAATTTTGGAAGGTAATTAACCAGCCCTTTTTCACGGACGCACCAAATTCAGTCATGGATTGAGTGATTCCGGACGAAAAATGGATTAGTCATTTTAGTGCAGTTTATGGCGGCGGGAGCATAGATAGTACCCCCCATCCACCCACTGCCCCGGAGTCCTACGCCCTAAGTTTTAATATAGGCGAAGTGGAAAAAGCCATCCACGATACCTCTAATAATAAAGCACCAGGCCCGGATGGGGTGCCGGACGATTTATATAAATCTTCCCCTGGTATATGGGCAGCTGTTCTGACAAATGTATTTAATGCGGCAACTAGCTGCTGCTACCCATCTTCCTGGGCCACTTCCATCATCATCCCAATCTTTAAGAAAGGTAACCGGGACGACACAGGTTGTTATAGGACTATATCTCTCCTGGACTCTGCCGTTAAAATCCTTTGGCAGAGTCCTGTTAACAAAGCTCAGGGAGAGTATAGAGACCCATGGAGGGCTAGCCGAAATACAATACGGCTTCAGGGAAAAGAGGGGTACAGTAGAACAGTGCTCAAATCTACACCTTCTGCTCGCCAAGTATACGGTCGCCAAGGAGGGGTCCATATTTTTAGCATTCATGGACCTCTCCTCGGCTTTCGACTTGGTGAATAGAACCAAACTTTGGGCCATGTTACGGAAGATCGGGATAGATGAGGCCCTGGTTGGTTTCATGTCCTCACTACATCAGGATCTGTCCGCTAAGGTTAGGGTCACTAGGGAGGGAAGATGCAGCGCTAGATTTGACTCCAGGCGGGGGGTAAGGCAGGGATGCATATTAGCTCCCCTCCTGTTCACTATTTACATCAACAGGCTAGGGAAGTGCCTAGAGCAGACAGGGGGTGACGTTCCGCGTGTAGGAGCAGATAAGATCCCTGCACTCCTATACGCGGACGACGCAGTCCTTATTGCGCGTACCGGTAATGTCCTACAGAGGCTGCTTGACGCATTTGGCGCCTTCATGGATGACCTAGATATGAAGGTTAATGTGGGTAAATCCCACACAATGATAGTAGGAGCACACAGGCATAAACGAATGATTACATCTTTCAGTTGTAAGGGCCAGGAGGTCTCAAGAACAGCAGTCTTTCCCTACCTGGGGGTGCTCTTTGACGAGAGGGGAGCTTGGGGTCCACAGGTTAGGGCAAAGACCTTATTAGTGACCAGGTCATCGGCTGCTCTTATGGCCTTCTCCAAAAAGCTGGGCGCTAGACCTATGGAGGCCCTACTAAAGGTTTACACCTCGAAATGTCTGTCAATTGCCATGTATGGCGCCCCAATCTGGGGATATGCACAAACTGAACCAATTCAGAGAGCGGAGAACAGGTTTTTACGCTCACTACTGTCAGTCCCATCATCAACCCCAACTTACTCCATCCATTCGGAGGTGGGCTTAGACTATATAACTGACAGGCTGCAGCTGGCCCCTTTGATTTATTGGCTAAGGACGTGGCTCAATAACGAGGTAACCCTGAATCATTCCATCATGGAGGACGTTATGTCACTGGAGAACTATAAAAGGATACCGTGGTTGGATTATCTGAGGAGGTCATTTCACCAGATAGGAAGATCGGAACTTTTTGAATCTCCCATAAGTATCACAAACAAGGATGTACCTTTGATCAAGAGGCCGTTTTTGTCCCTGGCAAGATCAAACCGAGAGGAAAAAGAACTGCAGAAACCCTCGGTTAGGTCTCATTATTTAACAAAAAGCGCTATTGCCATGGAACCTTATCTCATCATATGCACAAGACCTTTCCACAGGTTTCTCTTGACAAAATTTAGACTAAACCTGATCCCTTACTTATTGGGAGATTATCCATCCTGGGCTAAACCAGAGTCAGCCTCGTTGTGTTCCTGTGACGATTATTCAATTCAGGATACCACTCGCTTTGTTTTGTTTTGTCCATTATTTGCTGAGCCCCGAAAGAAATATCTGCTCCCAATTCTCAGAGAAGCGGGTTTCCGACAAGTTAAACCTGCACTTTTATACTTACAGTCGATGAGTTCTATCCGTACAATTTTTTGTATGGGAAGCTTCTTGGCTGCAGCAGCGCGTATTAAAGCTAAACACGCATCCATTAACAGAATACAGGGACCCTAGTTTGCTGTTGATCAAACCGCCTATTTCTGCAGTGTTTTATTGTGGCCACCTTTATACATCTAAAAGCTTTTAAAGGTTCTATCTTAAAGTCTGGTCATGAGTTTCACATTCCTTTTTCAACAGGATGCACTGGAAATAACTGTAAAATGTATAAATTAAATTTGTATGTAATGTCTTTTTATGATTTTTTTTAAATCGAATAAAAGTATTTTGACTGACTGACTGACTACTATAAGGTTGCACCTACACTGGCACATAAAAGTATGTTGACAAACACCAAACAGATCTATTTTGCTTCCTTTATTGCCCAGTTGTCTGAACAAGGGTTCGACCTATGGAAAGATACCATAGACTTAAAATCCGTCTGGGGTACTAGAGACTGGCAGGTCCAGGGAACAGAAGCACTATTTAGAGCATGTCTTATTCCTCAACAAATAATGTTCTTGAATGAAACAGTGCAACAAACAACTTGTCTTGGGTTAGCCTGGAATAAAGATTTTAATACACCTCGGGTGCCAGCACCATCACAGACTGAGGATAACATAAGATCACAAAAAGAGGTTACAGTAAATGACATTTTGCAAAGCAATAGATCAGACCCCGATTGGAAGGAATGGTTGGCTTGGCCTGTAGACACCAATAACTGTCAAGAAAGATTCTTGGGTAAAACTAAAGGATTTAGTATTAATAGGCCAGATCCACGTTATTTATAAAGACAACACCCAGGGGTAGAGACATCATACAGTGTTGGGAATTTATGCCTCGATTGGCTACAAACCTCAACACTCACGCAGGTGAAACAACACCTATCCTTACTTACAGGGGATGTGGACCTACAAGATTTTTTATTAGGTCCTAGGAAACCACGTCACAAACATTTCTGTTATGCTGTCTACAATGAGGTTGCTGTATGCAAGTATTGTTTCCCACCAACACATGCAGTTAGGGAGGCGCCACTATGGCATTCATTAAATATTTCACTAATGCGGTTTGATACTTTGAGCAGAATGAAAGCCATGTGCACACAGAAATCCGCGCTCTTAAACTCCGCTCGAGAGACTTTTTATCTTTTTTTTTCCAGTTTTATATAGCGGGAACTAGACACGAGGATATCAGGTATCAGAGCGCTTTACATGAGCACCAGTTTCGTTACAGATGGACACATTAATTTCTGTTAGGCACAGGGAGATTAAGTGATTTGCCCAGAATCACAGGATGATGAGCGTAAAATCATATTTTTAACACATCTGATATGACAGGCATTGTCCACCTATTTAAGAACATAGGTTCTGGACTGTTAAGCACCTTTCAGGTGGTCCTCAGAGTTATACCAAATTTTATACACTCCGTATTTGGAAGCATTTTTGTAGGACTGCCGCTGATCCTGTTTCTAATAGCAGGTAGCCTGATTGTTGTGTTTCTTCTACAACACCGGTACTCAAAGTACGGCCCGCGGGCGGGCTGCGGCCCGGTAAGCCTTCCTTGGCGGCCCACAGACCTTACAGACATAATATCTGTGTTCTTTTTTTTTTTAAGCGTCAGCAAACACCTCTGGTAGCAGCAGTGCAGACTCAGGGAGACTGCTCTGTGGGGGCCGGGCGATTACAGCCACAGTCAGAGTGGAGCTGCAGGGGCGCTAAGAAGAGGTGAACAAAGCCTCATTTACATGTAAATGATCTTTTAAAGACCTGTGAAGTACTGAGGTGCGGCTGCTGTGTCAGCCCGGTCTGACACACACAGGGGTGGGGGGGGGGGAGGACAGCAGGGACTGAGAGCCTGGGTGAGGTGGGAGGGCAAAACAGCGAGTGAGAGCCCGGTGAGGTGGGAGGGCAGAGAAGAGAGTGAGAGCCTGGGTGAGGTGAGAGGGCAGAGCAGAGAGTGAGAGCCCGGATGAGGGGGGAGAGCAGCAGGGAGTGAGAGCCCGGGTGAGGTGGGAGGGCAGCAGGGAGTGAGAGCCCAGGTGAGGGCAGCAGGGAGTGAGAGCCCGGGTGAGGGGGGAGGGCAGCAGGGAGTGAGAGCCCGGTGAGGTGGCATGGCAGAGAGTGAGAGCCCGGTGAGGTGGGACGCCAGAGCAGAGAGTGAGAGCCAGGTGAGGTAGGAGGGCAGAGCAGAGAGTGAGAGCCCGGTGAGGTGGGAGGGCAGAGTAGAGAGTGAGAGCCTGGGTGAGGTGGAAGGGCAGAGCAGAGAGTGAGAGCCCGGGTGAGGGGGGAGAGCAGCAGGGAGTGAGAGCCCGGGTGAGGTGGGATGGCAGCAGGGAGTGAGAGCCTGGGTGAGGTGGGAGGGCAGCAGGGAGTGAAAGACTGGGTGAGGTGGGAGGGCAGCAAGGAGTGAGAGCCCGGTGAGGTGGGAGGGCAGCAGGGAGTGAGAGCCTGGGTGAGGTGGGAGGGCAGCAGGGAATGAGAGACCAGGTGAGGTGGGAGGGCAGCAGGGAGTGAGAGCCCGGTGAGGTGGGAGGGCAGCAGGGAGTGAGAGCCTGGTGAGGTGGGAGGGCAGCAGGGAGTGAGAGACCGGGTGAGGTGGGAGGGCAGCAGGGAGTGAGAGCCCGGGTGAGGGCAGCAGGGAGTGAGAGCCCGGTGAGGTGGGAGGGCAGCAGGGAGTGAGAGCCCGGTGAGTTGGGAGGGCAGCAGGGAGTGAGAGCCCGGGTATGGGGGAAGGGCAGCAGGGAGTGAGAGCCCGGGTGAGGGGGAGGGCAGCAGGGAGTGAGAGCCCAGTAAGGTGGGAGGGCAGCAGGGAGTGAGAGCCCGGGTGAGGGCAGCAGGGAGTGAGAGCCTGGGTAAGGGGGAGGGCAGCAGGGAGTGAGAGCCCGGGTGAGGGGGAAGGGCAGCAGGGAGTGAGAGCCGGGTGAGGTGAGACAGATAGAGATAGAGACAAGTAAAGACATATATGGACAGAGACAGATAGGGGCAGAGACAGATAGAGACAGGGACAGACAGAGACAGATAGAGGCAGAGACAGATAGAGGTAGAGATAGGGTCAGAGGCAGGGACAGATAGAGGCAGAGACAGATAGAGGCAGAGACAGACAGCGATAGAGACAGACAGCAATAGAGACAGACAGCAATAGAGACAGACAGCGATAGAGACAGAGAGAGACAGAGAGAGAGAGACAGAGACAGAGACAGACAGATATAGAGACAAAGAGAGATAGAGGTAGAGACAGACAGACACAGACAGGGACAGATAGAGGCAGAGACAGACCGAGACAGGCAGAGACAGAGAGATGGAGAGGGAGACAGAGAGAGAGGGAAACAGAGAGAGAGGGAGACAGAGAGGGGGGAGATAGAGAGGGGAGACAGAGAGGGGGAGACAGAGAGGGGGGAGACAGAGAGGGGGGAGACAGAGAGGGGGATACATGCAGAGGGAGACAGAAAGAGGGAGAGAGGGAGTGAGACAGACAGAGGGAGGGAGACAGACAGAGGGAGGGAGGCAGACAGAGGGAGGGAGACAGAGGCAGGGACAGGCACAGACAGATAGAGTTAGCGCGACAGAGAGAGGGAGACGGAGGGGGACAGAGGGAGAAGGATGGAGACAGAGGGAGACAGAGGGTGGTAAAGGGAAAGGGAGACAGAGGGTGACAGAGGGAGGGGGAGGGAGACAGAGGGAGACAGAGGGAGGGAGGGGAGGGATAGAGAGGGTGAGAGGAAGACAGAGGGAGTCAGGGGGAGACGGAGTGATGGAGAAGGAGACAGAGGGAGGCAGACAGAGGGAGGGAGACAGACAGAGGGAGGGAGACAGACAGAGGGAGGGGGAGACAGACAGAGGGATGGGGAGACAGACAGAGGGAGGGAGACAGACCAAGGGTGACAGACTGAAGGTGACAGACAGAGGGAGACAGACAGAGGGTGACAGGGGGAGAGAGGGAGACAGACAGAGGGAGAGAGGGAGGGAGACAGGCAGAGGGAGAGAGAGAGAGGGAGACAGACAGAGGGAGAGATAGAAACAGACAGAGGGAGACAGACAGAGAGAGAGAGAGGGAGGGAGACAGAGGGAGACAGACAGAGGGAGACGGACAGAGGGAGGGAAAGAGAGGGAGGGAGAAAAAGAGATAAAGAGAATGGAAACATTCTAAACCACGATGTTTGAGCCACGACTCAACGGAACAACGAGGAGAGAACAACGAAGACTGCTCAACAATGTCGGCCAAAACTTCGAAGGGCTGAACAACGAAGGACGGAACCACGACTTGTGAGTCCACGAAGGGCTGAACAACGACTTACAGAACACCGGAGTTGTACGTCACTTCACTCGGCTGTTTTCCGCCTAACATCCCCTTATGCTTCCGCCTAACATCCCCTTATGCTTACTACGATTGGGCTTTGTTGGAGTGATACGTCACTCATCTCCGCCCAATCACAATTCATCCTTTGTCGCACAGGATAGGTTTGGAATTGAATGTTGACATTGGCATCGTTAAATGCTAATGTTTGCATTATCGTTTTGTCTGCACCCTGGCTGGCGTTATGAAAAGAGTTTTGGCAAGTAGTCTGGTTTCATCCAGATCAGAAGTACTACCTTGGAAAAGCGACTATGGAATTCTCTGACATTCTAAGGTAGGTCATTCCTTTGAATTAATGTTTTTTTTTAATACTTAAAAATTATTTTTTGGGGAGTATTATTTTTAAAGTGAGTGGTTATATATTTGTATTTAATATGATGTTTAAACACTTTTACTTTTAGCAAAACGTTGTAGATATGTTATGGATAATGGTTTATGAAGTAATTTGATGGCGAGTTATTATTTTATTTATCAAGTATTAAATTATGAATGTAATGACTTACTATATATTAATTAATTTGTTTGTTACAGAAATGTTTTTAAAATCCTTTTTTAATTATTTAATATCTTTAAAATGTAAATATTTATAAAAAAAGATAGGAATATTGATGCCAGCCAAGAAACCCCACTCCTACTTTCCTATTATGCCTGCCCTAGGATTCAATGGACGTTTTACAGTGGGGAAAAAGCATATGTTTATGACTCACATCTCCATCCACTTTACAGCTGCAACACATTGCAAAATATGAGCTACGAGTGCAGAATATGAATACATTTTTATAGGAGCACATCCACTCTTGACAAGGACGTTTCAGGAGGGAAAATAAAATCAATAGCGCCATCTATTGGCCAGTCACGAGGTGTTTTTTTTCGTGGTTGAGGAACTCGTTGTTAAAAATGTAATTGTTTGACTTTACTCATTGTTTAGCCTTCGTGGTTTAGAAATTCGTGGCTTAGGCAGTAGTTGTTCAATCATACATCCAAAGAGAGGGAGACAGAGACACAGAGAGAGGGAAGGAGGGAGAGAGAGACAGAGACAAGGAGGGAGAGAGAGACAGAGACAAGGAGGGAGAGAGAGAGAGGAGGGAGAGAGAGAGAGAAGGAGGGAGAGAGAGAAGGAGGGGGAGAGAGAGAGGAGAAAGAGAGGAGAGAGGGAGATAAAGAGAGAGAAAGAGAGAGAGAGAGTTTGTTGGCTCAGTGGACAAAGGCATCCTCTGCAGGGGCTTGCGTTCAACATCATAGTCACAGGTTTTTTTTCTAGCCCCTCGCCCCTCCCCCACTGACCCTGCCTTCAGCGGTGCGGCCCTCGGCCACAAACCACACTGTAAATTTGGCCCTCGAGAGAAAGTTTGTGAGTACCCATGTTCTACACAATGGACATCACAGTCACCGAGGAGATGGAAACAGTATTCCTGGAATTAAAATACTGTGATCACATGATACAACTTCTAGGCACACCTCGCTTAAGGGAAGTAAGTGCTTCTTGGTTCTTGTCGTTTAGACCAGTCTGGATGGACTGTATCTTACCTTTCCTCAGAGGCCGGTTTTCAGGAGAAGAATGCGTGTTGGATCTCTGTCTGACACTCCCATCATGTGCCCGACCGGTCGTTGATGCTTTAATGGACCCGATAACGGCCCATGTTTTGCAGTGTCCCCAGCGTATTTCCATGTTGATGTCTGCATTCTTAGAGCCACCGCAGGTAACATCAGCGCCTGTTAATATAGACACCAGCTCCTCCTTTAACACCCAGGCCTTGGATTGCGCACAGGCTGCCCCAGCACCGGCTGTAGACAGTCCGGAAAATCATCTGTGCTCAATAGACATAATATGCGAGGTGTTACAGGGACCACCAAATGCAGAAGCAAGCAACGAGAATATTGCATCTACCAGCCAGGACATATAAACATTATACTCATTTGGCCCGTTGTGTGCTGGGAAGAAATTCGGCTTTTGGAGAAAAAAAACGGAAAATTTAAACTCCATATCAAAATGTACATTCTTTTCATGCATGTATGGCTTTCAAAATGCTTGTAGTAGTTCGGAATATACCTACGGACATATAAGAGTAGAAGCCTATCTGTCAATTTCTAGTAGGTTTTCCTTTTTAACAAATTTTTTAGATTTCTTAGGAAAATGTTTTTAAACAAATGTTTTAAACACAACAAAAAACAAATGTTTTGTGTATTTGCGTACAAGTATCTAGAACACCTAGTAGTACGTGTAGAATTTAATACTATGTTGCCTATTCGGAAGTGGAGTGGGTGTTATATTCCATATAGGTACTATAATATAGGCCTCTGTAAACTAGTTACCCTTCACCTATATTCTTTTACAGGGGCTGACCTTTTACCTAGATATTACACTGCATTCAGAACCTGGGTTTTCCCTAGTTCAAAATCTCATACATTTTGAATGAGGGTTCTTGGAAGCACAGCAGGACTGCCATCTCCAGTATAAAATCTATGTACAAAGTTCATGCTCAACGTCATCCTTAGGCCGACCCAGTAATTCAGCAAGGTAGGACCCCTGGGGAGACCTATGAGTATATATACATCACAACTTGCTAAGGTAGATAGACAAGACCGAGACTTCCCGGACGACACACTGACCAGAGACGCTGGGGTTCCTGCATGCAGACACTCCAGCTCGCAGTGGTCTAACATCCCTCATGGGGCGTCCAGCTCAAGATTAGGACGGGGTCTCATAGTCTCACTTCAGGAAATGGGGTTGACTGAATCCTATAGGAATTCTTGGCTTAACACCTATACCCATGCTAGATACACTTAGGTAAAACTAGTTAGGGAGGCATCGTAGGAGTACGCATCTTTTTATCATGTATTTTATATACTTGAATGTATTCATGATTTTAGTAAGATGGTAGAACTATACCATCCTTTTACCTTTATGGTACTGTTAATCATTTATATCTCATACTGTCTAACAGTTGTTGCAGCACATCTATTCTACACCAGAATAACAACTGTTCAATAAATGATTATTGAAAACGCCCAGCTTGTTTTATTCGGTGTATCTCTCTGAGACAGACTAAATAAGCACGAGTGACTGAGCGAAAGGTAGTATATTGTTTCCACGGTCCTAAGGGATCAGGGTTGTCATGTTTTATGGTTGCCAAGAACAATTCCCTCCTTGGTAAGAGGAGATTCTAGTGGCAGTGTTAGCTAGTTGGTACAAGGACAACATACCCGGTGGGGGTGATCAGAGTTCGTCTGGCACCAATCCTACAGTGTGTGTTGTCTAAACGCGCAGATCCTGTATACTTTTTATAGGAACTACATGAAGCTAGTAACCTTGCCAGATACCACCTCTTTGGGGAAACTCTTGAGGGTAATAATAATAACTATTTGTAAATCGTGAACATATCACCCTTACAGGTTTCAAGGCACTGGGAGCCGTCAGGGAGATTAGGTGAGCTATTGCCCAGAGTCACATGATGTTGAGCTGAGCTGCTGCCGGCGCTGGGGATAGAATCGGAAGCCCTGCGCTCCGGAGACAACAACTATGGCTGCTGCGCAATACCTCCCTGCCTGCAGGTAAAGATCCCCATCAGTGCCGGGCCCACGACAGCCATGTTACTATCCTCAGAGGGATAGCTTTCATGTACCGGGTTGCATGGTCCACCAAGACCAGGATGAACCTGTTGCCCATGGCTGTTTTAGGATACAGAGATCCCACAATGTCGATGGCCACCCGTTCAAAAGGGATGGTCACAACAGGGAATGGTTGCAGGGGTGCCTTATATCTCGTCCACTCTTGGCACTCGCGTGGCAAGTTTGACTGGACCTACAGAATGTATTATAGGTTTATCTCATTTGGGGTCTGTAAAAGTGGGTGACAAGCCTGCCCCAAATGACCTGCTAGAGGCACATCATGAACCAAACTAGCTAGGAAGGCTCTGAAGCACTGGGGTACCACCAGCACACAGACTGTCCCAGGCTCAGAAGTCTTAGGCTCGCTGTAGGAGACCATTCTCCTAATAGATCAGGTAAAATGTAGGCTCTTTGCAAGCTGTCTGGTCCTCAGACAGCTTGCAAAGACCAACAAGAGTAGGGCACTTTTTCTGAGCTGCACAGAACTCGTCCGTTGAGGGACCCCCTTTCCGCTGCTAAGGGGTCAGCTCAGGCAGATTCCACAATTTGGTTACTTCTTCCCTTGTAGTTTCGGGGTGGTCCCACTCAGGTTCAGCCACCTCCGGTACCGTGGGAATTTCTGGAGCAGGTTTCCCTTGCCCCTCCTCTTCTTGGCAGATACCTGGGCCACTCTTTCAGACTCCAGGTCCTTCTGATCATCCTGAGGCTGCCATAGACTGTGTGGTCTTGCACGGCCACTTAGGCAATCCCAATATCTCAAAGCGGGACCGGTATTGCACCTCCCTCCAGGCAGTGTGTTGCAGGTCACTTTCCAGCAGACAACCCAATGGCATGGATGGGTTCACAGCTACCCTTAAAGGACCTAAGACCACCCCCCACACACACACACTCAAAGGGAACCTGAGCCACTTTACAAAAGTGCTCACTGTTGTCTAGTGCAACTATTTGGGGAACCACTCCAGGGACCACTGGCTCTTCAGACACCAGGCAACGCCTGCCAGTAGTCACACTGGCTCCTGTGCCTCCCATAACCTCTACTCTGTGTCCATGTCCATTGATCATCACCCACTGCCTGTATTTCTTTGTGTTATCAGGCATGAGGGTTCTCTGAACCATCTCACAGTCCCCTAGTGATACAAGGGTCATCTCAGCAGGTTCCTCACACCCACCTAGAACCAACTCCTCCCTGAGCGCTACAGTGGCAATCCCCTGTGACTGGCAACTGGTAGCGGCCTGTGCCTGTTTGAGACACTTGGGAGTCCCTCTGAAGTGCCCTGCCTAGTTACAGTAAAAGCACTTCAGGGTTACCTTCCCTTCAGGCTTTCCTTCTTCTCAATTGTGGGAATCCTCACTCTGGGAATTATTTTGGGGCCCTTTATAAAACTCACCATTTTTACCTTTGCCCCCCCTACTTCTGTTGGGGACCTTGCCCACCTGTGGCTAAATCTCCCACTTTAAACTTCTTTCCGACCATGGTGTTGAGCCAGCAGTCAACCTCTTTGGCAAGATTCCTGGGGTCAGTAAGCCTGCTGTCAATCAATTGCTCGCACAGCACTGGAAAACAATGACTAGACAAGTGCTCCCATGCAATCAAATTGTAGAGACCCTGATAGTCTGTTACCTCACTGCCTTTCACCCAGCCATCCAGTGTTCTGCAGTAGACATAAACATGCTAAACCCAAGTTAGGGACCCAGTTTAGTACTCTCCCTTAACTCAACCTTGTAATGCTCCGGGGTTAGACCATATCTTCTGGTTAGGGCTTATTTCCCGACAGGAAACATCAACATCTGGTCTTCTTTTTCAAATTCCAACTAGGTGTCCCTCCCCTCCATTGAGAAGTACTTTCACCGCCTGCTCCCTAATCTCTCTCAGGGATCCAGTTGATTCTCAAAGCCACTTCATAACCTCTAAAGCACTGCTCTGTGTCAACCCCCACAACAAAATCCTTCACCACGTCCTTGGGTATATGTACATTTCCCTCAGACTGCACTGTAGAACTGCTGTGCTGGACATGCTTTTTCAATCCTGCTCCTTCAAGCTCAGCTCTTGAGCAAAAGTCATTTTCTCTCCCCTAAGGCCAGTTTGTCATTGTACACCTCCCTGGCCATTTTATCCTTTTCTGCTTCTCTGTTGAGTTTGGCTAGTTCCAACTGGAGTTCCGTGCTGAGCTTTCCCATCTTCATCTGATGCCTCCTAGCCTCTCGCCGATCCTCCAGCTCCTCTGGAGACAGTTCTCTTGCAGAAACACTGCTAATTGCCCTGGAAGGTATATTCCTCTCCGGTGGATTCTGATTCACAAACTCCTCATGCAGGCTCTGTTCCTCCACATCATCATTCTCATTCTCAGTATGCCCACCAGTCAATTCAATTTTCATAGCTTTATTCGACATCAGTCATAAAAGCATTTCCACCTAACTCTATACAATAAATACTAAATCTAATACACAGAATTTAAAATAAGTATTAAACAAAAAATCCGTCGAATACATTAAGTAATTATAACATTTTTAAGAACCACCTTAACTTTTGCTCACAAGTCAAAGCATTAAAAACATAGTAGCCGAGATACCTCACAACATTTTTCCTAGTAGGGTGCGTGTTCGAATCATCCAGGCCCAGGCCAAGAACTTTGCGACAGCGATTGCGAGCTGTGGAGAACAGTCCGTTTCCAAAATTCTGAGTGCTATAGCTTGGCTACGCGTCCCTAAGTTAAGACAAACGGGTCTTATCCATTTGTGACGCGGGTTGGCGTATAAGGGGCAGCAAAACAATACATGGGAGACATGCTCAACCTGGTCCTTACAATGGTAACAATGCTCCTCCCAAGATGTAGACTATTTCTTTTTTAACACATTTACTGGGAGTGATCCAACTCTGAATTGAAAGTACAACTTCCTGTCGTACGGCTTCTCAATCAGATCCCAGTACGCTTCATACGAGGGAGCCATTTTTAGATCCAGGAAGCGCCTCGTTAGCGAAGAGTTGGTCTAATTGGCAAAAGTTCTAAGGTTTACCATCTCCCAGTACATTTGTTTCAGCCTGTTCTTTGAGGGGAAACAGGAAACGTCAATATTACCCCATAGATGATCTAATTTTAGTTGTTTCAATACCCCCCGTAATTCTTTCAACCAGGCAATTTTATGAAAGCGATCAACTTGAACAACGTCAGTCAATGCTAAATCATAGTGGGCTAACTCTGGGGTCACCATTAGACGTCTCCAATACAGCAGTGGACGCAACCTCGCTAAATCCACAATGCTTTTCCTGCCAAGGTCTAATTTTAAAGGGATGGTTGGCGTACTTTGTGGTACCCCTGCCAGCCCACGAAGGAACTTATTTTCTGCAGTAGTCAGGTTTGTTAGGTCACTGAGGCCCCATAGTTCTGAACCGTATAAACTAGCACTAATAACTTTCATGTGATAGATCTCAAGTACACAGTTTACTGGTTTGGTAAGAGAAGCTCTATGTTTTAATGATAATGCTCCTGCTAGTTGTCTAAACTTTAATACAGCAGTATCTATATGTGTGTTCCATTTCAAGTTTCCCTGTAATGTTATTCCAAGGTAGGTGAAAGCATCTACCTGCTCAAGGGGGATACCTTTGAAAGTGATAACACCTTTAAACAACGAACGACGGTTCATACACATAAACTTTGTCTTACTGGTATTCAATTCTAAACCTCGAGAATCACAGAACTCGCCAAATGCGTTTACCACCTTTTGGAGACCGCTTGGTGTACGCGATAATATAAGCGTATCGTTCGCAAACATTAGTACGGGAACATGTGAGCCAGCTATTTTGGGGTCATCGGAAGGGGACCTCTTCAGGAATTCTACTATACCATTTATATATATCGAGAACAGTGTTGGTGCTAGAACGCAACCTTGCCTCACCCCACGCTCTACGGGGAAAGGCTCGGTTACTTCTCCCTGAGAGCCCCATCTAATTTTGGCGTAGTTATTTTCATGCAGTCGTACAAGGAGAGTGAGAAGTTCTTGGCTTATCCCTGCGTCAACTAGGACCCTCCAAAGCTTGTCCCTGGGAACCAAGTCAAAAGCTGACTTTAGGTCCACAAAGACAGCATATAGAGGGCCGTTATTTAGGATGACGTTTCTCCAGTACAGGGCAGTGAAGTAAAAAACCTGGTCGATGGAACTTGTCAGGGGACGGAACCCCGCTTGATATGGTGACAAGATGTTATTTTCCTCTATCCATGCTTGGAGCTTATTCTGCACCATTCGTCCCATCAGTTTCTGGGCTGAATCTATGAGACTGATGGGTCTATAATTGCTGGGGAGGGATTTGTCACTTTTTTAAAAACTGGGATGATTTCCGCTCCTTTCCAGGACAAAGGTACTTCACCACCCATCGCCACTGCATTTGCAAGCCAAGCAAAGTATGTACACCATGTATTCCGATCACTTAGGTAGACGTCTGCTGGTATTCCGTCCATACCTGGCACTCTTCCCCTCGTTACACAGTCAAGGGCTGCATCTACATCATTTTCATTAAACACATTATACTTGTAAAAAACAGCCGGTGGCAAAGCAGCACAAGCCTGCGACTGATTTCGAGCATATTGAGGTTCGAAGAATTCTATCCAGTTATTAATAGCAACATGGTTTTGAGGGGGGGCAGCCAACCCTCCCCGATCCCACTTCACTATGGACCAGAATAACTTTGAATCTTTAGCCGCACATGCAGTTTTAAGCTCACCCCATAGTTCCTCGTCCCATAATCTCTTCGCCTGCTTTTGTGTGCGTCTATAAGTATCCCTTGCTTTCCTGACTGTGTCGGCGTTTCCCGATTGAAGCTCTCTACTAAGGTTCTGGCGTGCCAGTCTACAGCTTTTGCCGTACCATCCCTGTTTACTTTGGTGTTTTTTGCCTTTATTATGGCCTACTGGTTTTAGGAAAAATGTTTGGAGTCTACAAAAAAGTTTTTTATGAGCCTCCATTAAGATGTCTCGGAAGTTAGAGTTGCTTGTGAGTAGTTTTATATTATTTACTTCCTCTCTTACTATTCTCTTAAGTTCATCTAGCTTCCCCTCGTCCTCTACTAACTTCCCCCATTTTAGTTGCCGCTGATTGTTTGAACATACTAAGTCCAAGGTCACCCTCTCTTCCTCAAAGCTTATCCCCCTTTCCTCCAAATAGGACTTGAAGGCCATACACAATGGGTTATGATCGCTTTCCATTCTTTTTACTACGGTCATATCAATCAGTTTATTCCAGACCCTGGTATCTATCAGAAAATAGTCTATTCTGCTAGATGCCCGACCGTTGTCAAATGTGCAATTCCCATCTCGGTACGAAAATGTGCGACTATTTACGGCTCTAAGGCCTCTGGCTAAGCAAAGGCTCTTCACTTGAATAGCCACCGTACTCCATCTTTTAACTGCAGCTATCTCAAGTTGGGGGATTCCCCATTTACTATCCTCTTCCTCAGCTAAGAATTTATCCTCTTGACCCAAGGGTTCAAAAGTAGTATTTATGTCCCCCCCCCGACAATAATAAATTGTTCTAGGGGCAATGATTCTAGCTCTTGTTCGAGGACCGTTATTACATCTGAGGTTTTTCCCCCTCTAACTCCCCTAGCATATATGTTAAAAAGGGCTAGCTCTTCACCATTGTTCCATCTAATATTAACTGATAGTATATCCCCAGTAGGGAGGGATCTTTGCTGGATTTTGCAATTCAGCGACTGGCGAACCCAAATCAGCAAACCTCCTGATGGACGGCCTTTGCCATTTGTCACTGCAGGAATAAACAAGCATTTGCAATGCAATAGGTCTCGCATTAGGAAAGTTTGAGCTATTGGTATTGTAAATGACACATTTTTTATTTATGTGTTGGTTTTGAAAATTGCGAAATTAATAGCTTTGTCATTTACAATGCCAATAGTTTTAACTTTCGCAAATGTGACAACTATAGCATTTGTAATGCAATATGTGTTGTATTTACGTGACTTAGATGTATTGATATTACAAATAACAATGGCTTTTAATTTTTTTTATAATTCAAATCAAATCAAATCAAGCTTTATTCGGTTTTTAAGTTTAAAACCATAAAAGCAGCAGAGAAAAAAATACATGCATATATAAAGGCACAATAATTAATTGCAAGTTTAAAAAAGGGAAAAATAAATTTGACTATTTAAAACAAACTAAAATCAATCTTGTGCAGAATAAAAGCGCATGGTACACAGGAACCCCCTTTCAACGGAATTTATAGTTCAATACTCTGGGCCAGGATAAAAGTCAAACAAGTCACAGATACAAATAGGGCCATCTCCAGTTTTGGGCTGAGAGGATCTTAGATAGGGGACAATGTTCCTGTGTTTGAATTTAATTAAAATCAGATCTCCCGGACAGTTTTTGGGCAACGTACCCAACCATCCCACCCTCCTGACGCTCACAATTCCGCCATCTAGGTCAGGTGGCAGCGGTCTATTGTTATTGAGCCAGAAGATGGCTTTGTTCAGCAGGTCCTGGTTTGTTTCAAATTTGCCCTGTCTAAGCTCTGGCACCCCAGAGAGAACAGTCACATAGGGGGCAGCTTCAGGGGGTAGGTTAATTCGATGCCTTCTTTCATGCGGAATCCTAGGTGCTATTAAAGAAACATAAGTCGGTTTAGAAGTTATGTTACAACTTTTTGGGATGGGTTTGCTAGTAGAGGAATTAATTGGTTGTGCTTTTCTGTGTTCTGTAGACTTAGGTTTCTCATGGTTGGTGGAGGGCGTATAACATAAAGGAGAAGCAGTGTTTACAATTGATGGATTAATCCTTTGTACTATTTTTTCCACGCTGGACAACCTTTCTCCCAGATCCTGAATTTTTGTGACCAAGGGTGATAGGGCCGCATTCAGCAATCGTTCAATGTGGGCCAGTAGGGTCGATTGAAAGGGGGAGACAGAGTCATTTGATGTGGCCCCCACCTTCTGTGGCGTTGAGACAGTTGAAATTGCGGTGGGTGATGAGGGACTACAGGACATTTGATCAACATTAGCTGGGATCTCCTCAATGTTCCTTTTGGTGATTAGGGCCTGGGGCAGCGTGTTGGCTTGAGTGGCAATCATTTCAGGCACTAAAGGTGGTTCCTGGGGAGTGCGGTTTGTAAGGTCAGTATTTCTGCCAGATGTGGGCGGAGTTGATATGTTAGGGGCATAGTTTGTGCCACACAGGGCGTTCAGGTCCTCCCAGATAGACATATTGTTAGGACTGCAAGAGCTCCAGAATAGACACTGAACGGGTCAGGGACAAATGACAATTGGAAGCAAATGGGTTAGTTGTTTTCTGTACCTGCTTCTGTGATGGGGCCAAGTGGGGGGGCCCGTCCCGTCCTCCTCAGGTCCTCTGAGGGCCACAGAGGGCCCGCCCTTTGCCCGGGCTTAGCCCGGCGCTGATCCGCGCGCGGTCCCGCGACGCGGGTGCTGGTGTCCCTTTTCAAGCGCCTCCTGGCGCGGGCTTCCCGTACGGCGGCGTGTCCCGCCGCTAGGGCGTCTGGGTAGTGTAGTTCTTGCAGGCTTTGCAGGAAGAAATGCCCCCCTCGCACTGCGGCCGCTGGTCTGTGTGTGCGGCGGCGGAGGGGAGCGCTGGAGCTGCGCGGGACCTGGGTGTTGGGCAAGGTAAGCCCCCAAGTGCGTCTGGACCCCCCGCTCCCCGCTCCTGGTGTCCCTTTTCAAGCGCCTCCTGGCGCGGGCTTCCCGTACGGCGGCGTGTCCCGCCGCTAGGGCGTCTGGGTAGTGTAATTCTTGCAGGCTTTGCAGGAAGAAATGCCCCCCTCGCACTGCGGCCGCTGGTCTGTGTGTGCGGCGGCGGAGGGGAGCGCTGGAGCTGCGCGGGACCTGGGTGTTGGGCAAGGTAAGCCCCCAAGTGCGTCTGGACCCCCCGCTCCCCGCTCCTGGTGTCCCTTTTCAAGCGCCTCCTGGCGCGGGCTTCCCGTACGGCGGCGTGTCCCGCCGCTAGGGCGTCTGGGTAGTGTAGTTCTTGCAGGCTTTGCAGGAAGAAATGCCCCCCTCGCACTTCGGCCGCTGGTCTGTGTGTGCGGCGGCGGAGGGGAGCGCTGGAGCTGCGCGGGACCTGGGTGTTGGGCAAGGTAAGCCCCCAAGTGCGTCTGGACCCCCCGCTCCCCGCTCCTGGTGTCCCTTTTCAAGCGCCTCCTGGCGCGGGCTTCCCGTACGGCGGCGTGTCCCGCCGCTAGGGCGTCTGGGTAGTGTAGTTCTTGCAGGCTTTGCAGGAAGAAATGCCCCCCTCGCACTGCGGCCGCTGGTCTGTGTGTGCGGCGGCGGAGGGGAGCGCTGGAGCTGCGCGGGACCTGGGTGTTGGGCAAGGTAAGCCCCCAAGTGCGTCTTAATACCTAAATAAAAGTTATTGTAATTTATAATGGCAATAGCTTAAACTTTTGTAATTAACTTTTGTGAAGATTATGTTCAGTGTATTTTATTGTGACGAAAATCCAAGAAAAGAAGTGAAATATTAACATATTTTTGTGACATTTGTAATAAAGCGTGAAACATTGAGAGAACATATTTGAACCAGTTGTTGTTGAATGGTTGCACAGATTGATGCTGTGGTGGTGCTGAGTGATGCTGTGGTGGTGCTGAGTGATGCTGTGGTGGAGCTCAGTGATGTTGTGGTGCCCCTGAGTGATTCTGTGGTGATGCTGAGTGATGCTGTGGTGATGCGATAGATAGATAGAGTGAGTGCGATAGATATAGGGAGGGTGATAGATAGAGGGTGGGCAATAGATAGAGTGAGGGAGATAGATAGATAGAGTGAGGGCGATCGATAGAGTGAGGGCGATAGATAGATAGAGGGATGGTGATAGAGTGAGTGCGATAGATAGACAGATAGAGTGAGGGAGATAGATAGATAGATAGATAGATAGATAGATAGATAGATAGATAGATAGATAGATAGATAGATAGATAGATAGATAGATAGATAGATAGATAGATAGATAGATAGATAGATAGATAGATAGATAGATAGATAGATATTTAGATAGATAGAGTGAGGGCGATCGATAGATAGAGGGATGGCGATAGAGTCAGTGCGATACATAGACAAATAGAGTGAGGGCGATAGATAAAGTGAGGGTGATAGATAGATAGATAGACAGACAGATAGAGGGCGATAGATAGATAGATAGAGGGCGATAGATAGATAGATAGATAGAGGGCGATAGATAGATAGAGTGAGGGCGATAGATAGATAGAGGGATGGTGATAGAGTGAGTGCGATAGATAGACAGATAGAGTGAGGGAGATAGATAGATAGATAGATAGATAGATAGATAGATAGATAGATAGATAGATAGATAGATAGATAGATAGATAGATAGATAGATAGATAGATAGATAGATAGATAGATAGATAGATAGATAGATAGATAGATAGATAGATAGATAGATAGATAGATAGATAGATAGATGTTAATTCCCATCTTTGTTCTAGGTTTAAACCTTTTTATTTTTCTCGGGGAAAAACACTCTGCTTTCTCTTTGAGAGCTGAAGAGGGCAAGGAAATACAAACACTACAATATGCCAAATGAAAAAGAAATATGTTGCAACAAAACCCCTTTTGAAGAAACTATTAGTAGCTATATGAACCAATAAATGGATTTTATCGCCTGCACGTCCCACTGAAGCCAATAGGATGCCTGCCTAAATCTGCCTGTTCTGCTTCCCGAGTAGGAGGAGGTGGATCACTGGAGAACCTGTGGGTCAGCAAGGACTGAATAATCTCGGCGTCGACTCAACACCCTGTGATTTCGGGCAAATCGCTTAATCTCCCCGTGCCTACAAAAAAATAATACATCCTTCTGTAATGTAACAGGTGCTTGTGTGAAGTGCTCAGATACCTTCGGGCTGAGTTTGCGTTACATAAAAAAAAACTGTACACATAAAATAAAAAACACGCACTGGTTTCTACATGCGACAAAGTGCACTCAGCACAAACATACCATTCACAGTCCAACCAGATACGAAAACTAGGAAAATATTTATTTGAGGGCTACAGTATTTAGTACAATTATCTTTTTTCACTGTATGGGACAATACATTACCGAAAAAGTATGAGAGGTTGCGTGCGCTCTTCGTGGGCATAATATTGTTATCATTTTTCAAGTGTGCAGTTGTCTTACTGACCACACAGAAATGCACTTTTTCATACTAAAATGGTGCAACCAAAAAGGAACTGGCAAAAGGAATTCCTGGGCAAGTCTTAGAGATGTGCACTTAGCTTTATGGCCTAAGCCCTGTATTTCCCTGAAAAAAATAACTCGTGTTATTTATATAAAATAAATGTGAGCTGCTTTCGGTCAAATCATTTTTTTATATGAATAAATGCAACAGCTATCTAATTCTATTCTACTTAGAATAGTAAAATAATAATATGTTGTACTGCTCAATTATAAAGCAAGCGCCATCATATGCCAAAGTGTCCCGCAGCGTTTACATTTTTTGTGTTAACACTATTGTTGTTAAATACTGACCGGTGACCAGCGAGTTAGCAAAAGATCTCTGTAGTAATAACTCAACCCCCTGAGCTATGTTACTAAGATTCAAGCGTTCGGAGCACAAGTTAGACACAGCGTTTGCAGCAGACACAGCAGCCTACTGAGCTTTCTAACAGGAATGAAACCCTCGGCCTACTGGTTTTATGCGGGTCTGGGCAACAGGTGCATTAACCTCCCCAGGTGGCCTGTCAGCATGGACATCTGCTGGTTTAAAGCCGCCTTCTATGCACGCCTGATTGCGAGACGACTGGCTGGTGTTACCAAGGAACAAACAGCAAGAACACTTTTCCTGGGCCATCCATTTCCGACTTATCAAAACTTCCCATTACAACTCTCCTCCATTTGGAAGCCCAGAAGCTATAATAACATATCGCAGTATTCTGTATTACTCATTTCTGCACAAACTTCAGTGTTTCGAAAAACAATACAGGAATAAATATAACAAGGAACGCAAATGTCGAGTTTGGGCTTCAAAGAACATAAAAGGGAGAGATGGAGATAGTACCTGGGGGAAGCATACACCATACTATGGCTGGGTTCGGACAAATTTAATTTGCCAGCAATTTGCTAAGGTTATCAATGTGACAGCACTCTTCATAAGAGCAGGCTACACGTGCTCTGGATTATTTTACCATTAATATCATGGCCGTTTTCAAAACTATAATTACAGAGTTGTGGATTTTTTTACCACATTTGCAATGCCACCTCTAATCATGCTCCCACAAGCACACCCGTCAAAGTTTTTGGGCAGACAGTCGTTCCGCATAAACAGTACAATATTTATATAAACACAAAAAACAAAATTTCTCGAAGTAAAGATTACAACCACAGTTGTCCAATAACGTAAAAAAATCTACATGGAGGAAACTGCACAACCAAAAAAGCTTCCTGTGCAACACTATGGGGAGATCACGATTGCCAACAATGTATTTTCGGTTTTCAGTGTCCAAACTTCGCAGCTCTAAATGGCAGGTATCAGTCAGTGCATGACGAATTTAACAAGCAGGGACAAAGTCAACACACTTCTCTGGGACAGATTAGATTTCCTAATGCGTACTGGCCATGGAGTACAGCGTCAGGGGAAAAGCAAAAATGCCTCGGATACAAACTCGAGTAATGTAAAAAGATCTGGGTGGCAATCTGCACGCAGAACGAAGAGTGGTGCTGGAAATGAAACGGCCATGACTTCAAGAGTGAACTCAAACCTTTCATGTACGCCAGCAAGAATGGTCAGTGCGTTAAAAACAGCCTCCGACATCTGCAGGTCACGAGCTCGAATCCATCACACGCAACACAGCCTCGCGCCCTCTGAAGTGCGCAAAAGTAAAACCTGCGTTTGTAAAAACTCAAAGAAAACAAGTTGCACGGTTGATATGGGCGTCTGGTGGTCAGGTTCATGAAGTACATGGACTTCGTGTTTTACTTCAGTTCGTGTTTTCTTCTTCTTAGGGAAGGAGATGTGTTACGTTGACAGTTTTCTCTAACAGTTTTCATATCGCGCATTGTCCCCTGTGTACCCCCGTCCCTGCCGCGCGACTTACCTAATTTGCAAATGTTGCGTCAGATGGCTTGTCCGATGACAGTTGTGCCAGTTTGAGAGTGGCGGTGAGAGTTGGTCTGTCCATGTTGAGGGCTGGTGACCGGAGCGCTGCTTAATTTACCAATGTGTCATTACACTACAAATAAAGCACTCTTGAATTCATTCGCCTGGAGCTTTACTTAACAGCCGGCCTCGTAATGGCTGTTTCCGGTCGGGTTTGTGTCGGCTCACGCCCATCCGAATGATGTTAATACGGTCGGACGGGGCTGAAGAAAAGGAGATGCGCTTGACTTACATGGAAGTCATTCACACATGGGGCCCGACCGAGCGCGCGCCAACTGAAGCATGAATGCAAGGCTCTCCGCAGGGCTCCTCGGTTGCCGTGGCAGCGGCTGCAGCATCGCGCTGCCAGTCAGCCTCGGCGCGAGCCGGAGAATCGCGCTCTTATTCCCCACTTCTTGCTGAGTCAGGCCGGGCGGGCCGGCTCACATTCACTTCGGCCTTCTTGCCTCGCCTACTCCCGCTGTGAGCCGGAGGAGTGACGGTTCCGCTAACAAGGACTCGTGAAGGCCACTGCAATAATATTAAAGCCGCAATGTCTCGGCCCGGGGGCCTCTCCAACCTCAGTCTAACTCTCCAAAGGGAGGCTCTGTATTAGCACTCTAGAACGAGCTGAGGATCGCACAGTGCGGTGACGCAGTCGCCGTAAGCGTGCACGGAGGCTGAGGATCCGCCTACCGAAGTCATGCAGAGCTCCGAGTCTGCCTGCTGCCGAGACTGACCCGAAGAGCACGGTGAGTTTGGGGGGTCGGTAAGTGTATGTGGTGGGGGGGTGTGAGTGTAAGTGCGTGTGCGCGTGTGCGCGTGTGTGTGTGTATGCAGTGTGTGTATGTGCGCATGCGTGAGTGAGTGTTTGCGCAAGGGAATGTGGACAGGAGAGGGGCACGGCGCCGTGCGCGCTCACAAGGTCAAAACTGAGCAGCTCTGCGCTCGTGCACCCTCTCCTGTCCACATTCCCGAAAACAGGCGACATAAGGTCTTTCGCTGACGCGAGACCTAAAAAGTTAAGGGACCCCACCCGATGTACAGGGCTTTGCGACCATGTTTCTTGGAATAATATTATATCATGTAGGTCGATAAAAGCACACCATTCAGTGGATGTTACTTTGTTCGCTATCCCAGCCAGATTCCAAGAAATAAAGGTCAATGATGGATTAGATATGGCGAGCCCTGGCTGACCTAATCTTGGGGGGTTGCTTATATTTATATTCAGCCGTGTGGTTTCTACTGCTAGAAATTTTGGAGAGATGCCAATGGGATCATGTAGGTGAGTCTCTGGAACTAGATCACTGCCATTGCACCGGACTAAACTACTATACCATTCCAAAGTGTCGGGCCCCCCCTCCCTGTTTTCACTATTGGGAGCTTCCTTGTGGTTGGCTCTCTCGGTCGGAGTTTGATATACGAGTCAATCGCAATCGTTTAGGTTAGATAAAGCTGCAAATCTATTTTCTAAGTTAACACCCCAGTCGCAGCTTTGGACACCCCCACCCACACCCCCACCCCTTCTATTAGCCACTGTAGTCCACTTGGTTCTCAAGACACTTGATTTAGCAATAATGCCTCTTCTGCTGTAAAAGAAAGCGAGTGTGAGAGGGATGATTTCTGCTGTTCTACGTTGAGGGGGCAAAAGATTAGGTAGGATATCAGGCAATACTTCTGGCCCCCTAAAATTAAGTACCACACAATCACCTTCAAATCTTTTACGGCTACTGCCTATCCATTTCACTCTTCTGGCAGTTAGTAGTTCCTCTGAGAGTTTATGTTTACCCCAATGGGTGATGTGCATATTATTGGTTAGCCAGTGTAAAGCTTTACTTAAGAGTGATTGGGAAGACTCGGTCTGGCCATGTTTCAGGATTGGTACATTAGCTAGAACCAGGATCAGTGGGGATGCTTCTACAATTAACTCCACTGGACCTGGTTCCAAAGAAGGATCTTCCCCAGGCCCGTTAGTTGTTAGCGGATCTGATGTGCGATGGGAGTTTACTGTTAAGCTTGGGGTGGGGATAGGTGGGTGAGTCGGAACCACCGACTCCCCCCCTTCTCCAGTTCCACCTTCCCTATGTTTAATTTGCTCAATTTTATCCACCACCTGGTTAGGTATTTCTCCCCATATTTTCATTTGTGTTCAACAGGAGGCCCTCAAGTTTGTGAACTTTATCAGTTAGTTGGTCAATCTTAGATAGCAATGGCTTAATTATACCCCTCATTTTTTGGTCAAACATTCCCATGAGTTTCTTGATGTTGGCCTCATCCCATTAACATACTGCCCTCGTCCTCAGCCCCTACATCCTCTGTATTATTTTTCCTAGGTGGAGTCGCTGGTCTCTTTCTACTAGAGCGTAATCCAGCACGCCTAGGTTGTCCCTTTGTGGTCCCTCTAGTCACCCTAGGCGCAGGAACAGGCACAGATTTGGGGGAGCTATCCTCCACGATTTCTAAGTCCAAATCTGTGACATCATTGTCAGCCTTGTTTATTTTACTCAATATAACAGGTGACGAAGCATTATACACGGGGCTATCAGTGCTAATCTGGGGAAGCACCCCTAGCTCACTGGAATCTTCTACTTCCTGCAGATTATCTCGGGGTTTACTCAATATAGGAGGTAACGATGCATTAGGAGCGGGGCTATCAGTACTAATCTGGGAAAACACCCCTACTTCACTGGAGTTGTCTAGATCCTGTAAATTAACTCGGGGGGAGTCAATTGGGATTTTGGTAGGTGTTAGACTCAGGCCCAAGGAAGACCTTCTATCATTATTTATCTTGGCGACCACTTGGACTAAATAATTGTCCATGGTGTTTGAAGGGGCAGTACATTGTTTTTGTTTAGACATACCTATAAGAACACTCCACAATCACAATGACCCAAATTAGATGTCAAGCCTGTTTACCAGAAGTCACTACTTACAAAAACTTTTTGACCTCCCCTTATAATCGTTAATAAGAGCTATGATACTTCATGCTTATCACAAAAAATTACAATCACTCACAAAGATGAAAGGACAGTGTTCCTGGCCCAGTCCAGTCTCTGCCAGTCGCGGACTGTCGCAGACTGTCCCGCCCTTGTCCCGGGCTTCTCCCGAGACGCTCCCGCGCAGCGGAAAAAGCTACTCCAATTATAGGAGGGAGGTGTTCGGGGGCGGGGCAGACAGGGAGAGCGTCCAGGTGCAGGTGATGACAGCGCAGGGGCTCCTGGGCAATGGAGTCCCTGTCCCTCACCTGGCGCTCGCAGCCCTGGTAGTCTTCTCACAGCCCTGGTCTCTGGTCCACAGTTCGAGCCCCAGCAAAATGAAGCGCCTAGACAGGCGGGCGATGCAGGACCCGCGCAGCGGGTTCCGTGAGGTTTCTCGTTGGCTAAAGGAGTCAGGAGCAGAGGCAAAAAGCAGCAAACAGACGGCACTCCTACAATCAAACGGTGAGGCGTCTCCCACCGGTTGCAGGGGGAGACCGGCACCTTTCACTCGGTGCTCGGGGGGCGGGGCAGACAGGGAGAGCGTCCAGGTGCAGGTGATGACAGCGCAGGGGCTCCTGGGCAATGGAGTCCCTGTCCCTCACCTGGCGCTCGCAGCCCTGGTAGTCTTCTCACAGCCCTGGTCTCTGGTCCACAGTTCGAGCCCCAGCAAAACGAAGCACCTAGACAGGCGGGCGATGCGGGACCCGCGCAGCGGGTTCCGCGAGGTTTCTCGTTGGCTAAAGGAGTCAGGAGCAGAGGCAAAAAGCAGCAAACAGACGGCACTCCTACAATCAAACGGTGAGGCGTCTCCCAACGGTTGCAGGGGGAGACCGGCACCTTTCACTCGGTGCTCGGGGGGCGGGGCAGACAGGGAGAGCGTCCAGGTGCAGGTGATGACAGCGCAGGGGCTCCTGGGCAATGGAGTCCCTGTCCCTCACCTGGTGCTCGCAGCCCTGGTAGTCTTCTCACAGCCCTGGTCTCTGGTCCACAGTTCGAGCCCCAGCAAAACGAAGCACCTAGACAGGCGGGCGATGCGGGACCCGCGCAGCGGGTTCCGCGAGGTTTGTCGTTGGCTAAAGGAGTCAGGAGCAGAGGCAAAAAGCAGCAAACAAGCGGCACTCCCACAATCAAACGGTGAGGCGTCTCCCAACGGTTGCAGGGGGAGACCGGCACCTTTCACTCGGTGCTCGGGGGGGCGGGGCAGACAGGGAGAGCGTCCAGGTGCAGGTGATGACAGCGCAGGGGCTCCTGGGCAATGGAGTCCCTGTCCCTCACCTGGCGCTCGCAGCCCTGGTAGTCTTCTCACAGCCCTGGTCTCTGGTCCACAGTTCGAGCCCCAGCAAAACGAAGCGCCTAGACAGGCGGGCGATGCGGGACCCGCGCAGCGGGTTCCGCGAGGTTTCTCGTTGGCTAAAGGAGTCAGGAGCAGAGGCAAAAAGCAGCAAACAGACGGCACTCCTACAATCAAACGGTGAGGCGTCGCCCACCAGTCTTTCTTACTGCCATCCAGGTCCTCGGTGCCTTTTGCAGCTACTCCTTTTTTGTGAGCCCTTTAAAAGAACACTTCAAATCCCTGCAGTTGTAGTACCATATAGGTTTCCAGCTTCTCCTCATCAAACACAAAACCTGCAGGTAAAACTGATGGCTTCCCAGACTGAGACATGATTGTGGATCAAAAACTCAGGAGTTGCAAAGAAGAGAAAAATCAAAAACAGTATGTCATTCTGTAATGGTCTGCGATATGGAAGTAGTGTACACCAATCCTTGTATGCAAAGTACAAACACAAGTCCTATCTTCACCTCTGACCACCAATGTCAGAAATGGGGTCTCTATATGGCAGTGGTTTGCACCCTATCCAAGTATGGACCCTCACTCTAGTCAGGGTAAGGGAGTCACACAGCTAAGATAACCCCTGCTGACCCCCTTGGTAGCTTGGCATGAGCTGTCAGGCTTAACTTAGAGGCAATATGTGAAGCATTTCTACATACACCCACAGTAACACTGTGAAAACACTACAAACTGAGTCCATACCAGTCTAGATAAATAGCCAATATTTATCTGAAAAACACAAGACTATAATTAGAAAAATCAAACATGCACAAGTCAAGATATCACTTTTAAAAAGATTGCTGTAAAAATATAGTTCCTAGAAAACAATAGTTCCAATTGTGGGTGTCCTGACGTCTTGGCTGGCACTAATCCAATAGTTCAGCACCGACAGCGAGGAAGCACAGCCGACTACGGAGTCACATGGCCCCCTGGTAACAGTTCCTTGGAAATTATGAAAACAAAGGCGTTGCTCTGCCTCTGGGAGGTGAGGTGTTGCTGGGCCGATGTGGCATCAGTTCTTTACTGCTGTGCAGGGGGAGTGAAGCGATGTTGGCGGCGAGGTGTCGGTCCCTTACAACAGTGTGTTGTCGATTAGGTCTGGAGGTCACCCACATCGGTCATTAACTCTGCGAAGTTGCGGTTGAGGTGCTGGCATCGACAGGCATAAGGGCTACGGTGTAAGTCAGAACGGTGCGTTGTGCTCTTCATGAGCGGGGCCTTCGGCTCCAGTGCAGGTAGCAGCAAGCTATCACTTTGAAACGCTGTCGTCTGAGAGGGTGTTGTGCACTTCACGAGCCGTATGCGATCCACTCTAGGTATTCGTTGTCTTCTGAAATCAGTAGAAAGCATGCATATGTACTATGTAGTTCACAAAGCCATCTATGTAGTAATAAATACTTTGAGCACCATATTTCCAATTTTAATATCTGAGACTAGTAGATAGAATCATGACAATTAGGGTTGTTTGTTCTTCATATATTGTATTTCGTGCTGTTCATATCTCGATATAAATCTTTTTCTCAGGTACTTCCACGGAGGTCCCAGCCCATTGGTCATATTAAGAGACATTATAATAATCCTCTACTGACAGGACTCATAGTGTGGCCTGTCTGGTATTTGCAAGAATAAGAATATTCTACCCACGATACACGTACTTATTAGTGAGTATTGATTATCCATCATCCTTCTGAGGTACAATGGTATAGCCTTTGAGGGTGGGATAACACCTGTACAGTACATTGAAACATCAGCAAATGATATTTTATTCTCACCTCCATAGAATTGGCTACATCGGTACTGAGGAATTAACTTACAGGGAAAATTATTATTCAAAAGCAAAACTGCCACCTTGAGCTAGTAGGTAAGGATCGAGCAGTATAACCTACACCGGTATACATATCTCAGTATACGGCCTGGTATTAGATATAGCATGCATTATTGTATTCTTTGCAGGACACGACTAGTCTTAGACAAAATAGAATCCGCTATCCATACTTCTCAATATCGGTTTTCCTGTGATAATGGATATTATACCCAGTTTTAATTAGTAAGTTACATTTAATTCAAACCCTATTAATTGTGTGGGTATTTCCCTATATTTTCAATCTTAATGATTCTATGAACATGTTATCTATAAATGCAGGTATAATTACACTCTTACCTTGTTGTCACTTTAATAGACATGGTTTTGCATGGCACGACAGGGTGCTTCTTTTTTGGGGGGGACATCTCTGACCTCTTCAGCCTCCTAAATTTTGTATTTCTTGCTTTGTGACTTCCAGGGTGATCAGATTGTCAAGAGCCAGTGACACCCTGGTTGCGCAGAGATTTTTAAGGAGCGGATTTTAATGGGCAATTCCTTTGGGTCTTTCCTTTTTTTCCTTTCTTGTATTGCTAATAATGAGATGGTCTGATCAACAATTCTTAGTAATTGTTATTCTTAGTATGGGTTTATAAAAATATTTATTGTCATTCTTCTTTAGGTAACCCCACTTTGAACTGTTTTGGTGACACTGTATTCTCTTTGGGCGAGGTCCTGATGAAGGTGGTTCACGGTTGTATTACCCCACCGAAACGCGCGTAGACCATGTGCGCCCAGACCTTTTGGCTTTTTGTCATCAAACTTGTCCATCGGAAACATTTCTTATCTTTGTGCTCTGTATACCCAAAAGTATATGTGTCTCGTATGATTGGGAGTGAGTGAGAGATATGTATATGTCAGAGAGTTGTTCCATTTAACTGTGGGGGTTGTCACAGTTGGTTTATACTGTATATATCAAAGTATAATTGTGTTTGTATTATAAAATGTTAAAAAGATATATGTTTTTCTAGTGAATATTATCAAAAATATACAGAGTCAAATGCACTGATTAATAACAGATGGAAAGTAATAAGAATTGAAAATAAAATTAACATTTTTATAAAAAAAGATGTACAGATGTACTTGAATGTTCAAATTATGTATAGGTACAAGTTTTTCATAACTCATACGAGATCTAATCTAAAGTAAAGCAATAGAGGTTTTAGAGGAGCTGTTCTTTTGTTTCAGATGTTTGTTTTTCCCCTCTTGCTCCTTGACCTTATACGCCTTTTAGAGGGGGTCCCTTTATTTACAAGTGCACTTCACGAGCTATGCCCTCGGCTGGGGTGCAGGCAGTAATCTCAAAAATTAAGCCGGCATTGATAAGTTGCCTTCATTGGCAACACCAGGGCTGCAGTGTAAGCTGGGGTGGTGCATGGTACTTTTCACAAGTGGTGCCCTCGGCTCCTGTGCAGGCAGTGGCATCACTGACTGCATCAATGTTGCTTTTTTTGAGTTGCAGCACGAGCAACAAGATTCCAAGGTCCCAGGAACTGGATTCGGCACCACTTGGCAATCAGGACTCCCAGCAGAGACGTTCAGATGCAGGTGAAGTTCTTTGATAGCCTTAGCTTTCTTAACAGGAGGCAATCAAGCACAAGCCCTTGGAGAATCTTGGAAGCAGGATTCAGAAAGCAAAGTCCAGTCTTTTCACTCCCAGGACAGAAGCAGCAGTAGGCCAGCACAGCAAAGCACCCAGCAAAGTGGCAGTACCATCTGTCAGCTATCCAGCTCTACTTCCTGGCTGAATGTCCTCAGTCCGGAAGTGTTCTGATTTTGGGGTGTCAGAGGTGCAATACGTATACCCCTTTGTGCATTTGTAGTAGGTAGGCAAACTCCAAAGGAAAGTCTTTCTGCCTTTCCCTGACCTGGAGGAGAGGTTTGGGCCTGGTAAGTGGGTGCACTTGCCAGGTCGAAATGGCAGTTTGAACTTGCATACACAGACCCTCCAGCGGCAGGCCTGAGACGTTTGCAAGGCTACTTATGTGGGTGACACAATCAGTGCTGCAGACCCACTAGTAACATTTGGCTTACAGGCCACAGTGTACACCGGATGTATGACGTTACAACGCATGCTTTTACCATGTATGCTGTTACAACGCAGTTTTTACAACGCAAACCTTTACAACGCATAGCGATTTGGGGTGCTGGATAGTGAATAGTTTAATTTACTATTCCAACTCCAGTCCCCGTGGACACTAGGGAAGGTGTTGGATAGTAAATTAAATCTATTCCCTATCCTAGAGCGCCCCCCAGCGCAATGCGTTGTAATGGTTTTCGTTGTAAAACCTGCGTTGTAAAAGCACTGCGTTGTAAAAGTTTCGTTGTAAAGGATGTTTCCCGTGTACACCTGGTGCATTTTATTAGGGACTTACTAGTAAATCAAATATGCCAATAACGAATAAACCACTCACCGATACAATTTTCACAGGGAGCACTTGCATTATAGCACTGGTCAGCAGTGGTAAAAAGCCCAGAGTCCTAAAACCAGCATAAATGAAATGCAGCACACAGTCAAAAACAGGAGTACAAAAGCAAAAAGACAGGGGACATCACCCCCAAAAGATGCCAGGACTAAAACTTGTTCACACAAACATACCTTCCATAGTGTAGAAGCTACCCACTATCACACATTTTGCACTTCTATACTGCATAGACAACTCCACAATCTTTACTAGTGAGCATTTTTAGGTGCAGTGCAGTAGCATGCACATACAACCAGTGTGCATAATGCCCAGACTTAACATATGTTTGGCACTTTGGTCGAAACCCCTCTTTTCAACTCATCTACACACAAGTGTATGGACATGCACAGCATGTGCAGACAGCCATTTTTTTTACTAAGCACATTCTACCCCAGTAGTGGACTTATATTATTAGCAGTCTATAGCAGTGACTTAACTACCCAGAACTTGACTCTGTGGCTTATAGCATCCATGTATTAGCAGCAAGTCTCAGCCACCTCTTTAAAACAAAAAATCACTTTTATAAAGACCCAAATTCACTACGGTCTGATGTGTCCGGGGTATGCTTACACTTTGAAATGGCCTATTCACATTATCCCGAAAACTCACTTATTCACACATTCACACAAGTCCCCAAGCAAGGTGAGGTCCTGCTTCCACCACTCCCAAAACAAAGGGCAGCATTTACAGGAGGAGAGGCTAGCTCCTGCAGCTATCTAGCCTACATAAAGCCCTGCATATAAAGCACATGTTTGAGAGAGCTGGTTTCACCTCACAGACTGAACTCAGCGCTTTATGCTGAGCCTCCAATGCAAAAAAAGGCTGAAACCCACATCTGCATAAAAAAATACAAACATAAATAGCACAGAGATACATATGCCTCCTTCCCCTCTCCTATGAGTTCAAAAATAATAAAGCAGGGTCATTGTTAACTTGGAAGACAAGGGCAAATAGAGCAAGAAACTTCATTAAAGAACTTGTCATCAATCCCATGGGTGAAATCTAAGATAAGGCAGTGAAAATGCAAGCCTGCCTGGTTTCTTTATTTACTGAGTTATATACGGAGGAGGTATGCCCAGACCAAGAGCTGATCAAAGCCTGCCTAGACAAAGTGCAAATGCCAAAACTCACATTGAATTGTGGTTATGACCTGGAATAAGTGTGGGGATGTGACTTTATTGAAGTATATGGCAATTTGATGGGACAGTGTACCAAAATATAGGATTAACTGAATGTACCCTATTATTAATCTTTGAGAGATTTGTTCCTCCGCATCACTGTTGATTGTGCTGACAACTCACATTGAAGGCTAGAGAAGCTTTGGAGACCCCTATATAGAAGCAAGAGATTAGGACGTTTACTTCAGCATAGGAATGGTAAGGCCGCAAGCCCTGCCGCTCTCCGCGCCGAGGTGTATAAGCTCTTAATAGAAGAACTAATCCAAGTGTGGGTGGTTTGGTTTAATTCAATATACCGGCAGGGCAGGAAGATCCCAGGAACATGGAAAGAAGCTACAAATGTCTTGATTTGAAAACTCACAAAGGATCCTAGGAAAGCAGACTCCTATCGACCAATAACCCTGCCGAATGCAGATTATAATATCTTTATGAGTATTTTGACAGAGACACTGGCCAAGTTAGCCCCTAAGCTGATACACGTGGATCAGAAAGGGTTCATTCCTAACAGGCAAATCCAGGAGCTTACGCAACAACTGATATCCACAATTGACCTCGCCACAACTCGCTCTACACCCTTGGTCGTGGTCGCGATAGACGCGGCTAAGATATTTGATTGGGCGAGTTGGACACATCTGTGGGAGGTCTTGGGGTTATGGGGTTCAACTCTTGTTTTATAGATACCCTCCAGAAGTTGTATCAAAATTCATCGGCTCAGATCCTTTTTATGGCTCTCTGACAAGGAGTTTTAATATACGGGGTACGCGGCAGGGCTGTCCCTTGTCACCTCTGTTGTTTTAAATTTATTTTGAACCTCTGACACAACAGCTAAGTGCAGACAGGCAGGTTGTCCCATTTTATTCATCAACGTATAATAGTAAGATAGCACTGTGCACTGACGATCTGTTAATTTATACTCCTGATCCTGATATAACTGTCCCCAGAGTTGAGCGGTTGATAGAAGAATTTGGAGCCTTGTCTGGGTACCTGGTAACCAAGTCTAAAATTGGAATAATGTGTTGGAATGTAGAAGGGTGCAGTGAGAGGACGAGCTCAGAGTTAAAATCTTTATGGATTACGATAGTCAATAAAGTGGATGAAATTCCCCTCTGTAACTTAAAAAGGGCAACTATGGAGGTTTATGTGTTGTTATCTAGATGCCTTAACAATTTACGGATGCGTTAACTTAGTAAAGATGGGGCGTGGCCAAGCTGCCGACTGCGATGGCCACGCAGCTTTGAAGCTCCTCCGTAGTGCCCACAGAAACTTAATTTATTAGCACCAAAGACGTCCCCTAGATCATGGGAGACCAACGCAGGAGTGGCGCAAAGCAGTAGTGACTCGGCGAGGCTGGGACATGCAGCCGCGGATGAGGAAACACCATTGAGACCGGGCCCAATCAACTTCACCGAGCGGAGCTGCACCCTGGGGCCTGTGACCTAATCCAGGCCCCGGCTTGCGGCCTGGATTCCAACAACATATGGGCCTGCTAAAAGGCTGTGTGCCATGAATTAAGGCCTGCCGGGGAATCCCAGGTTCAAACAATTAGGGATGAATCTGCCTAATATCCTGGACTGCAACGAGACAGCGTTTTGTGTGGGTGCAGTGTGTCGCAGCTGAGCGCCCCAAAGATATACAGTGGATGAGAGGACCCGCAGCGCTGAGACCTGGTAAGCCGGAACTCATCTCTGGGTCGCCTGCTTCGCTCTGCGACCATCACGGCCTGCCCCCTTGATTGTACACTGGTTTTTGTGCCCTAAGGAACCTGTGCACTTTGGCGGATGTGGTCGAGAAGGCATGGGCCGTAAAAACCCGAAACAACGAATATTGCAGTTCCCCATGGTGATGGAGAGGGTTCCTACTACTGACACAGATATGGCTGCTGGGGGTTCTGTCACAGGTCCCCCAGTAGATCAACCCACAAGCCCAGACTTTCTGCTTCAGGAGCTCTGTGCGAGATTTAAAGCCTTGGACATTTTGGACAAATATTTGGACATTATAGGCACCAAGATTGATGTTCATGCGAAGCGTCTGGACACAGTTGAGGGGAGGGTGTCAGACTTGGAGGATGGGTCGGCTCAAGCTGTGCACAAGTTTGAACAATTCAAAAAGATTCTCAAGGATGTGGCAATTAAAAACGAGGATTTAGAATCCCGCAGTAGACGGAATAACCTGCGCATCGTAGGCGTTCCAGAAATTTCCAATACTGGTTGTGTGGATCAATTCATGGAAAACCAATTAGCTGATCTATTTGGCAAAGAAGCTTTCGCCTCCGTTTTCATTGTTGAGCGCGCCCATCGCTCACTCGGCCCTCACCCTAACCCTGGCTGCCCCTAGACCTATAGTTGCGCACCTGCTAAATTTCCACGACAGGGACACACCGCTGCAACTAGCAAGGGAAAAGGGCTCACTAAGCCAGCAGGTTTCTACGCTATCATTGTACCCAGATTTTACTATTATGGTGCAAGAGGCAAGGTGAAAATATTACGGGGGGAAGGCGACGCTACGCAATATGGGCCTGAGATATGGGCTTTTATACTCGGCACGTCTTTGTTTTGATATTGAGGGTAGGTCCCGTATATTTAAGTCCCGTTCAGCAGTACAAGAATTTTGCAGAGGCTACAAGGGTGGCAGGCAGTGTGGTAGCAAAGATGCAGTGGAATCCTGCCCACCACATAGTGGCTCGGCTGCCAGTGTGGAGCTTTTCTCTACTGAATAATACAGGCGCAAGAGTGTGGCCTTCAGTATCTCTCTACAAGATATAGCTGTGCTATCCTAATTCATGGACTGTCATTGGACTTATTAGATAATCAATAGTTTGGTTACACAGAGTGGAGTTGCCACCCCCATGTTTAGCACACATTGTGTACAATGTTGATAATTTGTTCGGATACTTATCTCTCTTCAGTTTTGAATGGTTTGTTTGGGGTAGCTAACTATATGCTTACTAGGGATGCTCTCTACTTCAGGGTGTGCAGGGATGGGAGGGGGTTTACCAGATTCCTGGCTATATTTGCTGCTACTCCATTTAATTAGTTATACACTTTGCCACGTTAATACCGTCAACAATTTGAATACAATGTTTAACAGAACAATATGCCTGCTATAGATGATTTACCTACCTCTTCCAACCTTAAAATTATCACTTGGAATGGTAGGGGGTTGAACAATGCAAAGAAAGGAAGGAATGTAGTGCAATATCTACAGAGACATGGGATTGATATTGCATTTCTGCAAGAGACTCACCTCCCTAGAACAGAGGGTACTTCATTTGCTTCCCCTTGGGGTCCACATAGATATTTCGCAGGGTTCAGGACCTATGCACGTGGTACAGCGATTTTAATACATAAACGCTTGCCATTTCACCTTCATAAAGTACATAATGATAGAGGGCTGCTACACCATGGTAACGGAACAATCAATTGGCCACCGTGTAGCACTAGTGAACATATACGCCCTTAACATAGATTGTCCAGGGTATGTTCATATGTACATTCCCACATTTTGCAAATGAAGGCAGAATTTATATGCATGAGGGGAGATTTTAATTTACTAATTGACCCAAAACTAGACAGCTCTTCCATTTCCTCAGATGCTAAGCCACGAGCGCACAAAGCTCTGTTTGAGCTTTGCTATTCAATTGGGCAGTTAGATGTTTGGCAACGACATCAGACCATCCCCGCCTACACACATTATGCCGCCCATTAAAACACCTGGCATCTTAGGGGGGGACTCGACTTTCTCAGATTATAGATGATTATTGTGGGGTTGGAAAGCATTGTCTGGGTGTTCTGATTACATAGATAGGCAGTTACCGATGAAAAGCCAGTTGGTGGGTAGAGGAGACAATCTCAGCAAATGTATTCAATATTCATTGTATGATTCAACGTGGAGTTACCTACTGTGGTGGAGCAGTGTACGACATATGTGAATGCTCTGACTTTTTGTATTATGGAAATGGCAAATAAAGTTTTTAAAAAAAACTTGGTAAAGATGGCAATCCTCCCCGAGTTAACATATCTCTTTAATTGTATCCCACTTACATTCCAGAGGTTAAATATAGATAAAATCCAGGGGAAAATAACTAGTTTTATTTGGGCTTCTAGGGGGCAAGATTGGCTTGGAAAAAGAATGGTTAAGGGTGGCGTAGCTTTGCCGGATATTTATATGTATTCCATAGGTTTCCAGTTTAAGAATATTGAATGCTGTTGGAGAAACCCATCAACTCTACTTGGGGTAGGGTATTGGGAGAAATGATGGAGGAGGGGGCAGTATATGGGTTTCTGTATAAGCTTGGTACACCTACGTTATTTAAAAAAGTGAGACTAAAGGTTCTAAGGTCTGCACTCCTTCTCTGGTGTAGGGTGAGAAAATTGGTTGGTGTAGGCTATTATTCTGACTTTGCACCAATATGGGACTCTCCAGGCACTCCTGAGTGTATGAAGGATCGGCCGAATCTCCCTATACGCTGCGCTGGTATTGCCATTTGGGGGGATTTGATGGAAATGCAAGGTTTGATTCCCTAGGAAGTCCTTGTAGCGGGAGTTAGGGTTAGTCTATCCAGGTTTAAATATGCGCAACTGTCTTCCTGGTTCTTGGCCTTTAAGTAGAGATCAGGGGAAATTGGGAATTTGAGTCCTTCCTTCAGGACATCAGATCTAAAAAGAAAGAGGTAGCTTTATGGTAATGGATATTCCTGGAAGCAGATGATAAAAAGTCAAAATCGGTACAAAAAGGGGGTGGTGATGGACAGAGCATCTGAACCAATCAAACACTCACACCCAGTCAAAAGATCTGGGTTTAATCCATCACCGTTCTTTAGCCCACTCTGCCACCCCAGTTCAGACATGGCCATATGCAAATCAGTCTGACCCTGCGCCTCATGGGAACAGTCCAGCCCGAACTGCCAAGCCATGCCTTCCCTGGACCGGAAACGAGCTTCCTAGGACCGGTTTCTGGCATTTCAGCCGTCTTCAGCCAGGCTTGCTTCAATCCAGTGGCAAAGTGAGCAAGGGACTCACGTCTGAGCATACCCTGCCAACTTATGGCGAACAAAGCGGTACAAAAAGGGGGTGGTGATGGACTGAGCAACTGACCCAATCAAACACTCACGCCCAGTCAAAAGATCTGGGTTTAATCCATCACCGTTCTTTAGCCCACTCTGCCACCCCAGTTCAGACATGGCCATATGCAAATCAGTCTGACCCTGTGCCTCATGGGAACAGTCCAGCCCGAACTGCCAAGCCATGCCTTCCCTGGAAAGGAAACAAGCTTCCTAGGACCGGTTTCTGGCATTTCAGCCGTCTTCAGCCAGGCTTGCTTGAATCCAGAGGCAAAGTGAGCAAGGGACTCACGTCTGAGCATACCCTGTCAACTTATGAGTTGACAGGGTATGCAGAGTTTTCAGGCAACAATAAAAGTGCCAAGATAACTCTGGTGAATAATGTTCCTTGTGGAGCGAGATCAGTGTTTAGTTCAGTGGCAGTTTTCACTCATCATAAAGTAGAAGAGAGGGTTAATAGGCCTGCTGAAAAGAACATGAACCAATCACATTTGCAGAACTGTATTTTATGGGGATAGCAAGAGTTACTGCTTTTCTCAGAGAAATTCTGTTGTTACTTGAGGAACTTCTATGTGTGGTACCTGGCTCTGAGCTGAGGGGGTAGAGGGTGATTTGTGTAGAGAGCCACCCGTCATCTTCTGTACTTGGTTTCACCTCAGACACCCCTCGTGGCCTGTATGAGAAGTTGGCCTGCTACATGATGTCTGCTAATTAAAGGGGGCACCTTGCACCAGTCAAATAACCCTTATGGTGATTTAAGAGGTCAAAGATAACCTTAGAAAGCTATCCAAGTGGTTGCTGTGGAGAGCAGCCTTCAGGCTTAGTCTTAAAGGAATGTTAAGCAGCTTGTTTTACCAGAATGCAACCTTATAGTATTGGTTAAATGACAGGAGAACTACACAGTAATTATAAAATGATGTATTTATTATTATAACACACCTTAAATGCCTCACAGTATCTGATACACGCAGAGAAACAAAAAGCACACAATACTGTAACACAGAAAAAAACGTAAGTAGCAATAATACACAGTGGGCTCCCAGGGCAGACCAAACCATATACTAAAATAGTGGTATAAGAACCATGACTCTAGTCAAGACAGTGCCTCGAGGATGTAGAATCGCTGGGACCCCAAGGAACCACCCAAGGTGAGTAAGTAGGGACCCCACTGAGGACGGGTGCAGTGTGAGAACACAACTGCGTGCTATGTACAATTCAATGGAAGAGTCGTGGTTGCAGTTTAAGGACCCTTCCCAGTGGATTACTAAGAAACCATTTAGAACATAGAAGCCACCCCACCCGTGGATACCAAAGAACCAGAGTTACCTATCCCAGGGAAGCCCGGTGCATAGGACTGAAGTTGCGTCGGAAACCCCCATCATTCTCAATGGGAGCCTTCAAAGAAATGCCACTGCTGGAAAGGAGAAAAGTGTCCTGTGGAACCCACAGGTGGATTCGCAAGGGAAGGAACCTGAAAGCAGAGGGGACAGAGCCTGGGTCACTCAGGAGTGAGTAGGGGCTCAGTAGACGAATGCCCACTGATGTCGGGTGCTTCAGGTGTGAAGATGGAGACCTTGACTCTACAGCTGCACGGACAAGAAGACATCAAGGATGACCAGGAGCCGGATACGAGCTGTCACATGAAGGAGGTAGAGAGCTGAGGGGTTGGTGTCTGGGGGGAGCACCAACAAGCCTTGGCCGCCCCAACCCACGAAGAAGGTCAAAGAAGGTTACGGTATGGCCCAGCAAGGACCAGAGGACTCACCACAGCCAAGGGAGTCAGGGCAGGCTTGGAGCAACCAGGGTAGCCCAAGAAAAGCAGTGCTGTCCCTCAAGTGGACCCACAGGCGGAAGGCACAAGAGTCGCGAGGGGACCTCTAGCCATTTCACAAAGTCACAGCTTGCCGGACACAGAGTGCAAAGAGGCCGAAGTTCTTTGTACGAATTGTGCGCAGAGGTTGGGGCTATTTAGAGCCCAATGCACTTAGTTGGGGAACGCCAATAAGCATAAGCCCTTGCAAATGTACACAGTACACAGTGGTTCGGGTTATGCAGTCCCCACGAGGGATACTGGCCTCAAACTTGATGAGAGGGCAGCTCGACTGCACGGAATGTAGGAACCCACCTTCTGTGTTGCTGGAGCCTTCGGAGTCCGCAGGAGCTCTGGATCAGCAGACCGGTGAGTTGCGTTACGGTGCCTGTGAATGCAAGGGAGTGACTCCTTCACACCAAGGGAGATACTTCAGTTGTCCTTGATGCTACACAGGTCCTGCACAGAGCCTGTATGGTGCACAAGCACAGACAATGCTTTGGACGGAGAGGGAGACAAAGTCGGGCCCAGTCGAAGTCCAGAGTGTCCAGACAGTCTAAGGTCAGAGGTTTCTTGTTCAGAATCTTGTCCACATCGAATCTAGTGTCTTACAGTCAGGTAAGCCCTTTTGTACCCACGGGAGAGGGTTGGACAGATTCAGGGAACCCTCCCAGGGGAGCATCAGGACAGTGGTGAGGTTCCTCCTATGTCCTTTGTCCAGTTTCGCGCCAGAGCAGGAACCAACGGCTCCCAGGACTAGTTTGAACAGGACTATGCACAGGGACACCAAATGTGCCCCTCGTGCAGACTTTCAGGCACTTTGGAAGTGCACCCACCCAGCTCCAATACACTAAATCCTGTCTGGGATGTGGTCACACCTCCCTGTGACAGGATGCCTATTGTGCTGCCTTCCTCTGCTCGAGCTTGGCTCAGCAGCAGGAGGGCAGAAATGTGTCTCGGGTTGGCAGCAACTATTTTGTGCTGCCCGGGTCGAGAAGGCTGGTACGGGGAAGACCAGGGACCCAAGGAAGCTTGCTTCTGATGGGTGGAATCATACCTCCCACACCGTTTACCGGTGAGGATGTATGATTCCAAGGTGTCTGACACCAAACACAACATGGATTGTTGCAGCCGTTTTCGAGATAGCATTTTACGTGAGCATATAATGCACCTTTACCTATATGTCTGGCTGCATCACCGTCAACACGGGAGAATCCTCTCCGAAGGCTGCTGGGATGCTATGGTCATGCAGGGGCACCCTCTCACGTATAACCCAGCACCCTGCCTTTAGGATTGTCAAGGCCTGCTATAGGGGTGGCTTATAGGTTTTAAGTGTAGTGAGCTATAGATATAGTAAACCTATATCTAAAGTAAGTGGCGCATGCACCATCTTACACAGTCTGCAATGGCAGGCCTGTAGTTCCATTTTGCATTGCCTCTCATAGGTGGCATAATACATGCTTCAGCCCATGGGAGGCCTCTGGGGTACCTATGCCCTGGGTACATGTGTACCATATACTAAGGACTGACAAGGGCACCCCAGTATCCAATCAGGAGTATGCCTGAGTACATGGCATAATAGTTTAGGGAGAATGCAGATAGACTGGGGTCCGGATTAGCAGGATCCCAGTCAGACTAGTCAAAACAGTGTAACATCAAGAAAAAAGTGGGGGTAACCATAAAAAGCAGATCCTACTTTCCTACAACCGGGGCTCAGTCCGAGGGTATGAATAAAGGAGCCAGGGTTGCACAAGACCATAGGCTGCAGACAAACCAGCCTGTCTTGCGTGAGCTTCTTTTGTGCTGCGTAGCACAGGCCTTCGCTGCTAGGCCTTGCCTGCTACACTGGCGATGAGAATGGGATGAAAAAGGCACTGCTGACCCAGACAACCAAGGCGTACTTCCAGCCCCAGAAAAAAATTAGCTAATAGTGGACTCTAGCCCCGTAGGGCTCTGGGCAGACCTCCTTCAAGAAAACGACAGAGGGACCTGGGTCTAGGTCGCATATGCTGGTCGGGCGTTGTCGCATACTGAAACCTGCTATGCTCAAATAGAGCCGGAAGCCTGTGCTGATTACTGCATTCATCCACGTCCAGCCAGTACTGGAGAAGACTTTTGCACTGTTTGGGCTCCCAGAAGAGGTCAAGTCAGACAATGGGCCGCCATTCCAGGGGCAAGACTTTCACAATTTCCTGGCACAAAAGGACATCAAACACCATTGTATCACCCCACAATGGCCCCAAGCTAATGGGGAGGTGGAGTGACTCATGAGGCTGCTGAACAGAGCCCTCAGAATCAACGTGAATCAACAACAAGACACCGAAGTGCGTTTGCACCAGTTCCTACTCGCATACTGACAAACACCTAATTTCACGACCAGGTGCCCCCCACCACTGCTCAAGCAGTCACCACGGGACATTATGCCAGAATGATGCTAAATGGACCCCACCCTGTCTGGACATAGAGAAGGCTCAACAGAAGCGGCAAATAACCAGCGAAAAAGCGACCAAGGATCAGAAGGCAATTACTCTGATACTGTGCGTAGGAGCCAGGGTGGTGATTAAGGATCGCCATCCAGGATGGAAGTTTCGCACTCCATATGAGCCCGAAGTGTGGACAGTGACCCAAGTGGATGGCACCATGATTACAGCTCAACGAGGCCAGCACAACGTAGTGAGGAACATGTCCTAGTCCAAGTCTCTGCATGAAGATGCCTTTCCCGCTGACCACACCCGCGAAGAGGGGTGGGGGCCCGAGTGATGATAACATGCCGACCATGGTTGGCAGCCAGTGCTCAGCACCCTCATCCCCGTCGAAGACCACTGCCGCGCTGGAAGACGGCAGGCAAAAGGGATCACATCCAACGCCACCAGGGAGACCCTCGTGGTGCGCCCCAGGTGCCAGTCCAGTTAAGGATCCTCTGAGTCAGCGCTACCTATTGGGGCCCAACCCCGCTCGAAGTCAGAGACTGAAAGACTTCATGTGCTGGTATGCCTATGCATGTTTGTTTTGTTATTCTTTGTCACATTACTCCTTTTTCTGTTCTCCCTTCTCTCGCTCTCTTTCTTTCTTTCTCGCTCTTTCTTGGTTTTCCCTTTTATCTCTGAACTAAAATAAGGGAGAGATGGAGAGAGCCACCGGCCATCTTCTGTACTTGGTTTCACCCCAGACACCCATCACGACCGGGCTCGGTCCGAGTGTATAAATAAAGGAGCCAGGGTTGCATGAGGCCACTGGCTGAAGAGAGACCAATGTGTCTTGCGTGAGCTTCTTTTGTGCTGATTGAATAGGTCTTCACTGCTGGGCCTTGCCTACTACAATTTGTATAAGTTTCCCCAGGCTATTTATCCTGCAAGCAAGTCAAAAGAAGAAACTGCTGTTGTCCAGCAACTGTGTCCCAAGGCTGTGGTTAATGTTACACATGCCTGCAATTTCAAGATCTTCTTAATTTCTCGTTGCTCAAATAGGAGTAATTTCTGATATTTCTATGTCAGGAACGGAGGCTCCGATTATGCTTCTCATTTTCTTTACTGAAAATTCTCAGCAGCCAATCAGAAAGTAAAAACAAAAGAACACACTACAATACCCATAAACCCTAGTGGGTATCACATGACAACCATTTGTGCCTTTGTCGTTTGAAGCTGCTAGCGCGTTTGTTGGTGTTATCGCATTGCCGCTTCTGAGCGCGGTTCGCGCTGAGGCGGGTGCCGGTTCTGATTCCCGGCCGTCCTTGTATGCTTGCATTTGTTTCATTGGAGCGCTTCCAGCCTCTGTTGACCGGGCGCGCGGTGCCCGCGTCTATTTCAGTGGAGTGGGAGAAACGGGGGTGAGGACGTGCGTCCATCGGCGTGCAGTCCTCTTTCTATTTTAACAGTCAGGCTGGTCCGCGCATGCGCGGCGGCCATTTTTTATCCCGAAAACACCGTTTTTCGAGTTGAGAGAGCGTGAGAGCAGCGCATTAACTTGCTCTAAGCCCACAAGACTGTTATTGCCCCCAAAGGACGCTCATTTCAGCATTTTGGCGATTTGGGCAGTACACTAGTGCATAGGCTTTGCCTAGAGTGGGTTATATAGGCAAGCCCTCCTGCCACATTCAAATTTGGTTGCACTCTTTGAGTTCTTGTGTGTATTGGCTTGCCTGGGGTTTACTACTCCCCCTTATTTACACTGTCACACCTCCAGGTGTTTATAGCTGTTTTGTGTATACAGTGCATTTTGGCTCCATCTTCCTGTTGTGGGTTTATCTGACATTGCTACGTGTTAACATGTCGGAATATTATTATGAGGAAGACTACTTTGAAGAAGCCCTTCTGGATCCTTGGAGCATGAGCTTGTTGAGGCTCTGGTGCAGCACTCCGTTAACATGGTGAAGGCCATTGAACCATTGAAGAGACATTTATGTAATTATGTCCTTCAGCAGGGATGGCTTCAGGGCTCTAAATCCCATTCTGGCAGTAAGGGTTCAAAAAATCCCCATACTTCGGATTTTGCCAAGATAGCTAAGACTTTGTCATCTGAACACTCCTATGGGTCTTCCTCCAAGGCAGCACCTTCAAGTTTGCCTCTAGGGGACGACACCTCTTCCTCCTCCGATACTGCGTCTGAGCCAGAGGTTCCCCCCTGCAAAGAAACAATGCAAAGAACGCTTTGTAGATGCCCCGTCTCACCCAATTTTGCTGAATGCTGACCCCGCCGAAATTGTCCACCCTAACTCCTCCTCCTGGCTTCCTTCTACGGAGGTTGCTGAATATGTACAAGCCAGACTGCGCCAGGCCTTTGATAAAGATGTCAGAGCGTGTTTGCGCTCAGAATGTCCACAACCGGATCTTGCGGACACTCCTGAAGTGGATCCATCCATGCTAACATATCTAAAGAAATACACGAAAGATCCATAAAAAGGAATCGATCATGCATGGAGATCCTGTCAGGATAGGTTGCTAGACTTGACCGGCCCTATGACCAAAATTTTGGATTAGGGTTTCAAGGCTAAATCCACTGGACAGATCATAATTCCGGATGATCTGATAGGATGGGTCAGCAAGCAATCTGTCTTTTGGGAAATGCCAATTGTGCAATGTCCGGTGAGCGATGTTGCTCTATTCTTTTGAAGCTCGATCCCAAGTTTGCGGAATTGTCGACTTCTGAATCAGGCCCCTTGGCACAGGACCTCCTTTTCGGACAGAGTTGACCAAGTTTGTTGCTACTTTCAGTGGCCTTGACAAGGCGCAGGGTTCCTTGAAGCGGGCTTTTCGTCTGGTTTTTGGAAGGGCCGGACGACATCAGGGCGGTCGTTCGGCCACTGTTAGAAATGGGGTAGCGTGGTGCAGAGCGGGCAGGCCAAACTTAGAGGACATGTGTAAAGCATCCGCGCAGCACACACAGGCGACACACAAGGCACACTACAAAAAGAGACTCCACACCAGGTTAGGTGAAAAACAGTGTGTGTATTGTAAAATAAACACATCAGAAGGAAATCACAGGTGCAGATAAACTGTGCCAGCCGGCACCAGGGAATAAGTCACAGGGGGACTATATACAGGGCAGCGCCAATCGGGCCGCTGCCAGAACCATCATGAGTCCACGAATAAATGAAAGTCCTTCAATAAATGCATAACAGCCAGTACCTTCTGGCAAGATCATGAACTGGGCACGGTTTCGCGACAGGCCTAAACCTCATTAGTAGTAGGCTTAACCATGGGAGCATTAAATCACCTTAGATTAGGCACTTTACGCAGTACCTCCACAAGGTAGCATTAGGGTAAAAGCATTACCAGCATTAATGCCTTTGGCATACAAACAGTATGAATAAGGCTCCCGGATTTCCGTGTAAACGGATTTTTACACATAAATACAGACGGAAAAATATTTTTCTTCCGTCTGTATTTATAAATAGAAATGGAAAAATACGACCAAACCGGAATCAGAGAATTGTTTGGCAAACTGTGATCCAGCCAAGTGGTTGCCTCGCAGCTCTTCCTGATTTCAGTGTGTGCCTACCCACATTAACACCTGCTGGGGCCATTAATCTTTGATTACGCGTGGGAAATTCGTTCGTATGAGGGTCTTGTATTGACCTCTGGCCTGCCCTCCATAGCCCTTTTGTTTCACTGTTTGCTCTTTATGGAGGCTGGTGACGGCGCTAACCAGTTGATTGCAGGATAGCTTGTGAGGATCGGCAGGGTGACAAAGCATTCTAAAACTCCTTCAATCCTTTCTTTTACCTGCGGCTTCAGTTATTTTCTTTTTTTTAAACTGCTTATTGGAAGTGTGGCAATAATAAGTCATTAGCCAAATGGTCACTGAGTCTTGAAATCTTATTTATTAAAAGCAATACACAATATAGCCTATAAACAATATTTACACGAAAGATGGTAAATTGAATTATGTTCATATTCATAGCATTATTTTGTAAGTCTGTGCCTTCCCAAACCCTAAAATAAACAATGTTTATGCTTGAGCCCATACAATGAAGTAACTGATACTTAAGAATTTGTTCAAGTTGACAGAGTGGAAGCCTGCGAACAAAACATTTATTTGGCATGGCATTAGTTCTTAAATGAATTTCATCTTCTACCAATGCCCCTCAGTAAAGTTTTTTCAATGGCTGCTCCTTAAAAGGACAAAAAAACTTTCTGCACACCGAGTACTTCTGCTAAAGTAACAATCATAAGAACTTCCATTTTCCTGTTCAAGCTGCTCGTGTGGCTTTGCAACCCTTTTATCCTTAGAAATGTTTGGATTTAAACGGATACATCTGTGTTTTTCTAAATGTTTCGTTGGTAATAGTTGATTAAGTCTTGCTCCGTTCTAACCATTTACATTACAGCACGATATGGGCCTGTAAAATCCAATTGATTTCCCCCTAAAACGTGTCACATTGCCATTTGGATCCTTACAAGTAATAGTAGGAGCTGGATAACATGGAGCATATGCTGTATAATTTGTGCATTGCACTGGTTCTTGTGTTCTGTAACTTATTTCTGGATCTTTGCAAATATATTGTCCAAGCCAGAGCTCCTCGCACTTAAAGGACTCTGTGGCTTCAACAATCGCTAAAATGAAACTGAAAAAGCATAAGAGTTTTAACACTCCCCACATCCAGGCGATCGCCATGATATACTGTGCTAGGTATGCAAGCACCACCGATCTCCTTTCAGCTTCTGGTCGGTCAGCCACAACGTGCCATTTTAAAGACCCCTTCCGACGCAAAAGCTTCTGAAGTGAGTGCAGTCCATGTGCTGAGCCACTGTACGTGGGAGTGGAGGGGAAGAAATAAATCTATGAAGACTTAGATGCACTCTAGTTGTCTGAAATGGATGATACTACAATCTTGCTTCAGGGTGGAGTCAATGTCCGGTGTAGGAGAGGCAGGGTCGGTGCAGAGCTTTTGTTTACATCTAATAATCATGGCTAGTGAAATAGTGTTTTCAATATTGTAACACAGCAACAGTTCACAAATGTATTGTATTCACTTAATTTGGCGTATATATAAATATAGCTGAACCTATAACAACCGTGTGCACTGTCTATTAAAATAAACATGGAAAAATACTAGCTCCAGAGTCTGATCTTGCTTGCGCCAAAAATAAATGCGGATATATACAGATAAAATGACCCAAAAATAAATATGGATAAATACAGACGGAAATGGTAAAAATAAATACCATAAAACCGGGAGCCCTAATTATGAATAACCTATTAGGCGGAAAAAGCATTAGGCATCAACCTGTGGGCATAACCATAGTAGGCATGAAGCATTCTCATTAGGGTAAAAACACTAAGCAACATCACATTAGGCATTAGCAGATGCATAAGGCACCTCCTGCGGTACATGGGGCCTAATCATATTAGAATGGGGCATACAAATGAGGCATTTCATCATTGCGCACATTAGGACAGAAATCATGCGCATAAATCACCACTGCCGTAGGCCTGGAATGGAAACATCAGGTTAGGTAGGCACAGTATACAGAACACCAACACTGTAGCCTTAGGGGAAAAGAAACCTTAAGCATTAGGCATGAACGTGTGCGCCTAGACGCTTCATTCTTAACATCAAAGCATTAGGCATAAAAGGTAAACATCATGGCGTTATCATAGGCACAAGAACACCTTATATACCAGACTAGCCTTAGCCCCCTTACCATGTAGGCGTCATCATGAGCAACACATTAGCAATCAGTGCCAGCACTATGGAAGGGCATTGGCATGCAGCATCTCACAAGAGGCATGCAGGCATGAAACACAATTAGAATGGGGGCAATACTGTCACTAGGCATTAATCACAATGTGCATAGATCAGCCTCACTGCATTGGACATCAGCATAAACCTTAGCAGCAATGCAATAAGCATATAAGCATTAGCATTGACAGATTAGCATAAATGCACTAGGATCACCACATTAGCGTAAGTCACATTAGGAGGGGGCATAAAACATTAACAGCAATGCAGTCATTGAGGGAAAGCGGCACACATTATAAGTGCTATCAGACTTGCAGGTTAGCCTTTGGCGCCACAGCGCCTGGGGAAAATGGAGCCCCTCTTCTGGGACTCTAAGATGAAAGATGCCCCCTGTTGTGCAGCTGCCCTCTCTTCTGCGGCGCAGCTGTGTTGAGTACCAGGAGAATTGGCCCACTGTGTCCTGGGAGCCCCCTTCCGGGGCTACTAACTTCAAAACTGCCCCCAAAAGAACACTGGGACGTTGGTGTCCCTCTTCTGGACTCTGCAATTAAGAGTGCCCCACAGTGTTGCAGCTGCCCGCTATCAACCAAGCAGGCAGGGGGGAATCCCACACGCCGGGATTCCCTCGTAGCACTTTAGAATCCCAGCGCTTCAGACGTCAGCTCCTCTTCTCCTGGGCACAGTTAGAGCGCCTTGGCAGCAAGCAGAGCACAGTCAATGCAAATATGGCACTCAGGCAGCACCCCAATGCAGCACACACGCAAGGGAATTGAAATATAGCGTTTTGACAGCACAGCGCTGCAGGCGTCAGCTCCTCTTCCCCTGGCACCTTGAATATAGCGCTTGCGAGGCACTAGGTCCCACTAGAAGCTTCAGGGACAGAAGATAATGTACCTCTTCTGGTCATCAGGAAAACAGTGCCCACCAGGCGCTAGAGTGCAGGCAGAGCAGCACAGTCACTTCAAATATGGCGCTCACCAGGCGCTAGGTGACTCACAGTTCCCGGCGTCCCACCCGTAGGAGTAGTGCCCACGCTCCTCACCTCCATGGTGTGTAGGCAGTCAAAGTATAGCACTCACGAGGAGCTAGGGCAGCCGAGCAGGCAGGCCAGACTGGGCAAGATCAGCAGACAGTGGGCACTCATCAGTACAGGACAGCAGCTCCTAGAAGTAGTCATCTCCCATAAAGTTGCACTCCTCCTGACACAGCAGTCTTCACTCCAGCAAAGGCTCTCACTGGCCCTGTGGACAGCAGAGGGGTACAGATCGGCTCAGGGGCCAGCACACAGGCCCATGCGACGGTACCTCCTGGCAGAGTGTCCCCTCACATTTCAGTCCACGCTCAGTCTGAGCACATGGCATCTCTACTGCTCTACATATACACCCCTCCTCCCACCCACCAGAAAGAGCTGGAAGCTTCTAGAAGGTCCCTGTCAGTTCCAGCCTCACGGTCACTGGGGAAAGTGTAGAGCACCTTGTCACTTCAAATATTAGACCGCCAACCCAATTCAGGCAGGAGGCACAAGCAGACAGAAATGGCATCCATTTTAAAAGTGACATTTCTGCAATGGTGAAAATAAAGGTGCGTACACCATTACACTCTACAAGGACTCCTGAGGCGGAAGCCGGGAGTTTAGGGCTACGATTTTAAAAATAAAATTGTTTATGTAGCTAGCACTAGCACTCTTTTAAAAAATCACGCATTTGCACTTTGGATATTTTAATCTGTTTTCCCCCCTCGACGCACTAACCTACCTGTGGGGCTTTCTCTCCAGGGATTACCGGGGCCTTAGGGAGCCGATTTGGGGCTTCTGCTGACCACCGGCCTCGATCCCTCTCGGCGCAGATTGCGGGCGCCATCTTGGGGGAGGACGAGGACAGCGCTCTAGTGTCCGGCCGATTAGGGGCCCACACACGATAAAAAGGGCATCTGATTCCCTGCTCCTCATTAGAACAAGGACTCCTGAGGCGGAAGCCGGGAGTTTAGGGCTACGATTTTAAAAATAAAATTGTTTATGTAGCTAGCACTAGCACTCTTTTAAAAAGTCACGCATTTGCACTTTGGATATTTTAATCTGTTTTCCCCCCTCGTCGCACTTCCCGACCTGTGGGGCTTTCTCTCCAGGGATTACCGGGGCCTTAGGGAGCCGATTTGGGGCTTCTGCTGACCACCGGCCTCGATCCTCTCGGCGCAGATTGCGGGTGCCATCTTGGGGGAGGACGAGGACAGCGCTCTAGTGTCAGGCCGATTGGGGGCCCACACACGATAAAAAGAGCATCTGATTCCCTGCTCCTCGTTAGAACAAGGACTCCTGAGGTGGAAGCCGGGAGTTTAGGGCTACGATTTTAAAAATAAAATTGTTTATGTAGCTAGCACTAGCACTCTTTTAAAAAATCACACATTTGCACTTTGGATATTTTAATCTGTTTTCCCCCTCGTCGCACTTCCCTACCTGTGGGGCTTTCTCTCAAGGGATTACCGGGGCCTTAGGGAGCCGATTTGGGGCTTCTGCTGACCACCGGCCTCAATCCCTTTCGGCGCAGATTGCGGGCGCCATCTTGGGGGAGGACGAGGACAGCGCTCTAGTGTCCGGCCGATTGGGGGCCCACACACTATAAAATGAATCCCTTTTCCCGTCCGCGCAGCGGGCGCGCCGATGGCGCGCCAGAGGCAAGCTCGTCTGTGCCAGACTGGGCCATGGGCCAGAAATGCTGGTCGACTCCCCGGGTCATTGTACGACCTATACGTGGGAGAATCTACTGCAATTAAAACCTATGCTTAACCCCCCAGGACATCTGATATTCAAACCAGATGATCCCTGGCCGAGAAGCTATGACCGGGCGGGGTCCACGTTGGAGAAGAACAACGTCGGTAAAAACACGGCCACACTCACTATGGCACTCCTAAATTGTAGGTCCCTTTCAAAACATGCCGTCGAAATAAATCTACTGGTCCAAGATCTGGAACTGGATCTATTGTTTTTAACCGAGACATGGTTGTCACCGAATTCTGGAGCTGATATTGTCATGGCATTGCCAGACGGCTTTATCATGCAATGTCAACATAGACCCCACGGAAAAGGGGGAGGCCGAGCGATAACACATAGAGACAGACTTGGCTGTAGAATATCAGAGGGTGGTGTCAAGGACTGTGAAAGCACTCATTTCTATTTGCAAATTTCACTGAATAAATCTCTATCGGGCCTATTAGTATATCGTCCACCAGGCAGTCCAGGTCAATTTATAGGTTCACTCTTAGAGAATACTATTGCCTTAGCCACCACTGCACCTAATTTCATCTTATTAGGAGATCTAAATTTTCATTTTGACGACCCTTCTGATAAGGGGGCTATGGATCTTAAGCTAGAGCTGAAAACTATGGAGCTGGAGCTAAAAAATGAAGATGCCACACACATAAAAGGGCATCTTCTTGACCCTATATTTACAAATGCCTCACATTTGGTATCAAGGCCCTCCCTCCCTCTACCCTGGTCTGACCATTTTCTGGTCCCATTTGAATGGCAAATTAATTTGGACCTCCCACAGATACAGGCGCCACGTACTTTAGAAAGAGTGTGGTCCAAACTCCCTTTGGAAAGCTGGACCAACAGACTGAAGCAGACAATTCCACTGTCTGATCCTGATCCCGTAGAGGCGGATCTAAACCTCTTAAACTGGCTCAATAGTTCCCTCAGCTAGGTTATGCCAAAAAAAACAGTGGAAAAGAAGAGCAGGGCTTTTAAAACCCCTTGGTACACCCCTGAACTCCGAGATTTAAAGAAGAATTGTAAAAAAGCCGAGCGGACTTGGAGAAAAGATTGGGCCTCTCAATTCAATTCAAAAGATTGGGCCTCTCATAATAAATCAGAGTATAGAGCAGCCATGAGGACCTACAAATCATCCCGGAAACTGGCCCAAGCCACTTATTACGAGGAGAAAATTAGAACCTCCTCTAATTCATCCAGAGAGACATTTAAAATCGTTAAAGACCTCCTCAAAGCACCAACTCCTCCGACGGTGAAAGTGGCATCGGAAGCTAGGTGAAATCAATTGGCCGCCTTCTTCGAAAACAAAATTCAAAATATACTCAAAACTCTGCCGCAGAGCGACCAAGCCTCTGACTGGGCTCACTCTTTGGCCCCTTCTTCCGGTCCTCGCCTTGACTCGTTTGCCCCGGGGATGACCTCCTAAAAATTTAGCACACCATAAAGAGTGGCTCTCCCAACGACCCTGCCCCCATGCATATTATGAATCAGGTAGCCGCTACCACCGCCCCAATAATCACAGACCTTTTCAATGCCTCCCTCACTCAGGGAATTGACCCGCCCAGCTGGAAGCGGGCCATGGTTAAGGCGCTTCTTAAAAAACCTGAGCTCGGCCCCGCAAGTTCAAGTTCTGGACTTTGTATAGCGCACTGCTCACCCAGAGGGTCTCAAGGCGCTTGGGGGAAGGGGTTCATTATTTGTCAAATAGCCAGGTTTTAAGACATTTTCTGAAGGCGATGTGATTTTGAGTAAGGCGGAGGTGAGTGGGGAGTGAGTTCCAGGTCTTGGCGGCGAGGTAGGAGAAGGATTTTTCCACCCATGGTGGATTTTCGGATGCGCGGGACCGCGGCGAGGGCTTGATTGGACGATCTTAGTTGGCGGGTGGGTTTGTAGAAGGACAGGCGAGTGTTGAGGCCTTCGGGTCCGAGATTGTAGAGGGCCTTGTGTGCGTGGGTGAGAAGGCGGAATGTAATTCTTTTGTTGACGGGAAGTCAGTGGAGGTCTTTTAGGTGTCCGGTGATGTGATCTTGGCGAGGGATGTCTAATACGAGTCTCGCTGATGCGTTTTGGATGCGTTGGAGTTTTTTCTGTAATTTTGCTGTGATTCCGGCGTATAGTGTGTTGCCGTAGTCCAGACGGCTCGTGACCAGTGCGTGGGTGACAGTGTTTCTTGTCTCCAGGGGGATCCAACGGAAGATTTTTTTGAGAGTGCGAAGTATGTTGAAGCAAGAGGATGAGACTGCGTTGACTTGTCTGGACATCGAGAGAGAGGAGTCTAGGATGAAGCCAAGGTTACGTGCATGGTCTGTGGGTGTGGGTGCTGTGCCCAGAGCGGAAGGCCACCAAGAGTCGTCCCAGGCAGAGGGGGAAGATCCTAGGATGAGCACCTCCGTTTTGTCTGAGTTGAGTTTTAGGCGGCTGTGTTTCATCCATTCGGCTACTTCTTTCATGCCTTCGTGAAGATTGGTTTTGGCGGTGTTAGGGTCTTTGGTGAGGGAAAGGATTAACTGGGTGTCGTCGGCGTAAGAGATGATGTTAAGGTTGTGTTGACGCGCGATGGAGGCGAGTGGGCTCATGTAAACGTTGAAGAGGGTGGGATTGAGTGAAGATCCTTGTGGTACGCCACAGATGACTTCGGTGGCCTCAGAGTTGAATGGGGGAAGTCGGACTCTTTGAGTTCACCCAGTGAGGAATGAGGTGATCCAGTCCAAGGCTTTTTCTTGTATTCCAATGTTGCTGAGGCGTTGTATAAGGGTACTGTGGCAGACTGTGTCGAAAGCGGCGGAGAGGTCGAGTAGAATGAGGGCCACTGTTTCACCGTTGTCCAGTAGTGTTCGGATGTTGTCAGTAGCTGCAATGAGGGCAGTTTCGGTGCTGTGTTTGGCTCGAAATCCGGATTGAGATGGGTCAAGGGAGTTGTATTCAAGGAAGGCGACGAGCTGGCTGTTGGCGGCTTTCTCGATGACTTTGGCCGGGAATGGGAGGAGGGATATGGGCCGGTAGTTTTTAAGTTCAGAGGGGTCTGCTGTGGGTTTCTTCAGGAGGGCGCTGAGTTTGGCGTGTTTCCAGCTTTCTGGAAAGGTGGCAGAGCTGAACGAGCAGTTGATGACATCACGGAGATGGGGTGCGATGATGGAGTCCGCTTTGTTGAAGATGTGGTGGGGGCAGGGGTCAGTTGGCGAGCCAGAGTGGATTGAGTTCATTAGGCAGATGGTGTCTTCAGTGGTGATTGGGTTCCAGGCGCTAAGGTTGTTAGTTGGCGGAGTTGGATCTGAGGGGGGTGGAGAGGGTTGAACGCTGGGAGTGTTCTCGAAGCTGTTGTGGATGTCGGCAATTTTGTTGTAGAAGAAGGAGGATAACGCATCGCAGAGGTCTTGGGATGGAGTGATGTCGTTGGATGCTGCGGTGGGGTTGGTGAATTCTTTGACGATGTTGAAAAGTTCCTTGCTGTTGTGAGTGTTGTTGTCGAGACGATCCTTGAATGCTGATTTCTTGGCGGATCGAATCAGTTGGTGGTGTTTGCGGGTGGCTGCCTTGAGGGTGGACATGTTGTCTGTGGTCGGGTTTATTCTCCATGTTTTCTCCAGGGTGCGGCATAGCTTCTTGGATTTTTTGAGGTCATCGTTGAACCAGGGAGCCTTTTTGTTGGCTGATTTGATCTGGTGTTTTTTCAGGGGTGCTAATTCGTCAGCACTGTGGGTGATCCATTGCTTGAGATTGGTGGCCGCTTGGTTTGGGTCCAATGAGAGGGTGGGAGGGTTTTGGTTGAGTGATGTGAGGAGTTGGTCGGAAGTGATTTTGTTCCAGTTTCTCCGAGGAATAGGTTGTGGGCGGTTGTGGGTCAGGGTGGTTTTGTAGCAGAAGTGAACACAGCTGTGGTCCGTCCAGTGGAGGGCTGTGGTGCGAACGAAGGAGATGTGCTTGCTGGAGGTGAAGATAGGGTCGAGCGTGTGTCCGGCTACATGGGTGGGGGTGTCAACGAGTTGTTTGAGTCCGAGATTGGCCAGGTTGTCCAGAAGGGCGGTAGTGTTGCTGTCGTGTTTGTTTTCAAGGTGGTAGTTGAAGTCTCCTAACAGACTGTAGTTCTCGGAGGCGAGGGCATGTGGGCTGACGAAGTCTGTGATGTCATCGCTGAATTGAGTGCGGGTGCCTGGAGGCCTGTAGATGAGGGTGCCTCTAAGAGTGGTCCTAGGGTCGGTGTGGATCTGAAAGTGGAGAAGTTCGGCGGTTGCAAGATTATCATCGGCGCTGGTCGTGATTTTGATGGTGTTCTTATGGATGATGGCGATGCCTCCACCTGTTTGGTTGGTGCGGTCTTTACGGGTAATCTTGTAGCCGTCCGGTATGGCTATGGCGATGTCGGGTGCTGATGATGTGTTCATCCATGTTTCGGTAAGGAAGGCGATGTCCGGTGAAGCAGTGTCGAGTAGGTCCCAGAGTTCCAATGCGTGTCTGTGGACCGAGCGGGTGTTGAGTAGGATGCACTTCAGGCTGTTAGCGTCGGAGCTGTGTGTGGAGGAGGTGGGTTTGGTGAGGGTCCTGGAACAGGTGAGCTTGCAGGAGAGGCAGGCGAATGGACCGTGGGTACGTCCTGGGGTGGCTTCGCAGCAATGTGGAGCGCGACCGGGGTTGAGGGCGAGGAGGGTTGCGGCATCATATGTGACTCTAGTGGGCTGGGTGCGGCGGGGACCAGGGGGTCTGGCACTGGGCGCGGTCCAGGCGCGGATGGGCGTAGACGGGCTTACCTTTGGCGCACCTTCGGCGCGGCCGCAGCGCGTGGACGCTGCGCGTTGGGACATCTGTCATTAAATGGATAGCAGAGTTGGCTAATTTACGACCAATCTCGCTACTGCCGTACATCAGCAAAACGGCGGAAAAAATAGCCAATCAGCAGCTGTCTTCTTTCTTAGAAAGGAATAAGTTGCTTCGTAATTCCCAGACTGGTTTCCGCCCAGGACAGGGAACAGGGTCCGCCTTATTAGCAGTCGTAGAGGAGGCAAGGTGCATTTTGGATTCAGGGGGATCAACGTTGGTGATCCTCCTGGATCTGAGCGCTGCTTTCGATACGGTGGACCATAAGATCTTAATCCATCGTCTGAGCAACTTGGGAGTGTCAGGTACAGCGCGGCTATGGCTCACATCTTTCTTGGAGAATCGTACCTTCCAGGTTTGGGAGGGAGCAGCACGCTCCAAGATAACCCCCCCTCGAGTGTGGGGTCCCACAGGGCTCATCACTGAGCCCTACCTTATTCAATGTTTATATGGCCCCCCTCGAGGATGTGGTGAATCCATTTGGGATTAAAATAGTCACATACGCCGACGACACCCAACTGGTGGTCTCGCTCTCCCAAGAAAAACACTGCGCGGAAAATCTTCACACCTGCCTCTCAGAAATCCATTTGTGGCTGAACGTCTCACGTCTCAAATTGAATGGGACTAAAACAGAGCTTATGTTGCTAGGCCACCATATAACATCCTTACCAAATTCCATCTGGCCTGCCTGTCTGGGACCTGCACCAACCTCAAAAATTGAACTAAAATGTCTGGGAGTATGGCTGGAGCAGGACCTGACATTTAAGACCCAAGCAAAAAAGACAGCGGGCATCTGCATATGGCTACTTTGTTCTCCTCGGAAAATACTTCCCCTACTGCCAGAGGTCTCAAGGAGGCTACTTATCCAGGGTCTGATTTTATCGAGACTGGATTATAGTAACGCTCTCCTCCTGGCAGCCCCTGAATCTACAATTAACACTCTTCAACGAGTCCAGAACTCAGCAGCGAGACTCCTTACTGGTACTTCGCGTAGATCGTCAGCCAGACCGGCACTCAAAGCCCTCCATTGGCTACCAATTCGTGAAAGGGTCAAATTTAAGGCCCTATGTATCGCTCACAAGTCCCTGCAGGGGAACGGACCCCCTATTTTAGGGCATTTTGTTCGCCCGTACAAGGCCACTAGATCGTTTCGCTCCAATCATGCCAATCTGGCAATTGTTCAGAGAGTGAGGCGGACTCGGACTGGGGGTCGCCGCTTTTCAGTGAACTCAGCGACCCTGTGGAATGCCCTTCCACCCAGGATTTGGATGGAGCCGAGCCACCCGAAGTTCCGAAAGCTTCTTAAGACCTTCCTGTTTCCCCTGGACCCCTAGCCGCTGGCACTGTCTCTGGTATCCCTCGTTCTATAGCGCTGGGACGCTCCCGGGCAGCCATGCGCTCTATAAATCCAATTTCATTTCATTTAATTTCATTTCATTCATTACACTGCATTTATCATTTTCCTCTCACAGCACACATGGCATATACATTTACTACCTTGGGGGAGATGTCTCCTAAGTCAGGCAGAAAGCACACACACTTTGCACTGCTAACCAGCGCCAAAGTTTCGAACATCCTGAACCCACCAATTCCATCACAGCCAAAGGGCTAGGGGAAAGGCAAAAAGTTTCGGGATGACCCTGCAAGCAGGGCCAAGTTCAACAGCCGCGGTTACCAGCAAGGTGCCCAACGGGGTTATAATTCCCAGCGTGGAAGGTATCAGGAATCTAACTCCTCTGCCTCCTATCCCAAGCGTGGATCCCGCAACGACAACAAAAAGGGTCGATATGATGGTAACCAAGGAGGACAGCATGATGCCGCAGCCTCAGGTGAGCCTGATTCCCTTTTCAGAAGTTAAATTGGGGGGACAAATCCAGTTTTTTCTCAACAATTGTCAAAATATCTCGCAAGATGCATGGATCCTGGATTCGATGCAGGGTTACAAGATAGAGTTCCTTCATTCTCCCTCTCAGACTCATCCTCCTCGTCCCATGCTTATTTCCCTTCAAGATCAGATGTTTATTTCCGAGATCGAGTTTCTGCTTCAGAAAGGGGCCATAGTGTAGACGTCTCGCTACCCTCAGGGCTTTGTCAGCAACGTCTTCCTGGTTCAGAAGAAGGGGGGTAGACCCAGGCTTGTTTTAAATCTCAAGGAGTTCAATGGATGGGTTGTATATCGTCACTATAAGATGGAGGGGATCCATCTTCTTCGCGATCTTCTTCAGGAAGGGGACTGGATAGTCCGCATAGATCTGAAAGATGCCCATCTGTCAGTGCCCATTTACAGACCACATCGGCGTTTTCTTCAATTCCAATGGCAGTGAATCAGGTACGATCTGGTTCCTTTCGGCCTCTCATCAGCATCTTGGTGCTTCACGAAGTTTCTGAGGCCTGTAGTCGAACTTCTTCGAGCCCGAGGCATTCTCCTCATAATTTATCTGGACGACATCCTCATCATGGGCCAGTGTCCTCATCTACTAATGCAACACCTTGCGTGGACTATAGATCTGTTGCAGAATCTGGGTTTCTTGATCAATCCTCCGAAATCAATCTTGATTCTGTCTCAGTCTATCGAGTTCCTGGGTTTTCTAGTCAACTCCATCACTTGTCAACTCATCTTGCCCACTCAGAAGATCCGATCTATCAAGAGAGAGTTGAGGTGGATTTTGAACAGGCAGACTGTGTCATTAAGGTCTGTAGCCCGGGTCGTCGGGTTGTTAGCTTCCTCTATCCAAGCGATCTTCCTGGGTCCCCTTCATTACCGAGCGCTTCAATGGCTCAAGATACGACATCTCCAGAATGGCCTCAAGAATTCCGACCAGATTCCTCTCTCGGATGAGTCGAGGTGGGAGATGTTGTGGTGGCTAGAACATATGGAGTTGTGGAACGGTCGAGCCCTATTCGGCATCACTCAGGAGGTGGTGATCGAATCCGATGCCAGTTGGTGGGGTTGGGGAGCCCGGTGCGGTCAGGTATCCATAGGCGGTCGTTGGTCTCCAGAGGAATTGGATCTCCACATCAATTGCCTGGAGCTTCTAGCGGGCTCCTTTGCGATTCGTTGCCTGTTGCCCGGTCAGACGAATTGTTGCATCCTTCTCCGCATGGTCAACGTGTCGGCGGTTCGGTATGTGAACAAGTTGACCGGGACCCGGTCCCGACTTCTGACGGAGATCGCCAAAGACTTTTGCCTTGAGAACAAACTGTTTGTAGTGGTGGAATATCTTCCATCTTCCAAGGTGCAGCAACCAGGTTGCCGATTGGAATTCTCGACATCTCTCGGGACTTCAGCGATTGGAGGCTTCACCCTTGAGTGTTCTGATTGTTTACCAAGATGTGGGGCCCTTGCCAGGTCGATATGTTTGCCTCCAGACTCAACAAACAGATTCCAGTGTTCTTCAGCTGGCGTCCGTATCCGGAGGCTCTAGCCACGGATGCTTTTCTGCAAGTGTGGCCTCCAGCTCTTTGTTATGCATTCCCTCCAATTGGGATGATTCCCAGAGCCCTGGCCAGAACCAAGTGTTATCAATTGGAATTGATTCTGATCACTCCTCTCTGGAGGGCTAAAGCGTGGTTCCCGGTCCTTCTGGAAATGTTATGTGCCCATTCCGGTCCTTGTTCCCCAGAGGTGGAATCTGTTGATAGACCCTCTCAAATCTCCGCATCGATTGATGACATCAGGTCAACTCATGCTAGTCGCTTGGTGAATTTCGGGGATCGCTGGAAAGTCCCAGGCCTTTCACGAGAAGCTTCCAGATTAATCAGCGAGGCTTGGGCACCCAACACACACAAGCGTTATGCTACCGCATGGAAATGATGGTGTGATTGGTGCTCTCAACGGGAGGTGGATCCCACTGCAGCAGATGTCTCCTTGGTAGTGAACTTCCTTGCGTCTTTAGCCGCTTCAGGTCTTCCTTATTGCACTGTCAATAATTTCCGGTCGACCATCTCACGTCACGTGCCCATTGACGGTAAACCACTTGGTGAGCATCCATTATTATGTAAATTACTCAGAGGTATACGGTTGGTAAAACCTCCATGTTCTAAATACTCAGATCTTTGGGATGTCTCCATTGTCCTGCGTTTCTTGGACTCCTGGCTTGTAAATCAATGTTTGTCTTGTAAACAGCTTTCTGCCAAACTCGCTATGTTGCTTTGTCTAGTATCCTGCAAAAGCGTTTCTGATGTTCGCGCTCTGGATCTAGCAGGTCGCAGATTCTCTCCGGAGGGTGTTACTTTTTTGGTCACCAGACGCACTAATGTAACACCACTTCTGTCACTTATCCTGAATTTCCTGACAATCCAAAAATGTGTGTGGTACAATGTATCCGGGATTATGAGGGGAGTACTGCAGGTTTTTGTCAAGATATGGCAGGTCAATTGTTGATTGCTCTGCAGAAACCCTTTCGCCCAGTGACCCCAGCTACTCTAGCAAGATGGGTGCGCTGGCTCATTGGCGAAGCTGGTATTGAGGTTTCCAGCTACTCTAGCAAGGTGGGCGCGCTGGCTTATGGGCGAAGCTGGTATTGATGTTTCCAGATTTGGTGCTCATTCTGCTAGTGGTGCTATGGCCTCCAAGGCTTTCTCTGTGGGGATCAGTCTATTAGACATTATGAATGCAGCTGATTTGTACTCTGAATCTACATTTAAGACATTTTACTATAAAACTTTTGTGAATGTTGCATCTGTTGTGGTGGCGCAGCTTTAAACAAGCATAATCGGAACCTTCGGTCCTGACATAGAATTCAAAATTTGCGAACATTCGTGACAAGAATTTTCAATTCTATTAAGGGCACGGAGGCAAGGATTATCCCACCCATAATTCAGTACTGTGATGTCTGTCTTGCATTGTTGATATACTGCAATGTATACTTATGCTGTTTTTTACCCTTCCCTTATGATATATCTATTTTTGGGAGGGTGTTATTACGGCTTTGTCTTTCACTTTGAGGTTCTGATCTCAAGTAAAGTTTGCGGACATTCACCTTTACGGAGGGTCTTCGCGGTCTCCAGCAGGATGCTGCTTCGTTGAAGCTGCCTTCAAGTTTTCGTTGCTGCCCGTTGGCCTGTGGATTTCCTTCTGAAGAATGGATTCTTCTTTCCTGTGGTTACCAGATATCAGACTGTGTTTATTTTTTGGGGACTTACCTGTTATTTCACACAAAGAAAGAGGATGTAGTATTCTCTTATGCTCCTTATATAGGGGTCCACTATATGGTTGTCAAGTGATACCCACTATGGTTTATGGGTATTGTAGAGTGTTCTTTTGTTTTTACTTTCTGATTGGCTGCTGAGAATTTTCAGTAAAGAAAATGAGAAGCATAATCCTCGCCTCCGTGTCCTTAATAGAATTGAAAATTCTTGTCACGAATGTTCGCAAATTTTGAATTGTTTCCCTGTTCTTTATTGCTTGATTTTTCTCAGGAGAAAGTGACAGTCATAGTCATTGAAACGAGGACAGTGGATATGGGTAAGGGCTAGAGCTGCCGACTTTGGAGTTGGGGAACCAGGTTCCCGTAACATAACTTGTGCTCATGTAAAGCGCTTCAATAACTTAAGATCGAGTATGCGCTATATAAAACTGCAACACTGAAAATATGAAAACGTCACACATGGCAATCTGAAACCTTCGCAGCTATGAATTTAACCTCGGCCGCTAGTAACTACAGAGGCCGCACGCAGTAAATGGAAGGCAGTTCAAATTAACAAAAATTTGGCTCAGAAAATTGGAAGTCTCCCACTTTCATTGGAAATGTTGGTATTAATTCCAAAATTGATAACCCTGGGGCAGAGTAATGCCATACTTCCATAGAGAGGATGTAGCTTTAGGGCTAACGGAACGACTTTGTAGATGGGAAGCCAGGTTCCAGTGTGGCGAAAGGTTGAGACTCCCGTGATTCTGGGCAAATCACTTAATCTCCCCGTGCTTTAAAAAAGTATGCGTCGTCCGTCTGTAATGCAACTGGCGCTCCAGCTCCCTGACATCTGTGGGTCGAGTTCGCGCTGTAAACAACTGCAAAAGATAAATAAACACAGTTGTTCGTCTGCACGCTCTCGTTACATTGCAAGCCGCCATCATGTATCGGGCACCTCTTCATACCAGAAAATCAGACCCGGTGTTTGATTACGAATACGATCTTCGAGGTGGCAGAATCAGATTCGCAAGCAACGTAAATGGGAAGACGCTTATTGGCGAAGGGGGTCACGTGCTTACAGTTCGCAGAAGCAAAAAAAAAATCTATTGAAACGAAAGAAGGGCTCTCGCCAGCAAAGTCTACACAAGGGAGACATCTTGTAGTATGCTAGTAGACGTGAATAATAACGGGACTGATACGAACAGCAAGGCAGAATGGGCCACACTTGAATTAAGTAAAATGTGTTATATTGTATAGGATTACCTAATTTACCTTTTGCCATAACGTCGCCGTAATGTAAACAACTTCTAGTTATTCATTATGTAATTTTTGCTGTTTTATTTAATGAGTGAAAGGGGGCGATGCTAGCGTTATATATAGCCGGATTTGAAGTGACTGTTCTTCCGTTGTTTTTTACGAACGGGTGGTTGGAGGGCTTTCTAGTGTTGGTCCTTCGTTTATGTCCACACTAAAGTGTATATGTTTGACGTAAGCAAGGCCTTCCTCCTCTTTCCTAAAACGCCTATGGTGAGTGAACAGCAATGGCTACTGTGTTCTTTGGCATCATGCACAATCTATAGTATATAGTTGCCATCCTATACTCTTTAGGCAGGGAAGTTGTCCTACCTGCACCGTCTTTTCTAACACTCTGCATTTGTGTCTGTATTTTAGAGATTCGACCGGTGAAACCCGTCCGACAACTGTCCAACGATGGCCGAGGAAGGGTGAGTTGTGGGTGTCCTCTTCGGGTGAATGGAAGGTGGTGTGCTGAAGTGCTCGCCGCAATATCCATGCGTTTAATGCGTGCTTCTTGCACGAGCTTGCCTTTCAAAGCAACTATCCAGTAGGCGCCGCACAGGGAATGACTCGTGACGATCACTTCAACTGGTTATTTAGAAAAGTAACTTTATACTAGTTTAAGGTGGTGCATTTGTATCCCCAATCTGGTTTATCACGTCCGAGTGGCTTAAAAAGGCGACACGTTGTTTAATGCTGTTGTTGCGTTGCTAAGCCAGCACAATATATCTATAAAAAAAAAAAAAAAAATCTTTAGCAATCCATCCTACAAGTTGTTGTGCCTTGTATTGGCCTATTTATTTATGTTGACTTTAAAACCTTTCGTTGCTGATAGCATTGTTGTAATGCATTTAGGAAAGCAGGGTTTGACAAAACAACTATTATTTGCTGCTGCCTGATAAAGAAGCTTGACTGTCCAGTGATCTGAATCCCTGTCCGTTCTAATGTGTTACGGGCGTATCATTTACTGCTGTTTAGAGTTAGACATGATACACTTCTTTAGATTGCAGTTTGTGGCTTTAGGTTTATTGTGCATTTTGGAGCTTGGCCTTTGGCCACGGTTGCCACCACTTACCGAATTGGAATCCCCTTTTTTCCAATGAACTCTTGTTCATCATGGTTCAATATGTAAACAGCGTGCTGGTGCCTGCTTGAATGTGCTGATCTGGTAAAAGAAATGATATTTAAATGTAAGTGCAATATGTTATTTTCTAGGATACTTTGGTACACGCATATCCCCATTTTTATAGTGTCTTATTTGTGTGGGTATATTTTGTTCAGTTTTGGGTAGTCCTTCTCGGACTTTAGGAACATCTGCAGGTTAATGATAGAGATATACGCATTCCAAATGTTGTTATTATTTTTGAGGAAGTAAAGCAGGCCAGTACCAAAGTGAGGTTGAAACATTACTTCTAAATGTTTGTTGTTCTAGAGTTTTACTTCTGGTCACTCCTAGCTCTCTCAATATTTGTACATTTACTGCTACTTAACTTTTGCAAGATACGATGCATGCCTGTCTACTGACCTGGCCATGACAAACTGGTCAATTGTTCTGCACCTTTTCCAGGTTACATATCATTGACTTTTGGGGTGATGTTTTTGCCGTCCCTTAGACCTTGGTAGTGATTGTAATGAACATGTACTGGCAAAACTCGTTTCTCATGACTTTTTATTTTACCACACACCACCTGCGCATTTATAAAGCAAATGCAAGGAGGAGATGATGGACTGAGGGCAGAAACTTTTCAGACTCTCACCCCATCACAGATCTGAGTTTAATCCATCATAGTTCTTTAGATCACTTTGCCACTCCCAGCCATATGTGAATCAGTCCCAGTGCTTAATTTGTGCCAGTGCACCAGCACTTAGTTGCCAGCACCGGGGCTTATGACTGTCTGCCAATTTAGGAACGAACACAACTTCTGTTTAATTTTTCAATTTCCAATTATTAGTATTTGCCTCCAAAGCCATTCTTATAGCTTGGGGGGGGGGGGGGGGGGGGTGCTTTAATACTTTAATAGTATTAATGGTCACATTTTTTTAAGGGTGTGATTAGTAGTGTGTTGGTGCTGTCTCTAGCAGTGCTGCCAGGGGCAACGGATGGTGCAAGCTCTAGTGTCCTGTTGAGAGCCCCAGCGCTATGTTTTTTTTCTCCAAATTAAGCACTGGTCTTGACCCATTGCCTCATGGGAACAGTCATGCCGGAACTGCCTAATGTAGTAATCACAAGCTCAACTGAAGCTTGATAGAACACTCTACAACACTCTACATCTAAGAATGTAACGAGGGCATAGAATCATAACAATTCTAAGTGACACGTGCAAGATGGAATATTACACCTAACCAGGTCTTGAACTGGGGTGGCCAAGTGAGATGAAGAACGATGATGGATTCAACCCAGATCTGTGATTGGGGGTGAGTGTTTGAAAAGTTTCAACGCTCCGTCCATGTCCTTGTATTTGCTTTGTTCTCCTCTACGTGGCAGGGTATGCCCAGATGTGGGTCCTTGCTCACTTTGCCACTGGATTCTGGCTAGCCTGGCTGACGGCTGAAACCGGTCCCAGGATGCTTGTTTCTGTTCCAGGGAAGACCTGGCTTGGCATTTCGCGCTGGACTGTACCCATGAGGAACAGGGTGAAGACTGATTTGTATATGGCTGGGTCTGAACTGGGATGGCGATGTGAGCTAAAGAAAGATGGATTAAACCCAGGTCTGAGGGCGAGTGTCTGAAACGTTTCAGCGGTCTGTCCATCATCTCCTTGTGTTTATATAGTTCATAAAGCATGACTTACATAGTGAAAGCAGTAGCTGGAAGGAACTTGTAGTATGGGTGAACATTTCCTAATTTGACTGGAAAAGATAGTTGTTGGACGAGGCTCGTAGCCTTTCTATCCTCCCTCTGAAGGAAACTCCAAAACAGTGCCTCTTACATTTCTTTAAATGATTTTTATTCTTTTTAACACACTTTTTTTTTCTTCAACGATCCAAGGCATGTTGCCACGTAAGCTTGCACAAGATTGTCACCCAAACTTAATTCTTATTAAAAACTCCATTTGTGTAAGCATTCCCTCTATTGCAATTGTGGCCTTTACAGATGTTTATATTGATCATCCATTAGTTAATGTGCCTGTAATGGTAGTTTGATTTAGAAAAGATCTGATGACTGTTCTCCTGCATCATCCAGCATGGTTCAGTTATGCTGACATTTATCCTATAGCTTCAAATGTTTTCTTCTGCTGGGGATTTTAGTGGCCGTAATCAGGGTTCTAATATGAATGCAAAGCTACAGCGATTGAATGATGATTGTATTTCTTTGTCGGATACCCCTTCACTCCTAATCATGAGTGAGAACACAACTCTGACAACCTGTAGCAGTAAACATGTCACTCATATCAATTGTATTTAAAAAGAAAAAAACTTACTAAAAAAAAATCTGTTTCAGCATTGCTGCTGGAGGTGTAATGGATGTCAACACTGCTCTGCAGGAAGTGCTGAAGACCGCACTCATCCATGATGGACTAGCCCGTGGCATTCGTGAAGCTGCCAAGGCATTGGACAAGTATGTTTATTGCCTAAATCGTCAATTGTTCTTTATATATTTGTGTGGTGTGTGACGAGCAAGTTTGATAATGTTTGTATTTTGAAATCTTCAGTTTTGTCACTAGTTTGTTTTTCCAAGCATTAGAACTGATTTGAGTACTGCCACTCTTGGAATGATGAGTTCATATTGTCGGATACCCCTTCACTCAAATTATGAGTGAGAGCATTCCTCTGACCATCTGTGGCATACTCTGCCCAAGCACTTTACTCTAACTTATTGCTGTGGCCAGCTATCAAAGCATTGCCTCAAACAATTCACTTGAGTGGGACATTTACCCATCGTAGCCACATGGTCTTGAACCTTAGCACTGTAGGTGCTGTTATGTTATGGCTTACTTGGTGTTTAACTCTCATCGAGCGAGGAACTTGAGGTTATACTCATTTGGTCTAGCTATGAACACTTATTCGGGTCGAGCCTGGGCAGCGCATGCACTGCGAGGCATGCTGTTAGGGCGTGCAACCCCCACATTTTTCATTGGCTTGAGGCTTTGTTCTTTGTAAATGCTGGCTTCTGATTCAGTAATCTGCTAGTTAGTGCTTCCTTGTCTTCATTTGTAACCTCCCATGAGCACTGGCCCTCTTTACTTCGGTTGTTACACAGTTTATTTACTCTGTAAGCACTATTTTCTTGTATGGGTTTTACCTACTGCAGGCACGACGTGCTTTCCTTACACTCAGTGCATCATTCATGCTTTCACTTTCCAAGCAGCCTGGACAATGGCGGCCCCTTCTTTGCAGTGCCATAGGTCTCACATTTTGGAGAGTTTGAGCTATTGGCATTGTAAATGACAATAGCTTAAACTCTCACAAATGCGACACCTATTGCTTTACAAATATTTTTTTGTGGGTTGATTCCAAGTGCCCCATGTCACACTTAATGGAGGCCATGCCCCTTTGTATAGATATATAATAGCTCAACTTCTCGTAAATGAGAAACCTATTGATTTGCAAATGCTTGATATTGCTTCTGTTTAAGTTGGGCATGCTGCCTGCTTGCTGCTTTAACGTATGTTGATGGGAATGAGCCTCCAGTAAACATTGAATACATTTAGTCCAGTCGTGACAAACAATTACCTCTATTTGTGAAAGATGTTATACTAATTGGGTAGTTTGGTTCTTGGTGCTTACTTTCCACTCCACGTTTTGATGGGTTTGTTTGTAAATTTCAATATTCAGAAGGCCAAGAAATGGAGTACAGCGAAGCTCAGGCAGATGGACTGTAACTCCACATAAGGGGGAGAAATAGAATTCCCCATTTACCAAAAGTGTGAAAATGCTGTCAAGTTTTTGAGGTATAACCGGTATGCACAAATTGCAGGGGTTTCTGACCAAAAGCCGATCTTCTGCCATAGAATAATTTTTAGCTGACCCGTAAAGTTTTACTTGTTTTGTGTTTTCCTTCTAGACGTCAGGCTCACCTTTGCGTACTTGCTTCCAACTGCGACGAGCCAATGTATGTCAAGTTGGTTGAAGCACTGTGTGCTGAACATCAGATCAATTTGATAAAAGTGAGTATGTAGTGCAGCTTTGCAATTATATTCGCAAGATAAGTTGAAAATGAGAATTGAATGGGTCTCCTTGTATTAATAAATGTTTACGTTAGGGAAAGCAGCTAGGTTAGGAGTACTACCTTGATTTTCATGTTACACCCTTTGCTTCCAGCAACAGTAAACATGACCTTTCAGGGCTCCATGCACCCAACTGTCTGTATCCCCTGGCTTCCATTCCGTACTACACACCAACATTGTATTTTCACATTCACTCTCCACATTACAGACACCAGCTAATAGATGGAATGTGTACACACTGGAAACTACACGCCACACTGAAATACAAACAAAACTAAGAACAGCAATTCCATATGGACTTTAGAGACAGTTGTACAGTTGGTCTCAAGTCTAGCTAGTTTACACATTCCCCCAACAACAACCCGTTAAACTCTCAATCTCGTGCAGGCACAAATCGCAAATGGCATTATTCTCTGCAACTGGCTAAAACTTGAGTCTCCCCACTCCGCATATCAAACAGAAGACTAGTCTGTTGTGGCTAGCATTGCAAAGCGATCCAAGACTGTCATATCTTGTGACCTCTTGTCACATGTTTTCAATGCCATAATGAAACCTTGCAACATTTATGCACGAAGGACCTTTAGTCATGTATGCTAGTTTAAGCATGACTGTCTGGCCTTTTTTTTTGTTTCCCATTAACATCTAAACATTCAAGTCACTCAAAACGTTTACCCATACATCTCCTTAACTAACTCCACTGTCCGCACTCCCAACACTAAACAAGTTGTGATTTATACGCAATGTTCCTAGACGTCCTAAACTGTTCGGGTGGGACAACTTCTTTCACTCTTTCAATCTTCCACAAGCAACAAATCCAACCCCAAAAGGACAACACACCCAGTCACTATTCTGGTCAAATAAACATGACCAAGTGTCAGGCTGAAGAAAAAACGGCAATCTACACCCAGTACCACACCCTCTGGAAACTGCATCAGAAAATCGTGATGATCCGAACACGACAGAGTCCACTAGATACATACTGGAGAGAAAAAAAAGCAACCATAGTTCAACCCTTGACACTAGACTGTAGGAAAAGCAGTGCTCCCCTACAACACTAGTGACCTGAAACTCAACTCTTCCCAACAGGATTAGTTGGTAGTTCCCATGCAAATTCTCAGTGTGCTACTCTTTCCAACTGTATTACCCTATGCAATGTTTTGCTGCAGATTTACACTTCTCCCAACTTCACATACCCGTCTACTTTTTCCCAGATTACACCAATATGCAAGTGAATACCCATGGATCCCTCACAATGGGGCACTTTTCCCACATCAGCTATACTTTTACACTCGTAACCTCCAGTATCTACACATCACATCGTCCCTGAACTGCTAACGACTCCGTATGGGATTAAGTTAATTATCACACAGTGCATTAAGCGACCTACAGGTGGGTAATTTAAACTTGCTGACTTGTCTTGCAATACTACGCATTAAGCACATTGCAGCCATTACTATAAACTTCAGTTCCCAATTAGAAGTGAACTTGTACAGAAACCCAACATATGCATTGCGTTAGGTGCACATGTCATATTCATGAGAACCACCAAGTAATTAATTGAATGATGAGCTTCATTTGGTACCACAGCTGCTCCAAGGAACTTCCTGATGCCACAAAGGCCAGCCAAACTCTTCCCCAATCGAATGAGCGCCCGTTAGTTGGAACTGGGCCACGTTTCGTTGCATGAGCGCACACAATGCGAATTCCATGAATGCAGTCCATCCTCAAAGACAGTCTCACTTGGCCGTGGGTAGTATTTAACATCTCCAGACCGATACTAATAAAACAGCCACTTCTTACCCTTCTTCATGAGGTCAAAGTCCCCATAGCTGGCTCCAAGTCTTGCACCCTGTTCCGTAGTCCTACACATTGTACCCGATGCAGTTTAACCATTAAGGGGCCAAATGCCACATCCACGTCTCCAACGAATGACTCACACTGGAGAAGAAAGTTTTCATTTACCTCGTTCTGTGTATTGTCACAAGACCTCTGTCCATTAATTACCACAGCGCTTCTCGTAACCTCGCCATCTCTAAGCATTTAATATTGTGCGCTATACATCTCAAACAGCATGGTAGTCTGTACCAGTCTCTCTAGTTGAGAAATCATTCTGCACACTTACAACACTTCTTACGTCATTGAATATTTTTACTTCCTCAAGTTCCATGGGACCTTTCGGTTATGTTAGCGTAAAGGAAATTCCTGCCTCTCCCCATTGTGTCCACAGCACTGTCCTTATAACACTTTCCATAGCAATATACTTGAGCTTCGGACTTTACACTGGGACACAATGTCTTAGTTTAGCACTCCCTTCAGGCGACTGTCAGCCCGCCCCAAACTGGGCATCTTTCCCAACTTCTAGAACTGACTCCATATGCAGGTGCATTTGGGGGTGGGTGGCCCCAAACCAGTCCTCCATGGGCTGCTGCCTTCTCACTTGCCATAAATGGCTCCCAAATTCCACCTTAGTCCTGCATTTTCATGCGCGTCTTTAACGCGTTCCCAAAATGATTACGTTTGTGTGTAGTGTTCACACAGGAGCCTGGAGCCCCTCCAGTTGGAGGCTTATTTTTAATTCAATGCCAAGGCTTCAGGTTACTACCGCCAACTAGCAGCCAACATGTTGTTGCACCATTCACATTAGCATTCTGGACATACAGGGAATAGGGACTCGCAGGATACAACAAATGTCTTATTTTGCCGTTCAGCACACAGTCTTGTTAGAGCTTGCGGAAGGTAAAGACTTGACAAGTTATGGCCATCAAGTTTCCATTGGCATTCTGATAATCTGCTGATTTCATAAGTAAATTATCCATTGTGCCAATGGCCAGGCTTATTATAACATTTGCCTTACTATTGCTGTACATGATTACCTGGCTCCCTCTGAGTACCATGTGGAGAGCAGCCTTTCGTTACCCAATTTTCCTTATTATACAGCAGTTATTTTAGCTATATGTATGATACTTTCCTATTGCTTGTATAGTGCTTTTCATAAGTTTATCTCTTTGCAGGTTGATGACAGCAAAAAGCTGGGGGAGTGGGTTGGCCTTTGCAAAATTGACCGAGAAGGCAAACCCCGAAAAGTAGTTGGCTGCAGCTGTGTGGTTGTCAAGGTAAATTGCCTTTAAGGTTTCTCAATTCTAGAACTTTGGTTATTCTTGGGTGTTAATGCCTGGCCTTATGGGTGATGGGATGAACTGAAGTACAGATGCTTGCTTCTGCTGTTGGTAAATCCTGTCATAGCCCAGAACAAGTTGACTTTGGGAGTAAGGTGGGGAGAGAAGTGTGGGAATCTGTGGCATCAGCCTGGCTTAGCGTGTTGCCGACAAGGTAGTTGCAGCTAAGATTTCAGGGGTTTTCATAGAAGCTTTCTTGAATAAACTTACCTTGACATCGTTGGCTGCAGGGCGAAGTTGGTTGGGCAGCTAGTGAATAAGCTATAAAGAAATGGTTTGTCAGTGGCTCCGTGAGATCTGGCTAGTTTGTGCTCGTCCAGTACTGTAGACTATCTATTACATTTTTTGTTACGTTGTTCAGCCATGTTCCCCACTCTGCTTTTTAAAGTTGTCAATTTTTCCTCATTCTGGAGGCATCTCATTAATCTTTACATCCAAAAGATCTCTATCATTGTATCCTTTGATTTTTTTAAGCAGCCGTTTTCATATTGTATTCTACTCATTCCATTATTTGTACGAAAATACGGGCAACTTTAGTAGCTATTTGTATCCACTCGATTTCAAGCTCGCCCCCTCCGTGATTTCTGTGCAGGTCATATGTGACCTGTTTGACCTGGTATATCTTGGGTGATAGGTTAGCTTTATATGTTTATTTTTTGTGTGGTAAGTTCCTTGTGGTACAGCAAGTGTATTCAGAGGGCTGCTTTTTTTTTTCTTTTTTACTTTATTGAAACTAAGGAGCTACGTTGTTCTAGATCATAGCTGAATTTTCTAATTTAGAATTGAGGTAGAACAAGCTGGACCATACATGAAGTATCGATTTATTTGCTCTTGGCGTCCTTTCTTAAGCCTAGATTTGAGACTTTAGCTTGTGCTGACTTTCTTTTCTGCTTCCTTAAGGGTGTCTTGCTGCTACAGCAAGGCATCCCTTTTGACTTGTTTGCTTTGTCTGGCAGTTGGAGTTCATTTAGCTCACCCTGGTGCCCATTGCACGGCCTAATAATGACCTATTGCGAACGGTAACTGGGGTGGGGGTTGAGGTTAGTTTGTTGGGCGGATTTCTGTGCTGCATGTTCTGCATGAAATATTGAATAGTCCTAAAGAAATCTTTCGTTTTCTCTTTCGTGCTTTCGTCTCGTTTTCAAGTCGCTCACTTTAAACGTGTAGTAAAGAGGTCGTCCATTTAAAGCTGGGTATGATCTGTTCATCCATGACTGAAGTGTGCATCCACAAGCAATAACCGGCTGCGTTTTGTTGCCTTTCTGCGGCGTCCAGTGTTCCTTCTGAATGGATCTAGCTAGGTAAGCTTCATATGTGATGTGCTAGTGTGCCTTATCTTGTCTGAAGACTGTCCGGTGTCTGCTCGGACAGCTAGAAGTGCGCTGATAAGGTTTGTCGAGTGACTAATCGAGCAGATTTGCCAGAAGTTCTGGCTAGCCTTCGATTAGGGTGGCAGAACATCGAAGTCTAGTGTCTCCATTGCTGTGGCTGTCCACTGAGTGCTGGTCTTCCTCATTGTAGCCGAATTGCTGGCAGATGCTTTTCTTGATGTATGTGCATGGACGTAAATTATGGGTTAATAGAGGTCGTAGCTGCGACCCCTAACTTACTCTGCGACCTCTGGCTCAGAAGGGACTGGGCAGTGCACAGTGCAGCAATCAAATGCGACTGTTTGGGGGAAAAAACATAAAAACGTTGTGTGGCTGTAATCCATTTGTCCCAGACTGAATCTCGAGGCGTGGTACAGGGTGGTGCTTCACATCACTCTTAAAGTTACCGGGTCATGATTGCCACGTGCCTGTTTAATGGCATTTATTCTGCTACAGCTGCCTTTAGCTGGCTGATCTCCCTTTTGTGAATGGGGTTTTGAAGGCTGCAGTGGAAGGCGCGACTGTGTAATGTGCTGTTACTGGTCGACACCGGAAAAGCTTTTATTAAAAGCACAACACGTGCAAATAACAGTGTTCAGCTGTGAACTCCATATGAGGTGACTGAAGCTGTAACCATAATCCAGCAGTTAACTACCATTGCAGCATTCCTGATGTGCAATATGTGGCATGTAAAAGATCCAGGGACTAGCACCACACGGAGCCATGCTCAGTCAACATGCTCCCTTCGGCTTCTGTGAACAGACACTACTTAAATGTCAAGTTTAAGGGTCACCTCGTGGTCGGACTGGAACCTATTTTAATTCTAGTGTTTTCGGCTGTAACTTTGAAATGCTTGCCTGTTTAATAGTTAATGCAGTGGACGGTTTGTTTTACCCAGTCGCTCTTGTGTATGTGCCCTCTGCCACAATATGCACAGGTAATACCACTGCTCTCAAATGGGAACAATAGTCTGGTTACTTTTAAAGGCTTCCCACAATTATAAAAGTCTAAGATTATATCCAGTTTTTTGTGGGTTGTAATCGATCTTTTGTCTGTTTTTGAATTTTTTTTCCAATCGGTGTTTTCTGATACTGAAGAGTGATGACTTTTGCTTGTGAATCTATAGTGCTTTTTCGGAGCAATCGCACACGCCCTGTTGGGGATCTAAAATAAACTGCAAGGTTTTTGACTGGCTCAGTAGAACAGTATACTTATTCCGTAGCATAACCGACTGTTTAGATTCTAAATAGGAAGTGCTGGTGAGAGCTGCCCCAAAGTACAGTAGGTTCACTCGCAGTTCCAGTGCTGCATTTTTTTATTGAATTTTATCATGAGAATACAGAATATCGATAAACAAGGATTTAGCAACTTCGACTCCTTGTAAGCTTGGACTAAGTGTAATGTGCATACTCTAGTGAACGGCACTTATTTCTTTTCTAATAAAAATTGTTGAAATACAGAAAGCTACATGAGTCTGCATGAACCACACCCTATTTTCTTGAATTCTTTGGACTTTGTTTTAACATTTAGAATTGGAGAGGAGTTAATGTCTTTTAGACCATGTCTTCCTTACCAAGTATTTGCATCTTTTGGATTTTCTGTCTAAACTGGTTTTAATCGGCATTCTCAACATAGTCTTGGAGCTTTCCCAAAAAAGCAGTACAAAGCCTTTACGATATTGCTCAAATATTAAAAAAAATATTTTAGTACAGTTTTTTTAAAATAAAGTCCATCACCACAGATGGCCAACCATTGGTACTGCAAAACACTCGTATAGAAACTAAAGAAGCAAGGGTTTTAAAATGAAATCCCATAGGAAATGTTAAATTAAGTTTTTTTTAATAGTTTTTACAAATCAATGTAAATATTGTTGAAATATTAATGTTGAATTATAAAATATTTTGATGCACTAGTTTGAATTTAAACGTGAATGTAGTTTTCTTTAGTAAAAGGTGGCTAAAGTATGGTTAAGTCTCTACATTGCTTTTAATAAAAATGCAGAATACATTTTTGTTCTTTAGGTGGGAATTTTTTTAATGTAAAAGATTTTCAGCTACTGCTGTAGCAACTTAAAAAAATAGTTTTTCTCTTAAGGCTTTTTCTTTTACTTTACACCTTTTAACCGGACAACAGAAATGGCAGTGTGGCATTTCCTGTCATGCAATGAGGGCCAAGGTTATGTGATGACACTACTTGTGGTGATACCATGTGCTGTATCCTGTGGTTGGTGGCATCCAAATGGGATGACTGTTCCAACAGTCCAGTCAAAGAGAACTCGGTCAAAACCCTTATATGTATTTATTTTGTAATAAATGATTCTGCAAATAAAACTATGTGTCAACACTAATTATGGAGGCAGCACCCATCGTTTTTGAAGAGTTGTTCATTCAGCTTCTTGTGTAGGCTCTTGGTGGTACCGGCTGCAGCACTGCGTATGTTGTAGACTGAAAACTAGCATGGTTGGCCTTTGTCGTCTTCGTTCTTTCAGAAAGTTGTAGGAAGTGCATTCTATTTGATCTCCATTTTATATAATGTTTGGGGGGATAGTTGGTATAACTAGCCAGCAAATAGTCTGCTGACAGAATGTTATGCAGAGGATTTAAGCAGCTGGCAAGAAAAAAAGCCATCATACGAGCCTTAAAGTAGTCATGTGACTTTAAAGGTCCCTGAGTATGGCGACATGGTTTGAATGGGTGAGTAAGAAATAAGATTGGTACCTAAAATAACAAGTCTATTTTAGTCATGGATTTCCTTTATTTGCGTCTGCTTAAATAATTCTGAAGGCGAACTTCGATTTTATGATTTGAAGTTATAATTTTTACAAAGTGGTATGATTTCATTTTCGTAAGCTCATTTTGTTTACTTTTTTTAGGGCCAGGTGGGTTATATCATGTAACTATTTAAACCTGTTGAGTTTTCAAGCTGTGCTGAAATGTAATAACATGAGCCACCACTGAGCATAGTTTAAATCAGCTGGGCACAATCTTTTCTGTACCCTGTTAGATGGGACAGAGCATATAATTTGTTTATGCACAATTAAGACTAAAACGAGCTGGTCCAAGACTTACTCTGACACACTATAGTGTTTTTATACATGTGTACCATGTTGTGTTACCCTCAAAGTTGCACAGTAGGACAAGTGACCTGTAAAAGTTGAATATCTTTGCCTCGCAGTCTATACTGGTGTAGTCCGATGTATGGAAAATGTTTGTTCAAAAACTAGGCTAACCTGCATCACAGAGTAACATGCTGGCACAACAGCCACAATCAATAACTCGGCCTGTCACAGCAGCAATCCGACTTGTTGAATGTCTCCTTAAATGCACCCAAAAGGACCACCCCACAAGTTAAATTTATTTTTCATAGCTTGTGGCCTAGAGCCCATTTGAGAAAATAATGAACATACCTCCTTTCTATCATATGGAGTAGCAGTCTGGGGTGCTGCCGTTACTCGCCATAATTGTGAGACTATGCCCATGTCAATTTATGGACACCAGAATGGAGCCACAAGTTAGCATGCCTGAAGCTAAACTACTCAGAAAATAAGGATGGCGTAAGTGACTAGTGCAGAACACAGCGGGAGCGGCGCAAAGTGACAAGCTGGCAAAAAGCTATATACAGTGGTCAAAGGTTCAACACGGGTAGTTGTATACAATGACTATACAAAATTTCTTAATTTTGGAAGGACCAAAGCAAAAGGATGCACCGTAAGTTGCGCTGAGGTCGACAGCGTTTCGGTCTTATTCCTTCAGGACCATCATCTGGACCAGATTGCCCAATTTAAGGAAGTGCTGTAGGCAATCAGGAAGAATTGGATCAACTAGGAACTGTGTGTGGCACGAGGATAACGTGGTGAAGGAAACCTCCACGCGAGAGGGAGTGAACATCTGTGAAAAGGCCAGGTCTCAGCGAGGCTGGAGAAGGCCTGTTCGAAGTGCAGTCTAAGTACTGCTTGATTCAATAAAAATGTTGTGCTGCCAGGCAATGAAAAGTGGCCCATGGTGCAGTGTCATAGCCCCGATCAACGTCTAGGGTCGATTCCGAAAAATTCAGAGACTGAGTAAATGGAAGAGTCCATGTAGAGCCCCGATCCGCTGCAGACACTCAGGCGAAGGTATCGTTTAGGGGATGTGAAGCAAGCAGGAATGAATCTGGAGTCTGTCTGGGATCGGGGTGTGAGGGACTACGCACGATACCTTTTCCTCTATCTCTGCAGCGGATCGGGGCTCTACTCTGACTCTTCCATTTACTGTGTCCCTCAATTTTTATGAATTGACCCTTGCAGTCGATCGGAGCTCTGACACTGCACAACGGGCCATTTTTCATTGCCTGGCAGCCCAACATTTTTATTGAATCGAGCAGTACTTCGACTGCACTTCGAACAGGCCTTCTCCAGCTAAGCTGAGCCCTGGCCTTTTCGCAGATGTTCACTCCCTCTCGTGTGGATGTTTCCTTCACCACGTTATCCTCGTGCCGCGTTCCCATACGCAATTCCTAGTTAATCCAAATCTTCCTGCTTGCCTACAGCATTTCCTTAAATTGGGCAATCTGGACTGATGGTCCTGAAGGAACAGGACTGAAATGCCGTTTACCTCTCCCTCAGCACAACTTACGGCACATCCTTTTGCTTTGGTTCTTCCAAAATTAAAAAATGTTGTACAGTCATTGTTTATAACTACCCATGTTGAACCTTTGACCACTGTAATATAGCTTTTGCCACCTTGTCACTGCGCCGCCCGCTGTTATGCACTAGTCACTTGCGCCGTCATTCTTCTTGTCACTTTGCCACCTTGATTACCACTACTATTTATGTTCAGTGCTGTTGAAACTGGTTTCTAAAATATGATGCCATGAGCACCTTCATACAAACTATCCGGAGTCTCCCTTTCTATCCTTTGCAATGTCTTGTACATGCTTAACCCCTTGCATACTGGGGTTATTCCCCTGCTGTGCTGAGGGAGGGGGGGCGCGCACAGTGCCCCCGTGTAATGACGAGCTGAGCTAGTCATGACCACGCCAGTTTTTGTGGAACGTTCAGCACAGCAGGGGAATTAGTCCAGCGTGCCAGCGTGAGCACACGGGAACCGTGGCTCATGACTGGCTGAGCTAGTCATGAGCATGCAAGGGGTTAAATACTTGCCTTTCTCAATGAATCCAGTTGAGACATTGTTATTTTATTGCTTACTTACCCGGTTCTCAACCTGGTCTACGGGTTATACTCCTGTTTACTGAAGCTAAACTTCTGGCATAATGTTAAAGGGTGTGGCCACATTTGATGTCAAAGCATGCAACACGGCATGTTTGAATACTGTTACTTTGATACACTTGAGCTTAAGCATGGCTCCCATTTTATTCATAAACGCGAGTTTCACTGATTTTTAAAGCAGTTTGGTAGATTCTCTTCTCTGTGAAACTAGCACTGCAGGGAAATAGCCACACGTGATGTGACAAAAAAAAACCTCAGTTTATTCTTGGAGTACTCATGTTAATTTAGTTTTGATCTAAATGCTGTATATAAAATATCAGACTGTAAAAGTGCCCCAAAACATCCAGTGCAGAAAATTCCTGCAGCAAAGCCCCCTCCTATCTACTACAGGAAGTGCTAAGTCTCTGGAATCACAGTAAATCAGGTCTTGCAGTCAACTAGTTGCTGTTTGAATGGTAGGACGTTCACTTTTAAGGATGTGGATGTAGTGTACGTTTTGTTAGACTCGAGACTGGTGCGTGAACATTATTGCCCTCCAAGCTATTTGCATTTGTATGGCACACTTCTACCATTTCCTTAACTTGTCGGTTTTAGGGTTGTTCTGCGCCCTTTCCAGGCTTCTGGGATTTACGCTGCAGTCTAGTTGTTGGTGCGTGTTTTGGGTAGGCTACTCTAATTGTTGGTCCTGCTAATGCAAACAATAAAAAATATTGTAAAGAGTTTGGTGTGTGCTTGCTTGTACTGAATGACTTTGATGTTTTAATTTTTTCTCCTGTGGTAAATGGCCTTTCCCTGGCTTGAAGAGTTTTGGGGAACCCTTTAGTTGACCAGTGCGGCTCATTTTGTTGTGCCCTAGCCGGAGTGACCCGTTAAGTAAGCTCTCCCGGATATCCATGTCTGTACGGTGATATTGCTGAGAGCTATCCATGCAGCATGTTGCTTTGTATTTTGGGTATTAACTAGTGTTTGATACTTCTGGTAGGCTATTGCACGAAGAAAGTGCATCAAATGATGTTGCACACAAAAAATGCGTATCCTGTTTTAGCACTGTGCTCCTACTCTTAACCTTGGGTAGCTACATCATATTTCTTAGCACTATATTATTTTATTTATTTATTTATTCAAAGTTTTATATAGCGCGAACAAGATCCTTACCGATATCAGAGCGCTTCACAGAGACAGGGGTAGGGGCAGCAGGAATGAACAGGGATAATGGGAGCAGTATAATAGTCACTAACATAGTAGGATAATAACGTACAGAAAACATATCAATATACAATCCGGTAAACAAGTAATATAAGACGGCACAAGTCATCAATCCCACTACAGAAGTGTTCAGGTAGACCTTGGATGTGTGGATGGCTTATACCAATTTCTTAGGATAGAGAGAACACTGAGTGGGGGCATCGGGAGGGTGATACAGTGTACCAAAGTGTATCATATATTGGTCGGTAGTAAGAGAGTAGCGTAGTAGTGTCACCATCAAGTAGAAGTATAGTGCCAGAGGACAAGGTGAACAGTGATACAAAGCGATGCAGAGTCTCTGATCCAGTACCTATAAAGTTCAGGAGATCTTGGCCAGAAGGATGGTTTTCATCTCTTTCTTGAAGAGTGCAGTGGAGGAGATGATCCTGGTTTCAGGAGGGAGCGCATTCCAGATCCTGGGTGCCATTCCTGAGAAGGAGCGCTTGTATGTTTTCTCTTTCCGGAATCTACGAGGTTTCAGGAGTAGATTTTTTGTACTTCTATTGGATCTCGAACCTCCTGATATAGACAACTTTTGAGCGAGGTAGTTGGGTGCATTGTGTTGCACGGCCGCGTGTCATAACGGCAATTTTTAGCTGTATTCTGGCTTCAAAAGGCAGCCATTTTAGAGACTTTAAGTCTGGGGATATATGCGAGTGTTTTCTTGAGCCAGTAATGAGTCTCGCGGCAGCGTTCAGGGAGGCTCTTAGGGGTGCTGTTGTGGATAGCGGGAGTCCGCTGAGGGCCACAATTCCGTAGTCTATTCGAGGGATGACTAAAGCTTGTACAGCAGTTTGGAAGTCTTCGGCAGGAAGGAAGGGTTTAATTTTCCTCAGTGTGTTGATTTGGAAGTTAGCTCCTTTTGTGGCTTTGCTAACGTGCTGCTGCATGTTGAGCTTGGCATCGAGTGTGATGCCTAGGGATTTCGCCGAATCCACGATGGTAGGTTGGACATTGAGTGCTTTTAGGTTATTGAGCCAGGTTTGGGTGGTGGAAATTTTCGCAGGGGGTGAGATGAGTAGGAACTCAGTTTTCAGAGCATTTAGTTTGAGGTGATTATCGGCCAGCCAAGATTGAGTGTTAATAAGTGTGGAATTCAGATGTTTGATATCTTCCGGGGATTGTAGCTTTAGGTAAAGTTGTGTGTCGTCGGCGTACATATGGAATTGGACATTAGAAGCTTGGAGCAAGGTGACGAGCGGTTCCATGACAAGGTTGAACAGTGTGGGGGAGAGGGAGGATCCTTGTGGAACACCTAGATCTGCAGGCACAGGTGTAGATAGCACATTGTTGATCTTGAACTTCTGAGACCGGTTATGAAGTAAGGACGAAAACCATTTGAGAACAGTTCCCGATAGACCCATTCTAGTGCTTAGCAGCTCCAGCAAGTTCTCATGTTTGACCGTGTCAAATGCTGAAGAGAGGTCAAGAAGGATGAGGAGGCAAGACTCATTGCGATCAAGGATTTGGAGGGCGTCATCAATTGTGTGTCATAGCTGTTTCCGTGCTATGTTTCGCTCGGAAGCCTGATTGATGAGGGTTGAGGAGGTCAAATTGGTCAATGTGTTTAGTTAGTTGGAGTTGGACACATTTCTCCAGCAGTTTGGCCAGGGTGGGGATATTGGTGATGGGACGGTAATTGTTTAGGTCAGACGGATCAGCTGTAGGTTTCTTGAGTATAGGCGTGACTTGCCCCACCTTGAGGGAGTCTGGAATGAGACCTTGTTGCAGGGAGCTGTTGATGATTTTGGTCCAGAGAGGGAGGAGCAAGGGGATGAAGTCTTTTACAGCATTAGCAGGTAGGGGGTCTGTGAGGTGATTAGAGGGCTTCAAGGTGCAGAGCAGTTTGTGTATTGCTTCTTCCCAGTAGGTATCGAAGTACAGCCAAGATGCCTTGTTTTTAGGTTGAGTGTTAGACATCCTGGTGTGGTTGGGGAATCGGCTTACATCCATGATGAGGTCATTTCTTATGTTGCCAGTCTTTAGCTTAAAGAAAGCAGAGAAGGCTTCACAGTGTGGGGTGTCGCTTGTTGTGCTGTTTGATTGTGTCTTTGTTTGAGTCTTGATTAGTTCGAACAGCTTTCTTGGCCTGTTTTTTGCTTGGTCCAACTGGCGGCTAAAGAAGTCCGACTTTGTGCGCTTTATTTTCCTGAAGTAGGCATTTCTCTTGTTCTTAAGCCTTTTGAGATGCAGTGATGAGGGGTCAGATCTCCAGGTGCGCTCTGCCATTCGCATAGTACGCCTGTCGTCATTGAGTCTATCGTCATACCAGGGGTTAGAAATTTTGGTGGAGACTCCCTTCAGTTGCAATGGGGCGACTTCATTGACTATTGTATTCAGAGACAAGGTAGTGGTCGGTCAGAGAATGAACATCCGAGGCACCTGAAGGGGGAAGGAGAAGATTGCCGATGTGGGGAGGCAGAGTAGAGGGGTTAAGATTCTTCATGTCCCTTTTCCAGGTTTTGGATTTGGTTGGTTGAGCCGGGTTAGGTTTAACTTTTTCGTTGATAAAGAAGGTGATAATGTGGTGGTCTGACCAGTCACAGGGTTGGATCGCCTCCAATTGGGTAGAGTTCTCTTTGGCGATGATGAGATCGAGTATCGAGCCTTTGTCGTGTGTTGGTCTATCGCATATTTGGGTGAGGTCAAGCGCGTTAAGGAAAGTTTTGAGACTATTCACCACTGTGTCTTTCTGATCGTTCCAGTGGAGATTGAAGTCACCCAGGTAGACTTGGGTGGTCTGCCGACCGGCATTGGATGTGATCATGTCCATGAGTTGTTGGGTGAATATGAGGTTGTCACCAGGCGGGTGATAGATGAGATGTAAAGCACAAACTTGTTTGCCCTCGCTGGTGATGTCGAGGCAGAGGAGTTCACAGGAGGTGGGGAGGTGGCTTTAGTAACGGAGAGGTTGCTCCTAAAAATGCATGCAATTCCCCCGCCCGTCTTGCCCGGAGGCCTGTCCAGTCTAGTGATGTGATAATTGGGGGGGGCTAGTATGTCCATAATCGGGGAAGAGGCTTCAGTAAGCCACGTTTCAGTCAGAATGGCTAGGTCCAGATCCATTGCTGAGACGAGATCAGCGATGTCGGAGCAGTGTCTCTGGGCCGATCTGCAATTGAGTAGGATGCATGTGAGTTTGGGAGAGAGAAGGGTGGTCGAGTCTTCTAGTGTGAAGGGAACTTTTCTGAGGTTGTTAGGGACGGAACCTCTGTTGTTGAGTGTTGGGAGCCTCAGAGGATTTGTAATAATTGTGGGTTTGGGGATGTGTGTGTTGGATATGTGTTTTACCGGACCTGGGCCATAAGAGCGTAGGAGAGAGCATAGGTCGCGGTCCGACAGTGGGTTGAGGCCACGACGGGGGCGGTGGGAGTTATTGCGAACGGGGATAGTCGGCCAGCGCGGGTGTCGTTGGAGGCGAGGGTGTGCAGGGAGGGTGCGTCGTTTGTAGGGCAGTGGGATGGTGGGAGGTAGACTGGGCTGTGAGAAGAGAAGGTCTTTGATTGCGTGGACATCTTTTTTGACTTGTAGAAGATCCTCTGACTTGTTGGAGGGTGGATAGTCATGTCAAGAGGTGGATTGGAGATGGGGTTGGTGGTGAGAGCCATTGGTGAATGGTTGAGTAGTGAGCTAGAAAGCGGGCAGGGTATCTAGGGGGGGGATATGCTAGCGTTGTTGGAAGGTTCTGCGGTGATGAGTGGGATGGCATTCAAAGTGTGGGCGGGTTTGTGGGCGAGGGGTGTGGGTGAAGTAGGCGGTGGGTGGGAGGCATAGGTAGTGACGTCAGTGGGAGACGGTGCAGGTGAGTTGAAGAGTGAGTGATGGCTGAAGACAGTGGGGGAGACAGGAGGGTAGTGGGGGCTGAGAATAGGAGGGGGGAGAGAGGGGATGGTAAGGTAGGGGAGGCGGTATGTTCTGTAGGATTGGTTGGGTGGGTGAGAGTGGGGAGGGAGCTGTACAAATTACATGAAGTTATTTGTACGATTGACGCTCTAGTTTTTGGCACTTTATGAAAATCCCAAAAGGTGAAAGTATTTTAGAGAACCAGTGAGTTGACAATTTAAGGGACTAGAAGTCCCACTGAGGAGCCAAGTGAATAGCTGTAGAGCGCCTCTGGTTTGCTTTGGGGCCATTTCTCTTTAGAGTAAGCAATTGCCCGTCCGTGTTAGGATGGACCACTCGAAGTTTGAAGTTAGTTGCACGTGCAGGTTACTAAGCTATATAGCATCAGTATATAACTGCCAAATAACCTGCCTAGAGGATCAACCACCAGTGAGAAAGGACCCCGCCACTTCTTATTGGAAGGAAGTTTGGCCAATGTCCCATTGAGAATTATAACCCTTTTGTAAGTTCCCATTTCGATTTCTTACTTGCGGTGTGTAATAGTATACTAGGAATGTGCGTTGATTGTATGTATATTCAAGTGGGCTTAGTATAAAGGCAGACAAAATGAGTTGCGTAGGTGGACGTTTGTTCTTGGCGATTGTGTGCGCGAAGTAAAAAAAATATATATATATATGCAATACACAAGTTAATTATTTTTTTTCTCAAAAGGTTGTTTTGGAAATAATAACGTGATCTATTAACAAAGTAAGTTTTCCCATGTTGCCATATTTTGAATGGTTTAAAAACGTGCCTCTTCCCACAAGATTAGTGACCACCACTTTACAAGGTTTTGTCCTGGCAGTGAGTCTAATGGTTTTCAAATGTGGTATGTGCAAGAGTTAATTGATCGTAATGTTGTTTTTTTGTGGCTCAATTTTTTTTTTTTTATTTATAGGACTACGGCAAAGAATCTCAGGCCAAAGATGTCATCGAAGAATACTTTAAAAAGAAGTAAACAGTCTTGAAAAAATAAAGCAAAACAAATTGATTTAAGTGTGGTGCTTTATTTGATTTGCTTAATCTGTTATGTTCTTCTTGGGTAAAAAATTTAAACTGACCTTCCCAAATGTTTTACGCCATGACGTCCGAGTTGAAATAACCTACTGAAAGATTTTACTCCACTCTGCTTTAACAGCCCATTGCCTTTTTATCTTTAAACTCAGTACAAAAGGTAAGAATGAAATGGACTAGGTTACGATACCTTGAGAGATAATTGGGTGCATTATATGGTGGGGTTGTGTAATCTCACCGTGTAATACCATCGCTTAATGGACCTTAGGTTTAGTCTGTCAAACCCTCAGCTCAACCGTGGGTTGTTGTGGGCACTAAGCGGCAAGGCTTATCCAGATGAAAAAGTGTAAAGCATTTAAATCGCACCAAAACAATTAAAGAAATCAGCAAAACATTCCCAAAATCCGACACCTATTTATAACTAGCATTGTCAAACCCAATAGGTGTCGTCGCCTTTCCAAGTTCTATTTGCTTTGTCAACCTGTTGTAGCCATGATGTGCACCAGTGTGGTAGCGGTTTAGCATGGTTCAAGGTTAATAGCATAGGAGAGTGGCATGGAGTGTCGTAGAGACACTGTCAAAGACTGGAGATGTAACGTGGACTGGTGTAGTGTTGCACAGTATAGTGGGATAAAGTGCAGCGGCATTGAATTTAGTGGCGTAAAATGCAACAGTAGAATGCAGTGGTGTAGTTTAGTGTTGCAAATGGAGTGCATGGTAGCTCACTACTATTAGACAACACCTTTTCAGTTGAAATGACAATTCCATTTGCAAAGACATCCAGTTTTACTAATAAAACCATACAGTTCATAAACACACAATTCGTTCATTTAAATGTGTGCGGGGGGGGGGGGGGTCCTTTTCCAGCCCAGTGTCCAGTAAGATTGCCACATAAATCCACTCACTTCGAAGTTCAAGAAAAGTACACTCCAAGCTCAAACAGCGACTGACATTTGATACCTGAATGGACAGCTAATGTCACAAGGTAACAGGATTTACAGGACTGTACAGAAAGTAGCATCATAGTTAGGCACTAAAGTAAAGTCCACATTTGTAAAGCGCACAATCACCCGTAAGGGTCTCTAGGCGCTGGGGGGCCGTCAGGAAGATTAAGCGAGCTATTGCCCAGAGTCACATGGTGCTGGGCTAACCTGCCGCCAGAGCCGGGGATCGAACCGTGGTCCATTCCAGCATCAGTCGCCCTGGCCGCGGCGCCACACCTCTTCCACTAGAATGAAGACTATCCAGTGCAGGGTTTCTTTGATGGATTTTACAAGAAATAATACATGTGAGCATTTCTACTCCACTGCTAACCAGCCCTGACAAATTAAACTAATTTGACACTACCTTTTTCAAAAGAAAACTGGCAAGTGTCAATGTACTTGGGAGTGACCGTCTCTAGCTGGCCTGCAAAGCTCTCGGAAAACAGTCCCCGCCACAGAAGAACCAGGCCACAAGCAGTTCCAGGTACTTAATCCGTGTTGCAATAGATTCCCATGGAGTTGCTGATGCCTTGGGTGAGGGAGGTGGAAGATGCTCCAATGTTGTGAATGTAACACTGTCAGTAGGGGTCTTCTGCAGGTACTTTTTGGTCCACAAAGCTGGTGTGGGGGTCCTGGTTGCACGGTCTACATCTCATGAGGTTCTCTTTGGTCCGACCGAAGTCCAGTCACCCATTGTCACGGCCCGGACAATCCTTCTGGGTCTAACTCCTAATTTTCCCAGCACCTCTCAGCACTCACGGGCTCAGCGAGCTCTGGTGCAAGTCTGCTTCGGGGCTTGGGCCTTGATGTGTTGCAGCGTTGGGGGGGCGGGGAGGGGCGCACTTACCTATTGATAAGAGATGGGTTTAGCTAGTGTAGCAAAATAGGGAAAATGCTTTTGGGCCCAGCCACCCTCCACATCCTTGGCTAAGAGGGAGCCTGACCTCACTGTACTATGAAGGTCTGTGAGAAGACTCCATGTGAGGTTTGGGATGCCTAAAAGGTTGCCTTCGGGGGGGGGGGGGGGGGGGGGGGGATTTCGGGTTGTTCAGGTTTGGCAAATCGGAGGAGTATTTTTTCTCCCCTGAGTTTCCTGGAGTGGAACTGGGTGATATGATAGTTCTAATTATCTGAAAGATCTCTGTTGGCATTTTTGATCTTGCTGCTCAGACACATAGTGCCACTCTCACCCATTCAGACTCTCAACCGCAAAGACCTATTCAGCCACTCCCACCCTGTCAAAGGTTACATTAAAAAATGTAAACCTGAAATTCACTCAAAAAAACAAAGGTTACAGGGACGTTGTTGGGCTCAGATTTTACCTGCACAAAACCGTAGAAATTCAGTAGTTACCTGAGCAAATGTATCACTTAATGTCCCTGCAATGCACTGCTTATGACTTAACATATTACATCACTCATGACATGGAAAGTGACGTCACAAATGATATTCCTGGTGACTTCAACCATAGAACCACTATCACAGACTTCTACTCAATCTCATTTACACCCACTTACTAGTTCAGTCACTCCTGCTTTCACAGCCAGCTACCCATACAGCCACTCCAATATAGCTACCCACAAACTCACTGCCATCCAGCCTCTCACCAGAGCCATTCGCACAACCACTTGCATTGCCCATTCACACTGCCATTCAAGCACACGTCTACTCATTCACCAGAACAGCCACTCAACAGTCACACTCCTATACAGCCGCACCCGCTCAGACACCGTCACTCGCCCACCCATATGGCCACTTATTCACCCATTCTGCCTTTCCCTCACACAGCCACTCACCCATACATCTACTTCCACCCACACATCCACCCATACAGCCACTCTCCAATACAGCTTCCTGAAGTCACTCACCAATATTGTACCTCACGCACCCACTTATTCACTATATAGTCCCTCATGCCCACTCAGATAGTCACAGCTAGTCTCAATGTTAGTAATCGTATCACTCAGTAGTACACAAATTTTACCAATTAAAACATTTTTAGTACCTTAGTATGTTAACACAAGCTTTTAGAAAACTGACTCAATTGATGTCATCAGTGATGTCACGGACTATGTCCCGAATGATGTAATACTTGAGCCCATGAGCAGTTCGTGGGGGTGGTGTAAGCTATAGTTGGCTCTGGTAACTATAATTTCTAAGGATTTGCGCATGGGAAATCTTAGTCTAATTATATCCCTGTAACCGTTTTGTTTTCCCAGTGAATCTAGATCTATAGAGATACATATAGATATATATTTTGTTCTCCTAAAAGTTAGGGATGCAGAATTGCTTGTGTCCCAGTCGCTCCCTATTGCCTGATGTCACAAACCCCCACCGAGTGGGAGAAGCAGGCAGGTAATCCCTCCCTGGTGTGCATCAGGTGAGGTTTTTGCCTGTTTGGATGCTTTGCCATCTTTGTGACCGGCATTGTTGGGAAGGGGAACCTCCTTCCCAGCACACCTCTTATAAACCTAGTCCTTTTTGTGCATCGCTTTTGTGGTGCGATCCACGAGCAGGAATACCACTAGGGTCCTGTTTTCCGGGGGCGCTTGGGCGGGGAAGGAGGATGTGGCGCTTGTGGTTACTGTGCTGACCCAAGGTTACAGGGATGTTGAAGTTGGGGCAATGTTTATTTTTTTTAAATATATTTTATTTTGCATGGTATATACCTGGACGTGTCCCGGAGGATACATTGTGATGGATATGCTGAACACCATATACATCTGTTTGTATTTGTTGAATAACTCCCAAACATAACTAACTTAATTGTGCAGTTCTTTTAAAATGCCACCAAATTATAATCTAATCACTGAATACGCGTCTGGAAGTGACCTAATGAAACTCTGGTGTATGGAGACCAATCTCATCAAGGGGACCTAGTCTTTCAAGTGTCTAACTCGATGAGTTAGGCTAAACCTCTGCCCCTGTAGTCCGCCCACTGCAGCCATATTTTGTTATGCTTTTGGGGACATCCCGGAGCCTGAAACGCAGCAATCTCTGCATTCATACATTTATTTATGCCATTTTTCCATCTGCTGCTCTTTAAAAGGGGAACACTTTTCCACTGCTGAGTGATATCTTTTTTAGCAATAATGACTGCTAAAAACAATAAGTGCTGTTTTTATCTGCTCCCCCCAATACTATCGGTGCTATGTAGTAACAATAACTTCGGCTCAAGAGGTAGATCCACAACTGCACCTCGCTCAGGCAAGCCACTACTTTCCGCCAAAATGGTTGCAATGCGGTACAGCCCCTGACAGTATGCATGAAGGTCCCTCATCCATCCCACATCTCGGGCATGCAGGGGACTGGATGGCACCCATCTTCCATAGTCTGAATCAAGTATATTATGTACGGTGCTAGTATTTAAACTGTTATCAGTCTGTATCTTGTTGAGATTGCTGCACCTCGGAGCTGGCCAAGGCTTCCGCCCATACGTCATCGGTTAGGTCTGGTATTTCCACCTCCCAAGCTGTTCTGGTCTTGTGTAATGAGGTATGATTGTGCTTTGTCAGGGTTTGATCTACATGGGGGGGTCTTGTGAGCACCTATGTCACCCATCAGGAGGCATCCTTCTAGGGATGGAATTTGGGTAAGTTATTGGTCTGTTGCAGTATGGGGTTAAGTGCATGCCGAAGTTGTAGCAGTTTATAGAATTGCGACTTGTGTAATTGAAACTGGAGTTGTTGATATGACTTTAATACGGTGTATCGCACTACGTCTCCCAGGGTGGATATTCCCAACCTCTGCAAGTGCTGTTACCAAGCACACCAGTGTCCTGTGACACAGTGGGGTCGCCTGAGTCAGGCGGCCATGCCGTCCCATCTGTTGGACCGTAGCCCGCCATAGACAGATGATCATGCTGCTGGCGGGGGTAGAAAAGCCAAGTTCTGCGAACTATATAGGTATTGAAGGAGTATTTCCCATTGCCATATGATCCACTTCATATGCTGGGTCCGATGGTGGGTTGTACCACCATTCATTGACCACTTGTAGGTGGGAAGCCACATAGTAGGCATAAATGTCTGATGCTGCTATACCACCGCACTGTTTACTGCGTGCACATGCTCAACGCCACTCTTACGGCTCCGTCATTTCAGAGAAACTTGTGTAAGGCATTCACCTGAGTAAACCAAGCCTGCAGTATAGCATATGAGAAATTCTGCAGCCTGTTGAGGGTTCTGGGTAGGGAAACCATTAAAAAAAATTCCAATTGTCCACAGAGCTGAAGAGAGGACTAAACCGACGTCTTGTCTTCAAGGCTTTCAGGGAGAGGATTGATGTTACGAGCCCATGAGGTCTCTGGGAAGGACGACATAAAGATGCAGAGGTACTTTAAGTCAGTGGTAGTGCGTGACAACTGCTCAGCCCACTTCTCGCTGCCCTTGTGTCCATATACTGGGAATAGTACAGACTTGGTGGGGTTCGTGTGAAGCCCCGTGGTTTTACCAAATACACGCAGGATCAGTAAGATGCGGGGCCCCCAAACCACGGGTCTGTCATAAAGAATAGGACGTTTTCCGCATATAGTGCAATGCTGTCAGATCGACATGTATCCCAGTCAAAGCACCGGATCTCCGCGTACCCACACCGCCAGAGGTTCCACAGCAAGGGCAAACAATGGTGGAAAGGGGCAGCCCTGCTGCGTACTGCAAAGTATTGGGAATGGGGCTGAGCGATGTCCAGCGACTTGAATCGAGGCAGTTAGCCCTGTATAGAGGAGGCACACGAGTTGGGAAGCACGGGCCAAAGTTACCGGCTTCAAAGAGTTGAAAGAGGTAGCTCAGCTAAGAGTTGAATGCCTTGTCGATGTCCGTGAGCTATATAGCTGTCCAAGTTCTGGGGCTCTAGCCATAGCATTATGCACGCGTCTAATGTTATGGCATGTGGAGGGATGGGACATAAACCCAGACTGATCCGACTGAATCAGATCTAGTATACAGGGTCTAAGGCGGTCTGTGAGGACTTTGCCCAGAAGCTTAGACTCAAAGTTGATAAGTGAGTTAGGTCTGTACGATGTGGGGTCTTCTGGTGGACGTCCTGGTTTTTCTCTGCATGCCGCCACTCCAGGGGGGAGTTGAGATTGGTTGGCTGCCTCCTGTATGGCATTGAGCAGGCGTGGGCCCAGTACGTTCATGTGCGGTCTGAGGAACTCCATTGGAAAGCCATTTGGTCAGGGAGCAGGACCTGGATGTATGGCTGCCAATGCGGCACTGAGCTCGTCCACCATAATGGGAGCATCGAGTTGGTCCCGTCCAGAGTCCGTAAGTGGAAATATATTGCAAGAATTTGCAGATAGAGGACTCTAATAGTTGCTCTTGGCTCGCATATAGCAAAGTGAAATAGCGTGCAAACTCGGCAGCCACAGTCTCCAGGGACGAGCACAAGGCCCCCGCCTTCGTCTCAATGCATTGGGACGCTGGTAGAGGACTTTTCTGCCTGGCCTAACCTATGGAGCATTTTGCTAGTTTTGTCTCCCCATTGTTCGATTAATTTCTTTGCCCTCACCCATAACATGGGACTGTGGCGCCTGCAGTATTTGATGTTTTAGAGTGGGATTTGAGTTGGTGAGGCACTGTGCCTTCAGGGCTCTCTGGTGGTCCTTTAACTCTACTAGGTGTGCCCATCGATTACGTTTAGACATTGCACGGAAACTGATAACTACATCACGGATAGTAGGCTTCATGGCGTCCCATAAAGTACACTTAGTGGGAGTCTATTTTCCATTATGTACAAAATAGTCTGAGACTGCTAGCGACAAAGTCTCCAGATACTGTCACGTAGGTGCTGGGGAGACCTCCACCACCTGAATGGAGGTTTGTAGGAGTGTAACTGGAGCATGAGTGGTCAGCTGGGAATGGTCAGACCTCTGGGAAGGTTACACACTGGAGACCCGATGAACGTATCCATGTGGGACGAACATGTAGTCCAGATGGGACAAAGATTTATGAACAGAGGACAAGTATGTATAGCCTAGCTCGGATGGGTGATATTCTTGCCAAACTTCTGACCAACCTAGTTTGGTTGCTAATTAGTTTCTGCGTACATGTGATTTATCTGATGTTTTCAACATCTTATACATATATATTAATGTTGTACAGTTTATGTATTATAAATGTCGTCTTTACATGTTTTTAAATGTACAGCCCTGAAGAAGTCCTGTGTCAGGACGAAACGCGTTGGCTGTTGCTCTTTAAGAATGAAACCATAGAGATTTTCTTACTTGACGCCTCATAGAGCTATAACTATTTGCATGGATTTGATTACTTCATAAGTGGTGCAACTCTAATCTAGCTCTTTTGTGGTTGCTAATTAAATGGAGTTTGGATCGGTCTACAGGGCACTCTTGCCCTGATGTACGAGCTCTATCCTCTACTATTATGGTGTCATTCCAGTCCCCTCTCAGAAGCATTAAGTCGTCAGTTCTCCCCACAAACTGGTTAGCCATTCGACAAAGGTGGTGCCCAAAGGTGAGGGGGGCGTAGATGATTCCTAGAGTTAGGCGTTCCCCATAAAGTGTTCCTGACAACAAGACCTAGCGACCGCTTTGATCCAGCCAGTGTATGGTGTGTACAAAGGGGATGCGGCAGTGAAGAATAGCAGTCCCACAAGATCCCCTTGAGAACCCTGCATGATTGATATATATAAATCAATCAATCAAACTTAGTCCAAGGATCAAATTTGAAGAAAGGAATGTCCGGGCCAGCTTGTGCAGAAATACGACCTTTATTAAGGCTCCACTCTACGCGTTTCGAGGATACTCCCTCTTGATCACGAGCGTGTTTGTGTAAGGGTGAGTTAAATACGGTCACATGTTCGTGAACACAGTAAACAGACTCACAGGTCTGAAACATTATCGAGCTACAATGCACGTCAGCCCTGGATACAATAAATCAAACATTACGTGTTCTACTTTATAAAGAAAATAAACATTTCTAGGCAGTATAGTTGCTATTGTTGAATGGCACAAAAATACAATTGCTTGAGTAATTTCAAACGTATCCAGTGAAACATAAGTGGATTGATGTTATATAACTGCTAAATGCCAATGATTCTTTAGCAGAAATAAAATGAAATGAAATAAAACAAAATTAACGCCCAAGTGGGCTTCCCCCTTTCGTCATTCAGTGCTTTGTTACCATCGCAAATGTCTTTCATGACACTGTCAATAAAGATTTGGTGTTTCAAAAATGAAGTGAAAAAGCCTGATTAACGCTTGCATATACTGTGACTGCTGGATGTAGTCCACGAAGCAAATCTAGTTAATCGCGACACCGTCAAAATAAACAATAGGGCTCAGAAAAATAAACAGCCTGGTTTAGCATGGTCTCAGTCAGCGCGTTCAGCCTTGGAAGAGCATGAGCATTCTCAATACTTCAACTGCTCAATGTGCACTACTGTTTGCGCCCCTGTGGGCAAAATGTCTGTCATGGGTCAGGCTCATCGATGATTGAGTCATAAAATACGCCCCAGTGGGCACACCATAACGCCATACTAGTTCTAGCAGAATGACAAAAATGGGGGAGTTCGCCACTTCTTCAATTCATTCGTTCCCAACTGCCATACATAAGGTGAAGTCAGATGACCGTGCAGTGCATTCTCATGTTCATCCTTTCAGAGATCTGACAAAATAAAACCAGAACATGGTGACTAACTGTGCAAAAAGTGAAAAAGATACATTAACTTGCATCTAAAACGACCACATACATCTCACAGACTATTAAAATTCAGAGGAGCCGAACTAGCAAAATAGGATACATCATCACAATAGAAACCAATTGTATCATTTATAAACAGTTAACCCAAGTGTACTTCCAGTTCCTCATCATGGTTATGGCCTCCTGGCTCCATAGTGTGGTATTTAATGAAGAGTTTTGATTCAAGTCTGCGTAATTCCTGCAGTCTATCCCAACCTCGCTCTCTCAGGGGGACTGACAACAGGATGCAGAAAGACAAGAGACTGGCATTGCTTTTATGGTGGGACTCAATGTCTTGCTATCGGGTAACTCTTATCTTTTTTAGTGATAGCCCTCATGTGTTGCAATACTCTGTCCTTGGCTGGAAGTTTGGTGCTGCCAATATAGTATAATTGGCAGGGGCATCTAAGGGCGTAGACCGCATGGTCGGTATGACATGATGTATGTGTCGATTTTGAAAGTATCATGTTCTTTGGAGAGTTTGACTTCCTTGATGCTTCCACTATGTCTGCAGGCTTTACACTTTCCGCAGACATAAAACCCCCTCACTGGATTAGTTTTGGTTTTCCCGGGGATGAGTGTGGTGCAAACACTATCTTTAAGAGATTTAGCTCTCCTATATGTGATTTGAGGGTGTGGGCCAATTCCTGTGGATAGGTCTTTGTCCAATTTGAGGACATTCCAGTATTTATCAAAGGCTTTTCTGACCTCTTGCTTGGCCATGGTAGTCACTAATGAATCTGGTGGTAACAATTTCTCTATCACCTGTGCTTTTATTTTTCTCTTTAAGGAGGCTTCCCCTATCAAGTGTATTGACTTTCGTGATGGCTGTTTTGATGCATTTACTGCTGTATCCCCTTTGCCTAAAACGTTCTGTCATGACCTTCACCTCTGGCGTAATCTCCTTCGTTGGAGCAGTTGGGCTTCGCTCGAAGGAATTCGCCCACAGGTATGAAGTTGACAAGATTAGTAGGATGACCACTCCGGGCGTGGAGGAGGCTGTTGCCTGCAGTTTCTTTTCTAAACAGGACAGTGGTAAGGGCGTTGTCGACCACCTTGACCTTTAAATCAAGAAAATCCACCTCTTGACTGTCAAAATGATAGGTGAAGGAGAGATTAAGTTCATTATTGTTGAGGGTTCTCACGAAATCAAGGGCTTTGTCATTGGTGCCATTCCAAATGACGAAAACATAGTCTATATACCTCAGCCATTTAATGACTTTGGTCTTGTACTCATGGGACTGTCGGACCACCTGCTCCTCCCACCAGCCTAAATACAGTCCTGCAAAGCTGGGAGCGAAGCAGGATCCAATCGCAGTCCCAAGGAGTTGATGATAAATCTCCCCATTAAAAATGAAAAAATTCTGAGTTAGACATGATAGGGCCATGTCCAAAATCATTTCGGTATGCATCAAGTACGATATGGATCTGGCTTCTAGGAAATATCTGCATGCCTGTATCCCCAGGTGGTGTGGGATACAGGTGTATAAGCTATTGACGTCTAGGGTCATAAGCTGCCTCCCGGGTGTCCATCCTTTACCTTCAATCTTCCTGAGGAAATCTCCTGAATCCTTCAGGTAAGACGGGAGACTTTGCACAAGTGGTTGCAGGAAGAAGTCGATGTACCGCGACGTGTTCTCCCAGCAACTCCCCCTGGATGAAACAATAGGTCTACCCGGAGGTTCGTGAGGCATTTGTGCACCTTTGGTAGTAGGAAGTGGCAGGGGTTCAGAGCGAAAGCTAGCTTTGGGGAGATATATATTCACTGAAAAAACCATAGGTTTCACATCAGTTATAGTTGGGAATTAGCATTTAAAAAAACCTATCAAATTCACTGAAAAAACCATAGGTTTGACACCAGTTAGTTAGCTGGAAATTTTACTCTCATAAAACCAATGAAATTCCCACGTTATAGTTAGTTGGACTCACTATAACATGCGCGTGCAATGCACTGCTGATGACGTCACATATTACATCACTCATGACATGGTCAGTGACCTCACTCATGACACCATCCAGTGAATGTCTGTATTTTTAAAAAATAATTGTGTTCTATATGTATATATAAAAGTTGATGGAAGAATAAATGTTTAAATAAGTGTTTACATGGATGTTTTAAAAAAAAATTGATTGGTTAACTCGCTTATTAAGTGTATCTCAGTGAATACATATATTAGTGAGTAATGTTTAAATATTTAAATATATGGATTAGTGTTTCACTTTGTGTATAAGTGGCTGCATGGGTTGGTGAGTAGCTACATGTGTAGGTATATGGGTTATTAGATGTTTTTCTTAGTATCAGTATGAGTGTTTGTATGGTTTGGTGGGGGTATTACTTAGCACATAGATGCATGAGTGACTGACTATGTTTGTATGTGTTTTGAAGACAGCATATGTGCTGGACTGTATGGGTGGATGAGTGTATATGTGTGTTAGTGACTGAATGACTGTCTCACTAGTGTCTTTATCAGTAACTACATATGTTTTAATCTAATATATGTGAATATTGATGTGTATATAAGTGAGTATATGTAAGAGTAAGAGATTGTAAGAGTTCCTGTTTAAATAAGTATGTGTTTCTATAAGAGAGTATGTGTAAGTTTCCTTAGAAGTAAGGTGGTAGTGTGTGTATAGCTGTATATGCAAATAAATGGATGTTCAATAGTTTATTTGCATGTGTGAGAGTATCTTTTGGATGACTGTCGGTGTGTAATAGGATGTGTAGGTGTATCACTACATATGATGAGTGAGTATATGTATGAGTGACTATATAGAACTATTGGTCAATGAGTGGATGTGTATATAGATGGTGGAATTATTGAATTGGTTGTTGTAACTGGTATGGGTATCCATTTTTTTTGAAAATTTTAGTTTCTATTTTTGAATGTGTTTCAAGGGTTACATTACAGTGAAAAGAGGTCTGTCACAAGGATGGTGTCATCAGTGATGTCATGAGTGATGTCACTGACCATGTCATGAGTGATGTAATATGTGACGTCATCAGCAGTGCATTGCACGCACAAGTTATAGTGAGTCCAACTAACTATAACGTGGGAATTTCATTGGTTTTATGCGAGTAAAATTTCCAGCTAACTATAACTGGTGTCAAACCTATGGTTTTTTCAGTGAATTTCATTGGTTTTTTAAATGCTAATTCCTAACTATAACTGATGTGAAACCTATGGTTTTTTCAGTGAATTTCATAGGTTTTTTTAATAGCAAATCTCTATAGGTATGAAATGTAATATTTTTTATAATGAATTTTATATTTTATAATTATGTAATACTATTTATTTTTTGTGCCCCGGGGCGCGTACCGATGCGCTCACTGGTGAGCGCACTGTTAAGGCGCGCCCCGGGGCGTGTACCGGTGAGCGTCCCGTTAGCGCTATTGCCGCGAACGAAAACAACATCGTGATGTATCGCGTAGCCGCGTGATGCATCATATGACGCACGGCGTAAGCGCACCCGGAAGCACCCGAGCGCATACGATCACGCAACGTAAGCGCTGCCGGGCAGGCCCCGGGGCGCGACTACGGGCACGCCACGGGGCGCGTAGCGTAAGCGCGTCTGGTCATGTGATCTGAAAATAACACTTTTCATTGGTTCAGATCAGTTTTGGTTTCCAAATGATGAAAGCCCGGATCATGTGACTTGAAAATAACACTTTTAATTGGTTCAGTACAGTTTTGTTTTCCAAATGATGAAAGCCCCCACCTTTTTTCCTCATTCTCACTTTGTTCTTTGAGTGAGGAAGACCTGCTTTTTTCTTACAGATATGGCTACAGTCATATCAGCAGCTGGAGCATCTGCCCCACCACCATCAAAAGGACCACCAGAAGATCACATTGGTGGTCAAGAGGAGGAGGAGGAAGAGAGAAAGAAGGCAGTTCCTGCCTGAAGACAATCCCCCATACAAACCAAAAGAGCACTTCATTTTGGAGTTTTACAAAATCCCAAGGGGTTCAAAAAAAGTCAACGCTGCGAAGGTGGCTTGTCTCATCTGTGGTGCTGTGCTATCCAGGGGGAACCCTGCAAAAAAATATTCCTTTGGGAATCATACTATGATTCGGCACATGATGCGTTTGCACCCTAACAACTATTCTGCAGCAGAGGTGAGGGACCTCTGCAGAAACCTACCCCAATCATCATCCAGAACCTCAACATCCAAAGAACCCACTCCATCGGGTCCAGAGGCAAGTGAGGTGATTCCAAATCTACAAACAAGTTTGGGGATACAAAATTGTTTGTATATATTGTAACAAAACAATTAGTTATGGTCAGCAAAGCATTACACTAATCAATGTTGCTATGGATAACCACAAATGCCCAAGGAAACCATAATTTTTCCAGATTTTTTTGTGCTCCAGTTGAGCAGTTTTCAATTCCCTGTTTTTTGTTTCTCCCCCCAAAAAATACAAAAAAAATATAAACTGTTCAGAAAAGCCCAAAAAATTAAAAAATGTTCAAAAAAACAATAAAAAATATAAAACAAAAAGAATAAAAAAAGTTATTTTTAGAACTACCTCTAATTTATAAAAAAAACATTTTAAAAAAACTCCTTTTTTTTTTTTCTCTCCAGGGTACGCATACCTGTACGTGCACCGGGGCGCGCACCGTTGCTCGCACCGAAAAAAAAGAATGAAGGAGTGAGCATGAGGGAAAGGGACCGAGAGAGTGATAAGAGAAAGAGAGCTAGAGGGAGCAACACAAAGGGACTGTGTATTAGATAGTAAAACAGTGAGGGAGGATTAGAAAAAAGCAGCGACTGTAAGTAAAGAAGGGTGAAAGACGGTGGATAAAAGTGAATAAGGGTAAGACATGGGGAGTGACAGAGAGAAAGGAGAGAGAGAGAGAGTAAAAGAAGGAGGACTGAAAGGGAATGAGTGAAGCAGCAAAGAAAGGTAAGTGAAGGAGTGTGGGTGAGTTGTAGGGAGTGAGCATGACGAAAGAGTATTGACAGAATGAGGGGAGAGACAGCGACGATAAGAGAGACAGAGTGAGGGAACGGAAGTGAGGAACTGTGAGGACAGACGGACTGAGAGAAAGAGTGACAGGAGTGAAGTAAATGATTAAGGGAATGAGTGAGGGAGCAAAGGAAGGGAACAGAGGGTAAGGGAAGTAAAGCAGGGGGACTGAGAAGTTGAATGTGGGAGGGGAGTTAGGGAAAGGGGAGTAAACATGGAGGATAAGAATAAGTGAGGGAAGCAGAGTAAGGAAACAGGAGTGAGGTAGGGTGAGAGAATAATAGTGAGGTTAAAGCAAAGGGTGATGACAAACTACATTTTTTTAGTCACACTTACCATAAAATTAATGTAACTTTAATTAGATTTTTTTACTACACTTTGTATCTGTGAAAGAGAGAAGAAAAAATAAGTAATAAGTAAAATATATATTTTAAAATAAAAGATACAAATGAAGAGGTTACAAATCATAAGTGTATTAAGAAATAAAGTAAGAGTGAAGGACACAGAAAGGGAAATAAAGTAATGTAGAAGGACAAAAAGAGGGAAAACTAAATAGGAGAGCAAATTACTAAGAGTAAGGCATATAGATTCACTGACAGAGGAAGAGAAGAAGAGAGAAATGAACTGAAGGTAAGAAAGATACTAAAAGAATGTGAGTTAGCAAAACTAAATCAGGAAACGGGAGTAAGTAAAAAGATAATGACTGAGAGGGAAAGGAGTCTAATTAAGGATGCATTTAGAAGAATGAGGAATGGAAGATAACAGAGTAAGTGAAGGAGAGTCATAGAGTGAAGGGATGAAGGGAGAGAGGATAATATAGAAGGATTGAGGGGAAAAAGAGAGGAAGTTAGTACACAGAGACTAAGAGAAGGACTGAGTGAAGTGGAGTACAATGAGCGAGGAAAGGAAAATGAGTAAGGGAGCAAAAGAAGGAAAGAGGAGAAGAGGACTAAAACCGTGGTACTGAGAGAAAGTGATTCAGTGATGAAAGTAAAGAGAAGAACATTGAAAGATAGGAAATGAGGGGTAGTAATGGAACTGGACTAACATAAATGGGGTGAAGAACGATGAGAGAGGATCAGTGAAGTTGTAAGAGAAATGATAGAAGGTAGATAAACACAAGTGAACATAACACAAGGAGAGTGAGGGACTGAGGTCATAGAGGTAGTGAATGGACAATAGAGAGAAGAGGTAAAAAAAGGAGCAAACAAAGATAAGCGAGGGAGAGTGGGTGAGTTATAGTGATAAAGTGCAACAATACTGGTGAGTGAGTAAAGAGGAATTACTAAAAGAGCAAAGGAGGAAAAGACGGAAAAGGGAAGTAAAACAGAGACTGAAAGCTGAAAAGTGGTGCAAGGGAGAGAGGGGATGCAGACAGTTGAAATGAAAATGAGGAGTTGTGAAAGAAGTGCAGTAAACGAATGTGTGAAACAGTGAGAGAAAGGCAGTGTGAGTGAGTAAAGAGAGAGGAAAAAGGAAAGAGTGTGAGACAATGGGAATACAATATAAATTACACAATACAAACTAGAATAATTTATACAACATGTTAGTTTATTTTTGCTGTTCTCAGACCATATTGAATTTCACTAAAAACAGTGAGTTCAAACTATTCATCATATGACAGCGGAAAAAAAAACACAATCAAAAAGATTGTGTTAAAAAAAAAAAACATAGAAACTTACAAATCACATATGTACACTAATCTTTGATTCACTTACTTTTCCTTTAGGCCAAATAGTACATCATGAAGGTCCTTTACGTTGGAAGGTACTCTGCTGTTCTCTAAAAATTCCATTTCGACTCTAGAAAAAAAAGCTCCAAGAACATCTGAAATATGTTTCAATGTTTTCATATACTCCTTCTGTTCAGTCATGACTCTTTGCTCATTCCTTCACCTTTCCTTAAGGCCAAATAGTGTCAGATGTATCAGTATATTTTCAAATTACTTAAAACAAACTCTAAAATTACAGTTTTCCCGACGTTCTGAAAGAAAGGCTCAAACAACATATTCACAATATTTAAATATTCATAATTCCATATCTGGCTCTCTCATGTTGAACATTTCCTATAATACTGATATCACTTAGTATGCGATCCACTTACCATACCTATATGAGAACTATAATTTTTATATTATCTTCATCACTTTTACTCACAATATAATTTTAAACAGCAGACTAACTTTTATTAACTGCTCCCGTCTTCATAAGCCAATTACCTTTACTTAAATTTTGGTTGTAAAAACACTAGGTATGAATTTTTTAAGTCGAAAGGCAAACGTTGTTTGAAAATCAAATGAGTATCATTACAGTTAGTCCAACCTTTTCGACATTTTAAATAGCATGTGTTATGCCCTGATGTTGTTGAAGGACTGTCATGATAAATAATAGCTACAGTTGCAAAAGTTCTTCCTGAAATTGATAACTGAGAAGCCACGAAATTTTTAATAGAAGTTGTCAATTTAGTTCCATCAGGTCTACATCGTTGGAACATTAAAATGACATACTGACCATAATTTTGTATAAATAATGTGGACAGCATTGCAGACTTACATTGGGTACACACCATATTGTGATCCGCTGCTTTAACTAGATTATTAAAAGGCACTGATTTGCAGTCTGGTAAAGTCAAATATATAAATCTTTCGGTGTCTATTGTAGTACTACTTGATAAACTACAGTTGTCACAGTCATGCTGCCATTGATAAGAAAGACTAAAAAGATTTTTTATATCTACACCTTCATCTTCCAATACATCAAACATATACATTAAAAATTCCTGACAATCCTGCTGAATATTCTGTGAAAATTGATTTTGACCAGAACATATGTCTAGAAGATTTCGAATTTCTGAAACACTTTCTATTTTTCCTCTATCAATGCTACATTTCTCAAACACAGAATTCAATAAACCGCAGAATGTTTGATCCCAATTTTCAACAATCTGTTCTTGTAAATTTTGAAGAAAAAAAAACAACATTAAGCACTACATTAGCATAGCAGTTGACACCAGAACTGTTTTCAAACTGAAATCCAACAACATCTTCAACAGAATCCTTTTTCTTTCTGCTTACAGTTACATTTTCATCTACTTTTTGTCTTTTTGCTACTACCTCACTGCAATTATTCTCATTTCTTCTTTTTCGGCCTACCACACGTTTTTCAAACAGAGGATATTGAGGCAAATGTGGAGCATACTCTCTTCTTAACCTATTGTATTCTTTAACACGATCTAGATCAGCACAAATCTTTGTTTCATCACACTCAATCAAATACAATCCTGATAAAAGTTCTGACTCGTGATAATGCCACATATGCCATACCCTCTTTAAACACAGAACTTCCAATGTTCGTCAAAGCACTATCTACACTTAAACCTTGAGATTTATGAATTGTCACCGCATATGCCAAACAAACAGGAAACTGTTTTCGGCGAACATATAAGTCTTTCACAAGCAAAAATCTAGCTGAACAACGACAAATTTGTTCTATTTCGTCAATGCCATCAAATTTAATTTTTAAAATTTCAATTCCATCTCTATTTTTGTAATTCACAAAATCAACAACATGACCCATTGCTCCATTTACCAGATCTCTTTCAACATTTAAAGTCCTTCTCAAAATGATACGACAATTTTAACACACATTCAGTCTTTTCAAAACCAGCAGTTTTAGATATACTCTTTTCTAATGAATCCAATTTTGATTTCAAATTTTCAGACAAAATAATTGTTGCTCCCATATGCTCTATTTTATCTATAGCTTCCAGTTTCACAATCTCTTCATTTTCTAACTTTAAAATGTTGTGGTTGAAGATGGAACATTCTTGCAGAGTTGGCATCAAACATATCCCAGATTTGTTCTCAATAATTTTCTTAATAATATTCTCTGGAAGAATGTTTTCATTTGGATACAAATTTGAAATGAATTGTGCATGTAATGCTTCTTTCCCATGCTCACTTACTTTTCCGATTCTTGCATCTTGTAGAATATTTTTATAATCTTCATCCTTTGCCTGTCGCATATTTGGAAGCAGTTCTGCATATTTGAAATTTAACCATATATTAACGTTTCCAATGCTTCCTTGGCACTTCCTGGTATCTTCATGCGTGAGCATTTTAAACACTGGTTGTCCTTTCACTGGAGTCAACTGCAGTAGATCTCCAAAAACAATAATGTGTTTTCCTCCGAATAAGACATCATAGTCTGTTCTAAGAATTTCTTGCATTCTCAAATGCACAAAAGCAAGCATTAGATTTGAGACCATGCTTACCTCATCAATGATAAGAAGTTTCATTTTCTTCAGGACTCTGGAAACTTCAGAACAAGCATCTCCAGATAGCTTGTGGTATTGTAATTTGTTATCATGCTCAACTGGTAGCATCAGTAAACGATGTAAAGTAATCCCTTTAATGTTATGTGCTGCCAGCCCAGTTGGAGCGGTAACAACACAAGACAGCGGTGATTCAGTCCTTTTCTGCAGATAAGTTGCAATTGCTTTAATCAGAAAACTTTTTCCAGTTCCCGCTTCTCCACTCACGTACAGTCGCACAGGCTTAAATAATGTACAAGAGCACTCTTTTTTTCTCATGACTGAATCCATGTTCAACCTGTTCTGTGACTTCGTCATATATCTGTTTCTGCTCAAGGTTTAGTTGTTTCACCAAATCTTTTAAGTTAACTACATCATCTTGAGCTTGTTCCATGGCTCTTTCCATCTCATCCATGGCAGTGGCAGCTTCATTTTGGATAATTGGTCATCCTAGTGGATCCTGACTCAATGAAGCAGAACTCTGACTGTCTTGAGAACTGTCTCTAGCAATCTCTACAGCAATTGTGGCTTCTTGTTCTATTTCTTCGTTCAACATTTGCAGATAATTTGGAAAATCAGGACATTCTATGGTATCCTTGGTTGCATTAAAAGAATCTTCGTAACAGAGAAAATCTCCAAGTAGTTCCTCTTCTGTACGCCATGACTTAAAGAGTTGCAAAAGAGCTAAATAGTAAAATTCCCTTTTCTCTGGATTTTCGCAACTCAATTTTCGATGATTAATCAAATGGCCTTTTATCTGCTTCACTAGACATCCTTCACACCCAATGATAGCATATATTCCATTATTGATATCTTCTCTGAGGGCCCTCTTATAAATATAGTTTTGCAGAACTTCATACAAACTGTTCTCAAGGTGACTATTTGGATAGTATGTATCCAACATGTTTGTCTTCAAAATATCTGTACTGTTTGGTTCTTTCTCTGCCAAATACTCAATTTCTTGTACAGATTTCAAAACTCGGTTTCGTGTTGCAGCAAGACCTAGAATCACCCAAATAATTGTTCTAGACTTGGCGTAGAGACTTGCTGATGATAACCGATCAGAACATTCATATGCTCCAATTTCTCGATGCGACAACATCTTCAAACTGAAACTGTATCATTTTTTACTTATACTCTTTTCATGTGAAATGTCCTCCCACATTTCCTTCAGTTCTGTCTTTTTTTTTTGTGATGTAAGAAGTCACATATCGAGCCACAGCAATAGAGTTGTCAGCAACGAACTGAATATCCATGCTCGCATTCCACATGGACAAAATCACTGGGTTGTAGTCGTTGATGTACTTGGACTCTTCGTTTCTTTTTAAATTGTATGTATTTTTGGGTGATTTCCTCGTAACAGTATGTCGCAGAGAAGACATCAAATTATTTACTCTTCCTTTAGAAATCACTGGTTGTGGAAATGCGAAACGACATTTTGTGTAGAACTTGTCCTTGTTTCTGATTTTTCGACGACAGTACTTTCCACAACGATGTGATTGAAAGCGTAAAACTTTTTGCCTTAAACTGTTTTCTTCGGTAGTTTTCGGAACAGCACATGTTGAATACTCTTCAATGAAACTCATCACTGTGTTATCCGAATCTGTTCCAAATTTGGGTGCATCTTTAATCCATAACAACATATGTATGTGAGGAGCACCTCTCGCTTGATACTCCTTTCTCCAAAAGAAATCCAAAACCTCTCCAAGGGGAGGATTTTTTTTGTTGGTAATGAAAGACCTCATAGCTTCAAATCTATGATTGAAATATCTGCATACATTCACTGGATCCAAAGAACACAGTTCTCCAGGTGTTTTGAATTCTATATTTTGAATGTTTGCATTTGCCTCTCGTAGAAATTGAAGTAAGTCGTCCCATGCATACTCAGCACAGCTAAGAGTGAGCAACCATGTAGGAGTTCCTAAGTTTCTTAGCATACATTTCAATTCTCCATGACGACGGTACCAATACTCGTTTGTACCACGCTGACATGCCATGAGATTGATTAGATGAGATTCCAAAATATTGTCTTGCAGATTGACTTTCTCCATAAAGTCCCTCGCCGAAACATTTTGCAGAAGTGCTCCACTTTTCAGTATATGGTTTACTGCATAAGAAAGACCAGACAAGTCACTTTCATACAGTAGATGAAACAAATATGGGATGCATTGACGAAACCTTGCATCTTCAGCATATAATCTTAAAGTCCAGTATTCAGATGCTGGAATTTGAAGTGGTCGATCGTCATATCATCCACCTCGACCTGTTGGAAATAGCTGTGGAAAACGAGCTTCCAAACTTTCTTCCCGTACACTAATGGGACTTCCTTTTGCTGCTTTCATTGGAAACAAGTCAATTGCATTCCCCATTACTTCTTTGGAATGCAAAGGATGAACAGTATAATGTTCATATATTTCTGTAGTAGGGGATCTCTGTGTGTAGTCATAATCTAGTGAATAGTCCCGCCCATGTGCGTGGACCCCGGAGCAATCAAAAATAATCTCTTACAGTGTCGAAAAATGCAGAACTGCACAGACACTTAAGAGAGAATTTAAAGACAGATAATGCAGCCTAAAAAGGCTACACTGTCCAGTACTTCAACTAGAAATTCCACCACAAAAATCCACAAAACAGCAAAGCCTGTACAGATTTCCCTTGCTTTAACAGCAAAATCCCTCAGGAATGATAAAGAGAAGAACCTGCACAGACAAGCCCCATAGGCTGCCATTATGTGGCTCAGAACAGGATACTGTGCCTTTAAGAGAACTTTCCAGAACTTCACAGTATCCCAGAATGCCCTGCAGGTCCCAATTACTTTCAGTTCTTTTTTCCGGCTCCTGCAAGCAGGACCCTGGAGCATTGAGCTCTCCCTTTTCAAGGGTTTATTGGTGTTTTTTCACTGTAAATTCGATTTAGTGCTTTCTAAGTACTTTTAGGCTTTTCTTCTTGGTGTTTTGCACTCTTTTGATGTCAAATATGCCTGCATTATTTGACAAATGCCCGGAGTGCTCCAGGAAGAAGGCAAAGTCAGATTCCCATGAGGTGTGTATCCTCTGCCTTCCCTCTTCCCATGTCCCAGAGGAGTGTGAGATTTGTCAGGGCTTCTCTGGCAGGACCTTGAAGGAAAGAAAGAAGATCAGGCTTCAGGGACTCGAGGAAAGAAGGCTGAAGGCGCAAGATGGGTCTGGAGGGGCTTCATCTGCCCAAGCTGAGGCCTCTGGGGGGCTCCCCAGGGGCAGGAAGTCCAGCAAGCGTCCACATTCTCCATCTGGGTCAGTAGCACTGACCACGACGTCGAGAGGGAGGTCCACGGCCAGCTCCCGGTCTCCCCAGGGCTCTGGGTCGAGAAAACGTCACCTGTCGACGTCGAGGGACTTACACCGGCCGCCGTCGAACCCAGTGACAATTTCTTCGTCGTCGTCTTCGGCGTTGACGGGCCCGGCGTCGGCGCTCGCCTTCGAGGCGACACCGCCGATCGCCGTCGACGGACAGGACATCGTCGTCGAGGGGATCCTCGTCGTCGCGACCGCCGTCGAAACGGAAGAGGTCGCCGTCAATGCGGAAGAGATCTCCGGCGAGGAAGACGTCGCCGTCGAGGTCGCCGTCGAGGCGGACAAGGTCGACGTCAAGGCGTTCAAAGAGGTCGCCGTCGAGGCGGTCGAGGTCGCTGTCGAGGCGCAAGAGATCGCCGTCGAGACATAAAGGATCGTCGTCGAGATGGTCGGGCTCGACGTCGAGGCATGGAGGCCGTTCGACGCCGAAGCATGGAAGAAGGGCGACGCCGAAGGGGCGCTCGACGTCGAGGGACCTACGTTCGACGCCTGGTCACCGTTCTTCGGCGTCGAGGGGTCATGCTGACAGGCCTAGGACTGTGGGGGGCTCCCCTCAGTCCGGAAAAGAGGTGTATACCCCGAAGAAGACTGTGCCACCTCCTCCTCCGTTGCCAGGAGGTCTACCTCCGAGGGCTCCAACCCCTCCTCCGTTGCCTCCTCTGCCTCCACTTCCAACGGGACCTAGGACCCCTGTGCCAAGGTCTGTCTCGTTTCCCAGGCTTCCAACCCCTCCCAAGAAGACTCCGAAGTCTAAGGAACCGCCCAAGCCCAAGACGTCCACCCCGGGGAAACCGGCAGAACGCCCCAGACCTAGGAGGTCAAGGTCGCGCTCCAGGCGTTGAGACAGATTGAGGAGCAGACACAGGTCCTCCACCAGATCTAGACATCGCCACAGGAGGCATAGGTCCAGATCCTGTACAGCATAATCTAGGACCCATTCCTATTCGCCTACCCTATCGGATTCTCCGGAGACTAGGGTGTCCCCGGTCGACGACATTGGCACGTTCCAGGAGGTGCTCCTGAGGGGGGCTGCGAAGTTGGGTATCACGGTGACGGCTCCTACACCTACGACGTCCATGATATTCGAGACGCTTCACAAGAAGCACCTGTCTCGCCCTCTTCTGCCGTTGGTCCCAGGACTGGTCGAGCTGGCGGAAGCGCTGTTCCTTACGCCGGCGGTGGTGAAGGCTGCTCCCTCAAGACTCCTGGAAAAAGTACCGAGCTCCTGATTCGGACCCGGCCTTCCTACGTGTGGACCCGGTGCCCGACTCGGTGATAGTGACGGCGGCCAGGAAGCTGCATTCTACCTCCCCGTCCTCCACAGTGCCACCGGATAAAGAGAGCCGCTGGATTGATTCGGCTGGTAGGAAAGCCTGTGGGACTTCTTCCACCACCATGAAAGCCTCCAGTGATTCGGCTTTGCTAGGGCGGTACAACCGTGCGCTATGGGACTCCCTGGAACAGTTTGCGGACCTTGTACCACGCGACAGGAGGGAGGACTTCCTGGAAATTGTCTCGGAAGGGATGCTGGTTTCCAACCAGGCCATCAGTGCCACTGTGGACATAGCGCTGTTGGCCGCACATGGCTACTGTCACGGGGTCAACCAGCGCCGCCATGCTTGGCTCAGCCTTATGTCACTCAAGCCTGAGGCGCAACAGCGGGTGGCCAATCTGCCGTTTTCCGGTGACACACTCTTCGGAAAACATGCCGACGACGAAATGGCCCGGATGAAGGCCGAGGCTGAAACCCTGACGGCTGTGGGTCTGGAGAAACCCAAGGACAAAAAGCCTTACCGCCAGTTCCAACGGCGGTTCGGCTCGCAGGGGAAAGGAAGAGGACAGTCTTCTGGACAACAGCAGCAGCAACAACAGCAGCAGTTCCGAAGACCCTTCCAAAAACGTCAGAGGGGTAGAGGTGGACAGCAGTCCTCTACCGCGACCAAAGGCCCTGCCGGGTCTCGCCCCTGAGCGGTTACTTCCCCTTCATCCGTTACCCGCTCCGGTGGGGGAAGCGTTCAATTTTTTCTGGCAGAGTGGAGAAAAATTACTCAGGACAAGTGGGTGCTGAATATTGTTTGCAATGGATACAGTCTTCGGTTCATCAGCCCTCCTCCATCGATTCCTCCGGTCAGCTCGCAGTATCAGCTGCGCGAGCTCCAGGCGGAGGCCGATATCCTGTTAAGGAAAAGGGCGATAGAAGATGTACCTCTGTCTCAAAGGGGAAGAGGTCTGTACTCCCGGTTCTTTCTGGTCCGCAAGAAGGACAAGAACGAGTTCAGGCCCATTCTGGACTTGCGACAGGCAAACAAGTGGATTCGCAGAGAAAAGTTTTGCATGCTGTCGTTGCATCAGATTTATCCTCAGTTGCAACGGGGAGACTGGCTATGTGCCATAGACCTACAGGATGCATACTTCCACGTGCCCATTGCACACAAACACAGGAAGTTCCTGCGATTTCTAGTCGGCACCAATCACTATCAGTACACGGTACTTCAGTTCGGGCTGAAGTCTGCGCCCAGGACGTTCTCGAAGTGCATGGCAGTGGTAGCGGCACACCTCAGGAAGAACAAGGTGTTTGTCTACCCGTACCTGGACGATTGGTTGATCAAGGCCTCCTCCTTCTCGGAAGCTCAAGCACACTTCCAGAAGACGTGCGTTCTGCTGAACAAGCTGGGGCTGCACATCAACATGTCCAAGTCTGTTCCGACTCCGGTCCAGTGCATTCAGTACTTGGGAGACTCCATCGATACGCTGTCTGCAAGCGTGTCTCCTTCGGAGGAGCGACGATTATCACTCCTTCGGAAGGCTCAAGCTCTCATGTCCACTCCATCTACGACAGTAAGGACGGTGTCTTCTCTACTGGGGTCGATGGCCTCTTGTATCTTCCTGACGCCACATGCGCGGCTGCACATGAGACTGCTGCAGGAGTGCTTAGAAGATCAGTGGGACCAGAGGAGAGGTTCATGGGACGACAAAATACGACTGTCTCTGCATGCTCTTCAGTCTCTGAAGTGGTGGTGTTCAGCGGAGAATCTCCTCAGAGGGGTTCCCTTCCACAAGGACATTCCCACACAGACTATCGTGACGGATGCTTCTCTCCAGGGATGGGGAGCGCACTCCGGAGACTTACAGATTCAAGGGACGTGGTCCCCGACGGAGTCCACGTACCACATCAATTTCCTGGAACTCAGAGCTGTTCACTTAGCGCTGAAGGCTTTTCACCCGTCCTTCCGGACCAACTCTCTGCTTGTACAGACGGACAATACGACTACGATGTATTACCTCAACAAGCAGGGGGGCTCTAGATCCCACACTCTGTCGCAGGAGGCGCAGGCGATCTGGCACTGGCTTCTGGCCTGTGTGTATCACTTACAACGCAACTTTTACGTCGTAATGCTGTTACAACGCAGCTATTACAACGCAGGATCCATTACAACGCATGGCATTACAACGCATGGCATTACATCGCAGATGCTATTACAACGCATACCATTACATCGTAAGTATTGGTAAGTATATAATTTATTTTAATTTTATTTAATAATATATAAATGATTTAATTAATATTAATTATAAATAAAAATAAATAAAAATATTTATTTATGTTTTTAAATATTATAAATTAAATTTATTATTTTAAGTAATTTTTTAAATAAATATGAGTATAGGAGTATATGTATAGGTGTTTGGGGGTACAGGATGTTTTTAGGTTTAAGGGTAGGGTTTGGTTTTTGGGGTACAGGGGTGTTTTTAGGTTTCAGGGTAGGGTTTGGGTTTTGGGGTACAGGGGTGTTTTTAGGTTTCAGGGTAGGGTTTGGGTTTTGGGGTACAGGGGTGTTTTTAGGTTTCAGGGTAGGGTTTGGTTTTTGGGGTACAGGGGTGTTTTTAGGTTTCAGGGCAGGGTTTGGTTTTTGGGGTACAGGGGTGTTTTTAGGTTTCAGGGCAGGGTTTGGGTTTTGGGGTACAGGGGTGTTTTTAGGTTTTAGGGCAGGGTTTGGCTTTAGGGATAATTAAATTATATTTACCATTTTAAAATTAATAGAAATATATTTCATAAATTAAATTAATTATTTTACATTAATTACATTTTTTAATTAAATTAATTTAATTAAATAATTTAATATTATTAATTTAATTTAATTTCATTATAAAAAATATGTACATTAAAATAATTACTTTTTTTAATTAAATTAAATTAATTACAATTTTTATTATATTTACATTTATTAAATAGATATTATTTTATTAAATTAAATTAATGACAATTTTTAAATGTCTTTTAATTAAATTATTTTAAAAAATTTAATTACAATAAACTAAATAACATTTTTAAAAAAAAGTCAACTTACCTATACTTACGATGTAATGCCATGTGTTGTAATAGCATTTGCAATGTAATGCCATGCATTGTAATGACATGCGTTGTAATGGATCCCGCGTTGTAAAATCTGCGTTGTAACGGAATGCGTTGTAATACAACGCGTTGTAATGACACCAATCCCTTCTGGCCCGAGGACTGTCGATAACGGCCACTCATCTGCCAGGTGTGCAGAATGTTCAGGCAGACGAGCTGAGCAGACTGATTCAGGAAAACCACGAATGGGTCATAAACGACGAAGTACTAGGAGAAGTCTTCGCAAGGTGGGGAACTCCAGACGTAGATCTGTTCGCCACCGCCGAAAACAGCAAATGCCGAGACTTCGCCTCCAGGTACTACCAGCCAGGGACGCTGGGGAACGCGTTATGGTTCAGCTGGTCGAACAGCTTTCTGTACGCTTTTCCACCCATTCCCCTGATCCCGACGGTTCTCATCAAGCTGTCCCAATCGAGGGCGAGGATGATTCTGATTGCCCCGGAATGGCCCAGACAGTGGTGGTTCACGGACCTGCTTCACCGGTCTCTCCTTCCTCACATGAAGCTGCCGTGCAGGCCGGACCTTCTCACGAAGTTCGGGGGGCGAATGGTGCACCCCAACCTCTCGTCTTTGAGTTTGGCGGCATGGCTCCTGAAATAGTGCAATATGGCCATTTGAATCTCCCAGAGGATTGTATGGACATACTGAAGGAGGCTAAGCGACCTTCCACTAGGACTTCTTATGCTTACAAGTGGAAGAGGTTTTGCATCTGGTGCAAGTCTAAGAACTATGACCCTACGACACGCAAGGAGGATGTCATCCTTCCATATCTGCTACATCTGGCGCAGTCTGGCCTTAATGTCCATTCCATTAACGTTCATCTGGCTGCTTTGACTGCCGACAGGAAATGCCCTTCACAGACTTCCTTCTTCCAGATCCCTGTGATCAAAGATTTTCTGGAAGGCTTGAAGAAAGTATTCCCTCCTGTCAGGCTTCCTTCGCCTTCATGGGACTTGAATGTGGTGCTGTCCAGGTTGATGAAGGAGCCTTTTGAACCTATTCATAAGGCTTCGTTGCAGCACCTGTCCTGGAAGGCGGCGTTCCTCGTGGCCATTACATCGGCCCGCAGGGTGAGTGAAATTCAGGCGTTGTGTTGCCAGGAACCTTATACTGTATTTCATGCTGCTAAGGTTGTTATGCGTACTCACCCTAAATTTCTTCCCAAGGTTATTTCTGATTTTCATATCAACCAGACTATAACTTTACCTACGTTCTTTCAGAATCCTTCATCTCCAGCGGAAAGGTCCTTGCATTCCCTGGATGTTAGGAGGGTGCTGAAATTTTATCTGGATAAAACCAAAGATATTCGTAGGTCAGACCAATTGTTCATCAATTATGGATCAGTCAGGACGGGTCTTGCTACCTCTAAACAGTCCATCTCGAGGTGGATTGTGTCCTGCATACAATTGTGTTACCAACAAGCTAATAAGACCTTGGGGGGAAAACCTAAGGCTCATTCCACCAGGGGCAAAGCCGCCACGACGGCTTTGCTTCGTAACGTGCCAATTGCGGAAATCTGCAAGGCGGCCACTTGGAAGTCGGTCCATACCTTTGCTAAGCATTACTGCCTGGACTCTGATGCCAGGGCAGACGCTCAGGTTGGGCAGGCTTCGCTGCGAAATCTGTTCGCACAATAGTGGTGTTATTTCTCGTTTCTCCACCGCCGCTTTGGTGTGGGGATGGGCTTGCCATTCTATTCACTAGATTATGACTATACACAGAGATCCCCTACTACAGAAGGAGTAGTTTCTGTCCTGTAACTCCAGTTCTGTAGTAGGGGTATCTCTGTTATAGTCATAAGCGCCCGCCTCCCCGGTGGAGAGAGAGATTCATGTACGGAATGCTACAGGTCTGGCGTGTTACGCCTTCAAAAAGAACTGAAAGTAATTGGGACCTGCAGGGCATTCTGGGATACTGTGAAGTTCTGGAAAGTTCTCTTAAAGGCACAGTATCCTGTTCTGAGCCACATAATGGCAGCCTATGGGGCTTGTCTGTCCAGGTTCTTCTCTCTATCATTCCTGAGGGATGTTGCTGTTAAAGCAAGGGAAATCTGTACAGGCTTTGCTGTTTTGTGGATTTTTGTGGTGGAATTTCTAGTTGAAGTACTGGACAGTGTAGCCTTTTTAGGCTGCATTATCTGTCTTTAAATTCTCTCTTAAGTGTCTGTGCAGTTCTGCATTTTTCGACACTGTAAGAGATTATTTTTGATTGCTCCGGGGTCCACGCACATGGGCGGGACTATTCACTAGATTATGACTATAACAGAGATACCCCTACTACAGAACTGGAGTTACAGGACAGAAACTACTCCTTCTTCACTTCTAGACACATCAACTTTTTCAATTTGGCCGGCTGAACAATCACTGTCTTCTTCTGCAGCTGTTTCGTCTGCTCCAACACATACATCTTTGTAGTACTCATTGTTTTTGACCAAAAACAACGTTGCCTTTTTGACTTTCCGAACATCCACTAAATCTTGCCAGATTTTCTTACTCTTTGTCGGTACCCCATTAACTAGAATAACCAGAGGTTCCTCTTCCACTTTCTCCACACCAATTGTATCAATATTTTTCTTGAAATCTAGAGGCAAATAAACAACTCTTCCCTTTAATTCTCTCTGTAAATCCGAAGGTGGCAATTTCCCTATCTTAGGCTCCATGCGAACAATAGCCTGAAAAGGATGGACACATTGAGTCAGAATAGATTCATATGTATTTAAATCCATCAATTCAGGAGGAATGTCTACCAACTCAAGATTATTGTGAACAGCTCTAGCAGGCATTCGGTTTTCATTTAATTTATTATAACACTATTTACAAATACGCTGATCAGAACTCAAATCAAAATGAATTCTCCACCAACAAAAAAGTTGCAAAATTCTTCCATTCAGTATTATTTTCCATTTCACTTTCTGCATATAAATCAACTAACCTAGTCTGAATCTTATGAGTTTGTCGACAACACACACAAGTAAAATTAGGCCTTTCACTTGATTTCACCTTAAACTTGGTGATTTCCTGGTCAAACTTTTCTGTACTTGAAATGTGTACATTGTCTTCCACATTACCTTCTATTACTGTGTCAATTTCTACACTGTCCTCTTTTTCACCAAAGTAACAAATCTCAATATCTTCACAAATCTTCTTCACATCTAATTCAGTTCCCTGCAAAAGAGCACTGTTTAACTGTTTCAGCTTAAGTGCTGGAATTTTTGCATAATCAACATTCTCACTAATTTCCTCATTTTGTTATGATGCACTGCTAACATCCTAAAATGATGAAAAACACTCCAACATACTTTTCTAGAAAGACAAGCCAGTGAATGCCCTTGCAAACCTGTGTTTTCTCTCACTCTGCAAGGATCTAAGTCTTGCAACATCTTCATTTTCTGTTTTAGACTTTTCTTACTATATGTACGTAAGAAATTACGAAGCAAATCGATTGATTCCTGTCGCACACTACAAATACTAATACACTTCCAAGTGTACACTGGACCCTTAGTACGTCTCCCTAAAACTTCATCAGTTAACACCTCTTCTGCATTTCTAGACACAAGTTTCTCTTTTTCAATCGGGCAACCGTCTATCATCTCATATGCTCGACCACTGGTGTCAACTGCATGCACCAAATCATTCTCCTGGAAGTAACTCTCCTCATTAAAAAATGGCTCACAACTTGAACTATGCATCCATTCTCCAGAAAAAGCTTTACAAAAATGAGTCCGATTAATTACTCTTTTGCATCTACTCTTTGATTTGAAAACATCAATTGTCTTGTTAAGTGTCCTAATTCTATTGATTACTAAAATAAATAATGTTTTCTTAAGTTCAAAAGCCTGATCAACAATCTTCTCTACCCTTTTCTTTTTCTTATAAAAAGCAGCTCTGTTTACCTTTTTTAATATTTTTTAACAAATTTAAAACCACCCTATTGCGAAACATTCGTTTACGAATGTCCCTAAATTGGTTTTGCCTTCTATTCCTATACATATTATTCTCTCCTGCTCCAGTAGTAACATTTTTGGGGGGCCTCTCCTTCCTTTTCAAATTTGCTCTCTCCTTCTGTATATTCCGATCCTCATCAACATTTTTTTTGATCTACATATGTTCCGAAAGAAAGACTTAGTTGTCTTACCAGGAGCTTTTTTGTTGTAGACGAGTGCTTTAATTCCGTTGCTGTTTTTGATTTTTTCCGCTTGCCATCTTTCCTTCTCCTCTGCCTTGACGGCATATTTCCTTACTATTGAAATCTTGTTTTCAATCTGTGGTAAACAAAAAAAATAAAACACATTATACACCACTATTACCAAACAACAAAACAATGACAATAAGCAAATGTTATAAACACTAGTTTACAACATATCTGTTTATACCACAGCAACTATGTAACTAGGAGTAAGACAGAGAAAAAGAGCTAGAGGGAGTAACACAAAGAGACAGAGTCAGACAAAGAAACAAGTAGAGGGAGTAAAACATAGAGAAGGAGTAAGACAAAGAGAGTGTATAATATGTTGTAAGACAGAGAAAGGATGTAATAGGGAGAGGGAGTAAGTCAAAGAAATGGAAAAAGGGAGTAAGTCAGAAAAAGGATGTAACAGGGTGGAAGATAGGGAAAGGGTGTAAGAGGATGTAAGACAGAGAGAGGGTATTAGAACGGGAGAGGATGTAAAAGAGACTAAAACACAGAGGCTGTAAAAGGGAGAGAGAGATAGTAACTTTGAGAGAGGGTGTAAGAGGAAGTAAATCAGAGAGAGGATGTAACAAGGAGTAAATCAGACAGAGGTTGTAACACGAAGAGAGGAAGAGAATAAAAAAGTCATAAAGAGGGAGAGAGGGTGTAAAACAGACAAAAGGTGTAATAGGGAGTAAGTCCGGGAGAGAATGTTACAAAGAGAAAGGTTGTAAGACGGAGTAAATCAGGAAGAGGATGTAAGAGAAAGTATGACTTACAAATTGCTGTAAAAAAGAGAGAGGGAATAAATTAGAGACAGGGTGTAAGAGAACGTAAGTCAAAGAGTGTAACACAGAGTCAGGATGTAAAAAGGAATAAGTCAGAGAGAGGGTGTTAGAAGGGGACAGGTGGAAAAATAGAGTAAGTCAGGAAGAGAATATAATAGAGACTAATACATTGTTGATAATGCTTGGTAAAGAAATGTTGGTGCATAAAGGAATTGTATTTTGTAAATGAGTGAGGTTTCAGTAGTGTAATGCTTATACATATGACCTGTGCTCTAATTTGTAAATGTTATTTAAAAAAAAGATTTTGGGCACATGAATTGGTTTTATATTATTGACAAGGATTAGATAGTATCTGCATGATTAAAAAAAATATATTAGCACATTTCACAATCATGTCATCTGGGTTTCCTCAGATTAGTAAGCAGATTGTGCAGATGAGGTGAGGCCTGTCCAAGGGTGCAGAGGAGATAAATCCTGTGTCCAAAAGTGCTGTGGACAGGACTTACCTCCTCTGCACCCCTGGACAAGCCTCACCTCATCTGCACAATATGCTTACAAATCGAATGCTTGTACATAGGACGAGTGCTCTGTTTCTTGAATGTTATTGGAAAAACGATTTTGGGGCAAATGAATAGCTTTTACATTTTTGAGAAGGAATAAATAGTGTCCGCAAGATTAAATAGATATATTTGAACCTTTCACAATCATGTCACCTGTGTTTTCTCAGATTAGTAAGTACATTGTGCACATGAGGTGAGGCCTGTCCAGGGGTGCAGAGGAGGTAAGGCCTGTGTCGAAGAGTGCATTGGACAGGACTCACCTCCTCTGACCCTTGAACAATCCTCACCTCCTCCGTGCACCCTGGACAGGCCTCAATGTATTAGGTATAATTGATGGTAACAGGATGCAGATAAGGTGAGGCCTAAGCAGGAGTGCAGATGAGGTGAGGCCTGTCCAGGGGAGCAGAGGTGTTGAGGCCTGTGTCTAAGAGGGCAGTGGAATGGACTTCATGAAGCCTCTCCCCCACTGCACTCTTAGACACAGGCCTCACCTCCTTTGCACCCCTGGACAGGCGTCTCTCCCACTACACTCCTGAACACAGGCCTCACCTCCTCTGCACCCCTGGACAATCCTCACCTCATCTGCAACCCTGAACAAACCTCACCTCATCTGCACCCCTAGACAGGCCTCAGCTCATCTACACCCCTGGACACGCCTCACCTCATCGGCACCCTGTTACCATCCATTATACCCAATACATTGAGGCCTGTCCAAGGGGAACAGAGGAGATGAGTCTTGTCCAAGAGTCAGAGGACGTGACTCCTCTACACTGCACTCATGGACACAGGCCTCATCTCCTTTGCACCCCTGCACATGCCTCACCTCATCTGCACAATCTACTTCCTAATCTGAGAAAACACAGGTGACATGATTGTGAAAGGTTCAAATATATTTATTTAATCATGCAGACACAAATTATTCCTTCTCAAAAATTTAAAACCCATTCATTTGCCCCAAAATCGTTTTTTCAATAAGATTTAAGAAATAGAGTGCAGGTCCTATGTACAAGCATTCCAGGTCACTACTGAAACCTCACTATTTCACAAAATACATTTCCTCTCTCTTGCAAACATTCCTACCAAGCATTATCAAAAAACATGACACAAAACAACAGCAAAGAAGCTCAACGTGATTCCTAATCTGAGGTAACACAGGTGACATGATTGTGAATGGTTCAAATATATTTATTTAATCATGCAGACACTATTTATTCCTTCTCAAAAATGTAAAAGCCATTCATTTGCCCCAAAATCGTTTTTTAAATAACATTTTAGAAACAAAGCGCAGGTCATATGTACAAGCATTCCAAGTCACTACTGAAACTTCACATTTTTACAAAATACAATTCCTCTTTCCAGCAACAACTTTTTATCAAGCATGTTCAAAAAACATGAAGAAAGTCTCATTAAAAAACCACATTTTGCTTCCAAATCTTCTCCATAGAGTATACAAGTCTCTATCTATATTAAATGAATCATTACTCACCTTTACAAATGCTTTGGGAGATTGAGAACAGTGTCAGACACACACACACCAATATTTCTTTAACAGAGCAAAAGGTATGTACTCCAGGCACTGCAATCATGAATGGTACAGAAAACCTCTAATTCTACACACATATCCCTCATGTTAACCAATTAAAACTCTTCCCTCTCTATTTTCAAACAAACACCCTTCCCCCCCTCAGCCCTTTCTATCAGTTACCATAGCAACTCCCTCCTCACTGAACTCTCAGGTTTAAAAGTTTATTCTACAATGTTGCAAATGAACTCAGCAAGGATGTTTGACCTCTCAATACACCAGCTTATCCGGTGCTATGTTTCTTTAAATGACTTTTTCTTAACCATTCAAATTACTTCTTTCACCGAACAGAAGCATGCACCCTAACTTTCAGTTTTCAACTATCTGAATCCACCAATCATTGCTTGTGATTCAAGAGCACTGAAGGCTACAGTTTTTTTTTGTGCAAACTCCTACTGTTCCAACTGCCATTTCATTCCTACACTTCATCTGACTGCACCAGAACCTCCTCTCACCATGTATTCTGTCTGGATTATTGGACATAGCTGCATACCTTTGAGCCCAGTGGATGTAGCTATCAGATCTTTTCACAACCTTGATTTACCAAATGTAGACATCAAGTGGATTGGCCAGAGAGGATTGAAATTTCATCAATTGATACCATTGGTGAAAACCTTTTACCATCTGCCACACCCTGACCTCATAATTTTGCACTGTGGTGGAAATGACCTAGGCACTTTGACTGGGGTAGGTCTGGAAATGCTTTTAAAGGACACCTTTGGGCAATTGATGACACTTTTTCCACAAACTGCCTTGGTATATTCCAATATATGCCAAAGACAGAAATGAAAGTGGTCCAACCAATTTTGTCCACAATTTGAGAAAGCACGGAAACGTGAATAAATCTGTTTCTGCTTACATGAGAGACTATGGAATGGGTTCAATATACAACAACAACTTGCGTTACAACATGCAAGATATCTACAGAGGAGATGGTGTGCACTTCTCAGATGAGGGGAATAGAATATTCCTCCTAAATTTAAGACTGTGCATTGGAACCTACTTGTAGGTACCTAAATCAGCCACAGAACCCAAAAGCTCTTTTCAGGGCTACCGTACCTCTGGTCACTCAAAATGATTATTTTGCTCTAACTTTTTTCACTGTTTTTCACCAAAGTATGCTCCCCGGTACGCTCCCCGGTACGCATACCGGGCGCTCCCAGTGCGAAAAATTAAAAAAAAAAAATTTTTAGGAAACCTAAGGGGTCAGGGGGTGTCTACCGTGCCCCCTTTTACCCATTCCCAACGTTGTTTGTCCTCCATCTTGTGTCTCAATTCTTCCGAAACACAAGATGGAGGACTTCCTACCGGTACGTGTACCGGGGCGCTCACCGGTAAGCGCTCCCAAACATTTTTTAAAGTTAATTTACATAAAAACCTCTGTAGAGATTTTCACCAAATATAGAATAGGCCCTACTACATACCAGTCCCTACCATTTCCCCAAATTTTGTTGAATTTCATTGAGCCATTTGGCCTGTAGCCCTGTCTAAATATCCTGAGGTAAATTACATAGCTTTAATGTGCCCAATTAGTGTTAGGATGTTTCTTCCGTATCTGATGAACGCCGGGCAGAACCAGATCTGTATGGCCATTTTGGATTTGTTTCTCTTCAGCCTATACCTGTGTGGGTCTTGAGATGAATCCGACTCCATTGGCGGTGGGGTGTACGATTTTGGATGTGTTCATTCATCTTTCCAGACGAGTCGAAGTAGAATTTGGAATGATATGACTCATTCAGGCCGGGTATAGAAGCATGTACTGAATGTTCAAGGCTCGTAATCTGTGCTTCGCCTCCATAAAGGACTGGCACTGCTTTTGTACCAGTCTGGTATAATACGGGGATATCATTATATGCTTCGAGTCCTGGTTAAGTTTGTCTTTTTGAGTCCTGGCAAATTGCAGAATGGAGTCTGTCCGCATAACTGAGCAGTTTTGCAATTACGGGTCTTGGGTTTTCCCCTGGGGTTGTGTTTTTTTTTGTCAATGTGCCCTTTCTACAACGAAACAAGGGGACAATTTTTCTGGTGGCATGAGGTCCGTTAGCCATTGAGTGAGGAAGTGGGTCATGGATGATCCCTCGCAGCCTTCTGGGAAGCCAACGAAGCACAAGTTGTTGTGTTGTGCGTGTCCTTCTCAGTCTTCGACCTGGGAGGCCAAAGATGGTCAGCACTGGGAGCTTGTTGACTTTCTGTTGTAGGGTGGTTACAGTATCCTCTATTGTTGACACGCGCGTCTCTGCCTCAGTGATGCGGTCAACTGCTTTCCAAAGATCCTGGCACAGGAAAGAGACCTCTGCCCCCCACGCCGATTGTCTGACATTGAGCTACTTGAGTCACGCCCTGTGGCACTGCCAGGTGCCGTGGCATATTAGTCGAGGGTGCTCTTCTTAGTACCGGCTGTACCTGGTTTATCCTTGCCCATGGTGACGAGCGATCAGACTGCTATATCAAATCACAGATCTTGCGGGAGCAAGGAGGGGAAGTGTCCCTCGTTGTGACTCTCAGCCTCCGGCTGTCCGGCGGCCACTGTTTCTGGAGAGGGAACTCTGTTGGCTGGGTCTCACGGAATCCAACTAGTCTCGGACCACAGGCCACACTGAGCCTAGCCCGGCCGCTTCTGCAGCCCTTGACCACTGGCCAAGTAGGCCCGCTATAGGGACTGGACCCCCGATACACCAGGCACCCTTAAATCGTAGCAGTGTGCCGTCTCCACTCCGCAGTACGGCTATTGTATGGTTGCTCACCCTGGTCACGTCTCTGGGTCGCTGGGGAGGATTCCCTTATGAGGCCTGCTATGTTCTGTACAAATACTGTAGTGTTTGGCTGGTGTAGCCAGTGGCGCCCACTTCACTCCTCATTGTTCGGTTTCCTTATTCTACCCAAAGGGTTTCCTGAATTAGAAGCCATGGGGGAGAGGCAGACACCAACACCCCAAGGACTCTGCGGGTGCCAGGCCACCACTGGGCTGGCACGAAGTCTTCGGGCCGATAGGCAATATGCCAGGAGGGAGTCTCCTACTGCCGCAATGTGCCGGCTTGACTGGGGTGCCCACTTATGAGAGGCCAGGTACTCTGACCCCACAGGTCACTGGCAGTTACTCCTCGTGGGTCGCTTCCACAAGGCGGCACATCTCCGGATGTCTTGGGGCCGCCAAGGATCAAAAATCTGCCCCCAGGTCACACGACATGCACAGACATTCAGTACGACTAATCCTGTTCTGCCGCAGGGCCACCGGGAGGCACAGGTCGTGAAGTAAAGCACGCACCCAAAGCCTGTCCGGGGCGTCCTCAGCCAGCCCGTTCATACAGTCACCGGGTCACTTGCTGCCCCGGGCCCAGCAGGCTTCCCCCAGGTCCCAAGGCGCCCTCCGCCTACCTTGGGGCTTCGGTATCCGGCTGTGACCACTGGTCCGTGGACTGGGATCAAGACTGGAGTTTGTGGCAGGCGCAGTCCCGCGCCAGCCCTCTGCAGGCCCCGGCACAGCTCTGTCTCCACACTGCCGGATCTCGGGATTGCGGCCAGATGTCCTGATGGGTCATGCAGGTTTGTGGTGGTGTGACTTGCAAACTCCGCAAGATTGGATTACGCCGGATTCAAGACGATACCGGTGTGGGTGTGCGGAGCCCCGTTAAGGTGCTTCTGCCATGTTGGCCTTCCAAGCCACGGCCTCTGAAAAATATACTCACTGAAACAACCAACAGTTAGAGGGAAGTTATAGTTGCATTCAGATTTCATTAGTACAAAACCAGTGAAATGTCAGCAGTTGTAATTACTTGAGCTAACTATAACTCACTCCCCCCTCATTGCACTGCTTATGAGCAATATGACTGCTCTCGTTTGCTGGGAGCTGAATTAGAGTTGGCAGTCTGCTTTTGCTTGGTAGAGAGCAATCCCCTGAGGGTGTGGCACTTCGGGAGGTAGCAGAAGCCACCCCTGGGGTGGCAGTCCCTAGGGCCATTAATGACTCCAGAAGCGGGGCTGTGCTGTACCCCTTCTTTTGTATGCACGGGCTGGCAACAAGGTGGTGATCCCCTGAGGGCGTATATGGGCAGGAGGGTGGCCATGTGGTCCTCTTCCCAGTTTTAAATATGTATGTGGCCTTGCAGGTGGTGGTCCTCCAGGGCCTGGGTGGAAGGGGGGGAGGAGTCCATGCAACTCCCCACTCCATTATTCATTGAGCCCTGGGGAGTTGGTGCTCCCTGGAGCAAATTAAAGACACAGGAGGGGAGGGGTCCATAACCCCCTTCCACTATTATAAAGCCCTTGGGAGGTGGTGGTCACTCGGGCTAAACAGAGACCTAAGAGGGCAACCCTTTAAAAAACAAACAAAAAAACGTAATTCTCCCAGGGCTTAAAGTAAGAACAAGTGCGGGAGACCGAGCTTAAGGGTTTTTTCAGGCCTCCCTACGCAGCGTGCTGCTTAGGAGGAGACCTCTTGGAATCGATTCGACTTTTCGCTCAAAAACGTGCACGCTTTGCATTGCTTTCAATGGCAACACGTGCACGTTTGACAATTCCCTTGCGGGAGCGAGCTTTGGCGACATCTGTTTATAATTACAGACGATGCCCCTGTTCGCTCCCGCAAGGGAAACACTGAATCTGTTTTTCCCTGCTTTCGATTTCTCCACATCCCTTATCTCGATCGATTTCACTTTTGCCTACTGCCCAGAAGGTGTTTGGTTGCGTGCGTTCTGAGATTGCGGGTTGGTCTGCAGGCGTGTTCGTAGATTTTGCGGTGAGTCTGGCCGGATACCCCCCTCAACCTCGTTGCGCATCATGTCCCACCTTGAGGGACTTGTTCTCCTGCGCCGGTCACTCTCAACAGCTGAATTGTGTAAGTTCACGCTAGAGCCCTCCCAGGTGGGGGCTTCAGCTAGGGAAAACAAAACGGCTTTCACTAGCTGTGGTGGCCGAGCAGTGAGAATGGCTTTGCCCTCAAAGATATAGGGGAGGGGGCGGTGCGGCTCGCCCTCGCTCCCCCTCCTATGCTATGCAAGGCAGGGACTTACGGGGCACCCGCTGTGACAGTCAGTTGGCGTGAGTCAGTAGCTTGGTTGACCAGGTGTGCAGAAAGGCACCCTGCTGTGAGAGGAGGCTCAAAAGCTAAGGTCCCCCCTGGGCTTTTGGGAGCGGGGGAAATCTCAAACAGTGAAAAAAAACTTAGGCAGCACAGATTCACACCTACAATTTGGACAGTTGTGTGAAAAACCTTTTTTTCCTACTTATTTAATTCCCCAAAAATTATTTGCAAAGAAGACATCCAATCCGGAAATCTGAGGTCGATAAAATGAGAACCAACAAACTTCTCTTAAGTGGCAAGATGCCTCTAGGGCTGAACGTGCACTTTACAAATACAGATTATAGACTAATTCGGTCTCTTATAAAAGCCGGACCCTTACCCTAACAATTCCCACACACATTTAAACCTTAATCCAATTAATTAACATGCCTCCATAACATAGCAGTTAATCGTAATCCTGATTTATTACATGGCCAATTCATTTTTTTTTTTAAATTAAGGCTATTTTGTTTTCCATTCTAGTATTTTACCGAAACCCACCCACAGACAAAATCAATAATTGGCAAAGCCAAGATATCTCACCTTTGAAAGTGGTAGCTTATCTTTTGACTTTGACAGTGCTTGTTGCGGGTTCTGATCAACTGCAGCGAGATTAGGAGGATTCATTGCGGGTTCGCTTCCCCTAGTTACACAAATTTGTTTTTCTTTTAATAACACTAAAACTACTGAAAGGTTTTGCATCAAATAGCGAAGAAATCTTTCTGGACCAAAAGCTAGTTTTCTCTCAAATTTGGTGCAATTCCATCCAGCAGTTCAGGCTGTAGTCTTTTTCAAAATCTCTGAGAATGAACATTGGAAACACTATTATTTTTTTTTTTACCCCTTGACCCCTGCCCTTTTTTCTCAGCCTCTCACTTGACAGATCGCCTGAAGACTTTCTAGACACAGCTAGAATAGGCGGCTCACTTTTTTGGGGACAATATTGTGAAGATTCTCAAAGTTATAGGCAAGTCTAAAAACTATTTTCCTACGGAAACTAAGTCCTTATTAGAACTACCTACTAGCGACCACCAATAGGTAATATAGATCTATATCCTATTGAAAAGCAGGCATAACTTTAAGGTCCTAGCTATGTGTGTATATATATATATATATATATCTCCATATGAAAGCGCACCACGATTGAGATGCCACACACGGTTGTGTTGAACACCTTTTGTTTGGCAGGCTAGCAGGGAGACAGGTTCACCATTGCAGCTGGAGTCTATGGCCAAACATGTTTCAGACTTTCTTGTCCCATGGTCACTGGCATCGCAATGGGGAAAGCAGCGGCAGGAGTTTTATCGCCGCACTCGCTGTGGCTCAATTTAAAGTTCCGCCCTAGTAGGCATGTCTGACGACTCGACTATATTCTGGTACTTAGGGTTCCTCTGTCTTTAAAACCATAGTGGCATTGCGCTTTTCCTCCTGGTAAGTTTTATTCCTGTAGTAGGTAGCTGCACAGGGCAAAGCTGGGTCCCCACTAGAGTTAACCTGCCACAGTAGTCACGCCATTTCTTGCATGCCAGTGCGGCGAAAAACTCCTGCAAGGACAGTAACTTAATTAATGACATCATAGACATCATTCCCAGACCCACTTACAGCCCTGTACAATCTTTTATGCCCACTCGCAACCCCATATAAGTACACACACCCACTCTTCCTTAGAGCCACTCGCACAATCTTTCATTCACCCATACAGCGTCACCCACACAGCCACTCACCCATACAGCTACTCACCCATACAGCTACTCACACACACAGCTACTCACACACTTATCCTTCAATACAGCCACACACACCTATACGGCCTCTCTAGTCACTACCTCTACAAGCACTCACACACATGCCGATCACACATCCATACAAGCACATACATCTGCTCACTCACCCGTACACTTGACAGCAGTCGGCGAATCAGACGAATGCTAGGAGTCCACTACTCTCGCTTGCTTGAAGCAAAGTATTTACCATTGCTTGGCAGGAGCGGTTAAAGCTCCCGCCAAGCCTCCGCAAACAGCTATGTCCTGGGGGTGGGCACCCAGGAAATAGCAGAAGCTGGTCCTGGAGGGTGGTGGTACCGGGGCCATATCTGGCGCCATGAGGGAGGCCCCATTGCCCCCTCCATCTTAAATCTGCCCTGGTGACGGATCCACAACTTTTATTTTTTATAGTGCCCTGGGTAGGTGGCGGTCCTTGAGATGGTGGGACGGCCATGCATCCCCCGCAATATCTTTACAACACTTTCCTTGGGGAGGTAGCAGTCCCCGGTATGCGGATGGACCAGGCCCACCACCCATTTATGAAAGTGCCCGAGGGTCAGGTCGGTCCCCAGGGCTTATAATAAGCCATAGAAAGGGAGTCCTGTGTGCCCCCTCCTTTACACCAATGCTGATGCACCAAGGTCACCTGGGGGTTTATTAGAAAAGAAGTGTGGGAGCCAATGCTTTTTTTCTTGTAATTTTTGACGGGAGCTGTGGATCCGATTGTGGCTCGTGTTGAAAATTAAAAAAATGCTTTTATGGACTTGTGGGTTTCCTGTGGTACTCTTTCAAACCCCCCTCCCCCCGGTACCATCCACAAGAGGCCTAGGGGTTCAAGGTATTCCTACCCTGCCCCCATCTCTTTTTGTGGAGGGGGCTGCCTACACTTCTGGTTTGAAGTGTCCGCCAATCTGACCTCCGCATGAGATCGGGAGGGGATTTGCCGATCCTCTGTGTCCCTATATATACACAATTGAAAATGTATTTTAATAACTCTGCAAATATTGAACAAATGTACACCAGATCACAAAAGGCACTTCCCTAGACCAACATGTACCTTTCTGCCAAATTTGGTGTAATTCCATTCAGCAGCTGTAGCTGAAGTTCCTATGGAAATTAACTTTGGGGGGGGGGAGCGTTTTGGAATCACCCCACCCTTTTTTCTCAACCTAGCTTGATGGATCACCCTGAAACTTTTAAGACCGCAGCTAAAGTGAGTGGAAAACTAGTTTTGAAAATTTCACGAGGTTTTCTCAAATTACGCTCAAGTGCTTGGCCGGCAGAGTGCGTGGGTGGTGCTTAGCTGCTGGTGTGTGTGGATGTTGGTGTCCATGTACTAACTCTTGGCTGGTGGTGTGGCTTGCATGTATCCCTCAGCGTTTTCTTACCCAACCTCAAATTTACTTAGTCACATTTACGTGTGTGTAAGTTATCGGATCACCGCACAGGCACACATTTCCTACAACCTAGTATTCCCCTTGGTCTCCTGAGACAAATGATACCTCACTTGTGTGGGTGCCCAAAGTAGAGTCAACGTATAAACGTATAAAGAAACAGCCCTTTTGGACCCTCTTTTGACCCCCTTAATCTCTAAAATTTTTGGGCCCCCATGTTATAGGCACTTGGCCCATCCACACAAGTAAGGTATCATTTTTATCGGGAGACTGAGGGGAACGCTGAGTGGTAGGAAATTTGTGCCGTGTAGTGAGCCAACAACTTTCCCACACAGATATTAGAGGAAAATTTTACTTTTTAGCTTAATTTGAGGTTTGCAGCAACTTCTAGGAAGGGAGATGTTGGGGATCAACGCAAGCCACACCTCCCTGGACTTTAACAGGTGTCTAGTTTTCAGAAATGTCTGGGTTTTTAGGTTCCCCTAGATTTCTGCAAATCTGTGAGCAAGAACACAGGTGCCCACTTATCTATCACAAAACAACCTAGTTTTTCAAGGAGGTCACCTGTGTTTTTGGTCCTAGGCTCAGCGGCCATCTAAGGAAACCTACCAAACTCAGGCCTTTATGAAAATTAGACACCCGTAGGCGTCCAGCGAGGTGTGGCTTACATGGATCTCCCACATTTTCCTACCCAGAATCCTCTGCAAACCTTAAATTGAGCTTAAAAAAAAAATCACGTTTTTCCACATATTCTTGCCTGGGATGACCGTGCCGGCACAAATGTCCACACAGCATTCTCCTCAGTCGCCCAAGTAAAATTATACCTCACTTGTGTGGCTGTCCAATGCAGAATCGGCTAAAAACTTATTTTAAAATAAATGTAGCACTTAGTATTCGCTGTGCTGTACCATTAACCCCTATGTTTTTGGCCCTTCTCAGTCATAGGCCCTTCTCAGTCATAGGCCCTTACTCGGGAGAAAAAGGGGAATGCTGGGTGGTAGGATATTTGTGCTAGCACGGTGATCACATACAAAATGTGTAGAAAAAGTGATTCTTTTTTTTCAGCTAAATATGAGGTTTGCAGAGGCTTCTCGATAGGAAATGCCATACCTTCCTGGACTCCAAAGGGTGTCTAGTTTTCAGAAACGTGTGAGTTTGGTAGGTTTCCCTGGATGGCCGCTGAGCTGGTGCCAAAAACCCAGGTGCTCGCCCTTGCAAAACCAAGTTGTTTAGTCATTGGTAATTTTTATGTCTCCCAATACATTTTGGGCCCTTGCCTGTCGCAGGTACTTCGCCCACCCACTAGAGTGAGGTACCATTTTTATCGGGAGACCTGGTGGGAACGCTGTGTGGTAGGAAATTTGTGTCAGCCCAGTGATCCTACAACTTTCCGACGCAGATATGTGATTTTTGTTCCCCAGCAAAATTCTAATTACTCAAGGGGTCATTGTGTAGATCCTTCAACACTTCCCACGCCGCACAGCACCACAGCAAACACGCCATTGTGCCCTGGGACCTGCTAGACACATCTTCCCCGGACATAGCCTTCCTGACAGAGACCTGGATGAATGACTCCTCAGCAAGGCCTTCCCAGATGGCTACAAGATCACCCGCAGAGACTGCGCCAACGGAATAGGAGGTGGACTCGCCATCATCCACAAGATCACCCTCAAGGTCTCAACTAACTCAGACACCCTCCGCACCACTGAACACCTGCACTTCCAGATCCACACTGACCCCAACACCACCCTCAGAGGAACACTGATCTACAGACCCTAGCCTCAATTCAGTGAATCCATCGCCGATTTCGTCAGCATGCACGCCCTCGCCTCCACGGACTACACCCTCCTCAGAGACATGAACTTCCACCTTGAGAACAAGCACGACACTAACTCCACCACCCTGACAGACAACCTCGCCAACCTCTGACTCAGACAGCTCGTCACTGTGCTCACCCACTTGCGGCCACACGCTTGACCCCATATTCTCCGCAAGCCCCCACGTCTCCTTCAGCCACACCACCGAATTCTACTGGACCGACCATCGCTGCATCCACTTCACCTTCCAGAAACTCACCAATAGGTCCCCCGCTGCAGCTAGAGCAAAATCACCGAAGACCAGCTAAACACCGTCCTCGCCAGACACCCACCCATCGACCCTGACACCGCCGCTAGCAACCTCAGACATTCTATTGACTACTGCGCCAACACTCTCGCCCCGTCGAAGAAACCCTCCAACATATGCACCATCAAAGCCAGCTGATTCTCTGCAGAACTCCAGACCTCCAAACAAACCTGCCGAAAACTAGAGAATAAATGGTACCGCGAACAGACACCGGAGAACCAAGAAGCCCACAAGAATGCCATGCGCTAACACCATCACCTCATCAGAGCCCCCAAAAGGGCCTCCCTCAAGGACCGCCTCGATAACAATGCACACAACAGCAAAGAGCTCTTCAACATCATGAAGGAACTCTCTAACACCAGCTCCAACACCGACATCCCACCATCGCAAGACCTGTGCAACTCCCTTGACACCTTCTTCCACTGCAAGATCGCCGACATCCACGACTGCTTTGACAACCTGACCTCCCCAACAACCGACACCTCAGACCCCACAGCCACCACCCACAGCGACCCCCTGCACACCTGGAACCACATCAAAGACGACGACACCATCAAGATCATGAACAACATCAAGATCATGAACACCATCCACTCCGGCTCTCCGTCAGACCCATGCCCACACCACATCTTCAACAAAGCCAGCTCCACCATCGCACTCAATCTCCGCAAGGCCATCAACATCTCCTTAGAGACCGCGACCTTTCCGGTGAGCTGGAAGCACGCTGAGATCAATGCTCTGCTTAAGAAACCCAAGGCGGACCGAGAGACTTCCAGTACTTCCAGCCCATCTCTCTGCTCCCATTCCCGGCAAAGGTCATTGAGAAAGCTGCCAACAAACAACTGATCCGCTACCTCGAGGAGAACAACATCCTGGACCCGTCCCAGTTAGGATTCCGCAGCAACCGCAGCACCAAAACCGCACTCATTGCCGCCACTGATGACATCAGGGCACTGCTGGACAAAGGCGAAACCGCAGCCCTCATTCTCCTGGACCTGTCAGACGCTTTCGACACTGTCTGCCACTGCACCCTATGTAAACACCTCCACAATGCAGGGATCCAAGACAAGGCTCTGAAATGGACCACCTCCTTCTTCTTTGGTAGAACCCAGAGCGTCTGCCTCCCCGCCCCCCCCTCCTTTCCAGTCCGAGGCTTCCAAGATCATGTGCAGCGCGCCCCAAGGATCCCTCAGCCCGACATTGTTCAACATCTACATGGCCCTGCTTGCCCATGTCGCCTGACTGCATGACCTCAACATAGTCTCCTATGCTGATGGCACACAGCTGATCCTCTCCCTCACCAAGGACCCCCTCACTGCCTAAACCAACCTCCACAAAGGAATGAAAGCCGTCACCGAATGAATGAAGAACAGCCGTCTGAAGCTGAACTTTGACAAGACGGAGGTCCTCATCCTCGGCTCCATCTCCTCAGCCTGGGACGACTCCTGGTGGCCGACCGCCCTGGGAACAGCACCAACACCCACTGACCATGCACGCAACCTGGGGTTCATCCTCGACTCAACTCTCTCCATGACCAAGCAAGTCAACGCAGTCTCATCCTCCTGCTTCAACCCTCTCTGGAAGATCTACAGGTGGATCCCAACCGACACAAGGCACTCAACGACACCGGGCCAGCTTACCTCAACAGACTCCCCTTCTACACCCTGAACTGCCAGCTCCGCTCTGCCGACCGCGCTGTTGCTACCGTCCCCTGCATCTGAAGAATGACCGGCGGCGGCAGATCATTCTCCTACCTCGCCGCCAAGACCTGGAACACACTCCCCATCCTCCTACGGCAGACCCAAGACCTACTTACCTTCAGGAGACTACTCATTGACTCAAGGTTTTTTAAATTTTTTTAAAGTAGCTGAAAATAATATTGAAATTAATTTGAAAAATACAGCCGTTTGTGCCAATGTTTTCACCTGTAACTTCTAAGTATGGCATATATTTTAAAGCAATATACTGTTACATCCGCTGGACCCTTCTGTTTGTGGGTTTATATAGGACTTGTAGGTTCCTCAAGAACCCGAGGAACCCAGAACCAATAATTGTGCTACATCTTGCAATGATTTTTCATTGTGCACCGGGTATTTAGTAAGTAATTTGGTAAAACATAAGGAGTGAAAAATAGGTATCAAGGACACCTATGTTATTTCTGAAATGGGAACAAAATATAGAGTTTAGAAGCAGTACCTATTTGCATATCTCCGAAATTGTGGGTACCCATACTAGCATCTGAATTATAGTGACTTTTTTTTTTACACATTATCAGAAATGCATAAAAAGTCAATAGGTAATAACAGTTGCTCTACATTTCTGTGTTCCCCCAAGGCTCCCGATAAAAATGGTACGGCCTAGTGCAGTGACAGGAAATAGGCCAAAACGCAACATGGACACATCAAATTCTTGCTGTGAAAAAGTACCATTTTTTTCCCAAATGTCTAGCTGTGGATTTTAAACCCTAGGTCTGCTGGCACCAAAGGAAACCTAGCATACCTATATATTTTTTAAAACCGCTGAGCATGGGGCCAAAAACCCATGTGACCCCCCCTTGCAAAAACAAGTCGTTTTGTGATAGGTCATTTTGATGACTCCTCAATACATTTTGCGCCATTGCCTGTCGCTGGTCCTTGGCCCACCCACAAGAGTGATGTACCATTTTTATCGGGAGACCTGGGTGGAATGCTGGAAGGTAGGAAAATTGTGTTTTTTCGGAATCCAGAAGATTATTGCACATTAATACAATACAACTGTGTGGCTAAAGTCACATTTTGAGGTTTGCATGGCATTGCGAGTAACAAAAAAAATGGGATCCATGAGAGGCATACCACCCAATACTCTCCATTTTTTTTTGGTTTACAAAAATCTCTAAAGTTGGTAAATCTTCCCTAGAAACAAACTACACCGTAGCATAGAAAGACAGATAAGGCAAATATGACTGCCTATCCATATGTTCCTTAAGTACATACACATACTGGTTGGATTTGGCAGGAGGGTGAGTGAAAGGTTCAAAATGTATGTGTTAACAAGAGATTTCTCAAAAAGGAACTGCATTGTTAATGATTAAAAGGGTAAAAAGCTGAACCAATGACACAGCTTATGAGCTGTAAAGCCACGGCAAGGCTCCAACTTCTTTACAGGCCATTTATACACCTTTCTTACTTGACACACACACGTTCACGTCACCAGCAGCGGTCCCAGCACATTACAGCACTCACATCAACAGACAATGTAGAGACAATGTACCCCCTGGCAGAGAAAGACAGAAAGGACAAATATAACTTCAAAAGAACTATTTCTTAAGTAAACACACATACTGGTTAGATTGGCACAAGGGTGAGTGAAGGTTCAGAGTGTAAAATTTTATTAAGAGAGTTCACAATAAGGAAATGCAATGTTAATAATTAAAAGGTTAAACACCTGAACCAATGACTCCCTGCTCGTGAGCTGTAAAGCCATGGCAAGGCACCAACATCTTTACAGCCCATCCACACCGCCAGCCGCGGCACCAGCACATTACAACATTCACATCAACAGACAGCGCCATTCTAGCATCCATCACTTTTATATGCCCATATGACTGACACAGCAATCCCACTAGCTGGTGGTCGGCATAGTGTATGCAGTGGTGTTTGGCTAGCAGAGTGTGTAATGACCAGCAGCAGCACGTCCCTACTGCTGAAGGGATTACAGTGTCAGTACATAGAGCATAGGCATTATTGAGGTTTGGAAGGCTTTTACCATTAGATTTGTGTGGGTTCACCATGGTTTGGGTGGGAGGCAAGAGCGTGAGCCTTTGAGTATCAAAGTGCAAGAAGCATAGTGGGTTATGACTAAACGTGGGGTGGCGGGTATCGTGTATGGGCTTAAGTAATTAATACAATCATTGTTCAAATATCATTTGCTCACAACAGTGAGACATGTTACTGTTATTTTTGTTGATGGTGTTTATTTTTGTTTTCTTAGAGTCCCCTGATGAAGGGAAGTTTCCCGAAATGCATTGGGACATTTTTTAATAAAATCGTGGCATGTGGATTGAATTAACGTCTCCTGTGTTTTGATTACATCTGTTTATGGCATCTGGATGGATAAAATGAATTGAATATTTTTGAACAAGACAAGTAAAAAGTTGTTGAAGAATTGGAGAGGAAAATGAGGAAATTATGTAGCTTTGATTAGATTCATTCTACAGTGGTCGTGGCTGTGCAGTTTGACTTGGTACCTAACTCAGGTAACTTTGTTGTTCGGTTTGATTGCAGTGCACTTCGGCATTGTGCGAAGCAAACTTGCATGCATTCAGTATGTAAATGAAGTTTAAAATGATTAACATGGAGTACACCGGTGTGCATCTCAGCCCTTGTTTTTCTACAGTAAATGATCTTTCAATCTAGCCACATCGTCCACCACTCCAACTTTAGGGACACTTGCCTGTTCCACTACAACATGGCTGATTATCACAGACTTCTTAAACTAAACAAAAGTCATATTTGATGCTGGAGAACAATCCTTGAACACAATAAAAGCATTACAAGTTGCTAATTTGAAAAGTTGGATGGCCAACTTCTTATACCAAATGTAAGCCTTACGAACAGCAGTGTAAGGTTTCAACATTTGATCGACTCTATCGGCACCATCCATATGCTTATTGTAGTCTACAATGCACACAGGTTTGCACACTTCAGCAACCTGACCCCAAACAGTCACAGGTGAAGTACAGTCATCATGGATGGTAGTCAGCATGTGCACAAATTCCACAGCTAGCAGTTCATCACTACGCAACGCACTGCTCTGCCCCCTCTGAAACAATTTTGCAAACAAGCTCTTTTGGATAACCTTTACAGTTAGAGTGCATTGTGCCACAAGCAAGAGTGTCCACTTTGAACAAACTATTGCACAGCAGTGTTGAAGCTATCTAGGTACAAATGGTGACCTTTGTTAAACAGTCCTCTAGCAAGTTCCCACACAATTGTCTCAAACTCCTAAAGTGGACAGACAACCAGGAGGGTCAATAGTGGAATCCCTACCAGTATGCACCTGGAAATTATAGACATATCCTGTCCTATGTGCTCTCTTGCTAGTAATGTACTGCCTAACAATCAAACAGCACTTGAAATGGACCTACGCCTCATCAACAGCGATTTCTTTCCCTGGAGTATAGATCTCTGAAAATCGATCTACAAAGTGATCAAGAGCAGGCTGAATCTAAAAAATGACGGTCACAGTCAGGGTGGTCCTATGACAACGCCAAAGCATTAACAACAAAATGTAGCATCTGAAGCAAAAGTAAATACCGATCATGACATATAATTGTAGGAAATATTGCTATCGATGGACAGGTGTATCAATAAAAAGCCAAGGATGACTTCCTTATCAAGCCCATCAAAAAAGTCAAACCCGAAAACTTCATCTCATCCAGATTTGTGGAGGTCTACCTGGTAGACCTAGAGCGGGGCTTAAGTCCGTCACTGTTGTCCCTCAAATACTGTTCAGCATACAAATTAGCCTGCTCAACAATCTCAGCCAAAAAGACATCACTGATAAACAGCTGAAAAAACTGTATAGGCAAAAAAAAATTAACAATTCACTCTACACCCTGCATCACCACTAAAGGCAGCAACACCAGCTTTAGATCAACCCAGAGCCCAGCACAATCCAGATGCCTCCTGCTGCACCATCGATACATCAATGTCCTCCTCTAAAACAGGCACTTCATCAGAACTGAGAGAAGCTTCATTCATATTGAGAAAAGCTTAATGATCTGATGATTCCTCGTGGACAGAAAACTCACTGCCAGAATCTTGCACCCCCTCCTTTCCCTCAGTCAGTCTCATAATCATGGTCAGAGGAAGATTAAAAAAGCATACCAACCACCTGCTGAGCAGTAATTCTGTGGCTTGCCAAAATCATTACTAATAAAGGTAACTTGTCAAACGAGTCAACAACATCAAACACTTTGAAAAATAAATAATAAACAATATGTGGCTTTATCACAAAGACTGATATACTTCAAAACTTTACCACTCACTTGCCAGAAGCAGCTAGACTCGTCACCACCTACTCTGCACAGACACAGCAAGGACCAACAATATCCCACTAAAAAAGAAAAAAAAGAAAATGACACATACGACAACACAAAACATTAGCAAAGAATTTCATGCTCAAAACACCAACTAAATAGACACCGCTTACAAAAAATTAATTCATGCATGACAATAATGCTCGTTTGGAGTAAACACAACAAAAAAAATGTTCTTACCAAATAAATGCAACAATGCAAAATTGCAGATCAACCACTGCCGATTCCACAAAGAAGAATCAAAACCTTTGCACTAGGATAAAAAGGAGGAATAAAACATTACAATCACATATGCAAATAATGCACCAGTCCACACCCAATCCACCAGCCAAGCTGGAGGGTAGGTGGGCCTAAAAGCATAAGGCTCATCTGCTCCCAAGAGGGGCAGAAACAGCCAAAATATTCACCCCCGTTAAAGGGGAACGACCCTTGGCCAAGGGGCCACTCCCCAACACTAGTATTTAAAAAACCCTGATGTCTTGTGGCTTCTGCCAACCTTGGGGAAAGAAGGTCCTAAACACATATGACTGATTTGCCCCAAAGAAGGTGGAACTGGCCACAATAATCACTCCATAAAGGAGAGAGAAGCTTGCCCTAGGGGCCACTCCATAACAACATTTTAAAAACCCTGTTGTCTAGTGGCTTTTGCCCCCCCCCCCTCCCTCTTGGGGACAGATGGGCCTGAAAACGTATTGCTGGTCTGCCTCCAAAAGGGGCAGAAACGTCTAAAACCATCACCTGATAAAGGGGAGCAACACTTGCCGAAGGGGCCGATCCCCAACAACCCAAAAACAATCCCTGGTGTCTAATGGCTTCTGCCCGGTCTAAAAACAAAAGGCCGATCTGCCCCCAAGAGGGGCAGAAACAGCCAAAATATTCACCCCCGTTAAAAGGGAACGACCCTTGGCCAAGGGGCCACTCCCCAACACTAGTATTTAAAAAACCCTGATGTCTTGTGGCTTCTGCCAACCTTGGGGAAAGAAGGTCCCAAACACATATGACTGATTTGCCCCAAAGAAGGTGGAAATGGCCACAATAATCTCTCCATAAAGGAGAGAGAAGCTTGCCCAGGGGGCCACTCCATAACAACATTTTAAAAACCCTGTTGTCTAGTGGCTTTTGCCCCCCCTCCCCCTTGGGGACAGATGGGCCTGAAAACGTATTGCTGGTCTGCCTCCAAAAGGGGCAGAAACGTCTAAAACCATCACCTGATAAAGGGGAGCAACCCTTGCCGAAGGGGCCGATCCCCAACAACCCAAAAACGATCCCTGGTGTCTAATGGCTTCTACCCGGTCTAAAAACAAAAGGCCGATCTGCCCCAAGGGGAGCAGAAACAGCCAAAATAAATGCTCCCAAAAGGGGAGCGAACCTTGTCTAAGGGGCTGCTCCCCAAATACCTATTTTTAAAAAAATCCCTGGGGCCTAGTGGGCACACCATAAAAATAATACATTATTTGGGCTGACCTCCCCCCAGGGGGTCAGAAATGGACTAAATAAATGCTCCCCAAATTAGAGCGACTCTTGCCTAAGTGGCAGTTCCCCCAAAACATATTTTTAAAAATCCCTGGTAGCCTAGTGGGCACAGAAATAAATAAAAACATTTTTTGGGGCCGATCTGGAACGGCCAAACAAATTGCTCCCCAAAGGTGAGTGACCCTTGCCCAGGAGGTCGCTCCCTGAAACATAAGCCATTTAAAAATAAAAATATAAACCCCTGGGGTCTAGTGGGCATTCCTGCTGTACAATCGCTTCCCATGCTCACTTGTGCAGCAGGAATGCTGAAAAGAGACATCGGAGGAAAGGAAAACCCTTTCCTTTCCTCGGATGCCTCTTTTTTTTTAAACCCCCTCACCCTCCCAGAGGAGAAACTCACTCTCCTCCTTGGACGTGCTGGAAGCAAAGGGCTTCCAGCCCGTCGATTTGCATCTAATGATGCCGGTGCACGGTGCACACTGACGTCATTAGATGATGTGGAGTGGGGGGTGGAGGGAGGCAACATGAAGGGCAGCCCATGGGGGGAGCGCCAGCGCTTCCCCCGTGAGTGGGTGCTAGGACTGCCGGGAGCCGTCCGAAGCACATGCCCACTGTGACATTGTACGGCTCACTGCATTCCGACACACGGAAAGGGTAAAGTACTTAATCTGAATGCTACTCTTTTATGAGAGTAAAAGACGTTTTAAATGTATTGGGTTAAATGTACTTTCAATGACAGCTTAATATTCTTACATCAGTGTGTATGTGATTTATATCGCAAGGTGCACATTTTCTATGAATTAGTTAAACATTTATTAGAATGGTTACATTTCAAACCTATCAAAATTTGCTTTAGAATGCAGCATTCTCTCAATCTTTTACAGTTTATTTAAAGAAGTATTTTGAGAATGCCGTGCATGGTATTACTCCATGTGGTAGAATTTGTCCACCAAACACCGACCATGCCATGTCCTGCTCAACTTAGCCCCTCCCTTATACCAAATCACCCCACCGACACATCCCCACAGATATTTATGAAGCCCCTGTTGGTACCCTAGCCTGTGCTCTAGACAGTCACACACACAGGTGAGGGGCCATCCACCGAGGATAGGATGGAGGAGCTGGGCATAGCCTTACACTTACATCTCAATAGGCTGTGTCATGTCCACATACAACGGGCTGTATGTCCCCCTTTAGTGAGTCTGGAGCCAGGGCAGGAAGGGAGGACCTCTTTGCACTTCAAAGACTTTCTTTGAAGCCACCTCCCCTCCCCCCCACTTCAAAGGCACAATTTAGTATAAGTACTGGACCTCTTATACCATGACTTCAGTACACATCTGGGCCTGTGACCACTCTGCCAAGAAGAACTGTTGTGCTGCTAAAGGACTGCCACTCTGCTGGACTGCTGTTGCCCTGCTGCTTTATCTTGCCTGGGTGAGAAGGACTGGACCTGCATCACTTGAACCCAGAGTGACTCCAATGACTTTCTGGTCTGCCTCCTGATTGAAGTCTACGCGACACAAAATACTTCCAACCCACCTGTTTCAACACTTGGACTTTTCTGCCTGTGAGTTTGCTCTACCAAGTGAAGCCAACCCATTCCTGGACCTTGGGAAGTAGGCCCAGATGTTGGCTCCAGCAGAACCAATGCACCCTAATGAGCTCTCCCTAGAGGGAGTACCTAGGGCTGCGAGCCTTTCGAACAACTTAAACTGTTTTTACCTGTTCCGAATTATTGCTGTGTACTATTTTTAACTTTTTAACTTGCGGAGCATTTCTGTGTTCTCTGAACTCTGGGGGGCTTTTCTGAAGATTAGGGGAAATAATAATTGCCAGGCACACTAACACACTACCCACCTCTTCTTTACTTTGCCCAGCCGCCTTGGACCGATAATCGGCGGCGGTGGGCGCCATCTTGGGTCAGGCAGGAGGAGCGCTCTAGTCGCGCCTTCCTCCCGCCCTCCCAGGGTATTTAGGCTTCATTTCTTTGATGCGCGACGCCTAATGAGCTCTCCCTAGAGGGAGTACCTAGGGCTGCGAGCCTTTCGAACAACTTAAACTGTTTTTACCTGTTCCGAATTATTGCTGTGTACTATTTTTAACTTTTTAACTTGCGGAGCATTTCTGTGTTCTCTGAACTCTGGGGGGCTTTTCTGAAGATTAGGGGGAATAATAATTGCCAGGCACACTAACACGCTACCCACCTCTTCTTTACTTTGCCCAGCCGCCTTGGACCGATAATCGCCGAAGCCGCGCCTAAGCCAAGCCCGTCTGCGCCCGTCCGCGCACATCCGGAGCCAGGGGCCAGGCACCATGCCCAAAAATATGCTTACTCGAGCTTGCAACTTCAGGCTCTCAGACCACCCGACCATCTATGCCCTATCGTTGTCCCTTATGTACGTAAACGCATTAGCACTTACGGCATTGCCTCGCACATATCTGTAGTGCCTGAGCTACCCCCCGAGACCCCCCGGCACTTCGGCAAAACTCCACCTACGCCCCTCACCAAGACCCTTAATTGTATGTACCTTAATACGCGCTCTATGGTACAACATCAAACAGATTTGTTTCTATTACTCACGGAGGAAAAACCGGATATATTGTACCTGACGGAGACCTGGCTAACCCAGGACTCCCTACCTGATATTCTGGCCACTCTCCCTGGCGACTACTATATTTTTGCTGTGAACCGCCCCTTAGGCAAGAGAGGTGGCGGAGTTGCCGCCATTTTCAAGAACTCCCTTAAACCCCTACTGTTACCCTCACTTGAATTGCCAGGCATTGAAAACCTTGTCTTCAAAATTGATACGGACTGTGGCGCTATTTTAACTGTTTTAATTTACCGTCCCCCCTCTTCCATGCCTGCTTTCCCCTCAGCCCTAGCGGAGCAACTTGCCCCACTGGTTACAACTTATTCTAAAACCCTTCTCTTAGGGGATTTTAACCTTTGGTTCGACGCAGTAGAAGTAGATGCTCAAGCAGGTGAACTAAAAGACCTCCTGGTCGACCTTAACCTATGCCAACACCTTGAGTCTTCCACTCATCGGAAGGGTCACAGCCTTGACCAGGTATGGTCCTATGACCTTAATATATCCACGTTGGTCGCCGAACCATGCATCTGGTCAGACCCCTACCTCATCCAATTCACCGTTTTGGCGAGCTGTGACAAGGCCTTGAGACCCCAGAAACTGGGGAAAATTAGGAAATGGAAGAGTATCAGTACTCCTGATTTTCTACACTCGCTAACTACAACCTTACCTTCTATTGGAGGTAGTCCAGACGAGATGGAGGAATCTATTTTCCATTGGATTGGAGGTGCTGCAGATCTGCACGCCCCATGGACTCTCCCTCCCCGCTCCCGCCCGAATAACACACACAGATGGTTTACCCCACAATTGCGGGCGGAAAAACTTGCAGTCCGTAAAAAAGAACGGATCTGGAGATCTAACTATTCTAAGCAGGATAGGGAGAATTACCGCGCTGCTCGCAAAGAGTATCAAAAATCCATCTCGTCACAGAAAACCACTTATTTCTCTGAGCTTATTGCAAATTCGCAAAACAAAAGCAAAGATATCTTTAAGATGGTGAACGAGTTGTGTGACAGCGATAGAACTGTTCCTCCTGTTGTCCCCACTCAAGATATGTGCGACTCTTTAAACACATTCTTCATCAATAAAATTCTGGATATAAAACAAGGCATTATCAACTCCCCGGTCCCTCCTTCATTGGAGGACGCTTTTTTCAATCCTCACACACTTGAAGTTTTCCCATCAATTGACAACAACTTGCTGTCCCAACTGCTTACCCGAGTTAAATCAGGTTCCCCTGAGGATGTTTGTCCTCCACATATATATAGAGAAATAGGACAAACCTTGCCTCAAACTATTCTATCTGTACTGAATTCCTCACTGGTGAGTGGCATGGTCCCCACCCGATTCAAACAGGCCCTCCTAATTCCTCTATTAAAAAAACCTGGGGCTGATCCTCAAGCCTTGGTCAACTATAGACCAATCTCTTTACTTCCATATTTGTCGAAGATATTGGAAGCGCACATCTCCACATCCTTTTCCAAATTTATAGAGGATAGTGACTATCTTGAAACTAACCAAGCAGGTTTCCGTCCCTGTCACTCGACGGAATCTGTCATTTTGGCCGTTCAAAACACATTAAGATCAAATGCGGATAAAGGCATCCACCAGGCACTGGTTCTCCTTGATTTGTCGGCCGCGTTCGACACGGTTGATTTTTCTATTCTAATTAGCCGTGTCGAGCAGGCCGGCCTCAGGGGCGCTGCCCTTGAGTGGATCACTTCCTTTATCTCGAACCGCACTCAAGCGGTTCGCTTAGGGCCTTTCACTGCTTCAAGAACCACCTCCACTTGTGGGGTCCCACAGGGATCCTCACTTTCCCCTTTGCTTTTCAATTTGTATCTGCGCCCCCTCCTTCACCTCCTAAAACAATTCAATGTCACAATCTTGAATTATGCTGACGATTTACAGCTAATTTTCCCTCTGAATACTCCTGATTCAGTCGCCCACTTTCACCAAACTATGCTTATGATACAACGCTGGATGAGCTTAAACCACCTCAAGCTCAACCCGGGTAAAACCGAGTTAATTCTTCCCGGGGACAGCAGTATCAGCTGGGGCCCTCACTATTGGCCTTTGAGCCTTGGTCCTGCCCCAGTCCCTGCTTCTTCAGTGAAGAGCTTGGGTGTTACACTTGCATCGGATCTTTCACTAAAAGCTCAAGTCGGAGCAGTTGTTTCTGCTAGTTTTTACCAGATTAGGAAAATAAAAAAGATTGCACAATTTCTGACATACTCAGCCCTTGTCCAGGTCACCATCGCATTGGTACTCTCCAGGCTGGACTTTTCTAATAGTCTGTACCTGGGCCTCCCATCTGGCCTTTTAAAAAGACTCCAACTAGTGCAGAACCAGGCAGCCCGACTTGTTCTTAAACAACCTAGGCGGTGTTCCATCAGGCCTGGCCTAGAACAATTACACTGGCTGCCTGTATCTCAAAGAATCATGTTTAAGTCCGGCTGTATCATATACAAGAGTCTACAAAACATAGGGCCTCAGTTCATCAATCAGTTGGTCTCCAAATACAAGCCCACTCGCAATCTTAGAGCCATCAATAAAGACTTGCTGGTTGTTCCCTCTTACAGGAGAAAGCGTCAGGGCGGCAGCTGTTTCCATTACTTAGCTGCTGTCCTATGGAACTCCCTACCACTTTCCCTTCGGCTCAGCCCAGACTTTCTAACTTTTAGACGTTCTTATAAAACTTGGCTGTTCAGACAGGCTTATTTTCAGTAAGTTGTTGTGTTAGGTTCCTACTTCAACAGCGCCATGAAGCCCACGGGCGTACGTGCGCTTTACAAAAAAACCCTAACATAACATAACATAACCCTTTGCTGCAAAGTAGATTCAATGCATTGCTGCAGTTGCGGAAACAGGATCTGCACATTGCACTCAGAACTAGCGCATTACCTCTGGAACTACTGCTTCAGAACAAAAGCATTGCCGCCACTGCATAGAGAAGATCAATGCATCTCCTCTAAGGTGTCAAGAAAACCAGGGCATTACTTTTTGAACCGCTGCATCTCCGAACCGGCGCGTTGCTGTCAGAACTGTCGCATCACCACCGTTGCATTGAGAAATTTGATGCATCACTGCAACTGCATGGGGAACACCGATGTATCCCGCATCTTCACCAATGCAAACAAAGGATCAAGGCACTTTCTTTCAGTTGGCCTCACTGGGTCCCTGTGTCCGTCCTGAACTCTTGACTTTGTCCAGGAGTGACAAAATATCCCCTTAGGCGCTTACTGCTCCTAAGCGCTATTTGTACATTTAATCTTAAAAATTTCAAATCTCGACTTCTATTGTTTGGATTTTCATTGTTTCGGTCTTATTTTATTAAATTAAGTTCTATTTTTCTAAACAGGTGTGGATACTTTTTATGTGGTGTTTTCACTGTTTTACTGTTTGAAGTATTGAACAATTACTTTAAACATTGCCTCTTAAATTAAGCCTGACTTCTCTGTGCCAAGCTACCCTAGGGTCAGCACAGGATAATTTAGAGTATGTTGTGACTGACCCTTAGTAGAATTGTGGTTTCTGTTTGTACCTCGTGTACACCTCTGCCAACCAGAAACCAGTTTCTAACATAACTGGTCAGTGGTGAGGATAGGACTTGTCTTTCTAAAGTGCCATATAGTAACGTTGTGTACACTACGCCGCCACAGTTCAGTTTTCTTTAATTCTCCCTGTTTGGCATTTTTAATTTTTCCTCAAAATCATGTCTCTGGCTGCTGGTTCTACAACTGGAACCATAGAAATTGAGTCGGCCAACTTTGAAACCTACAGAGTGGGTCAGCTGAAAATCTTTCACAAGGAGATGGGGGTTCCTGCCAAGAAGGTGGAATTTCGAAAAATACTGAAGGCCTGGGCAGAATCTCACTCCAAAGAAAATGATGGTTTGTGGGAGCCTGAGAATTGCTCTTCTGAGGAACTACCTGTAATGGTTGAGGGTGAATTCCCTGAATGTTAGCTCCTTGGGAGAGCAGAAAGCAGTGTCTCCTCCCGTGGCCTATGCCCAGAGTAGCTGAGGGAGGAGAGAGATTTCAAGCTGAAGATGTCCAAATAAAAGATAGAAGCTGAGGAGAAACAGGCTGAAAAGCATTGGAGGCAAAAAAGGCTGAGGCAGAGAGAGCCTTAGCAGAAAAAAACTTTCATTGGCTCATGAACTGAGTCTGAAGGAGCTGGATATCAAGGCTAGTCAGGTGGATTCCAGCAGTGATGCTGACAGTATACATGCAGTAATTGATGGAGACACATACCCAAGGATTTGGTGCCTACTTATGTGGTGGTAGACGACATTGATAAGTGGTTTTCGGTTTAAGAGGCTACAATGAGGTTCACAAGGTACTCGAGGAGCACTGGGGGTGGCATTCCAGGAGGGATGAGGGGTCTGTGGAAACACATGCCAAACTTTGGAAGGGACACACTTCTGACAAAGGTTAGGGACCAAACCTGGTACACTCCTATAATGACCATTTTCATTTCCAAATTTGGACTGACCCATGAGAAGTATTGCCAAAGATTCGGGCACAGGCAGAAGCTCCCCCAACCAATCCTGGCTGGATTTTGGTGATTATTCCAGTAAGATACTATATGGCTGGGTGAGGGGCAAAAGGTTAGTGATTTCAATGGCTTGTACAGTTGAGAGAGAGCACATGCTGAGTATCTGTTTTCCTGAGTTGCACCAGAGCCGAGTGGACAGTCAGCTGACTGACCCCAGAAAGCTTGCAGAGCAGGCAAACTACTGGGCTACCACCAGTGTCCAAAAAGTTATCGGGGGGCACACATGGTGTTCAGGGTTCCCAACAGAAGAAAGAGGTTGGAGAAAAACTTAAAAACAAGGCGTTCTTGAAAGGTCTCAAAATAATTCCCAACGGAATAGTGGTAACCAGTCCCTGTCTGATCCTAAGAAGAAAAGGTTCTTTGATCATAGACCGGGATATTTGTACCCCAATGTATAGAGTGCTACAAGTATGGACACAACAAGGGCAACTCCAAACATCCCAAGAGGGCATAGCCCCTTCACCGGTGGCCAGACACATCAGATGGCGAGTGTAGTGCTCGAGGAGGATGTTATGTTATGTTATTCAAATTTTTGAGCGCACAGCTGCCCCAGCTAAGGGGCGTCCCGGCGCTATATTGGAACAGATAACACAACTAATGACACACAAAGGGTAAAAGAAGGTTAATAAGGCAGAGGAAAGAGATGAGTTTTAACAGCCTTTCTAAAGACAAAAAGGTCCTCCAGGGAGCGAATATGGACAGGGAGCGCGTTCCATAATTTAGCGGTCAAGATCGCGAACGACCGGCCACCCAGTCGGCATTTTTTAAAACGGGGAACTAGTGCCAGATTTTGTCCGGCAGAACAAAGGCTGCGCGAAGGAATGTACAAGGACAGGAGGTGCTGAAGTATGGTGGGGGTGCCAAATTTAAAAATCTTAAATGCAAAGCAGAGGGCCTTGAACTCTATACGTCTGATTACTGGCAACCAGTGCAAGGTGGAAATAGTACTACGGGCTGAACAGAAGCGCGGTAGGCCCACTAGGGCCCGAGCTGCCGCGTTCTGCACCCGTTGGAGTCGTGAAACTTCCGCCTGATTGGTGCCCAGAAACAGAGAGCTCGCATAATCGAGCCTGGATAACACGCTGGCTTGGATAACCATCTGGCTGGTAGGGGCATCGAAAAATTTGAGGATAGGCCTCAAGCCACGTAGGATGCCAAAGCACGTGGACGCCACCTTCTTAGTATGGAGCGAGAAGGTTAATTTGGAGTCCAGCCAGATAGGTTTAGGGAACAGATAGAGGTAACCCTAGTGTTCCTGGGTGATATAGAAATGGTGTAAAGAAACCACATACCAGCTAATACTTTCAGTATAGGCACTGAGTCACCATTAATAAGCAATGGGAGAAGGCTCTGCAAGACACAGGAGCCAGCATGACTACTGTCAGGTGTCAGCAGAGCAGGTCCTCCTGAACACATTCCACCAAGTCGTAGTCACAGACAATCAAGAGAGCCATCTACCAGTGGCTCTGGTTCCCTTTGAGTGGGGACAGGGGTCACCGGTTCTCTAAAAGTAGCTGTGAGCCCTGCCATGCCTGTTGATTGCTTGCTAGCCAATGACCTGGAGCACACTAGGTGCATGGAGGTAGAGCTCAGTCCTCACATGGAGATGATGGGATTGCCTGAGTGAATCTGTATGACCACATGGTCCATGGGTGCCTGAAAAGGGAGTCAACAGTGCTCGAGCCTGAAGCAATGGTCCAGACAACTGCCAAGGAGAGGGGCTAGGGCCATGGGAAACCAGCCCCTGGGTTCCCATGGTGGAGGCTGACGGGCGTCCCTGAGGAGGAGGCCCAAGCTGACTGGGTAAGACATTGCCACCCTAGGTGACCTAACTGAGCTTGCTGGCTGGCAAGTAGAGGGCGGGCCTACAATGGAGCAATTCTGCCAAGCACAGAAGGAGTGCCCCCCTCGTCAGTTTTTCCGCAAGAACAAGGTCGTTACCAAAAGCTCAATCCTGAAGATGAAAAAGTATGCTCTTGGCAAACAATTTTCTGTTCATATTCAGTAACGTAATCTGTCTAAAGCTAGTGACAGAGGTTTTAGGGCCCTTTTTTGTAGAAAGGTACCACTATACTTCCTTTCCAAGAGGACAAAATAGTCCCATGTACATTGCAGAATTGAAACACCGGATGGAGGAGGGAGGCCTATACAGAGATATCTTGTTTAGTAAGGTAATAGAGAAGATTGTCAGGGCCCATTTCCCCCAAGTGCCTTGCCCCCTTAATAAAACACTCCATCTCCTAACGGGAAGGCGGGGCATAAACATTCACTGAGGAAGATTCACCAATTGACTCCAAATTAAACCCGCCCCTAGAATTTAGCGCATATAGCTGAGAAATGTACTGAATCAATTCTGCCTCAAATATTGAGATGGTTTCAGCCTTCATTCTGCATTCATGATATTCAGCTATTAAAGCCCAGTATCTGCGCAAGTCTGAGCTTACCATGCCAACTTAGGGGCGAGCAAAGCAAACACATTGCCACTGGATTCAAGCTAGCCTGGCTGATGAGGGCTGATGTATCTCAGAAGCGGTGCATCGCTCTTGGAACCATCACATTGCTGCTGTTGTGTGGAGAAATTCTGCGCATCACACCAAACGTATGGGGAACACCCTACGCATCGTTTGGCTGCACTCCACATCTTCGTTGACACAAACCAAGGATCAAGGTACTTTTGTTCAGTGGTCGTCTATGGGTCCCTATATCTGGCCCACGTTCCATCATGGTCAGCCTAAACTCTTGACTTTGTCCCAGTCCGTCACAACCAGATATTCATTTAAGCGCTTACTACTTCTAAGCGCTATTTTTACATTTAATCTTTGAAAATTCATATCTTGACTTTTACGTATTGGAATGTAGTTGTTTTGGTTTTGTTTTATTTACCAAATTTAGTCCTATATTTCTAAAGTGGTGTGGATACTTTTTGTGTGGGGTTTTCACTGTTTTACTGTTTGAAGTGTTGCACAAATACTTTAAACATTACCTCAAAAGTTGAGCCTGTCTGCCCTGAGGGAAGCTCCTTGAGGGTGAGCATAAGATAGTTTAGAGTTTGTTGTGACTTACACTGATTGGAATTGTGGTTCCTGCTTCCGACAGGGTGTATACCTCTGCCAACCAGAAACCCACTTTCTAACATCTTGCCTGTGACATATGTTGCATACTTCCAGAGGGTTGACTTACAAAGATGTACAGGAGAAGTAGTGACTATGCATTGCTTTGAATGACAGTTGTGCTAGCAGGGAATGACTGCTCTACCAGTTTGCAGTCGCAGACTTGGGGACTTGATTTAAATAGGGGACCTTCATGGTGGCACAATTAGTACAGCAACCCTGGGTACCCCTCTAACTTACATATCCAGAGTACCATATACTATGGACTTTCAGTTAAGTTAGCCATTTCCAGTTGGGTACAGTCTATTCGGCATACACTTTAGGGTCAGGGCTATGGCACTGAGGTCTTGTTAGCAGGCCTCAGTGCAGTCTCAGAGTTGAAAAACCAGCTACAACAGTAGAGAAACTTGGGAGTGACCATACAGAAAGAGGCATTTCCTTAGAGTTAATGCACACAAGCAAGAGTGATCCAAATAGAGGTTTGGAATTTCAATGTATAGTGTGTTAGGTTGCCTTGTTAGTGCCCATCTGTCAGGTGCATATCTTTTTAGAGCTGTGGGTGTCAGGCTAGCCTTGTAAACATTCTGAGATTTCTTGAAGTCTTAAATGCTACTTAACAAAGGCTCCCACTTTCAGATCTCCGTTAGTGGTATTTTAGGATTTGATTGTGTTCATGAACCATTTGAATCCAGTTTCTTCACCAGCCACTGCAAGTAGAGTTTTAGTGAATGAGGGCTGAAGTGGGGATTGTCAGTTATTGGGGCCCATTCAGCAAGGAGTGGAATTGTGCCTAAAACATGTGGCTCCTGGAGAATATCATGAGAGCTGCAGACTGGTTTTATAAATCTCGATTCAGAATGTTTTATTGTGAACTGGTTGCTCTTAGTTTGACTTAATGTTATTGACTGGCTTTGAACTGGCATTGCATCTCTAGTTTTAAAACTTGTGCTTTGCTTCTACTATGGACTTTTCAAGCTTGATTGCAGACGTCTGCGAATAGGTTGCCACAAAGTATGGTGCAGTATGGGTGTGGCCAACATCATGGCCAGATAGCTGCGTTGTTCACGAGCTCCGCCGGCCCTTACTGATATCCTGCATTTAATCCTGCTCCTCCTCACACATTTTGACGGATATCCTGGGCTGAAGTGCTAGGTAGCAGAGTGGGGTGATTGTGGAAGCAGCCACAGCCATCCTTCTGCTGTGTCCGGGTCATAGTCGCCAACATGTTTCGTTGCTTGTACTTTCTGCAACTTCTTCAGGGCAAATGGGGGTTGCCCACTGTTATTGCCACTGTATTTCAAAATCACCGGTACTGCCGAGTATCAGCCGCGCGGCTGATACTCGGCAGTACCGGTGATCCCGCGTGGGACACCCGACGATAGCGGGTTTTCGTAACCAACACGTGATCTCTTGAGGACACGGGCATACTGATTTTAGGGGTAGCAGGTATGCGTGAGAAACGCTAACCCCAGGTGTGTTTTGAAATACAGTGGCAATAACAATGGGCAACCCCCATTTGCCCTGAAGAAGTTGCAGAAAGTACAAGCAACGAAACATGTTGGCGACTATGACCCACCTCAGAGTATATATGGTGTGAGTCATTTTTATGTTAGAAGGATTCACAGCCCAGAATAAATTATGAGTGGCCAGTGAACTCTTCTGTTTTAACTGTGTGAGATTCACGTTTCTTTCTCACTGGGGGTTTCTTGGTTTTGTGGTTTGTGTTATATGTGCACAAAAGTACAGCAAGGGCAATACGTTGACTTGTTTTGATAGGAACTATCAGCAGATTGTGGGGCTGATATCGAAAAAACACTGTTACATGTTGTTAGTTTTTTTCTGTTCCCATTTCCCACTGTTATGAGAGTGAGTCACCAATGATGATAATTGGGTATACTGGCAATTGTGAGTCAGATAACCCGATTGGCGGTTCTTCCGTGAGGGGCTCACTCTCTTCTCCACACTTTTTCCACAAGTAGCGTCTGGTGGGTGGTGGTATCACGACAGATTGATAGTTTACCGTGTTTGTACCGCATTAATGTTTGACACTTGGCTGGATTTGAATCACCAGAAAAACTGAGGGGTGGTGATAAAACATAAAGTTTATTTGTATCACCATTATCCATGCCATATTAGTATTTTCCTAAGAGTGTCTTGGGTGACAGGCCTATCGCTGTGTGCTACTTCTGTAGTCCACTGTACCTAGCTTTCTTGGACTTATTTGTTATCAGTTATGTTTTGAATGTATAAAAAAACAGGAGGCGAGGTGTGACTGGAAAAATGTGCATTGGTAAAGCCAATAGGTTTTTCCTATGCTATATCTATTGGCTTTGTCATTTTTATTAGACCTTCTGAACTGCAGCGTGTAACTTGGCTTAAAGTAAATGGCTATGATGTGGCCAAAATTGACTGCCCCATAGCGCTTTTTTTCCATCCAAGCCATGTTGCACAGCTGCTGAGCAATATGTGTTAAAAAAAAAAAAACGCAAGGAGTGCAAGGAGGATGGGGGTTGGTTACAAATAAGTCGGGTAGGGTTAGAAACACTTTGAGGCATATTTACAAGCCCCTTGTGACACTTTACGCCGCAGCTGCATCACTTTTTGTGACATAGCAGCAGCACAAACAATGTGCCAATTTTTGGCCCATTTACAACGTGACGCATCTAGGGAGATGCGTCACATTGTAAAGCTCTGCGTCACATTATACCTGCGTCAGGTATAATGTATGCAGGGTGGGCGTTCCCACACAGGAAAGCCTTGTAGAAGTGATGGAGTTAAATCTACTAGATTTCACTGCATCACTTCTAGGACGCCACTGCATCAAACCCTTACGCCTGCTCCAAGCAGTTACGCACTGTACCAGGTATAGGCCTCCGCATGCATTGCTGGAGTTAAGTCATGCTTGCAACACAACTCCAGCAATGCGCTACTTTTGCGCCAACAGATGCATCAGAATTTCTGACGCATCTGTTTCTCCTAGTGCCATGGAATGGCGTATGGTAAATACGACGCATCCATGGTAGCGCAAGGGTTTTTTTGCCCAGCACAAGAAAACTGACGCATCTCTGCTCTAATACAGAGATGGGTCCATTTCTTGAGAATCTGCCCCTTTGAGTTTAGCACTGATAAATAATTGGCTGCTGAATGTCAATTTTCCCACAACGGATCTCCTTCTACGCCTATGCCTAAGGAGAAAAGACCAACAGGAAATGGTGCGTCAAGCAGAGGATGGTCCCAGAAGACCGATCCACCATCCAGCATTGGGATCCGCAAATATTTACATTAGCAATCATCACTTGAATAATATGCATTAAGTATCCTATAGGGGATTGTTTTAAGAAATGCTCTGCTTTTACTAGCGCATCGCCTCTTCTATGAGCCTACACTGTATTTAATGTACCCCCGGAGGCAGTTGGGGGTAAGAGCCCACTAGGCACCAGGGATCACGCTTGCTTTTTTGTATGTAGGATGGCTGCCCTGAATGAGCATACCAATGCCCCCCAAATCCCTCCCAAAATAATAGTGCCAGTCTTTCTGCCACCCCCCTTGGGGGCATATCAGGACAAAAGCCCCTGATATGCCTTTCCGCAATGTGCCTAGCTGGGGATTTTGTGCCCTAGATCAGCTAGCAAACCTGTACATTTTTTAAAACTAGACACCAACGGGAATCCAGGATGGGGTGGCGTGTGTGTCTCACCAGATTCTGGTACCCAGAATACCTTGCGAACCTCAAACTTAGTAAACAAAAAAACAAATTTTCCTCACATTTCTGTGATGGAAAGTTCTGTAATCTAAGGGGAGCAGCAAACAACCAAGCATTCCCCGAAGTCTACCGATAAATATGGTACTTCACTTGTGTGGGTAGGCCTAGTACCTGTGACAGGAAAAGTCCCAAAACGCAAAGTGGACACATCACATTTTTCCAGTGAATACTGACCCTTTTTTGCAATGTGCCTAGCTGTGGATTTTGAACCGTAGCTCTGACGGCACCCTAAGGAAACCTAGCAGACACATACATTTTTTTGAACTAGACAGTCAGGGTAATCCAGGGTGTGGTGACTTGAGTGGCTTTCACCAGGTTCTGTGACCCAGAATCCCTTGCAAACCTCAAACTTTGAAACGAATTTTCCTCATATTTCTGTGATGGAATGTTCTGGAATCTGGCGTATCCACAAACTTTTACCCACCCACCATTCCCTGAAGTCTCCTGATGAAAATGGTACCTCACTTATTGGGGAGGCTTAGTACCCTTGACAAAAAACTGCCAAAATGCAACGTGAACACATCATATTTTTCCACAGAAAACGGACCCTTTTTTTTTGCAATGTGCCTAGATGTGGATTTTGGACTCTAGCTCAGCCGGCAATGAGTGAAACCTAGCAAAGCTATTTATTTCTGAAAACCAGACACCCTGGGGAATCCAGTATGGGGTGACTTGTTTGGCTCTCATCAGGTTCTGTTACCCAGAATTACTTGCAAACTTAAAACTTTGGGAAAAATCACATTTTCCTCACATTTCTGTGATGGAAAGTTCTGGAATCTAAAGGGAGCACCAAACTTCCACCAACTCAGCATTTCCCTAAGTCTCCCAATAGAAATGGTACCTCACTTGCGTGGGTAGGCCTAGTGCCCAAAATGTACTATGGAGACTTCAAAATTCTCGAATACAAAAAGACCTTGTTTTGCGAGGGAGTCACCTGCGTTTTTTATCTTGGGCATGGCGGCCATATTGGGAAACCCACCTACCAACCCCAGACAATTCTAATAACTAGACACCTGGGGGAGTCCAAGGATGTGTGGCTTGCATGGATCCACCAACGTTTTCCTACCCAGAATCCCCTGCAAACCTCAAATTTAGCTAAATAAATCCAATTTCCTTACATTTCTGTGTGGGTTTACTGTGCCTGCAAAAACGTCTGACCACCCAGCATTCCCCTTGGTCTCCCAATAAAAATGATACCTCACTTGTGTGGGTGTCCAATTCAGAATTGCCTAAAAACGTATTTAAAAAAATATAGCGCTTAGAGTTCACTGTGCTATACTCTCAATCCCTATGTTTTTGGCCCTTTCCAGTCACAGACTCTTGGACCACCCACACAAGGGGGATATCATTTTACTCGGGAGACCGAGGGGAACACTGAGTGGTAGGACATTAGTGCTGGGCTGATGATTCCAGCCACACATGTGAGGAAAATTTGATTTCTTTAGCTAAATTTGAGTTTTGCAGGGGATTCTGAGTAAGAAAACACTGGGGGATCCACGCAAACCATACCTCTCTGAACTCACCCGGATGTTTAGCTTTCAGAAATGTCTAGGTTTGGTAGGATTTCCTAGATGGTCACCGAGCCTGGGACCAAAAACGTAGGTGCCCCCCCCCTTGCAAAACCAGGTCATTTTGTGATAGATAATTCTGATATCTCCACAATAAGTTTGGGCCCTTCCCTGCTGCGGGTACTTGGCCCACCCTCAGAAGTGAGGTGCCATTTTTATCGGGAGACCTGTGGGAAAGTTGGGTAGTAGGAAATTTGTGTCAGGCCAGTGATCCCACAACTTTCCCACACAGAAATGGGAGAAAAAAGTGATTCATTTGAGCTACATTTGAGGTTTGCAGGGAATTCTGGCCAGCCACACATCCCTGGACTCCACCAGGTGTCTAGTTTTCAGAAATGTGTGGATTTGGTAGGTTTCACCAGATGGCCGCTGAGCACGGGACCACAATGCAGGTGATTTGCACACAAAACGGTCTTTTTTGTAATCTATACTTTTGAAGCCTCCACAGTACGTTTTGGGCTAATCCCTGTCGCGGGAAGTAGGCCTACACACACAAGTGAGGTGCCATTTTTATCGGGAGACTTTTGGGAATGCTGGGTGTGTGGATGTTTGTGGATTCACACAGATTCCAGAACTTTCCATCACAGAAATGTGAGGAAAATTTGTTTTTTGTTTTACAAAGTTTGAGGTTTGCAAGGGATTCTGGGTAACAGAACCTGGAGAGAGCCACTTACGTCACCCCATCCCGGTTTCCCCATGGATGTCTAGTTTTCAAAACTATATAGGTTTGCTAGGTTTCCTTAGGGTGCCGTTAGAGCTAGGGTCCAAAATACACAGCTAGGCACATTGCGAAAAAAGGGTCAGCTTTCATTGAAGACATTGAATTTTATTAGTATGACATAAACTCAATTATCTCAATTTAATGAGAACAACATCAACAATAAGCATCCATGCACAATATGAATTATAAATTATTTAAAACAACTATATCGTTTTTAGATGCATAATGAGCATTGCAACAAAGATTGTTGATAATATAAGCACTTGATGTTACAATACACAATAGAGATGTACATAAGAATCTTCTATGTGTATGACAGCACAAGCCACGTGATAATAGTTTGGAATGCACTTGTCACTTTAAAAATGTTTCCAAAACTGAACCTGCCATGTCATGTGATCAAGGCTCAGATGAGCTGAAACGCGTTATGGCGACGGAGCAATAAAGAAATTCTGCACGAAAATTTGGGTCTGTGTCCGTGTTTGGAGTAATCCATGGTTAAGCAGAAAGAAGCTACATCATCCTTGTAACCGCACATATATTCATATTTTAAACCCCTCAAAAACTGCTGCAACTGTGAATAATGCAAAATAAAACTTAAAGTTATATGCACATTCTTATCATTCACATAAATTTCAATTAATTCATACATATTGCACGTATGGACCCTCTACCACTGCTAATACTGCAATGTAGTCTGCAGTGTATCGTTACAAGTCTCCTATTGCTTTCCACAAAAATCATCAACATTCTAAGTGAAAAATCCTTGGCATAGTGATAAGCGTGGTAGAGTAAAGAGGTGCGCAGACCATGGGGGAGCAACCAGGAACACCCAAACTCCAACGGGGGCCAAAGGTACTGACTTGGGCTCAAGTCACCATAAAAACTGACTAGCGACTGCCTCAGGAGAATGCTCACTCATGCAGGTACGTAATTCTAGCAGCAGGTGCTAAAATAAATATTCCCCAACCCTATGTGACAATCTACTACAGTGTGCTCAGCAAGTGCCTGGTGCGATATACACACTGTTGATGAGAAAGGAACAATCAGTATTTGGCTAGTGCCCTAATAGATCCTCTCATAAGCCGCATGTACTGACATCAACATCGCCAAGTGCCTGGGATTGCAGTGAGTAAGTCAGTAAATCATATGCTCTGTTATCCTAGTACTGCAGAAATCCCATCTATATTCCACAACTAGAAGAAAAGTTGAAAAATTGAAGCAATCAAAATATCTCCCAATACTTCTCCACACCCCAATCGTCAGTGATAAAGTTCAATTCAATGATAAAAGAAAGGATCTCTTATCTGTAGGGTGCTGCCCTCCACCGTGGTGCTGTCGGAGGAAAGGTTATGGGGGGTAACGCTGGATCAATTCCTTTAGGTGGGCCCCTTCTATTTCTCCTGTGATTAAAAGAAAACTATGAGGTACTCTCACAGCAGGGGTTAAGACCAATCAACTCAAAATGAATACACACAAACAGATGAGAAAGAAATCTCTCAAATATAACGTTACATTGGTATCAGGGACAAGAGTCAAACAAAATAAACATTTCAAATCAAGTCAAAACAAGTCAAAGCTCTCGCCCCTACTTTTCATGAAGATGAATGCTCATTTCTTCATCCTGATTATGTCCCTCTGGGCTTTTGGTTTGTGCGTTGATAATATGCCAAGATTCTCTCTTACGTAGATGGTGTACTCTGTTCCCTCCCCTATGGTTCAGCTGGATTTGTTCTATGGCAAAGTAGGTGGGAAGTGATTTATTTGAGAGATGGAAATCTGTGAAATGCCTCGCTATTGGATAGTGGGAGTCTTTGTTACTGATAGCCCTCTTGTGTTCTAAAACCCTCTTCTTAGTGACGAGTGTGGTGCTGCCTACATATCTCTTTTTGCAAGGACATTTAAGAATGTAGATAGTGAATGTGGTGCCACAAGTGAGGAATTGGTTGATATTTTTCTCCCCGGTAGAGGTGTGGTATGATTTTCTCATGATGCTGTTACGACATGCTTTGCAATGTCCACAGGGAAAGAATCCCTGTAGATCAAGATGAGTCTTTAGGTGTTTGTTAGTAATATCCCCTTTGACCAGCAAGTCTTTTTGCACTTTCTTTGCTCCCTTTCCATATGATAAAGAGATCGTCAATGTATCTGTACCATTTAACCACCTTATTTTCTGTGCTGTCTGTCTGAAGGTTTTTCTGTAGTTCTTCCCATACTCCCAAGAACAGGTTGGCAAAGATAGGGGCAAAGCAAGTGCCCATGGCAGTGCCCAGGGCTTGCTTGTACATTGGACCGTTAAACAAGAACATGTTGTTAATTAAACAGAATTTCTAATAACATTTCTGTGTGTTCTAGATAGCACATTCTATGTTTTCTCAGGAAATGATGACAACATTGTATGCCTAACGAGTAAACGATGATGGAGTAACATGAGTTCACGTCCATAGTTATTAGAAGGTAATCTTCCTCCCAGATGATGTTTTTAATTTTCCCCAGGAAGTCTTTGGTGTCCTTTATGTATTAGGGTAAAGACATAACATATTCCCGGAGGAAGTGGTCTACATATTTGGAGACATGTTCAGAGACACCACCTATAGAGGAAACAGTAGGTCTCCAAGGTGGTGTAGTGGGGTTTTTGTGGGCTTTGGGTAGAAGGTAAAAGATAGGTGTTTTCAGATAGTCGCATTTGTGATAACAGTATTCTTCCCATTGGAGGATCCCACTGTCCCTCCACATGGTAAGCATACTCCATATTTTGACCATGCTTTTATTGTACCTCTGCATGTTCGTTTTGATATAGAATCTGGTGTCATAAATTTGTCTTTGTGCTTCTGCAATATATGAAGCTCAGTCACAAAGCACAATATTTCCTCCCTTATCTGCAGGGCGTATGATAGGGTTCTCATTGTCTGCCAAAGATTTGACTATTCCCCATTGATCTTTGGTGAAGTTAGGGGGCTTGTTCTTTCTTTGTTTTTGTTTGCAAAACCTCATCAAGTCCTTAGTCACTGTCTCATGAAATGTATTGATGTTGTTGTGCTGCATATTTGTTAGGAAGATGGATTTGGGTTTGAAATTAGTTTTGGCTGGTTGGTCGGTACTGACCTCGATGTTACCTTCAATAGGATATAGTCTTGTTTCCATGTACAAGTTTTGTGTGGCTTGGAGGGCGTCCATATCTCTTATGCTAATATACCTTTTGGATTCCCTGCTACCTGTTTCCTCCTGGGGAGAACTGGAAGTAAAGTTGTCTGGATGCAGTGGTTGCCACCCCCTGATAGTATGCCAATTTTTCAATTTGAGTTCCCTCACAAATTTGACGATATCTATTCTGGTTTCTGGATAGTCGAAGTTATTGGAGAGACCTAGACACAGAGTAAGTAGATATGTATATGTATGTATGTGTGTGTATATATATATATATATATATATATATATATATATATATATATATATGGAAATTAACATGGAGAATATAAGTTTCAGGACCCCCCTTTTTTCTCAGCACCCGCTCAACGAATCCCCCCAAAACTTGCAAGACAGGAGCTGGCCTGAGCGAACCATTAGTTTTAATTTCGTGTATTTCGTATATGTATATATAACCTACTATATAGAACCTATTGGCGGTCGCTAGGTAGTTATAGTTAGGACCTTGTTTCTATTCAAAAAGTGTTTTTTCTTTTGCCATTTGACAATCTTCACGAAATTAAAACTAATGGTTCGCTCAGGCCAGCTCCTGTCTTGCAAGTTTTGGGGGGATTCGTTGAGCGTGTGCTGAGAAAAAAGGGGGGTCTTGAAACTTATTTTCTCCATGTTAATTTCCATAGCAAACTTAAGACAAAGCCACAGCCCGAACTACTGAACGGAATTACACACAATTTGGCAAAAAGGTAGGTCATGGTTTAGAGAGCGACCTTTTTTTAAAATGGTGTAAATCCTTTCGGTAATTCCTGAGAAATTAAAAGAATATATATATCGATATCTAGTTGTCCGAGGAGGATTCACGAACTCTCCCGAGCATACCCTTCATTCTGATTGACTGTCAACACTCCATACCAAGAAGTTTTGGCAGCCATCTTGTGACTCGGTAAAACTGAGTCACAAGTAAACAGTAAAAAAAAAATATATAACAAGAAAAGGGGGCAGGGTAGGAAAGCCCTGACCCTCTAGTCCTGCTCAGGGGACCCCCCAGGTACGAAAAAAGCATTAAGAAAAACAAATCAGCAGAATTTGCGCTGGGTGTGCAAATCTTGCCACAAAAAAACAATGCGTTGTCTTCCGCACTTCATTTTAATCAGCCTCCGGGGGCATTCAGTAAATTTAGTGCGGGGACCCACAGGGGCCCTCAGCCCCGGGGATTGCCACCTCCCTGGCACTTTGCTCATAATGTGCAGGGGCCCACGCCCCCCTCCCTCCCCCGCAGCCCTGGAGACTGCCACCTCATCGGGCTTTGATTTCCTTAACATCCATAAGCGATTTTTCATGTTGGCACTTTAATGTGGCGTGCTCACTGTGAGTAGTTGTGCAGGTATACAAATGACATTTTTGCTGAGAAATTATTTCAGAAGAACGGTCTCAAGCAGCCGGTTCAATGAAGGAGTTGTACTATAAATCACTCGTAGCACCGCTTGATTTAATCCGAAGTGGCTGCGCGCTGGAAGCGGCTTTGCTCCACATACCCCTCCAAGGAGGCAGGTTTGCATTTGGCGCACTGTGTACACTGTCACACCATACCTGGTCCCGGGGGTGTTTTTATTTGAGCATTCCAGCGGGCAGGGATCTTGAGAGAATAAAGCGCTGTTTAATCGCAACACCCTCATAGTAATCCTTTATTAGACAACACAAAAAGCGGGAGCGACAGCCTACACAACACAGGATAGCATCAGACTCAGAGAAAGGGATTCAATAAACTCCTTTTCTGCTACGTTTAAACTGCTTTTCACTGCCAGTAGGAGATATAAGAGCCTTCATCGCAGGGTCCTCTGAGGAGTAATCTCTGTGGTGGTATATTTTAGCAACTAAACAAACCTGTCAATGTCTATTAATAGCAGCCGCCTGTAATTTAATTCAATTTATTTTGGCAGCATCACTGAGTTCATTCTCCACCCAGAAAGCCCCACATGCCCCAGCCATTTAAAAAAAATGTATTGCTTAAAAGACCCTCCCCGAGTGCTAGTGAAGTGTAAGTGCTGAGCGGAGTCGTGGTCACTGAACGTATGGTATTGAATTACGGAAAGTTTTATCTGTGAATAGCAGACACAATCCGATCATTTAATTACAGTGTTGGGCATGTCCACTGTTTACACCCGGAAATACGGAAGATTAACATGAGAAAAAATCGGTTCAAAAGTGTCTATGATTATATAAATGAATCATATTGTAGCCCACCACACAATATACTTCATTTATAAAACATTGCGCGCCACTTACAACACCAAGGTCACACATGGCTCAGCCGTGGCGCTCTGGCCTTCTATTCGCAGTCAATTCTCCCATATGCTCTGGCTAACCTAGGTTGTAACATTCACAAAGACTTGTATAGAGCTCTGTGGCCATTATTTTGGCATTGAGCGCCCATGGTCCCTCTCCTTCAGACCAATAAGCTCAGTTTTAAAGCCTCCTATACTACGTCCCAATTTGAGGAGCCCTCAAATGAAGATACGCTGACATAAATATGGACCTCTTTTCATCCGCCTTTTAACTTGCCTTGGAGGGAGCGATCATTGTGAAGAAACAAATCAACAAAAACATGTAAAAAAGCAGGCATCCTGCTTCTGAACAGGACAAGTGGCTTCATGACAAAATGTCACCTTTGCAGACATATATATTGTAACCGCAGAGCACAAAATAACGAAATTGTGTGGACATAGCAGCTTTTGTCGACTTATGCAAAGGAACAATCAATCAATCAATCATTGCATTTCTAAAGCGCGCTACATACCCGTGAGGGTCTCAAGGCGCTAGGAGGGGTGGGCGGGGGGGCGCAACTAATAGAAAAGCCAGGTCTTGGGGAGTCTTCTGAAGGCCAGTAGGTCCTGAGTCTGTTGTAGGTTGGTTGGGAGAGTGTTCCAGGTCTTGGCTGCGAGGTAGGAGAAGGATCTTCCGCCGGCTGTGGTTTTTCGGATACGAGGGACTGTGGTGAGATCAAGTTTGGCTGAGCGGAGGCTTTGGGTGGGGGTGTGGAAGCTGAGTCGGTTGTTGAGGTAGGTAGGTCCGGTGTTGTGAAGTGCTTTGTGTGCGTGGATGAGGAGCTTGAAGGTAATCCTCTTGTTGACGGGGAGCCAGTGCAGGCTTCTCAGGTGGGGTGTGATGTGGCTGCGGCGGGGAACGTCGAGGATCAGTCGAGCCGAGGCGTTCTGGACTCGTTGTAGTCTTCTCAGGAGCTTGTTTGTTGTTCCTGAGTAGAGGGCGTTCCCGTAGTCGAGCCGGCTGGTGACGAGGGCCTGGGTGACGGTCTTTCTCGTGTCGATAGGGATCCATTTGAAGATTCTGCGGAGCATTCGGAGGGTGTTGAAGCAGAACGCGGAGACTGCATTGACTTGCCTGGTCATGGAGAGGGTGGAGTCGAGGATGACCCCAAGGTAGCGTGCGTGGTCCATGGGTTCCGGGGCTGTGCCTAGTGATGTGGGCCACCAGGAGACGTCCCAGGCTGATGGGGTGGGTCCGAGGATGAGGACCTCCGTCTTGTCTGAGTTCAGCTTCAGTCTGCTGCTGTCCTTCATCCAGTCGGCTACGGCCCTCATTCCTCTGTGGAGGTTGGCTTTGGTGGTGTGGGGGTCTTCGTTGAGGGATAAGTAGGGATTGAAAGTAAGGATTGAAAGTAAGGAGAGGCGCGCAGCGCTTTATTGAATCCTTTTGTGTGACCTAGCAGTGTGGCAATTCTATTTTTTAACTATGTCTGTTTCGCCGATTTTTAATTCACGTATCTCACTTCCCCGGTCCACCACTGACCTGCTCAGATTGTTGTGGTGGGAGGACGAGTACAGGAGCACACCGGAAGTGACTACGACTTCCGCTGTGCATCCTGCACCAGTCAGGGGCCCGGCACTATAAAGCAGCAGCAGAATACGCACTCCCTAGCTGATTGAAAGTAAGGAGAGGCGCGCAGCGCTTTATTGAATCCTTTTGTGTGACCTAGCAGTGTGGCAATTCTATTTTTTAACTCTGTCTGTTTCGCCGATTTTTAATTCACGTATCTCGCTTCCCCTGTCCACCACTGACCTGCTCAGATTGTTGTGGAGGGAGGACGAGTACAGGAGCACTCCGGAAGTGACTACGACTTCCGCTGTGCATCCAGCACCAGTCAGGGGCCCGGCACTATAAAGCAGCAGCAGAATACACACTCCCTAGCTGATTGAAAGTAAGGAGAGTCGCGCAGCGCTTTATTGAATCCTTTTGAGTGACCTAGCAGTGTGGCAATTCTATTTTTTAACTCTGTCTGTTTCGCCGATTTTTAATTCACGTATCTCACTTCCCCGCTCCACCACTGACCTGCTCAGATTGTTGTGGTGGGAAGACGAGTACAGGAGCACACCGGAAGCGACTACGACTTCCGCTGTGCATCCTGCACCAGTCAGACGGGCCCTTGAGCGCTTAGGAGGATGTCCTTACTGGCACGCAGCGGACGCGTGCAGCGGCCTCCCTCTCAGCGCGCCCAAGACGCGCCCAAGACAAGCCCATCTGCGCCCGTCCGCGCCTGCACATCGCCTCTCGCCAGGGACCCTGGTCCAAAGGGTAGGGATTTTGTTGTCTATACCAGGGAAGACCTAGTGGGCCTCAATAACTCTGCTGCCTCATGTAACAAGATCTCCTTAAGTCACCGGAAAGGCAGCTCTAAATGCTCATGTGGGTTTACCCTTCCGAGACCCAGGTCACTCCTGTCTCTCCCGCGCCTCACGACCACCTGCCCCCATCAACAAATTGCGGTAGCACAGCTTAATATAAGATCCCTGACAAAACATAATTTAGAAGTCCATGACCTAGTTACTAATCATTCATTGGACATCCTATTCCTCACAGAGACTTGGTTGCAAGAGGATATGAACTCTGTTATCAACCTAGCCACCCCATTAGGATATTCCACCTACACATTAAATAGACAATCGAGGGGTGGAGGGATAGCGATGATAGCTAAGTCGCAATATTCATGCCTATTTACCAAACTCGACATCGAAGGATGCGAATGCGCCCGCTATAATATCAAGATAAACCCACAGTTAACTCTATCAGGTATCTTGATATACAGACCTCCGGGGCAGGACAGCAGCTTTATTAAAGCCCTCCTCGAAACTGTTTGTTCGTTGGTTACTGGGAACGCCAACTTCTCTATCTTGGGAGATCTAAATATCCACTTTGATCTCACCGCGGACAAAAAGATCAGCAAACTGCTAGCTGACCTTGCCGCGTTCCAACTTTGCCAGCTGGTCAGTAGCCCTACTCATAGAGGTGGACATCTCCTAGACCCCATTTTTTCTAACTTAGAAGGAGTAGCGGTGGGAGCTCCCATTCCTATGACTTGGACGGACCACTGATTAGTGATCATGACACTAACTATTCGCGGTGCATCCAACACGAGGTATGTCCAACGAGTGCTGAAACGCCCTTGGAGGAAACTCCATCTCGAAGAATTTCACGCGCTACTTAAAACTAATCCCCCGAAAGTTAGCAAAGACCCTGACCTGAGTTACGAGGATTTCTGTAACTGGATTACCCAGGCTCTGGATACTTTGATTCCGGCGGGCTGGATTAGGGCACGTTCCCAGGAATCTAGTCCTTGGTACAATGCAGCGCTCACTTCCCTCAGGAAAGAATGTAAAGTCACTGAGCGAAAATGGAGAAAGACTTATAACTCTGCACTTAAGGCCCAATATGTCCAGGTACAAAAAAACTACCACAGAAACATTTGTAGGACACGAGCGGCATACTACGCTAATGAAATTGGGATTAGTCAGAATCCCTCCCAAACCATTTTTAAAATATTAAAAGATCTCAGCGTAAAAAAAGCTGTCGCGGAGTCACATACCTCTCCTACACACTGTGAGAACTTGGCATCCTTCTTTATTGATAAAATTCAGAAAATGTATAACTCCTTCCCAACCACCCTTTGTTTCAATGCTTCTACCACTAAGACTAACTCTAAACTCACTAACATACCTGTGATGTGCCAAGAGGATTTTCTCAAACTTTGTGAAAAAGTCAAATCAGGCTCACCTGCAGACCCACTAAAACCACAGCAATTTAGAGCAGCTGATTTGATGGTTCTCAATCCCCTTTGAGACATCATAAATTCCTCGTTCACCACTGCCATCATACCCACTAGATGGAAGCAGGCTTGGGTTTCTCCAATTATAAAAAAAACAACGTTAGACCCCACTCTGCCCGAGAACTATCGGCCTATCTCGCTGCTCCCCTGGCCAGCTAAGGTGGCCGAGTCCCATGTCAATACCATTCTGATGAAATTCCTTACGTCCAATACCACTCTGGACGCATCCCAGCATGGCTTTCGTGCGGGCCATAGCACCGAAACAGCACTCTTGAGTGTGACTGAACACCCCCGGACCATTTTGGACTGCGGCAAGACGGCAGCACTGATATTATTAGACCTCAGTGCTGCCTTCGATACGGTCTCACACGAGGTGCTGTTACTTCGGCTAGAGGAGGTAGGAATATCGGGACAGGCCCTGGACTGGTTTAAGGCATTTCTGTCTGGAAGGTCATTCCGGGTTTCCATTCCTCCGTTCCTTTCCAAAGAACAGTCGATCAAACAGGGAGTGCCCCAGGGATCTGCACTCAGTCCAACATTATTTAACATATACGTCCTACCACTGGCTGAGATAGCCAAGAGATGGGGACTATCGTTAGTATCGTACGCTGACGATACTCAGTTAGTGGTGACCTTGAGAGACGAAGCTGGACTGAGTGCACAAAATTTCAAACAGGGCCTTACAGCCATAACTAGCTGGATGACAGCTAACTACCTACAACTAAACGCGGGCAAGACCGAGGTCTTACTTGTAGGTAAAGAGGCGGCGGCTTGGGGAGACAAATGGTGGCCTGAGACTCTTGGTAAGCTTCCTGAGCCTAAAAGCCAGGTGAAAAACCTTGGAGTTTGGATTGACTCCTTTCTCAACTTCACCCACCATACTAAAAGGTTGCTGCCTCGTGCTTCGGGATCCTTCGGAACCTTAAGCAGATCCTAAAGTTTTTCGATCCCCAGACGCGCCAGCTCGTGATACAGTCTGCCATCCTTTCGCGGCTGGATTATGCAAATTCCCTACTCTTAGGGGCTAACCAGGCTAGAAAGCAAGGCTGCAACGAGTTCAGAATGCTGCAGCGAGAGCCTTGACAGGTCTCCCTCATCATCACTCTGTGGCAAATACACTTACCAAACTCCACTGGCTCTCGGTGAAGAAGAGGATTCATTTCAAAACCTTGTGCCTTGCATTCAGAATTCTGAAAACCGCCTCCCCACCCATGTTATGCCTACTCTTGACCGCATATATGCCTCGACGCACTCTCCGCTCGGAGGGCCAGAATTTAGCAGTGGTCCCCCGTATTAAACAATCCCGGATGGGAGGCTGCTCCTTCCGGTACCTTGCGGCTAAGCTTTGGAATGCCCTACCCCTCCGGATTCGTGGAGTAACTGATCTTTTGCCATTCAAAAAGGCCATTAAAACCCATCTCTTCTGCTAGACGGTTACGTTATGTGATTACCACTGCTCCATCTGGTGTGGCGTAATTTCTTCCTGTTGGAAAGCGCCGGGACGCCCCTTTGCTGGGGCAGCCGCACGCTATAGAAGACCATATAACATAACATAACATAACATATGATCAGCTGGGTGTCGTCGGCGTAGGAGATGATGTTGAGGTTAGGTTGTCGTGCGACGTGGGCGAGAAGAGCCATGTAGATATTGAACAGCGTCGGGCTGAGGGAGGATTCCTGTGGAACGCCGCAGATGATCTCGGTGGTTTTTGAGCGAAAGGATGGGAGGCGGACGCTCTGGGTTCTGCCGGAGAGGAAGGACGTGGTCCAGGCCAGGGCCTTCTCTTGAATGCAGGCATCCTGGAGGCGTGTTGATAGGGTGCGGTGGCAGACTGTGTCAAAGGCTGCGGATAGGTCCAGGAGGATGAGGGCGGCTGTTTCTCCTTTGTCCATCAGGGTCCTGATGTCGTCAGTGGCGGCGATGAGAGCGGTCTTGGTGCTTTGGTTGCTGCGACAACCGGATTGGGAGGGGTCCAGGATATTGTTGTCTTCAAGGTAGCGGGTTAGCTGTTTGTTGACGATCTTCTCTGCTACTTTTGCCAGGAACGGGAGCAGGGAGATGGGCCAGAAGTTCTTGAGGTCCTTGGGTCCGCCTTATGCTTCTTCAGAAGGGCGTTGATCTCGGCATGCTTCCAGATTTCCGGGAAGGTGGCTGTTTCGAAGGAGCAGTTGATGGTTTTCCGGAGGTGAGGCGCGATGGTAGTGCTGGCCTTGTTGAAGATGTGGTGAGGGCAGGGGTCCGGAGTGGATGGAGTGCATGGTTTTGATGGTGTCTTCGTCGCTGATGCTGGACCAAGTGGTCAGGCGGCTGGTGCGGGTGGTAGTCGCAGGGGCGGTGGGCTCGGTGGTGGGTGCGGGGGGGTCGGAGTTGAAGCTGTTGTAGATGCAGGTGATCTTGCGGTAAAAGAAGGCGGCCAGGGAGTCGCACAGAACTTGTGATGGTGGGATGTCGTTGGTGTTGGAGCTGGGGTTTTAGAGTTCTTTCACGATGCTGAAGAGCTCTTTGGTGTTGTGTGCGTTGTTGTCTAGGCGGTCCTTGAAGGCGGTCTTCTTGGTGGTCCTGATGAGTTGGTGGTGTCTGCGGGTGGCACTCTTGAGGGCTGTGTGGCTGTCTGGTGTTCGGTCGTGGAGCCATTTGTTCTCCAGCTTCCGACAGGTGTGCTTGGAGGTCCGGAGGTCTTCGGTGAACCAGGTGGCTTTCTTGTTGGTGTGGTTGGTTGTGGAAGTCTTGAGAGGGGCGAGGGTGTTGGTGCAGCCGTTGATCCACTGTGTGAGGTTGGTTGTGGCGGTGTCTGGGTCAGTGGGGTCGGTGGGTGGTCTCCGGGCGAGGGTGGTCGTCAGTTGGTCTTCGGTAACCTTGCCCCAGCAGTGGCGTGGCAGCTGTTGGGTGCGGTGGTGTGTGGTGGGTTTCCTGAAGGTGAAGTGGACGCATCTGTGGTTGGTCCAGTGGGGTTGGGTGGTGTGGTTGTAGGAGACGTGGGGGCTTGCGGAGAAAATGGGGTCCAGTGTGTGTCCGGCGGCGTGGGTGGGTGTCGTTACGAGCTGTTTGAGTCCGAGGTTGGCGAGGTTGTCGATCAGGGTAGTGGAGTGGGCATCGTTGTTGTTCTCGAGGTGGAATTTCAGGTCCCCGAGGAGGATGTAGTCCGTGGAGGCAAGGGCATGGGTGCTGATGAGGTCAGCGATGGTGTTGCTAACCTGCGGTTGGGGTCCGGGAGGTCTGTATATAAGTGTTCCTCTGAGGGTCGTGTTGGGGTCGGTGTGAATCTGGAAGTGCATGTGCTCGGCGGTGGTGTGGGTGACGTCGGTGTTAGTTGAGATTCTGATGGAGTCTTTGTGGACGATCGCGATTCCACCTCCTACTTCGTTGTCGCGGTCTTTGCGGGAGATCTTGTAGCCCTGAGGGATGGCTATGGCGATGTCTGGTGCCGAGGTGGCGTTCAGCCAGGTCTCCGTCAGGAAGGCGACGCCGGGGGCGGTGGAGTCTAGGAGGTCCCAGAGTTCGATGGCGTGCTTGCAAGTGGAGCGGGTGTTGAGGAGGATGCAGCGGAGTTGGTTGGGTTCTTTGGATGGTGTTTTGGTTGGCTGGATGCTGGCGTAGCTGCAGTTGCGGCAGGTGAAGGGTCCTTGGGTGTGTTTCGGGGTGGCCCGGTATCAGGGGTGGGCTCGTCCGGTGTTGAGTGCGCGGAGGGTGCTGGAGTCGTAGTGCAGTCTGGCGTGGCGGGGGCGCGGGGTCCAGGGGTACTGGCACTGGGTGCGGTCCAGGCACGGACGGGCGCAGACGGGCTTTCCTTTGGCGCGTCTTTGGCGCGCCAGCGGCGCTTCCGCGTGGCGTCCTCCATAAATGGCGAAGTGGGAGGGAGGAGCAGCTTGGAGGCGGGAGCGGGGTGGCCAATGGGTGGCAGAGGGGGCGGGTACAGAAGAAAAAAGGGACGGGGCCGCAGGGGAGCAGCGGCGGGGAGCGGGGGGTACGGAAGCGGGAACAGTCACGAGAAGAAAATAGACAGAATAAACTGGCAACAGAACAAAGTATACAAAATAATTGGCAAACAGGCACTCAGCTGAGCAAAGTGCAGGAGAAAAAAGACTGGGGCGATCAGCGACAAACTCAGGAGCGCGGCAGCAGGGGAGAGCTCGCAGCAGCAGTGGTGAGGGCAGGAGTCCTGGTCACCCACGGGGAGGAGCCGTGCAGTGTGTGGAGCGACCGGCCCTGCAAGCAGGGTCAAGGAACACACAATTGTACCTCACTTGTATTTACGCATACAGTGCATGGCGCGAAACAATGGGAAATCACGAAGTGAAGACAACTGCCATGCAAAAGAACTGATTTACCCCACCCTCGACCCCAACAACAGAACAGTGTAATGATCTCTTCTCTGAAAATGTAGAAGGCGCGCTATATTTCTGCAAAGATGCCGTCCCTTGGGCCACCCACTAGCCCGTGCGCACAGTCCTATCACACCAATAATGAAGTTATAGATACACACACATATACCTGTCAGCTCCACTGTGTGATGAGGGGAGACAGGTATACGTGCAATTGTTTTATTTCATATCAGTACCCTAATATAGGTCCAGGAAACATAGTAGACTTTACCTACATCAGCTCCTGTTATTTCATATAAACGAGCCTTATAAGGACATAACTCCAAATAAGGACAGAATGCCTTATACGAACATCACGCCTTATAAGGACTGCAACCTTTTATGGACTAAACCTTTCACCTAGTTCCAGGCAGAGAGTGGGTTTTTCCCAATTAGTATTGCTAAAACGTCATCCTTAGCACATATGAATAATTGATGAGTACACTCTCCAAGGGGTAAACTTCACCTCTCCCATCGACGCACAAGGTTTAATTCCCAATGTCATCCTCATACTGAACAATGGGTAACAGATGTCCATAGACTGTACAAATACGCCACCTCTTGCTATCAGAAGGCAGGAGCGAACCGAGACTTCAAGACCGACACACTGACCAGAGACGATGGATCTCCGGCATGCCATTGCTCCAGCTGACAGTGGTCTAACGATCCCTTGCTAGGTATCTAGCTCAAGTCCAGGATGAAGTCCCACACTCTTACTATTCAGGTATGGGGGTTTGAATAAAGCCTAGTGGGATTCTTGGCTCTTAGACTTATGGGCTCTTGGGCTTAGGCTATATAGCACCTACTCACATGCTAGGTACACTTACGTACATCTAGACAGCCATCTTAGGAGTACGCCCTTTATTTTATAAATGCATTTTATATTCATATATATGTTCATGACTGTTGCAAAATGGTAGAACAATACTATTCCTTCTCATTCACTGTACTGCTGGTTCTATAGCTCTGCTACTGTGTTACAGTCGTAACAGTGCACTTATTCTACATGAGAAGAACTACTGTAAAATAAATTCTTATTGTAAACACGTTCAACTGTTTCTTCTCTATATGTCTCTGCGAGCAAACCAAGCAAGCACGAGTGACTGGGTGACGAGTAATATATTGTTCCACAAGTCTGAGATTATTGTGTTCTGAGGTTGCCAAAAACGAATCTTTCTGATAATAGGAGATTCTAGTGGCACTGCGAGCTAGCTAATGCAAACCATAGGCTAACATATGCGGCGGGGGTGTACGGAATCATTCGGCCATCAGACCCACAGTATATGTTATCCGTAAACGTAGCAGGTCCTGCATGACAGGGTACTATTGGGACTACACTACATCGCGCCCAATGTGTTCTAATATTGCTCAACGTGGTATATACATGGCGCAATTACTCAACAGTAGAATATAAGTAGCCCAGTCGTGCTTATTCTCAGAGGCTCTACGTCTGGAGTAGGTGGGAAAAAACTCCACCACAGCTGAGTAGGCGAGATATCCTATGTACTGGCTGTTGGTTAATCAAGCTTTAAAGGAAACTCCCAAAATTGTGCATAACACCTTTGCATAAAAACCTGTTTCATAATTTCCTTGGACAGTTATTCTGTGTCTTAAACACAATGTCTGATGAGGAGAGAGGTTTAAATCAACAACTTAATCAGTCTGCTGAGGAAGATGTGAATGCGCTCTCCCTCGTCATCTCTTTGATTGGTGCTGCCGTGCTAAGGATCCTAAGGATTCCCAAAACCGCGCCTCTAAGCGCAGCACCAACGGACATTCACCTACTTGCTGGGCGGATTCCCGTCCTGATTCCCGAACACGCCGCTGCTATGGCCTCGAAGAATTCCGCGGCGGTGGCTGCCGCAGCTGCGAAGACGAGGGCGGTGAAACAGGCTCTCAGGGATAAGGAGCTCCTACTCAAACGAGGCGCCCCTGCATGTATCGGCAATGGAGACGCAGGGGTCTCAGCAGCGGGTCCCGTGTCAAAACCCGCAAAACAACCAGGTGTCTCACCCGGACCCTCGGTTATGGAGCTGCTTCGTAGAACCCAAATGCTTCAGCAGTAAAAACAACGCCGAAGCTTTCCTTAGCCCGCAATAAGGATATACACCTGGGTGCACACTCAGGCTCAATACAGGATTTGGAAGCCGGAGGCATCATTTTGGAGCACAGCAATCGGCTTGAATCTGAAGTTGTATCTGACCCGGCTCCTACTGTGGTTCCACCAGCTGAGATCTCTTCATCGAGCGTAAAAGCGACTGCTGCGGATGCTGCGGATCGGCCCGTGATGAACACTAAGGCAAAAGGTATGACCCCACAACCTATTTCCACTAATCATGACTCGGGGACTCTGATATCAGAGGATACTTTATCGGGTTTGGCGTCTGCACCCCCCGGGCAGGATTTGGTGACAGTAGTAACGAATGGTGCAACAGCGCCATATGACCTCGGGGGGGCTCTCTTTGCGCCGTTTATGGTTGATGCCCTTGGGTCTCTTGACATTGCTCAGGTGACGCTGTTGGTCCCTGAAGGAAACATGACTATCTCTACTGGCCCGACAGTGGTTGAGAATATAAAGTTACCCGTAGGTAATTCTGTTGGGACGCTTTCAGAAGTAACAAATATAACAACTTCCTCTGGGGATCCCTCAGTTACCTTGATCTCAACTTCCACCAATATCATAGTCACGCCAGGAGTGAGTCTCGAAGAGAACGAATCCGAGCCACTTATAGCTACAAACTCCTCTGGGGTATCTATTACAGAGACTTCTGCAGAGGCAGCAGAAACCGACAGGGATCCCACTGACTTTTATTCTTTTTCTGAGGATGCTGCCTGGTCAAATGAAATTGAGGAAGACGATGATGGTGACACAGAGTCCAATGCTACTACAGATAGTGACCAGGTCTCGAAAACCAACGATCCGAAGGCTTGCCGCAGAACCGTTCTCAAAAAAAAAGAAGCTATCATGGAACACCAGAGCTAACCTGGGATTGCTCACCTTCAACCCAGACCCTAAATCAAAATCCGTGTCATTCTCATCGCACCACACGGCTTGTATCATCAGATCATCCTGAGAACCACCCTGAAACTTCGGGGGCTACTCTAAATACAGTTATGGACACAGTGCTCCAAGCCATTGCCTCTCATCGGGAGGGGACTTCAAAAGATGGCCGCAAGGCACAGGCTGCCATTCAAAAAGTTCAGGGGGTCGTACGCAAGCTAACTAAAACAGTGAGTTCCTTTAATGATCGAATGACGGAAATGGAAACTCGTATTTTGTCTAATGAGACGGAAGCTACAACAACTCGAGAACGTGTTCAATCTCACGAGGCTGAGTTAGAGGATATCAGATGGAAACTAGAAGATTCAGAAAATCGGCTACGCCGAAATAATCTGCGTGTGCTAGGCATCCCGGAAAAAGCCGAAGGTGCAGACATCCGGGCCTTTATCATTCAACTTTTTCGTGATACATTGCCAGAACTTTCCACCTGGAACTGGGACCTTGAGGTACAACGTGTTCATAGAGTACCACTGACTTTGAAATCATCAACCAAGCAGGGTGCCTGTCCTCGAGCAGTTTTAGTTTATTTTGGAAATTTTCTGTTAAGACAGGCTATATCAGATAAAGCTAGGCCTGAAGCACGGCTCAATAGAGATACCATCACATACTTTGTGCGGCCAGACTTCTGCCACATAACAGTGGAGAGAAGATGGCCTTTACGCCAATTGATCAAACCGTTTCTGGACAAGAAAGCACAGGCTTATCTTAACAACCCTGCCAAACTAAAAATTATAATTGGGGGACAAACAAGATTCTTTACATCAGAAATCAAAGCAAAAGAATTTCTCGACAGCCTGAATTAGCTTGATATGTATCTAAGGGTCTATATAAGGGAAAGGTGAGATTATTGTTTCTTAGTATTAATCTTTAGTATGATATTCTTCTCTCTTCTTACCCTTATGCTTCGCTTTGGGTTTAGTCTGCAACTATGATATAAATCCATATTGGCTATTAAGATAATAGAAACATTTATTATGTCAGGAAGATTGTTCCCCAAGCAATTTAGAAAAGATTGAGGATTTATTATGCTGTATATTCTGTGGTACACTATGCCTAAAACTTATTTGATTAGAGTTTACTTTTCAATTTTTTTTCTTTTTGGCGTCCTTCTTTTTTTCCCTCCTGCTCTGGAGTATACTCTTTTCTTTATTTATGGCTAAATTGTTGCTTTTTTCTGGCTTACCCTGTTTCTATTACTGTTTTTGTGACCCTCTCTTTTTCCCCCTTTCGGCACTGAAACGATTTCCTTTTTTTCTCACTTTATTATTTATTTATGAGGTCAGAACTGTACGGCACAGGTCAGGAAACATCTCACCATCGCTAGAGACTCTTTTACAGAATCTAAATTGCCTTCTTTTGGGGGGGGGGTGTTGGGGGGGCAAGGTGGGAGGGGGAGAGGGGGGTGTGCTTAAAATAAAAATAAAAAGAGGAAGTTTAAATACTTAAATATTGTATTGTTTACTACTAATCACACTATACAATTATGGATCAAGGATTTGGAACATTTTTTGTTATGTACACAGATAATGATCTATTTAAGCATGACTAGTTTATATATTGAATTGTTACAATGGGGAAGTTAAAGCTTTATTGTTGGAATATTGCTGGCCTCAATGATAGGGGTAAAAGGGCCCAACTATATCAGGCAATTTATCAAGACTCATATGATTTCGTGTGTCTACAAGAGACCCTTATTGCAATGGGGGATAAAGAGCTGCTAAGGATACCTGGCTATAACATCTTGGCCATGACATCCCAAACTTCTAAAACTCGAGGCGTTGCCATTCTGGCAAATAAATCTTTTGTACAACCAACACGGCAGTTAGTAGACCCACATGGTAGATGGGCCATAATACATCTTGATCTCGGCCTCACCATCTGTTCAGTCTACGGGTCAAATGTAGACGATCCCCAGATATTTCTAGATCTAGAGCTAGAATTAGCATCCTGGATTGGTCCACTGATCTTTTGTGGAGATTTCAATGTAGTACTCGCCGCTACATCGAATACTTCAACTACAACAGACCTATAGTGGGCGCAAACCTAAGGTTTATTATGCCATAAAACATCTCATGACTAGTTATAATCTAACTGATACCTGGGGTCTGAAAAATGCAAATGATCCTGGTTACACCTATTTTTCCTTCCCCCATAACAAATACGTCAGGATAGATTACGTACTAGTATCTAATGAAGTCATATCTGATTCTAAGATAGCTAAGTTGCCGAAAACTATATCAGATCACAATGCCCTAACCCTTATCTTTGATGTTGCCAGCTATAGGAAACCACCTTTTCAATGGACATTCGACCGTAAGCTCCTCTTCAACAGGGATTATATAGCATATATAGCGATCTGGGCTCAGGAATTCTTCGATTACAATCAATATAGTGCCCCTAGATTCGTGGTCTGGGACTGCTTTAAGGCGGCCCTTCGTGGAGAGACTCTAGCGTTTGTGGCCAAGCAAAAAAAGAATCAGAACAACTTAAATCAACAACTTAACTCAGAACTAGCAAATCTAGAGACTCTCCACGCTACCCAGATACAACTTGGAGAAGAAAGCCAGAACACCCTGCAGGAAATACTAGTTCTTAAGACAGAAATGAATGCTGGCCTTACACAAAAAGCGGCCGAGACCTTTCAGGCAAATCAATTAAATATCTACGAGAACGGAGAAAAAATTGGTAAACAACTTGCCCTACGAACACGCCAAAAACAATCCCACAGAGCTATCCAAATAATTGAGTTCGAGGGGCAGGAATATACATCTCCTGTTGATATCGCAGGCGTTTTCCAACGCTGTTACCAAAAACTTTATCAAAATGAAGATCAATTGCATACAATAGATACTAAAAGTTTTTTACATCACTGGCTGTCTCAGACCGAAATTAATACAATTGACGCAGTAGTCAGAGAAGATCTTGATAAAGAAATTTCAAAAATAGAACTCGAATTAGCATTATTAGAACTTGCTAATGGTAAAGCAGCAGGTCCCGATAAAATCCCTTTGGACCTCTATAAAATTCTTGGGAAGCAGATCATCCCCTACTTATTGGATTTGTTTCTTGGAGTTCAATATAGTGGCACTCCACCCGAATCCTGGAAAAACACAAAGATTGTCATGTTTCCTAAAAAAGGGAAGCCTCCCAAATTACTTCATATCGCCCCATTTCATTAATAAACTCTGATTCGAAACTCTATGCCAAGATACTCGCTAACCGGCTGAGCAGGGTTGTTGAGCGTCTTGTCTCCCCGTGGCAGCATGGCTTTATTCCCGGAAAGAGTACAACAGATCACACCCGGAGAGCTATTTCCCTTTTTGACATCACGGGAGCCATGGGGGGCCGGATGTCAATGATTCTGCTCGACGCCGAGAAGGCGTTTGATCGTGTCTCTTGGCAATTCCTGTGGGAAATTTTAGAATTAAACAACTTTGGAAAGGACTATATTAAAGCTATTAAGGCTCTTTATGTAGAACCTAGAGCAAAACTTTCCATAGATAGTGTCGAATCAGAGTTTATTAACATCCAAAGGGGCACGAGGCAGGGATGTCCGTGCTCCCCAATTCTATTTGCTCTATATATCAACCCTTTAATATTAAAATTACTGATATCTCCAGTAATAGAACCCATAATCACAATAACATCTAGCACAAAAATTATAGCTTATGCTGACGACGTGGCGGTATTAACTTCTAACCCCACCGAGGCCATTCAAGAAATAGAGCAAATTACCCAGACGTTCGGTTCATACTCAGGATACTCCCTGAATAGGGATAAAACCATGGTCTTGTGTACTGAAAACACTGTTTTTGAGAATCCTTATAGAACTAGCCAGGCTACATATCTAGGTGTGGTCTTATCTCCTACAATTAAAAAAATTACACAGATCAATTATGATCCCCTGATTAAGAAAATAAAAACAGATCTTACCAGAGTTAACAATCTCCGGTTGTCAATATTAGGTAAAGGGAATTATCTTAAAATGAATATTTTCCCAAACATTTTATACCTATTTCGAGCAATTCCCCTGATTGTTGAGGACAATATAATCAAGGCTCTTGATGCTAGTATGTCAAAGTTTATTTGGAACTTTGGCAAAATCAGGAGAGTGCTACCACTCTTATCGCTACCTCAACATAGGGGAGGGTTAGCCATTCCAAATTTGATCTTGTATCTTTGGGCAACTCTTATTCAGCAAATGGCTCCGCTATTTAACACTAAACCTATAGCCACTTCCATAACACACCAATACATACCGTCAATTTATGAACTAATATTGGGACACACCGCTAGAGGGCTATTACTAAGACAGATAGAGCCTTCATACTTAAAAAAAAACTACATTCAAGGTAATATCCGACGCATGGAAGGTTTGGAAAAAGGTATCAAAAAATCTAGTCATACCAAAGTACACTAAATATACCCCTCTTTGGCACAGCTCGATTTTACCATCGTATCTCAATGACAATATCTCTAGAAGTTGGGAACAATCAGGCATTATTACTTTGGGTAATTTTATTGGACAGGGACCTACACCAACATTTGAGAACCTACAACAAAATTTTCAGATACCCCCAAGTGACTTCTTAAAATACATTCAAATTCACTTGTCTATTCGATTTCACTTACCACAGATCAAATTAGATAATATTCCCTTTTTTGAAATTATAGATAGGCGAACCACTAGGATAGGGACTATCTATGAATTATTAATGAAAAATCTTAGTGACGATATCGAGCGAGTCGAGACATTATGGGCTACTAAACTAGCCAACCCAAATATAGACATCGATACTTCATTGATTCTGTCATCTAAACTATCCCTAGCCTCCAATATAAAAGCCCAGTACTACAGAACAGTTTATGATCTTTATTTCACACCTTATAAACTATTCGCATGGGGTCTCCGGACAAACAACAACTGTCCAAGGTGCGGTCAATCTCCGGCGAATCTAATTCATTGGTTTGCCGAATGCCCCAAGTTAGACTTAATTAAAACAATGATTTCAGAATTCTGGACTGAAATTTTTGGACATGAATTAAGAACTTCAATGACGATATATGTTGTGGGTCATGATGAATCTATGGGGTATAGCAGGGAAGAACTATCGTCAGTATTTCTGGGTATGGCAGTGCTCCGATTTATTCTGGCTGCCCGCTGGAAAGACTCAGAAGCCCCTACTTTCCAAATGTGGTTATGTCGGTTTTTGGGAATTTATAAGTATGAGTTAGCCATCTACAAAACTAGAGGAAGGAATTCTAGAACACTTGGGACTCAGATCTGGGCTCCTATTACTAGATGGTATAATAACACAATGAACTCACAGAAATGATAATGATTTGAATTATATCTTTATTTATTTATTTTCCCTTATATATACAAACATACAAATTGATTCTCCTTCCTTTTTGTAGTTATTTGACGGTTTATCACCGATATATGTATTTTGTTCTTGCTCAAATAAAGACACAAAAAAAAGGAAGATGCGAATGCAATACAAATTGCAGCGAAAGTAAGACAAACTTTAACAGTTAAACTACTCAAACATGGGTTACCATCCAGAGGAGGTGTTGTAATATTCATGATAGAGGCATACGAATATTTCAGAACAAAGGTATTCTACTCATGGGTTATATTCCCAGCAGCAGATGCTGTAACAAAAACCTTTCATTAATGCATACTTGATGAAGTTCCAGCGGTCTACACTCCTTTTGAGGAGACTGAGATTCCGCTTACTTTCCAGGAACATACCTTCTGGTTTAATGGCGCCCTACCCACATAAGAACAAGAGCAAGGCTTGGTCCTTTAAGGAAGACCAGGAGCAACATGGCCGATATTAGCGACCTATACACCACATTCAGACATTAACACAATGCCAAAGGATGAACTACTTGTTCAACACAAAGAGTTGATAAAACTCTACAGAAACTTGACACACTTTGTCTTAAGGACAGTTGCGGTCCAACCAACAGTAATTACATGAAATGTAGCTCCTACACAGAGCGCAGGTACTAAAATTACTCCACAAACATTACATGTGGTAATGGGCAAAGTGCCCACAAAATGTGAACAAATTCCTTTCTGAGTAGCTCAAAAAATAACCCAGTTAGAAGCAGTATTCCCAAATACAACATCCTTTGAAAAACACAAAATGTTAACAATCTGTTTGCCCATGGGGATAACAACACAGTTAGAGAATTTCACCTCATGGGGCACAGTCTTTGCTGCCATATATACCAGAACTCATGGTATTCCTTCATTAGCAGTAGTGCCAGATGTATTAAGACAAATATAAAACGACTATGGAGCAGAATGTGCCCTAAACTTAGGGATGAAGTTATTCAATAACTACGACCAGGTTTCAGCCATAATACTAGCTAACATTAAAGGGGAAGCAGCATCGGTGGCAATACGCCAACGCCTATGGGAGTTCTCTCCATTAGAACAGGAGAACAAACTACCCAAAATAATTGAAACTTCATTTGCAGTATTAGGCAGGGATAGTTTGGGGGGAAAAGCTTTAAAACCTCAACTACAGAGCAGCCCTGAGAAGGACACGTTTAAACAGACACCTACTTCTTCTAAAAAGAAGTGGGATAACAAAAAAGAAAACTCTAAAGACAAAAAATCTCAATCCCAAGGTAGGTCTCCTCAACAGGAGCCCTGTGAAAAGAGATACAACCTTAGGAATAGGGACAATATTGGAAAACCTGACAGGTATCAGGATACTGATACATGTTCCTCTTGTTCCTTTCAGGGCTCGAAAAAAGGCTCCGAAAGAGAAGGACGTCAGAACACAGAGAAAACACACACAGTCTAGAGACAAGCAGCACACTCAAGACTTTACTTCTAAAAAAGAAGAGAAGCAAAATCCAAAACCTCAATTTAAGAAAAAGAAAGTTGCTGGTCTGAAAAGTCAGACGTGCCTAGAATTCTGAGGATACAACTTCTGATCGAGGAATGGGCTCTGACGATGTTAGACAGCGTGACAGAAGTAACAATAGCTGAACCTGAAGGAATTTCTGGTGACAGCGGAGGTGAATGATTACATCACAGTGGAAGCACCAGTCACCAGGGTGAGCATCCCACTCAGGTTACATGAGATAACACTGGCTGGAGAGGAACAAGCCCAGGAAAGTAAAAGCTCTTTTTTGGAAGAACTTATCATCTGGTTATGACATCCTGTTAGCAGAACAAGATTGGCCGCCTGCATTCGTTATGGAGTGCCCCAGGGGAGAAAGTATCATTTTTCTTGCATTTTCCACTCATGTTCCCCTTCACTTAAAACATGCTTATACACAGGAGTGGACAGTAGCCCAAGCTCCAGCACTGTACAAAAATCACGCAGGGTGGGATGAGAACTCAACCTTCCATGTGATCCCGTTAAATGTTTCACCTAGTGCTCAGAGGCAATATCCTATAAAGCAAGAAGCAAAAACACAGGTCAGGTAGATCTTAGATCAACTTGAATACCAGGGGGTCATTGAGAAATGTACCTCTCTGATTAACAGTCCTTTGTTTCCTGCCTCTAAACCTGACAATACATATCATCTAGTTTTAGATTCCAGACATTTAAACTCATGCACAAAGACATTTACTGTCCAAAATGCACATAGTGTCGCATTAATGAATAACATTGTGTGCAAAATATACAAAACCACACTTGATATCGCAAATGGATTTTTCTGCCAAAATATAGCACCTTAAAGCAGGTATCTGACCGCCTTCAGTGCGTTAGGGTCCCAGTGACAATTTTGTCGTCTAGCACAAGGGTATAAAAACAGCCCAGGTGTATTTTCAGCAAGAGTAACAGAGTTACTTCAAAAATTTGATGTAGAAGCGTTGTCCTATGTGGATGATATGTATCTGACAGATGACGACTTGATGAGGCACTTGACCAGGGTAAGCACCATTATTATGGGATTTGCCGCAGAGGGCTACAAGATCAACTTTAAAAAGTTGAAAATCGCCCCCCCTCAATGCCCTATTCTTGGGATATGAGCTGTCAAGTGAAGGAAAAAGTCTGGCAGTGAACTTTTTAGAAAAGTATGTGCTGCTTCAGCCTCCAAAATCATAAAAAAACTTATAATCAATATTATGATTCCTAAATTTTGGCAGGACATACATTTTAGATTATGCACAAAGGGTAAAACCTTTCTATGAATTAATTAAACTTGATTTTTCAGCCAGATATTGGACACAAGAACATACCAATAGTCTTTGTTTACTCCAGGAAGACATGATTGCTTCCAAACACTTACAAACACGCGAAAAAACACGCCACTTAGTGATCCGAATATTAGCGGGTTAATGCGAGTACACTTATTTGACCTTTAATGAAGAAGAAACTGTACCAATCGCTTACAAATCACACCTGTACACAAATGCAGAAATGCGTTTCACTTCAACAAAAAAAATCCTGACGGAAGTTTAGACAGCGGTAGCAAGAGAAAGAGCACTGGCTCAGGGGAAACGCATTATTGTCATAACCCCAGTACCGGCTTTAGAAGCTGTTACAAAGGCCAGCATCACAAATGCGAAAGCGTTACATCCCAGGTGGATACAATGGGATAATTCTCTTACTGCAACAGACGTTGAATTCAGATTTTATCCCAGTTTAAAAACTCAGGCATTCCTTCAATATAAACAAGAATATCCTCTACCAAATGAAATCGTGCCCCTTGAACAGTATGAATATATTATATACACTGACAGATCTGCGCAACCTCCATAGGTAGTAAATGGCAATATTTTTCAGCGTGTGCTATCGTTAAAGGTCGCATGCATGATGGCAAGTTCCATCCTAGTTGCACAAAAACACAATCTCTTGGAGATTGCACGGCTCAGTTGGCAGAATTAAAAGCACTAATACTTGCACTTAAAAATATGGATCACAAATTCTCCACACTAATCGTGTGTGATTCTTTTTATTGTGTACAGTCGTACAATGAGTACTTACAATATCGGGAGCAGAACGGGTTTAAAGATGCAAAAGGTGGCACAATAAACCACAAAATGCTATGGTAACAGGTAGCGGAATTGAAATCGGAACTACCAAGGACTCATGTGTTCCGTACACTGAGTCATCAATGTGATGGCGTGCAAGTTAAAGGGAATTCTTTGGCTGATGAAGCCGCGAGAGGGGCGGTACGCACAGCTTCCGTATCTGTGCTAACTCATTCGAAAACGAGAATAGACGGAGATATAATGGTAGCTGTCAATGCGTCATGCAAAGGCAGCACAGCATTACCTAAAAAAAAAAATTCCACTCAAATACTCCTACAACTCAGATGCACAGACATTCCATATGCTCAGATTCCTGGAGTGGGGGATAGTTAGAGTAATACCAAATATGGATCGTAGGCGAGTTTTAATACTAGCTGCAAGTGTAAATGCGACTATTTCTTTACTGAAACAGCGCTATTGGTGGCCAGGGTTATCTAAGCAAACTGAAGACTATGTCTTGAAATGCGAAATCTGTCAGCAGATGAAAGGCTCCACCTTCGCACGCCCGGCACAGACGACATTTCAAGATTCCTATGGGTTTGGCCTCAGTGTTCTGCTGATGCTCGAACTGTTATAAAATATTTGCGAGTCTTCATCGGTACATACGCAGTTAGCATGTTACACTTGGACCGTGGCCCTGCGTTTAACTCTCAGGTTTACAAAGAGGCCCTGGAAGGAATGGGCGTAGCATTGCGGTTCTCATCTCCGTATCTTCCTGAGGGAAATTCTGTCGTGGAGAGAAAAAAATGTGACTTAGAGGCAATCTTTAACAGCTAGGGTTTTAAGCAAGGACGGAAGCTGGGTCACACACCTGCATGGGGTTCAGTGGGCATTAAATAACCAGCCAAGAAGCTGTCTAGGGGGAGTCACTCCATATGAGGTCCTCTTTGGGACACAAATGTGGGTACCTGATCTTGATTGTGAAGGCGGAGTAGTGGATGAAAAACTATTTAATATCCATGATCATTTGGCTCTTTTACAGGATCTAAAAGAATCCAGGACTAAACAAAGCAATGTCCATCTAAAGCAAACCTCCACTGAAGAAGTCAAGGTAGTCACGGCAAGACCTGTCTGGATCCCAAAAGTCGGGGATCTGGTCAGAGAGAAACTTGCGGACAAAAAGGAATTTGGACCCTCTTACACAAAATATGTACCAGTCCTTGCAGTACACGGAATTAGAACTGATCTGCTACTGCCTCTTGCCGGAAAAAAGGAGAAAAGATTTGTCTCAATTGACTTAATCAAACCACACTATGTGGCCGATACTAAACAGTGAGCCTAGTGGACTCCGATGTAGCAAACATCCTCCTCTAGATACAATCCAAGAAGTTCAAATAGAAAGAGTCATCACGTTTGAAGAGCCACCTGTAAGGATTGAAGGATTAAGCAACAATGCTATGGAACTTGTTCCACTTGAACCAAACACTTGAATTTAAAACGAGATTGGAATTAATTCACAAGTTGCAATTAGACCTAACACAGACATCTACATGCCTCGTAGAGAGGAAAATAACATTTCAAACAATCCCGATGCAATTCCAACAATTGATTGAACTGCTTCTGGCTATTTCATTAATTTTGATAAATTTTCACTGGATCCAAGCGAGCCGGAAACGACGCCAGCCAAAACACCATTCAAGCAAGAATTAAAGAACTTTCTTATCTTTCTTCAAAAGACATACCTGGTATCACCTTGGATTGAACTCAGGGTAATTTCTGGGATAATGTTTTTCCTTTTATGGCTAGGTTTCCTATTGACTTTTAGTATGCTAATATATGGACACTATCTTCAACAAGATTCCACAGCCTGAAAGGTCAACATCCTCCTGAAGCCTCACACTTCGTCCTGTCGTGAACAAAGAGACTTGTCATCAGTGAACATCACAGCTGTTCCTATACCCTATATATAGTATGGGGCAAGGTTGATTTCAACATATTCGGACCGACCGAACTTTTAAAAATTAATCACGTATTTAAAATCTCATTTAGTGATTTCATTACCTCCAGTACATTTTCTGATGATTGGGACACTGAAACATGTTATCTGATTTGGAGAAAACTGCTGTATTTTCTAAGAAGGAAATGTTTGTGGGTTCATCAGATTATGACAAACTGTACTGTTACCAACAGTTTTGTCAACATTTCCTGCACAAATCTATTTCGGCTAGGAATGTTTTTGAGTACCATCAGTGGGAACATTGCCAACATCACCAAAACATAGTTCACAAGCATTTGCATACTTTTCAGGGTTTAACACCACAGATTCAGCCTCATTTTATTATAAGGTTGCACCAACATCAGCGCTGAAAATGATGTTAACAAATACTAAACAGTTATACTCTGCTTCCTTCTTGGCCCAATTGTCTGAACAGGGTTTTGACCTATGGCAAGACAAAATTGACACCAAATCGATTTGGGGTACACGGACTGACATCTTTACTCTCACAAGATATGGATCTTAGGGACTTTTTACTAGGACCTAGGACACAACATCAGAAACGTTTCATATATGCAGGCATTTATGCTGCCTATAATGATATCTGGAAGATTTCCCAGCAAGAAGCTGCAGAGACAATACGGGAAATAGACTGTATTAACCTAGAAAAAGCTTTTGCTGTGGTCTATAATGGGTTAACAATTCTGACCTCCAGAGTATATTCATTGGGCAACATTGTATTTTCTGCTTTGACATACTGGAACAGGCTTTAGCCATATTACAACATGGCCAATCACAGTTACGTTCTATCATGTTATTGAGCTGGACGCTACAATCTTTGTGTGCAGGCCTTGTGCCTTTGCGTTTTATAAACGGTACGCCTCTGTTTTCAGAATACAATCTAACTGATACACAGATAGAAATGGCACAAAGGGGAGCTAAATATACAATGCTGCAAATTGAATAATTGGACAGGCTATCATTTACAGTGGTTGAATCACCATCAACTGAGTGGCTAATCCATGGGCAAATCACTCTCCCGGTGAATACATTTCAATTTCAATATTTCCTTGAGCAACGGTAGGCGGGCACATATGAAAAATTGGGAAAAGAATACAGTAAGAAACCCTGGGATTTACCATATAAATTTCGATGCCAGAGTGGGGATCAAGAAGTGTTTCTTACTGGTACCAACTTCTAGAACGCTTTAAGCGGTTCTCTCATATGCCAATATATAGTTTTGCACGGAGCCTGTAATGGTTCAGTTTCGAATCTGTCTTGCCACATGAAAAGAAGGAACACCAGCTGCCGTGATATCGCCAGTGTTTGAGTTACTTTCGAACGGGAGTTACTTGATGCTGAACGATCAAGGTTGTTGTGGCATGCTTTCAGGCATTGTATATCTGGTCACCGTGAACACCAGGGTTACTTGCTGTATGCAAGTATTGTTTCCGCCGACAAATACAGTCAGGAAGGTGCTAGTATGGCCTTCAGTGAATGTTTCGTTGATACAGTTTGATACTTTGAGCAGAATGAAAGCCATGCTCTTTCAGCAAACCGTGCCACTGACCTCCGCTCGAGAAACCTTTGAGCTTCAGGTTGCAGGGACCTCGACAGAGATACAGGCACCAATTCAAACAAATTGCCCCCTACATTTCGTAGAAATGGTGGGTCGTATCTTTAACATGTCTAATACGAGTGGCATTATTCACCTATTTAAGACCATAGGGTCCAGATTTCTTAGCACATTTCAGAAAATCCTCGGAGTTATTCGTAACTTCATAAACTCCATGTTTGGAAACATTTTCAGGGGTCTACCTTTGGTACTGCTCGCTGTACCTGGAATCCTGATTATCGTCTACCTCTTGCGCAATAGACGGACCATCTGCCAGCGAGATTGCGAAAGCTCTCCTGAAAAGACATTACCGTGAGCATAATTATACAGCATTTCGGTGCACCTCGCCTATGAGAACTAAGTGCTTCTTGGTTCTTACCAATCAGACCAGTCTTTGAGGACTGCATTGTACCTGTCTTCCGATGCCTGTTCTGCATAAGCGAATGCGAGTTGGACATCTGTCTAACACCTCTGACGGAGATCCCAGCGGAATTTGACTCCAGGCTGGAACCCTTGTGGTCCCATGCACGACTCTGTCCTCAGCGTATTCCCATCTTGACACATGCCTTCTTTGAGGAGCAGCAGGTGCCATTTATGACTGAATTAAATTTCAGCTCCAGCATTGACACCGAGGTTCCGAATTCAGCAGCGGAAGCCTACACACCAACGTTGGCAACGAGGAGTTACATCTATGCACACTTGACGTGCTATGCGAGGTACTGCAATGTTTGTCCCCTGCTGTAGCAGGCAGCAATAATGTTATGTCTCCCAGCCAGGACTTCTAATGTGAATCTGGCTCACTGTATCGTGGGAACGAATGTGGAACTTTTTCCTTCCCTATCTATTTTCAAAATACCTTTTTGCAAATTGACACTTTCCATCCCAAAGCATGGTCTTCTAAGTACGCTTACAGTAGTTCAACTTGTCTGATCGAACTCATTTAAAACTGTGATTTGCGGACCTTTACGACAATATCAAACTTTACCAAAGAACATTTTTCCTCATTTTTTAAACTGTTTTTAAATGACTTTTTAACATTTTTAGAAACTTTTTAAATGACTACTTCATCATTTAATGCACTGTTAAAGCTATGTGTTTCGAGATTGTGTATTATTATTGTTAAGTATAAGGTGGAGTGGGTGTTATATTTCATAATGGTACCCTAATATAGGTCCAGGGAACACCGTACACTTTACCTACATCAGCTCCCGTTATTTCATATGAATGAGCCTTGTAAGGACATAACTCCAAATAAGGACAGAATGACTTATATGGACATCATGCCTTATAAGGGCTGCAACCTTTTATGGACTAAACCTTTCACCTAGTTCCATGCTGAGGGTGGGGTTTTCCCAATCAATATTGCTAAGACGTCATCCTTAGCACATATGAATAATTAATGAGTACATTTTCCAGGGGGTATACTTCACTTCTCCCATTGACGTCCAAGGTTTAATCCCCAACGTCATCCTCATACTGAACAATGGATAACACACGTACATAGACTGTATAAATACAACACCTCTTGCTATCAGAAGGCAGGAGGGAACCTAGACTTTAAGGCTGACACACTGACCAAAGACACTGCAGCCTTGGCATGCCATCGCTCTTGCTGACAGTGGTCTAACGATCCCTTGTGGGGTATCCAACTCAAGTCCAGGACGAAGTCCCACACTCTCACTATTAATTGACAAAAGCCTACTGGGATTCTTGGCTCTTAGACGTATGGGCTCTTAGGCTTTGGCTATATAGCACCTACTCACATGTTAGGTACACTTAGGTACATCTAGACAGGCATCTTAGGAGTACGCACTTTATTTTATAAATGCATTTTATATTCATGTATATGTTCATGACTGTTGCAAAATGGTTGAACAATACTATTCCTTCTTATTCACTCACTGTACTGCTGGTTTTATAGCTCTGCTACTGTGTTACAGTCATAACAGCGCACTTATTCTACATGAGAAGAACTACTGTACAATAAATTCTTATTGTAAACAAGTCCAACTGTTTCTTCTCTGGATCTCTCTGAGAGCAAAACAAGCAAACACGAGTGACTGGGTGAAAAGTAATATATGGTGTCCTCGAGTCTGAGTTTATTGGGTTCTGAGGTTGTCAAAAACTAATATCTCTTTAAAGGGTTATGCATTGCACATAAATCCCTTTACGGTAAGGCACCAAGATACATCAAGACCCGCCTGACCCCATATACACCTGCCAGGGTGCTAAGATCTGCTGAGGCAACCCTCCTCATGCAACCTCGTTTTAGATTGGCGACAGTGGGCGGTCGTGCCATCTCTAACACCCTCCCAGAGGCCTGGAACAGTCTCCCGGTGGACTTGCGCAAAGAACCTAATTTGCTGACCTTTCGGAAGAGGTTGAAGACTGTTCTTTTCCAGAAGGCCTGGGGTGGGATATAAATTCTTTGCAGTGTTTTCTTTTGGTTTCCTGCGGTGTTTACTGGACAAGCGCTTAGAGACCCCGGGGTTATATAGCGCTATACAAATCGAAAGAAATAAATAAATAAATAAATAAATAGGAGATTCTAGTAGCACAGCGAGCTAGCTAATGCAAACCATAGGCTAACATATGTGGCGGGGGTGTATGTAGTCAGTCTGCCACCAGACCCACGGTATATGTTATCCATAAACATCGTAGGTCCTGCATGACAGAGTACTATTGGGACTACACTACATAAGAAGGACGACCTGGAGTTGTTGGCACGTGATATTCAACCAAGAGGCGGAAGGGGACTCAGCTAGAGCAGCTGTTGAAATCAAGCAGCAAAATATGGAAAATTCCCCTTCATCTGTGAAGAGCAGCAGCAGGTATGTGGGAATGCTGCGCAAAAAATAAAATATTCTGCATAGTTTGTACGAATTAATTAAAACAAAACTAATCTTCATTTTATGGCTTCATTTTAAATCCTAATGAGCATCTTCAAAAGGGGATATTATCATGGTAGATATAATTATGATTAATCATGTTAGCTATGAGAGGAGCAGTATCAGTAACAGGAATCTTTAAAAAGGTTATTGGCAATTTGACTGTTCATGAAATTAATGCAAACTACTTTTAAACTTGACATAATCATTTAATGAATAGTGAAAACTTGCTGAAAAGCTTACACGATGTCACTACCGAGATTGTAGAACCTTTTACTCTAGCTTTTTCCCTTTACTTTCATGCACTCTTTCAGTTCTTTTTTATTCTTTTCTCCTTTTCTTTGAATATTTCCTTCCCTTTTTTCCCTTTATTCTTTTTCTGATTTTGGAATTTAGCGTGCACTCTTGAATAATGTGTACCAGAATTAAAGCATAATGTATCATGTAATTTTAAGAATTAAGGCCTTCATTTATGGGGATTTGGTAAAAGGGATGTTGTCTTGAAAGGTTAAGGCAAGTGGTTGCAAGGTTCAGCCTTGAAGTGAGGATTCATCCCAGTGGCAATTTAGGTAAGAGAAAGGCTGCACAGTGGATCCTGGTGGTGATTTAGTAGCCTGGGCCCCAGTCTGGTGAACGATAGTAGCCTGAATCTTGTGGACTAGTGGTGACTTTATAAAAAAATTCTTGTGATTGTGACAATTAATTAGAAGTTAATGGGAGGGGGCTCGTGTAGGATTGCTGCAACAAAGAAAAATCTAACAAGAAAGGCCACTACAGCAGAATAGTTAGGAAAGCAGTATCCCTCCCATTAATGTCTGAGTAAATACTGTTTATTGTTCTGCAGGGCCTCTGGATTCATTCCATCGTGGATGGCCTAACCTTTAAGGGGTAAAAAGAAGCAAGGCTCTTGCCACATGAATCTGAAGGAAATCGGAAAGTTCATAGTATCTGTACAATCTTCAGCTGGATGCAAGCTAGACGTGCCATGTTGCTTGCACAGGGTGATCCCCAAAGAGCAAGGCTGGCCGGTTCCAGGTGCATGGAAGGGGTGCACGGAAGTCTGACTCTTGCGGTCCTAATGTGTTTGGTAACCCCTAGGCACACTTCAGGCTTCTGGAATTATGACAGGAGGTTGCTTTCCAAGCCTACACAGAAGGTGCATTGGACTACACCTGGATTCCTTTAAAGGTCCTTATAATTGTAGGCCTCTGCATGATCTGTCTCCACACGGCTGCCAGCTGTGACAGCCGATCCCCTGGAAGGGAAGCTTCTTCTTTAAAAACCCTGTGTAACTCAAAGAGAGCCACTTGATGCCAAGACCCATTCAGGGCCGGGCACACTTTCCCATTCAGTTGTTCGAAGTCTTTTTTTAAGACAGGCCTAAATGTATCTGGCCTTCTTCCAGACCAAGGCCAGAGGTAGACCTACTTCTCGCCCAGCTTTTGGGTTTTCACCCGTGCAATGAGGAATAACATGGCAATCTGTGGTCGCACAACAATTTACACAGATTCTGCCCTTCTTTCGGTCTCACTTTCCCTATATATTCCATTCAAATACGAGTCCGGGGTAGAGAACTTGGCCTTATGGGCCGAGCGGCGCAGGGCACGCCTAGTATCTCCGGGTTCACCTGCCTTGTCAGACAGAGACACGAGATACTCTGTTAGGCGTAGAAAATCAGGTTTATTAGCTGCAGCTAAGCACAGTTATCCAAAAAGTACACCAATGGTAGGTTCTCAGGAGACTGCCACTTAATTCCATGGCGCACAATCTTTTATAGTATACATATTTACAATGTCTACTCCCAAAACATACAAAACCTACGAATAGGAAAAGTTTGAAAACAAGCTATCAAATATCCTGAATACGCCCTCCTCTCAGACCCTGTGTTATCCCCTCCCCTCAAGTTAATCAATACTAGTGCATGTAATTCAATTTGCAGGTGGCAGGACATATTTGCGTGTTTCAAAGGATAGTTGTGTAATAGGAGAATACAAGAGAAGAATGGCGAAGGCCAGTCAAATAAGATAAAGTAGAGGAAGAATGGTGGGACTTGAACAGTCAACTAAGACACGGATCAATGAGTCTAGACATGGATTAACAAACTCGGCCAGACCCTGCCATCGGTTTTATAAACAAGGACAAGGGGTTACTCTTTAACAGGAGAGACGCATAGCAGCTGAGAAAGCAAAAACACTATGTTCGCCGTGCTGCCTGAGTAAAGGCAACACAAAATGGCGTCTGACTACGAAGCGAAGTCGAAAATCACGGAACCTCAAGGGAAAAGTCTGAAGGTGCAAGTTGTATAGCAAACCCCATGACTGTGAACAGTTTACACCTACATAGGAGACATATGAGAGCCTAAGAGTTTCATTTATAGTCAGATTCTGGTTGTGTGTATGGGCTGACAGCATGGAATGCAGAGAGCACTGTGTGGAATGTTGGGGGGGGCTGGATGAGCAAGGCAATTGGTGTGAGGTAGAGAATGGAATAGTGTTGGTAGAACGAGAAGTTAAGAATCAGAGGTAGTTGAGAGAAGCAGTTGGGCTGGAAGCATCTCGTCTTCTATTGGTTGGAAACTCTTGGGGCATTGTACAGAAGTGTCCCGTGGGCACAACGGGCATTAGCGCCCTCTTTGCCTGCCCCCCGGGGCACTTTGGTATTACAGAAGGGGCAGCAGACGCTTGTGCTGCCCCTTTTGTAATACAGAAAGGCCTGTCCCCATGCAAATGAGGGAATACTTTTGCCCCCTGATGGATCGTATGAGCCCCTACACATCCCCTTGCAGGCAGGTGCAGTCACTCACTACACCCACCACCAAGGGGATCTCTAATCCACCTTAAAAGTGCAGGTAGGTTCCAGCCTGCACATTGAAACACAGAGCGGCTGGTTTAAAGCCACTCCGTATTTTACTTGAATGCGCTGCCCCAGGGCAGCACGAGTTAATGGCTGCCCTTGGGCAGCGCCTTCAATGAAATACAGCTCACTCTCCTTGTTTGCACAGGTTGTAGCTTTTGAAAGGTGTGCCTGGAGCTAACAAGGAAAATGTGTCGCATTCCATAATGTGGCCCCTGGTGTTCAATCTTATTGCTAAGTAAATGTTGTTAAATCATCCACTACTTATTTGGAAACTTCTTCCGTTGTAACACAGATGGTAAAAGGAAGCAAGGTAAAATCGAATGTTGTCCCTGGAACACATCGTGTTTTGTCGATCTCATTTAGATTTTGGACAGCCACTGTTTTTCTGACAGCAGAGCTATCATATTGTCTTTGCCATACAACTGGGACAATCACGAGCGTTGGACAAATGTATGCTTAAATTGTATAAGAAGACACCATTCAAGGGTGGACTTCTGAAGCTATTTTCATGACATTCTTTCCCTTGAGGGTCCCTGGTGAAAAATACTAATATCTGTTAGACCTGGTACCATTGGCGTGAGTCTCCCTTCCATTTTTCACTGATTGCCTCCTCTGTTTTTTATATGTTTTGCTGGTAAGATGCTTTGGGCACTTTCCCACTGCTATTTAGTGCCACAGTGCAAGTGCTCCCTATGTTAAATTGTTGTATTGATTAGTGACCCCATGATTGGCTTATTTGATTTACTTGTCAGACCATAGCACAGTGCACCATGCTGCCCAGGGCCTGTACATCAAGTGCTGCTAGTGGGCTTGCAGCACTGATTGTGCCACCCACAGAAGCGGCTTGTAAAGTGTGTCTCAGGACTGCCATTGCAGAGCCTGTATGCAGTCTAGTACTGTCAAGTCGACTTGCTAAGTGCACCCACTTACCTGTCCCTAAACTTTCCCTTTTCTACATATCAGATACCCAAGAGGTAGGTCCAAGGGCAGGGTGCATTGTATGTAAGAGGTAGGACATGCCCTGATGTGTGTGGCATGTCCTGATTGTTAATTACAGCCATTTTCGTTTTTCACTATTGCAAGGCTATCTGTCCCCATAGGCCAGAATGGGCAGTTTGATTATAACATCTTATAATCATAACAGACCCAGGGAACATGGTATAAATTCGAATTTAGTATGTCTGAGCTCAGGATGATAAAACACATATTTTAGTAAAGTTGGTTATAACATTCTGTGTTTGAAAATACCACTTTCAGAAAGTGGGTATTTTCTTACCTAACCATTCAGCCTACCTCTGCTAGCTTGTGTATTGCATGTCTGGTTTGTGAGTGACAGGGGCTGGGGTGACTCCATAGGACAGGATGAGTCAGCACAGGACTGAATAGACTCATCTGAATGTAGAGTGGTAGGAGGAGTAGCACCTGGGTCTGAATAGAGCTGTGCCTGCCTTCCACAATGCTGGCTCCACCTCATGTGGTGTGTATGGGGACCCTGGCCCACCCTGAAAAAGGAAAGGAGGAGTCCTGTAAACAAAGTGCTCCAGGACTGCACATAACTAGTTTGGACTAGGTACAGGACACTCTGCTCTCAGAGGACAAAGGATTTTGCAGTATAAATATTGGGGCTCAGACCCCAGGATTTTAGATCACTTCTGGTAAAACAAGACAAACCTTTGCCAAGTAGAAGAACCAAGGAAGCTGCAGGAGTTTGGACTGCCCCTCTGCCAGTGTACTGTTTGCTGGGTTGGCCTTCAGTGGTTTCTTAATTGCCAAGGAAAGGAGTAGGAACTTTTAAGGAACTTTCCTCATATTGCAGAATATTTCTCCAAGGGTTTGAACTTGTGCTTGCCTCATTCTGAAGTCTCAGGGCTACAATACTTCACCATCAGCTCCCCTCTGAATTTCCTTGCTGAGAATTCTGTCTGCAGAAGCCTGCGTGTCGCTGGGAGCCGGAAGCTCGGCTCAACGAGAAGAAGCGTGTTAACGCCGCAGACGCCACCACAAGGGTTGTCGTCACATCATCGTAGAAGCGTGTCGCAGGGCCTGTCGTGGCTCCAAAGTTACAGAGTTCGCCGCACGGCCGTCGAGCGTGCACGCATCATCTTTACATCGTCGCATCGCATGAATGGCACCATCTTATCGCGTCACACCGCATTGTCGCATAGCACCGAGGCGCCATCTTCCCGCATCGCAACCGGAACGCAGTACGAGAATCAACGCATCATCTCCTCTCAGGTAAGTAATCAACGCATCCCCTACTCTGCGCAAGCATTGAGGCACGACGTATCACCTACCCCTAAGCAAGGAATCGATGCACCACCCTCCCTGCGGACCTTTTGTTTGTTTTGCATTACACATCCAAGGTACTGTTGAGCGAAACGTGTCGCATTTATCATCAACTTGAACTAAGTTACTTCTACCACCTTTAAGTGTATTTTGAGTACCGTATTGTGGATGTTTGTCGTTTGTGGTCTTGTGTTAAGTCTATATAAAGAATACCTATTTTTATAAAACCTGTGTGGTGTCCATCTGTAGTGTTTTCACTGTATTACTGTATGTGTTCACAAATGCTTAGCACACTGCCTCTGAGATAAGCCTGTCCGCTCGTGCCAAGCTACCAAGGGGGTGAGCAGGGGTTATCCAGGAGTGTAATTTCCTTTCAGTGCCTAGAAGCAAAGGTCCCTATTTGGTCAAAGGTAACTACCTCTGCCAACTAGAGACCCCCAGTTCTAACATTGGTGGTGAGCGGTGAGGATTCTGGACTTGCATTTGTGACTCATATACAGTGATTGGTGTACACTACCAGTGAGTGCAGACCAAACACAACCACATACTTTTTGGTAGAATGTTTTTTTTCTTTCCATTGGACTAGTATTTTTATCTGAGAACTGCCAATCCTTACTGCCATGAGCAGACCAGCATCCGTTGCATCCATGGATCTAGATTTTGAGGAAGAGAGGTTGGAATCCTACAATTTGAAACAGCTAAAGCACTTCTGCAAAACATTTTATGTTGCTACCTAAGGCATTTCCAAAAAGGATGAATACCAAAAGGCGCTGAGGGCCTGGGTGGAAGTAAAAAATGCCCCAAATCTGGTGGTGGAGCCAGAAGGGGATGCAGATGGGCAGCTGGATAGACCATTGGTTCCAGTCAGGGAAGGGGTACCGTCCCCGCCTGGCAGTAGTGTCCCTTCCAAGGACCTGAGCTGGAGGACAGGGAGAGAAATAGATTGCACAAGCTGGAGATGGCTAGGCTCAATATGGAGGGTTAAAGGAACCTGGAGAATAGCAGGTTATCTTTGGAGAGAGAGAGAATGAGATTGGAACATGAGAGAATGTTGAAGGAGATAGAGCTCAAAGCAAAAGGCTTAGAAAACAATCCCTCTGGTGGCAGCGCACATCTGTGCCTGCAGATGGCTGAGTCTATATTCCTAAAGATATCATCAGAGACTTCCATAGACAGGCACATATTTGGCAGTGCTTTTCAGCCTATGAGATAGCAATGTTGGTCCACCGGGTCCCTAAGAACGATTGGGGAGTGGGGTTGTAGGGCCGCTTTCTGAGTGATGGGAGGGATACTTTGTTAGACCTTCCCAGTGAGAATAGAATGTCTTATGACCACATGAAGGAAGCCCTGATGACAAGGTATGGGTTGACCCCAGAACTCTATAGACAGAGGTTCAAGAATTGCAAGAAACTGGAGGCAACTACCTGGGTGGAGTATGTGTCTTTCTTTTGCAGAGCTATGGATGGTTGGGTGAAGGGTAGCAAAGTGGATACTTTTGAAGCGCTCTATGATTTTTTTGCATGGGAGCACTTGTCTGCTAATTGTTTTCCAGAGCTACGCCAGAACCTTATTGATAGCAAGTTAACTAACCTTAGGAAGCTTGCTGAGGAGGCGGACCGCTGGGTCAGCACCCAGGGCCCATAAGGGTCACGTGGGAGACGTCGCCAAAGGTGGGCAGGGTCCCCAGCAGAAGAGTGGGGGGACAAGGGTAAAAAGAGGGAGTTCCAGAAAGGGCCCCAAAGTAATTCCCAAGGGAACCAAGGGAAGGGCTCCCAGCCTCCCCCTGAGAAAAAGCAAGAGGCCCTAACAGGTAACCCTGTTGACAGGGGTCCCTCTAAGTGCTATACGTGTGGTCAAGTGGGCCACCGTGGTATAATGCACAGTGTCCCATGAGGGATTCCAAAGCACCACCTCGTGCACCACTCCATCAGATGGCGAGTGTAGCCCTGGGGGGAAGAGATGGGTGTCCAATGTGGGTGGGGTCCCACAGAGATGTCCCTTGTCTCTTTCGGAGACTTTGATATGGTCCCTAAGACCCAGTTGCCGGTTAACACTAAGAAATACAGGCAGTGGGTGACCATCAATGGCCATAGGGTGGAAGCTCTAAGAGACACCGAGGCTAGTGTGACAGCTGTTAGTTGCTTGCTGGTGTCCAAAGAGCCGGTTATCCCTCATGCATTCTTCCCTGTAGTTGCCGTGGAAAACTCAGAGAGCCAGTGTGAGGTGGCTCAGGTTCCCTTTGGGAGGGGGGTTCTCAGGTACTCTCCAAGTAGCTGTGAGGCCAGCCATGCCTGTGGATTGTCTGTTGGGCAATGATTTAGAGAGCTCCCCTTGGGCTAAGGTAGAGAAGAAGGCTCATTTGGAAATGTTGTTAGTCTGCGTGAGTGGGCGTGTGTGACCACTCGGGCTATAGCAGCCAGTAGGGGTGTTCAAGAGGTCCTGGAACCTGAAAATATGTCCCAGGAACCTGCCTTAAAGATAAGAAGTAGGGGGTACGAGAAACCAGCCCCCACTGTTCCCACAGTCCAGGAGGAGGCAGAACTTGAGGGGGATGCCCTGGAACCTACAGGGGAGCAAGTTGCTGAACTGGTGGACCTGCCTGAGCTGACCCATTGGCAGCAAGAAGGAGGACCCTCCAGGGAGGAATTGTGTGTAGAGCAGAAGAAGTGCCCTTCTCTTGTGGGTTTGCGGCAACAGGCCACAAACCAGGCAGCAGGTGATCAGTCTGGATCACATTGGATCTACTGGGAGAACGACCTCCTGTATAATGAGCCTACGGTTGCTGAGGCTGGGTCAGCCCGTGTGCTGGTGGTACTCCAGCTCTTCAGAGCCTTCCTACTGGGTTTGGCTCATGATGTGCCATTAGCTGGACATTTAGGGCAGGACAATACCTTTGAAAGGCTTGTCACCCACTTTTATTGGCCCCAGATGCAGAAGAGTTCATACACTCATTGTAGGACTTGTCAAACTGGCCAGGCAAGTGGGAAAAGTAGAAGGAAGCACAAGGCTACCCGCCAACCTTTCCCTGTAGACAGTACCACCTTTGAACGGGTGGGCTTTGACATTGTGGGGTCACTCGACCCCAAGACAGCCATGGGCAACAGGTTTATCCTGGTCTTGGTGGATTGTGCTACCCGGTACCCAGAAGCCATCCCTCCCAGGACAGTGACGGCCCCGTGGTGGGACTGCGCTGATGGGGATTTTCTCCCGTGTGGGGTTCCCCAGAAAGGTGGTGTCAGACTTATTATCTGAAGTCCCTGTGGCAGGAGTGCGGTGTTACATACAAGTTCATCACTCCTTACCACCCCCAAGGTATTGGGCTGGTTGAGCGATTCAACCGGACCCTTAAAGGCATGATTATGGGTCTTGAGGAACTCATGAGGCATAAGTGGGATCTCCTCTTGCCATGCCTTCCTTTTGCTTACTGTGAGGTGCCACAGAAGTCCTTAGGGTTTAGCCCCTTTCACTGCTGTATGGTCACCCGGTAAGAGGACCTTTGAGTCTGGTCAAGGAAGACTGGGAGCAATCTCCCAGGAAACCTCCCGGGATGTATACAATTACATGCTGGCCTTCAGGAACCAGACTCGGCGATTCAGACAACTCGAGCCAGCCAGGAAGAGATGAAGCGGTGGTACGATCAGAATGCCTCTCTGATTGAGCTTCAGCCTGGTCAGAAAGTTTGGGTCATGGCCCCTGTAGAGCCTTGTGCGCTCCAGGACAGGTGGACTGGACCCTTTGAGGTGGTGGAGCGCAAGAGTGATTTCACCTACCTGGTGAACTTGCGGTCTACTAGGAACCCTTTGCGGGTCCTGTATGTTAACCGTCTGAATCCTCACTTAGAAAGGTCCGAAGTGGGAATGCTCCTAGCAGCAGATGATGGAATGGATTAGGAGACAGAGCCTCTTCCTGACCTCATGTCTGCAACAGAGCAAGATGGGTCTGTGGATGGTGTCCGCCTCTCTGCCACACTGACCCCTGAACAGCAGCAAGATTATCGCCAACTGTTAGGACAATTGTCTGATTTGTTCTCCCTGGTGCCTGGTGTTACTGAATGGTGCGTCCATGATGTGGACACTGGGGACAGTCCTCTCGTTAAGCACAAGTCTTACAGAGTGACTGACCGGGTCAGAGCTTACATTAAGGAAGAAGTCTCCAAGATGTTTCCCTTAGGGGTGATTGAGTCCTCTCAGCCCTTGGGCCAGCTCAGTGGTCTTGGTCCCAAAGGCGGCCACGCCTGGTGCCACACCAGAACTCCAGTTCTGTGTGGACCACCGAGGACTCAATTCAGTCAGCAGGACTGATGCGCACCCTATCCCCAGAGCTAATGAGCTCATTGATTGGTTAGGGGCGGCACGGTACCTCAGCACATTTGATTTGACGTCTGGGTACTGGCAGATCACCTTAACTGATGGGGCCAAAGAGACGTCAGCATTCTCCACACCAGATGGGCACTACCAATTCCGGGATATGCCCTTTGGTATGAAGAAGGCCCCTGCCCCCTTTCAGAGGTTGGCCAACGAGGTGTTGGCTGGACTGGAGGATTTCAGTGCCGCCTACCTGGATGACATCACAGTTTTCAGTGCCAGTTGGAAAGAACATCTGCGCCACCTCTGGGAAGTGTTGATGGCCCTGCGAAAGGCAGGCCTCACGATCAAGGCGAGTAAGTGCCAAATCGGGCAGGGTTCTCTGGTGTACTTGGGCACCAGGTAGGTAGCGGCCAGGCGGCACTCCTACAACCCAAGATTGATACCATCCTGGCATGGGAAGTCCCCAAGATCCAGACACAGGTGAGAGCCTTTCTAGGACTCACAGGGTACTACAGGAGGTTTGTCAAGGGGTATGGCAACATTGTTGCACCCTTGACTGAGTTGACTTCCAGGAAGCAGCCCAAGAAAGTGAACTGGACTGACACCTGTCAGAATGCTTTTGACGCCCTGAAGACAGCCATGTGCAGAGCACCCGTGCTTCAGGCGCCCAACTTCTCAAAGGAATTTATTGTCCAAACAGACACTTCAGAGCATGGTGTGAGGGCTGTTCTTTCACAGATTAATGAGGAGGGCCTAGACCAACCTGTAGCCTTTATTAGTAGGAAGTTACTTCCTCTGGAACAGAGGTGGAGTGCAAGTGAGCGTGAGGCATTTGCTGTGGTCTGGGCACTGAAGAAGTTGAGACCATACCTGTTTGGGACTCACTTCCAGGTTCAGGCAGACCCCAGGCCCTTCAGATGGTTGATGCAGATGAGGGGTGAGAATCCAAAGTTGTTGTGGTGGTCCATTTCCCTACGGGGATGGACTTTGTGGTGGAACACCGCCCTGGTACAGAACTGTCAAGTTTTACCCAGGGCGCTGTAGACACATATAGCGTGTATGGGGAATGAATGCAGAGACTACATATCCCATAATGCTTAGCTGAGAGTTGCCCCTCTTCCCTCTTCTATCTTTCCTACCTAAACTCCTCCTTGAGTACTATCAGGTGCTTGTCACCTGATATCGGAGTTCCTGTTGCAGTGAAGCTACAAAGGAGATGCTTGTCTCCAGTCTTGTGAAGCAGTAATTGTGCTTGTGAAGCCTTTTGTTTGGAAAGCGCATTCCCGCGCTGTTAGCTGAGATTAAACTCTCACTAGAAGTGACCTAGGTTTCTTGGAAGCGCAAGATGGCGCCTTTGTTTTCTACAATGCGGTGAGCCTGGAGCGCATTTCCGCGCTAGGAACAGCAACCGCATTTCGTGAGCACACAAGACATTTATTTACAGCGCGGGTGTACACTGAACTGTAATCCATTTCAGTCGCGCTCAGGACGCGACTCTACAACAATACTTCGAGGCCAGAAACAAACATCGGAGGTCTCATTGTGTGCTGATATCTACTTGTGATAACGCATGGCAGCGCTGAATTGAATTGAACTATTTTGGCATTTACTTTGATCAAGTCTGGATTGTTTTACAGAGTGCTTAGGAGCCGATTGAAAGGTTCGGATTTCATAGTTGGAGCTATTACCATTTGGTGTTCCTGGCTGGCTCTAATGAACACAGAAATCTTCCTGGGATAGCAGTAAGACCCAGACATCATTACCAGAGGCACGTCTGGTTACAGATAAGTTCACCATTATCTGGTTATTAATTATAAACAATCTCTGTGACACTGCTAGTACTTTTACCACTGGAGAAAGTGGTAAAAACATTGTTTGTTTTCTTTACTTTATTTTTCCATTTTTTAATCCTTTTTTGTGTGACATGATTGTGACAGCATAAGATGTAAGTGTAGCTTAGCACTTTCACATTGCTAGAACCCAGAAACTGTGTAGGAATTTATGTGTGTTATATTGTGTCTCATATGCAGAAAGTACGAGCTACCATAAGAGTGAGATCAACATACTCCCAGCCAAAGCTTCATTGATTTACCAAGCTGCTGCATCTTTATTGTTTCGTTTGTCCCTTTTTTCCCCTTCCCCTGCATACTCGCAGGTGGTTCCACATAAGGGTAGGAGAAATACAGCATCAGTCATCGCTCCTGCTGTACCCGGCTGATCAGGTTAGTGGTAGGCTTTGTTCATGTCATAACAAGGACATTCCAATGCTGATGGTCTCTCCAGATTTTCCCGCCTTATTGAAGAGAACCCTCAAGGGGAAGGGTAGTTCTCCCCACATTTCAGCTGGAAGGGACACGTGTTAGACCTGGTACCATTGGCGGGAGTCTACCTTCCATTTTTCACTGATTGCCTCCTCTGTTTTTGATATGTTTTGCTGGTTTAGATGCTTTGGGCACTGTGCCACTGTTATTCAGTGCTACAGTGCAAGTGTTCCCTATGTTAAATTGTTGTATTGATTAGTGACTCCATGATTGGCTTATTTAATTTACTTGTCAGACCCTAGTACAGTGCACCATGCTGCCCGGGGCCTGTAAATCAAGTGCTGCTAGTGGGTTTGCAGCACTGATTGTGCCACCCACAGAAGAAGCTTGTAAAGTGTGTCCCAGGACTGCCATTGCAGAGACTGTGTGCAGTCTAGTACTGCAATGTCGGCTTGGTAAGTGCACCCACTTGCCAGGCTTCTGAAACTTCCCTTTTCTACATATCAGACACCCCTAAGGTAGGCCCAAGGGCAGGGTGCATTGTATGTAAGAGGTAGGACATGCCCTGATGTGTGTGGCATGTCATGGTAGTGAATTACAGCCATTTTCGTTTTTCACTATTGCAAGGCTACCTGTCCCCATAGGCCAGAATGGGCCTTTTGATTATAACATCTTATAATCCTAACTGGCCCAGAGAACATGGTGGACATTTTAATTTAGTGTGCCTGAACTCAGGATGATAAAACACATATTTTAGTAAAGTTGGTTTTAACATTCTGTGTTTGAAAATACCACTTTTAGAAAGTGGGTATTTTCTTACCTAACCATTCAGCCTACCTCTGCTAGCTTGTGTATTGCATGTCTGGTTTGTGAGTGAGAGGGGCTGGGGTGGCTCCAGGAGACAGGGTGAGTCAGCACAGGACTGAATAGACCTATCTGCATGTAAAGTGGTTGGAGGAGTAGCACCTGGGTCTGAATAGGGCTGTGCCTGCCTTCCACATTGCTAGCTCAACCTCCCGTGGTGTGTCTGAGGACCCTGGCCCACCCTGACAAAGAAAAGAAAGAGTCCTGTAAACAAAATTACTACAGGACTGCACAGAACTGGTTTGGACTAGGTACAGGACCCTCTGCCTTCAGATGACAAAGGATTTTGCAGTATAAATATTGGGGCCCAGACCCCAGAGCTTTAGATCACTTTTGGGAAAACAAAACAAACCTTTGCCAAGCAGAAGAACTAAGGAAGCTGCAGGAGTTTTGACTGCCCCCCCAGTGTGCTGTTTGCTGGGTTGGTCTTCAGTGTTTTTTTCTGCCAAGGAAAGGTGTAGGAACTTTTAAGGAATTTTCCTCATCTTGCAGAATATTTCTCCAAGGGTTTGAACTTGTGCTTGCCTCCTGCTGAAGTCTCAGGGCTACAAGACTTCACCACCAGCTCCCTCTGAATTTCCATTCTGGGAATTCTGTCTGCAGAAGCCTGCGTGTAGCTGGGAGCTGGGAGCTGGAAGCGCGACTCAACGAGAAGAAGCGTGTCGCCGCCGCAGCTGTTGCATCGCCAGAGAAGCGTGTCACCACCGCAGAGGCCACTGCCGCATCACCAGGGAAGCATGTCTTCGTCACAGCTGTTTGCCGACGCATCACCGGAGAAGTGTGTCGCCACCGCAAGGGTTGTCGTCGCATCACCGGCGAAGCATGTCGCAGGGCCTGTCTCGGCTCCAAAGTTGCAGAGTTCGACACATGGCCTTTGGGCATGTACGCATCATCTTCACGACGTCTCCTCACAACAAGGGCACCATCTTATTGCATCGCCCCGGATTGTCGCATCACATCGAGGCACCATCTTGCCGCATCGTAACCAGAACGCAGTACGAGAATCAACGCATCACCTCCTCTCCGGTAAGGAACAGATGCACCCCCTACTCTGCGCAAGCATTGCACAACTCATCCCCTCCCCAAAGCAAGGAACTGACACATCACCCTCCCTGCGAACCTTTTGTTTGTTTTGTGTTATGCATCCTAAGAACTGTTGTGAGAAACGTGTTGCATTTATCATCAACTTGAACTAAGTTACTTCTACCACCTTTAAGTGTATTTTGAGTACAGTATTGTGGATTTTTGTTGTTTGTGGTCTTGTGTTAAGTCTATATAAAGAATCCTTTTTTTTAATAAAAAAACCTGTGTGGTGTCCATCTGTAGTGTTTTCACTGTATTACTGTATGTGTTCACAAATGCATAACACACTGCATCTGAGATAAGCCTGTCTGCTCGTGCCAAGCTACCAAGGGGGTGAGCAGGGGTTGTCCAGGAGTGTAATCTCCTTTCCCTGACTAGAAGCAAGGGTCACTATTTGGCCAAAGGTACCTACCTCTGCCAACTGGAGACCCCCAGTTCTAACAATTCTATATCCATATATCGATATATATACACAGATGATTAACTGAAACAAAGCAAACGTTAAAGTAATGTTATAGTTGTCAGTGGCAACGTAATGTTTTGAACTCAAACAACCAGAGAAATTCACGGTATAGTTAAAAGGGTTAACTATTACTTGTACCCTCACCATGCACTGCTTATGACCTCACATAAATCACATCACCTATGACATGGTCTATGACATCATTTATGATATCACTGATGACCATTCAAATTACATTGTTGATGGCATCACTTATGACATAATCCAAACTACTTTTGTACATATTACCCTATAAAGGAGTTTGGAATTAGAGATATGAAAGTAAGTAGAAAATCGCTCTTGATAATATAAAGCATCATTAATGTCATTACACATACCATACCCTTAGGTGAAGCACGCTTCTCATATGTGCAACACTGAGCCTGTATGTTGAGAAGTACACTGTACGCAGGCATGAGTTCACAACTTGTTTATTCCACCAGCAAGACAGCCAGCCATACTGTCCTTCTTCCTCAACTGTCATCTACCACATTCTAGCCTCCCCTGGCAACCCAAACCACACTCTTAGAATTATGGCACTAGGCCATGCTGATGGAACCACGAGGGTCACTGGCTGCACCCAGGTTACAGCACACTACTATACACTTCATGGGTAACCGAGCGCATTGTGACAATGAACCACACATAGATGGGCAACCCGTACTGCACAGGGTCTTCTAGCTGTGTGCAACTGTTCAGAGAAAACCAACTTCCTCCAGACACTCAAGCCCTTTTACATAGATAATGCCCCACTGTGAGAACCAGGGTTGTTGGTTGACTGGGCTGTGAACCCTTGTCAAGAAACAGCTACAGTTCTTTGCGGAAAGAACCACAAAAAGTCACAAAATTAACCTGTACTTAACCCTGGACTGCCTGGCAAAAAAAGCAGTCAGGCTTAACTTAGAGGCAGTGTGTAAACAAAACACCAGAAAAATCCCAAACAAATTTTGAAACATAGAGTACATTTTCATAAATTCTTTGACACCACAATGACAAAAATCCAACCAGTAGAATGGGAATTAGGAATTTTTTGAGTTTGTAGCAAATATTTGCACCTAAAAGATCAAAGTGCCAACCGTTGACATCTAGTCGCATGAGACCGGGTCAAAGTAAAAAAATATGGCCAACCGCGATGCAGCATGGTTCGATATAAGAAGAGGATTGTACCTGATCATCGCTTCCCTTCGGACTTAGAACAAATTAGAACAAAAACTGTTCTGAGAAGGTAAAGTAGAGTTGGGTAAGGGTGCAGGAGGTATCTGACTAGGGAGAGTCAATGTTGGCTAGCCCTGGGTGGAATCCGGGATGAATATTTCTACGTTTAGACTTAGTCTGTGAAATGGATGCTGAAAATCTCCATTAGGGATGAAGCAGAGGGCTGTGGCCGAATATAATGTAGTAGTCATTACTTTCACAGGTGGTTCATCCGCACCTCATTGTAGCAGGGGTATAGCCTAAGGTAGCACCATGTCATTTTGCTTCTTATGTACTGACCACATCTGTAAGGAGATACGTGTGCGGTTATATGCCTTCCACTGCTGCATCCTCGTAATATCGCTAATCAAAACCTTAATGGGCTTCTCTCCTCAGGCGGTAGAACATGGACAGTGACCTTCTATTGCAGAGGCACTGGTCAGTTCTATGCCCATCTGAATTCAGTTGGATCCCTCTGTCTACACTCTCCTGAGCCAGTGAATTGACCCATGGGGACCCCTTTTCCTCATCTTTTAACCCCATCTGTGCAGAACATAAACTTAACTTGCTCACAGATTCATCTCAGTAGGCAGACTATACCACAATGGACAACAAGGTGATGTGGCCCATTCCACCCCTTGGATCAGACTTCTGTCCCCAACACAAGAAAACTCTTTCCACACGGACAACGACAAACAGAGGTCACTGGCAGCTGTGAGTGTCAAGAGTCTGGCGATTCAGTAGTCTATGACCACTGAGGTTTCTTAGAGTGAGGGGGCAACTGCCTCAGGTGTTAGTCGCCCTTCTTCCATTCTCTTTCCCACCACTCCAGGTTTGGTAGCCTGAGACTGGTCACTTAGCCCAGGATATGTACCCTGAGCTGAACAGGAGTCAGGGGTGAGTCCTTCCTCCCCCTTCCCCTCCACCTGGGCCTCTATACCCTCTGTTGTTGAGTTGTCTTCCCAGATGTCTGAGCTCCTCTATCACTAGTGGCAACTCATTCCCCAGAATACAGTCATTGGACATAGGGGGACTGACTATGTATGACCCTTCTCTGGGTCACCTCCCCACCCAAACCCACTCCAGGGATACCAGGGCCATGGAGTAGATAAAGTTCTGCCCCTTGTCTAAATTAACATACACATCTGGCCAGTGTACTGCTCTGGGGATTCCAGCCTTTTCACCAACATGGTCTTGCTCGTCCAAGTGTCCCTCAGAGCCGTGACAGGAACCCCATTCACCTTGACCTGGTGGAAGTGATGACTCCCACCCTCAGTGATCACTAGTCTACCCTTTGTGTTCACCTCCCACCTAAGGGAGGTTAGGGGATGATCTACTTCCTGCCCCTGTCGACTACATATCCCTAAGGCCATATTGGCTACCCCAGTAGTGGTCCTACCAGTAGGTGTTTTCTTAGGACATTCAGAGTCCCCAAGCTTGTGAACTAGCTAAAAACAATCAAAGTAGCCGGTTTTGAAAGGGGTGCCCTGGTCCACCACCCTCCAGAACCTCCCTGCTTCTTCTTAGAAGGGCATGGGAACCTTTTCCTTCTGCCTTAACCTGAGACTTCTCTGTGTCTCCCTTGACCTTCTCCTCTCTCTGCTGGGAACATGAACCACCCTTCATGGGACCAAAACCAGGTACCGTTTTGGACACTCTGGTTTTGACCCAGAGGTCCGCCTCCTCAGCAAGCTTCCTAGGGTTAGCAAGCCTGCTATATGGCAGGTGTTGGTGCAGTTCTGTAAAACAGTGGACGACATTGGGTTGTTGGTTGACTGGGGTGTAAGCCCTGGGTCAAGCAGCAACCAGATTCCTTATTAGGGTACGGCACAAGCAAATCCCAAATTAACCTGTGCTACAACCCTTGGTAGCTTGGCAATGAGCAACCAGGCTTTAGTTAGAGATAATGTGTAAAGTATTTGTGCAACACTTCAAACAGTAAAATAGTGATGAATACTACAAAATGAACCCGCAACAAGCTTAGAAAATAAAGTTTTAATAAATAAAACAATAACAAAACAACAACAATCTAATTAGTAGAACTGGAGATACTGAATTTCGACGTTCATAGTAAAAATAGCACTAAGAAGCACAAAGCACTAGTGAGGATATCTATATCTGGTCATGCTGGACCAAAACACAAGTCACGAGTTCAGGCTGACCACAATGAAGTGGGAGGCAGCAATAAGGACCCAGTTAGGTTTGCTAAACAAACTATCTAAAATCCTGGTTATGGAGAGAGGCGTGGCTCCAGGTTGAAAGAGTGCCACACAGCTGAAGTGATCCATAGGTTCTAAGATGTGGCAAGTTTGCGGTGAGAGGGCTTGTGATGCAAAGGCCAGCGCCGTGGATGTGGCGCAAAGCTGCAAATGCATCAGTTCCAAGGAGCTGTGAGGCTGCAATAGGGAGTCCAGCATCATTGTGAAGGATGCTGTTGACCAGGGATGCAAGGATCTGGGCTGTGGATGTTCCTTGCAGTGAGAATGATGTGTTGGTTCTGAGGACTTGCGAGGCTATGATGCGGGTCTTTTGCGATGGGTCCAATCCACGCAGGAGCAGAGATGCATGGCTTCATTCTCGGGCATGGGCTGCACAGCAGAGAAGATGTATTGCTTCTACTGGCAAGCACCTTTGGCCCACTTCCATTGGTCCAGGAATGGGGAAGCACCACTTGGCAGGGTAGACTCACAGATGGCAGAGTCCAGGTGCGGGAGATTGGAAGCCTGTTATGTACCTCAGGCTTCAGATCAGGATGACAGCCAACTAGCCCACGGACTCACTTTAGGTTCTGGGTTCAAAAGATACAGGCCAAGTCCTTCTCACCCAGGTGTAGAAAGTTGGAGTATTATTTGGTGATGCTGGTTAGGCTTCACCATGCAATAACATCACTAGGAGTGGGTGAAGAATTTCGCTTGGCTGGCGGAGTTTGCAGTTTGCACACTCCGCACTGAGTTTCGCAAAACTCAGCGAAATGACACGGAGTGGAATTTTTTCCTTTGAGTGGCTTGCCAACTTTAAGTTGGCAAGCGCTCGCAAGAAACAATTGTTGGCTAGACCTCGTCCCAGTGAGATTTCTCAACGCAGGCATGTGAGGCAGGTCATAACCATTCACGTTGAGAAATCTGCTGCTTACGTTGAGGAAGCTGCCACTCAAGTAGAGTGTCTGCATTTGAACCCCTGTAATCCACACAGAACCTCATTTCAGGTTTCCCACCATTGGAATGAGGTTTGGGGACCATTACCACTGGGTTAGCCCAGGGACTATCAGAGGGTTCAATCACCCCTAGCTCTAGCGTATTGCTGACCTCAGTTTTAATTCAAGCCTTGACTTGGTTTGACAATCTGTATATCATGTCCTTGACTATGAGGCTGTCACAAGTGTCATTGCGGGTATGCTATGTTGTCTGACCAGGGGTCAAAGAGAAGAACACCGCAAACCGAACCTAGGACTTGCCTGCAGTTAAATTTTTGTTGTGCAGTGAGAGTGTCAGACAAAACAACACCCTCAACTGACCCATCCTGTGAGTTATTTAACAGTAAGTCAGGAAGAAGTTAACTTTCCTCCTCCTGATCTCAAATCATTGACAATGAGCATGGTAATGTCACCTCTGCCCTGGTGGGGTTCTAGGTGGTTGACATGAAGAACTCTGTGAGGATCCTGGGGTGCATAAGTCTACCAAGTAGGTTACTTTCCCTTTCTTCTCCAAAACTGGATAGGGTCCAGACCACTTATCCTAGAGGGCCCTAGGTGCCACATGGTTCCAATACCCACACCAACTGACCTGGTTGTTACTCAACAAATACTGACTTTTGGTCAGACCAATGATTTATAAGCTCCTGGCTGGCCTTTGGTCAGACCAATGATTTATAAGCTCCTGGCTGGCCTGCAGTTGCTTGTTTGCTTTGTACATGTAGTAATCCATACGTGAACGTAGGTCCAGTACATAGTTCACTATGTCTTGTTTGGGCTCTTTGAGAATTTTCTCACATCCTTCCCTCACTAGATTTAGAGGACCTCTTACAGGATGGCCAAACAAAAGTTCAAAAGGGATGGCTCCAACCCCCTTATGTGGCAATTCTCTATAGGCAAACAGCAGGCAAGGTAACAGGCCTTCCCATCTCCTTCTGCGTTTTTCCAGGAGGCCCATTATCATGCCTTTCATTGTTTTGTTGAACCTTTCAACCAAACCATTTGTATGAGGGTTATAGGGGGTGGTGAACTTGAAGCTCACTCCACATTCACCTCACATAGACTTAAGATATGCAGACATGAGATGTGTCCCTCTATCAGAGACCACCCCTTTAGGAAACACAACCCCGGTGTAGATGCCAAGGAGGGCCTTTGGCACTGCAGGGACAATGACAGCCCAGAGGGAATTGACTCTGGGTACCTAGTGAAATGGTGCACTACCATTAGAATACATCTGTTCCCAGGTGCAGTTTGAAGCGGGTGAAGAGTTCCAAAAATGTCAATCCTTACCCTCTCAAAGGGAGTCCTAGCCACTGGAAGTGGATTCAAGGGAGACTTTGGTTGTGTGCCTGTCTTGCCACTGCCTTTACAAGTCATAGAAGAGTGACAAAATGTAATCACATTTTCAGACATTTTGAGCCAAGAAAATGGCAACCAACCTATCCCAGGTTTTGGTTTGACCCAGATGTCCAGCTAAGTCAGAATTAACTCTCTGTACATTTGGGGGACCCCCATCTACTGGCAGCCCCTGGTTTGGGATTCCTGCCTTCATTGTACAGATCCCATCTTCCCAGTAGACCATGTGTGTTCCACGGTCATTACCCTCCTCTGGCCTTGAAGCTTGCTACTTAAGGCCTTCAAGAGTAGGGCAGTGCTTTTGCCCTTGGCATAGTTCCTCTCTGGAGGGACCCCTGCACTTAAAAGCTCTACCAGGTCAGGCCAGACCTCATCAGCAGCAGTTACTTCCTTAGGCACCAGGACAGTTTTCTCAAGAGAACTCTCCCCTGGTCCTGGGACCTCTTACAAAATGCCTTAGCAGATTTCTTGCCCTTCCTCTTGCCTTTGAGGGCTTGGTCCATTATTTCAGGGCCCTAGCTTCCCTGACTTTCCTGCCATGTTGCCTCTGCTCTTGTGGTAACACACAACCAGACAGGGAGACCCAGTATTTCTGTATGAGCCTTCCTTCCCACTTCTGCCCATGCAGACATTTCCAAGTCATTTCCCAACAGACACTACACTGGGATGGCAGGGTACACAACCACCTTCTTTGGGCCGGTAACCCCTCCCCACTCTACGCTTACCAAGGCCATTGGATGGAGCTTAGCCTCATTGTCAGATTTGGTCACGTGGTGACTAGCACCAGGTATCATTTGGTGCAGGGAAACCAGTCTAGCAGCCACCTTAGTGTCACTTATACCTGTATACATCAGAGCCTCTACCTCAGTCACATTGATGTTAGGTCTTTGTCCATACTTCTCCAGGCGTGGAGTTAAGACAGTCAACGCTTCAATACCCACCTGAAGCAGGGAAACTAAAGTAGCCTCAGTGTATTCTCTGGCCTCTCCAGAGCACACCTCCACCCCCACTCCCATGTTAGCCAATCCCTTGGATTGTCCACTACTGGGGGAGTTTTTAGAGCATGCTGCATCACCTTCCTTATGGCCTGCCTGATGGCATTTAGGACACAACCCAGAAGCCTTTGCTGGATCCCAGTTTTTACCCTGATACCCTTTGGTCTGGGAAAAGTCTTGACCCCCCCTCCTGAGAAGAACTTTGTGGGCCTTTAACAAACTCCTTCTTTTTATCCTGTTTATTGCTCACTTGCTCACCTCCTTCCCATTCTGGAAAGTCTGAGCACCATTTTCGTGGTCACTCCCACCATGGGTCTTTCTGGGCATCCTGGTTCTGACACATTTGTCATCTATGCTCTCTAACTTTCTGGGAGAAGACAACTTGGAATCCACCAAATGCTGATTAAATTTCTCTGTCGGGCAATTAGTTAAAATGTGCTCCTTCATAATTAAATTATAATGCCCATCAAAAGTTTCCACCTCATTGACTTTTATCCAGCCTTCTAGTGCTTTGCCGGAAGATTCCACAAAGTCCACCCATGTCTGGTTTTAACTTTTATGGGTGTCCCTAAACTTCAATATGTATTCTTCTGTGGGGAGCCCAAACCCTTCAGTCAAGGTCTCTTTCATATGATAATAGGACTCATCCACATCCTAGTTAAGGGTCATCCGTCTATCTCTGCCCTTTACTGAGAACAACTCCCAAAGTAAAGAGGCCCAGGGTTGACGACTTATCCTCCTTATTTTGCAGGCCCTCTCAAAGGCTGCAAACCACTTAACAATGTCATCACCATCGCTTAACCTGGGGACAAACCCTTTGGGGATCTTAGTGTCAAAGGATTCCTCCTTTTCCCTATTACTGTTGCTGCCAACATCTTTGTACCTCAAGCCATCTTAACTTTTCTTTCCTCACGGGTTAATCTCTTACCCTCAAGTTCAAACTTTTTCTCTTCCAATGAGAGTAGGTAAAGTTCTTACTCAAGGGATCTTACCACCTTGCCATTGGGGGTCTACTAGAGTGACTTCCTACTGGTGAAAGAGGTCTGGGAAAGGGTGGAGAGTTGTGATCATCACCTTCTTGCCAATTGATATCGCATTGGGACAGGGGATCATCCTCACCCTCTTGAGGGTCTTCTTCTGAGGAATGGCCCTCCCTCTGCAGTCTTTCCTTCTCACAGGAGCTGAGGGCTTTTCTCAAGTTCCTACTTTTTAGCTGTAAGCCTATAGCTAATGCCACTTGCTTTGCACAGACCCCAAAGATAACTGATCCTCAGGTCAGGTTGACTTACAAGGCAAGATACTTACCAGCCTCCACTGTGCCTAACTTTTCACTTGAAGTTAGGACCTTTTTAAACATTTAGAAAAACACTTTTCCTAACTCATCTAAGCATTTTAAATGTACCATTGGAATAGGGGTCTACACAGGGCCCTAGAATACCAATGTTGAAAAATTCGAATTCATTCTGAAAAAATAATTTTTGAATCTAAAGTCAATTTAGTTGATTTCATCGTGCAAAAACAATCACTTATGACCAAGTGGTAATGCGAAACACATATTCAGGCTCCCCACCACTGTAATACCAATGTAAGAAGGTGGAATAATATGTGGTGATGCTGCTTAGGCTTCACCATGCAGTGCTATCACAAAACCCAAAGATTGTACTTAGATTCACACCAATAAATGTTTAGCTTAGTCCTGGTAGTGTGGCAAAAAGCAGTCAGGCTACAGTTCCCACAATGGACTTGACCATAAGGATTAGAGTGAACCCTCAGAGGGCCAGATGGCCAGCAATTCTTCGAATGCTGAGTGTTGTTTTACCTGCAGTTTGCAGCGGGGACTAGCCCAGGGAGGTCTGAGAGTGCTTCAGGCTCTCACAGGGGTTCCTCTGTCTGGGGAACTGAGAGTCAGCCTAGGACGAGTCTCAATCAGTCAACTCAAGGAGCACTGCCACAGGGACATACTGTCCCTCTTTTGCTTTGTGCAAGTACTGTTGTCACAGACACATGTCCCTTCTTTGTCCTCTTCAATGCAGGCCATTCAGAACTGAGGTTCTGGTGTCAGGGGTGGCCATTGAATCCTAGATTTAGGATCGTTACGGGTGTGGCTTATCCGCCCCTGAAGTGACCACATCCGGCGGTGTAGGTCACCGTTTCTACACAGGACCCACTATTTCTACCATGTTTAAAAATGACAGAAGTCTTCCTCAGCTGTACATACCAGGTAGCCCATCCTAGGAGTGTGGCTAGCCTTCTGGGGGTGTACAACTCCTGACTATCTAATTGTACCACCTGCCAAGGTGCAAATGTGCCTGGTGGCAGTGGGTGGATGTTCCCCTTTCTTTTGGAGGCAGCCTTGATGCATGTCAGAAGCAGTGTAGCCTTTGAAACTCATGGCCTTGCTGAAGAGAAATGTCTAACTTGAATGCAATGAGGAGTACCTCCTTACCAAACTCCTTCCTTCTGTGATTCAATTCAAGTTGTCTAGTGGTAGGATGGCACGCATCTTCTCCTCCCAGGAAGTAAAGTGCACAAGTGGTGCAGGAGGACCACCAACAGTCGGTTGTGCGTTCACATGTTCACAGGCGCACGTTTTTTTTACCCTCCTTCTCGCATTGTACCACCTTCTCTTGATATCATCCAGTGAGCGCAGAACAGGTGCTTCAGCGTTCTCCTTATTAACTATCCTGTCCCACTTCCTATTTTTCTGGGTGTTAGGGGTCTGTTGGACTAGGTTCCCGAATAAATGTGGCTCTATTTTGATGATTTCATCAGCAAGCACTATCAACTTCTTATCTTTGAAATGTGGGTACTTCCTTTTGGGCATGGTGAGGATAAGGGTGAGGGTGGGTGTAAATGAGAAATAAAGGGTTTCTTTAAGAAAAGGAATTTGATAAAAAGTGATATGTGCAAGTAGTGGTGTGAATGCAGTGCATGAGTGTGTGCATTATTTTTGTCTTTATAAAGGTGGATTCATGAGCGTGCCTAATATATATATTTTTTGGGGGGAGCTGCCTATGCTTGTTTTTGGGACAGATTTTTTGTATATTACACTTGCCATGTGGAACACAAAATGACACGTTTCCACAACCACATCGGATGCCCCCTTATCTGTTCAGCGGGATAACCAATGCTTGTTCGTAACTGGAATGCCTATGCGACAGCCTTTCTGACCGACTCGGACAGTTCGGATTTGTTTCTGAGGGACGTGGTCGGGCGGAATGGTTTCCAAATGACGAGGTCGGAGTTTTACCAGCTATGCATCATAATACGGCAGTCGGAGAGGTCACGGTTGAGTCGGTCGGTCGGACGGTCTTTCCACCCGACATCATAATGAGCCCCTAAGTGTGCACATTGCATGAGATAATTACATGATCAGGTGTGTGAGTCACCCCTTAACAAAAATGCTTTTGTGTTTTTTATTTTAGAGACCACTAGAGGGAATATGTCCTATATGCTCTGCATAACTGCATGCTTCATGTTTAGAGTAGTGTGTAAACCAGCATTAGGAGGTGGTATTTAATACAATCTGCAGAAAATCTATGGATTTAGTTGGTCCTGAAGAAAGCCTGCTGACCCTGTGTGGCATTTATAACAGTCCGAAACTAGTCAACCTTACTGACCTATAGATGTTAGGGGTCATTGCACTCATAGAACATCACACAGTTTTTATCCCAGCTGAAGGACCTTGTTAATAAACAAGAATTAGGATCTTGAAGGCTTTTTTACCTTGCACTTAGGCTTTAGTAAGAGATCCGCTTAAAAGCCACGTTGAACCCACCCACTCACACTAGGTACAGTGGGTGAGGATCTGATAATGAAGCATGCCACTGGTGGTACTAGTCGGTGAGAATCCTACTAATTCACCTGGCTGCAGATCCCTTTACACTTTGATATATATTGAGACCAGTTAACTTGGCTCCTTAAAAAATTTGGAGTTCATCAGTTGTGAGGCTTTCCCTCTTTTGTATACTGAATACAATATTTGAGGGAGGCTGAGGGTTGCCCCAATTTAGCTTCTCACTCCTCCTTGTTTTTCTACATATTTAGCAGAACACAGCTGTGGGAGTTAGGGACATCTGATCCCAATATGACCCTCTGACCACCACTATCCCTGGGGCATAGAGGGTTCAATTATCTAATTTCATGTGGGTTCTATTGCCTCCCTTTATGATTCCACTGAGTACACACAAAACACATCACCACAGTCCGATCTCAACGTCTCCCAGATGGTGGTGAGACAGAATATGGAGTAAAAAATATCGACAGACATCATTATAAAGTCAAAAATATTGTGAAATGGAAATACCTAGTGCAAGAATATCGTTGTCAAGAATATCAATTTTGAAGTAACTAATATCAATTTTTTATTTTTTGTTAAGTATTTTGTTATATATGTTATATGTATATGATGTTGTTTTTTGTTTAAATATTTTGTATAGTTTTTTTTAATGTATTTGTAAAAAAATTTGTAGTTATTAAATTGTATTCAATACATTTTTATTACTTTTTGTATCATAGCCGGTTGTGGGTTTATAGGGGTATAGGGTGGGAAGTAATTAAATTATAATAAATTAATGTTATTTTTTAAATAAATATTATTTATTTAATTAATAAATAATAATGCATTTTGTTAATTGTTAATTAATAATAATTATTTAATTAGTCATTAATTATGTAAATATTGCATATAATATTTTTTTAAGTTAGAGTAGTACATTTTATTTTTGTGTGATGTAAAAAATTCTGATACTGTTGTTTTACTTGAAAGTATTTATTTTTATAGTTATTTAGTACAAAATGTGTTTTTGTAAGATAGTGGAAATGTATATTTATTTATTTTCAGTTTTAATAATTCATTTTATTTTGATTTAATTGATATAATTACTTGTTTGTTTTATTATAATAATAATATTTATAATTTGCAATATTATTTGCTTGTAATTATTTTTATTAAATTGTAAAAAATGGCATTGTTTATTATTTTAAATTAAGTTGATTTCCTTTTTTAGTATTTTATGTTTTTGATATATTTAAATATGTATACATATATTTTTGATAATTTTATCTTATTTACTTTTTTAATTATATTATTATTGAAACTATTAGTTCATTTATTTTTATATATATGCCTGTTCATTTATATATGTGTGTATATGTATATGTATATATATATATTCACTGAAAAAACCATAGGTTATAGACCATATATAGTTAGGAATTAGCATTTAAAAAACCTTATTTTACTCACACAAAACCATTGAAATTCCATATATAGTTAGTTGCACTAACTATATATCGCGCACCCGCAATCCACTGCTGATTATGTCACATATTACATCATTCATGACATGGTCAGTGACATCACTGATGACATCACTGATGACATCTCAAATGACATCACTGATGACATCTCATTTGACATCATTCTTGTGCTAATACGATAAACCTCTTCAGACTCTAATATAACCTTAGATACACTCACTGTATACAGACACTCACACACTGTCACTCATCCATGGAGTTACTCACACACCTAGTCAGTCATGCAAAGAAACAATCTCACCTCCATTTCCTCAACTATACAGTTATACACACCTTACTTATTCAAACATATACTAACACATATTTACTCTCTTATACAATCCCTGATACAAGTTCACAATGATCCATACAGCCACTCACACATTCAGTGGCTCTCATGCACAGTTATTTATATATGCCAACTCTCACATGTACTGTGTTTTACATATGTACTTACTATGACATGTAGCATTGAGATATCCATTCACTCATCAATACACTCATGCACACAGTCAACCGCCCATGTAGCTTTTTCCACATGCACTCTTGAACTCATACACCTAGTGAATCAACTGCTCACACATCTATGCACAGAGTCACACACCTCCCAGCCACCCCCACATAAACTCAATCTCCCATACAAATACTTGGGCAACCAATCAATAACACATATAGCCTCTCGTATAGCTAATGATCAACACATGCAGCAGTTTACATCACAACAGACATACTGATGCACACATTCAGACAGTTTAGTCACTAACCCATGCATTTAGTACGACACATTTATTCACTCACTCATACAGTCAGTCACGCACCTACTAAATCCTTCATCCAGACACTTATACATCCACTCATTCTTCAATATATCAAACATATTTAAACTTTACAGAAACACACAGTCACTGGATGATGTCATCAGTGATGTCATTTGTGATGTCATCAGTGATGGCATCAGTGATGTCACTGACCATGTCATGAATGATGTAATATGTGACATCATCAGCAGTGGATTGCGGGTGCGCGATATATAGTTAGTGCAACTAACTATATATGGAATTTCAATGGTTTTGTGTGAGTAAAATAAGGTTTTTTAAATGCTAATTCCTAACTATATATGGTCTATAACCTATGGTTTTTTCAGTGAATTTCATTAGTTTTTTAAAAGCTAATATCTGTAGCTGTAAAATGTATTCTTCTTTAAATCCAAAAATATATTTTATAGGTTTATTAATAATTTTTTTTTAAATATTTTTTTTTGTTCGCTCCCGGTTCGCGAACCGGGAAGCTTCCCGTTAGCTCAATTTGATGCCGCGACCCGGTCCGCGAACCGGTAAACGTTCCATTTGCGCAACTGCCGCGTTAGAAATCAACATCGTGACGCGTCGCGGAAGCGCGACGTATCACGTTGTCGCGTAATGCGTCTTATGACGCGCCGCGTTAGCGCACCCGGAAGTGCTCCGGTACGCGAACTGAGACGCGAAGCGCAGCTCCCCGGAAGCGATCCGGGACGCGTCGCGAAAGCGCGACGTATCGCGTTGCCGCGTAATGCGTCTTATGACGCGCCGCGTCAGCGCACCCGAGGCGCGAAGCGCAGCGACCCGGAAGCGATCCGGGGCGCGTTCCGCAGCGCGTAACTTAAGCGTAACAGGTCATGTGACTTGTTAATAAAACTTTTCATTGGTTCATTTCACTTTTGGTTTCCTAATGATGTAAGGCTAGGTCAGGTGACCTAAAAATAACACTTTTCATTGGTTTAGAACTATTGTTTTTCCCAAATGATGAAAACCCCTCCTTCGTTCCTCACTCTGACTTTCATCTTTGTGAGAGGAAGACCTTTTTTGATATTTGAGCAATGGCTTCATTGGTAGCTTCAGCTGGTGGACCCCCACCACCACCACCACCTCCTCATGGGAAGAGAGGCCCACCTCCACAGTTCATCAGCAACACAGAGGAGGAAGAGGATGAACAAGAGGAAGAGGAGACAGAGGGACCACAGTTTTTAGATTAGGAGCCCCGGGTTTCTCATCGTAAAACTAGTTTTATTTGGCAGTTTTTTTCAATCCCTGAAGGGCAGAAAAAAGTTAATGCTAGATATGTGACGTGCCTCATGTGTAAAGAGGACTTATCTAGAGGCACCTTAAAAAAGTATAGCTTCGGCAACTACACCATGCACCGTCACATGCTGAGGTGGCATCCACTAAACTACAGCCGGGCAGAGATGCGTGACCTTCAGGACAATCCTCAAACTCCTGTGGCCAGGACATCAACACAGATATCTTTGTCAGGGCCAGAGGCACGGGAAACCGTGCCAAACATTCAGGACAACTTTGTCCATATGAAGTTTACCTGTTTATATTGCGGTGCATTACTCTCATGTGGCAATATGAGCATTAACTTAATCAACAGAGTATTTGAAAACCACAAGTGCTCTAAACGCCCCAGAAAGTAATTTTTTTTTTTGCTCCTGTTGAGCCCTTTCCAATGCCTGTTTTTTGTTGTTTCCCCTCCAAAGAAAACAAAAAAAACATAAAACTGTTCAAAAAATACAAAAAAAACAAAAAATGTTCAGAAAAAAAAAATATATATATAAAACAACAAAAACATTAAAAAAAAAGTTCTTTTCAGAACTACCTCCCCTTTCAAAAAAAATTGCTAGAATGTTTAGCACTCTGGCAAGCTGTATTTCTTTTGGTTCGCTTCCTGGTTCGCTCGCCGGTACGCGAACCGGGAGCGAACCAAAAATTTTTTTTTCAAAAAAAGAAGAGTAAGTATAAGGGAAGTAAACAGAGAGTAATGTTAAAACAAAGACAGCTATAGGGTCTCAACCAGAGATACTGTTTAATAGATTTATTTACCGAAGAAAAGAGGGAAGAGGATATAATTGTGAAAAACAAAATAGATAAGGAAGTGAAAGAAAAAAAGGAGAGTAGAAGAATAACAAAGAAGATTTTCTTGGAGAATGTGAGTGAATGTTCAAAATAAGATTAAAACATGTGGAATAACAGAGAGAAAAAACAGAAAACAGAAAAGAAGAAGTAACACAAAAAGAATAACTGAAACAGCAAAGAAATGTAAATAACATAGGGCCATATCATCAACATAGGCAATAAAAGTTTTGCAGCTTTTATCGGCAGAAATGTGTCGCTAAAGCCGCTTTTGCGGCAGAAAACTGCAGCTAAAACCACTTGAGCAGCAGTTTTCTGCCAATAAAAACAGCAATAATTTTATTGGCTGTGTTCATAATATGCCCCTTAGTGTGCTTCAACTACACAGAGAAAGCATAATGAACAAGTAGTGAAAGAGTGATCAGTCAAAGACACTAAGAGTAATAGAGACGGAGTGAGTGAACAAGAGTGAGGAACTATGAGAAGAGAGGGACTGAGAAAAGGAGTGGAAGGAGTAGAGTAAGTAGGTAATAGAGAAAGGAATGAGGGAAGTAGCAAAGGCAGGAAACTGAGGGTTAAAGAAATGAAGCTGTGGAACTAATAGTAGGTGAATGTGATAGAAATGTAACGAAAAGAGTACAAAACATTTACCTTATAATTGTCGTTAACTTACTCACTTTTTATTTTTATACTTTCAATCTGTGAAAGAGAGAACAAACATTTGAAAAATATTAAAACATGTATTTAAAAATTAGAAAAGACAACGGAAAAGATTGAAGGACAAACAGTTTTTCAACAACTTTGACACTTACAGAAGCTTCTGCTTCTCCAGGCCCCCTACACAGTCCTAAAGATATACATTTTAAACTAACAGTATCTTGATGCAGATGAAGTGAGGCCTATCTTAAAACATGGTGCATCTTTTGCACTGCTGTTGTCTCACAAAAGTGTCGCAAGACACTAACATTTTAAATGATTGTTTCAGGATGCCAATAAGATGTGTCCTATCCAGAGGTTTGTTTGAGGTGAGGCCTACTCAGGGTTCCAAATGAAATTTCGAGTTGTTGAAGAGAACAGAGGACATAATACATGTGAAGGTCTACCAATGAAGTAAGTCATGTCCACTTCACTCTTGAACAAACGCCAGACCTCTTCTGTGTCCGTGGACAGAGCTAAACTTCATCTGCACAATGTCATTCGTAAACTTAGGAAACACAGGTGATGTAATTGAAAAACGTGCAATTTCTTTTGCTCATTTCACAATCACATCACTTGTGTTTCCTTTGCTTAGGTATCTCATTGTGCAGATGTAGTCCAGCATATGAAACAGTACCCAGAAGTGCAGCACTGCATGCAACAACTTTGACACTTACAAAAGCTTCAGCTTCTGCATGCCCCCTACACAGTGCTAATTATATACATTTTAAACTGATGGTATCTTGCTGGAGATGAACTGAAACCTATCTTGCAACATGGTGCATCTTTTACACAAAAGTGATCCACAGCGGCGCAAAAGAGGCGCACGGCCATCATAAATCTGACCCTAACATTTTAAATGATTGTTTCAAGATGCCGATAAGGTGTAACCTATCCACAGATTTGTTTCAGGTAAGTCCTACTCAGGGTTGCAGATGAAATTTAGGTTTGTTGAAGAATACAGAGGAGATAATACATGTGCAGGCCTACCAACGAAGTGAGTCATGCCCACTGCACTCTTGAACAAATGTCAGACCTCCTCTGTCTCCTGGAACAGGCCTAAACCTCATCTACACAATGTGATGTGTAATGTTAGGAAACACAGGTAATATAATAGGAAAACGTGCAATTTTTTTTGCTCATTCCACAATCATATCACTTGTGTTTCCTTTGCTTAGGTATCTCATTGTGGAAATGTAGTCTATCATATGAAAGACTACGTAGAATGTGAGCACTGTATGCAACAACTTTGACACTTACAGAAGCCTCTCCTTCTCCATGCCTCCTACACAGTTCTAAATGTACATCATAAATGCAAACAGTACAGAATTAATTATACATGTTAAATGGTTTATTTTTGCTGTTCTCAGAATGTATCAAATTTCACTAAAAACAGTGACTTGAAGGTATTCATCATATAACAGCGGGGAAAAAACACACAATCAAAATCATTGTGTTTAAAAAACCCATACAACATAACAAATCAGAATTCAGAACTCCTTAAAATTAACTTACTTTCCATGACGTCGAAGGATGTCCTATGAACAGCTTACACTCTGTTGTGCTATTATTACTTTCAGCCCGCCAATTTCTGAAAGAAAACCTCCATCGTTTTGAAAAATATGTTACATACAATAAATGACTTCTCGCTCTCTACCACACGTTTCCACAAGGCCAAATCATGTAAGAGCCATTTATAACTCTTGAAATTCTTGTAAGCCAATCCCGTCATTTTGTATTTCCGCAACTTTCAGAATTAAAATGTTGAAGATCATTTTCACAATCCTGGACTAGTAATATCTTACCCTTCTTGCTCACTCATGTTCTACATTTCCTATGACACTGATACTGCTTACTATGAAGCAGACTTACACTACCTCTATGACTACTACAATTATTTAATTCTCTACATCACTTTTAATCACAAAGCAATATCAAACAGTAGACAGCATTGCAGACTTACATTCCCTCTACTCCATGTTTTGATTGGCTGCTTCAATTAGCTTATAAAAAGAAACAGTTTTTCTGAACTCATTCAAAGTGCAATTATTTTTCCATGACGTCAAGTGTTATGGTAAGAAGTTATGTCTCTGTACTACACTTATCCTCAAGGCCAAATCGTGTAGGAGCCATTAGAACTTCTTGAAATTCCTCAGAGCACATCCCGAGATTCTTTCCCTAAAATTTTGGTTTTAAAAACACCAGGTAAGAATTTTTAAGGTCATACGGCAATTTTTTTTTGAAAATTAAAACAGAATCGTTGCAGAATGACCAACCATTTCTAGACTTTAAATAAGCTGTGTAATGTCCTGATGTTATTGAAGGACCGTCATGATATATAATTGCTGCAGTTACAAAAGTCCTTCCTGATATTGACAACTGTGAAGCCACAACATTTTTAATTAAAGTTGTCAATTTTGTTCCATCAGGCCTACATCGTTGGAACATTAAAATGACATACTGGCCATATGTTCGTATAAATAATGTTGACATCATTTCAGATTTACATTGGCTACACTCCATGTTGTGATCAGCTGCTTTTACTAGCTTATTAAAAGAGACTGATTTACTGTCTGGCAAAGTTAAATATATAAATCTTTCTGAGTCTACACTAGTAGTACTTGATACCCTACAGTTCTCGCAGTCATGCTGCCATTGATAAGAAAGCCCAAACAGGTGATCTACATCTACACCTTCAGCATGCAATACATCAAGCATATACAATAAAAACTCCTGACAATCTTGCTGAATATTTTGAGAGAATTGTGTTTGACCTGAACATCTGTCTAACAGATTTCGAATTTCAGACACACTTTCTATTTTTGTTCTATCAGTGCTACATTTCTCTAACACAGAATTTAACAAACTGCAAAATCTTTGGTCAGAATTGACCACAATCTCTTCTTTTACATTTTCTAGAGAAAACAAAACATTAACCACTACATTAGCATAGCAGTTGACACCAGAACTGTTTTCAAATTGAAAACCAACAACATCTTCAACAGAATCCTTTTTGTTTCTGCTTATAATTTCAGGTTCATCAACTTTTCGTCTTTTTGCTACAACCTCCCTAGTATTGGTCACATTTCTTCGTTTCCGGCCTACCACACGTTTCTCAAACAAAGGATATTGAGGCAAATGTGGCGCATACTCTCTTCTTAACCTATTGTATTCCTTAACACAATCTAGATCCGCACAAATGTTTGTGACATCACACTCAATCAAGTACAATCCCGATAAAGTTCTAACTCGTGACAATGCCACATATGCCATACCCTCCTTGAACACAGAACTGCCAATATTCACCAATGCACTGTCTACACTTAAACCTTGCGATTTATGGATTGTCACCGCATATGCCAAGCAAACAGGAAACTGCTTACGGCGAACATATAAGTCTTTTACAAGCAAAAATCTAGCAGAACAACGACCAATTAGCTGTACTTCCTCAATGCCATCAAATTTAATTTTTAAAAATTCAATTCCATCTCTATTTCTGTATTTCACAAAATCAACAACATTACCCATTGATCCATTTACCAGACCTCTTTCAACATGTAAATTCCTTCTTAAAATTATACGGCAGTTTAAGCACACATTCAGAGTCTTTTCAAAACCTGCAGTTTTAGATATAGTCTTCTCTAATGAATCCAATTTTGTTTTCAAATTCTCAGACAAAATAATTGTTGATCCCATATGCTCTACTCTGTCAATAGCTTCCAGTTTCACAATCTCTTGGTTTTCTAAATGCAACATTTTGTTGTTGAAGATGGCACATTCTGCAAGAGTTGGCATCAAACATATTCCAGATTTCTTCTCAGTAATTTTCTGAAAAATATTCTCAGGCACAACATCTTGTTGTGGATATAAATTTGACAGTAATCGTGCATGTAAAGCTTCTTTACCATGCACGGTCACTTTTCCAATTCTAACATCTTGTAGAATATTCTTGTAAACTTCATCCTTCGCCTGACGCATATTTTCATGCAGTTCAGCATAATTGAAGTTTAACCATATATTGACGTTGCCAATGCTCCCTAGGCACTTCCTGGTATCTTCATGCGTGAGCATTTTGAACACAGGTTGTCCTTTCACTGGTGTCAGCTGCAGAAGATCTCCGAAAACAATGATGTGTTTGCCACCAAATAACACATCATACTCTGTTTTGAGAACTTCTTGCATTCTCAAATGCACAAAGGCAAGCATGACATTGGAAACCATGCTTACTTCGTCAATGATAAGAAGTTTCATTTTCCTCAAGATTCTTGAAACTTCACAACAAGCATCTCCAGATAACTTGTGATATTGTAATTTGTTGTCATGCTCCACTGGCAGCATCAGTAAACGATGTAAAGTAATCCCTTTAATGTTATGTGCTGCCAGCCCAGTTGGAGCGGTAACAACACAAGACAGCGGTGATTCAGTCCTTTTCTGCAGATAAGATGCAATTGCTTTAATGAGGAAACTTTTTCCAGTTCCCGCTTCTCCACTCACGTACAGTCGGACAGGCTTCAACGACGTACATGAGCACTCTTTCTTCTCATGACTTAATCCATGATCTATTTGCTTGGTAACTTCGTCATATATTTTCCTCTGCTCAACGTTGAGTTGTCTTTCCAAGTCTTCTAAGTTAACCGCATCCTCCTGAGCATGTGCCATGGCTCTTTCCACTTCATTCATGGCAGTGGCAGCTTCATTTTCGATAACAGGTCCTCCTAGTGGATCCTGACTCAATGAAACAGAACTCTGACTGTCCTGAGAACTGTCTCTGGCAATCTCGGCTGCAATCGTTGCTTCCTGCTCGATTTCCGCATTCAACATTTCTACATATTTGGGAAAAGCAGGACATTCTATGGTCTCCTTGGCGGCAGTGAAAGAGTCTTCGTAACAGAGGAAATCTCCAAGCAGTTCCTCTTCTGCACGCCAAGGCTTGAAAAGTTGCAAAAGTGCTAAATAGAAAAACTCCTTTTTTTCAGGAGATTCGCCACTCAATTTTCGATGGTTTACCAAGTGGCATTTTCTTTGATTGACCAGACATCCCTCACTTCCAATTACAGCATACACTCCTTTCTCAGTATCTTCTTTGATGTTCCTCTTGAATATGTAATTTTGTAGAACCTCATACAGACAAACATTCTCGAGGTGACTGCTTCGATTTGGATAATATGTATCCAACATGTTGGTCTTCAAAATGTCGGTACTGTTTGGCTCCTTTTCCGCCAAATACTCAATTTCCCGCACAGGTTTCAGAACTCGATTACGCGTTGCAGCAAGACCAAGACTCGCCCAAACGATACTCCTAGATTTGGCATAGAGACTTGCTGAAGACAACCGGTCAGAACATTCGTAAGCTCCGATTTCTCGATGCGACAACATCTTCAGACTGAAACTGTACAACTTCTTACTGAGGCTCTTTTTATGGGAAATGTCCTCCCACATATCCTTCAATTCTGTCTTTTCTTTTTTGGTGATGTAAGATGTTACATACCGAGCCACAGCCATACAGTTATCAGCCACAAACTGTATATCCATGTTAGCATTCCACATGGACAAAATCACTGGGTTGTAGTCGTTGATGTACTTGGACTCTTCGTTCCTCTTCAAATTGTATGTGTTTTTCGGTGATTTCTTCATCACATTATGTCGCAGCGAAGACATCAAACTGTTTACTCTTCCTTTAGAAATCACCGGTCGTGGAAAGCCGAAACGACATTTGGTGTAGAACTTGTCCTTGTTTCGGAATTTACGACGACAGTACTTTCCACAACGATGGCTTTGGAAACGTAGAACTTTTCTCTTAGGCTTTTCTTCTCCTTTGCATTTGGAACAGCACACGTAGAATACTGTTGTATGAAACTCATCACTGAGTCTTCTGGATCTGTTCCAAATTTAGGTGCATCCTTGATCCACAGTAGCATATGTATATGAGGAGCACCTCTTGCTTGGTACTCCTTTCTCCAGAAGAAATCCAACACCTCTCCAAGAGGTGGATTCTTCTTATTCATGATGAAAGACATCATAGCTTCAAATCTATGATTGAAGTACCTGCATACATTGACTGGATCCAAAGAGCACAGTTCTCCGGGTGTCTTGAATTCGATGTTTTCAATGTTTCCATTTGCCTCTCGTAGAAATTCAAGTAAGTCTTCCCAGCCATACTCGGCATAGCTCAGAGTGAGGAACCATGTGGGAGTTCCTAAGTTCCTCAGCATACATTTTAAATCACCATGACGACGGTACCAGTACTCATTAGTACCACGCTGACACGCCATGAGATTAATCAGGTGACAATCCAAAATACTGTCTTGGACATTGACTTTATCCATAAAGTCACTTGCCGAGATGTTTTGCATGTGTATACCACTTTTCAAGATGTGGTTCACTGCATATGACAGTCCAGACAGATCGCTTTCAAACAGGAGTTGAAACAAATAGGGAATACATTGTCGAAACCTAGCATCTCATGCATACATTCGCAAAGTCCGGTATTCAGAAGCAGGAATTTGATGAGGTCGCTCATCATATCTTCCTCCCTGACCTGTTGGAAAAAGCTGTGGGAAACACCGAGCTTCCAAACTTTCCTCCCAAACACTAATGGGACTCCCTTTGGCTTGTTTCATTTGAAACAACTCAATAGCATTCCCCATGACTTCCTTGGAATGCAAAGGATGAACACTATAATGTTCATATATTTCTTCACTAGTAGAGGGTTCTACTTTCTCAATTTGACCAGCACACAAATCGCTATCCTCTTCCTCACTTACTTCCTCTTCTGCAACATATACATTCTTATAGTACTTATTATTTTTTTTCAAATACAATGTTGCCTTTTTGACTTTCCTAACATCCACTAAATCTTGCCATATTTTCTTATTCTTTGTCGGAACCCCATTAACTAAGATAACCAGAGGTTCCTCTTCCACTTTTTCTACCCCAATTGTGTTAATGTTTTTCTTCAAATCTAGAGGCAAATAAACAACTCATCCCTTTAATCCTCTCTGTAAATCTGATGGAGGCAATTTCCCTGTATTTGGCTCCATTCTTACAATAGCCTGAAAGGGATGGATACTTTGAATCAAAATAGATTAATAAGTATTTAGATCCTTCAATTCAGAAGGAATCTCAACCAATTCCAGATTATTATGAACTGATCTAGCAGGCATCTGGTTTTGATTTAATTTGGTACAACAATAAGTACACACACGTTGATCTGATCCCAAATTAAAACAATTTTCTACCATCAAGTATGTTGTGAAATCCTTCCATTCACTATTATTTTCCCTTTCACTTTTTGCATATAAATCCACTAACTTAGTCTGATTCTTATAATAAGTGCGTCGACAACACACACAAGTGAAATTAGGCCTCTCACTTGATTTCACCTGAAACGTCGCAATTTCCCTCTGAAAATTATCTGTACTGGAAACCTGTACAATATCTTCCACATTACCCTCTTCTTCTGGGTCAATTTCAACATTCTCCTCTTTACTTCCAAAGTAACAATACTCACTTTCTTCACAAATATTCTTCACATCTATTTCAGAACCATGCAAAAGAGCAGCGCATAATTGTTTAAGCATAATTGCTGGACTCTTAGCATAATACAACATTCTAACTAATTTCCTCACTTTATTATGATGCACTGCTAGCATCCTGAAATGATGAAAAACACTCTGGCATACTCTCCTGGAAAGACAAGCCAGTGAATGTCCATGCAAACCTGTCACTTCTCTCACTCTGCAAGGATCTATTTCTTGCAACAACTTCATTTTCTGCTTCAAACTTTTCTTATTAAATGTCCGTACAAAATCACAAAGCAAATTGATGGAATCCTGTCGCACACTGCAAATACTACTACACTTCCAGGTGTACACAGGACCCTTAGGACGTCTTCCTAAAACCTCATTACCTAACACCTCTTCTGTTTTTCTTTTTCAACTGGACAACCATCTTTCACTTCATAAGCTCGACCACTGGTGTCAACTGCATGCACCAAATCATTATCCTGGAAATAACTCTCCTCATTAAAAAATGCCTCACAACTTGAACTATGCATCCATTCTCCGGAAAAAACTTCACAAAAATTACTACGATTAACTATTGTCTTCCATCTACTATTTCTTTTGAAATCATAAATTGCCTTGTTTAGCTTCCTAATTCTATTGATTATCAAAATAAATAACTTACGTTTAATTTCAAATGCCTGATCAATATCTTTCTCAACTTTTTTTTTCTCTTATAAAAAAACACTTTCTGTTGACCTTTCTTAATATTTTTTAACAAATTGCCAATTATCCTGTTGCGGAACATTCGTTTACGAATGTCCCTAAACTGTTGTTTCCTTCTACTATCATGCACAGAGTTATCTCTTGCTCTAGCAGTAAAATTTTTCATTGGCCTTTCCTTTCCGTTTAAATTGCTTCTCTTTTTCTGGACTGAAACATTTTCTGTAGTAATACTTTTTTTACTACAAATATTTCTTATGAATGTTTTTATGGTCTTACCCGGTGCTTTCTTGGTGACTTGACAAGTTTTTTTGGTAGAGGACTGCTGCATTATTTCATGGACCTGCTGTCTTTGACGTTTTGCAGCCTTTCTAAGTCTTTCTTTGGTTGGCATGCTCAAATCTTGCAATGATCTGCAGTTGAATCTGTGGTAAAATATAATAAAAAATGTTATTAACCACTGTTACCAAACAGTAAATCAATAACAGTCATCAAAAACTTAACACACTACTTCACATTTTTACATAGAACATTTTTTAGTGCTTTGGCAAATTTAGAATACAGAAATAGCAGAAAAGAAATGGAATTCTTCTTCATTTACCTGTCCTGTTTTATATGTGAATCTGATCTAATTTTATGAGCATATTTTAATATTTTATTGAAGACACTACACATAACCTGTTTTTGAAGGTGTGTTTAATTTAAAATTAAACAGTTTACATTTTTACTTTTCATTTATTGTAAATTTTAAAAATAAATGTTTATAGTTCCATATGCTCAAGCAGGTCAGCTTCCCACCCTATGTCATACAATTCTGACAAATCTGCATCCTCATCATGTTCTTCTTCATCCTCAGGATTTAAATCATCCAAGGGATCTACTTCCACTGACGTTTCAATTACGAGTTCAATGATGAGGTCAAGATCAACTGATTGCTGATTGTCGCTCATGTTGATGTTGTCGTTATCTTTAAAGAAAGATAACAACAATGAGATGTTGCAGAGTAAGAGACAAATCTCAGAGATTATAATAGTAAAATTGTTTAACAAGAGTAACATTTTGCAGCTATTATTTAGCCATGTCCAGCGATGCTGAGGAGGTGAGGCCTATGTCCAAGTTTTCAGTGAACAGGACTCATCTCTACTTAACCTTGGATAAGCCTCACCGACTCTGTGTCCCCTGCTCATACTTAAATGTACAGGGGCAGATTTATGTTAACTGGCGCATCCCCAGGGATGCACCAGTTAATGTGCACCGCTGCTCTGCCACCCATGGTGTGCCGCATTTACAATGTGGAGCACCATTGAGTGAAAACAGCACAGATGCGTCACGCATCTGTGCCGCAAAAGCAGCACATTGCAGGAATCACGTCGTAAGCGCAACATGTCTACTGCAATGCACAGGAGCAAGCCTCACATTGCATGGTGCATCACTCCTTATGCCTGTTTCAAACAGGCGTAAGGATTTGATTCAGCAATGCTATAAAGCTGACTCAGTGAAATCTTCTAAATTTCACTGTGTTAGTTTTACAGGGCTTTCTTGCAAATTAATGCATACCTTGCAACAAAACACCTATATGAAAACTGACACAGGTTTCATGTGGCACAGGACTTTACAGCATGACACATCTGCCTAGATGCATCAATTTTTAAATATGTCGCCACATAGCAAATCTTTTGCACCGCCGCTGCGTCACAAAAGTGACGCACAGCGGCGCAAAAGAGTCACACACCTATCATAAATCTGTCCCTAACATTTTAAATGATTAATTCAGGATGATGATAAGGTGTGGCCTATCCAGAGGTTTGTTTAAGGTGAGGCCTACTCAGGGTTGCAGATCAAATTTACGCTTGTTGAAGAATACAGAGGAGATAATACATGTAAAGGCCTACTAATGAAGTAAGTCATGTCCACTTCACTCTTGAACAAAGGCCAGACCTCTTTTGTGTCCGTGGACAGACCTAAACTTCATCTGCACAATGTCATTCGTAAACTTAGGAAACACAGGTGATGAAAGTGTTTTTTTAAAGCCTTTGCAGCGTTTTTGGGTCACTTTTAACATGGCTATGTAACTCAAAGAATCAAAATCTAAATTTGCCAAGCACAGGTGCGAGCATATTTACAAGGAATTTGCACCACGGGGAAAGGTCTTTTAATATAAAATGGGAAAAATAACATCAGAGACACTCAAATGTCTTATAAATATGCCCCAAACAACCTATGAAGCTCTAGCAGTACATATCCAGAAATGTAATTGATTTCAAAAAACGTGTTTAAACACAACATATAAATCAATTGTATACCTACATTCATGGGGAAATGACTTAAAATGTCCTTAAGACACATGAAAGCAATTTTTTAAAGCCTTTGCAGCATTTTTGGATCACTTTTAACATGGCTATGTAACTCAAAGAATCAAAATCTAAATTTGCCATGCACAGGTGGGAGCATATTTACAAGGAACTTTCCCCACAGATAAAGGTCTTTTAATTTAAAATGGGAAAAATAACATCAGAGACACTCAAATGCCTTATAAAGAAGCAGACACCATTATTTCCTTGTCATAAATTTTAAAAGCATTCCTTTTCCACAAAAACGATTTTCAAGTCATAATTTGAAAACACTGCACATGGGGAAATGACTTAAAATGTCCTTAAGACACATGAAAACGTTTTTTGATTGCCTTTGCAGCATTTTTGGGTCACTTTTACCATCGCTATGTAACTCAAAGAATCAAAATCTAAATTTGCCAAGCACAGGTGCGAGCATATTTAAAAGGAATTTGCACCACGGGGAAAGGTCTTAAATTAAAATGGGAAAAATAACATCACAGACACTCAAATGCCTTATAAAGAAGCACACACCATTATGTCCTTGTCATAAATTTTAAAAGCATTCCTTTTCCTCAAAAACGATTTTCAATTCATAATTTGAAAACACTGCACATGGGGAAATGACTTAAAATGTCCTTAAGACACATGAAAGCGTTTTTTGATTGCCTTTGCAATATTTTTGGGTCACTTTTAACATGGCTATGTAACTCAAAGAATCAAAATCTAAATTTGTCAAGTACAGGTGGGAGCATATTTACAAGGAACTTTCCCCACAGATAAAGGTCTTTTAATTTAAAATGGGAAAAATAACATCAGAGACACTCAAATGCCTTATAAAGAAGCAGACACCATTATTTCCTTGTCATAAATTTTAAAAGCATTCCTTTTCCACAAAAACGATTTTCAAGTCATAATTTGAAAACACTGCACAGCTCCTATGCACAAAAACACCCTGTCAGTACTAATACTTCACATTTTCTCCAATTACAATTTCTCAAAGAAACAAAATCTATTTGTAAAACACTTGAGACAAAGCAACATTTTAAAAACACAACTTTCTTCATAATTTTCTCCTTAAAGTACACTATTCTCTATCTAAATAAAATGAATCTTTTCTCACCTTAGCAAATACTTTATGAGTTTCAAAACAGTCTCAGAAATACACCAATTTGTCTTCAGCAGAACAAAAGGTATGCACTCCAGAGGCTGCAGCTATAGAAAGCACAGAAATGCTGTAATTCATCACACATATCTCTCATGTCACCCAATCAAAACTCTTCCCTCACTTTTTTCAAATCAAAACCCTTCCCCCCTCTGCCCTGTCTGCCTTTTTTGCATAGCAACCACCTCCTGAAAGACCTCTGGTGTTTGCAAGTTCACACAACAATGTTTCAATTGAACTCTGAACTCTCAGTGCACCTGCATATCCAGTGCAATCTTTCATTTAATGATTTTTTTTTACCATTCAAAATACATCTTTCAAATAACTCATCCATGCACCCTAACTTTCTGTTTTCAGCAATCAAAATCCACCAATCACTGTTACTGCTTCATTAACACAGAAACTCCACAGTTTTTTCCATTTTAAACTCTTATTTTTTCAACTGCCATTTCATTGCCACACTTCATCTGACTGCAGCAGAACCTTCTCTCACCATGTTTCTGTCTGGATTGTTGGACATAGTTACATCTACTGGGCTCAGAGGTATGCTGATAACAGAAATTTACCTAACCTCAATTTACAAGATGTGGAAATTAAGTGGTTTGGCCACAGAGGATTAAAATGTCACCAATTGATACCATTGGTGAAAACCTTAATGCATTTGCCAAAACCTGACCTGTTAATTGTGCACTGTGGAGGAAATGATTTGGGCACTTTGACTGGGGTAGGTCTGGAAATGCTTTTAAAGGACACCTTTGAGCAATTGATGGCACTTTTTCCTCAAACTGCCTTGGTATATTCAAATATATGCCAAAGACAGAAATGGAGGTGGTCGAACCAATTTTGTCCACAAATTGAGAAGTCGAGGAAGCATGTAAACAAATCTGTTTCAGCTTACATGAGAGACCATGGAATGGGCTCCATGTACAACAATAACTTGCGTTACTACATGCAAGATATCTACAGAGGAGATGGAGTTCACTTCTCAGATGAGGGCAACAGAGTTTTCATTTTGAATTTAAGACTCTGCATTGGTACCTACTTATAAGTACCTAAATCTACCATAAACCCAAAAGCTCTTCTCAGAGCTACCCTACATCTGATCACTCACAATTATTATTTTACTCTAACTTTTTTTACTAATTTTCAACAAAGTACGCTCCCCGGAGCGCTACCCGGTACGCGAACCGGAAGCTAACCGCGTGAATTTTTTTTAAAAAATGTTATTTTTTCGCACATATGGGCCTCCTCAGCCATCCTCAGAAAACCTAGGGGGTCAAAATACGTCTACCGTGTCCCCTTCTACCCATTCTGAACATTATGTGCCCTCCATCTTGTATCTTAATTCGACCGAAACACAAAATGGTGGACTCCCGTAACGCTTAAGGTTCGCGTACCGGGGCGCTCACCAGTTCGCGTACCGGGGCGCTCCCCGGGAAGCGCTCCATTAAAAAAGGTGGGAAAGTAATTTACAGAAGAAACCCTTGAGACACTTTCACCAAATATAGATTTGCTCATACTACATACCAATCCCTACCATTTTCACAAATTTGGTTGAAATTCCATTTAGCCATTTAGCCTGTAGACCTCTCTAAATACCGTGAGGTAAATTACTTCACAAAACACATCTGAAGTGTTGGAATTGACAACCAATGAAAATGTTACTTTCATTTTCTACTTTTTTTACCTGACATTTGATTGGTTATATACCTGAATATATATAAAGGAAGAGAAGGAAACACAGCCATTTTGACTACTACTTCCTGGTGTACATTTCAATAGGATTTTCACTAATCACTTCAACTTCTTTGTAAAGGTAAGTTGTTATTTTAAAAACTGAAGTATATTGTGCACTATAAGTTAATATGGTAAACTTTTTCTGATAGTTATATACTATCCCTCTGTAGTAGTTATAGATTTAGATAGACTTCTCTGTTATAGTTATGGATGGAGTTAGGTTTCTCTTGTATAATTATGAATTTACTTACGTTAAATCACATACACTTTTTTATATTCCTACTTCCACTCTGATACTATACACTGCCCAAAGATAAATTCACTGATAAAAACTGCCTATCTAAAATTAATCCCATCAGTGCCCTATCTGTACTAATATATTTTTTTTTTATCCAAATTTCAGGCAAAATGGAAGGCGAACAGAAAGTTTCATTTCAAATTGTCCTGCAAGAGACCAACCAAGAAATAATTGATCCAAATTATATAGAATTTATGGATGAAACTTGGGACCAAGAACTACTGCAATGTGTGGAAGCAGTAGATGTCCTCCTTGAAAATGAGGACATTTTACACACTCAAACATTACAAGCTATGTTCAATGAAAATAACGACATTTCAGACAGTGAAATGTTAGACATTTTATTAAATTTTGAAACACAATCACAATAATAAATAATTGCTTAAAAAATAAAGAAATTAAAAAATAATCAACAAAACAAACAATCAATTAACATACAATATTAGAAAAGTCTATCATTCTTTTTTCCTTTTAGTACGCTCCCCAGAACGCTTCCCGGTTCGCGGACCGGGCGCTCCCCACGCAAAAAAACAAAAAAATGTTTTTATTTCTTTTTGCACTGCGGGCCTTTTTAAAGCCTCCACATCAAACCTAGGGGGTCAGGGAGGATCTACTATGCCCCCTTATGGTCATTTCCCCCTTTGTTTTGGCCTCCTCTTGTCTCTCGATCCTACCGAGAGACAAGATGGCGGCCGCTCTGGACTGTTTAGAATGTTGACAGACACCGGAGAGCCAATTAGCTTCGCTACGCGAAGTTCCGTTATGCGTCAAGTACGCGAACCGGAGCGCTGCCCAGAGCGCGCTTACAGATATATATCTTTTTTTGAACGTTAATTTCTCAAAATCCACTGGAGCACATATATTGAGACCTAGCAAAGGCACATCGGGCTAACAGTCCCTACAATTTTGCCAAGTTTCGTGCAAATCCATTCAGCCGTTCGTCCTAAAAGTGAGGCCAACCGCCCTATGGAAATTAACATGGGAAAAACATGTTTTGGGACCCCCCTTTTTTCTCGGCCCCCCCCTTGACAAACACCCCCCAAATTTCCAGTGGCTGCTCAGAAACAAAATGTTCCATTTTCCTGAAAATTTCAACCAATTCCGTCCACAAACGCCAAAGTTATTAGACATAGAATTTTCAAAAATCCCATAGGGAAAAAATCCTAACTATATATACCTACTGGCGACCGCCAGTAGGTAATATATATATATATATATATATATATATATATATATATATATATATATATATATATATATATCCAAAAGAAGCAGGAACACCAAATTTCGAGAAGACTCCAGGGAGTTTAAATAACACACTTTATTATTTTTTTATTTTCGGCATCTTGCAGGCAGCTCCTCTGCCAAGGAAACATGGCCACAGTCTTAGAACGCAGAGGACGCGTTTCGGGAATGGAAATCCCTTCATCAGCAGCGTTCATGGCAGGTGAGGTTGCGTCGTGAATAACAGCTTATTTACCCGCCCGTGGTGGGCGTGGCCATCACTCTGGCCTTATGGTAAATGTAGTGCTAAGTTTCCCCAAGTGGGTGCGCTCACCGTCTTCTGCTTGTCAAAATGAAATACAGCCCCAGTGGGTTGGCATGAGTCCTGGTGTGAAACTGCCCCAGCTTTGTAGATGTCGAATCGGTGACACGCCAGCACTCCCTGCCAAGCGTTGGGTGCTCTCCCTCCCAAGTTTCCACACTCGGTGGTGTAGACACGGGATCCGCCACAGCAGTGGGTCTTGCTCGCAACCGGGTCGGCCGCTATTAAATCCAAAAGAAGCAGGAACACCAAATTTCGAGAAGACTCCAGGGAGTTTAAATAACACACTTTATTATTTTCGGCATCTTGCAGGCAGCTCCTCTGCCAAGGAAACATGGCCACAGTCTTAGAACGCAGAGGACGCGTTTCGGGAATGGAAATCCCTTCATCAGCAGCGTTCATGGCAGGTGAGGTTGCGTCGTGAATAACAGCTTATTTACCCGCCCGTGGTGGGCGTGGCCATCACTCTGGCCTTATGGTAAATGTAGTGCTAAGTTTCCCCAAGTGGGTGCGCTCACCGTCTTCTGCTTGTCAAAATGAAATACAGCCCCAGTGGGTTGGCATGAGATATTTAAATTTATACATATTTTATTTTTTTATAAATTAATGTTAGTATTTAGAGCATCATTACGATGTTGGTTGAAGTTGCCTATGACTCACATTGCAACGAAATCGGGACCGACCGACCTCTGATCGGCGTATTACGCTGCAACCGCACATGAGGTCGTTGCAGACTCTCATTTCTCTATGGCAGCTTGTGCAGGTGTCGATAAACAGCAGTGCCTGTCACAGGGATTCACAGGGGTACACAACAGTAGGCTGCAGAGGCAAGGCTGCCCTTCTAGGGACCCCCAAAGTCGCTTTCTGACAGCCTTTCCATGTTGGAAAGCCAGCTTGGAAAGCCTGTCTGGAATCGACATTGTAATTCCAACAGCGGAAACGCCGACCTTAAGAGATTACGTTGAGGTTCCGATTTACCAACGGGCTCCTTGAGCTCATCGGAAGCCAGTCGGTCGGTTTGCACTCCGACAACATTCATTGTGATCAGGTGGTCAGACTGTAAACCTTGGATGTCAGTTGGATAGCCTCCGACCTGTAATCGGAGGCTTTCTGAACGACATCGTAATAGGGTTCTTAATATATGTACATTTTAATATTTTAATTTATATATATATATGAAAATCGATATTTAATGCAACTATATTATTGTAAACTATATATTTTTTCGATATTTTTGTACCTACCTTTTTAAGTATAGGCAATCGATATTTTTGTATTCTGCATTTCTGCCTCAATATTTTTTTCATCAATATTTTTGTGGTCGATATTCTGTCAGTGAACCCTCCCAGACCATAGCACAGATTCAGGATTGGGGCATATTTACAGAAAAAAAGAGAAACAGGATAAGAGTAATTCTAACATCTAAAAGAATAGCAGAGGCCATTCTGGTTGAGATACAGACCAGTTAAGGTGAACTAAGAGCAACAGTGACAGCCTTCTAGAATAGATTAGACACAATTAACAAGGAAACCAATGAATAAAAGCATACCTCACCCAGTCTAAAGTTAAGAAACTACAAAAGGATGCCAAGAGGTTCTCATACTCAAAGGTTACCCCTACTCCACACCAGATTATGAAGTACCTTTAGACACTAACTCAGATCTATCAGATACAAACTCCTCAGACGACAGATCAACAGACTCAGAGACATGGGGAAGTGATATCGAACAGAAATGGAGAGCCAAACAAAGAAACAGAAGGAGTCCTTGGGCCAAAACTTGGCAGGGTCACAATAACTACCCACCAGCCCCACTTTACTTTGAGCCACCTTTCCAGTCCCAAGGCCAACAGATGATGCCATGGGGACTACCATTTAACCCTATTATTCCCCCACCTCAGAGCCAACTTAAAAATTTCTTAATTGGCTTCCAATCCGGAAATGCGCAATCTTCAACCTCCTCTGCTTGGTACACAAATCCCTATCGGGCAAGGGCCTGGGTATCTTCAAAACAAACTTCATCCCTATCTCCCCGCTAGAAATCTGAGATCAAAGGAACAGCTATTGCTCTGCTCCCACCACATTCATGTAGCCAAATATGGCGGCCTATCTTTCTCCCATCTCGGCCCACATCGTTGGAACAGGGTACCTCTACACACCCATGCTTGTCCATATTTCTCTTGTTTCAGAAAATTTCTCAAAACGTTTGTCTCTTAACTTCTCTATAAATCTCCTTCCCACCATCTACTTGGATTGCGCTTAGCACCGAGATACCCTTTCGGGAGTGATTTGTTGCACTATATTATGTATATATAACATAACTTAACACGATTCAAAGACAAAGGGCAAATATCAGCCTGCTTTATTCAGTCAGTCAGTCAGTCAGTTTACTTTATTCGATGCTTACAATATAAGATCAATGTCAGAAGGATCCGAGTGAAACCAGTACGAGACCCCTACTTACACACATCGAGAGAATCACCTGGGCCAGAGACGCGCCGCTTGAAAACCCGGGTAACTCTTGGTCCGGGTCTCTATTGCAGGAAGTCAGATGCGGGACCAATGAAGGAGACCAATCACGACGTCCCTGGCAGGAGGAAAAGGCGGACCAGGAAGCACAAAGGCGGAACGTCTGGGAGTCTGGAAGCGGAGAGGAGAAGAAGACGTGAGGACTGAAGAAGACGGGACCGGAGGAGATATCGGCGCAGGACGAGGAGTCGAGAAAATCCACGGAGGACGACGGGGAAGCAGAGGAGTGGTCCGAGGAGTGGTGGATTCCTTCCATACCCCAGGAGGGCGCAACTGCCGCCGTACCTCAGGAGAGTTACGGCCCGGACGGTGAGTAACACTGTACACGGGGCTTTGTAAATCAGTGCAGGGAGGCAGGAGGAAAAACGCGGGAGGGCAGAATAGAGGGAGGAGGAATGCGGGAGAACAGAGTGGAGAGAGGGAAACCTCGCAGCATAATTCACTGTCGGCACCAATGCGGTTAGTGCTCCTTTTCCCTACCCCTTAAAAAAACAACCTGAAAATCACCTCGCATAGTGTTTCTTATCTTCCACCACCATCTAAATCCTGCACATTTCTAGTAGCTAAATCAGTCACCATAGGATGCCAACAGTATCCCAACTAATCCTGAGAGTGGAGTAGATACAAACTTCTACTGCATCTTAGTGACTACAGGATAATTCACTGGATGTGGTGACGGTTCCCCACTTTGCACAATTACCTTACCCTATCAAAATTCCAGAACACTTACAGTCCTCTTTTGTTCTTTCCTCGAGTATCCTGGGGGTCGACGGAGGAATCAAGAACACCAACTCCAGGAAGACGCCAGAGGACTCCACCCTTCACAAATGTCTACAGATCTCAGCCATACTGTTGTTATTATAAATAAACCCCACAATTGACAACCTAATAAAGCCTCCTAGCTTCTATTTCCGCCCATCCCTCCCACAATCATAAAAGTACAGTAGAAAAAACATCTATACGTGATACACATATGCATAAAAAGATAAACAAGAAACATCATAAGAAACACCATTAGGGAACAGTTAGTAAAAGCCAGCTGATGGGAACAGTTTAGAATTCATTCTCGTGTATAGTACAATTTCTTAATTCTTCGTGATTGGATTAAAAAGGACACCACAGAAAAACAGACCATAGGATTAGGCAAAGATTGTAGAAAATACATTGCGACACGACATTGTTTAAAATCGTATTCACGCATTAGGGGCAAAATACATCTTTTACGTGGTTCTGCATAAGATTTATTACCAAAAAACACACTTTTAGTCTGGTCCATGTTTATTAAATCAGTTACTGTGGATTTTACCTTATCTCTCTCAAACTTCAATAAAGTGATATGTATCACACATCAAGGGGGAAGACATCCATTAAGGATAAGACCCCTCACTCACCCGAAGGTGACATGCTTCATCATATGGGGCCTCCTTACCAGAATTGAAAACCTAGTCAACACTGGGAGCTACTACTTCAAGGATTTAAGGAAGGAGCTCAGAGATGTTTTTTGGAGAAGGATGGTAATCCCATATGTGAGGTGATAGGTGTAGTGAGGTAAAATCCACAGTAACTGATTTATTACACATGGACCAGACTAAAAGTGTGTTTTTTGGTATTTAGTTCATAGTAAGGGAATACACACCCACTAGTCTTTAAACTTTTTCCCTCCAGACCCCTAATCTACGGTAGTGTTTTATTTTATATTATCTGCATAAAATTTTCCAAAAAAGAAAACATGTAGGTTTGATTGTGCAGAAACACCATTGCAAGGACATAATGGCAATTCATTTATGGAGCAAATTCTAGCTGGATGGAATAAAATTAAAACGAAATCTAATTAGAAAAAATCTGTGACGTGAATTTGTCACAGTAAAAATATAAAATGTTGGCCCTTCCTGTATCATTGAGCTTTCTAAATATGCTTTGACCTATACTTTTGTACAGTTTGCTCTCAATCTTGCTTCAGCCCTTAATTTGAAGAAACTAAGGGGTCGATTAGGATCGCGGACTTTCCGCATCCTCCGGGGCGGCGGAAGCCACCGCCGGCCCGGAGGATGCGGAAAATCCGCTGCGGACCCACCAAAGACCCACCACCAAATTAGGATGGCTGGTGGGTCTTGGTTTCAGTCCGCCGCTTTTCCGCCGCGGTCGGCTTACAACCACGGCGGAAAAGCTCTAATATGGTGGCAGTGTCTCTCAGACACCGCCAGACATATTAGGATGATCTAGGGAACATTTATTTAAATTATTTAAATTATTGCTCAAGGAGATTAACCAGAGGATGCACGCCACCACATTAATCCATTACCACAAAAATAAAAGAATACCTAGAGGCCTCAGGATAGCTCTTAAGCCAATGCTGTGCAAAAATAGTAAAAAATGTGTAGAACACTGGTACCAAATTTTAAATAAATGTTCCCTAGATTTGATTCTGCTAATTGTAGAGGAACTTTCAAAAGTATTGATAGAACTGAAGAAGAGATCAAGACTTTACAGATGGAAATTAACAAAATTCCAGATCTACAAAAAACATTAGAGGACGTAAACAGAAAACTTGATAAACATGCCAAAGAAGTCAACGATCGGAAAATTCGGAAGTATCGTAGAGACACTTTGGATTACAAACTTGACGAAGTTTACACTTGGGCCAACATTTATAATCAACGGAAATGGCAACCTCAACAACAACAATCAAAAAACACCCCAGCAAACTCATCCCAAGAGAGCATTGTGTCAGATTCAGACATAGCCCCATCTAGAGGACCTATCACCAAATCGAATATATCAATGGATAAATCTATCCCATCAACTAGTAATTTGATCCCACAAGAGGGTTTTTTAGACATCAGCCCTGCCGCAAACGCACCACCGATATTACCAGAATCACAAGAAGAGGACGAGGAAACAGAGAAAAGCATCGCAGAAAGGACAAGGAGCCAGAAAACGAAAGCCACCTGATTGTGAATATCTCTTCAAAAAAACTCACCACAGCAGAAATTAACCTTTTGAATAAAGGGATTACATTTGTACCTACATATCGTTCCAACCCTGCAGAAACTGATATTGCCCTATTCAAATTTTTCAGATCATTAAAATTAAAATATTTTTTCAAAGACAGTAAAGACACTCAACTAGACAATACTTGGGAAAGAGAGTTCAGACCAAAAAGTTCTTTTTGTGCACCTTTCACACAAGACCATTGAAGCTTTTGAACGGTCTGTCCTCACTGAAGTCCAACAAATAACTTTCGCTAAACCAAAAAAGAACAATTTATCACCGAGAGAATGGAATACTTTGAAAAACCTCAGCAATGACAAACAACTAACATTTCAGAAGGCAGATAAAGGAGGTGCCTTAGTAGTTATGGATACCGACTTTTACATTAAAAATGTGAATGATCATGTCAACAACTTGGATATATACCTTCCTCTAGAATCAGATCCTACAAGTGAATATCAACTAATTTTACAAAAAATCATCGATCATGCTTATGATATGAAATGGATTAATGAGAAAACTAAACAATTTTTTGATATGAAACATCCCAGACGGCCAAAGTTATACATGTTGCCAAAAATCCATAAAGACTCAATTAATCCGCCATTTAGACCCATCGTCTCGGCGTGTGGATCAATCTCTGAACCCATTGGGAAATTTGTGGATACATTTTTACAACCCATTGTACAAAAGAGTAGAACATACATAAAGGATACAACCTCTTTTTTGAATCTATTGAACAATATTGAACTAGAGAAAGATGAATCATATTTACTTTGTACCATTTATGTCACGGCCCTTTACACCTCTATTCCCCACAATGAGGGGATTGAAGCATTAGAATGGAGCCTAGTAAACAGCGATTTAGAAGAGTCACAAAAATTGTTAATCATGGAATTGATGCAATTCGCTTTGTACTGCAGCTACTTTGAGTGGGAAGGGAAATTTTACAATCAAAGCAGTGGAACGTCTATGGGTTTTGGGGGGGCACCCTTCTACGCCAATATCTTTATGAGTAAGTTCGAAACTGATTTCATTCTGGAGAATCAAGCATGGACAGAACATCTTGTTACATATAAAAGGTACATAGATGACCTATTTATAATATGGAGAGGAAGCCGTCAAAAGCTTGAAAATAATATCATGATACTGAATTCCCAGAATGACCGCATTAAATTCACCCATAATATTGATGAACAAATGATTGCATTTCTAGATGTGAAAGTGAGAATTCATCAAAATACCATCATCACCAATGTTCATATTAAGGAGACTGACAAAAATTCTGCTTTACTGTTTCAGAGTTTCCATCCTGTTTCTCTAAAAAAACATCTGCCTACATCGCAATACATTAGAATGAAACGTATCACCTCCAATGAGATGGATTTGACGAACACTTTGCATGAACAAACGATGAAATATCGTGCGAGAGGGTATCCAAATGATGTACTGGAAACGTCTTTGAAAAAAGTAGCTATACAATCTCGTGACAATTTGCTAAAAGAGAAGACCAAACTTCAAGAAACGAAAACAGTTTGTGTATTGAAATACTCCACTGACTCATCTAAGATCAAAAAGATCATCAATAAACACTGTAGACTTATTCAGTTAGAACCAGATCTTAAAGACTTGTACAATGAGAAAATCACATTCGCCTTTCAAAGATCAAAAAATATCAAAGAACTATTAAACATTCCCAAGAAAATTACCAGGACATACCGAGGCATGCAAAAATGTCAAAACTGCATTCATTGCGGGAATGTTATTGTTGGTAACCAATTCACCCACCCTACCAAAGGATATCCAATTGAGCTCAAACATAACAGCACGTGTGATACTATGAATTGTGTCTATGCCATCAAATGCCCATGTGGCAAAACATATGTAGGACAGACTGAAAGGAAGGTGAAGACACACATAACTGAGCCCAAGAGCAATATAAGATTGATGAATACTAAATCCACTTTAGCATGTCATTGGATGGAAGCTAAACATCAGATCACCCAATTACGTTTCATGGTATTAGAGAAAATCTCACAACGCCGAGACCAGGATCCAATCAAGCAAAGACTGAGATCTGAATACTTTTGGATTAAAAAGTTGAACTCTGCCCATCCAATTGGGCTTAATGATCGTATTGAACATTCAAGTTTTTTGTAGAATGTTTCTGTTAGAATAACCAGTTTGCAGCATTGCACTTAGACACATTCTGGGCCGTCTGAGAAAATAATTATAATGTCATGGATTCTGATAACACACGTGCATTTTTTAAATATATTATTATTTAATGTACTATTTGTTTATATTACTTATTCTTTATCACTCGTAATATTCACAATTCACACATTGAAATCATAGCGCGTTTATTTCCGCGAAGCCTGTGTACACCTAGACACGTCATCTGAGTCATTACTAAGGGTCGCGTTTGATTGGTTATGTTGCCGATCACGTGAACGGAACTTTCTCCCTTCTTATACGAGCTACATTTGGCGCGTAATTTCATTGCGGAACGGTTTTGAAGTTCAGTTACTCGCGGTTCCAGACCCATTGGTCCTCTGTAAGTAGATTACACAGCATTATTGTGTATGAAAATAGAACGATGCATGCGATGTCGATACTAAGTAAATTACCATGAATGTGAGTAATAGTATGATAATGCAATACGATAAGATTTAGGAACTGAACTCTGCAGGCAACATGTATAACGCTTAAGAATGTTTTTTAGGTTATGTTCTTTTTGAATATTATCAATTGAGCGATATCATTTCTTACTGTTTATTTTGCTCACTGTTATTGTGTGTTATTGAGATTGTGACACAGAGTTACAAGGTAGTGAACTAACTGGTCCTGTTTCATTTTTTCATAGACCCCTGACGAAGGGTCAGCTTTACTTGACCCGAAATGCATTGGGTGGATATTATGTGTTGACTATTGGATATTGAATCGAGACAAACTTGCAAATGTTTCAATTTAATTATGGAAACTGAAAAATATACAAAACTTTGATTTGTCCACACGCTGAAAAATCTTTTTTTGAAAAAAAATGAATTAAAACTAGTGAAGAAACTAGCATGTTTCATTGATTATTGAGCGCACTTGTTCGTGGGAAGGGGCCACTCCCCACAACTTATACCTGTTTTTTAAGACAAGGGTGGACGCCTTGTGACACGAGTTGCGCCAACGAAAAAGTTAAAAACACTTGAAGAACTTTGATTAAACGAGTGCACGAGGATAACACTACCTTTGCTAAAATGGTTTACAACACGTGTTTTTACAATCCGACCCAAAAAATACATGAAATGTATTTTTTTTTTTAAATGGTCGTGCACAAAATGAGCATTTGTACAGTATGCATCTAAAAGCAATGATTTCATTGTAAGCATATGATATGATATTAGAAATGCTAACCAAATGAATCACAAAATTTACATTTATGAAATGGCTCCAGGTACAGAAGAGAAATTCAAGACCATCCTATAGCAGAATATACAAGGTAGTTTGATTTGTGCATTAGATAAATATTGTTTCTAGGAAGTAGTCAAATTATTTGTGTTCTCTAAGAATAGTTCTGCTTTAAGCTGATTACTTTGTGCCAAAGTTCAGTACGTTTTGAAAAAAATCAAATTAAATTGTAGTGAAATAGAGTTCCAAACTTGGAAGCTTTTATCTTGAAAAAAGTGAAGGTCGAATTTCAGAGTTCCAAAAGAGCGCTATGTGATAATTAAAAAAGTTATTCTCGGTGTCAGGAGAAAACACTAAGTCATCAAGGCTGGCAAAAAAATTGTCTATCACAGTAGGTGCATGTTCCACCACTTCATTAGGAAGTTCAATTGTGCACAGATGTGAAGCATCGCTGTCAGCGTCAGCCACGTTAGCAATGTTCATAGCAGATGGTACCTGTGTGCCTGTTGGTCCGCGTATCTCACCTCCAGTTGGATTTGCCTGTGAGATCTCAATGAATGCCGTCATCAGGATTGGTAGCCGTTGGGGGCAACACAACGCATGAGCCGTTACCGGACCCAGTAGTGCGTCAGCATCCGTTCGCATAACCGATGGTAGTGTTAGACAGATATCCAACACGCTTTCCTCTCCACAAAGAGGCATCGTAGAACAGGCAAGATGCAATCTTGCCAGATTGGTCTGAATGTCAGGAACCATGTGGTATTCAGATCTCTCAAACGAGCCAAGCCAAGGATCTGTGTTATGCGTTCACGATACCTCATGGCCTGGAGCGCATTCTCCATGCTGACCTTGGCATCGCTGGTGGCCGGATTTGCCATAACGGAGCAGGAGGAATAAAAATAAGATCCCTGCTACGAGTCCCAAAACAAGAGGCAGGCCGAAGAACACAGTTTGTTGATAATAATGCATGTATCTCTGCAGAAGTCCTTGCAACTTGCAGATCATACGTCTCTTTGGACGTGGTCAGTGGCACAGTTTTTTGCAAAAGAATGGCTTTCATTCTGCTTAAAGTATCAATTCGTATAGAAGATGTTCATTGAAGGCCATAGTGGCGACTCCCCGTCTGTCTTGGTTTTAGGAAACAATACTTGCATACAACAAGTGACCCTTGCTGACACACTAACAAGATAGCCTATTCCTGGTATCATTCCACAACAGCTGTGATCATTTAACATAATGTAGCTACCATTGGAAAGCTGCCTCAAAACTGGATCTATCAACGCTGTGGGCGAACCTTGCAGGTGGCAAGAAAGGTTATTGGAAGAACCCTCGCAGGCTCTGTGTAAATTAATACCTTGACATAACAATGTACCGCTTAGTGAGTTTTTACCATTTTTACCACTAAGAAATACCTCCTTTCCCACACTCCAACATTTGTGTGTATGGTAAATCCCAGGTCGACTTAATGTATTCTTTACCCAACCTTTCATACAGGCCTGCTGGTATGTGTTTTAAGCAATATTGAAACTGGAAAGTCATCACTGGTATTGTGATGGTGCCATGTATTATCCATTCAACTGATGGTTTCTCAGAAATGGTCAATGGTAATCTCTCCAGTTTTTCTATGCTCAGCACCGTATAGTCTGCTCCCCTCTGTGCCAATGAGATTTATTTATCTGTAAGGTTAAACACAGTAAACAACGACGTAGTGTTGATTAAACGCCAAGGCATATAGCCAGAACGAAGGTTTTGTAACGTCCAGCCTAACAGCATTATAGAACGTAATTGAGACTGGCCATGTTGCAACATTAGCAAGTCCTGTTCCATTATGTCTATGGCACAGGATACAATGCTGTCCAAAGAATATATTCTGGACGACAGAGTTGTTAACCCATTGTCAACTACAGAGAGTGATCTCTCTAAATTAATACGATCAATTTCTCGTATTCTTTCAGCTGTTTCAATTTGCGTGACTTTCCATGCTTCATTGTATGCAGCGTATATACCGGCGAATGTGAAACGTTTATGATGTGGATTACGAGGTCCCAGTAAGAATTCTCATAAATCAACGCCATCTTTAAGCAAAGATAAGTGTTGTTTTATTTCTGGAAGTGTGGATCTCTGCAGCCACTCAAGGCATAGTTTTCCTACACTTTAAGTTGTTATTATCCCTGGATGTTTTCTTTGGATATATCTTGGATATGGCCTAGTTACTGTAAACCCTTGTGTCTTGTTCAGGAATCTATCTTGACAGTTATTCGTGTCTGTGGGCCAGATTAACCATTTTTTCCATTCAGGATTTGTTCTGTTCTGTTGAAAAATATAGTTTACGTCTACCTCCTCACCTGAAGTTAAATTACTACCCGGTGTGGGTTTCGGTATGGACGGTTTGTTTAAATCTTTTATCTTAGCAATGCCAAGACAAGATGTCTGTTGAATAGTGTCATTTAAAAACATCATTTGTTCTGGGATGATGCAGGCTCTGAACAATGCTTCTAAACCTTGTACCTGCCAGTCTTTTGTGCCCCAAACAGTTTTGTCTCAATGTTGTCTTTCCAAAAGTAAAAGCCTAAGGTGGACAAATGAGCATAAAAGGCCGCAGAATAAATTTGTTTAGTATTTGTCAACATACTTTTCATGCCTGTCTTATTCACATTTTTAAAGTAAAAACTTTCTGGCTTTGTAACATTAAAACCTGTAAAATATGGAAATGTTCTAATAAATGTTTTAGAACTACTTTTTGGAGGTGTTGGGCAATGTTCCCACTGATTATAAGTTATTATTATTATTATTATTAAATTAAATGTACAGGGCGCGCAGCTACCCGGAGGTTTCCCGGTGCCAAGGACACAACCATCAGGAGTCGGATTTACTGGTTAAATAGCCAGGTTTTAAGGCTTTTACGGAAACTGGAGTGGCTCAATTCATGACGAAGGGAAATAGGGAGGGTGTTCCACAGTTCAGGTGCCAGGTAAGAGAAGTAGCGGCCCCCTATACGGACAGATTTGAATCTTGGGACCGAATATTTGGCCTGAAAGGAAGATCTGAGCAGCCGTGTAGGGAGATAGGGCTGGACTAGAGAACCTAGGTAGTGAGGAGCTATACCAAGTTTAATTTTATGCATAAAACACAGGGCTTTAAATTTAGTTCGATTTTAAATTCTCAGCCAATGGAGGTCCCGGAGGGCGCCTGAGGTGGATGATGTTTTTGGGATGTGACAGAGCAGTCTCGCCGAGGCGTTCTGTACAGTCTGTAGTTTCCGAATTATTGCTTTGTTAGCACCTAGGAACAGGATATTGCCATAGTCCAGTCTCGAGACTATCAGTGCTTGAATTACTGTTCTCTGGGTCACACTTGGCAGCATCCATAATATCTTCTTGAGCCATCTCAAAATGATAAAGCATATAGAAGCAGTTTTAATGGCCTGTTACCTTAGGGAAAGTTGGTCATCAATCATTACACCCAGATTACGGGCAGATTGAACAGACTGGGGAACTGGTCCCATTTCTGGGGGCCAATGGCGTGGGCCCCACAGGTCTTTATCTTTTCCTATTATCAGGACTTCTGTTTTTTCACTATTTAATGTTAGCCAATTGCTATGCATCCAATTGGCTATTTTCAGTAGCCCAGTCTGTAAAGAGGAGGTTTTAGAGGTCTTATTGGCAGATAGGGAGAAGAGAAGTTGTGTATCGTCTGCGTACGAAAAGATAGACAACCCAGCTTCCTCTGCTATGTTGGCCAATGGACTGACATAAAGATTGAATAGTACAGGGCTCAATATTGAGCCCTGTGGTACACCAAAAGAAGATTCATAGATCTTGGAACAGGCTGAGGTGGAAAATACCTGGAAGGTTCTTCCAGTAAGAAAGTTCTCAATCCACTCCAGCGCCAGGCCAGCAATGCCACGTGATTGTAAAACTTTAAGGAGAATTAAAACATTTCTAGGGTTTGCAGATGATTGCAAGTAATGATGGCCAAAATGATTAAAACAATACATTTCTTAATAATTTGATGAACCTTCTAAGTATTCATGTTTTGTAAATTTTGCTGACATTTCTGAGTCTGCGATCATGTTATTAACAGTTTCAAAGTCCCAATCATCAGAAAATGTGCTGGGTGAAATGAAGTCACTCAAGGAAACCTTAAATTGGTGTGGAATTTTCAGCAGCTCGACAGGGCCATAAATGTCATAATCAGTTGTATCCCACGCTATTCCACCTGGTAGAGGAACCGCTGTGATGTTCACTGATGACAGGTCTCGTTGTTCACGATGAGATGATTTGTGTGGCTTCAGGAGCAAGTTGATGTTCTTACTTGCTATGTCATTTTAATGTGTTTTCCATCTATCAGCTTTCCCAGACTTAAAACAAAAATGAGCCATAGCAGGAGAAAAAATACACCTAACCCAATCCAAAATTCAACCCATGGTGAAACCAGATATGTTTTAGCAAGCTCTTGACCAAGTTCCTTTAATTTTTCCTTGAAGGTTTTATTTGCTGGCGTAGTTTCAGGTTCACTGGGATCCTCAGAAAAGTTATCAAAGTTGATAAAATAGCAAGAGGCAGTTCTGCCAATAGTTGGTATTGCATCCGGATTCTTTGAAATCGCTGGAGTTGCTTGTTCCCTTGACACGTTTGTATAGTCAGATGCTACATCATTGTAGACGGGAGTATCTTGACAAACTGTTATTTGGGTTTCAAGAGGCACAAGTTCCATGGCTTTGTTGCATTGTCCTTCTTTTCTCACTTTAGAATCTTCAGAGGTGATGAGTCTTTCAGTTTGAACCTCTTGGATGGTAGCAAGATTTGGTTGTCTGCTACATCTAGGGAGCCCACTGGGCCTACTACTTATCATTGGCCACATGGTGTGGTTTTAACAGGTCAATTGATACAGACCGGTTCTCCTTTCTTCCAGCAAGGGGCGGCAGTAGCACTGTTCTTGATCCGTGGATTGCTAGTACAGGTACTGGTTTTCTGTAAGAAGGCCCAAATTCGTTCTTGTCTGCTATTTTCTCCCTGACTAGATCCCCAACCTTTGGAATCCAGACAGGTCTTCCTGGGACAGGTGGTTTTTCTTCAGTGGTTGTTGGCTTTTCACGTGTGTTGCTTAGACTTCTTCTTGTTTCATTTAAGTCCTGTAAAACAGCCAAACGATCTTTGATATCAAATGTTTTTTGTTCCACCACTGAAGTGTGACGATCGAGATCTTCAACTAACGTTCTAGTACCAAAAAAGGATTTCATATGAAGTGATTCTACCCAGAGAATTTCTTGGCAGGTTATTAAGACTACGTTGGACATTTATTAGTTGTTTGACCCACCCATCACCCGAACCTAATACCCTAGCTGTTATAGATTGCTTTATGTCACGTTTTTAAAAAAACTTTTTATTGATAATAAAAGTAAACATTGGACAGTTTTAAGGGTTACTTTGTACTCAGCAATCGTTCATAGGTAATATGATGACACATGGTGGACACACTATAAGCTCACAAGAGAAAACAATTATCACAATCAGCACATCTCACATCTCAGCAGCAGCAGCCCCTCAATCCTGAATACCCCCCTCTTTCTCCTCTATCCATCTGAATCAGTATCACTTTCTAACTGGGGCCGTTCACAAATATTTCCTCTACATTCATTCCAGTTTCCCCAAATTGCCCCCCACTTTCGCTGACATTTCCTATGTAAATACACCATCTTTTCTGCAACCATTGAGGAGTCTAAATCCTTGCTCCAGTCTCTGAGCGCTGGAGACACAGGGGATCTCCAGGCCTTGGCCACATTTCGTTTAGCGTACATAATACCTAACGTTGCCCAAGCCTGCAAGGGGTTACTGAGGTCATTCGGCTCCCAAATGTTCAATAGACACCGTCGCGGCTCAGGGGGCAGCGAAACATGAACCACCTGGGATATAGTTCGCAGTACCTTGGTCCAATAACTAGCAATCACAGGGCACTCCCAGATAGTATGGTAAAACGTCCCCTCCTCTCCGCAGCCTCTAAGGCAATATTGGTGTGCGGCTCTGCCTATCTTATGTAGTGTGACCCTAGTGTAATACATTCTGTGTAGGACTTTTAATTGTATCAGTCTGAGCCGTGATGACACAGCAACCTCCCGAGGTGAGGAGAGCGTGGTCTGCCAGTCTGATTCGTCAAGATCACCTAGGCCTGTCTCCCAGGCAGTTTTAAGTCTATCCATAGGGTCAGGCATATTATTAATTAGCTTACGGTAAACCAGTGAGGTCGCCCCTATTAGGTATGTGTTCCGTAAGCAGTCTATCCTCCAGGGGAGTAGATTCAGGTAGTTTTCCCTCTGCCGGGAGTACTGACCGCAGGGCATGAGTGATTTGCAGGTAGCGGAAACGTTCCGTCTCCACCAAGGTGAACTGTGCCGCTAGTTAGTCAAAAGTAAGGACCTTGCCCAGTCTATAAATGTCTCCAATCGTCGAAATACCTATGCGGTCCCAGGCCTCAAATCCCTTACCTATTACAAAGACGGCCAAGGCGGCGTGACGCCCAAAGTGGTGTCATCTGCGTGATCGTGTTCTGACATTTGAGATGCGCTGATGCCATGTGCCAGAGCTTCACCGTATGGGCCGTAGGGCCCATCAGGGCTGCTACACCCCGGGGATCATAGAGCGCAGTCATCCCTCCTCCAACCCCCAGGTCATATCTGTCCGCCTTGAACGCAGGCTCTGTCTGCGGGGCATGGAGCCAGTGATTCACGATCTTAAGTTGTGATGCCCAATATTATAACTGGACATCAGGAAGCGCGATACCTCCATCAAACCAACTCCTTACCAACTTTAGTCGGGAAATGTGTGGAGGTTTGTCCCCCCAGAGTAGGCCCGCGACTAATGCATTTATGGACTGAAAGTATTTCGGAGGCACCAGGAATGGGGTATTTTCTAGGATGTACAGAAACCGCGGTAGCGTCATCATTTTAAATAGAGCCGCTTTTCCTAATAGGGTCAGCGGCAGGGTGTGCCAATGCCTCACATCCGCTCCAGTGGTGGCAGCAATTTATGGCGATAGAAAATCTCCTGATTCAGTGTCACCCATACCCCCAAATACTTGAATGGTCCGTCAGTAACCTTCAAGGGGCAGTCGTTCTGGAGGGTTGGTGGGGGCCCTTTGAGGACAAATAATACCGACTTGGCCCAATTGATGGTGTATCCAGAAGCCCTCCCAAAAATCTTACAGATGTCAAGGAGGACCATGAGAGAACGCCTGGGGCGAGTCAAATAGAGAAGAATATCATCAGCGTATAACGATATGCGGTCCTCCCATGATTTAGTCCAGTTAAGACCCATTATCATGGGGTCCCATCGTATCCATGCTGCCAACGGTTCCAGAATTAATGCAAAAAGCAGAGGCGACAGGGGGCATCCCTGACGCGTACCACGACCCAGCCGGAAATCCCTGGAAATATGACCATTGACCACAACATGTGCCAGTGGATTCGTATATAAAAGTTTGACCCATGCGCAAAACTTCTGCCGAAAGCTAAGATGTTGCAGCACCGCAAATAGATACGGCCACTCGACCATGTCAAAGGCTATTCGCGCGTCTAAGGACAATATCACAGCCGGTTCCGATAGGACTGGGATCTGCGCCATAACGGCATGAACTCTACGTAGATTTAAAGCCGTGCTCCTGTTTGGCATGAATCCGGATTGATCCGGATGCACCAGAGTCTTCAAATGTGGGGTTAGGCGCGCAGCGATCATTTTAGGCAGTATTTTGGCTTCCGCTTTCAATAGCGAAATAGGGCGATACGATGTACAGTACAGTCGTCTGGGGGCTTACCGGGTTTTGGTACGGCTATAATCGTTGCAGTCCGTTGATCTCTAGGTAGTTCCCCCACAGCCAAGCTATTGTTAAACATTTGCAATAGATGCGGAGCTACATGATCCGAAACGCGCTTGTATAGTTCTATCGGGATACCATTTGGCCCTGCAGCCTTACCCGACTGCAGGGAGTGGATAGCGCTCACAACCTCATCCACAGTAAAGTCAGACTCCAGAAGAACATGGAGGGCATTTGAATATCTTTAATGTAAGTCTGTGCCTCCTCAGAAGACATATCTGAAGAGGATGTGTAAACCGCTTCAAAGTAGTCAGCCAAAGTGTTTACTATGTTCGAGGGGGAAGTGTGCACCACACCATTGGCGGAACGGAGCTGTGCTATCGTCTTCCGAGCCTTGTCTTTCTTTTCAAGCCATGCTAGAAGCCTCCCTGCCTTATCGCCTACTTCGTACACAATATGCTGAGTGTGCAGAAGCCTTTGTCTGACTTGCACCCGCTGATACTCCGTGAATTCCACCTGTTTAAGGCGTAGTTGACGCTGCGCCGCCTCAGTAGGAGCTTGATCGTGTTGGGCCTGCAAAAAGTCTAGGTCTCGCTCTAGTGTTACCAGGTCTTCCTGTACAGTCCGCCTGTGGCCTGTTATGGAGGCTATCGCCTGGCCTCTTAGCACCGTTTTATATGCTTCCCATAGGTTTCCCAGGGGAGTCCATGGAAGTGACATTCTCTTAGAAGTAACTTGCTGTAGTCGTAACTAGGTCGCGTCTAATTTTAGAAACCTGCAAATAGTGAGGTGAGATCGGGAAAATACGCCTCCGGGTTTTTACATGTGAGGTGTATACCATGAGAAGCGGGGAATGATCTGAGATACCCCTCAGGCCCATCTTTACATCCAGTATGTGTGACAAACTGTCAGTAGAAACAAAGAAATGGACAATACAAGAAAGACTATTGTGTACCTCTGAATAAAAGGTGTTACCACGCTCCCCGGGGTGCCTGAACCTCCATCCATCCGCAAGACCCATAGCTTCTACATAGCCTTTCAGCCTTGCCTTGTTAATCCCTGTCGTCCTGTTGGGGTGGCGGTCAAGCGTAACATCAAGAATCGCATCAAAGTCTCCGCCCAACATGAGCTCGCCCTCCGGGAGCACGAGCAGAAATGCACTGAGGGTGGGGAGAGCTATCGAGTGCAGGGCAGGGGGAATGTATACCGATACCACGTTAAATCTTTTCCCTTCCCATAGGCAGGAGATTGCTGCAAATTGCCCGCCTGCATCCTTCCACACCTGTTGCACTATCACGGGAGAACAGTTACGCATCAGGATTCCTACCCCCCTAGAACCGGAGGAGAACTCAAAATGTATCACCTTCGTGTAACCCCATCTATCCAAAGCCTCATATGTCGACCCCACCAGATGTGTTTCCTGAAGTAGTACCAATGTTGGGGCTGCCCTACGCACATACTGCAACACCAGCCCCCTCTTGATTTTGTCCCCCAAACCTCGCACATTCCAGGTGAGCAGGGTGGGGGATACCGGAGCGACAATCGGGGCACTATCATTCGTTATCCCATCAGCCAAGACCCCGTCCGCCATCATAATTAAAACATCCCTGAAAGCTCAGCAGCATTCCACCCATGCAATCACTTGCATCCTTGAAGTACAGTCCAAAACTAAAGCACAAAACAAAGTGCAACCAACCCTTCCCCCCTCAAACAATTCAATCCGAATTTGTACATAATCATTACAGTAATTTTCACTATTATCTCTGTTTTATCTTACCTCTAAAACATCCCCCTGACTCCCCTCCACCCCCCTCCCTGCTCCCCTGCCTGTGGACAACAAATTGCCCACCCCCCAACCCAGCAGAGTGCCTATGTGTCCCCCACCCGTACTAACTACGTAGAGGTGAATCATTCCCCCCCCCTCCCTCGGCATAATTATCTAATGAAGGTCATAACAGTGCAGCCCGCAATCAAGACTATTTGCCTATGAAAAATCGCCATAACATGTCTAAGTAAATACAGTTCACCACATTAAACACCCGGAATCACTAGAGTCAAACACCTACTTCCAGTGGCACCCCCCATAACCAGCCCGACCCCCCCAATACTTGCAAGTGGCCATCAAGGCAGTCCCTCTATAGGTCTCCTGTGCCTCTCACTCCTTTTCCGAGAGGCCGCTGGCCCCCAGATCTTCTCCCAACGCTGTTGGCTCCGGTTCATCTCCAGGTCCCCGCTCCGGCGTGCCGCGGCGTCTACCTGGTTTGCCTTCGACTTTAGTCCATCCATCAAGCCAGTCCCAAGTTGCCTCCGGCAAGTCGAAAAACCAGGATTTACCGTCCCTCTCGACTGTTAATTTCGCTGGAAAAAGCATTGCGTACTTGATGTCTCTGCCCCGCAGTTCTTGTTTCACTGCCTGGAAGCTGCGTCGCTGAGCCTGGACCCGAGCCGTGAAATCCGGGAAGAAGGAAACCTCGTAGTTGTCAATCTTTAGCGGGGGGCCCACTCTGGCAGTTTGTAGAATATTGTCACGGTCCTGAAAATTAAAGACTCTGGCAATATTAGGTCTGGGAGGGGCCCCGACTTTAGGCCTCCCGCCCGGCACTCTATGGGCCCGTTCTATGGAGAAATAAGCAGATAGCGACTTGGGCTTCGAATGCTTCGTGATTAACTCCTCCACATAAAGGTCAGCCGCCGGCCCCTCCGTTTTTTCCGGAACCCCAAGAATCCGAACATTATTGCGACGGGCCCTCCCTTCATAGTCATCGAGCTGCTGTGCCATACAAGCCTGTCGTTTTTCCATGTCCGACATTTGGCGTTGGAGCTCGGAAGTATCTTCCTGGAGTGCCGCCGTCACCACCTTGAGTTCACGCACTTTTTCATTCGTCTGCTTGAAATCAGCACGGAGTAACGAAACCTCTGTCGTTACAGAGTCCATAGATGTGCGCATTTCCCCAATGGCTGCCAGAACATCATGGAGCGTGGGCTCCTTCGGCTGTGGAGATGACCCCTTCGCTCCGTCTTTGTCCGGTCTGGTTGAGTCGACTTTGTCTCCATCCTGCTGCTACGCATACTTGGACAGCCTTGCTTGGGCGTTATTCTTGGAGCTCCTGTTTTTTGTCACCATTGTCACCCCTCAGTGAGCGGCCAGCCGATGAGACGCGGCAAGGAAGATGCGTCAGCAGGCTGCCACCGGCTTCCATGGCTGAAATAATGATATGCGTCGCGTCTCACTTCTGACAAATCGCCGGCGCGCACACCTCTCACCCTCGGATCCTTTAGCGGCTTGACGCAGCCTCCAGCACCGCACAGTCCACTGAGGAGGGGGGGAAGGGGTCAAGCCGTCCCCAGCCAAGCAGTCCAGCCGGGACCGCCCTGAGCAAGGCGGAGAGGGAGAGGGCGACACAAGTGTCCCGTCCGTCGCCCAGCGGGTCCCAGTAGTCTCCCAGTGTCGCAATATGTCCCAGGCACTGCCGAGGCGTCGTCACTTCAAGCGCCGTACAGATCCTGACAGAGCACTCCCAGAGGTCACCAGGTCCATGCAGGCTCTGCCGCGCGATATGTGGGCTGTGGGGGGCAGCGTGGTCCGTGCCGCCTCTTACCCCCGCCGTTGCGGCGCCTCGCCGCCGTCACTCCGCCCGACTGTAGGTAGGCCTCAAAGCCTGGGCCTAGAGTTGCTCCTCGCTCCGGGGCCGGCACCCCTGCATCGACCAGCAGCGGCGAGCAGGTCGCCGCCTATCTAGGGTGACCAGGCGTCCCCGTTTTGCCAGGACGGTCCCTGTTTTTAACCAGCTGTCCCAGCAAATTTAAAAAAATGTAGCTCATGTCCCTGTCCTTAGAGAGGGTCGACTGAAAACGGTGGGAGGTGTTTTTTATGTTTTATAAAGCAGGGAGAGCTAGCAGTTGTTTCAAGAAAGCAATTCAATATACAGGCAACCCACTGGGCTTAAAAATTGCATTCTATGTATGTTCTTACTGCCTGTTCTGTAATTCTCTGCCGATGAGTGCTCCCATCACTTGAAGTAAAATTGTAGTCCCTCTTCTGTTTTTGTGAAATGTCCCGGTTTCTGGCATTAAAATTCTGGTCACCCTACGCCTCTCCAATTTTTAAACTGAGCCTCCGCAGTGCCCACCGGAGCCAAGCCCCCTCCTCGACCCACCTGGTGGAGGTGGGAAGTCGCCAGGAGGTCGTCAAAGGGGCCTGGAGGATCGCGCTCTGCTTAGCGCATATAGGCCGTCATCTTATGCCGTCCGGGCACCTCCTCGGCCGAGCGCCCGAACGGCGAGGAAACGGCGAGCCGCCCGCCGGAAAGTCACCTCACAGCCACCACGGGGGTGTCAGCTATCTCGGCGGACACCGCGGGAGGGCTGTTGTCCGGGTCAGCGGGCTGCGAGACAATTTAGTGCCTCAGGAAGGAAGAGCCCTTTCAAGCAGCGGCCATTCCTCACGGCCGCTTAGCCAAGCCCCTATGTCACGTTTTTTTCTCTCCACAACCGAATTTCCCTCAGGATGGAATGGACCCGAAAATCGCAATGCAACGCCCAAGCTGACCATGGCCTCCTTGTATGCCCTAGAGCTAAAAGCAGGAGCCTGGTCAGAATGTAGCATGTCGATTGCGTATGTGCCGATAAAGACTTTTTATAAAATCTTTTATAACAGTTCGGGCGTCAGCCGAGCACTAAGGCCACATCCAAATGAATCTTGAGCATGAATCCACTGCGACCATGATATATTTATAGTTGCCATCCCTTTGTAAGGGACCACAGTGGTCCAGGTAAACACACGCTATGGTTTATCTGAAATCAGAAGCGGTGTCTGTGCCGGGCGTTTCATTGTTGAAACTTTCATTTTCTGGCAGATATCACATTCCAAAACATAGGTTCTGGTTTGTTTCCTTATGCGCGGCCACCAGTATCGCTGTTTTAATAATGAAACTGTGGCGGAAACACCTGCGTGTGAAGAGGGAAGCACTTCATGTACTGTTAAGATTAGTCCTAACCTGTGTTTCATGTTGGGGATTGCTCTATCCCCCACTCCAGGGATTCGAGCAAAAGGAACATTATTTGCATCAGTTATATATGAGTACTTGAGTGGATAGCCTTTTGGTAGTGTTTTACCACTGTCTTTTATTGAAGCAGTGACAGCTTGCATTATTTCGCTGTCAATTTTCGTTTTTGAATGAGTAATTGCAGCTATGGAAGCCGTTTGCACAGCTTCATCAGCCAGTGAATTCCCTTCAACGTGAACGCCATCACGCTGATGACTCAGTGTATGGATCACGTGAGTCTTTTGTAGTTCTTTCTGTAAAAGAACTACTTGTTACCAAAGCATTTTATGCTTGATTGTGCCACCTTTTGCGTCTTTAAAACCATTTTGAACCCAGATCTGCAGATATTCATTGTAAGACTGGACGCAGTAATACGAATCACACACTATAAGTGTGGGGAATTCGCGATCGGTATTTTCAAGCGCCATCTTGAAAGCTTCGAGTTCAGCTCGCTGAGCTGTACAGTCTCCGAGAGATTGAGTTTTTGTGACCATAGGTCGGAATTTACCATCGCGCCAGCGACCTTTAACAATCACACACGCTGCACTATAAGCTTGTTTTCCCCCAATTGCGGGCTGTGCTGATCCGTCTGTATAAATTATACAGCCGTAATGTTCTACAGGTAGAATTTCAGTAGGCAGGGGACATTCTTGTTCGTATTGGAGAAATTCTTGTGTCTTCAAGTAAGGGTCAAAAACATATTCAACGTCTGTTGCAGCAAGAGAATTAACCCATTGTATCCATCGTGGATGTAGAGCTTTTGTATTTGGAATGCTTGCCTTTGTCACTGCCTCTAAGGCAGGTACAGGTGTAACGACTTTTATGCGCTTATGCTGTGCGAGGGCTCTCTCCTTTGCTACAGCAGTCTGAACTGCTGTTAGAATTTTTTCTGTTGAAGTGAATTTCATTTCAGCTTGTGTGTACAAGTGTGATTTGTAAGCTATTGGTACCTTTTCACCTTCATTAAAGGTTAGGTATGTGAATCTGCATCTCCCTGGGATGATTCGGATTACAAGGTTGCGTACATTATCGCGTGTTTATAAATGTTTTGCTGCCAACATGTCTGTTTGTACTAAACGCAAAATTTCTGTTTTTGAGTCCAATTAGTTGGTTTGAAATTCAGAATGTAAGTTCTTCCAAAGTTTAGGAATCCTAACATTGACTACGTTTTTCAGCGTTTTTGGAGGTTGGAGCAGCGCACATTTTTCTAAAAAGTTTGCAGCCAGGCTGAAAGTTCGTATCCTAAGAATAGGACATTGAGGTGGGTAATTCTTGATTTTTTAAAGTTGAATTCATACCCTTCAGAGGCGAATCCAAGTATTATGGTGTTCACCCTGCTCAAGTGCCTGTCCAAATCATCATCTGTAAGATAGAATGACATAAGATAATGCCTCATCATCATACGTTTGTAGTAACTCTGTTACTCTGGCTGAAAATAATCCAGGACTGTTCTTGAATCCCTGGGGGAGACGGCAAAAGTGTCGTTGTGTTCCCATTATTGAGAAAGCGGTCAAATACCTGCTTTCTGGTGCAATGTTTTGACAGAAGAAACCGATTGAAATATCTAATGTAGTTTTATATTTTCTACGAACGATGTTATTCATCAATTGCTGCACTGTGTGCATTTTGTACTGCAAAATTTTTGCAACAAGAGTTTAAATTTCTGTAGTCCAAAACTAACGATATGTATTGTCTGGTTTGGAGACAGGAAACAAAGGATTGTTCATTGACGAGGTGCATGTTTCAATCAACCCTTGGTATTAAAGTTGATCTAAGATCTCCCTGACTTGTTTTTTAGCTTCCTGCTTTACTGGATACAGCCTCTGAGCAGTAGGTTGATTTTTCAACTGGATTTTATGGTAAGGATAGTCCTCATCTCATCCCACATGATTTATATATAATGCTGGAGCCTGGGCCACAGCCCATTTCCTGGTATAGGTATATTTTTTATCAATAGGAATATGATTAGAGAAGGCTGGCATAATTATTTCTTCTCCATGCGGGCACTCCATGACAAATTCAGGTGGCCAGTCTTTTTCAGCCAGAAGGATGTCATAACCCTTAGATAGTTTTTCCCAAAAGAGTGCTTTTTATTTTTCTAGTTATGTCCCCCTCTATCCGGAGTGTTACTTCATATAACTTGTGGGGTACACTAACCCTGGTGTCGGCAGTTTCAACCTGAATGTATTCATTCAGATCCACTGTCTCCAGATGATCTTTCAGGATCCTGCGAGGTATGGTGACCTCTGCTGCGCCGTCCAGCATTGTCTGGGCCCACTCCCCGTTCTTGAGTTGTGTCCTCAAGATCCTCGGCATGCCTGATTTTAATACTTGCTACCTTCTTTTTGGAGAATTGGGTTTTCTTATTTTTTGGAACGTGTTGATCGTCTTTGGACTTCACGCATTCTTCTTTGTGTTCTGATCGTCCTCTTCTTTCGGATTTCTGCGAGGAAGTCTGAAAGGTACGAGAGGATCGTGTATCAGTATCCTGATATCTATCAGGTTTTCTTAAATTATCCCTATTTCTAAGGTTATACCTCTTTTCAGAGTGCTCCTTTTGAGGAGATCTACCTCTGGACTGAGAGCGCTTCTCTTTAGGAAGTGGCTGTCTACTATTTTCCAATTTCTTTTTAGGAGTAGTTAGATTATTTTTGATAAAAACTTTTTCAGGATTTTGTGTTAGTTCAGGCTTCACAGGTTTCCCTCCCAAACTATCTCTTCGTAGTTCTTCATAGGATTTTTCAATAATTCTGGCAAGTTCATACGGTTGCTCAGTAATATCGAGTTCTTTTAGTTTTTGGCGGATTGCCACCGATGCTGCTTCACCTTTAATGTTAGCTAATAAGATAGGTGAGACCTGTTTGAAATCTTTCAGTAATTTCATACCAAGATTCAAGGCTGGTTCTGGACTGTATTCATTTTGAATCTGTCTCAGAACGTCTGGTATTACCACCATAGACGGGACACCATGTGTTTTTGTGTAGATTGAAGCAAATACTGTATCTTGATCTTTAGCCACCTAGATATGGTGTCTAAGTTAAATGTAACATGGTGAATAACAGAGGTCTACTTCACCATTTCACTGACCTTTTTTGCCATTCAAATATGGCGTCTTAGATCTACACGATTTGTTAAGGAACAGACCTTTAACATAATGTACTTTATCAGCTACAAATGGCACCCGTTGTAGCACGCCACAATCGAAGATCGGCGAATAGACACTTGACGCGTAACTTAGTATCCCCCTTTTGATCTTTAGCCACCTAGATATGGTGTCTAAGTTATATGTAATATGGTGAATAACAGAGGTTTAATACGATGTACGTCACCATTTACAAATGGCGCCCATGCAACAAGCCACAATCGGACATCGGCTAATAGACATTTGGCGCGAATTTTAGCATTTAAATAGAGGTAGACTCTTCAGGTCCTTAGAGCGTACGGGATGACAGACCGGGACTATTGGACTGCAGATTCTTGAAAAAAAGGAAGGTAAGCGCGACCACGTTAGTAAACTCTAATGGGAATGTAATAATAACTACCGTGAGCTGGGACACATACTAAAAGTCTGAAACGAAAATGGGAGATACGTGGTTGAACAGGCTCTGAGCCTTGCGGTCTGCCGTATTCGACAGTGCAGTTAAAATATAGAAAGTGTTATCTAAAAAATAGTTTTCAACAGAGACAGGGCACGACATCTGCAGATGTAGTACAAACTTTTTTTTTGGACGGGAGATGCATTTACCGCTCGATATGTAGGCGAGAGGAAAATGCAATGTTATACTTAGATTTGGCCCGTATACTTGTCACACACTGGGAATCAATAATTTCACATTGTTTTGACGAACTTGTACACCTCTTGTATGCACATACAGGCAATATGCTCTCTCTCGACAGGAAAGGAATACAGAGGAGCTGCTAAACTACTATTAAGTCAGGCGAGGGATCTATAGCGCTTAGCTGGATATACAGTGGAATTGTTTACGTCAGACAGAAGGTCAGTGTTCATTGAATGAGATGGTTGGTAAAATACATCATAAAGATAGAATGGGACTAAGTTCAATCTATATCTCTTTCAGAAACTGACGTGTTTTCGAAATTGCCATGACAAATGACCCATTGCGCGTTACTGGATAACTTATCAACTGAGGCCTCGTCATCTCAGGTTAGTTTTGTACTTACCAGACCTTAGTCATCAAGATAATGACATTTGAGGGATAGGTGGCTAAGTTATCTATATACTCCTTTCAAAAATCGACTCACATTCTAATAAACTCCCTAGTGAAGAGAAGCTCACTAGACTTTGAACGAGATCTACTGACTGTGAATTGAGGGTAAGTCGTCCTGTCTATATATAAACTGGAGTACCCCTTAAAATCAGATAAGGCATTCGTACAAAGACATATTTATTATTACATTTACAGGAACGCTTGTCTTTAATTAGATGGATAATCGAAACTAGGAAACCCTTGAACGCACTCGACCAGGGTAAGAACTCTTGTTCTTTGAGGTACAAGATGTATATATATAGGAACAGATTAACACGTGAGGGTCACTCATGTAACACCCGTAAAACCTTTTCTAGGTACCACTCCTTTACTTAGATATCAGTATAATTTCTTCATTAAACTACTCTTTAATTTGGTGAGCGATCTAACCTGACAGAACTCTGAGTAGCAATCTTTCTTCTTCTTTTTCTGTATTCCCTATTCATTCTTAAATTACTAAATGTTAGTCTAAATTTATGGAGATTTTGACATAGGTTCTAGTGCTGGACCACACCTCAAATGGAGCAACTACGAAAGATACTAAATGTTTTAGTTTAATTGTAATGAGCAATGCCTTGAAAGTAATACACAGGGAATTAGGACAACAGAAAAAAGTATGAATTTTGTATTTAGTGATAATCGATGTGTAGGAATCAGATACATGATATGTTATTTATGATTACAGATATCCACACAGAATTTACAATTGATCGGAAAGAATATCTGTTCTGCTAAAGGTCCTGAGGAAGGTGGTCCTATCCCACCGAAACGCGTCGACCTAGCGTAGAAGATCACACTACAACCTGTGATCCCTCAGACACAGAATAATGGATGAATGTCCAATGTATGAGAGTGTATGGATGAGAGATATGTGAGACTGTTTTTTGAAAATATTTTTTTTCTTTGTGTGGATTCATTTTACTTATTGATTTATGTGTTCTTTTTGATGAAATAATTGTAATGCAATTTAGAATCACTGTGAAAAATAGAATTTTGTAAAAAAAGAAATACATTTAAAAAAAACCTTTGATAAAATATAGTGTTGTCACCTTGTGTTAGAAACTTTGTTGATAAAAATAAGAGAATTGTTGAGTACTAAAGTATTTTGGTCATGAGGGAATCGTTTCTCCTTGGTATTGTTTTGTTCCCCTCTTTCCCTGACCTCAAAGTATAATTAGAGGGGGTCCCCATTTCTATGTTAATACATTCACGGTTGTTCAACTGTGGGATTCAATTGATGGATCAATTGACAGTGATTAATTAGTCCTTTTGATGGTTGCTCTATTTCAGTAACTCAGCACAGCCCAGAACCTCATAGAGGGTCAGTTAAGACATATCTTTGTGATCGTCTGTGTGTCTCTCTCTACTTATCCATCAGCTCTCTTTCATCTCTGAATTAAAGAATACACTGAGTTAATATCCAGGAAAAAAGTATTATAATCTGAAATATGGACAGGTGGGAGACATTCGGCTTCACAGACGCAGAATTTAGCTCACTACTAGGCCATGTAGTTGACAAAAATAACGTCACTAATACCACTTTAGGAGATAACAGTGAATGGCAAAACTTACTCAATCTAAGAAAAAGAGCTAAACGTATTGAATCACACGCCTACTATATGCGTGAATACCTGATAGCAGGGGTGATACCGTCCGGTCTGAGAGTAAGGAATGAACCAGCATTGTTTATTGAAATACGCAAGTTCCTGGAGCGGTGGTCATTAATATCAAATCGCTGCTCCAGGGACTGGATGCTATTAATCATTGAAACAGCTAGAGGTATTTTTATAACCTTAAATGAAGAAATTCTGAAACTGGAGGAAAAACTTAACTCCTCTACTGCAGTAGAGGATGCACAAAATAAATTAGACAAAATACAAACTGATATGAAGGATTTTGAAATCTATCTAACAAATAAAAAAACGGAGAAATTAAAAAATGATGTGCGCTGGTTCTCTAAAGAGAAAATCTACCCGTACTTGAACCCAAATTACTATCAGGGAGGGAACTACGCACCAAATTCCAACAGTGGAAGAAATTACACCCATTTTTCGGATACAGGCTCATCAGATTCAGACAATGACTACTACACATATCCAGGTCCAGGAACAGGTCGTTTCAACTCAGGACCATTTAGAGGCAGACAGGGTCAACGAAATTTTCAAAATAGAGGTTTTTTATCAAGAGGCCCCTACAGGGGGAAATCAGTTCACTGGCAACAGAACAGAGGGGGCCAACAAATGTCGAGCCCACAACCTCAACAACAACAATATGTGAAAACGAGGAACCAACAATACTGGTGGTAGATGAAAAACAGTATGACAATAGATGTAGAGATATTCTCCCTCTCTATAATCTATTATCAAGTAGTCTCAAAGATGAGGAATCAGCAATACTGAGTAAGGGTTTATCATTTGTCCCTTTTACCTCTATTGATAAGTTCAAACTTCACATAGATCTCCATGCTTTCTTCAGAAAAGTAAGCGTGAAGAAATATTTTATGGGCAGGAATATAGAGGATGAAAATGATAATCTTTCTTATTGCAAACCACCATCCACTTTCTCTCCAACATTGGACATGGTTGGCCCGGAAGTCCAAATATTTGAACGCCAGGTACTGTCTGATATAAACAAGCTTTTGTTGAAACAACAAAGACCTAAATTCAACCTAACTAAACAAGAGAATACAGCCTTAAAAGATCTTGAGAAAAACTCCCAGTTAATAATCAAACCTTGTGACAAAGGGGGTGGCATTTCGGTTTTTTATAAAACTGACTATGACAGTAAAATGAGAACTATGCTATCCAATACAGATCACTACAGATTAGCAAACATCAGAGAAATGCAAAGACTCAATGTAACCATTGGAGAAATGACACATGTTGCATTGGAGAGTGGTTATATATGTGAAAAGGAATATCAATTTTTGAATAAATCATGCCCAGTAACACCAGCCATGTACGGTCTCCCCAAGACTCATAAGAATGAAATCAATCCACCTATGCGTCCTATAATATCAACTATAGGTTCCAACACAGAAGCTTTATCCAAATATGTGGATACTTTCTTATGCCCTCTTACACAAAAATACGAATCATTCGTACGAGACACAGGAGACATGATTAAGAAAATTGAAGGAATGGCATTCAATCCCACGACTGACATTCTGGTAACGCTTGACATTGAGGCGTTGTACACCAACATACCTCAGTGTCAAGCGTTACAGGCAGTGAATGCTCTGCTGCAAAGATACCCGAACAACAGACCGGACGGTTTTATCATTCAATGTCTAGAGGTAGTCCTCCTAAATAACTTGTTTGAATTTGAAGGAGTCCTCTATAAACAAATCAAAGGCACCAGTATGGGGGCTTCTTGCGCCCCCAGTGTGGCAAACACATATATGGGAGAGTGGGAGAGAAGGAACATCTATAACAGTGATGCCCCTTTTTTTTAAAACGTCTCTGTTTGGCGACGCTTCATAGACTATATTTTCTTCATTTGGCACGGGGATACGATACAACTTGAAGAATATATCCTATGGCTCAATGCAAGCGATGTAAATTTAAGATTCACATCTAACTATAGTCGCAATAAAGTTGAATACTTGGACATTACAATTGAAGGCAAGGAAGATACATTACAAGTGAGTCTCTTTGAAAACCGACTGCCAAGAACACGATTCTTCAGTTTGGAAGCTTTCATCCTCACTGTCAGAAAGACTCTATTCCGTTCGGTGAATTTTTGCGGATACGCCGCAATTGTACCACGCTCACTGACTATGTTATCCACAGTGCATCCTTGAGAGATCGGTTAATTGAAAGGGGATATCCCCACCGTCTTGTCCGACAAGCTTTCAAAAGAGCTAAATATTACGACAGAGATGCCTTGCTCAATCGTAATAGACAGAAACCTCAAGATAAGCTAACCTGTGTGATAAACCACTCCACACTAAATTACAAAATAAAAAATGTAATAAACAAGAATTGGAGAATTCTTGAAGTGGAGAATGAGACTACCATGGATAAACCATTGGTGGCTTACAGACGTAACAGGAATCTCAGAGACCGATTGGTCCACACACGAAACAAACCACGTCAAATTGAAATCCAAACAACACTGACTGGGATGGATACCGTGCGAGGAAATCATAGATTTGGAAACTGTCACGCCTGTGATGCAGCCATAGTTAGCGATTCTATACAGCATAACAGTATAAATATAACTTTAAAATCATTTACAAACTGCAGAAGCAAAAATATAATTTATTATATTATTTGCCCATGTGGCCTTGCCTACATGGGGGAAACAGGGCGTGAATTTAGGCTCAGGTTTAGTGAACATAAAAATCAGCGGTGAGGACAAATAAAATGACAGCACCTTTAACCCAACATTGTATGGATCTGAATCACAAGGAATCTGAACTCAAGTGGTGTATTTTGGAAAAGGTACAACACATGAATGGAGAATTAATGGAACGAACCAGGAAAAAGCGCGAATGTTACTGGATTTTCAAGTTGGACAGCGTAAGATTAGGTTTGAATGAAAATATATCCTGGTATGTAACTGAATGATCAATTTATTTGATTTATCTGGATTACGTCCCAGAGAGAGCCACCTATTTTCTCTGAACCTTAAACATAAATGCATGGAGACATATTCAGATGACTAGTTCCATCTGTAATAATATGATACAACGATATAGGTCTCCAAGAGAAACGTCCCTGTAGTGTACTTAGCGATTTCGTCTACCGTTCATAAATGGCATCCGTTTTTGCATGAAGGACACCGAAACTAAGACACCTCACATAAATTTCCATGAATATAGTATGACAGCTCGATCAAAACTGTAACGAGTGAGACAATTAATTTTCATATCAAATAAATGAGGGATTAATATAATAGTTATCTGGAATAAAAAGCAACAATCTGATAATTGTTTATTCCTCACGGAACTTTTTTGCCATTCAAATATGGGGTCTTAGATCTACACGATTTGTTAAGGAACAGACCTTTAACATAATGTACTTTATTAGCTACAAATGGCACCCGTTGTAGCACGCCACAATCGAAGATCGGCGAATAGACACTTGACGCGTAACTTAGTATCCCCCTTTTGATCTTTAGCCACCTAGATATGGTGTCTAAGTTATATGTAATATGGTGAATAACAGAGGTTTAATACGATGTACTTCACCATTTACAAATGGCGCCCATGCAACAAGCCACAATCGGACATCGGCTAATAGACATTTGGCGCGAATTTTAGCATTTAAATAGAGGTAGACTCTTCAGGTCCTTAGAGCGTACGGGATGACAGACCGGGACTATTGGACGGCAGATACTTGAAAAAAAGGAAGGTAAGCGCGACCACGTTAGTAAACTCTAATGGGAATGTAATAATAACTACCGTGAGCTGGGACACATACTAAAAGTCTGAAACGACAACGGGAGATACGTGGTAGAACAGGCTCTGAGCCTTGCGGTCTGCCGTATTCGACAGTGCAGTTAAAATATAGAAAGTGTTATCTAAAAAATAGTTTTCAACAGAGACAGGGCACGACATCTGCAGATGTAGTACAAACTTTTTTTTGGACGGGAGATGCATTTACCGCTCGATATGTAGGCGAGAGGAAAATGCAATGTTATACTTAGATTTGGCCCGTATACTTGTCACACACTGGGAATCAATCATTTCACATTGTTTTGACGAACTTGTACACCTCTTGTATGCACATACAGGCAATATGCTCTCTCTCGACAGGAAAGGAATACAGAGGAGCTGCTAAACTACTATTAAGTCAGGCGAGGGATCTATAGCGCTTAGCTGGATATACAGTGGAATTGTTTACGTCAGACAGAAGGTCAGTGTTCATTGAATGAGATGGTTGGTAAAATACATCATAAAGATAGAATGGGACTAAGTTCAATCTATATCCCTTTCAGAAACTGACGTGTTTTCGAAATTGCCATGACAAATGACCCATTGCGCGTTACTGGATAACTTATCAACTGAGGCCTCGTCATCTCAGGTTAGTTTTGTACTTACCAGACCTTAGTCATCAAGATAATGACATTTGAGGGATAGGTGGCTAAGTTATCTATATACTCCTTTCAAAAATCGACTCACATTCTAATAAACTCCCTAGTGAAGAGAAGCTCACTAGACTTTGAACGAGATCTACTGACTGTGAATTGAGGGTAAGTCGTCCTGTCTATATATAAACTGGAGTACCCCTTAAAATCAGATAAGGCATTCGTACAAAGACATATTTATTATTACATTTACAGGAACGCTTGTCTTTAATTAGATGGATAATCGAAACTAGGAAACCCTTGAACGCACTCGACCAGGGTAAGAACTCTTGTTCTTTGAGGTACAAGATGTATATATATAGGAACAGATTAACACGTGAGGGTCACTCATGTAACACCCGTAAAACCTTTTCTAGGTACCACTCCTTTACTTAGATATCAGTATAATTTCTTCATTAAACTACTCTTTAATTTGGTGAGCGATCTAACCTGACAGAACTCTGAGTAGCAATCTTTCTTCTTCTTTTTCTGTATTCCCTATTCATTCTTAAATTACTAAATGTTAGTCTAAATTTATGGAGATTTTGACATAGGTTCTAGTGCTGGACCACACCTCAAATGGAGCAACTACGAAAGATACTAAATGTTTTAGTTTAATTGTAATGAGCAATGCCTTGAAAGTAATACACAGGGAATTAGGACAACAGAAAAAAGTATGAATTTTGTATTTAGTGATAATCGATGTGTAGGAATCAGATACATGATATGTTATTTATGATTACAGATATCCACACAGAATTTACAATTGATCGGAAAGAATATCTGTTCTGCTAAAGGTCCTGAGGAAGGTGGTCCTATCCCACCGAAACGCGTCGACCTAGCGTAGAAGATCACACTACAACCTGTGATCCCTCAGACACAGAATAATGGATGAATGTCCAATGTATGAGAGTGTATGGATGAGAGATATGTGAGACTGTTTTTTGAAAATATTTTTTTTCTTTGTGTGGATTCATTTTACTTATTGATTTATGTGTTCTTTTTGATGAAATAATTGTAATGCAATTTAGAATCACTGTGAAAAATAGAATTTTGTAAAAAAAGAAATAAATTAAAAAAAAACCTTTGATAAAATATAGTGTTGTCACCTTGTGTTAGAAACTTTGTTGATAAAAATAAGAGAATTGTTGAGTACTAAAGTATTTAGGTCATGAGGGAATCTTTTCTCCTTGGTATTGTTTTGTTCCCCTCTTTCCCTGACCTCAAAGTATAATTAGAGGGGGTCCCCATTTCTATGTTAATAGCTATCCCCATTGGTAAACAGATAGTTAGAATCCTTTGTTTTTCATGTGGTGCACTATCGGGAAATACTGCCTCTATTTGAGTAATTTTCTGGGCTAACCAGAATGGAATTTGTTCCCTTTTAGCGGGCAATTTACCAATGACTGATTGTATAGTCTGTGGTGTGATTTGGTTTGTGTTCCCCTGATGAGGGGTGTGTTGTGGAATTCTAATAGCAGGTTGGACTTTTAATGTCCGCATGGCATATTGTACCAATTGTCTATGTATTTTAATTAATTGTTTTAGCTGACCTAACAGTTCTACATCTGACATTCATTCAATGTTAGGATGTGATGTATAGCTGGCTAGTACCGGCCATGTTGCTCCTGGTCTACCTAGTGGACCGAGCCTGGTAATGTGAATTTAATGTTGTAGGGCACCTTTAAACCAGAGCTGATGCTCTTGGTAAGTTAGTGGAATTTCAACGTCCTCGAAAGGAACGTATTCCGCTGGATGTTCCTCCATCTTGTAGAAGTGGAACACATGTGTTGTTGGATTTGCTTGTGGAAAGACAATCCATGAATAGAATATCTCTGTCTGCCGATATTCATGTGCCTCTATGACAAATATAACCATACCACCTCTCGGTGATAGGCCATTTTCTATAAGCTTTATAGCTATGGCTTTTCTTACGTTTTCCGGGATGATTATAGCATCCCCGTCGTCTTCATTAAACCCTGTGGTGTCTAAACCTGGTTGATGAGTTCCAAATCCACGGGCTTCGGTGTTGTTGTTATTCGACATTGTTTAATGAAAGCTTGCAGAGCAAGTTTCAAGGAAATAAAGATAAGGTGCATAATATTTTGGAACACTGTATCCTTCAACGTTGAACAAAACCAAAAACGAATACATAGGATTTTTCGTCCTACTCAGTTTAAGGCGGATATTTTATCCTTTAACCCACTCCAGACGTCTATTGGAGTATTTTACGGGGAAAAGGGGTCTCTGTGAAAAGCTCGACTGAGTTACTCTAGTATCTAGCATTAAATTAGTGCCTTACCAAACGTTGGGCGGCATGTAGTGTAGTTTCTATATTCCCAATAGGCTCTGCACATTGGAATAATATATCCTATAGATTAGACGTAGGACTGAGGTCTACTAGGTCTCCATCGAATACACTAGACTTAATTGTGAGTGCCAGCTAGCTCAGAGGTCACTAGAAACTTTCTCGAATTCACAAGAAGGGATTAGTTTCTGACAACCGCATAAACATGACAACTTTGTTTCCCCAAGATAAAACTGATCATCAGAGTCGTGGAAACAATAGATATATATTTTAATCAGTCAATCGTGCATGCTTCGTTTCACCAGAGTTGCAGAGAAATAGATAGACAGGCGTTTTCAATAAAAAAAGGTTTTATTGAACAGTCTTCTTTCTCAAGCATAAGAAATGAACAATCGTAAAACTGGTTGTAAAATATAATACATACAGTTTAAAGAGTAGAATAAAATAATACTGTAAGAGCATTGTATGGTTCCTAAACCATAGATAAATACATACATAAAGAACAGAGGCTAAAAGTACTCAACTGGTGCTTCTAAAATACGGCTACCCTGGTGTACCTAACCTAAGCTTATTACGAGGGAAGAAGTAAGTGAGGTGCAGCATAAATGTAGTATTCTTTTGCCAAGAATTTGTCCAAGATTTCTCTTAGGGTCTAATCAGCTCCGTACCTTAGTTTAGAATGGAGAAGGTCAGTCTCGGGACTCGATTTCCCAACAACCCGCAAGGGTAGCTAGGAAACACTGGAGTTGGATTTCTCGGCAGGAAGAGAAAAGACAGCGTCTCTCTCAGTGCGTCTGCTGGAGGGTCGGCTTCCTTCGGCACTTGCTGTAGCAGGAAGCGTCGGGCAAGTAGATAGTCGAACTAGTCCAAACCACCGTGTGTTTGCTATGGCAAGTGTGGGCATATTTATACCTTTAAGTTGCCGAGTTTGACGTAAAGGTGGACATAATAACGCCATTAAAGACTCTCGGTTTGAAAACTCCATGAGTTCTCGGACAAGTCAGTTCTCGACCAAGGGAAAGTCCCTAGCTGCTGAAGCTGAATTTTCCAAGAAATCGTTGTAGATTTTCGGAACTAGTGGAAGTAGCCCTGCCGTATTTGGACGGCATGAGCTATGCCTAATATGGTTATGATTTCTATACCTATATAAGGATGTGGTGATTTATACCTACATAAGGGCATGAATCGGAAAAATTTACAATTGTGTCCTAAAATGGTTTACAGTGAAATCAAACAACTTCCCTTGGTAAAGGTGCTGAGAAATTAAGCCCAAATACTAGTATTGTACACAAAGCTTAATTAAGCATATACATAAACTAAACATTTTTAGTTATAAAATATATGGAATTTATTAAAACAAAGCCTCTTAAAACATATAAAAATACATTATCATTTCATAAAATTTCAAACAGTGAAAGCACAGTCATAGTTCATCTAGAGTTAACAAGTTCTCATACTGTAATCAATCATCTAAATGAGAGATCATCACCTAAATTAAAACAAGTTATACAATTGGAAAAAAAAGAGAAAGGGGGGAGAGACAAACATAGACACCAACAATTTGTCATAAAGATTTGCACATCAAAGCCCTCATTTCAGGCTCAATCCTAGACCCGCTTCGTTTATATTGTTCTCAGGGTGAGCTAGATTGTTCGATTGTGCGATAATGGGCGTCGACGCGTTTCGATGGACTCTTTCAATAATGTGCCATCTTTGTCAAGACTAGAGAATGTCTCTCCTATTATGTGGCACTCCATGGTTTACAACAAGGGTGAATTGCATGTTGAAGGATCAGGTTCAGTTAGCCTTAGTCAATGGCATAAAGTGGGAAGATACTGTGAGGGACATGCTCTGGGCTATTAAAATCACCCCACATGTTAGTTTCTGGTGTAACTCCTTTTCCTCAGTTGAGAGGCAGAGTGGCGGGGTCACGGCTGAACAGGGAATGGCTGAATAGAAAAGAATTGGACATGGAGAAGATGTGTGGAGTCTGTGTGCGCGGAAATGCATTCAGGAGAAGTATGCTTCCAAAGGGAACAAGTGTAGGGAATGCAAAGTTCAAGTGGGCAATTTAGTGAGGAGAGTAAATCCCTGGTGTGTTCGTAAGGGACAGTCAAGGTTTTCCTCCCCGCTTTTTTCCAAGATGTTATTAAAAAAAAATTCCATGCAACTTATTACTTGCCTCTCCTCTCTCATAGCCATTTTTATGTCTTGCAGACCTAGCGCACATGCGCTTCTCGCTCTGCAAGGGCTTATTGTCATCAATACACTTTGAGAAGGGGACGCACCTCATTCCCATTGTCTTGCGTCATAGTTCAGGGTAAACGCTGGCTTTCTGTTGTAAAGGAGGCTTCTTAGTCCCTCGTTACCGCCCTGCCACTTTTGGCCCCGCCCACCCGGACTGGATCTTTTCCTGGCGGCAGTACACAGAGTCTTTTAATTAACGGGTAAGCACTTTTTTTTTAGGAAGTGGTTGCGCAATATCCATTGGAAGGCATTTCTGAGCTTCTGTTTGTTCTGTATTTAGGGCAGAGCCATAGTAATTTACAAGGGGATGTTTACATGTTAAGAAGTGTTATGACAAGCTTTTTTAGATTCCAGGGAAAAGCGCCTCTGCATGTGGAGCGGGAGGCCAGACACGAATATGATGCTTTGCCCTGTGCAGCTTTCTCTGTCATTGTGTTTCACGGCATCCTGTAAATCTCGCTGCCATTGTGGCCACCTCCACTCTCAGGGGCTCCTCCATTTTGATAGTGTGAAGCGAACAAAAGCCTCGAGACCCTTCATCGACCCGCGAGAGAAAACGGGGTCCTAAAAGTACGATCCATTTTGACAAGGACATTCAGTATGCAAATGTGCTTTTTCTGCTTCTTTTATTCCGGGCCTGGGCTGCCTTCGTAGGCTAAAGGCCAATGACGCAACCACTCAGTGTCTGTAGGAGGGAAGTTACAGAGCGCACAACGGCCTTACAGCTCCTTAATATCGCTTTACCCTACACTGGTACCAAGAGCCCAATGTCATATTTTCAGCCACTCCTTCACTTGTTGGGACATTTCATTTCATTTCATTTTGTAAAGCTTCATGCGACATATAATCATAAAAGCGTATAACAAAAAATAACCATAATTTCATATAAAAACCCATTTCTAACAATAGGATTGATATGTATGTCAGCTTTGATAAAAATGATCATTTAAAAAAAACATTGGGTTATTAAAAAATATATGATAAATTTAAAAAAAAACATAGTTCTAAAATGGGAGGTCACAACAAGGTTAACTTCATCATAAAGACCTAGGGACTCGAAAAAGTCTCTGAACAATTGGCACATATTATTTACATGTAAACAAAAAAGAGTATGCTGTTCCCCAAAGTGAATGAACCAAGCAGTAAGTGAAGGCCCCAACGAAGGAGGAAAGGAAGGGGAATCCTCCCTTTCGGAACTAACACCCTCACACAGCCAGCAAGCTAGGTGTCATGCTTCATCATCTGGGTTTGCTCCTCGTCAGACTGGTGGTGCAATGTCTGATGGGCACCCATAAAGGGGCTCTTTACCGGAGATCTTTTGTTCCTGCCAGTTGGTGCTGTGAGTGTGAGGGCACTAGGGGAAGTGTAGACCCAAAAATCGGGTCTAAGCGTTTTGAACCCCCTTAAATCCCGGGGTTCTCGTCAGGACCTCCTACCTGAAACATAGAAAAATAGCACTCTTTCAGTTAAACTACACACTCAGGGACCCCTCTCCCTACACTCTGCACTTCTCAGAGCGCCCTTAACTTACCTCACTCGTGGTCTAGATCAGCCGATCTAGCAGTTCAGTTGTGGCTAATTCCTGAAATCAAAAAATCAGTATCAAGGAAACTCTCTATGTGGCAAGTTGTTGGACTACAGCCCTGTTTTTATGGTCTTTGAATAATTGTGTCATGCTTCAAAAAAATTTGATTTGATAAATAAAATTTGGATTAATTCAGACGGAAAAAGAGGTCTGAGAAACATGTTGTTTGATTTCAATGCGGTTTTCTTGTGAATAATTCCCTGTGAATAGGCATCAGTATTGGCATTTCATGTCGTTCTTTGTGTGGTTGAAGCTCAACCTTAGTGGTTGTAGCCCAAACCCAGTTTTGGTATTTACTGTTTCTTTATGGGTCAGGCAAAATGGTCACTTATTGTGAGTTGGATTAGACCACCCTGCCATGAAAGATCTCAAAGGTAACAAACCCACCCTCAACTGGAAATACGGCTTCCTTTCTTGTGGTTTTGTTATAATATCTCACTAAGGTTCGAATTGCGTAGTGTGTTTAAATTCTAGATATCTTCCTGTCAATGTCGCTGCTTCACTATGTCTCCAGGAGTTAAAAGTGACCCTCTCCCAATAGTTTTCCTTCAAGTACTTTTTTGTGGGAAAACTAGCCGTCGACGGATCTTCCTAGAGTGATATTAGGCCGAGGTCAGCCAAAATATCTCTAACACCCCGGAGCCATTTGATCTTGTGGAAGCTGTCAGATTTAATAATATCCACAAAACCTACGGCATAATCATTTAGTACCGGTGGTGTCCATAGCCTATATACGACTGGGCGTAGTTTTATGATGTCTGATAAAAACTTGATTCCCAGATCGTAGTGTAGCGGGCACGATGGTGTGCTTTGAGGGAGATTGATAATATTACGTAGAAACCTATTTTCAGACACAGTAAGCTCAGATGTATTCTCAAGCCCCCAAAATTCAGCACCATAGATGGCTGAGCTGACCACTTTCCTGTCATAGACCTGGAGCACTGGTCAAATGGGTTTCATAAGTGACTTTTTATGCTCTAGATGTAGTGCTCCCGCCAGTTGCCGGTGCTTGAGTGATGCCAGGTCAATTTGTTGGTTCCACTTCAGGTTACTCTGTCTGTGTACCCCCTAAAATGTAAACGCTCCTACCCGATCCAATGGTAGATTATTCATATATATATATATATATATATATTGCCTTTAAAAGTTTTGTGTGGGTTAAAGGCCATGAATTTCATCTTCGACACGTTAACTTCGAGGCCACGCTCCAAACAGAACCCTTTAAAAATTGACAGGGCATGCTGGAGCCCACTCGGGGTCTTCGAAATTATCACTGTGTCGTCGGCTAACATTAGGATTGGTATTTTGACCCCTGCTAGAGTCGGGGAATCAGTATTTTCTGGTGCCATGTAATTGACAATTCCATTGATGAAGAGAGAAAATAAGGTAGGAGCCATGGCACACCCCTGTTGCACCCCGTGTTCAATTGAAAACGGACTGGTGACCATACCCTGGGTACCCCAACGGATTTTGGCATAATTGTTCTTGTGCAGTCTCATTATGTGTGTAAGGAGATCATTAGGCAATTACTTAGAAACACAAAGTGAAGAAGGGCCCAAGGGGAATTAATATTATAGACCTTAGGGTATCTTGTCCCCCAACTATACAATTACACACACGGAAGATACCGAAGGTCTTTCATTGATCAAAACTCAATGCAGAGCCTATAAAGTGTTCTACAGAGGTGACCAGAACCAGAGGATTCGTATACTACAGGAGACACACAGAAAGAAGTGAATATTAAGATGCAGTTCAGAATAAGAACTCAGTCCAGAAAGAGATTATGAACCCATAGAAAGTACCCATCAGCCCACTCAATAGTGGAACTTCGTCATCTGGGATTTTTGGAGAATTGGTGTCCAATATGCCCTTCCTCAGATCGAGCTTGAGGCTAGCTTAGGACCCAATGGTTGAACCCTCAACCAAAGAGGATGACAGAGTATGAAGGCTGATAGGGCTTAGTTGCAGTGCTTAGAAAAAGTGTAAGAAAAGAAAATAGTAAATAGTAATCCAAGTGATTAAAAATACCTATCTTCATGTCAATAAGGAAACTTTATTATGTGTGCCCATCAAGATGGTATAGTTAAAAGCAGAGTGAAAATAGCAGTGAAAATATTTGCTATTTACCATAGATGTTATTTGGTCAACATGTTTCAGCCTCTCCAGGCTTTCGTCAGGACCTATAATTCACTACTGCAACACTTACTTTTTGTGCTGTGAGGGACAGACTACAAATATTCTTAGAAATTGTGTATCATCTCCTGTAGAACAACATAAACACAGAGAAAGCCATACAGCAGCAAGTTATGGTGATTTCAACGATGATCGTTAGTTAGTGTTTATACATACATGTACATTGTATTGTATGATTTATAACTTACCCAGTATTATGGGATGAGAAACCTCACCTCACCTGGCAACGGCTCAGGGTAGGGAGGCCACGCACTGTAAGGGATTGATTAAAAAAGTATGTTTTAGTTCATCTCATTGCTTGGATCAGTGCATCCAATTTGCATTCTAGTGCAGACACAGACTGGCAAGGTGGGCGACCAAAGGATGGATGACTTATATGGAAAGACCTGGTCTTTAAATCAAAAACTCAGTCATGATTATTAGAAGCGTAACTTTATACCCAGAGTGCAAAAGGCACGCTTGTATCTTGATGTGTTTCATAATCTCCATAGCTGACGTGTAGCCTCATTGGAATCAGACATTACGAAATGGACAGTCTGATATTGCACGTAGGAAGAAGAGAAACAAGTAAATCAGGCACTGTTATAGCTTCCAAAAGGTCCGCTATAAGTGCCCTTTCTCGATTTTAAATGATGGAAAACCTAGACTCAGCCAGTAGTATGCGCAGAGACTACACACAAAAAAGACCTGACACCGCCTGGAGCACACTCACCTCTCCGTCGTTACCTCATGCTTCTCCGAGCCGAGGGGGAGGTGATGGCCCAGTGCGGTGCTCGAGATTAAAAACGATGCCTGCGGACCTTGGAGAGAGCTGCATCCCTTTGCAATCCGATAGGCTCTTGTGTTGAGCCAATCAGAATGTGCGAGTCGACAGACCTATATGCTCATCATAGGTCGTGGGTGCCTTCCTATTCCGCCGATTCATAACTTCGTTTAGCGGCCCGCTCTGGGGACTGAGATGGCCGAATCTAATTGGCTCAACGGCCTGAAACAGGAAACACGAAAAGAGCCAATGGCCTTCTGCTCTACCGTGTATTGTTCACTCTCATGTTCAGCGCTCGTTCGTATAGAGCGCGAATTACCATAAGAGTCCATTAGGTGGCTGAAATATAAATATTCACTCTGAACAGGAGAGCACATGTAGTATTTGTAAACTTACAATCATCTCGCAGTTACACAGTGTTCGTATCACTTTACAACTCATTATCAGTATTCCTGGTCTCGTTTGGGAATTACGAAAACGAGACCTTTATTACATAAACCAAGGGGTAAATATAAAAATAAAAATAATAAAAAACCCAGTTATGTAGAGACAGTCTATTTCATAAAAGCTGCTGCATTGGACCGCTGCGCTAGCAGGGGATGCATTCTTGTTATGTCTTCTTGGGTCATTTATTATTGTAATGCAACATTCCCTAGTTGTTTGTGAAACCAGATTGAAAGAAAAGACATATCTCATTAGACGACTGTTCCCAATAGCTGGGGATAGTACGTTTGAGATTGTTTCCACAAAAGTGTTTTGGTAAAGAAGTGAGATCCCACAATTGACTCATAAGCAAACAGGAACACTATCGTTGGCACCGTCAGCAACAACATGGCCTGGTTTAGAAGCAAGATGCCTGCCGGCAGAACCATGCCACTGAATGGATATGTTCCTGTTTGCTTATGAGTCAATTGTGGGATCTCACTTCTTTACCAAAACACTTTTGTGGAAACAATCTCAAACGTACTATCCCCAGCTATTGGGAACAGTCGTCTAATGAGATATGTCTTTTCTTTCAATCTGGTTTCACAAACAACTAGGGAATGTTGCATTACAATAATAAATGACCCAAGAAGACATAACAAGAATGCATCCCCTGCTAGCGCAGCGGTCCAATGCAGCAGCTTTTATGAAATAGACTGTCTCTACATAACTGGGTTTATTATTATTTTTATTTTTATATTTACCCCTTGGTTTATGTAATAAAGGTCTCGTTTTCGTAATTCCCAAACGAGACCAGGAATACTGATAATGAGTTGTAAAGTGATACGAACACTGTGTAACTGCGAGATGATTGTAAGTTTACAAATACTACATGTGCTCTCCTGTTCAGAGTGAATATTTTTATTTCAGCCACCTAATGGACTCTTATGGTAATTCGCGCTCTATACGAACGAGCGCTGAACATGAGAGTGAACAATACACGGTGGAGCAGAAGGCCATTGGCTCTTTTCGTGTTTCCTGTTTCAGGCCGTTGAGCCAATTAGATTCGGCCATCTCAGTCCCCAGAGCGGGCCGCTAAACGAAGTTATGAATCGGCGGAACAGGAAGGCACCCACGACCTATGATGAGCATATAGGTCTGTCGACTCGAACATTCTGATTGGCTCAACACAAGAGCCTATCGGATTGCAAAGGGATGCAGCTCTCTCCAAGGTCCGCAGGCATCGCTTTTAATCTCGAGCACAGCACTGGGCCATCACCTCCCCCTCGGCTCGGAGAAGCACGAGGTAACGACGGAGAGGTGAGTGTGCTCCAGGCGGTGTCAGGTCTTTTTTGTGTGTAGTCTCTGCGCATACTACTGGCTGAGTCTAGGTTTTCCATCATTTAAAATCGAGAAAGGGCACTTATAGCGGACCTTTTGGAAGCTATAACAGTGCCTGATTTACTTGTTTCTCTTCTTCCTACGTGCAATATCAGACTGTCCATTTCGTAATGTCTGATTCCAATGAGGCTACACGTCAGCTATAGAGATTATGAAACACATCAAGATACAAGTGTGCCTTTTGCACTCTGGGTATAAAGTTACGCTTCTAATAATCATGACTGAGTTTTTGATTTAAAGACCAGGTCTTTCCATATAAGTCATCCATCCTTTGGTCGCCCACCTTGCCAGTCTGTTTCTGCACTAGAATGCAAATTGGATGCACTGATCCAAGCAATGAGATGAACTAAAACATACTTTTTTAATCAATCCCTTACAGTGCGTGGCCTCCCTACCCTGAGCCGTTGCCAGGTGAGGTGAGGTTTCTCATCCCATAATACTGGGTAAGTTATAAATCATACAATACAATGTACATGTATGTATAAACACTAACTAACGATCATCGTTGAAATCACCATAACTTGCTGCTGTATGGCTTTCTCTGTGTTTATGTTGTTCTACAGGAGATGATACACAATTTCTAAGAATATTTGTAGTCTGTCCCTCACAGCACAAAAAGTAAGTGTTGTAGTAGTGAATTATAGGTCCTGACGAAAGCCTGGAGAGGCTGAAACATGTTGACCAAATAACATCTATGGTAAATAGCAAATATTTTCACTGCTATTTTCACTCTGCTTTTAACTATACCATCTTGATGGGCACACATAATAAAGTTTCCTTATTGACATGAAGATAGGTATTTTTAATCACTTGGATTACTATTTACTATTTTCTTTTCTTACACTTTTTCTAAGCACTGCAACTAAGCCCTATCAGCCTTCATACTCTGTCGTCCTCTTTGGTTGAGGGTTCAACCATTGGGTCCTAAGCTAGCCTCAAGCTCGATCTGAGGAAGGGCATATTGGACACCAATTCTCCAAAAATCCCAGATGACGAAGTTCCACTATTGAGTGGGCTGATGGGTACTTTCTATGGGTTCATAATCTCTTTCTGGACTGAGTTCTTATTCTGAACTGCATCTTAATATTCACTTCTTTCTGTGTGTCTCCTGTAGTATACGAATCCTCTGGTTCTGGTCACCTCTGTAGAACACTTTATAGGCTCTGCATTGAGTTTTGATCAATGAAAGACCTTCGGTATCTTCCGTGTGTGTGATCATTAGGCAATCCCATATTCTGCAACTTCATCCACAGACATGAACGGTGGACGAGTTTGAATGCGGACTGTAAATCAACAAAGGCAGCGTATATGCTGCCTTTGCTCAGGACCACTGTTTTCCACAGTAATAAGATGAACTGAAACACCTGGTCGATGGTACTAGTGAAAGCTCGGAACCCAGCCTGCAGGGGGGTCAGTGTTCTATGTTCGTCTATCCAATCGTTGATCTTATTGAGGATCATTCTACCCACAGTCTTTTGCATTGAATCGATCAAACTAATGGGTCGGTAGTTGCCTGTTTGTGACTTATCCCCTTTTTTGCACACTGGAAGTATTTTGGCTTCTTTCCAGGAGTCCAGTACAGGGGCGCCTTGAGCAACTGCTTTGGCCACTGTGGTGATGTATGTTTCCCATCTTGCTTTATCAAAAATAAAGACATCGGCGGGGATGCCATCAGGGCCAGGCGCTCTCCCGCCTGTTACCACATCATTTATGTTAAAACATCTTGCATGTAAAGAACATGACTGGGATAAACAAAAATATTCGCTAACTGGCTGCGCTCATTTTGCAGTTTGAAGTGTTTGACTCAGTCTTCCTTCATAACATGATTTTGAGGTTTTTCGGGTTGCCCCCACCCCCGATCCTATTTTAGGATGGTCCAGAACAATTTGCTATTATTCTGAGTGCTAGCTTCTTTGAGGTCTTGCCAGCGTTTCTCGTCCCAGGAGCGTTTGGCTTTGAACATAGCTCTCTTGTAAGCCTGCCTGGCTCTACTTACCAACACAACGTCTCCCTCTTTTATCGCCTGCCCAAGGAGCACTTTTGCTAGTCTACATTCTTTGTTGTACCAGCGACTTGGCTTTTGATCTACAGATTTCTTTGGTTTACTCTGCTTAACAAAATAGGCACTTAGGTGCTTCAAGAAACGTTTGTGAGCCTGCATGGCGAGCACCAGCGGGGCTTAACTGGACAGAGTTTTGTCTAGCTCTGTTAAGGCACCATCGACATCCTTGGAAATACTATCCATAGTAACAGAGTTTACGGCTAATCTTTCCCATTTGAGACGTCTCATGTTATTGGTAGGAACCAAGTCATGAGAATGCAGTTCAACCTTGCCCTCTTGCATTCGTTTGTGCTTCCACCATCTGAAGGATGCACACAGCGGGCTGTGGTCACTTTCCGGGTGGTCTCTAACGACCATTTCAATGATTGTGTGCCAGAGTTTAAGGTTCACAAGGATATGGTCTATCCATATTCGCCCCCTGCCTATCATGTTGTGTCCTATCATGTAATGCCCTAAGCCCATATTCAAGGCAGATGGAGTTTGTCTGAACAACAATCTGCAACCACGTTTTTACAGAGTCTAGTTCCAGTTTCAGAATTTCCCACAGGGCATCTTCTTCAGCAGAAAGATGCCATTCTCCCTTCTCTAGTGGTTCGAATGTTGTGTTAAAATCACCCGCAACCAATACATATGTGCCCAATGAGTTTGACTCGAGGAGCTTGTCCAAAGCTGCTAAAACTTGGCATTTTCCTCCTCTAGTTTCCCTCACATAAACATTATAAACATCAGTGCTCACAAACGGGTCTATTATAAGCCTTAATGCTTGAATGTCAATGCTCTTTTTGGGGAGCACCTTTATGCTAATGTCCAGGTCTTGGCGAATCCATATGGTCAAACCTACTGATGGTCGGCCTTTTGCTCCTTTAGTTGCCAGTATATGATAGTTTAGATAGCCTACACAGTTTTGAGGTGCCAAAAGCCAAGTCTCCTGGAAGAGACAGATGTCAAAACAATTATTGAAAGTCAACCAATCCGGGGCTATGAGTTTAGAGCTCAGTCCCACGATATTCCATGATATCATTGAACAATGACCATTGGTGTGATGGGTACATATTAGGCTGTATGGCTTCACTGGTGTGGTTTGGTAGGACTCACTCTGGCCCATTAACTGAAAGGAAGATGGGGATGCCCTTTCAATGGGCTTAATAGATATGTTGATGCAGTTGGAATCCCTGACTATGTGGCTGCCCCTATGAGCTTCCGGGGTGGCAACACCTTCGAATACTTGACGTATGGTCACTAGTCCATTTGGCTCTAATAGGTGGTTATGACTAGGATCATACTGGCTCAGATGGGACTGGTAGAACACTTAGAGGGAACTTGGTGGCGCTACTATTGCTGCAGAAATTCATGGTTGGGTGCCTACCCTTTAAGACTGTTGGATAGTCAACACAACCTTGATGTAATCCAGGCTCACCTAACAGTCAATCGATTCCCTCTAATAAAGAGCTACCCATCCTTCCCTTCTGTGGCTGCCCCAGATGATTGCTAGTCGGAATTACAAGCGGGGACCTCCTCAATTGGATAGATGAGGAATCAGGGGAACTGGTTCACAGTTCAAGAGCGAATGCATTTTCGGCCAGCTCCTCATTCTGCAGGGTTAATGCTATGCAGTCCAATCGATTTAAAGGGGAACTGAGTCTACGCACCTTGGTGATATCTTCTCTGATTACTGACCGACACCCCTTTACATAGCAAATCCAGTGGATTGCCTTGTTGGTCAGTGACTACACATTTTCTGGGCTTTTATTGCGGTCCAGCTTGAGAACATTCACCATATATATTCTATGTCTATTAAATGCATTAGCTGTACTCTGATCCCACCTCCCTTCTTGTGTGCTGTGTTGATTATTTGTGCGTAAAGATGTATTGATGTTAGTGCTCCTGTGAATTCTGTTGCCGTGCAATGGGTACCCTTTTGATGTTTCAGTATTGCGAAGCCTAGTGCTAGTACAAGTAGAAGGAGATGCGTTATTTGTGATAGGGTACGATGGAGAAGATGTTAGGGGTAGTTTCCGCTTAATCACATCGCCGGGCTGTGGGGTGGCTTTGTTCTGGCTATCAGTGGTCTGCGGAGCTGCAGGTTTGGCCTGGGCAAATGGATGACTAGGTGGTGATGGGTTAGGAATTCCTTTCATTGCACGAATTGATGCACGGGCCCTGCTTCACTCAACTTCCCAACCACAACGGTCAAATTCTCTAGCATCAGCTTCAGGGACCCAATTTCATCTTGAAGTGAGCATACCACCTTCAGTATATCCTTCAGTTCCGGTGTTTTGTTGCCTACCAGCAGAGTGGTAATGCCTGGAAGTAGTATGGGGGATGCATAATTCCCTCTCCCTAGGTATCTGACAATACAGCATACCTATTAGAACCAAGTACTATGGGGTCTAAGATTTGGGAATGGCTGTCATTTAACTCTACTTGATTAGAAGCGCTAACCGTGGAATCAATCTCCCTAGCTACATTTGGTCGACTATCTTTGTTGGTGTTGCAACTTTTTTTGCACTTTGTTAACATGGCAGGAATAGAGGGACCCTTTTCAGAGTTAGAGCACTGGTTTTGGGCATTACCAGGGGAGGACCTGATCCTATGCATGTTCAGACTTGAGTCTGTCACTAAAATGTCCTCGCATTCTTCAATTAGTGTATCTATGCGGTCCATTACCCAGTTGGTACCAGTGTTCTTGGTAGCCTTTTTCCTTTTAACACTTACTACCAGCAATCCCCATTCATTCTCCCATCCGCCCCTTTCCATTAATTTTCTTTTCCCCATATCGAGGAGGATGATTTTACAATGGCATGGTTTAACTCTTTCTCCAAACCCAGTAGTGGTTCGATCAATATACAAATTTACAGTTCTGGGTCGGTGAAGAATAAGTGAGTGGGATGAATGCACAGTACCTTTTTAGTCCGAAGTCAGACTCTGTGGCATGCCAGCACTCGATGATAGACAACAGGGGGGTGGCCCTGCCCTGTCTCTTCCTGGCGATGACGGGATAGGATGGGCCTGCCCTTGTCCCGGGCTTTGCCCGGGTGCTGCCCGCGTGCGCCCCGTGCTGTGGGAGCGCAGCAGCGCTTTTGGGTAACCTGAAGGCGCTGCTGTGATGCTGCTTCCCCACGCGGGACTGCAGGGAGTTGTAGGCTGTTTCCCCTCACGACGTTGGAAGTAGGTATGGAGCCGTTCCCCTCATGGCATTGGAGAAGTTGCCCATGCCGTTTCCATCCTGGCGGTGCAATGTTCTTCCAGGCCATTCCCCTCACGACAGGTGTCGAGCGCCAACAAGTGCGTCCCGCGCTGCGCTTTTGGGGAAGCTGGAGGCGCTGTTGAGACTCTGCTTCCCCGTACCGGGCAGGGGCTGCTGGAAGTAGTAGGCTGTTCCCCTCACGGCTGTCGCACTCCCCTGAGGGCCCTCTGGGCCGAAGTCGGGAAGCGCCATCTCCCTCCCTGTGAAAATGCGACCAGGGGCCCGGGACTCCGTCCCCGGGCCACGAAGAAGAGAGAAGTTGGGGAGCGCTGTTGCGGCCCCCTTGAAGGGAGGCCCAGGGACCTGGGGCCCATCTCAGGGGCCCGGGCCCCATCCCTGGGCCCCGAAAATAAGGAGACAGAGGGGGAGTGCCGACACACTCCCCCGTGGCCTTAGAACGGTGGAGGGAGTCCCGTTGCACTCCCTTGAAGAACCGCCCGGAGGGAAGCAGGCACCGTGTCTGCCCACCAGAGCGGACAGACTGAAATGGCTTCACCGGCTCCCACGGCCACCCCAGAGGGTGCTGGTCGAGTGGGGAGCCAGAGGGAGCAGCTGGGGGTGGGCTCCCCTGGCTGCCCTTCAACGTGGAGAGTCTGTGGGGGTCCTGAGTGGGACCGGGACCCCAAACTCAAAAAGAGAGGTGAAATGGGCCTTGGCCCCCGAAAATACCCAGATCCGCCGGGTGAGGGCTCCCCGAGCCGTAAGACTCATCTGGGGGTCCTGGTAGGACACGACCCTCCAATGGCAGGAGGAGCAGCGTGAGGCCACCGAACTTGGCATCGCAGCTCTCCCCGAAGCCGCGGGGGAGCTGCTAATATAATATGCACTGCCAGAGGAGCGGAAGCGCCCCATAATGCCGGCTTGCAAGGCGAAAACAGCGTTTTCTCGGTCTGTGGTGGCCCCAGGAGGATGGGGTCACCGCCAAATGCCTGAACAGGTGCAGAGGGAGCTGCAGGAGCAACACAGTCTCCCCCAGCACCACAAGGACAAAGTCCCCCCCTAAGTCTCCTGGGGAACTGGAAGAAATAATCCCTCAAGGGCTCAGCCAGCATTGTAACTCTTACCCGGGCTCGAACTTTAGTTCTACAGTTGGAGGAGGGTTGAGAAGTCTATTACCTGGAGGTGAAGAGGTATAATTGCACCAGATATGCATTTACTAATGTTATTTCTTTGAGAGGGACTGAAGGTCACATCTGTAATGTGAAGTACCTGTGTAAGGGGATGTCAGAAGCAAAGTGGGGTTATGTTGCCAGACATTCCTGCTGGGTTGTCTGGCTGTATATGCTTAATCCTATAATTTTATCTGTGATGCCTTTAGGGGCTGTAATTGCAACGCATTCTAATGTCCAACAAATGTGATGATTACTGTCTTTCTAAAGTGATGCTAAAACATGTGTTCTTGCTGCTGCGCTTAGTTGAAGAACCCAGACTGGTAACCCTTAAGATGTAGAGGTGTATACTTCATGGTCAGTAGGAAATGCTCTGTCAGGGTTGTGTGTCACCAGGACAGGGGTACCTATTTTAAATGTTTGTTGAGGTAACGGGGTGGGTCGACGCTGGGATGATGCCAGTGCGCAAGGCCCTCGCTCCAGGTTAGGTTCAACTAACTGCATTTGGGGGCAAGATGATGTGCATACATGATGGTGGTACCAGACCCCACCCCCCTGTGGGAGGGGTGGAGATGTTATGCAATGTCACAAAGTAAATCTAAGAGCTTATGTATATGTGTAAATTGGTGCATAGTATTGAGTAGTGTGTGTTTAATAAATGAACTCTTACTTTTATCAATCAATCAATCAATCAGAGTACTTGTAAAGCGTGCTACTTACCCGTGAGGTTCTCAAGGCACTGAGGGGAGGGGGGAGTGCTGCTACTGTTCGAAGAGCCAGGTCTTGAGGAGTCTTCTGAAGGTGAGTAGGTCTTGGGTCTGCCGTATGTGGGTAGGGAGGGTGTTCAGGTCTTGGCGGCGAGGTAGGTGAAGGACCTGCCGCCGGAGGTCGTACGTTGGATGCGGGGCACAGCGGCGAGGGCGAGGCTGGCAGAGCAGAGCTGGCGGGTGGGGGTGTGGAAGCGGAGTCTGCTGTTCAGATTGGCTGGTCCGGCATTGTGGAGTGCTTTGTGTGCGTGGGTGAGGAGCTTGAAGGTGATCCTCTTGTCGATGGGGAGCCAGTGTAGGTCTCTCAGGTGGGGGGTGATGTGGCTACGGCAGGGGATGTTGACAATCAGTCGGGCGAGGCGTTTTGGTTGCGTTGTAGTCGCCGTAGGTGTTTGGCTGGGATTCCTGCATAGAGTGCATTGCTGTAGTCCAGTCTGCTGCTGACGAGGGCATGTGTCACCTTTCTTCTTGTTTCGGTCGGGATCCACTTGTATATCCTGCAGAGCATGCGGAGGGTGTTGTAGCAGGAGGAGGAGACTACGTTGACCTGTTTAGACATGGAGAGGAAGGAGTCGAGGATGAATCCTAGGTTGCGTGCATTGTCAGTGGGAGTTGGTGCTGTTCCCATTGCGGTCGGCCACCAGGAGTCGTCCCAGGCTGAGGGAGGGGGTCCGAGGATGAGGACCTCCGTCTTGTCCGAGTTCAGCTTCAGACGGCTGCTCCTCATCCAGTCGCCGATGGCCTTCATTTCCTCGTGGAGGTTGGATTTGGTGGTGTGTGGGTCCTTGGTGAGGGAGAGGATGAGCTGGGTGTCGTTGGGGTAGGAGATGATGTTGAGGTCATGATGGCGGGCCACTCGTGCGAGGGGGTCATGTAGATGTTGAACAGCGTTGGGCTGAGGGATGAGCCCTGGTGGACGCCACAGATGATGTAGGTGGCTTCGGATTGGAAGGGTGGGAAGCGAACTCTCTGGGTTCTGCCTGAGAGGAAGGACGTGGTCCAGTCAAGGGCCTTCTCTTGGATTCCGGCTTCCAGGAGGTGTGTCCTTAGAGTGTGATGGCATACCGTGTCGAAGGCGGCTGACAGGTCCAGGAGGAGGAGGGCTGATGTTTCCCCGTTGTCTAGTTGGCTCCTGATGACGTCTGTGGCGGCGATGAGGGCTGTCTCGGTGCTGTGGTTGCGTCTGAATCCGTACTGGGGCGGGTCTAGGATGTTGTTGTCTTCCAGGTGGCGGGCCAATTGCCTGTTGACGATTTTCTCGATGACCTTTGCCGGGAATGGGAGCAGGGAGATGGGCCGGAAGTTCTTGGGGTCCTTGGGGTCTGCTTTGGGTTTCTTGAGGAGGGCGTTGATTTTGGCGTGCATCCAGCTTTCCGGGACTGTCGCTGTTTTGAAGGAGATGTTGATGACCTACCATAGTTGGGGTGCGATGGCTGTGTCTGCTTTTTTGAATACGTGGTGTGGGCACGGGTCTGACGGAGATCCTGAGTGGATGGAGTTTATGAGCTCGCGAGTCTCGTCGTCGTTGACGTTGGACCAGGAGGTCAGGTGGTTGGCGCTGGTGGAGTTCACAGGGGAAGTGGTGTCTGTCGTAGTCGGGCGGTCGTGGTGTTGAAACTGTCGTGGATGTCAGCGATCTTGCGGTGGAAGAAGATGGCTAGTGAGTCGCGCAGTTCTTGTGAGGGTGGGATGTCGATGGTGTTGGCGCTGGGGTTGGAGAGTTCATTTACGATGCTGAAGAGCTCTTTGCTGTCGTGTGCGTTATTGTCCAAGCGTTTTTTGAAGGAGGATCTCTTGGCTAATCTGATGAGGTGGTGATGTCTGCGGGTAGCGTCCTTGTGGGCTGCGTGGTTTGTCCAGCGTGCGTTCGTGGAGCCATGTCTTCTCCAGTTTCCGGCATGCACGTTTGGAGGTCTGGTGAACCAGGTGGCTCTCTTGCTGATGTGGCTGTTGGAGGGTTTGACGCAGTTGTCGATCCACTGTCTGAGGTTGCGGGCTGCGGCGTCTGGGTTGGTGGGGTTGGCGGGTGGGTTCTGGGCGAGGGTGGTGATCAGCTGGTCATCGGTGACTTTGCTCCAGCAGTGGCGAGGGAGCTGTTGGGTGCGGTGGTGTGCGGTTGATTTCTTGTAGGTGAAATGGATGCAGCGGTGGTCGGTCCAGTGGAGTTCGGTGGTTTGGTCAAAGGTGACGTGGGAGCCTGTGGAGAAGACGGGGTCTAGCGTGTGGCCGGCGGCTTGGGTGGGTGTGGTGGCGAGTTGTCTGAGGCCGAGGTTGGCGAGGTTGTCGATCAGGGTGGCGGAGTTTGCGTTGTTGTTGTTCTCGAGGTGCAAGTTCAGGTCCCCGAGGAGGGTGTAGTCCATGGAGGCGAGTGCGTGGGTGCTGGCGAGGTCAGCGATGGAGTCGCTGAACTGAGCCTGGGGTCTGGGGCGTCTGTAGATGAGTGTTCCTCTGAGGGTGGTGTTAGGGTCGGTGTTGATCCGGAAGGGCAGGGGTTCGGCGGTGTTGAGGGTGTCGTCTGCATGGGTGGCGACCTTGAGGGTGGACTTGTGGACGATGGCTGTTACTCCTCCGGCTCCGTTGGCGCGATCCCTGCGGGTGATCTTGTAGCCGTCTGGGATGGCTATGGCGATGTTGGGCGCTCAGATCCCAGAGCTCGACAGCATATTTGCGTGCGGAGTGGGTGTTGAGGAGTATGCAGCGTAGGTGGTTGGGTCCAGTCCTTGGAAGTTTGGTGGTTCTGTCGCAGGTGAAGCTGCAGGTGCGGCAGGAGAAGGGTCCGTGGGTTCGTTTCGGGGCTGCCAGGATGCAGGTGTGGTTTCGGAAGGCGTTGAGTGCGTGGCGGGTGCTGGCGTCATAGTGGATTCTGGTGTTGTGACGTTCGCGGGGTCCAGGGGTTCTGGCGCTGGGCACGGTCCAGGCGCGGACGGGCTTGCCTTTAGCGTGCCCGCTGCACGCGGCCATGCAGCGGCCTCCATGATAAGGCGGGGAGGGAGGAGCAGCTGGGAGGCAGGAGAGGGGCGGAAGGGGAGGGTCAGCGGCGGAGGGAAAAACGGCAGGTAACACGGAACACAACAAAGGGCACAGATGAGCCAAGCTAGAAGAAAACAATCATAGGCACAGTACTGTAATACAATATAAATACAATAAGCAGACAAATCACAGTTAGCAAGACGCTACTAGGAGTGAAACTGCGAGAAAAATAAACCTTAGACCAGAACCCTGCACGGAGGTGCTGGCTGGCTTCAAGGCGAAGCAGAGCACCGTGGAGCTGCCGGGGAGAATGAGGTCCTGGGACCAAGGTCTGGACAATCAAGTATTGAGTGTTATTTCTGCGCACCTGTAATGTCGATTATTAGCCCACACCACCTCCCTTGAGCAAGCCTCAGACTGCTCTGCAATGCTACCCTCTGAGAGTCAGGCGCTACAATTGGGTGCTTGGTTCCCAGTGAAGAACAAATGTATTCAGGTTATTTGTGCAGGCCTCGCAGATACTGTCTCGTTTTCCAACAGCTATATAAATATGATTACTCCACTGCAAATAAAAAAATTAAAAGTAAAACAGATTGTCATTTGCAGCGCCAAAGGCTCTAACTTTAAAACAATGCGAGACGATTACATTTCAAATGCTTGTTTTTGTTAGTTGACTAGCGAGATCAAACTGCAATAAGAAAATTAGAGAAACTTTTTTTAAAAATAAATAAATGACATGCTTCCAAGTTCCACGTACATAGTGATAAGTAGGCTAACTATCTGGAACGTCCCGGACCTTCAAAGAAGAGGAGGGACAAAATACATCGCGTTTCAATCGCCGCTCTCGGTGGAAAAGGCAGCGTGGAATGTGTAAAAGGGAAGGGAGCTCGGTGGAGGCATGTGACACTTGAAGGGAGGAAGTAAGCTTGGCGGGCGGAGCCGGAGATCCAGGGTGCAGCCTCAGCAGGCTACCCTCCGCCCCTGTCAGCTGAGGCAAGAGACAGCCTGCGATCCTCCCAGCCAGGAGAGCTCTCCGTCTGAACTCATGAGATTTCCGGTCAGCTGAGCGTGGGACGTGCCTCCCGAAGTGCCGGTAAGTGCGGCAGACGGGCGCCCCAAGAGCAGTGGCGTAACGGCATCGACGGGAGCCGCCCCGAGATTGCGCACCGGAGCTCCGTGCAGCGTGGGCTGCCTGGACAGAGCGGCGCTGCCAGCCTCTGCCCTGGGACCTGCGAGTCCAGCGGCGGCTCCGGCGCAGGAGGTGGGGAGCGGTTCTCTCCCGTGCGTGGCTTTCACCACTTTCTGCTCGTCGTTTCTTGTTCTCCTTCTCTCGTTCTCCCCTAAACCCCCCCCCCCCCCCCCCCCCAAAACGCACCGTCTGAAAGCAGGGTGTTTATTATGTTAAGGCATTGCGTACGCTTGCTGGCACAGGCGCAGTTTCAGTACTATGACGTGCACCTCCGATATTTCAGTGTCCTTGGTTTTTTTTTGTTTTTAGCTGTTTAGTTTGTTTTTTAATGTTATGGTTTAAGTACTTATAGAAATGGGCTTTCCGTCTTGTTCATGCCTACAGTTTGTTGTGCAGAATCACTCAAGTACGTAGTTGGCCGCCCTGCTTCTTCCGCACCTGGTGTGAGTCATTACCAGTTTACTTTCATATTCTGTCACACACACTCACTAACCATATGCTTCCTGCGAGAGCAGCATCGCCTCCCCGGTGACCAGGAGTGCTTTCAAAGTACAAGCATGTTTACGCTTGAACTGGTCGCTGGAGTCTTGTAACAATCGGTGCTGGGGTTGACAGGCAGTGGCAGGCGCGGCGTGTGTATTCATTCTTCCAGTGACTGGTGATAACACGAGCACTTCTCAGGAAGGTTGGTCTACCTTCGAAGGGATAGTACCAGCACGCCTTATGAAGCTCGCTCCACATTCTTGCTAGCCATCCTAATGTTTAAGAACCCCTATAAGGCTTCTCTTTATTAAATTGGATATTTCCTGCATTGGCAGCAGACCTATTGTACATTTAACTGAACAGCCCTCCTCTGGAGGACTGTTTTTTTTTGTGGATAGTACCGGCACTTTGCAGCAGGTTGCTTTACCTACTGATAGATACCATAGCATCAGAGGACTGAGGGAAGAGCGGATTGAGGAGACTTTTGGTGAACCAGTGGAGTGGAGGCCTCGGCGGGCACACTATGTGCTGGTGATTGCAGAGGTCTTATCTATGTAACAGTGCTTTAAATGGGCCGGTACTGAGTACCGGCATTTTTTTATTTTGGAAGGGAGAGTACCGGCACTTTTCTAGGGCGATGTGATACTTTTAATTGGAGCATACCGGGACTTCTTAGAAACAAGCAGGTACTCTGGTTCATAGTACCGGCGCTTCTATTTTTCCATTTCAAGCACTGTCTATGTTAAATGCACTGTATGACAAATCATGGGGTGATGCATAAATGTGTGTACCCCCTCCCTATATCCAAGAAAAAGAAAGTTGAAGAAAAAAAATGCTGCGACTTTTCACCATGTCTAATCGACGTGTATTAGAAGTACTTCACAGCAAGTTTGCTCGACCTTTATAATGGCGTTTTTTTAGTGCAACAGGCCCAATCTACGTTTAATGGGACAGTACCAGCACTTTTCAGCGTGCCTGCTGAATGTTCATCCACAAAATACCAACACTTCCCGTAAGACAGCTATACTTTAGTTGAGAGTACTTGTACCTCTCAGTAGAGCTGCTACACACTGAATAGCACAGCACTCCCCTTGCTCATGGGCCTTGCAAAGAAGTTTTGTTTGTTTGTGGGTGAATTGGCTGCCTTGTGCCAGATGGTAATTATCTCATGACTCAAATATCAAGCTTTTTTGATGGGTAGTTGTTTCTTATTCCTGCCTTAGCTGTGAATTAACCTCGAAGTTCTGGGCATAATTCAGGGCAGATTTTCTCTGAGTAAATGTTGTCCTTCTGCTGTGTTACTTGTTCTCAGGAGGAAGTGAACTTACTTGCAGAAAAAAGATTAGTGATTCTCAGTGAATAGACCAATTAAGAAACAAAGACAAAAGTGCGCAAGGCAAATATTTTGTGTAGGAGGCATGGATAGACTGGTATAATTCAGATCAAATGCAGGAGTAAGCCACAGCTACTTATATAAAAGCCTGACAGTATGTTATTCATAGATATATGCACCAAGGAAAACGGTGCAGGAAAACTGGGCCATTCTTGAAGTTTTGTGGCCTGCGCAGCCAAGGCCTGGAATGGTCTTCCGCAGCAGCTCAGATGTATGACCAATTTACTTGCCTTTAGGAAAGCCTTAAAGACTTGGCTCTTCTCGGCATAGTTTCCAATTACAGTCACTCTGTCTCTTTGCCCCTAAAGGACTTCACACAGCACCAGGACACCTTTGGGTAACAGTTGCACTCTACAAATATCATTAACATAACATGATCAGTTGAAGCGGTATCCCATCCAAGGGTAATGCTTCACTTTACTCTTTGTCAGGCCCCATTTATATATTGTTCATTAAAAGAGGTTGGTGAGACACCTAGAGCTGTCTCTAGGCCAGATCCAACAAGCATTTGCAATGCAATAGGTCTCGCATTTACACGAGACCTATTGCATTGCAAATGGTCGGCATCACAACAACGGGAGGAAGGGTGGCCGGGTGAGAAGGCACGGACAATGGGAGAGCGGGGGGAGAAGGCACGGACAACCGGAGGGCAGGGGTAAAAAGGCACGGACAACGGGAGAGTGGTGGGTGGGGGGGAAGGCACGGACAACAGGAAGGAGGAGGGGAGAAGGCATGACTACGAGAGGGAGGGGGGGGAGTAAAGAAGGCACCAAAGCATGTAGTGCCTGCAGTAGGAGAACCTCAATACTGAAAATAGTGCTTACAGTCTAAATAACACGTACCATGTATCAGCCAAAGTAAAGTTTCCAGTTGCCATGGGAGCTGACAAATGAAGAGGAGGCAGTACTATGGAGGAACTAACAAGCTTCTTGACCAATCAAAAGCCAACATTTAGGACAGACAATGACACAAGCCAGTGGCAAATATGGGCGGAGAGTGGACGGAGCTTCTATTCACCTACTCATCTACAATAAGTCTTGCAGCGCATGCGCGCTGGCTCTAGGCTCGACCTAAAAAGGGTTAGGCTGAAGCATTAATTGTCTTAGATTTGCAGTGGTATTTGCTTGTGTTTTGTGTTGCTGCAAACTTTACTGTAGGGAAATTAAAATGTATGTAGTTTCCTGAGCACTTGCTTGTCAGCCCCGTGACTGCTGATTGTTTGTAGAGAGGCCAACCCAGAGCTATAGAGTTTAGCTAAACTTACAAGGTCACACTCATTTTTTCATGGAAAATTCTTTCTACAAGAATAAAGCCCTTACCGTAGATCATTAGGAGTACTAAAAAGCGTTTTTGGCTCTTTCTCACTCATTCCATCTACTAAAACTACTTTAGTCAGCCATTGGCTTACAAGGGCAGCAATTGTTGGTAAAGCCATTTAAAATGTATATGACTATCCACATGTATTGTGGGTGGATGTTCGCCACAATAAACATGTCACCTTCGAAGCAAATACTTATTTTATGGCCACCGATCCACATCTTAGCCAGCTGGCACATTTAACCACGGCACTAACACATGCCACCCGTGCCCAGAGAAACATTGTCTGCCGAGAAATCAGACCCTTGAGAATAGTATTGCTCCTTTAACCTTCAAAACAGTTCTGCTTTTTTCTGAGCTGCTGTGCAATAGTTTGTCAATTATGTATAAATTTCAAGAAGTGATGTTTAACTGTTCCCTCTTTCGTTAGTTCTTGTCATGCAGCAACTAAGTAGTTTGTCAAATCTGGAGCCCTGTCGGGTTTTGGGCTTTTACACGGTATTGGTTAGTGCTGCAAGACAGTCCTTTATGCTGATGTAAGAATTTGGTTAGCTGATTAAGTGTTTCTCTTTAGTGATCAGTTTTTCTTTAATTGCTTTTAGTGGGAGAGCCACATGGTTGTTTTATGAAATTAGTTTCCAAGTTTTCTTATCCTTACTATAACACCTTTGTTATTTTTGACCCAAGTGTGCATCTGACGGGTATGCCAGTTAATTTTTTTCCTATGGTTAATTAGATTTGCCCTTCTTGGGTCTGTTTATAGGCAGCATATTCTGAGAAATTAAACTTTGCTTACACAAGTTGTTGCTATGCAATAGAGTTTGTCTGGGTTTGTGATTGGTAGATGGCAAGACAGGTAATGGAATTTATCACACTGTAAGGTAAGTGTAATGTCAATTAGTTGGCTCAAAAATAGCCAAGATAGTGCCTGGCGCTGCTGTAATTTCTTGATGTGCCTTGCAGCCCCAACAGTTTCAGAATCAGGAGTCGGTGCGTAAAGCAGGTGCTAATATGGGCCACAGTGAGAACAGACAAGCACTTGCTCTTTAGGATCAGAATTAAAATCTAAAGCAAGGAGCTTAATTGAGTATTAGTTCCAGTTAAATCTCAGAGACCATCAATAGCTTCTAAAATGTTTCTGGCTACTCTCTAAATAAATCGTTAACATTAATATCACCATTGAAGACGCTTTGCTCATAACCAGTCTTAAATTACGTCTGGATAGTTTACATTGAAAATATAAGGCCTTAAAATATTCGGGACTAAAATGTACCTCATGTTTAGAAGAAATGAAAGAGATAACTGAGAGTGAAATACTTGTGAAAATTGATGACCAATCCAAAAAGTGGTCTCTAAAATACATTTCCAGGTGAAGAGACAAAATGTTATCCCGATAATTAACTTGGAGAAAAAAAATATTACCTTTAGCAAAAGAGTCAGGGTTGAAACAAACATTCACAATAATCCATCTAATGGGCCCAGAAAGCGAAAACATTATTTAAAGAAGAGGACACTTCCAAGTTTGGTTACGATGGCTCAGTGGACGAATGCGTCAACTGCAGGGGGGCCTGTGTTCAACCTCATGGTCACAGGTTCACATCCCGGCGGGTCTACTCAGCCTTTCACCCATTTTAGTCGATTAAAATGAGTACCATTGAGCTGGGTAACAATAAACATCTGTTATTCAGCGTCAAGATGCTTCCAGCTGAATGTGAGCTTTACAAATACACGTTATGTTTATGTTCCTAGAAGCTTGATGGCTTTGCGGAAATAAAGCCCTGGACTGCCAGTGTAATAACACGTATTCACTAATAACTTAACACATGAGATTGCTGTTCATCAGACCCTCCACATACCCACTGGTTGGTGTGGAAGTGCTGTCTGAAGCTTGGATCTCACTGGACCCTTAACTGTGCAGGCTGTTTATTACCTGGCTAACCCAAATGGTGGTGAGTGATTGTGCTGGTGATGGAGTTGTACTATAGTTAATATGTAGTTATTCTTCAACTGAGTATTAAACTAGTCTATTAGTAGTAGCCTGATTTTTCTCTGGTTATGCAATTAGCTGTGTTGTCTATCCTGTTTAGGATACTTGAGTTCTTCATGGGCTCCAAATATTATTTTTCTTGAACCTATGTGATGCCCGAATCACAGGAGTGTACCTCCCCCAAGACTGCGTGAAACTCACATAAATTGCTGAAGCGTGCGTAAGTATTCAAAATTACGGCAAAATAGTGCAAAAAGATAGTTATGCAAAATACTTCTAGCACTCAAACAGGTAAATATTCAACTTGAAAATTTAATTTCAAGTTAATTTCCAGATTCTTGCATTCAAAACGGTGCCGGTTGTAACTTTGCGCTAAAAAATAACCCGAATATTCAGCTTTGGTTAAAAATATACCTCAAATGTTTGTTGACCCCCCCCCCCCCCAGCACACATTAAAGGGGCTTGTTTTTAAAACATTGCCGTTCATGTTCGGATTTGTAGTTTTGTGTTGAAAAATCCATGTTAAATTCTGTTTGCCTTCAAAACTTACCTGAACGATACATCTTTAATTCAAATTTATCGTCGGTATCACAGGTTGTGGCATAATGATGTAATTTCAGTAATTTTGCTTAAAATTTATTACAGGAAAATACCAAAATACACTAATTACTCGAGCATAATTAAAATTTCACCCAGGGCTACGCAAGTCCTCTTGACAGAATTTTACTTACCCCTTGTTATCTTGCCAAACATTAATTATTTCCTGAACCCATTATCATTTGCCTCACAAAGCCTTGCCTGTCTTAAAGAGAAGCACAAAAGTCGAGATAACGTATCCTATTTCATATTCCTTCTGAAACCTCCTTCTTAGACCTCTTCCCTTTAAACTCTTCACCATCTTTCGCATGAAACTGTACTATATATTGCAAAATCTCACTACTTTGATTTCATTCTCCCTATTTCTTCTATAATTTCCAAATATTAACCTTGGAAAACTTTAACTATTTGCATTGGGTAAACTTATTTGTACATTAGAGATTTATGTAACTTGTGTTATTTTATCCTTATTTTGTAAAATATTTGTAAATATGTTCTCTTTTCATTCATGTAAGTTGGCCATATGAAAGTCCTAAAAAGCTAAACTAATTTTTACAAAGTACCCACTTAGGATGTCTCTATTTTGTTTCAGAAAGTTTGGTATCTTTGAATCAGACTTAATTTGGGCACACACGGGGAGAATGAAATGTCACTCAAGAAACTTAGCTTGCCGAAGAAATAACGGGGACTTAATATTTAAAAAGTTTAGAACTTTTAGACTACTTTTCTTGCTGTGCAAGGTATATATTATTTACTTAGAAACCTTTAAATGGATTTTCATTTCTGACTCTTACTGGTAGAGGCAGCTTAAACATTTCTCAGCCTGTATACCATTATTGCTTTTCTGTGTTCCTTTTTTCGAGGCAAGTTAAATTCTTATATATATTGCTGATGTTCAGTCAAGCTTCTTAAATGTTTTTGTACCATAAAAAATGAGTTGAAGTCGCAGGGCCTTCTCTATACTGGCAAGATTTTCAAAGGCGCTGATTAGCTCCAATCTATAAAATAGTCCTTAAGATGTTTCTGAATTTGAGAATCTCTTTTTTTAGAAATGCTGGGATACTTCAAATGGGACCATCACAGTTTAGATGGCCTGGCAACATGGTGTGAAAGCCTGCTGCATTTTAGTTTAGAAACTCTAGAACTGTGAGTCGGCTGCGGCCTACAGAGGAGGGAATACAAGGTAAAGGGGATTCTACCCAGCTTTGGGCTATGGCTGTGTCCTGTGGTCTGTAACCCCTTTTAACTTGGAACACTTTGATCTCTTGTAGAACCTCCTATTGGAAAGTGCAAGCTATGGCAGGCACCCACTACATTTTGTTTAGCATTGTGTCTTTTTGGGTACTTTACATCAGACAGGTGGTTTTAGAAACCATTTTGGGTGATCCAGCAGACAGGGCACATCCGAATAATATGAGGGGAGCGTACCTGTGGGGTTAATTGACTTTGAACATTACTTGTTTGTCAGTTCCACATTATATCCCGAAGAGGCAGCTCAAACTGTGGGCTGATACTCCCTATCGCAAGCTAGAGTGCTTGCTTGATAATGTTACTGTCCAAAGCTGTGCCACATGTTCTATTCCATCTAATGATGCCAAGTAATAGATTCCTACTGTTACGAAACTCTACAAATTGACTAAAAAAAGACTGCGCTCCAACATGTCCACTTCTGACAGATTCTTTAGAACTGGCGCTGTAGATCATCTGTGCCTGAGGATACATCTGTATCATTGCAGCCCCTTTGACTATACTTTGGCTCCAGGGAGCCACTTCATAATCATATCCATATCAGAAAATTGATTGTAGAATGTAGTAAACTGTTGACCTGTCAATGATGTTGTATGCGGAGCACGTCTTATTTATTGTAACACAACCCCATCATTCTAATCCAGTGGTACTGCACACAAATGGAGATTTCTTTTCCACAGTGGGTTTAGGGCCAACTAGCCAAAGGCCAAGATATTTCAGCTGATGGGAGAGTGCACCTCAGCGGGCATTTGGAGTCAGTATAGAATAGTTTTAATTTATTTACCTATGAATCACGTTTACGCTTACAGAGGAAGCATTTTGGCGAAAGAAATACTTGACAAATCCTCCTAGACAAAATTAAAATGCGCCAATATTGAACACATTACCGCTTTGCATTACCGGGTGGCTTATTATTTATTAGAATTGTATTTCTGGTCTTGTACAAATTCACGTACCCCCCTACTGTACTCTGAAGCATTTTTTTAATGTATAGACATCCGAAACATGCACAGTTGGTAGAATAAGTCAAATTAACAGCAACACATCTACCGTAGGAATATGGTAGACCCTTAGTTCACAATACATTTACTACTACTGGGCCACATAGTTTTACACTTGTCAGGATTATTTAAAGGTCTTCATGAGAACCTACGGATCCAGTAGGAACACAAGCCTGTGTTCAGAACAGAGGTTGAGTGATCTACCCCTATTCCGGTACATCGATAAAACCCTCTGCCCACATAGATGACATCTGTATGAAGTGTATGAGAAACTACTATGTAAAATGGGTCTCAGTAATATTGTCTCTGTCACTTCAAGATCTGCTCTACCTTCGACCTTATTCGAGGTGGGGGCATGGCATGGTATTTCTTTGCTGTGCGTGGTCTTGCAGAGTTAGCAGCCTTATAAGTAATACAAAACGACATTTAAGTCTCTGTATACCCTGGCACACATGCAGTTTTAATTTGAAATGTAGCTATGGATTCACTGCACGTGGGCTTCAGTTATGAATATGTTGTTGAACGCCCTGATTGGGGTTGCAGAGAAGATGGGAAGAGTCCTAACACTGCACAGGACAGTAAAATAATTACCTCTCCTGCTGTAATCTTAATTAGTAGTGTGTTCCACATGCCAAGGACAATCCGATTCACTTAGCGCATCTCAGTAACCTAAACTACATTTGATTAAAGTGGCATGAACAGAAAAGACTGCCTTACGTGCCCAGGTGCAAAAGCTATGCTCGTTAACGAAATAGTGAAATGCCATCCATTCGTGTGGAATGCTATATGGGAAAAAGTGAACAGGCTCACCAACCGTGGTCTGTTATTCTCAATAGTGGTATGTAAAGTGGGATTTGAACAGTCAGCTTTCCTTCTGGTGAAACAGGCAGTTGCTCTAAAATGGATGACGAGAGAGACACCTGTAGTTCCCTGTTTGAGGAAGACACAGCAGCAGTTCCCTCTAGATGGGCCCAAATTCATTCCACCCTGGTAAAAGATGGTTTCAGAGATGCAGGGAATATCTCGCATAAACAACCCGAGCATTATGGGAACACTGCCATCCGTAAAATACTCTCGATACTGAATAAGATAGACGTGCCTTGTTTTTAGAAGGATGAGGACTTTCCATGAGTGTTTGGTTGTTTCTGTTATTAAACACTAATACACAATTAAAAACAACTAATAAGAAAGGAACCGCTGCTTCGTCCTAAGAATTCACAATATGGATCATGTCGAAATGTTGTTCCCTAGACCGCTGTAATCTAAAGTATGTAACCGATATATATAGCACACTCGGACTATTTCGGCCACTCCCAAGGCTTAGAAAATCGGAATTAACTGCTGCAGATTTACTGCATTCTAAGTTCAGTGAGAATAAAATTAACCGTGAAGCAGATAATTTGCATGGTTGGCTGTTTGCAGGGATGGGGCGTAAAGTTGGGCGATGCCTCTACTAAGGACCTTTATTGCTGATGGTTGGGAAAAACTTAAAATTATAGAAAGTCTTACAAGGGCCTGTCTCTCACAACAAGCTTGATGCATTATTTGACTTGCCTTAAATTAGTTGTAGATACATTGCCATTAAACTTCGGTGTCTTCACAGGACACACGTCTCAATTATTGTGAACATGGTACTCCAAAAGCATGCCCACCTTGGCGTCTTTAACAATCTGGACCTTCTAGCTTGAGCAACTTTGAGCAAAAAAGGTATAGGCCAGTTTTACATCATTTTTTATTCTTAATTTGGCTATTTCAGTCCAGCAACATTGTTTTTTTAGTAGGTGTGTGCACTGTGTTTTAGGTCGTCTTCGCTTCAACTGCTGGGAAATGCAAATCGCACCTGGCTATGAATATCAACTTCCTCTTTTGTTATCACATTTGTACTTTTTTTTTAGATATTTATTTTCTGCGGAAGAGGATTCCCTGGCCTTCCAGGAAAGGAAGATAATGTAGTAAGTAGAACAGAGTTTATAAAAAGCTAGATCCCTTCCTGTAACTTCCTGCGGCGAATCAACCACCAGAATATTTAAGAACTTTAAATATTAATATGCATTGAAACGTGGGTTTTACGTTTTTTCTTTTTCCGGACCGTTATATTGCATACATTTAGGGTGGTTGTGCCTGAAAACCTCACTGAAATTTTTTCGCAGTAATTCATATTTAAAAGAGCATTCTCTTGCTTGACTTTAATTAAAAACAAGTTCTTAAAGGGGGCGTTAGAAAGTATGGATTTTATAGGCCTGGCATTATCGGAGACCTTATTTGATTTTACCACAGGTGTATGCATAATGTAAGGGCTGCTTTTCACATTGTCAACCACTTTGTGGTTGATTGTCGGTGTTTTTTTAAACTCTGCATACGAGGACACTGTTCTCCAGTCTCCAATATTTGTACTCTGACTCCCAGAATATTGTAAAATTGGCTAGCTCCTACTTGACATACTTAACTTTCCAGTAACAAAGTTAAATGTCACATGTGAACTGCAGCACGTGTCATCCACTAGACTGTCAAAGGAAACGTGAATTCAGGTCTGACTCCTGTGGCTTTTAAACCTGCAGTTGAACCTGTCAAAATAACCCTTTTTGACAGGAAAGAACCCTACTTTTATACATGAAATAAGCCACTCCTAAGTAGCCTACAAAGTAGGGTGTCTAAAATTTAAAAGTGGTACTTGTAAGAATTTAATGTTGGCATGTACCTACAGTGATTATCAAAAAGATATGTGTATTGGGAAGGAATGTCTTATGATAAAAACTAAAGTTCAGAATACAATCAAAACTCTTATCTCTGGTTCGGAAAAAACTACTCGAATATTTCAAACAATATGTTTAATCCTATTAATTGATGAAGTCTGATTTTGTAATTCATATTTAGGAAAAGCAGCTTTTTAAAAATGTAGATTTTGTCTGCCTGAACTTTTGGTAGGCTAATTTGTATTAGTCTGCTGACAGATGGCCCTACCAGTGTTCACCTAATGAGGTGTGAAACCTGCTCCCACATTAGAAACAATGGTTTAGACATTTTTTTGGGGCGGCCTGGTTGTGAGGTATGGTGCTGGAAAGTATAAAGGGAGACCTGGGGAAGATGTGCCTTTTGGCTTCTAGTCTCTCTGTAGTCAGTTTGGCACCAGCCTAGTGGGAGGGGAGTTGGTCTCGGCACCAGTTTTGTGTAGTTGATGAGTGGACTGGTCATTTCCCTAAACACATCCCTTGTTGGCACACAGGCCACCACAAATGAAAGGCGGGAAAGGAAGGAAAAGAGGATTTCCTGCAAACGTGTGAAGGTTTATCACTGGCAACTTTTTCCTCAGTGATTAGGGAGTGTCCAGGTGTCACCCCCACCCCCTGCTTAGTGAATCCTACAAAAGTAGCCCATCATACACAGCTCATCAGAACACTTTCTGGAACTGTGGAAGAAAATAAATGGACTGGACCTGCTATTTGAGACCTGTGTGGTGAACTGCTCCTACTGTTACAAAAAGACTTGGCAGTGGTCTCTAGGGATCAGTTTGCTGGCCTCCGGTGTGGTTCCAAGGAAACAACAAGCTGCAAGAGGCCTTTTCCCTGGACTGCCCACATGACTAGTAGCAAGTGGACCTGTTGCTGGCCTCAGATTGAGTGAGTTCTGTCCCGAAGTGCTGTCCTTGGGAACATGGGGGCTTAGGAGTGACCAATTGGAGCTGCTTTAGAAACTCTGAAAAGTTGGGACTTAAAAATGTTTGGACTTCCAAGACCTCCAGAGCTTCAGCGTGATGAACTCAGTGGCAAGTTTTGAGAGAACTTCATTGGATTCAGCTCCAGGCTTGTCCCGCTGGAGGATATTGAGATCCATGAAAAGAAAACGATATCTGCAGGTAGAAATCTTGACCGGGCAAAGGCAGGAAAAGTCTCTTGCTGATGCAAGGAATTCAGCGGCAACTAAATTAGAATTTCTCCCACTCCGAGCTTTTCCAGTAAAAAACAATAGCTTCAACTGGGCCTTATCCATCTACAGGCTGGTTTTGAGAAGACTGTCAGATGCAGCCTAACATCTTGCCCCATAGTACGATTTTGACTTTCATTTCGGACACTAAGTCAGAAGTCAAAATCTTTGATGGGACAAACCCACATGGTGTTCACAAACATGCTTTTTTGTGGTTGCAAAGAGACCCTTTAAGGGGCCGGATGGGCATTGCAGCGCTAGCCCCACGAGTAGTTGTCAGATGATGTGGCATGCCACTGCGGTAGGTGATTGTGGGCTTTTGCTCCAATTAGAAAACATTCTCACGACCACTTATATTCCAGGTGCATATATATAGTGTTCCACTGAGTTTTGTAAAGTAACAGCATACTCTGAGTTCTGGCCCTAAATTGTGCCTAGATCCTAGTCCACTGCAAAAAGTGACTACTGATTGGCATGTGACTTTTTTTGACACTTCTTGCCTTAAATATTTGCCCCATTTTTATTTTTGTCATTTTGGTGTCATTTTACTCATTACATTCTTCTCTATTTTTCTAAATTGGTTGTGGGATTTTATTGTGTGTGTTTGACTCTTGACCCGTGTTAGAAATGGGATTTCTGATTGGCTAAGGCTTGTGCCAAAGCAAGGCAGAAACCACCACTCTAGTCAGGGCAAGGGAGTTACACGCCAAAGATAACCTCTGCTCACCCCCTTGGTAGCTTGGCACGAGCAGTCACACTTATCCTGGAGGTCATGTGTAAAGCGCTTGCACACGCACACAGCAACAACATCCCAGGCACACGACAAAAGGAACTCCACACAAGGTTATATCAAAAATAGCCTTTGTGTTCTCATAGCACATTAGAATAGTAATCACATAATATACATTGTGCCACCTGGCACTAGGTCATATTTACAAGGGATTATTTACACCTGGCAGGGCCCACTGGACCACTGTCAGAACCATCACAAAGTGAACTTAGTACAAGTAAGACATATCATAAACGTACAACCAGTAATAACTGATAACCATTGTCCTCAGCATTAGCCTGTAACATAAACCACATTATGCACAGTATCACCTTAAGCGCCAAATACATTCTACGCCATTACACATTAGACCCTAACCTCCTATGCATCACTCCCATTAGGGGTATACTAACAGTAGGAAATAATCTCACTGGCATAAACACATTACACACATAATCTCATCCCCAAACACATTTAGAGGCATGAATCACAGTAAAGCATCGCATTTCCTACTATCACATAAATCACGGACCCCCTGGCTAACTACCCTTCTCTAGGGCTCAAATGCCCTGCATCCAGAATGTCAAGGCTGCTGCCAATGCAGCATAGTTTGCACGTGCGCAATTGCGCTGGGGCAGAGGAGTGCAACTCACTCCTATCTCTCACAATGCCCCAAAAGAACTGTGGCCTAAATGTTGCAGCTGGCACTAAGTGCTGCACAGCTGTGGGCCACATCTGAAGGCCTGGCACTCACTGTGCCCTTAGAACAAATATTCAATTATGCCAGGAACGTTGCAGCTGCCCGCGCTGGTGCGGTGCAACTGTGAATCAACAAAGCACAGGGGCCTGGCATCACGGTGCCTTCTGGGCCCCCCACTGGGGCTCTACAACCAAAATGCCCCTAGTGTTGGAGACATGGCACTGGCACTACACGTACCCTCTGAGCCCCACTTTGGGACTCTTAACATAATGGCCATCTTCAGCGCAGCTGCCCTCTAGCAGGCGGGGCAGCTGTGGCCATGGCAGAACTGGGAGGTACATTGGCCCCTCTGGGTCCTCTGAAAACCAATCTGCCCCCTCGGAGGAGCGGCCCGCTCTCTCTCTCACGGGTCCGCTCAGAACTAGGGACTGGGACAGGCAAGGTGGCAAGCGTCCGCTTCACTCAACGGGGCTTTGCGTGGGGACTCTGCTCCTCTCCTGGTTGCACTGAGGCTGCCGGCAGGGCTCCCTCTTCACCACGGGAGCCCCGCCTGAGGTATCACTCAGTTGCGACCTGCTCCGGCCACCTCTCCCCTTCACCTGGGCCCCCTCCTGGGACCCAGGACTTCTAAACGGAGCTCGTGGAGGCGGGATAGGCTCCCGTCGTCCTCAGCACGTCCCGGCGTGGGGTAGGCTTCCGCCCGGGTCTTTGAACGCCACTCACGCTTCCGGCCTCGTCTGCTTCCATCCACAGGCCCCGCCCACAACCAGGTGGGCCGCGGATCACACTCACTTTACTCTTCGTGGCGGCAACGAGGGGTGGGCTCCCTCTTAGTTTAAAATAAAAAAGCGGGGTAGGCTCCCGCTAACGTGGCACCATTATGCAGAGTGGGCACCTGTACTTGAGATCCCATAAGCGGGATGGGCACCCGCCGTCTCGAGCATCGCAGGGGAATCCCTCTCATCGGGATTCCGGCTCGAAAGGTGGCAGATCAGAGCTGCGCAGCCCACACGTTCTCCTTGTCCTTCAAATTAGAATGTAGCGCTCACCAGGCGCTAGCTGCAGAAAAGGGATCTTTCCTACAAGAGAAGAGTAAGTCCGTCAAAAAGTTCCTGTAGGGATCCAGGAGGCCATGCTGGGCCCAGGGAGGCAGCCCTCCTGGCAGGTCCTCCTGGGCCCCAGCAGCAGCACGCCCCCGCAGGTCTTGGGCCAGGTACAGAACAACATTATGGGGTCACAGCCCCTACTCTTATACACCCTTCCTCCTTTGTCTAAAGTGCAGGGCATGGGGGAACCAGATGCAACTGATTCAGGGGGGATTTGGAGCACTTTGTTTTTGAAGCTCCTCTTCCCCTTTGTCAAGTGGGGGCTCGACATCAGACACACCACAGGGGGGCGGAGCCAGCATTCACTAGGGCAGGCACACAGCCTATTCATTTGGGGGATTACCCCTCCCACCACTCTCACTCCAGGTGTCCCAATCAGCTCAGCGCTGACTCACTCTGCTCCTCCTGGAGCCACCCACACCTCTCAGCTCCTGTCACTCACAAGCCAGATATGCAATTCACATCAGACAGGCAGACACATAGCACACAGAAATGCCTACTTCTAAAAGTGGCATTTCTCCACCAGTCACCATAAATCTGCGCACACCATTGCGCAGCATTTATCTTCACGAGTTCATATATACTAAACTCGACCCTGCACTCCTCTCATACCAGGAATTAGCAAGGACACACTTATCCCCCATGCATTCCTATGGGAGGGCAGGCTAATCGCACCACACATACACAGAGAGCGCACGCACTTTAGTTTACAGACGAGACAAAAAGTTCAGGGGTGAACCTGCCAAAAGTCCAACAACCTGTTTTTTTATTTTATAAATTGCGCTAGCTGCAGAAAAGGGGTCCTTCCTACAAGAGAAGAGTAAGTCCGTCAATTGCTGTCTATTGCTGTGTTCTTCTCATTTATTTATTTGCCTACTACAGTATAGAGCATGGTCCAGCCCACTATAGCCATTGACTAACTTCAGTGTGAAGGACAACATTCTTCTCTTTCACGAGGAGCATGTCCTCACACAAAATTGTTCCCTTATGTGGTAGCGATTATTATGGTAATGTGTGATTTCATGAGACCTAAAAATATATCTGATTAAGCCATTTGTTTTTAAGAGTTATGAGGGCTAGGCAGTTTTCTCAACAATGAAGTTTTAAAAAACCAATGACAAAACATTGAGAAAGCCAGAAGGCTGCCTGCGAACCCCAAACCTTTTGGCTTGGCAAATGTTTGTTGCACTCGTAATGGAAGTGATGATTTGAGAGAGCTTTCAGCATAACTCTGAGTCCTGTTTGGCGATCTGGTATCCCTCACTGTATAAAACGTATTTTTTCATGTCCCATTGGCACTATAGTGTTCTTTAGTCTGGAAGGTGGTTATACCATATTGTCAAGTCATTCCCTCCCCCTCACTGTTCCTCTGCACGCATCAGTTCCGTATTCTGCAGCCCATATATCTCCCAGTATAGGGCTAGATGTAGGTAAATAGGATTTACTGATTCTAAAATACCGAATTTTACTGATTCGGTATTTTAGAATCGGTAAATGCTATGTAGGTAATAATTCGGTAAAAATTACCGAATCGTTAAGATTCGGTATTTACCGAATCGGTATTTGCCTGGAGGCCCATAGGAATGAATGTCAATTACCGAATCGGTAATTACCGATTCGGTAAATTAGGGAAAGAGTCAAGGGTGGCAGGGTGTCACCTTGACACCCTGTTGCACCCCTGAATAGTGCTTGTGTGCACATGTATTTACAACAAGGGGTGGTGATGGACAGAGTCTCTGAATTAAGCAGAATGCTCTCACCCAGTCAAGAGATCAGGGCTAGATCCAACACCGTTTTTTAGCTCATTGCACCATCCCAGTTTCAGAACCTGGCTGTACGCAAATTAGTCTGTCCCTGGCCCAGTGCATCATGGGAACAGGGCAGACCAGACTACAAAAGGCAATTCTTACACTGGGAAGGAAACAAGCTTCCGGGGACCGGTTTCTGGCATTTCAGCCGTCTTCGGCCCGGCTTGCTTGAATCCTGATGGTGCAATGAGCAAGGGACTCACATCTGAGTATACCCTTCCACGCTTAGGGTGGACAAAAATATTTACAACAAGGGGTGGTGATGGACAGAGTCTCTGAATTGAGCAGAATACTCTCACCCAGTCAAGAGATCAGGGCTAGATCCAACACCGTTTTTTAGCTCATTGCACCATCCCAGTTTCAGAACCTGGCTGTATGCAAATTAGTTTGTCCCTGGCCCAGTGCATCATGGGAACAGGGCAGACCAGACTACAAAAGCCAATTCTTACACTGGGAAGGAAACAAGCTTCCGGGGACCGGTTTCTGGCATTTCAGCCGTCTTCGGCCCGGCTTGCTTGAATCCTGATGGTGCAATGAGCAAGGGACTCACATCTGAGTATACCCTTCCACGCTTAGGGTGGACAAAAATATTTACAACAAGGGGTGGTGATGGACAGAGTCTCTGAATTAAGCAGAATACTCTCACCCAGTCAAGAGATCAGGGCTAGATCCAACACCGTTTTTTAGCTCATTGCACCATCCCAGTTTCAGAACCTGGCTGTATGCAAATTAGTCTGTCCCTGGCCCAGTGCATCATGGGAACAGGGCAGACCAGACTACAAAAGCCAATTCTTACACTGGGAAGGAAACAAGCTTCCGGGGACCGGTTTCTGGCATTTCAGCCGTCTTCGGCCCGGCTTGCTTGAATCCTGAAGGTGCAATGAGCAAGGGACTCACATCTGAGTATACCCTTCCACGCTTAGGGTGGACAAAAATATTTACAACAAGGGGTGGTGATGGACAGAGTCTCTGAATTAAGCAGAATACTCTCACCCAGTCAAGAGATCAGGGCTAGATCCAACACCGTTTTTTAGCTCATTGCACCATCCCAGTTTCAGAACCTGGCTGTATGCAGAGCAAGGGCATGTATGTCTGTCACATGGCACAGGTGTAAATGCACAGATTTGCATTTACAGAGGTATTCGTTATTTACCACCAACTAATAGTTGGTGGTAATTAACGAATCCTTAAAGCACAGAAGCACTCTTCAAAGTGCTTCTACATGTCATTTACCGATTCGGTAAATACCGAATCGGTAAATGATGATTCGATAAATACCGAATCGGTAAATACCGATTCGTTATTTATCGAATCCTCCCCTACATCCCAAATGCCCAATACCGGTTGGTAACGTCTGAAATTCGGTAATTTCGGCCGTTACCGACCGGTATTGGGCCACCTACATCTGGCCCATATTTCTTACTTTCTGGTCACAGGCCTCATCCAACTACACCCTGTAGAAAGATACACTGCTGGCCTATTTTACTATCACTACAAAATAAGACTACCTCAAGAAAGCTTCTTGTTTGTCACCACTAGAGAAAGTCACCAAAACAATGGTGCAGTTGGATATGTTATTAAGTGTGCATTTTTGTGTTTTAACGTGAAACTGGGCAGAACTTCCTAGTAATTGAGCTGGAAAAACCTGTTGAGCAAGGGTCCCTGTGTAATTCAGAATTTAAAAAATAATGCTATAAGATTATCCACCAAAAACCCTATACTGGACGTAAAGTTAGAGTCTGCAATCCAAGTAGAGCACTCGTATAGCTTAGAGTTTTTAGCCTAATCTAAAGGCTTTCCAGTCTAAGAACGACAGCCTTCATTCATTCAAATTGGCCCTCTCTTTGCTCACAATGAGTACGCTTGTGCAAACGCATACAGAGTTATTTGGCACCTCACACAAGTATATCTATGACCGTGTATCACCTGCAGATTCAATTGCACTGGGCCCAGGTCCTCAGGTCAATCTCTAAGGTGCAGTCGATCAAACTCTCATAATAGCAGGGCACAAGTCCTAAAAAAAGAAGTGGGGGGACGCTGACGTCACGACAGGAAGTGACGTCACGAAAGGTGGCTTGCACCATCAGACTCATTGCCTCCCCTCGCTCGCCCCTTAGATGCGATTGCATCAGAGAAGCCAGCGCGTGCGCAGCGTTCTGAATGAGAGAGATTGAAGTGGTAAAGCTTCGATTACTTGTCAGTAATGATTAACCTGAATAATTTTCCTACTCTGCACAGAGCTCCCGGTAAAATAAGTGGGGGGACGCCGTCCACCCGCGTGGTACCCCGACTCGAGCCCTGCATAATAGCATACATAGAGCTGGTAGCTGCACTTGTGCCATGCACGTTACAATGTCTGCTACGAGGGACAGTTAAATTGTGTAGCCCATACCCTTGGAACGATGAGGCAAACCAAGTTAAAATGGTGAAACACAATGCATTATTCCTACCATATGAAATACCCTAAATCTTCTTCTCAACCCTGAGGCTAGTCACCGTTATTAAAGAGATAGCGATGCTCCTTCTACTTCTATATCTCTCATGTGAGTTCGTTGATGGAGGAAATCTAGCAAATCAGGACATATCACTATTGAACTCCTGAGGATTTCCAATGTTCTCCTCCATTAATCTGAGTTGTTGATGCCTCCCTCGCACCGTATGAATCTGTTCATTCAGCTAACCCATTTACTTGAGCAACATGCAGGGCAATTCTTTGGTGTGTGATGGGCAATTGCCTAATGGAGTCGTGCTTCTCTCTTGAAAATTGGGTCTATTGTTCATTATCAATACTTTAGAAATTCCTTCTGTAGGAAATTGCAATTTTTTCGTGTGGTGTACCCCAGCCTTTTGCCATTTCTGTTTTTTCTGGCTTTAGAAATCTGTGCACTTTAACCCAGCTACCCAGTAGTAATGTGTGTGTTCTCTCCTTTTAACATGGTTAAATTTGGTATTCTCCTAAATGATGTAGTTTACTTGCCTAGAAATCCCTCATATATGGCACAAAATGTACCCAGGGCCTGGAAGTTAAATACCTCTAGTGGACTGCAAGCATATTGTGCCATCCAGTACAGTGGCAGTGCAACATGTCTTCAGGCTTACCATTGCAACCTGACTGTAGCAGTGTAAAAACTGAAATTCGACCTGTCATAAAACAACCCTTTTGAGAGGTAAAACGTCACTTTTGAATATTAATATTTCACCTCTATGAAGGCCTTGTAGTCTACAAGGTAGGTGCATAGTATTTTAAAGAAAAGATCATTTAAAATGTAATTTTCATGTCCTTAGAGTGACTACCACATAACAGCTATTTTCACTGGGGCAGGCATAGCTGTCCTTTGTAGAAAGGCAGAGTAAAAATTAAAATACTATATACTGAATCTCAGGAATGGGATCTGACAGAAAATTTATTAAATACCTATTTTAAAAGTTAAAAGTTAAAATGTCATGTTTATAATAAACATTAAGAAGAAGTAACTTTTTTGAAAGTTATCGTTTCCCTGCTTGAAGTTTGTGGGGGGTAATTTGCATTGGCTTACTCGCTTCTCACAGCTAAAAGCTACCCTTGAATAGGTGTGGAATAGGAGTGAAATGCCTCCCAGGAGCAAACAATAGGATGACATTGAGGGGCAGATATTACTTCTTGTGGCGGGATGAATGAAAACACGTAAGCTTTGGGTTGTTTATTGATTTTAACAGCCGCCTTCGCCTGGGCACGTTCCTATAATATGGAAGGGGCGATTCGCTGTCTCCACGCGCTGGGGAACTCCTCTCTTTCCTCTGGTCTAGGCCGGGTTTTCCTCCCTCCCGTGGAGTCCTGGGAGATGTAGTCGCCCTTGCTTCCATCTTGAGGGCCGGTCTCAGCGCACATGTAAAGAAAAGAAAGGCTCTGAGTAAAGGGCTCTGATTTACTCAGCGTGATAGGGAAAAGGGAGAGAGGAGACACACGTGAAGAGCAATACGTCGTGTCGATAGTGCTGGCAGGGAATGGGGATCAGTGCAGGGATGACGGCGTCGGGTGCTCTATGGAGGTTTACTACCTCTCCTACCCGCCCAGCCCACGATACGATCACGTACCTGGCTGAGCCACACTTCCCTTGAAGCGTGGCTGGGCGAAGCGCCTTGTCGTTGGCCTCCTGGCTCTGCACTCGCTGGCCTCGTCTCTTCGGTGGCTTCTCCTTCCGCCTCTCGCTGCTTTCGCTGTTCCCCGCTTGTTCCTCTCCTCGACTGCTCGCCTCATTCTCCTCTCCAGATCTCCTCGTCTTCTTCCGGTCATGAACAACACTCTCTCTCGGTAGAGCCGGCTTTTACGTCCGTGGAATCAGCTGACCAGGGGTCATGTCCGGACTCAAATTCCGTCCAGTTGAAGAAACAGTCCCCCTCCTCGCGGTGGACGGCCGAAGGGTAAGGAGACCCTCCTTTCCAGCCCTCCGGTTGCTGCTGCAGTGGAGAGAAAGAGGGCAACAGGCATCGAGGGGATGTTGAAGCAGAGGGAACCCCTTCCGCCCCCTGGTCACACACCTCCCCCCTCGGATTCTCCCGATCGGGGAGAGGGAAACGAGATAGAAAGTCCGCACTTCCATTGTCCCTGCCCCTGCGGTGACAGACCGTAAAGGAGAAGGGCTGGAGCGTGAGAAACCACCGCAGGACAATAGGGTTGTTGGATAAATTACGGCTCATCCAAGTCTGGGGAGCGTGGTCCATGAACAGGGTGAAAGGGTGACTCTCCAAGTAATACCTGAGCTTCTCCACCGCCCACTTTATGGCCAGGCATTCCTTCTCAATCGTTGGATATTTGACCTCCCGCGGAAACAACTTCCGACTGATTTTTAGTATCGGATGTTCCGTACCCTCGCTAAACAGCTGTGACCGTACCGCCCCCACCCCGTAGTCGGATGCATCCGTGTGCAGGATAAAGGGCGTGAGAAGTCAGGGGACGTCAACACAGAACTGGTGGCAATGGCTCTTTTGAGGGCACTGAAGGCACCCCACATGTCTTGGGTGGGTTCTTGGTAACCCCTGGGTTTGTAGTCCTTTTTCAGGGTGTCGGTGAGGGGGCTTGCGAGGTCGGAAAATGAAGGTATAAACCGACGGTAGTAGCCAATTAACCCTAAAAAGGCCCTCATCTCCTTTTTTGTGTGAGGGAAGGGCGTCTCGGCAATGGCTCTGATTTTTTTCTATTAGGCCATGTCCTAACAGGTAGCCTAAGTACTTCACCTTTTGGAATCCTATCTGTGATTTCTTGGCATTGATGTGTAAGCCAACAGTCCGTAGTTGGGTCAGGACAGTGATTAGGTGCCTTAGGTGTTCTTCCCAGGATGAGCTGTATACAATGATGTCATCAAGGTACGTGGAGCTAAAGGACTGGTACTCCCGTAATACCTCGTTCATCAGTCTCTGAAACGTTGCTGGTGCACCGTGAAGTCCGAAGGGTAATACGTTAAATTCAAACAACCCATCAGGGGTTGCGAACGCGGTCTTCTTTCTATCCTCTTCTTTGAGAGGCACCTGCCAATATCCTTTGGTCAGGTTGATGGTGCTGATATATTTGGCTTGACCAAGTTTTTCTATCAATTCGTCTATGCGTGGTATCGGATAGGCATCGAATGTGGACACTGCATTCAGGGCGCGAAAATCCATACAAAAACGAATACTTCCATCGGGCTTGGGCACCATGACGATCGGCGAAGACCATTCGCTTCTTGATGGTCGTATTACTCCCATTCTTAGCATCTCTTGTACCTCTTTTTGTATGGCAGGTCTACGTGCCGCTGGTATCCGATACGGTCGTTGTTTGATGACTGTAACTTTTGGGGTATCGATCCTGTGTTCGATGCACGTTGTCTTCCCGGGGAGGTCCGAAAACACTGAAGAAAACGGCCGAAGTGTCGTCAGCAGCTCCTCATGTTGCGAGGATAGTAGATCCTCGTTGATGACAAGACTGTCTATAGTGGAGGTGGTGCTGGATCCTGTAGGCACGGTGAGGTTATGGGCCCTGGGTGGTGGCCCGATCCACTTTTTCAACATGTTTATATGGTAGATTTGAGTCTTCCTGGGGGACGTTTGTAGTTTGTATGTTGTTTTCCCGATGGTCTCGATCACTCGGAAGGGTCCTTGCCACTCTGTCTGGAACTTTTTGGTTGAGGAAGGTAGTAGTACCAGAGCCCAGTCCCCCACGGCTAATCGTCTCCATCTTTTCCCTCTGGCATAGCAGGCCTTCTGTTTTGCTTGGCTTTTCTCCAGTTGGGAGTAGGCAAGGTCTCTGATTTTTCCTAACGTATTCTTCAACGTCTGGCTGTACTCGAGGAGACTCCTGGTGTCCCCTTGTTGCTCCGTCTCCCATACTTCTTTTGTCATTTCCAATAAACTTCGTGGCTGTCTTCCGTATAACATCTCGAACGAGGAGCATCCAAGACTGCTTTGTTTTTGTCCCCTTATCACGTACAGGGCCAGGGGGAGGATGCGGTCCCACTCACTCCCGTTAACAGCCAGCATCTTCTTCAGTGTGGCCTTGAGGGTGCCGTTATAGCGCTCCACCAGTCCGTCCGTTTGCGGGTGATAAACCGAGGTCCGGATCTGGTGGAGGTTAAGGAGGGTACACACCTCTCTCATGAGTCTGGACATGAATGGTGTACCTTGGTCCGTCAAAACCTCTTTCGGGAAGCCGACCCTGGAAAACAACTCAAGGAATTTTTCAGCTATGGTTTTGGTGGTCGGGGCTCGGAGAGGAAAGGCTTCCGGGAACCTGGTCGCGTAGTCCACAATGACTAGAGTGTACATGTTTCCTCTTTTATTGTTTTTGGCAATGGTCCGATCAGGTCCATAGCGACCCTCTCAAATGGGACCCCTATGATCGGTAACGGTTGTAAGGGCACTGCTGCGGGTCGGGAGGTGTTCTTTTTTTGGCAGATATCGCAGGTTTGGCAATGTGCTTTGATTTCCTTGTACACTCCAGGCCAATAGAAGTACCGTAGTACGTTCTGGGTTGTCTTCTCGGCCCCTGAGTGTCCAGCTAATAGGTGGGTATGGGAATAGTACATTATCTGCTCCCTGAAGTCATGGGGCCTCTGTAGGGTCACCCTGTCGATATAAGAGGTCGTTTTCAATCAGGAACCTGGGATAACGGGGATCGGGATCGTCTTGGGTTTGGTGAGCCTGCTCCCAGGCGTTAAACAGACTCGCGTTGTTAGCCTGTGCGAACTTAAAGCTCCGGTCTGTGACCCAGGGGTCTGCTGTCACCATAGCGTGTTTGGTCTTAGGGTGTCGGGGTTTCTCTCGTTTCAGGGTCTGGTTAAACATGTCTAGGAACTGGGGATTGTCCGTGTCTACTATGATTTCCTCCGGTAGTGTCTCCAGTACTCCCACTTTAACCACCATCGTCTTCCCTTCTGTCATCTGTAGGGGTATATAGGCCACGGGGTACCCTTTTACATCCCAGTGGACACATTTAATGTGCACTACCTTCCCGGGGACCACCTGACCCTTCTGTACGAGGTATTCCTGCACCACCGACTGCTTGCAACCTGAGTCGAGAAGTGCTTTGGCCATGATCCCATTCACCTTCACACTTACATAGAACGCTCCGCCTAGCTCTGCGGTGTACAGGATGGGTTTCGGTAGATACCCGACCTCCATCGTCTCCTCGGATACTTTCTTCTGCGGACACATGCGGGCTATGTGGCCCCACACTCAAAGCATTGCGGCGCCTTGAAACTCGGTATTTCCGGCCTTAGGGGTCGTGCAGGCTGGAAATCAGGTGTGGGACGTGTTTTCTTTTCGAAACGAAGAGGGGCCCGGGAAGGCTTTTCTGGCTCCAAGGGATGCAACTTGGGTTGGGCCCTAGAGAATGTGGTCGCCATTTCCATGGCCTGTAGCGTTGTCAAGTTCGAGTGTTGTCTCAGCCATTTCTGTGTTCCGTACGGGAGCGCCTCCAGATATTGCTCAAGATATATTTTGTCCATGATGTCTTCTTTGGTACTGGACTGAGGAGTCAGCCATTTATCTGCTGCCATTTTCAGTCTGAAAAATAGCGTTTTGGGGTTTTCTCCCGGTACTCCTCTTTCCTTCCTGAAGCGCACTCTGTAAGCCTCACTATCCAGTCCCAGATGATCAAGGATAATGGCTTTGATTTGGCTGTACGGGGTTTGGCCAGTGGCGTTGGCCACCTGATATGCCGCCTGTGCTTTCTGTGTCAATAGGGGTGCGAGGAAGAAAGGCCATTTCTCGAGTGGCCACCCACACGCCATAGCCACTCTCTCGAAGTTGGTTAAAAACGCTTAGGGGTCTTCCCCAGGAACGTACTTCTGGAGAGAGATTCCCGAAGGGGTAGGGTGTGTGGCTCGCGGCTCTCTATACGTGGGGTTACTGGGGTCTCCTATGATTTTCTGCAGACCCTCGAACTGGGTGGCCACGGTGCTCCTGAATGTCTCTCTGTCCGCCTGGGCTGCGTTCAGTTGTTGCTCCACTGCCCAGCCCAACTGCTCCTGCCCTTTCACGAGTGTCTGAAGTAGTTCCTCCATCTTGGGCTGACAGATGGCTATCGGGTTGCCCGCATTCTCCACCACTTGTGGCGGGATGGATGAAAACACGTAAGCTTTGGGTTGAGGTAACGCAGGCTTTATTGATTTTAACAGCCGCCTTCGCCTGGGCACGTTCCTATAATATGGAAGGGGCGATTCGCTGTCTCGACGCGCTGGGGAACTACTCTCTTTCCTCTGGTCTAGGCCGGGTTTTCCTCCCTCCCGTGGAGTCCTGGGAGATGTAGTCGCCCTTGCTTCCGTCTTGAGGGCCGGTCTCAGCGCACATGTAAAGAAAAGAAAGGCTCTGAGTAAAGGGCTCTAATTTACTCAGCGTGATAGGGAAAAGGGAGTGAGGAGACACACGTGAAAGAGCAATATGTTGTGTCGATAGTGCTGGCAGGGAATGGGGATCAGTGCAGGGATGACGGCGTCGGGTGCTCTATGGAGGTTTACTACCTCTCCTACCCGCCCAGCCCACGATACGATCACGTACCTGGCTGAGCCACACTTCCCTTGAAGCGTGGCTGGGCGAAGCGCCTTGTCGTTGGCCTCCTGGCTCTGCACTCGCTGGCCTCGTCTCTTCGGTGGCTTCTCCTTCCGCCTCTCGCTGTTCCCCGCTTGTTCCTCTCCTCGACTGCTCGCCTCCTTCTCCTCTCCAGATCTACTCGTCTTCTCACGGTCGTGAACAACACTTTCTCTCGGTAGAATCGGCTTTTACGTCCGTGGAATCAGCTGACCAGGGGGCGTGTCCGGACTCAAATTCCATCCAGTTAAAGAAACAGTCCCCCTCCTCGCGGTGGACGGCCGAAGGGTAAGGAGACCCTCCTTTCCAGCCCTCCGGTTGCTGCTGCAGTGGAGAGAAAGAGGGCAACAGGCATCGAGGGGATGTTGACGCAGAGGGAACCCCTTCCGCCCCCTCGTCACACTTCTCTAAATATGCAGTGTGGAGGGTCCTTATCTCCTCACTATGTGCCAGATTCTGCCTGACTGGGCTATTTAGTTCACATATAACAATTTGAAGGGAAGAGGACAGAATACCTAAACAATTCTTGTAGATCCACTGTCTTTTGTTCTACCCATCTTCTGTCTTGTGGTTTATTGTGATTATAAGTCGGTGCCTCAAACTGGATTTTAGTGTTGGATGTAGAAGGATAGTAGGGTTACCATAGCATACTCCCCACACCCATCTCTCAGTGCAAAGTTTAGTGTGGTTGAAGAGTTCACTATCTTGAAAATACCCAATGTGGGTAGTTTTTGCCTTAGGGACCTTTACCCCATTCATTAGGCATACAAGTGGAACTTCCAGGCACCAACTTCAGAAAAGTTCCTGGACCTACAGAAGATGAAATGAAATGAAATGATTACGCACTTGTATAGTGTACGACTACCCGTAGGCATCTCGGCGCTTGTACGAATACCTTCCTGGCCTTTCCCTGTGAGGAGCCCACTCCTGGGCACCCCCAAGGTGAAGTCAGGCATCCTCAGCGTTGTTGGGGCCATTGTAGAGATTAAGCAAGCTATTGCCCAGAGGTGCAGAGTGGGACTCATGTTTAGAATAGGCACCGAGGCGAGAATTATCAGGTCCGAGGAAATTGAGCCCAAGACCCGCCGAGGCGGGAATTGAACCCTGGTCCCGGCCAGACTACTGCATCAGGGTCTGCCGCTCTAACCATTGAGCCACACTTCTCTAAGATCAGAAGATGACTGGACCGGTGTCCTGAGAGGAGCCTGGAAGGACTGGGCCTGCTCTCTCCTGTATCCAGGACAAAGTAGTTGGCTCGAGGGTCATAAGGTTGATCTGTTCAAGCTACAGGGGTGAACAAAGCTACGAGAGACCTTTTCCTGAAAACATCCAGCTAACCTGTGGCAACTGGACCTGGACTGGACCCTGCTGTAGGCCTATGCCTAACATGGTGTGAATCTCTAAGTAACTTCCCTGAGGTCTTTAGGGGCTATAGAAGTTTACTCCAGTGGTGGATTTGGTCTTAAAGAACTAAGTCAGAAGGTAAAATCTATGACCAAAACGAACCTGGTTGGTGTATCTTACCCATTTTCAATTACAGTTAGCATCAAATTGTGACTAGGTCCTGGCCCATTGCGAACTTTGACTATCATTGGTGCTTTGTACATTTTGGTGCTGACTCACTTTTCGGTGTCATCTTGTTTATTAAATGTGACTCTATTTTTAGGTTTGTGTAGCTTTCCATTGTATTTGTATTACTGCTTTGATAGTGCATACAAACTATATACATTGACCTAAGTTAACCCTGTCTATTCTGTGTCATAACCATCAGGGGGTTGAGTTCAGGATAATTTAGAGACTTTTAGGGTTTACTGTAACAAGGATTGTGATCATTCCTTGAGGTGGGTAGTCACCCACCCCAAGTAATAATCCAGTTTCTTACACCCTTATTGACAAATTCCTCCTTCAGATTCTCAAAACCAATGTTAGTGGTAACTATATATTCTCTCTCTCTCCTCCCACGTCACTCTCCCCAACACTTTGTGACATAACCTAAAATTAAAATACTATCCCTCTTTGATAGATGCAAGAAGTCAAATTGAACCCTGTTAGAAATGGGAGTCTCTAGTTGGCAGAGGTGTGTTTGTCCAAAAAAGGACCCTTGCTTCTAGTCCGGTTAAGGGGGATACACACTCTAGATAACCCCTGCTCACCCCCTTGGTAGCTTGGCATGAGCAGACCGTGTTATCCTAAAGGCAATGTGTAAAGTATTTGCACCAACACTCGCAGTAACACCGTGATAACACCACAAATGAACACCACACCAGTTAAAAAAAATAAAGTATCTTTATCTAAACTACACAAGACCAAAACGACAAAAATCCAACATACACAGGGGAAAATATTCAGTAAAATGTCCTTGTGAAGGTCGTTACAAAAATAACCTGGTAGGGACTGTATTTCTTCAGGTGAAAAAATACTAGTGTAAACAGTCCTTGAGTTGAAGTAAATTATATGCACAAATCATATTATTATAAGCACATGTCACTTTGGCACCGACAGATGGTGCCCCTTCTCCACTGCAATATTGACTCCGTTGGTCAGCCGCGAAGGAATTATGCTTTTAAATGGTTGAAACAAACGGATTCAGGGATAACAGGCCCCTGTACCAAGACTCCCTACTGTGCAGGTACGGCCATAATCGTCACCAAGAGAGGGGGTCTGCTATCCAGATAACTGCTTTACAGTGTCCTGTCGGTCCGCAACCCACCCCAGGTAACACTACACGCGGTAGATCAGATCGCAGATCTGAGCATTACCTGGGGAGTTGGTCTCTCACTGCTGCCCTTCCAGGTTTGAGCGCGGCCTCACTTTCCGGCTCAACGCTGGTGTCCTGCCAGGCGACTCCCTCATCAGCGGTGGTGCGTCACAGAGGAATCCCGGTTGCCAGGCAACACCTCACAACCAATGATCGCAGCATGGCTTCCTCTTTGGAGATAACAATCTTTCTGATGAGTCTGGTACATGGCAGTGACGGGGCACAACGCAATCTTGATAGTCACGGCTTCTGCAGGCCTCTTGAAGGTCACAGGCTGTGCGCAGACACACGCACACAGCATCTTAGAGACGATCTTGGGAACGAAGCACTTTTAAGCAATGCAAGTTCCACAAAGGTCACAAGCTGTGCGCAGACACACACACACACACACACACACACACACACACACACACAGCGTCTTAGAGATAAACTTGGAAACTTTTATGTTCCTGTGTTTCTGCAACAGGAGGCCAGCTCACACAGGCCCTTGGAGTCTCCTCATCAAGCAGGGGGTGGACACAGCATACAGCAAAGTCCCTTGTCCTCCCCTCAGCAGCAACAACAAACTGCAGGCCAGCCCCAGACACACAGCAAGGGCAGTACTTCTCCTCAGTCTCTTCAGCTGTCCTCATTGGCAAAAGTTCCTCTTGATCACAAAGTAGTCTAAAGTTTGGGGGTTTACAGTCTAGTACTTATAACCCAAAATGACTTTGATCCCTTTGTGCAAGGGGCTCTGAGCCCCGTCCAAACCAGTTCTGGGGGCTCTCTGCCAGTGCACAACAAAATCCTTTGTCAATCTGAGCATTGGTTTCAGACGCACCACAGGGGGGCGGAGCCAGTATTGTGGAAGGCAGGCACAGCCCTATTCAGGTACATGTGCTACTCCTCCCACCACTCCAAATGCCGATCAGGCCTATTCAGCCTATTCGTCCAGACTCCTGGAGCCACAGCACCTCCCCAGCCCCTGTCACTCCAAAGCCAGACCGTCCATCTACAACCAGGCAGAGGCACACAGAAAGGTTGGACAAGAAAATAGCCGCTTTCTAAAAGTGCTTTTTTCTAACACAGAATTTAAAAACCATCCTTACTAAAAGATGTGCTATTAAATTCTGAGTTCAGGGATACCAGACTCCAATTTTCCATCTAACTCCTATGGGAAGATATGATTGTAAAACGTTACAAAGCATTCCCCATTCTGTCCTATGGGCAAGATAGCCTTTCAATAGTGAAAAGTGAAAGTGGCAGTATTTCACTATCAGGACATGTTACACACACCAGTACATGTCCTACTTTCACATACACTGCACCCTGCCCAGTTGGGTACCTTGGGCCTACCATTGGGGTGTCCTATGTGCAAGCGAGGGGTAGGGCCTGGCAAGTGGGTGCACTTGCCAGGTCGACATGGCAGTTAACATACTGCGCACAGGCACTGCGGTGGCAGGCCTGAGACCTCTTTTAAGGGTTACTCATGTGGGTGTCACAATCAGTGCTGCAAGCCCACTAGTAGCATTTGAGTTACCAGCCCGGCACACTCAGTGCACTTTACTAGGGACCTACTGGTTAAAAAAAATATGCCAATCATGGATAACCAATAACAATTTACACAGGGAGCATATGCACTTTAGCACTGATCAGCAGTGGAAAAGTGTTCAGAGTCCTAAAACCAACAACCTTCAGTCAGGAAAAAATAGGAGGAAGAAGCAAAAAGCTTGGGAATAACCCTGCAAAAAGGGCCATTTCCAACAAACCCGCAATGCCCATCCCTAATTTGAACAACAGCTGTCGGGAAACTTTAACCTGTGATAATGGAACCTAGCTTGTTATCTTACTGTCATCATTGTAAGCATATTGCAGGCACTCCTTCATTACACCGTCTTACTTCCAGTTACAATTAAATTTGGCCACTCATTCCATCCATCCACTTATACAAGACATTATCACTCACTAGCTATGTCTCTCTCTTACTAGACAATACATTAAGAGGGCAATGGTCAGTCCTAATAACCAAAGGTATGCCAACCAAAAGAAAATAAAGTGTCAAATAGCCCACATACCTACTAGATCTCCTTTTCAATCAAAGAGTAGCTAATTTATGTACCTTTAAGCAAATGAGACTCCAATTTAGTCACCTCCTCTTCGCCACTCTCAACGTGTTGTTAACACCATCTAAACCACACAAGTTTGCATCTGCTGCCAACACCATTTTCTTTTTGACGTCAAACAGGTCCAATGTGCGCATCGTCTCTTCCATGATGTGCACAACCACAACTTATCAGCCAGATGGATCTCTTTTTTTCAATCAGATGCCTTGGAGGGAGTGCTATGCTGGCAAAGCACCTAAAAAATTAAGAGTAGTGTTATACAAGCCCAAGAATGAGCGCAGCTTATCTTTGTCTTCGGGGACTGGCATTAAGATGGATTCAACCAGATCTACTTTCAGGCTTTTTCCTCCTGAGATGGTGTGTGCCAGGTATGAAACTGTGCCACCCTAAAATTGATATATTTCCCTTTTTACTGTAAGGCCACTTTTCTTTACTTTTTACTACACAAAGATCAAAACTTCCTCATGTGCTTCTCTGTTCTTAGACAGGAAGATATCATCATAGAAGAACAATTCCCTGTCTACTCCCAACAATTAGGCCTCTGGAAGTATGTTTCTACAGATGCCATGACTAAAGGCATTATGAAAATGCGATATACCTGCAGTGGTGTCACAAATGATGTCAGAAATCTTACTCTTTGACTGTAACACCACCTGATGGTACACTGATAAGTTTATAAACACTAAATATCTGTGTCTCTCACAGAAGTTCCAGTTCATGTGAGATGTTGGATAGTGTCTGCCTATCAACCCAAATGTCTAGTTGCGAAGGGCAACACTTTCTGGTGTTCTTTTAGCCATCCTTTGACTCAGTTGTTACTGGAGCCGATCAGTCCATAGGCACTATCTCATTGCTTATATCCAACTCTTTTAAACTGCATAACTCCATCCTGTGTGGTTTGAAACATCAGATTTTGCACCTCCCTCGTTTTGTGACCCACTAGCGTCACCCCTTTCTTGTAAGATATCCTATTTTCAAAGTTGTTCAAAAGTCCTTAGCCTTACTTCATTGAAATTCACACTTACATTAAGATCACATTGGGGGCCTACATCCTAACAAAGCATCCCGCCTTTTGGTCACATTTCCTTAGCGCCCACAAGCAGAGAGGCTGAAGGCAATCTTCATAGGGGAGAATATGATGAACTCAATCTTGGGTTTCACCGTACCCCCTTTTGTTAGATGTCCACTTTCTGTAAAACTGTGCCATCAACTCCCAAAACTTTCCCTGAATCTGCAAAAACATTTAAGGTTTACCCCACCATGTGTGCCACACTCCCGCATGATCCCCCTTTCTTCAACACATTCACATTCAAACATCCTTAACATTAGTAACACGCAAGACAATTATGTTTGGATTATCTTGTACATCATCCACTTGTTGCACCATACTTTCTACCGTTTTAGGTCTCTCCTGCAGGCAACACGCATGCACTGTCGCCATGGCGACAATCTCTTGTGCCTATTAAAAACAAGCTTTTAAAAAAGGGCCTTTAGCCATTTCATTATAACCATTCGTTGACATCCTTATCACTCTTCTTTGCTGCTTTCTAATTCAGCAGAACATGCAAAGTGTCACTTCCTTGGTCTTGCGAGTGCATGAACCAAATGCTGATTAATCAATTTTAATTAGTGTCCCTCCATTGCTCGTGTTGTACGTGAGGTTCTCTTTTTGGGGAATTTATTTTATAGTGCAAAGCAGACCCAAAGCTATCACCACTTTACATGAGCACCAATTACATTCCGCAGCTTCACATTCTTTATTTTTTAAGGAAAAGGAGTTTACGAGATTTGCCCAGAATCACAGGATGTTGAGCCGACACTGAGACTAGAACCTGGTTTCCTAGCTCCGAGGACAGCAGCTCTGTCCTTAGCGCCACATCCCTCTTCCCCTCCCCCCCACCCCATCCAGTATCCTGCATAGGTGAGACCTACTGGCTTTGCTAATCATTGCTTGCTATGCATATGCAGGCATAATATCCGTGCTTACCACATTTCCTGCTTGTTTAACTGAATACAAAACAATTCCTACTTGTGGAAGCTTAAGTACAACTACCAGATCTGTAACATTAAAACATCCTCTCTTCCACACACGTTTTCACCTTTATCCACTCCATTCTGTTATATACTTCTTACATCACAATTGTGTATCTTAAATGTTGCTGGCTTTGCCGCACTGCTATTGGCAAGTCTAATTTTTTTCACAATTGTGGTGGTCTGTTTTTAGGACAAGATTACTTAGTAGCCGTGTTTTTTTTTGTTTTTTTACATATTCCATTGTTGGTGCTTTGTACTACCTGATAAAAGTTCTATTAATTCACCAAACTCTCGCGTACTGGCAATGTTCCTTAAGGGTGCTACATCATTTCCTATTCTCTCAGCTCTGCTCTGTTGTGCAAAAATGTTACTTTCTGCTACTATATTACTAGTTTCCCAGAAAACCCTTCTATCGTGACTTTTCATACATGTTCTTGGCTTCCTCCTCTACTTTGCTCGCAGCCACTTCCCAGTGCCTTCATTCAAATATTTTGATAAATTGTCATCGCAAACAGCAACCCGAAATGAATGGAACTGTTTTTCCCAGTGTCTCCCTTTAGCAGTGGTCGGTCCTCCTGCTTGTGACAGAAATAATGGTATCTGTGACATCTAGCCATAGCCATGATAACACAGAGTGCACTTAGCAGAAAACAGGAAGCTAAAGTAATTGTCTAGCAGAACAAATGAAAACAATAACGTAAAAATAGCAACACAACGTTTACAGGGTGAATCGTTGTTTACGACGATTATACAGTTATGTTAGTCATGTGATCCCCTATACAATACTGTCAAATTAAGTTTTTATTTTTAATTACCACAATTGACACTTCATACAGTTCTTCTTAACTTGACAAGGACTCTGTACCAGGCAACAAATTAGATCAGTGTTTTCTCTTTCTGGCAAACTAATTTCTTGCCATTCTGATCTTGAACTTTCTATGTGATTGACCATGCAGTCGTATAGTGATCCATTCTTATGCCAAGGGTCACTGATTGCTCTTTTTGTTCTCGTGATTTTAAAATACCTGCCATCTCATGGATGTTGATCAGTCATCTCTTACTTACCTTCGTTGAGCCGCCATGCTTACGCGACCTCTGTGTGAAATGGTCCCATTGCCTACACAAGGGTGGCGCTGCTCCCTGTACCGCCGTGTCTCCTGGAGCATTTTGGCAGTTTGGCGGTTGGGTCCACGTGGGTAAGGAGTATGGCGGTGTTGTCATCTTCTGCTGCCATTACTGACTATAGCGCACTTTTTCTGCTATTCTCTGAGAGCAGCGCGCAGATGATTACAATCATGTACTCACAGTACCTTCAAGAGGTTTCCCCTCTGTGGCTAGCAGCCACAAATAGGCTTGCCCTGCTTGAGCAATAAGGCGGTGGTAGTCATAACTGAGCTGGTACCATGCGCATGCTTTTCTGTCATCGCTACCTGTTAAGTTTTCTTCTTTCACTGAAGAGATGACCTACAGCATTTATCACTTATCCTTGTCACCTCACTTGCAGCTGTACCTTCTTCCTCTCATCTGTTTTCCTGGAACTCTCCCCAACTTTACCCACAACTGTTCCCCCAACGCTTCCTGTGCAATCTTGCCTTCTCTCTTTTAGGTATTCCTTCTTACCTCTCCCATAGAAGCTACACTTTCTCCCTGTCACCTCTCTTCTTGCAACTTTCTGTTGTACCTGTCATTTCTAAAAACTGCATTGCTCATTTGTGCTGCTTACTTCTCCTGCTGTAGCCCCTCTTCTCTCTCATATCCCCACACCTGCAGCTTTCAACATCTTCCCTGTGCTGCTGTAGTTCTCCCTCCCATCTCTTCTGAAGTTTCCACTCTCTGTGCAGTTTTCCCTTCCTCAGAACCCCTCACCTGCATTTTCCTTTCTCACTTCCACTTCTCCCCATCATTTCCAGCTCCCCTCTCTTCCTGTACTTCCCTTCTGCTTTTCACCTGTCTCCCAGCTACAGATTCATTAATTTTTTTATTTAAAAGTTTTGTATAGCGCGAACAAGACCTTTACGGGTATCAGAGCGCTATACAGGGCCGATGTTAGTAAACAAATACACGCATAGAAAAAATGTAGGTAAGACTTGTACAAAAATATTACTAAGCCATACTAGCAGGGAAATTATAGGTAACATGTAAATAGATGAGGTAAATTTAGCCATGAGAATAGCTTTCACTTCTTTTTTGAAGAATGCAGTGGAGGGATTAAGTCTCGTTTCTGGGGGCAAATTATTCCACATCATTTATCACTTTCACATTTCCTCTTGAAGCTCGTCAGTATTTCTTCTGCTGACCAGAGTTGCCTGACACCAGACCATAGATGGTAGGCTGCTCTGAGTAAGTGATGGTGCCAGTTGCTTTATGGAGACTGTCTTTATTCTTGTTATTGTGAGGCTGGCGGACAGTGTTTAACATTGAGACTGGTGTGTTGCTCTTGTGATTAGTATCACGGGCTGTGTGTCAGTGGGAAGAAACGCAGGCCCGTGCTAGGTGGTGATGAACAGGAAAGTCTTCAGAGACCGCGTGGCATGCAAAAAAGAGAGCACATGTCATACAAATAAAGAACCAATAGGATGTACTGGATACGACTGGATAAAGTGTGCCCACTGCCCAGTGCGAACAAAGAACAATATTCAGTGGTATTTACTTATTTGAATGGAGTCTCCTTCCAACCGCCTTGAGCACAGATTTAAAGGTTAAAGGACCAGGTCTAGCGTGGTTACTGTGAGTGCATTGAATATTCAAAATATTAAGGTTACCTGGTTTCAGGCAGATTTTTATTTTTCTTCGCATTTCTCTTGTCTCATGAAACTGGGAGTAACTTGTAGGTGCTTTGTAAGCAATTTTTTAAGTGTCACTGGTTAAGCTAGACCGTTAGTTACGCATTTTCTCCTGTGGTCTGTCATAATCTACAAACTCGAATTCAGGCAGGACCACGCAGACTTTCATCCTAGCCGATCTATTCAATGCAATGTATTTATTTCTATTTTTTTATATAACACATGATCGGGAGTCAGAGCGCCTGGTCTTTACAATCGTTTGACACTTTCGCACAAAGCCACCTCAGAGGGGGTCCCAATAATTGTATACATACTGGTAGAGAGGTGTTTACCTTTCTATATACCATAAAGAAAACCTGAAACGTGATTACCGCAGGGACATTTTGCAAAGTATAATTATGGGATGGAATGTGAACCTTAAGCCTGAGGATTTAGGACAACAAAGAGGACTGATTTCACATTAGCCCCTCAGAATGCTACATGTGGCGGCAACTAGTTTAAACTATCTTATAATTGTGTCTGGGGCAGCTCTACTGTGTACTGTAAAAAGTGGCCCTGTCTTGAATTTCTCGATCATAGCAATTAAACTCCTTTTTCTGTAAACGAGGCATTACTTTTATATTCGGCAACCAATCAGGAAAAGTTGGTACCAACATTTAAGGGCGAGACTTTGGAAGAAGTGCACCAAATTTTAAGGGCTGTGACTATCATAAAGACAAGCGTAAGAAAAAGCATTAATGCTGCTCAAAAATGGATCAGTGAAATAAATGATGATCTCACACTCGCACTGTTTTGGAAAATTATGGATTTTTTGTAAAAAATAAAATGATAATTGTTACTACTATTTATTGTGTCCGCAATAAGTCAAATATTCCATCAACTGAAAAACATGGCCGCTGTACCTACAGTATTCTAATTTAGTACAAAACATTACAGTTAGGGATGGGCAGAACATTCGTAGTTTCACTCTGCGGAATGCCACAGAGTTATATGAAAACTGTGAGAGATTCTTTGGAGTTCTGCGAGTGGGTGAAATCGCCATGTTAAGCTGCTTAAGCCGATTTTTAGCGCTGGGAGCTGCTTGTGTGCTGCAAAATCAGTTGGATCCGCACCACCTGGCGCTCCAGAGGGCGCTGCTTCTTTGCTGCTGCTCAAGTAGATTTTCTACTCCAGTGGCAGCTTTTTCACCCCTGAATGGTCACGACCACCCACGTTGAGAAAATCTTTCCGTGTGCTGCCCCAGCACCGAAAATTCATGCTAGGGGATGCCAGTTCTCGCTCGCCAACTTATCGTTGTTGAGCTGTGCGTGAGAAAAAACCCCGCCAAGAAAAAACTCTGTTGCATGCTGGTTGTCAAATTTTTCCCAGAACTCCATGTTATAATGTGTAGGGGGGAAATCTCCATGAACTTCTCTGGCAGAGCATACTTTATCGCCAAACACCAATTACAATGCCATCGATGCTAAACATCGAAAAACAAACTTGAACAGACACAAAGATACTGCACTCCTCATCAGGTTATTCAGCATTTGTGCACAGTTCTTTGTTGTAGTAACACAAGGCCCCGAAATTAAGTGAGTCTCCTAAATGCCATCAGAGCTGTGGCCCATCTGTCTGATTGCTTCCCCAGCCAGTGCATTCTCATGAAAAATGAAAATGTTCATGTACATTGCCGGCCTACACACAACCCAAAACCGTCCATACCACAGGCTGGAACATCGTCTGATCTGGCAGTGCTTGAATACCCGATAGGCCCACTCAAACCTGACTTTGAGAATCTTCACAATTGCGGCAAACTGTCATGAACAAAGTGCTTTCTGAATAAAGACCTGGTTTACGAGCACAACTAAAACTATCAAATATCACACCATGTCTTTAACGAATACACAAAAACAAATAAAGAAAATGTTGCTCCTCACCTTGGCATCCAGTATTTGCGTGCAGTGCTTGTTTCTTGTATTGGGATAGGGTGACATGGTAGTCTTTTCTATTAGCTTCTTAGCTTTAGATGTTGGTTGCCGAGCTCTAATGTCAAGCACTCGGGCTAGGGCATATCCGGGACAAAGCTTGTAATTGTTTTTAAAACTTATTTGTGATACTGTGTTTTTACCCATTTACTCCCTCCTCCCTGGGCACTCACTTTTCTCTCACCTCGCTCTGGCCATCCCCTCACAGCGGATCTTATCGCTGCCGTGGGCTACATTCTTGCCGCCATTACCCCTGAGCCCACAGGCCACGCCCACTGCCGCCAGGCCACGCCCCGCCTCCCTTTCCGATAAATAATGTGTATCTCCCGGCCGCGCAGCGGGCGTGCCGCCAGCGCCGACGGCGCGCCTAAGGCAAGCCCGTCTGCGCCCGTCCGCGACTGGCCGGGACCAGGGCCACCCACCCTGCTCCTGCTCCTGTCTATACCTCAGCCCAATTGCTCTCCTTTAATTCGAATCAGTCCATTGCCCCTTCCCTGCTTCAATGTATAGCCGCTCTGGGCATTTCTGCCTCTTCGCCCCCTTTGCCCGGCTCTACTTCGCTCATCCCCCTGTTATGCGTTCCTTCTCCCCCTGCCCCCCCCCCCTTTCTCCTCCCACCATGGCTACTGCCTGCCTTTTAAACACTCGATCGGCAGGCAGGCACCAGCTTGAGCTCTTCAATCTACTGGACACTGAAGCCCCTGACTTTCTGTTTCTCACAGAGACTTGGTTCTTGGCCGACTCCCTTCCCGATCTTTTATCCACCCTCCCCGACTCTTATTACGCCCTTCGGGCGGACCGCCCTGATGGTAAAGCCGGTGGGGGTGTGGCGATGATCATTCGCTCCAGTTTTCAGTTTCAATCTCTTCCCCATCCTCCCATGCTCGGTGTTGATTTCTTAGTTGCCCGCTCAGTTAATCTTTTGGCTCCCCTTACAATAGTCCTTGTGTATCGCCCCCCTCAGAACATGCCTTCCTTTGTGCCTGCTTTGCAGGAACTCCTGGCTACGCTAGTGGTCAATAATTCGTCTGTGCTCCTCTTGGGAGACTTTAATTATTCTTAATGCCTCGCTTTCCTCCGGCCTAGTCCCAAAATGTTTCAAATCGGCTATAGTTTTCCCTATTTTAAAAAAACCTGGGCTAGACCCCTCCCTTCCGTCTAATTTTAGACCCATCTCCCTTCTTCCATACCTAGGGAAGATCTTGGAGAGTTACATTACTACCTGTCTCTCTACTTTCATTGAGGACAACCATCTCCTGGCCTCCCACCAAGCGGGATTCCGCCCGGCCCACTCTACTGAGTCAGTGGTCCTGTCCGTTCTAGACGAGCTAAAGAGCAAGACTGATTCCAACTTACCCCAAGCCTTGATGCTCCTTGACTTGTCCGCTGCGTTTGACATGGTCGACCACTCCATCCTTCTCGGTCGTGTCAGCGCAGCGGGCGTTCGGGGCACTGCCCTCTCTTGGCTCGCCTCTTTTCTTAAAGAACGGACTCAGGCGGTCCATCTCTCTGGCTTTTCTGCCCCCTCCCGCTTGGTCTCATGCGGGGTCCCCCAAGGCTCTTCCCTATCCCCTCTTCTTTTTAATCTTTACATTCATCCCCTTATTCTTTCTCTTCTTGACATGGGGGTCTCTGTGTATAATTATGCGGATGACCTCCAGTTAGTATTTGATCTTTCTTCCCCCTTGGACTCCCTGCCTAAATTCCACTCTACCCCAGTTTTCATTTCTGAGTGGATGAATACCAACCAACTTAAACTCAATCTGGACAAGACGGAGTTGGTCCTGACTGGCCCTACCATCTCCCCTTGGTCTGCCGCCTTTTGGCCCTCCACCTTCGGCCCCTCGCCAGTACCGGCGGCCTCAGCAAAGACCCTGGGCATTAAAGTGAGTCGGGACCTCTCCATGCATGCCCAGATTAGTTCAGTTGTTTCCTCCTGTTTTCTTTCCCTCCGGATTATTCGGAAAGTGTCCCGTTTATTTTCCCCCGATGCTCTTAAACTTATTATTTCGGCAATGAATCTCTCCCGTCTTGATTACGGGAACAGCCTCTATGCGGGCATTCCGGCTTACGAACTACGCCGTCTTCAGTCTATCCAGAACCAGGCCGCCCGACTTATTTACCACCTTCCCAAGTCTCACCACATCACTCCTGTTTTGAAATCCCTTCACTGGCTCTCCATCCGCCAGAGATCCCTTTTCAAGTTGGGATGTCTGGCTTTTATGGCTCGTGCCCGCACTGTCCCGGTTTTCATTAATTCCCTCATCAATCCCTACACTCCCAGTCGTGCCCTCCGCTCCACCAATCAGGCTCTTCTCAGTGTCCCTCGCTTCCGTAGATCCAAGACCGGAGGAACTAGATTCTCTGTATTAGCCCCTCGCTTTTGGAACAGCCTTCCACTGTCCATTAGATCAACACCAGATTACTTATAATTCCGCAAGGCCTTTAAGACCTTTCTGTTCTCCCAAGCGTACTCCTACTGATTACCTCTCGGCAGACCTCTATGCTCCTCAGTCCTCTACTTAGCGCCAGGAAGCCGCTTGGTCACAGTGCGCTCTATTAAGTACTTTTTAACTAACTAACTAACTAACTAACTAACTATATCTTGGATGGGTACAGGATTATTATATATTGAGCCTCTGACTCAGCTTTAAGGATTTCCCATTGCATGAAATGATGCCTATAATATAACATACGTGATGTATTTGCTCCAACATTTAGCAGACAGTGGTAATTACAATTGTTGACATTTGGGGGCACTCACAGACTATTTGGAGAAACAAAATCGAGTCATAACCTGGGGATGTCGAGTTTTATTGGCTTGGCTCACCATGAAAGGATTTGAATGTTTAATGAGTATCCTTTCAGTGCCATCGGTATTTACAAAGATTTATGTGAAAATTGAGTTTTAAAATTTACTATTTCATTTGTTTTCAAATTGGTCTCTGGGGTAGCAGAAGTGACATCACACACTTTGACACACCCCTTATGATTTCACAGTAAGTGATTCAATTACCCTCAACATTGATTAACTGACAGGGAAGTGATATCATTGAACTTGATAGGCCTAGAATAACAGCAGGTTACCATAATAGCAATGGAAAAGTCACTAAAGTAGATAACACTATTTAGGTTTTCACCTATATGTAAAGCAGGATGCTGCATTGTATGCCTGAGACCGCATCAGTCAGCAATGGTGCATGACATCATGACGCAACCATGTGATGCTCAAGTACAACCACTGTATTTCCAGACGTAGTCTGTAACGCCGAGATATAGAATCCAATGTCCAGTCGTATCATTATATGCTTGGGCAAAACTTTCATATGTTCATCCAGAACCTCAGTTTTCCCAGGCACAACCTCTATTTGACAAGGTGTAGCCTGAAATGCCCTCGTACAGCCTCATGAAAGCATATGTGCAGACTCTTCTCTCTCTCAAAATCAGTTTGCACACGCTGCCTGGACCCAAGCCATGGATAATATTATCGATAATGATAAAACCAAAGCCATGGTTGAAAAGCCTGTTGACTAGTTATGCATGTTTTCTGGATCAGTTTGTGTTTTCAGTGATTTTTGGACAAGTGTGGGTAGTATATCTATCTAGAAGTATATTTTTGTTTCCCCAAAGCGCTCTAAACAAGTTAATAATAATAAAAAGGCTAATGGTACCTTGTTTTTTTATAAAGCTCTTGGATCCACATTTCTGCAATATCTAAGCTCTGTAAATTACAGATATTAGTATTATCAACTGGTATGACTAGCTGTACCAAAATACCCACTGTGTATGTCTTCTAGATGTTGTTTTTCATTGTGATCCATTTTCAGTAAATGCTTGCCCCTTCATTTCAGCACTAGGTGAATTGCTGATTTACCAATCAAAGGTCACCCGCAGCATTTTCTCTGTATTTTCTCTGTATTGCATTGAGAAAAAACAACAGTGCATTGCCTTCCATACTTGAGATCAGATCTTTAGCAGCAGCAGTGCTAGTCTGGCAAAGCTGTGTACCTCTTAAACCAATTCATGCTTAGGTCGGTTTCGCTTGCATTTCAGCATACTCGCCATCTTGAGCTCTCTCGGCTCTGGGCAAATTAATACTCATTGTTTGTTTCCAGCGATGCACGCATACATACACTGAGAGACCCATCTCTGCGCCTGCCCGAGGCCACGCAGTGGCCATAAGGAGGGCGGGCCACTAGTCACGGAGGGCTGTCCCGCCCCCTCATGACGCAGTTGTCTCCTCACCTGAGGCAGTCTCCCCTGGTTGGTGGAGACTGGTAAGTGATGCACGTCAGGGGCGGCTGGGAGGAGCCGTCTGGAGTACATCAGACCCCTGCCCCGCTGGGGAGGCCTCTTCGCCGCTCCGGACGTCGCAGTTCCATGTTGGGACACTCTTTTTGTGTGCCTCTGGAGGTCGGCCGGTGGCCGGTCTAGACGAGGCTTGTCTAGCGTCGGGTCCTGTGGCTTTCCGTCGGCGTCTTTCACTTGCGGTGAGTCGGGTGGCTGGCAGGGGTCTCGGCGTTGTCTTGTTGTTTGGGGCAGAGGGCGGTGCCTCTGCGCGGGTCCTACTACTGGGCGCGGCTGCCCTGGGTTGGTGGGATCCCGCCGCCATCTCTGGCAGCGCGTTTGCCTTAGCCGGCCGCCCGTTGTGTACAAGAACAGGTTGACACTGAGATGAGTCAGGGCAGGGAGTAAGCATAGGTATTAAATGATTTACCGCGATTTTCGAGCTGACTTTACCCGAAGGGATAGGAGCGCTCCACTATAGGTACGGAACTGATGCACGGAACTACAAATGAGCAGTTGAGTAGGAATGCAAATGTTAATTTAAATGAATTTGCAATGGTTTAGTAAGCACATGTGGTTCTTCATATAATTCCATTGATGTGTATTGTTGTGTTACTCATTGCTAGCGATATTATCGTCATCGGGAGGGTGAAGGTCCGTGCAAGTCGACTAGGCCACGGGGTGAGGTGGGATCCCACCGCCATTGCCGGCCACGCGGCGCGCTCGTCTCGGGAATGGTGATCTCATTGTGATCGGTGGACGGGAACGCATGAACGCAGCATTGGTAAATGCAGAGTGCACAGGTCACTCTAATGCGGAGCAAAGGTGTGCATTTGCCACAGCACCGATTCACATGCGGTTTTAATATTATGTTGTGGACGTGTGGTGTTCAACTTTTGTTTGCGAACTCGGGAGACCAGACTGCGTGGTCCGCGAGGCGCCCCTGGGTTGGGTAGGATCCTCCCGCCATTGTTGGCATGGGCTGGCCGCCATCGACGGGTTCTTGTCACGTGGGTTGTGTGCTAGCAGATCAGGAGCTGATTAGGACACGGGAAATGTATATAGCGCGAACATTACCCGAATATGTCTGAGCGCTGCACATAGAACCAGTGGAGGGCTAGCAGACTATGAGCATATTATGACACGATCCGTGTCTCACATTAAGTGATCTAATGTGATTTATATAGAGCGAACTATACCCGAAGATGGCTGAGCGTTGTACAAAAGAAAGAGCGCTGTACTTAAGAACGAGTTGCGTGCTAGCAGGTTATAGCGCGTACATTACATTATAATGTGGTTATTAAGGCTCCCCCCTCACGTCCTTGTGTGATCCTGGTCATGGTTTGTTTCGATGGTACAGCAGGGCTGGGGTAATGTGCGGCTAGGTCCCCCACCCCGGATATTCAGCCTTCGCGGCCCGGCTGTAAGGTTTCAGATTGCCATGCGGACATTTCTATACATAATGCTCGTGCCTGGGTACCCTTTGCGATTCTTAGGTATGGGTAGGATGGGTGCATATGGAGCTACGTCTGCCCCAGCCCAACTATTCTCAGGTATGGGCGCCCCTGCCGAACATATGCCTTAATTGATATCGCCCTTATTGATTTCGTTGCGTAGCACTTCTCGGGGGTAATTTATAGATTTTAAGTGTGCGCTGCGAGCGGATTGGTTTCAAGTTCCTTGAGTGAACTGCGTTTCCAAGACGGGTGAACTAATAGATAGTTGAGCGGAAATATAATTGATTGGGCAGAGGTTTTGCCGTGTTTGGTGCTGAGGGCGCTTTGCGTAACAAGATTGCAGGAGTGTGAAGAGGTTCATATTTCAAGGTGTTCTTCCGTTAACATTCACGTTGCCTACTTGCACATTCATATTGGAGCTTGGTATTGATCCTGGTTACAGAAATCCGCTTTGACAACACTTGTAATGCTTTATCATTTTCGTAAGAAAGTAGTTTAAGAAGGATACGAACCAACGGTGTACGCTGATCATTGTCTTCATAATTCAGAAATATACCGGCAGATTGTTTGTGATAAATTAGAAACGTGCTAAAGTGTGAACAGTGATGCCTTTGGCGCGGTAGAGAAACTGTGGCTGGAGCAAGAGGGAGGGTTTTGCTCCAGGTGTACAGGGACAAGGGTTGTGTAAGCATGCAGGGAGTGATGTGTCTTTTTCCTCGTCAACCTTGTTCATTTCCGGTATGGTAGAGGATGGCATTCTGAAATGCGATGATTTCGTGTGGTCCTTGCGCTGGTTCAAAACAGGTGGCAGGCGGATCTTGACTACACTATTTTCCATGTATGTCTCAGTGAATTATCGATCAGGGGATAAAGGAGATATATTTACAGTCCGCTGGAAGCATAGACTCCATGCTCCTGTGCAGCCGGCCATTTTCTTGGGCGGTATTCTCATACATTGTCCGGCGCACGTGGGTTATGGCGTCCACTTGCCACCATTGTCATGGGAAGTACGTTTCACCATGTCCGGGGCACGCGGGTAATGGCGTCCATGTCCGGCCATTTTCAAAGGCAATTTGTGTGAGATGTCCGCGCGTGAGGGTAATGATGCACTATCTAGCCATCAGGCTTCGGGGCTAATTATTTGTGAGGGACAGGCATGTTATGGTTGCTTTATTTACATGTGATTTTGCATGCACGTTTTCAAGTGGCAGACTGGTGGAGTGGCCCTCCACCCACCACCCCTAATCCCCGCCCCCCCCACCCTCTGTCGGGCGGTGTACACATGGTTCCACACAGCCGCCCTCCCGGGCATGGTACACGGAACAAGGGTGCTTGTACATGCTCGTGGGCCAGGCAACGACGGGAGCGGAGAGAGACGTTTTCGCGGGATGTCCTGCCCACCCTTTGTCTCTGGGGTTTTGGTCCTCGTGCCGTTTCTGCAGCACCGCACTCTGGCAATTGTCTGGGCATAATTGGTCATGGAGGTGTTAGCAATCGTTTCGCTCGGGTTTATACGGGGGCAGTGGGGCGTTTTGGCCATCAGGGGGTACAGTCTCTCGGTTTCGTTTCTCCGCACACGCTGGGATTTTGTATGCTCTTCCCACGTTTTCTCATAGAATTTCATTGCTCAGCATGGCAGGATACCATTGTCCTTGCCCTCGAGTGGTGTTTTGCAAACGGGCATGTTCAACTTCACGGACTGTCGTACACCTGTTGATTCTTATAATGTATTATGACTACACAGCAGGTACCTCTACTGTTTCTAATACGTGGTTCACACCCCTGAATATTTGCTTTAGATGTTTAAATTACCTTTATATTTATTTTAGGGTATTTATCGGTAAAATTTGTGGCTAGATTTCTGGACACTTCATGCAATGATTCCCCAAGTAAAATGCATTTTGTGGCAATTAAGTTAGCTGTTTAACACAGGTGCCAATATTATAGATGCCACTTCTCCGGCATTAATGCAGATCCACTGGTTTATGTGACATATTCATACTTGAATATCAAAATACACATTAGTGTTAACGGGAGCCTCACTAGGCAGATTCTCTTAGTGTAACGCTTGCACTATTTCACACTGACCGGCATCACGGCGCTCCCGCCAGTTCACATATGAATGTTGAGCTAACTGGCACGTTCGCTGGGGAAGTCCAGTAGTCATCAGAATCCTTGCAACAGCTGCAGGATCCATTAGAGACCATGTCTAGCTGGACCATTTTCCTTGGTACCATCACTGCCTTCGGGGGACCTACGGCTTCCAGGGTGGCGGTCGATATTGCGGCTCCGGCACGCGCGTGGATGCCGTACACTGCCAATTCTCAAAATAGCTAGGATGTTCCTTAGCCCCGAAAGTATATTTATTAGTTACCTCATGTTCCTTGCCTTCGGAATGAGGTACTAGGATGAATTTTGCTTTCTTTTACGCTGCCTACAAGTAGCATAAGGGCTTTAACGGCAAGGAATGTGTATTGGGGAATGTAGCGAACTGGTACTGCTTTTGCTTTACGTGTATGAGGCCCTGGGTTCCATCGAAAGAGCTTCTTAGGCAAGCTACACATGCTTCAGTTTGCTGTAGAGGTCTTTTCTAGAATGCACGTCAGGCGGTCGTGACTGCTCATTAGTTTCCGTGCAGCCTGCGTTGTACACAATCAGCCGCAGGTAATAGGTTCCCACTGCGCGCATTAGCAGACGCCAAGCATTAGAATACAGTGGTAGGACCCCTCCTTAGTCTGGGGATGATCTCCTCCACTTGTGGGTCCCCCCCCCTCATCAGCAGAGGGCTTCAATTTCATTAAGTTGAGGTTTTGCGTATAGACTGGGGATGAGGTATGCTGGGTTGTCCGGCTTGGGGATGAGCGAAAGGGAGTATCCCTTACACTCTCTTGGGTGTGCCTGGCAGGCCCGGTCTGCGAACTGCATACTATAGGGCGGCTTCCTGTCTGCACCTTGCTGTGTCAGCACGCTACCACAATGCACCTTTACGAATGTGCAGGGTACAGCTTCACTAGTGCATAATCTACACATACCTTAAGTTATGATATATACTCGCATGTACGGGCAGAGTGCCGGCAGATATGAAATACGTTTTCTCTGTATGTACACGGGACCGAGTACCCGTTTGAGGGGTGGGTGGTACACCAGAACATCCGTCAGTGTACTCCGCATGATACTGCCTATGTGTACAGGTAACTGGGTGCCCCTGTGCAAGAGAGGTATGTTGCATCAGGCAAGCACCAAGCTAGATCTGCATGAGGTGGCTAATGTGTACATGCATCGGTGTGCCAGGACTAAGAGTTGTGTGATTTAGGTGCGTTACTACGGCAAACATATGCTATTGCATAGTGTAGACATTATGTACACACAACGGTTTGCCGGCACGTGCAGTAGTTCGGGCCACAGACAGCTCTCTCGGCTCTGGGCAAATTAATACTCATTGTTTGTTTCCAGCGATGCACGCCTACATACACTGAGAGACCCATCTCTGTGGCGCCAGCCTTTTGATAACTGTTTCCTTACTGAACCTGTGACCTGTCTGCTCATTGCTTTTTGCAACATCGCATTTATGCGCTTAACTCTGCCTGACAACACAACCGAAAGTTATGGTAAACCTGAGTCAGCCGCTTTAGCTTTGTTCAATGCTTTCAATGCAAGCAGGCTCAACCACAGAGGAATTGTTTTTGCCGTGTTATACAGCGTGAACTCGACCCGAAGGTTCAGAACACTTTACATTAGCACCAGTTGCATTACAGACTGACACATTCATTCTAGGCACGTAGAGATTAAGTGATTTGCCCAGAATCCGAGGATGTTTGAGCCTTCCACCAGACTTGAACCTGGTTCCCCAGCTTAAAGGCGGTCACTCTAGCTGTTGAGCCACATCCTCTCCTCTCCGCTTTTTCAGAAATTAAACATCACATGGGATCCATATAGCAGCCCTGCCAAGTACCACGCAACAGTCGTTAGACTAATGCGATCACCGCAATGAAATGCAAAGTCACGCATTTTTAGCACCTCCTCAGCTGTGAAGTGGAGCGCTCTAATAAGCACTACTGCGTGACTGACTTGGCAAACTAGCGGTAGTGCGCGATCCACGCAGGCTTGGGGGTTGACTCAGCTGAGCTGACTCTGGATATAATGTTACCTATGCACTACGGCATTCAGCACTGACATCACGAATGCCCGTCTGATTTTGGCCTGTGGTTACTGCCCAGTCAATGTGAACAGAAACTCATGTGTCACAGAGACATGCCTATAGGTGAGTCACGTGACCTGCGGCACGTGAGCGCAGTGCACAGTTTAAGTTTAAAACGGAAGTGCGCAGCCTGCAAGCTCCTGCGCCTGCTTGTACTTCGTTGAACCGCCGTGGCTTCAGACATGCATTATATGGGTTCCGGAAGTTGTTAGACACCGCAAATAATGTGTGATTTACATTAACAATAACAGAGGGAGTTGCGGCCAAGAGCTGTCCCAATTACAGTTCCTCAATGAACCCCACTGCGTTGTTGGCCTCTTCTTCCTGCCCGTCAGCCAACAGCAACCTGAGGTGCACCCTATGCCACTGCCCACAGTCACAATGTCTGGGACGGAGGCCTGCATGTACATCCCGAGGAAGCAGTCTGCTATGGATCGTGACAGCCGTCGCTCTCCTTGCTCATTTTTGGGGAACCAAAGCCCATTCAATCAATCAATCAATCAATTACATTTATAGAACGCGCTACTCACCCGTGAGGGTCTCAAGGCGCTGGGGGGGGGGGGGGGGTGCTGTTACTGCTCGAATAGCCAGGTTTTGAGGTGTTTCCTGAAGGTGAGATGGTCCTGGGTCAATCGTAGGTGTGTGGGGAGGGAGTTCCATGTTTTGGCGGCCAGGTAGGAGAATGATCTTCCACCAGTGGTGGTTCTGCGGTGGCGAAGGCGAGGCTGGTGTTGATCGGAGCTGGCGGGTGGGGGTGTAGAACGAGAGGCGGTTGTTGAGGTATTCGTGGCCCATGTCGTGGAGCGCTTTGTGTGCGTGCGTGAGCAGCCTGAACGTGTTCCTTTTGTTGACAGGGAGCCAGTGCAGGTTTCTCAGGTGTGCGGATATGTGGTTGTGGCGAGGGATGTCGAGGATTAGTCGTGCGGAGGCGTTCTGTATGCGCTGAAGGCAATTCTGAAGTTTGGCTGTGGTTCCTGCATTCTAGGGTGTTCCTATAGTTGAGTCGACTGGTGACGAGGGCCTGGGTGACCGTCTTTCTGGTTTTGGTGGGGATCCACCGGAAGATCTTTCGGAGCATGCGCAGGGTGTTGAAACATGAGGATGAGACCGCGTTGACTTGTTTGGTCATCGTGAGGGAGGAGTCCAGGATGAATCCCAGGTTGCGTGCATGGTCTGTGGTCTGTGGGTGTCGGTGTGGTGCCCAGCGCCGTGGGCCACCAGGAGTCGTCACATGCGGATGGGGATTGTCCGAGGATGAGGACCTCCATCTTGTCGGAGTTGAGCTTTATATCAAATAGGGGGGAACAAGAACGGACAATTTTTCACGGGGTCCAGTGTACATGTCCTACAATAGAAAGCAACAACAATTTGTACAGAGTTCCCCTGGTTAAGTCAACTTATATCTAACCTCTCTCACGTAGAGTAGTGACCAGAAAAGGTGAAGGTGCTACACCCTTTTTACGGAATTAAGGATACCTCACACAAGTCATCGGTTGGACGGCCACTGTCATCCCACCCGATGATCGTACAGTGTCATCATTGGTGTCCTGCTCCTGCGGCAGGCTGGCGATGCAATGCCTGTCGGGCAGCCCTAGGTGCTGCACTTTGTCGGAGATCTTTTATTCCTTAGCCAATGGGTGTGTGAGTGTGAGGGGCCTAAAAAAGTGCAATAGTGAGCGTGAGTGGAGATTAAAAAAAGTCAGTAGGGTCCATTAGGCGAAGCTTTAATGTTATGGCTCACTGCTTTGTTAAAAGAAAAATAGAGGGGTATGAAGGTGTGGTAATAATGGTGACCAAACCTCATTCAACCCTCAGTCAAAGTGTGGTCGACATGTTTCTTGCCCCTACGGCAATTCATCAGGACCAAAGTGCTCATATAATTGCTGCCGATACCTCTCTAATTAGAGGAATCGGATATACGACCTGGAGTGTGTCGTGGGATCAACCCTCCATTGAAGCCCTCCCTGGGACTAGGAGAGGAAACAAAAAGAAGTGTACATTCAATCACTTGTCTGTTTAAAATTGAACATTGTGGCACATCAAAAATTAACATGCAAGTGATGCGTTCTGAGGGGAAGCAATTGAACAGACCCCATCAGGGATAGACACTCATGTGAGAGAGGGTTAGAAAGTATAGTCAGACCGTGGAGAGACCACGTCCTGCTAGTGACAGATGTGCTCCGCCATTCGCGTGCATAGTTGTATTTACATTTCTAGCGTGTCATGCCGTGCTATATGTCATGTAAGTAACATGCAGGCGCCGCTTGGTGTGCGCGTTCACACACAGGAAACAATTCAGATTAGAATTGAGATTAAAAGGAATGAGATAAAGAGGAAGGCACCGTGGTAGCACTCTATCTCATGGGACTCGGTAACTCGTTGCGCCAGGGTGGTCAACAGTTCTTACAATCAGTGATCGACCCCGCCGGGGAGAGAGTAAAAACAGGGGGACAAAGAGAGAAATCTTACCAAAGTTCCCTGGTAGAGAAGTCCACCGGCTGACTTGGTGGGGCCAGAACTAAACGTAATTCACCTGGAAAGAGTACAGAGCCACCGTTTATCAGGGGGTTACTAAGCGGTGATGCTTACTGTTGGTGGTTGGTGAAGCTTGCGGCTCAATTGCCGCGGTCGTGGAGGTCGCGTCAGATCAGTGCGCCTTACCTTAATTGTTGCTGCTTTAGACAGCTGTGCTTCATCCATTCCGCGACGTCTTTCATTCCTTCCTGGAGGTTGGTTTTGGCGGTGGCTGGGTCTTTGGTGAGGGAGAGTATCAGTTGGGTGTCATCGGCGTAGGATATGATGTTGATGTTGTGTGTGCGTGCGATGTTGGCGAGGGGGCTCATGTAGATATTGAAGAGGGTTGGGCTGAGCGAGGAGCCTTGGGGTACGCCGCAGATGGTCTCGGTGGCCGCGGAGCGGTAGGGCGGGAGGCGGACTCTCTGGGTTCTGTTGGAGCGGAACGAGCTGATCCAGTCCAGGGCCTTTCCTTGTATCCCAGTGTGGTAGAGGCGGGTTATTAGGGTGCGGTGGCAGATGGTATCGAAGGCTGCCGAGAGGTCCAGGAGGATGAGAGCGGCTGTTTCCCCGTTGTCCCATCAGGGTCCTGATGTCGTCGGTGACTGCGATGAGGGCGGTCTCGGTGCTGTGGTTGGCTCGAAATCCGGACTGGGATGGGTAGAGCGAGTTGTTTGCCTCGAGGAATGTGGTCAGCTGTTTATTGACGGTCTTCTCAATGACTTTAGCCGGGAAGGGGAGAAGAGAGATGGGGCGGAAGTTCTTGAGGTCTTTGGGGTCCGCTGTGGGTTTCTTCAGAAGGGTGTTGATCTCCACGTGTTTCCAGCTCTCAGGGAAGGTGGCTGACGTGAAGGAGTTGTTTATGACGTTCCGGAGGTGGGGTGCGATGATGGTGTCGGCTTTGTTGAAGATATGATGAGGGCATGGGTCGGAGGGGGAGCCAGAGTGGATGGTCTTCATGATGTGGGTGGTGTCTTCCGTGCTGATGGAGGTCCAATCGCTGAGGATGGTGGTGGGGGTTGTAGGTTTGGTGACTGGAGGCGGGGTCTCGGGTCCAAAACTGTCGTGTATATCTGCGATCTTGCAGTGGAAGAACGTGGCGAGGGAGTTGCAGAGGTCTTGTGATGGTGTGATGTCGTTGTTGCTGGTGCTGGGGTTGGAGAGCTCTTTGACGATGCTGAAGAGTTCCTTGCTGTTGTGGGTGTTGTTGTCCAGTCGCTCTTTGAACAATGTCCTTTTAGTGTTGCGGATCATCTGGTGGTATTCGCGGATGGCACTCTTGAGGGCTGTCATGTTCTCAGATGACCGTTCATGGCGCCATGTTTTTTCGAGGGATCGGCATGATTTCTTTACCGTTTTGAGGGCGTCTGGGAACCATGAGGTTTTCCTGTTGTTGGTCTTGCCTGGGGTGTTCTTCAGTGGTGCGAGGTCGTTGGCGCAGTTGGTGATCCACTGTGCGAGGTTGTGGGCTGCGTCGTTGGTGTCAGGGGTGTCGATTGGTGGGTTCTGGCTCAGTGACGTGGTTAGCTGGTCTGTGGTGACTTTGCTCCAGCATCTGCAGGGGATCTGTTGCACGTGGTGGTGGGATGTGGTCTTCTTGACGGTGAAGTGGATGCAGCTGTGGTCGGTTCAGTGTAGTCCGGTGGAGTGGCTGAAGGAGACTGGGTTGCTAGCAGAGAAGATGGGGTCGAGCGTGTGGCCAGCGAAGTGGGTGGGTGTGTCTACCAGATGCTTGAGTCCGAGGTTGGGGAGGTTGTCGAGCAGGGTGGTGGTGGTGTTGTTGTCGTTGTTTTTCTCCAGGTGGAAGTTCAAGTCCCCTAGGAGGATGTATTCTGGTGAGGCTAGGGCGTGTGGGCTGATGAGGTCGGCGCTGGTTTCGCTGAATTGTGTGCGTGGGCCCAGGGGTCTGTAGATGAGCGTTCCTCTGAGGGTGGTTTGGGGATCTGGAAGTGTAGGTGTTCGGCGGCGGAGAGGGTGTCTTCGGCACTGGTCGTGACGTTGATGGTGTTCCTGTAGATGATGGTGATTCCTCCTCCAGTTTTGTTGGCACGGTCCTTCCGGATAATTTTGTAGCCGTCCGGGATGGCTATGGCGATGTCTGGGGCTGAGGAGGCGTTCATCCAGGTTTCCATGAGGAAGGCGACGTCTAGTGCTGTTGTATCGAGGATGTCCCAGAGTTCGACGGCGTGCTTGTGGACGGAGCGGGTGTTGAGAAGGATGCACTTGAGGTGGTTGTTGTTGTTGCTGTGTACGGTGGGCGGGGTGCAGGATCGAAGGCACGTGAATTTGTGGGCTTGGCAGGCGAAGGGTCAGTGGGTTCGCTTCGGGGTGGCTCGGTAGTAGGCGGGTGGTCGGCCGGTGTTGAGTGCATTGAGGGTGGCAGAGTCGTATCTCAGTCGAGTCTATGGCTCCGGCGAGGGCCAGAGGTTCTGGCGCTGGGCGCAGTCCAGGCGCAGACGGGCTTGCCTTAGGCGCGCCTGCTGCGCGGCCTTTATATGAGGGGCAGAGGGAGGGAGGAGCAGCTGGGAGGCGGGAGCGGGGTGGCAAATGGGACAGCGGTGGGCGGCGGAGCCGCAGGAAAATGGGTCACTACCAGGAGCTAGCTGTTGTCAGGAGTGTGACTTTAGAAACCCCGAGGCAGTATAGACGCAGTCCCCGGGAGGCACTGGAGGGTGCAGGTGGCAGCACAGTGGCATGTAGCTCTGACCGGGCCTGTATGGATAGTCGGACCCTGAGGAGAGGTCTAGAAACGGCAGTGGGATTGTAAGTGAGGGACTGTTTGCCAGTTACACATTCACTGGCCTAAACCATGTGCCAAACGGTGCACAGACAGTGTTAGTAGCTGTTTGAACTCTGCTTTCCAGTCAGGTAAGCCAGAAATCTGACTGCTTTAAGATTGACTATTCTCTTTGCAAAGTTTTTGGTTGTGTCGCTAGTAAACAATCTCTTTTTGTGACTTTCTGTACAATTGACTGGTGACTTTGGGTAAATATTAGCCTAGGGAGTGCTGAGTGATGATTCACATGTTATTGGACCTGTGCAATCAATAGACCTGCAGCTGGTTTTGGCGTATTGTAATTTTTCACTACCACCAGTGGGTGAATTTACATGAAAACTTCTTAGTTTGCATTTTTCCTTTGTTGTCGTGTTGGCGCCTTGCATGACACTAACGTTGGTGTGCTGTGAGGTTCAGTTTGTGTTGGTGGGTTCGGCAAAGGATGTTTTGCCTAATTGCAGCCGACTCCTTCAGCCCATCTGGACATAATCAGCAGGCCAGAAGGATCTAAACTTCACCCTTACCAGTGAAGGCCTCCAGTCATGTACGTTTGACACAGTCTGGATAAGAGGCCCTGATTGCATCCATAGCATAACCCATGGGAGAGAGACACTACAACAGAGAGGCTACCTGTCACTAGACAGCGCCATCACCAACAAGCAGCCCTGCAAGACCTACAGAGAGCAGAGCTGGCCTGAGAGAAGTCGAGAGCTGTAGTGTGTGAATCACTGCTAAGCTGCAAGGCTATCTCTGCAATAGCAGTGTGCAGTGGTCCGGAGTCTGTAGCTGTGGTGCACTTCTTCACAAACTTTTACTTTAATATTGAACCAGTTAAATCTTACTGCCAATTTTGACTTCATTTATCACTGCTGGGCCTCCTCTGAAGTTGGTGCCCTTCCATTTTTGGTGCTTTGCAGAAGCTTAAGGATCTTCTTAGAGTTTCTTCTTGATCAAATAGGTGTCATTTATGATATTTATTTGTTTCCCTTGTCTTCAATACTTGATTTTACTCACAGGAAAGTGTCACTCATAGTCGTTGAAATGTCATTCATAAATACACTGAACTTGTGAAAATGTCACACATAAGCAATCTGAAACCTTGGCAGCTATGCTATAAGTCGGAAGTCGCAGGATTCTGCCAGGTGTAGTAATGGGCCAGTTATTACACCCATGCACACATTAGAGCCAGAATTATTACCTAATGGGATCGAAGGAGAAGCATGATGGAAAGAAAAAAAACGTTGAGTGTTTTTATGAATTAGGCAAACTGTGAATTTATATAGAATGTTTTTTTCTTCTGCCGAACATCAAGGTTCTGAGCTGGGATGGGGCAGTGAGCTAAATAACGGTAATGGATCAAGCCCTGATCTTTGGACTGGGTAAGAGTGGTGTGCTTAATTCAGACACTCTGTTCATCACCACCCCCGTTTTCTGAATCGATTTTGGCCACTATAGGTGTGGCAGGGTATACTCGGACATGAGTCCCTTGCTCACTGCTCCATCAGGATTCAAGCAAGCCGGGCCGAAGAGGCTGAAATGCCAGAAACCGGTCCCCGGTAGCTTGTATCCTTTCTGGTGAAGAATTGGCTTGGTAGTTTGGTCTGCCCTGTTCCCATGATGCACTGGGCCAGGGACAGACTAATTTGCATATAGCCAGGTTCTGAGCTGGGATGGGGCAGTGAGCTAAATAACGGTGATGGATCAAGCCCTGATCTTTGGACTGGGTAAGAGTGGTCTGCTTAATTCAGACACTCTGTTCATCACCACCCCCTTTTCTGAATCGATTTTGGCCACTATAGGTGTGGCAGGGTATACTCAGACATGAGTCCCTTGCTCACTGCTCCATCAGGATTCAAGCAAGCCGGGCTGAAGAGGCTGAAATGCCAGAAACCGGTCCCCGGTAGCTTGTATCCTTTCTGGTGAAGAATTGGCTTGGTAGTTTGGTCTGCCCTGTTCCCATGATGCACTGGGCCAGGGACAGACTAATTTGCTTATAGCCAGGTTCTGAGCTGGGATGGGGCAGTGAGCTAAATAACGGTGATGGATCAAGCCCTGATCTTTGGACTGGGTAAGAGTGGTCTGCTTAATTCAGACACTCTGTTCATCACCACCCCCTTTTCTGAATCGATTTTGGCCACTATAGGTGTGGCAGGGTATACTCAGACATGAGTCCCTTGCTCACTGCTCCATCAGGATTCAAGCAAGCCGGGCTGAAGAGGCTGAAATGCCAGAAACCGGTCCCCGGTAGCTTGTATCCTTTCTGGTGAAGAATTGGCTTGGTAGTTTGGTCTGCCCTGTTCCCATGATGCACTGAGCCAGGGACAGACTAATTTGCATATAGCCAGGTTCTGAGCTGGGATGGGGCAGTGAGCTAAATAACGGTGATGGATCAAGCCCTGATCTTTGGACTGGGTAAGAGTGGTCTGCTTAATTCAGACACTCTGTTCATCACCACCCCCTTTTCTGAATCGAACATCAAGGGGGGTGAGTGTATATATGATTACACTAATGGTTACATCTTATATAGATAAGAATGCCAATTGAATTATTTTGTTGCTCTTAAATGGTTTATAACCACACAATGGATCCAGTTTTATCAATCTGAGTATAATGAAAAAATGAGTACCTTCAAAAATGCAAAAAGTTTTCTTAGACTGTAACAAGTAGCCGTTTGCAGCTTCTGCATATAACACCCTAACCTAATTTTACAATGATTGTTGTTTGAGACCTGTGAGGTACACAGAACCTCTGCAGCACAATCATTTGCCAACTGTGCAGTGTTACACAGGGCACAAAACTGTGACCTATATATTGAACAGAATTTTCTGTAGACTGCACATTAACCCTAATAAGTTGATTTATGATGATTTGAGCCTGTAACTAGAGGTTTCTTGGCGACCTCACCTCCAGGTGCCTTAATTATGTAAGTTTAAAATCTTAAACTATCTTAAAATGTCTATAGGGGCGCAGTTTGTAAAAAGAAAAATAATGTGCATGCATTGGCCGACCATATGGTGACTTTCATGACCTCTTTTGCTTCTCAAGGCTTGCTTGGCTTAGCTGTGTTCATATAGTACGCTCCTTCTCGGCGTACTATGTGGACACCGTGAAGCCAAGCAGGCCTTGAATGTCCAATGTGTCCGGGGCTGAACTTTTGTTATCTAGTATTGTTCCCATTCTTTGATTCCAGTGATTCATATTGGGTTCTCACATCTGCGGCTTGATTCTGTTATATAGTTTATCTGATTTTATAGTAGTAGAAAAATCTTTATTTCGGTTGAAAAACCATAAGACAGCATTTCATGTCAACAATTAAAAAAGATTTTGGCAGGAATATTTAAAAGAATGAAATACATTGATAAAAGAAAAAGATCTTTCGCAGTTTGTCAATGACCACAGATAAAAGATACATTTCATTCAAGTTTTAAAAATTGCAAACGAGCCCACCACATTGCAGCAAGAAATGCTATATGCATGCGGGTGTCATGTTTTAAAAGCTTATACACATCTATGCAATGGATAGCACCAAGATTCTTACATAATTGCTTTAATTCTCTTCTTCTGATCTTTGAGTAGCCTTGGCAAACAAAAAAAACATGCAGTTCTGTTTCCTCCGCTAGACCACAGGCAGGGCAGGCCATGGGAGCATCCTTAGACCATTTATTAACAAATGAATGCAGGGGGAGACAACCATGACAAAACTGCAAATAGGGTTTCCTGGCAATGGTTGGACGTATAAAGTCCAAGCACGGCTCTAGTTGGTAAATGGCTTTTATATCCAGGAACTGAGGAGTCCGAGAGACAATCTTGGAGTCCTCTGAGATGTTATCAAATTTCGCCTTCCAGTACATGGTGGATAAATATGTTTGCGTGACCCTGGTGTGGGCAATTAGAGGACTTGCCCATAGCTTGGGACAGCCTATCTCATTTAAGCTTTTCTTAATATGCATAAGCCAAGGAAACTTCCCTGCCCCAGGTAGGCTGAGTACCTCTTGCAATTCGGCTTTGTACTCTGCCATTTGTTTGTTGCCCACAGACGTCGCCATACAGTAGCGGATGCCTTGCAATTTCTTGTGCAATAGGTCTCACCCCCAGGTCCATATACAAGGGCAACAGAGGAGAGGTTAGCGGAAGCCCTATCAATTGCCTCAGAAAATTATTTTCGGTATGTGTAATTGGCCTAAGGTTAAAGTGCCCCCATAGTTTCGCCCCTTAGAGAGCTGAGCATCTGGCCTGAGTCTTATAAATCTCTATAGCCAGGGTCAGGGGTTTGTGGAAGGACTTTCTATGGTGTTTATCCAAACCCCCAGCTGTCTGTATTAATATCAGGTTTGATCTGGCCACTTGGGGTTTCTATGTCATGTTTTCATTTAGGGTAAGACCCAGGTAATCAAATTTTGATACCCTTTCTAACGGTACAGCATTCATGCAGAGATTAGAGCGGACATTCTTACTGGGGTTGAAAACCATAAATGTTGTTTTTTGTATATTGATTTCTAAACCCCTACCCCAACGTGTAGGGAATACCTATACGTGTGGGAACTTAATTGATGAAGGGGAGCCTGCTTCACGAGTGTGCTCTGCAAGCCCGCTATGAGCAATGTAACCCCTTGACATGCTGCTAATTTTCAGTGCATAATGATTTTAACCTACAGTTTTCACATTGAGTTTTTTTTCTTATCACATTGGTTTATTAATCCAGGCAAACATTATATTGCCCAGATGATGATTCCTAGATTTAAGTGGCTCATAACGTCGTTGACCTATTGACTCTTACCCTTCTGACCATATTCAATTGATCAGTGGGTGCATCAGTATTTTTGTCAAGCACTTTTCTGCCTCTGTGTGTTTTTTTATACCTGTATAAGTGCACCCTGTAGGGATAACTACACTTACACTAGACTTTTTATTTCATGTATTAATAAAATAACATTTTAAAAGTTGATTGGACGGTTCCTGGGCATTGATTACATTCCCAGCGCATTATATAGTGTCTCCAGTTCATTCATCCTTCGAATACTCTGCAGGCCAGTAGGAATTTCAAAGAGACAGAGCACATGTTGACTTGTGATTCTATGAAAAAGGTATTGGCTTAGTACAGATGGGAGAGTGAGTTTTTGAGGCAGGGATGTAGATGCAGGGAGAGTGTATGGGGTGGGACACAACCCTAATAATTTCATAGTCTGTTCTTGGCCTGGCAGTATCGATGAGATCAGCCGTCTACTTCAACAATGACATCAAGTCACTATCGCTGCTGACTCGAAAAAGGGGGGCGAGCCAGAGCCAAGACATAACAAGTGAAGGATCTGGCTTCACTTTAAGAGCCTGTGTCATGCAATAAACCTCATGCAAAAACTTGATAAAGTTGTTTCAACATTTTAAGTATGTGTATTCCTTCAACATATGGAAGCGTTTCACCTTAGCGCTTCAGACTGTATCACTGCTTTGGGAGGCATTTATTAAAAGAGATAGTTTTAAAGTTTTAACCCGCACCCAGGTATCCACGTATAGTGATATTATTGCGTTCGATATTTTGAATGGTATTCCCCCGTTATCTAGTTTCCACCATAGCCTTGTGTGGTCCACTTTGTCAAAAGCTGTGCTGTAGTCAATAAAACAGCAGAACAGGCTTTTCTTCTCGCCACCTGAGCTGACAAGTGAGCAAGCGCTATGATTTTGTCCAAAGTTGACGACTGTGACCTGAAGCCGGATTGGTAGAAGGGGATGATGCCTTTTTCTTGTACCCAGGACTCCAGCTCCTTCAGAAGTAGTCTAGCATAGGCCATTGCTTCAAGGTCGAGAAGGGCAATAAGCCTGTAATTGTATGGTTTCAGGCGGTCGCCTTTTTTGAAGATGGGGACATGTATAGAGCCCCTCCAATAATCTGGAGTCTTTGCTATGGAAAAGATATTGATAAAGAGTGGAGTTAGGATTACTGCCCAAAAGTCCGGCGCTATTTTGAATACAGGTGCTGGCAATCTATTTGGCCCTGGAGCTCTTTCATTCCTCATTTTCTTGAAGGTCGTGATCGTTACACTAATGTTCTGATGTGTTACCTTTGCCTCAAATTGTAAAGCGCTCTGATATCCTTCAGGATCAAGTTCGCGCTATATAAAACTTTAGAAATAAAATAAAAATAAATAAAATTCATGCACACTCTGCCCTGATGACAATGGCACTAGTGAGATTAGTGACTACACCGTCAGTTGTTGTGTCTATCCTGTATGTGGCCTAGATTATAATTATAGATGGAGCAACATTATAGTTGTGTAAGTCAAATCCAGTGTTTTTGTACAGCGCAATTTCTGAATTCACTCATTTGAAGGTACTTTCATATGTGATAATGAAGAAAGTGCCGACTCAATTGAATAAAATATATCCCTAGGATCACACAATTTGTTCAACCTGGGAAGTCAGGATTGATCTCAGATTGTCTGGTTTCCCATTGTGCAATTCAGCTACTAGTTGGTATCTGTTTCGCTTGCTCATTGTACATTAAAGGTCTCTGTGCTATTATTAATTCTTGAAGCATGAGTTTTCTACTTGAGGGCAAGCGGATGCCGCATAAAAGATTAGCTCTGTTTGGGCTCGAGGATGCAAGAGGACCTTGAGGTGAAGCAGAGCCAGGCATCTGGCTTGAGCTTTTAGTAACTCGTCCACCTCTAAGACTGGGCCTGCGATGATAGTGACCTATGAAGATATACTTGATTTGCAGGCAGGGCTGAGCTCATGTCATTAAATCCTCTTTGATGTGCCCCCGGCATGGTTTTAATTGGGCCGGGTCCTGCCAGGTCTCACATGAAGTAGTAATTAAAAACTGTCTTTTAAATGGGTTGCAATTAAGTCCTATATTCATGTCCTTGACAGGCAAAAACAATTCTTTTAATTCCCAACAAAGGCTGTAGAAAGCATACTGATAATCCACAATAGTGATGCAGTCCCTTTCTCCATTTCATTTTAACTTCACATTTCTTTCCCTAAGAGTATATTTTTTTTCCATATGTTGTGTTTCTGTAGTTTTTTCGTGTAACATATGACTATTTTCTAGAAACCAAGTAGTCTCTAGGCGTCTGGGTGAGTTCTGGTTATGGGTGTGTGTTCATGACCGTGCCCGAGTGAACACTCTGGTGATGACTCGGAAGTAGTGTACATCTCCTTGCTTGTTGGGAACCTCAAACTCACATTGCCTCTAATGTTATTGAATGAGCTGCATCCCTGATTTTAGGAACAACTATTAATGCTTCCTTAGCACATACAAACAGCTATTCATAGACCCTTTAAATCAGCCTCTGTAGGGTGCCCTTAGAATCTGAGTCTGCCCTATTAAAAGCAACTGAGGAAATTAGAGGAGTAATGGACCTAGGGGGTAGAGCTGCACTGGTCCTTTTGGACCTCTCCGCAGCCTTCGACCCGGTGCATCATGGAATTCTGATGGACCGGTTGAAGGACTGTGGGGTGCAGGGTAAAGCAGGGGATCTCTTGAATGCGTTTCTGACTAATAGAGAACAGAGTGTGGCAATGGGAGAGTACGTATCAAAATCTTTCGTTCTACCATGTGGGGTCCCTCAGGGCTCCTCCCTAAGCCCCACTCTGTTTAATATATATGTCACCTCCCTGGCCCCGATTATATAGTCTTTCAACTTTAATCTAACCTCCTACGCAGACGATACACAAATTGTGGTATCAGTGCTGCCAGGGAGGGAAGATGGAGTGGCCTTACAATTTCAGGAATGTATGTTGGCTGTGGGTAGGTGGATGGGCGAAAACTGCCTGAAGCTGAACACAGCTAAAACTGAAGTAATTGTATTTGGTGTAAGTAATGACTTTTGGAGCCCGCAATGGTGGCCAGAAGAGATGGGTGCCCCTCCCCCTTCCTGTGGTAAAGGCGAAGAACTTAGGGGTTCTAATAGATGACCAACTCGCATTTAGGCCCCAGGTCAATGCCTTAACATCCTCTATTTATTTTCTTTTGAAAATGTTGCGGAAGATACTTCCTTTCCTCCCCGAAAGCAGTAAAAAGACAGTTGTTACTGCCCTGGTCTTACCCTGGCTGGATTATTGCAATAGCCTGCTGCTGAATGCCCAACAGGTATTTCTTAACAAGATGCAGGTGCTGCAAAATGCAGCATCCAGACACCTGACGGGCATTCCAAAGTACGCATCTGTGTCGTGCGAACTCACGAAGTTATACTGGCTGCCAGTGCAGAAGCGGATTGCTTTTAAGGCCTTGTGTTTGGTTTTTAAAGCCCTCCAAGGCTCTGGACCGGCCTGTCTGAACGATCATTTTCATTGGTATAACCCCCTCAGACAGTTAAGATCGAGTTCGCGAAAGCGCGATGGGGGGGGGGGGTAGGAGATTTGTGTTTGGGGCCACAAAGGCTTGGAACGCCTTGCCCTTTGCCCTGAGAAACACCACTGATCTTATGACCTTCAGGAAAGGCATTAAGACTTGGTTGTTTACACAGTAATCTTGTCTGTTCATTCCCTTTTGGAGCATTTCATTAGCGCCAGGACACCTCCGGGTAACAGTGCGCTCTATAAATGTCAAAATAAAATAAATAAATTAAATAAATAATGATCAAACTCAAGGCTGAAACAGTGGAGGATGTGATGTGGCATACAAGGGAGGGCATATTGCAATCCATATCCCCTCCAGAGGTAAAGAATGTAATTTGCAGACAAATTCCAAAATATAAACATGTTAGTCACCTAGGAATAAAATAAAACAAAAGCATTGCTATCCGATTGGAGGTAGGGTTACTTGTAGAATACCAATTTATTCTAAGTGTCTGTTGAAATATGGCTGTAGGTTTTTTAATTTTCGGACTAGGCAGGTGCCAAACATTGAATGAATTAATCCGGCTAGTGGTATATATTGGGCCTTTGGACAAGAGTTACCCTGTAACCTAAATATAGTTGTGGAGAAAAATTATCTGAAGTGGAAATTAGTCACTCAACATTTATTAATAATTTCCGAGAACCTAGGAAAGGTTTGGTGAACGTTTAATTCAAAGACAAATCAGGTGTCCTGGTATTAGCACTTTTGGCCAATGTCTTCAAATCCACAGTCATTTTTTCCCCTTTTATTATTACTTTAGAAAGCCCTTGGTGCGTTTGCTCATCCTTAACATACTATTTTATATTGCGAGATTAACGTGTAGAGCGAAGTGTGTACACAGATTTTGGGACGAATGTATGACTTAAGTTCCAATCTGAAATGAAGGTATTTCCAAACTTTAGAAAACTTTAAACGAAAAGATGCTGCACCCTGACTTTCATTCCATTTAAAGTAGACCGTGCATTGTTAAACATCACTAAGCATAGTCTCACTTTAAAAAAAGTAGCTTTTTCATTTGATTGCAGCAAACTTGCTTAACTCTGTTGTGCAGAGACAAAAAAGTCCATGGTAAGGACCCGCTGCCCAAGACCTCAGATCTTAAATAACGCTAATCTTCTGGAAATACAGCAGAAACGGTTGACCTCTCTTCACATTCCAAAACATATTTGGGGGGGGGGGGGGGAGTATTTTGTGCCACAAATACACTTCACAATTTTTTGAGAGAACATTAGTGCACTGATGTTACTTAATCGACATTGTATTGGTTTTTATGTCAAAAAGACTAATAACATTCTAAACCTGGTCTGCAAATGTTTTCCACACTGCTTCCCTGCAAACAACTTTGTTAATGTGGCAGGTAGATTTAGAAAGTGTGATGAATGGCATACCTGACATTGTAAAACTTGAAGACTATAGGATTGCCTGGAGCGACAAAACAGAATTCTTACGAAAATAGTGAGGTGTAACGAGTATAGTTTCTCCTTAAGAAACGCGGTTGGCAGATATTTGCATATCAAAATGATCCTGTTCAATTTAGTTCTTCATTTTTTAGACCTTAACTAAGATCACCAAAACTTCAGACATTCATTTATAGCATACATATGTATAAAAGTTTGAGATCAATACAAATTCAAGAAACCTTTAAAAATGTAAAAATAGCAAAGCTGTGTAGCTCATTTGGGAAGACCGAAGAAAGTTCGGATCAGCAAATGATTTAAAAAATAATGGTCGTTAAAATATTCTGTGTTGTACACTTGAAACATGGCAAAGACCACATGATTGGTATCATGGAATCCACTTGCACAGAGAGGCTAGATGCATTCATCATCATATATGCCCACCTGTGTCCCCATTGTAGCTCTTAGTGGGAGGGAAGCATACCCTAACCCGACGCTGGTGCTTGTCCAACACTTACAGGGGAGTGAAATGTCCACCATCAGCTTTGCAAACCCCTTTGCTCCACTGCTGATGGCATGACTCCATGAACAGTGGAGCAATACTTCAAACTTCTAATCCTTCGATAAGGGGGTAAACATTTAACGTGAATCCCACCTATGCATGATTTTTATGTAATTTTGTATCAATACTGGTTGATATGGGAGCAGGGCTGTTAGCCTGCTATAATCCGAAGTCCCTGTGACTCTGGTCAAGTAGCTCATTTGAACCAATGTGTGCTGAAGTGAAGTACCGAAATTTCACAAACCCCAAAGGATTATACTTCCAATTACCAAATATCATTCATCAATAACCAGTCGATTGGCAGTGTAGGAAGTTCAAGCGTTTATTAGTAAAATAATACTCTGCCAGAGGAGCTCCCAACGACCTCACACCCCGAGGACCGCAGAGAGACTGCTGGCACATTGTCAGGTCAACACATATATACTATCACAATTCGCAACCGTTACCTAAGATGGAAAAAATACAAGTTGGTACAGGAGGTGGCAAGAGATATGCCCATATATGGCACACAAAGCTTGTATCTGAGCTCAGTATAGCAAGGTCACGCTGGTCGACTCCCTTCTGGTAGTTTCGGTGAGAGTCTGCACAGCGCTTGCAAGAATGTGCTTATCTGGCCGGCCCCCTCCCTTGACGGGCCCAAAGGCAGAAGCAGCTGCTCGCTACATATGTTAAGCTATTTCTCATGAGAACAGGGAGACGTGAAAATGCAGAGCCATGGAGGTTTACAAACAGCACTACGGGTTGACTAACTAAAATGGCGGCGGTCCTGCTGACCGACGCTAACCTATTTACAAGGAGGGGTTAGAGTATGACTTACAAAGAAAGTGACAGAGTGTAACTAAAAGGGTGTCTTATGCCATAGGGGCGTACATAGCACGTTAATTAGTTGCATCACGCTGAACACTGACTAAGAAACTACAATCTATATCCCCGTGTAAGGCCTAATTTAATTCCTATTCCTCAAACCCTACTTTTAGCGTGATGAAGCTAATAACAGAGGACACTAATCGTCGAAGAGATCTTCGTCGATTGTCATAAGTTCGTGGACCTCTTGCTGGAGCATCTGAGCTTTGGTAGGGGTCGCAGAAGGGGTGACAGCCGCTGTTAATCTAGAGGCACAATACGAGCAGCACGCAGGACCGCACTGTAGACAGAGACAGCAGATAAAAAGGACGCCTGCCGCTCCACCCAAAATCAGTAATACCTTCCAACCCCAAGTACATAGAAGACCCCAGAACCACCCTGACAGGGACCAGGATCCATTTTCTACATGCATCTCTGCTGCTATGCGATGGAGCTTCTGAATGGCCACATGAACCGTAGGGGCGGAGTCTGGAATGTAAACAGAGCAAGAGCTGCCGATCACCCGGCATGCACCACCGCGATCAGCTAAGATAACGTCCAAAACCATATGGTTTTGGAGCGCAAAGAGTCTGGTCGCCTGAAGCTCAACCGTAATATTGGCCACGATATCAGTAGTGATGTTAATGACATTTTCTACTATTCTGGACAACCTTCTTATTTCTCTGCTATTAAAGATCGGTCCCCAGAATGGGACCAAGCCTTTGCTAAAATCCGTGAACTGCTGCAAGGAGGTGTCGGTCTGATCAACTTCTGTTGCTATGAGCTGCCTACGTTGCCTATTGGGTACTGCTCTCGTTGAGTGTAGCTGGTGTGTTCTATGATAGTCGGACCGTGCTATGTATACAGGCGGGTACAGGAAGGACAGATAGCAGTGCCCAGCCCAACCACGGGGTAACGAAGTGTAAGCATTTTCTCCGCATACGAAATACACATTGGGTGGCGTCAACAAAGGTGGACTGCTAAGTATCTTCATACGATAGTTATAATTACAAACACTGTCACCAACCTGTACATGCCCCATCCCCTGTACACAGAAATCAGAGGAAGTATTCAAAATAGGAATGGGTACAATGCGTTCGCTTGTAACATTTCGATCAACAAAAAGCTGGAAATATTGGGAAGAATTAAATTGTTTAAAATCATAGAGTTCATCCTGCAACCAAGTACTATTCCGAATCTCCATATACTTGTTCATACAAGCCTGAGGATCTAAAGATCCCCGTCCCCCATTACCTTGTGGGTCAAATCCCTGATGTGCCTCAATGTATGCTAAAATCATATTATAGTCTTTCTCCGTGTAAGTGTACTGCCTGTGATTTTCTATATAATGATTGTACATGGCGGAAAACATTTTGAACCAGGCTTCACAACTCCCTAAATAGGAGAGAGGCAGCGAGAGGAACAGATCATGATTGTGCACAACAGAAGGCAGAAGTCCACAAACCCAGCAGTCAGTGGTGTTGGTAGCGCTGTGCGTTTGGTGAAGCATTTCTACAAATAAATTTTTCGCATAGGTCTGGTGATGTCGTTCTTTGTGGGGTGCTAAGGTATACATAAAATGCTCAGGGGGAGCAACAGTCGACCTCATCATTGATTGCATCGGGTGCTTATATTCTAAGTATATGAAAACCCCCATAAAGATTGCTAAAATAACTGCAATTGTAACTACAAAAGCTATTTTCACACGCATGTTCCAAGTAGAAAACATTGGTTCGTAAAAAGGCAAATACCTAGGAGCAAAAGGGAGTTCTTCCTCAAGTACAATTCGACCAAAAGGGTACATTCCTCGCTAAAAGTCCAAAGTAACTAACCTGGGCCAGAACAACCTTCCTGCCAGAGGGTTCTTCTCCCTGTGTCCTTCAAAGCCTCACAGGCAGGCTTAATCAACGTACACATCCAACGACGTCCCACGATGCAGATCTTTCGATTTACTCAAACAACCTGGCCAGTGACAAGAACAGAGTCTTTCTTTCTGAACAGAGCACAATATCAATGTTCCAGCTCCCAACGATTTCAGTCCAGTGTCTCGCTCAGTACCACAGATTAGAATCTAGCAAGCCCTACTTTTATCCGAGTCTTTCCTTATCTCCTAACAGTGTCGTCTGAGGTACTGTGATGTTTTCTTGGCCGCAGGTTGTAACGGACATGACCGGGCACTTCCTGATCAGAGAATAACAAAGGGGAAGATGCAATACCTTCATCAAAACCGCTGCCAACCAGATCAACATGGACAGGGCCAGGGGCGATTGCCGATTCTCCAGAGACTGCCCCGTCTGGCCCTATCTTTCCTTCAGCTCCAATCTCACAAGCGTCGGAGAATGGTATCAAGGCAACTGCTCTCTCACCCTCTTGAGTCAGGATTCCTTCAGGGTGTCGCCGGTCATAAGGAAGTGGAAGAGGGATTTTTTTTAGGTGCGACACATGGATCCAGTGTCGTTTTCCATCCACCTTCACCGCCGTCCGTGTGGCCAAGAGTACCTGATGTGGCTCAGACCATCTCGGAGCCAAGCTGGAGTCCCGATCGTATTTCTTAACCAGCACCCATTGGCCGGGTTCCAGGCGATGTCCGGGGCCCTCTTGCAGGGGTTGCAGTACAGACGCTACCTGCTGATGAATAGAACGAAGGTCTTTAGTCAGAGTATAAAGGTAATCGATCAACATAGGATATTCAACATCAGTGAATGATCTTGGTCTAGGCACACCCCACACATTAGCGGGTCGCCCAAACACTATCTCATAGGGAGACAGGCCAGAGCGTGAATGAGGGGTGACCCGTAGGGACATAAGAGCTAATGGGAGGGTGTCAGGCCATTTTAAACCAGTACTCTCTTGGATTTTTGCCATCTTTAGTTTCAGTATTCCGTTATATTTCTTCACTAATCCTGCTGACTGGGGGTGTCTAGCCGCATGACACTTTTTGTTTTATCTGGAGCCCATTGCATATACATTGCACAAGGGCCCCATGGAAATGCCCGCCGTTATCAGACCAGATCAAGCGAGGCAATCCGAAGCGTGGGATAAACTCCTTTATAAGAGCTTTTGCGGTGGCTAGGGCAGTTTTTTCTTTCGTAGGGTACGCCTCAACCCACTTGCTGAAGGCGCATACCACCACCAGTACATATTTTAAGTTATCGACGCGCTCCATATGGATGTAGTCCATCTGGAGTACCTCATATGGCAATGTAGGGGGTGCTAAATTCCCACTCAAAACAGGTTCTCCTTCCGGGTTATGTTGCAGGCAAATCATGCAGTATTGAACAAGACGTACAGCTGTTCTCTGTATATTGGGGTTATTCCAAACTGGATCCAACAAGGCACAACTGCCTTTAGCTCCAACGTGAGCTGGTCCATGGGCCATAAGAACGACAGCCTGTACCGTAGCATTGGGCAGCAACCATCGCTGCTTGTCTGTCAGATCCACCCAACAGTTATTCTCATCCAATCTTCCTACTTCCTGCTCCCATCTGTCTAACTCCACTGAAGTCGCTTCTTTCTGAATTTCTCGCACACTTTCAATAGTATTATCGAACAGGTCGGACTCCCCCACCCACCTTGCAGAGGAGTTCACATACATAGAAGACACCATGGACTGGGCTGTTTGTTTAGCTACCTGGTCCGCAAAAGCATTACCCTCTCCTACTTCATCCACCACTGTTTTATGTGCACTACATTTTACAATTGCTACTTTCTTGGGGAGAGTCAAAGCTGCAAGTAATCGGAACACCAAGGGTCCATTCTGTATCTTCTGACCATGTGAGGTGAGAAACCTTCGTTCCCTCCATAACCTCCCAAAACTATGGGCCACGCCAAAGGCATACTGACTGTCCGTGAATATGTTAAACTCTAATCCCTCACTTAACTCACAGGCTCGTAGTAAAGCCATCAACTCAGCAGCTTGGGCTGATCGATGGGGTATTCGAAATGTTTCAACTACTGTTTTTAGAGTGGTAATTGCATATGCAGCTGTCGTTGTGCCATCTGCTAATTTGAAACAAGAACCGTCCACATACAATTCCCCTTGGGGGTCAGATAAGGGAACGTCTGTGAGATCGATTCTTCCCTTCGTTTCCTCTTCTGTCCTGAAAATACAATCATGGACATCATTCGCCTGTTCCCCCGAAGGGAGGGGTAACAGTGTAGCCGGATTCAATGTGGCACAACGCTTAATGGTTACATGTGGGGCAAACAAAGTCAATTCATAACCCGTGAGGCGCGCACTTGTCAGATGCTGTGTCTTGGTTTTATTTAATAATGCATCCACAGCATGCGGCACCATCACGGTCAAATTAGAATTTCGAACAAGCCCTTCTGATTGCCTGATGGCCGCCGCCACAGTGGCCCTCAGGCAACTGGGAAGTGCTCTTGCCACATTATCCAATGTGGCCGAAAAATAAGCACACGGTCTTTGCTTACCACCAAAACCCTGTGTCAACACTGAAAGCGAGCAACCGTCGACCTCGTGCACATATAGTACAAAAGGTTTACGGTAGTCAGGAGTGCCAAGGACAGGAGCAGAACACAGAGCAGATTTCAGAGAAGCAAAAGCAGACTGACATTCATCAGTCCAAGGGAGGGGTTCATGCACATCTTTAGTGGTTAAGTGTAGCAAAGGTTTAGCAAGAAGAGAAAAATTAGGGATCCATTGACGGCAATAAGAGGTAATGCCAAGAAAAGCACGGACCTCACGTTGAGTACAAGGTACAGGCATGTTAGAAATGGTAGTAATTCATTCAGGTGATAGACGCCTACCCTCCTTCGATAGTAAGTGACCTAGGTAGCTCACTTCCTGTTGACAATATTGGAACTTAGACAAGGAAACCCTATTACCTCTGTCTGCCAGATGGTGCAACAATTTAATCGTGGCTTCTTTACAACCCTCCTCAGTGTCAGACGCTATCAATAAATCATCAACATATTGCAAGAGCACATTACCATCTGGCAAGGACAGGTCATCCAAGACCGCCTTAAGGGCTTGGCTATAGATGCTAGGACTTTCAGTATAACCTTGAGGAGCGCGACAGAATCTGAAGCTTCGACCAGATAATGAGAAGCCGAAGATCTGCCTGCTATCAGGATGGATAGGGATGCTAAAGAAAGCGTTCTTCAAATCGATCACAGTGAAATACTTAGCTGTGGGAGGTATCATAGTAAGGATGGTAGTGATGTCAGACACCACTGGGAATTGGGGCACCACTATCTTATTAACTTCTCGTAAGTCAATCACAAAACGATATACATCAACATTTTCAGATGTCCCTGTCTCAGGAGATTTTTTCAAAATAGGCAGGATAGGGCTATTACAATTGTTCGATGCCGTTTCTTCCACCACCCCTTTATCAATCAAATCCTGTATTGTAGAAAGCAAAGCTCGTGATGTGAAAAGAGAGAGTTCTCCCAGATACTTTAAGGTCCAGAGGGGGGAGAGGCCAACCAAGCAAAAAGTACAGAACCTCAGTAGGGACCTATATTTCTTTTAACATTGAGTAAATCTGAACGATTTGTAAGAGAGATGCCAAAGAGAGAAGCTTTAAAATATTATTCAAACATAAGTTTATTTAACTGTTTTTATCATTTTTAGAAAAAATTTTGTGCAATTGTACATATCATTGTCAATGTGAAGTTCATCATTTTTACATACATATTTTTCTCAAAAGGAAATTACTATGAAAAACAACACAGTGCCCTCTAATAGCAGTTAATAGCAATTAATCCTACTAGTCAGACATGCATACTCACATACCAGTCATACTATTTCTTGGTTTTTTTTTTAAAAAGGTGAAACATACCTATCAACATAAACACAAGAGCAACATTTTACAAAACATGAGTCTAACACAGATGGCAACTCTAAGGTGTACTTAATGGAATACGTATGGGGATCTAGATGGTGTAGTTCTACTAGTTATGATGGGATTAACCAGTTTGTATCCAAGACCGTAGATGTTGGGCCGACGTACGTTTCGGTGAGTGTCACCTTCCTCAGGGCCAAGGACAAACATATATAAAACTATAATAAGTAATCTTTAAAGATTGAGGGCATGATACAATGTTCTATGGTGTAGGGAATCTAGGCGTAGGTTATATTGTAGATCAAGTGTTGGCCGATTTCCTTAAGGCAAGAACTCAAAGAGCGGGGCAAGGTCTCTTTAATTTTCAAATTGTGGAGCCATCGAATGTGGTGAGGCGAGGGGCCTCTATATATCGAGGGTTGGTTTCTGATCGGTTGTGATGCTCGATGTCTTTTAAAGCAAGGGAAATATGGTGCAACACGCCTCTATGTATTCGCTAATTTTTTACGGTCCGGTGGCACGACCGGGGGTTCCAGGGACTACGCCCAAAGAGGATGATAATTCGGATATGTGTACTTGGACCCTTTTACTCGATGAGCTTTTACTGCGACCAGGGGTTCTAGGGAATGTTCCCAAGCAAAGCTCGCTCTCCCGCTGGGGAGATCTTGTATTGGGGTATGCGAGGCAACATAGCCCCGGGCTTTAATGTAATGCGGACAGGCGGGATATCCAATTTGCCGACATCCGCATCTCCTGTTGCCCTCAAACTGGGCGGTATGCTCGCAAATTCAGGCGGCAATGGGTCATTTTTAGAAAAACATTGCTTTGTGCCTACTTTGGGATTTTGAATTGTCAAATAAACACCATCTGGAGAGCAATGTATTTTAGCGTTCAATCTTTTTAGCATATCCAAACCCAAAAGATTCTCTCCACAACTGGAAGTTAAAAGGAAGGAAGAGTCCATGGTAAACGGACCAATCGTAAAGGGAAGAGGCTGAGAGATGGGGCTTATTACGGGAACTCCTGAAAATCCCACTGAGACGTTATTCTGCCCAGACAGAGCGGCCCCTGGGACCAACGAGCGAGCAACCGAACTATTCATTGCTCCTGTGTCAATTAAGAACTTAATGGTGATCCCCATCAACTCCCCCGTCACATAGGGTCCTTGTTGATTGACCGGTATCAACACTTGGCCCCCACTCTGTCCTATACATCTCCGAATCTATCCTGATCTTCGTAACCATAATCTTCATTGTAGTATTGCCTACCTTGAGGTCTATTGAAATGATTTCGCCCGTGATCTCCCTGCACTGCTTCTTCTCTGTGCATATCGCTACGGTCCGGGCCGCCTCGTCCTCGACCCCTTCCTCGGACAGCTCCGTTCTGTGCTAACAGCAGCGGACACTGATCTCTCCAATGGCCCTCCTGTCTGCAATATGCGCACTGATTGGGTCCCCATCGGGAGGGCTGACCCGCTCCTCCTCCTCTGGAGACCGGCCCGCTGGACACGGGCCCTCTGGCGCCTCTCCCTATTACTCGACCCCTCATGACTTGCTGTAACAGTACTCTGGTTTTGAGGTCCTTGGCTTTCTTTTCAACTTTATCCTTACTCTCGTTTCCCCTGTGTTCATAATACTGGGCCATGCTTAATATGATAGAAGGGGAGGAAGTAGTCCATGTACTTTCGGCAGCTTGCAGTCGGGCTGAAATCTCAGGCATCAGATTTGTTACAAATCTATTCACAAACAATCGTATTCCCCCCTCGCTAGCGAGGTCCTGACCACTAAAATCGATGAAAGTTCCCTCGAATCTGGTAAAGAAATCGGAGACCCTTTCATCTTTCTTTTGTCTGCAAGCAGTCAGTTTATCCCAATCCACCTTTCGCGGAGGAATCAAGGTATGCATATAGGCTATAATCTTTGCTGGTAACGCAATTATCTCAGCCTTCGGCTTATCCCCCGGCTTACGGTCTTGATCCCATGCCTTAAGCTCCTCCCAGGTACCCCCCAACTCGGCCGCGTGGGGAGCATCATGGACCTGCCGCCATATATCTACGGGAACCAACAATCCGAAAAACAGCTCAATATCTGCTAGAGTCATGACAGCGGAAGACGCTGCCTCCGTTAATTCCTTATAATAGGCAGTGGGATTCTTACGGGGGTCCGGAAGTTGGGCTTTTAAAGCCAACACTTCACTTCGTTTCCATGGCGTATATACCCATTGTTCCTGAAACCTGGCTTCTACTCGGTCCCGTGTTATTACATTTTGATCATTGCGCAGCTCAGTTATCTCGGGGTGATAAATGGGGTGCACCTCCCTCATGGGGTGCTGAGAACCCAACTCGGGGAACCGCGAAAATAGTCTGCCTCGATAACTCACCAGAGTGTCACCATTCTTATACACTTCTTCTGGGTTTAATTCGAATCTATGGGCGCGGTCCTTAATGTCATACAGAATCTTTGGGGCCAATCCTGTTTCCCCAAAACACTGTTCCCAGATTTCAATAAGAAATCGAGACATGTGTCGCAGGGCAGTCTGTTGCATCACCGGCTCAAAATCTTTCATAGTACTCCATATATCAGTCAAGGTGTATATATCCCTGTATATCCATCTGACTGCTTGGTCAGCTATTGCTTCTTTTTCTCCATAGCCTACAGACCCTCTCGTAAATAATCGTCTAATGTGCGAGCCCTCTGGATCCCCAATCGGAGCACGACTCCTGCATTTGGGGGTCGTGCTAGCTGACTGGGAAGTCCCTACGGGGCTAGGCATTGTTAATATCATTGGGGAGACACCTGCCGCCCCAAGGGGGTGGCGTGTGTCAGGGATCAGGGTGGCTAAGTTCCTAGCAGAGGAAGCAACGGTGCCCGGCACTTCTGTGGGAGCCCGGGGCGGGGCTCCCCTTGAGCCGGCGCTACAGGGGATGTGGGTGTCGAGAGAGGCACCGCTGGATATATACGCTGTGGGGCATATGGCGGAGGGGGGCAGACGTCCAACAGATCTTCTATCTCATCTTCGGCTTCCTTACGGACAACATAACTCTTATCTACCGCCAGCCGAAATTGTCTAGCCTGGTACTCGATGTTCTGCTCGGTCTGGTTTTTGTCATGCTCAATTGCTTTCTGAGTAATGGTCTGTCCTTGCTTCATTTTTACTAATTTCTCGGCCCTCATTCTCCTACGGGTGGCATCTTTCTGCCATGTCCTCAGAGTATCGAACATGGACTGTCTGCTGCGTTTCGCGAACAGACATTCCTGCAAATAATTGATCTTTTTCTCATCGAAGTACCCTGTTAATGGCCACTGCAATTCTACATTATCCTTGGTGTACTTGTGCCATAGACGATTAAACACCAAAGGTCCAATCCCGTGCTTACAGTATAAGTCATGACTGGGAGTACCTTCAGGAGGGGCTGGCTGAATTTCATCTAATCTAGTGCTATTTTGGCTGGTAAAGCCAAAACATAGTTTACTGAAGCACGGCATTGCTTTGCTAGGTTCTAATTGTAGCTGTGGAAGGAAAAGGGCATGTTATTATTTACAATACTCTCACACACATGGCCATGTCCAATTATTCACTCACTCACTCACTCACTCACTCATTCATACCTCAAAAGACATATGACAATCCTGAACACAAGCATACAAAGACAGAACACAGATACAATACAGACAAAACAAACCAATATGAACCAATGCTAGCCCAAATCAAAAAACGGAGCCCGTCGACTCTCATCTGTGGAGAACCGGTATATCCAAAGTCAAAGAACCAAAGGTCAAAACAGCCTCACCATAAGGGCTGCCTAGAGATAGCCACACAGGTTTTTCAAAAACCACAGACCGACCTACCGACCATCCAATGGCCTTCTTGGTTCACCTCCCGGACTATGCTGGCTTAGCCCGCTTTTTCAAGCAACGCTCCAGATCTGCCCGAGTGCTACCCAAGCACGACCATCAGCATTTCAGAGGGCGATCTGGCCAGGTGTGAACTCTTCACAAGTCACACCGAGGCGTGGTAGTCATATCTCTATCAAATACAAAAATAGGGGAGTCCGCCCGTGCAGTCTCACTACTGCCCCGTCAGACCCCCTTCCAAAATAGTGAGATCTCCGTAGTCTATGACCACCAAATTCCAAAACCAAATGCAGAAGAATATCCGACATGAAACAAGACGAAACACTCACCTGGTGCACTCCGGTCCGATTGCAAATTTCTCCACTGCCAATCGATCTGTTCTTCCGGGTTTCACCCGTAGGACTCCGGCGTGGGGTCACTAGCGGCCAAGGCTTCTCCCGATCGGAAAAGCGGAGCAACCCTTTTTACTTTGGTCAGTCCACCCCCCGACCGAGAACACCCCTCGTAATGTCCCGTTATTTTCCAGATACGGAGGGACGACCCCAACGCGGAGTCCCGGCGGAGTCGCCAACTGAAGTACCGAAATTTCACAAACCCCAAAGGATTATACTTACAATTACCAAATATCATTCATCAATAACCAGTCGATTGGCAGTGTAGAAAGTTCAAGCGTTTATTAGTAAATTAATACTCTGCCAGAGGAGCTCCCAACGACCTCACACCCCGAGGACCGCAGAGAGACTACTGGCACATTGTCAGGTCAACACATATATACTATCACAATTCGCAACCGTTACCTAAGATGGAAAAAATACAAGTTGGTACAGGGGGTGGCAAGAGATATACCCATATATGGCACACAAAGCTTGTATATGAGCTCAGTATAGCAAGGTCACGCTGGTCGACTCCCTTCTGGTAGTTTCGGTGAGAGTCCGCACAGCGCTTGCAAGAATGTGCTTATCTGGCCGGCCCCCTCCTACAACCTTGACGGGCCCAAAGGCAGAAGCAGCTGCTCGCTACATATGTTAAGCTATTTCTCATGAGAACAGGGAGACGTGAAAATGCAGAGCCATGGAGGTTTACAAACAGCACTACGGGTTGACTAACTAAAATGGCGGCGGTCCTGCTGACCGACGCTAACCTATTTACAAGGAGGGGTTAGAGTATGACTTACAAAGAAAGTGACAGAGTGTAACTAAAAGGGTGTCTTATGCCATAGGGGCGTACATAGCACGTTAATTAGTTGCATCACGCTGAACACTGACTAAGAAACTACAATCTATATCCCCGTGTAAGGCCTAATTTAATTCCTATTCCTCAGAAGCATCAAAGAGATGCCCCGCACTCCAACTTGCATGCAGGATTCGCCTAATTTGGCAAATACAGCACCTACCTATTTCCTGGCACTCCCCTCACCTGATAGTCTATCTCAGAATTGGGACTTACAGGCTCAGAAAACATACGTTTAGATTTGCAAGGGGCAATCTGCTCCTCACGAATAATTTGATCTAAGTCATGAAAACACAGACACCAGGGGCGGTTGGTGACATTTCAAAGTGGTGGGATGCAGAGTGATTTGCATACAGCACCGTAGCGAGCGGGGGCAGCGAGCTAGCCCAAAACCCAAAAGGGGGGTTTGGGGGGGGTTCCCCCCCCCCCCCAGAAAATTTTGAAAAAAAAGAAGTAAAATCGTGCATTTTCAAGCTAATTTGAGAAAGCAGGAAGGTTAATAAAGCAATTGTGAAAGTGCAGTTATTACATTAATAGATGGCATAACATGGGTACCTGCTTATTCAGTATAACCACAGAGCTTCATACATTCCGTCCTATTACGCTCCGGTGCTGAATTCAGACTATAAGACTTTCATGAAAATCTCAGCTCTAAGAGTAGAAGAAGTTGCACAGCAGTTGGGAAACAGTCTTCACAAAGCATTGGATTGGTGCACTGCCATTACAGACAAGACATTATCAATTGAAATGACCATTACATTTGCACCAACATACAGTTTTACTGCGCAGAAACGATAATGTGTGGAAATGTCATCACCTACTGTAATGATGTGTTTTGATCATATTCAAATATTTGTTTTCATCCCAGTTCAGAATTACAAAGAAAATGTACTTCATTTGTACTTTCCTAATTCCGATATAACATCAGCACAGATAATGTTTGTTGGGTGCAAGAAAAAATAACATCCTACACCCTCTAGTCTCATATGAGCACTGTGCAGGATTGTCACATAAAAACATTTCTATCACTTTGAAGTCAGAGAAAGAAATTAAACACCAAGCTCCCTTGGGATGCAGAGAGTGACATTTGAGCTCTGTCTTCAATGCACAGCAAATGTGACAAGATAAGATTTAAAGGCCTGTTTACAGAGAGGCAGGACTCGGAAGTATGCAGTAAACAAGAGATGCCCACGAGAGAGATGTACTCAAGCTGGACAGCCCAAAGCAACTAAATCGTATTCTACTACATTTTCAAATTTAGTAACGCGGACGCCCAATGCCAGGACAAGTTTACGTACTCAGTGCGGCCCTGCTTTCCTTCCTGCCCCTTCTTAGTACTTTGCACAACTTACATTTGAATCCATTGTTGCATTACTGTAAATGAACAGATAAACAATTTAAAACAAGAAGGAAAGCCCAGTGCTCTCATTTCGAGTCGTCTTCCTGCCTGGCGCACTTTGCAGCTGATCGTGTGGGAAGAGGAGAAGTGAAACGCGGAAACCCCCTGGTTCAGCAGCCAGGTGCTGAGATGCAGATCTTGCCTTTCCCTTCCTCTTATCCAATATTTATTTCTCGTATTCACTTGGGCCCTGTTCCACTTTCCTTCACTATCACGAGCAGCCTTTAAAAAATGCATATATCGGAAAAATGTTTTTTTCCCTTTCCTGAACGGCATTCCTCGGATCGTAAAGTGTCACACGGAAGCAACAGATCCGCCCCGGCAACTGGAGCTGCACTCCACTCCAGCCTTGCTGGACCCACGTTTCTTGCTGTAGTCGCCACCAACGGGGTCTAAACCAGGCAGACATACTACTCGATTAGACAGACATATTTCCGAAATGGAAAAGAGGCAGGTGTGTGGTGACTAGATGTCCCGGATTTGCACGGACAGGGTGCGACACGCAAGAGGCAGGGGGGGCTTCTGGAAGGGGGCAATGCCAAGAGGCAGGGGGGTATGGACAAAGGGGCCAGGAGGGGTGTGGGGGGTAAGTGGGCACAAGGGGGGGATCTACATTGCCTCGTGCCCTTGCTACTTGCCCTATATTTTACCCATAGGCAATATGTTTATGTGAAAGGCAGTAAAACTATTGGTAAATCCAGATAACAACCGGGATTTCCCTCGTTTTGAACATTTATTTATTTATTTATTTTGTGTACTTGTAGAGCGCAGACCTGTCACCCAGAGGGCATCCTGGCGCTTTGAACTTCGGGACGATTGCACTTCTCACTGCTCAGACAGTATACGGAAAGAGATGCGTTTTCAACGCTTTCCTAAACGGCAGGTAGTCCTTGTGGCTTCTCAGAGAAAGAGGCAGGGAGTTCCAAAGTTTGGCCGCTGCAACACTAAATGAGCGGCCACCCATCCTAACTCTCTGAAACCTCGGGACCACCAGCAGTTGTGCCGAAGAGGAACGAAGGGGCCACGAGGCAGAGTACCAGGCAAACATATTCCGCAGTGGTATTGGGCCCTGTTGGTGTACTGCCTTAAACACCAGGCACGCGGCTTTATACAATACACGCAGATATACCGGAAGCCAGTATATACATAAACTTCAAATAATGCCTTTATTGAAGAAATTAGTTCAAAATTAATTTAGCGTTCTCTAAGCAGTTCCTTTACTATAATTAAAACAAACAGCGGCACAGTTGTCATACTGATCATTGCAAATACTTTTACAAAAATGGTATTCAAGTACCGACTGCAATCCCTTCCAGGCTCTCAAAGCAAACAAACGCTCAGTGTTATTTGTCTTTAAAGGTGTTAATTTCCGCCAACTTTCCGAGCGTTAATTCTAGGAGCTGGCAACCCCGAAGGCCCCCCTGTGTCTGTGGTTCCACTAGGGCCCCCAGGGGCCCTGGCAAGGCTGGTGAGATCCATAAAACTGTATAAACTTCACAAAAGGAACCATCTCTTGGTACCCTAACGGCAACCGAGGAAGGATGAAAGGCCGAGCTGGTCTCGAAGAGAATCAAAGCCGGCCATGAAGGCAGTAACGGAACCTCTGCAGACTTCCTCCTAAAATCAAATGTCCCAGTTTTTAACGGAGAGTAGGGTGAACCTGCACATACATCGATCGTAGTGTTGTACAGGCTTAAGTTACACGGCCCTCTCAGAAACTGGGGACAGATTTGGAACTACAGTTGTTGTTTAGACAGTAGTTAAATTAAAATACCTGATCATCAAGTAAGTAATTAGTCGCGTCGAAAGGGCACACAGGCTGGCTCATGACATGCACACGGTCCACACACGAGGCAACTGGTAGAGAGAGGATCTGACGACAGTAGCGCCGCAAAATGGCAAATCACTGCATGACTACATGAAGTCACACACAGTGATTGGCCATTATGCAGTGTGTGTGTCACCACCCACGCGCGGCATCCAATAATGGATTGCCCTGCCCTGCCGCGCAGTGACCGGCCAATCCTGGCACTGCAAGCAGCGCCAGGATTGGCTAGGGGGGCTCACTAACTGCTCGCCCTGTGTCGTCTTTGTAAAGCCGGGGGCTGCGGCCCGGTTAAACAAGCACCCCCCTGGTCACTCTCTATGGGGGAACACTGATGCACATGCTCGGGTTACTTTCTGCCCCAAGCATCACTTGCGCATACCTTGGCTGGATGTCTGCTGCTGCAGCTGAGTGAGTGCGTCACCTGGACTGTCACTCAAGCTGCGCAGCAGTCCAGACCAGCCCCCCTGCACTCCCGGATAACTCGTGTGCTTCCCGGATTCCCGGCGGCGTTCGCTCGGCGCTTACAACATTTTTCATGACAAAAGTGTGTGTTTATGTTTTCTTGCAGCAGCGTCCATGGGCTTGTGGGGCTACGCCCCTACGCCCCAATGGACGCACCGCGTCTGACAGACACACTAAGTTTGTTCCTACATCTGAAAAGGAGCAAGGTAAGGAAAGAGAACTCTAGTCCTCTTGGATGCTGGTGGCAGCTTAAGGCTTGTCCTCTGATGCATTTACAATTTACAGGAAAGAAATCAAGACGGTCCTAGTTAAAAGGAAATATAACCTAAAAGGTAATGTCTGTAGTGATCAATAAAGGGTGCTCCATCTAGAAACGGCACAAATCGCCCAGGAAATCTTAACTTGGTATAGATCATTGAACATATTGTGAAACAAGGCCACTTCAGAAAAAGAAGTCTTTATGGCACTGATAAAAGGTTTTCTGGTGGTGGTGCACCCATGCACAGGTGAGAGATTTTTATGGCTGCGATACCTGTTGCTAACCTGTTGGATCATCTAGTTAGGTCTCTGTCGGTAATCCAAAAGTGGACGAGTTCCAGCTCCCTTTAATAGTCCAGTAAAAACGCGGTGGTATCTGTTTGCTTTGAAGGAGAATCATGAGTATTCAATATCAACTTCCCTACTAATAGGTCAATAGCTACAAAATGAAGGTTGGTTTAAAGGGCTTAGGGTTTTTTGAAGGATGCTCTGATGCCTCTGGAACCCTAAGTGGTACCTATTTTGTAAAGGACACTTTTTTTAAGTTTTATCTTCAGTTGGAATGCACCACTCTTCCGTAGAAAGAACAGCACCGTTGTAGTGGGCATATTTCTGATTTCAAGGGTTGACTACTGCTATGGCATCTAGTACGAAATTACCTGGTAGACATGTTAGCTAAACTCTAGAAAGCCCAAAAATGTGACTGTTCGCCTGGTATGAGGAATGAAAAAATGGGGGCATATCTTCTTGGCTCTGAGATCTCTCCATGGGCTTCCAGTAGACCTTTACTTTGCAATCTTCTCCTCTCTCTTTTTGCTTACCTTTTATATCCTTTAATATATTAATCTCCCTGTGTTTTGAACCTTTTTGAATTGTACTCTTTTGTAGCTCGTAATAATATTATCAGTAATTCAAAGTGAAAGACACTGAATGTTGGCTAATTTATTTAAAGACTATTAAGCTATATTAACAAAATGACCAGTGCTTTATATGCAAAATATTTTATCATGTAATTCTAAAGCCCAAATATCGTCTGAACCTTAAAAAAGGCTTACACAGATTCCCTTTTATTTCATGGGCTAAAAAATATAGCTCGGAGCCTGAATTCTATCTATCTCTGAGTGCAATCATTTGACTACTTCTATGTTTCAATTAAAACTTTAAATTGAAAGCTGGACGGTCATTTTGTGGTCGAGTGACAAGTTGGCAAGCGCTTTAGCTATGAAGATGGACTATTTCTAACACATGTAATACACTTGAAATCATAGCTGTTAAGTGATCAGTGGTGGAAGGGCCATGTCTCTTCCTTGAGACAATTCTAATGACTATGCTCAACGCAGATCTGTTTTCAGTCAGTACACAAGACCTATTTATTTTTTAAGCAAAGAGCAGTGCTACGAGGAAGCGTAAATACAGTGTTGTATATTAAGTATGCATGTAATTTAATTAAACCCTTACACATGCTAAAGGACTTATTAAAAACAGGTCCGATTGAATACAACAAAGCAGTGATTTATTTCTTACTCTTATTCCTGAGCTTTTGGGGATTGTGTGATGCAATATAAACTGGGCATACTGCACTGTCCTACTTCAATCGATATTGACACCCTGATCATTTCTTTGTGAACACAAATTCTGATGGATTACCACGGCATTTGTTGGGTAAGGCGCAGTAAAGATTTTGCAACTCAACTGACACCAAATAGAGATCAAAGCATGGTTTGCCATCATTGTTCCTTGGATTCACGATTTGGAAAACTACCGGTTATTCCCAACCACTCACCTACCAGTTTTGTGTTCTGTTTTTTAGACCCCCCTGTTTCGCAACTCTTATATATATTTTTTGAACTACTGTGTTGTCAGAAAAGGGAAAAATTGTGCTCTGGAACCAGTGTGTGAATGAATGCCGACATCCAAGTCCAAAAGTCTACACAGAGACTTGAGGAAGGTGGGGGGATGGCTGCTCACAGGCTGCCATTTCCTCTGCCTTTCTCCGGCCTGTGCAGGCATTTGGGGGAGGTGTAATGATGTGAGTCACACACGTGTATTGAGTTGAATTTGAATCTTTAATCGGAGCGCCGGGGCTGAGCTGCGTCTTTGCGGTCGGCGCCAGCAAACAAGCATGGCCGCCTTCCGCTTCCTGCCTAGCTGCTTCCTGTTCCTGTGTAGGAACAACTAGAACGCTACCACATATCTCCCCCCTTTATGCACCCAACAATATTTACAAAAAGTCTTACTTCTAGTCCATCACAAAGTCTCTGAATCTCTCCGGTACCTTGATCTTTCTTCCTACTCGAGTCTCCATTCCCTCGTTGCTTCTCGCTCCTTCTGTAGTCTTGTCTTCCATGCGCTCTTTCGTGCTCTCCACTTCCCTGATCTTCATTCTCCTTTCACTACCTCCTGCACTTCCCTTTCTTCCTTCTGTCGATTCCTTCCTTTCTCTTTCTTCACCTTCCATTCGCCTTTCTGCGTTCTCGACGTTCTCTCCTTGTCTCTCTCCACTTCCACCAACGCTTTCTTCTTGCCTTTCGCTTTCTTCACCTTCTCCTTCCTCGACAACCTGCTCCTCTCCTTCTTCTACTTCCTCTTCCCATTTCACTATCTTGCTGCATCTTGCCATTCTGTCCATCGACCACACCTTTCCATCGCTCAGCAGGGCAGACCGGGCATAGGGCTCCACTACCTTGAGGGGTGGGGAAAACTTGCTTTCCCCCTTTCTTTTCCTGATGGCGAGTTTCACCCTCACCCAATCTCCCTTGTCCAATTCCGTACTGCGAGTGTTCCGTCTTTTGTTGTAATGAGCAGTGTAGACATCTTGTGCCCTCTCCAGATTCTTCCTGACCACCGCCGGTGACCACCTGCTCTGTACAACCAACTTCCTCCATGCCGCGTTGTCCTTGGTGAATGCCTCCCTACCTCTCAAGATCTTAAAGGGACTGTATCCGGTGCTCCCTGGTGTGATGCGGTATGCCCAAATCATCTTTTCTAGCTCTTTTTCCCAATCTAGACCGTCCTCAATGGCTGCTTGTATGGTGCCCATTATTACACGGTTGAAGCGTTCCACCTGTCCATTTCCAGCCGGGTGGTAGATCGGGGTATGCTTCACCTCAATGCCGTTCCTGTTGGTAAATGCGACCCACTTCTCAGATGTGAATTGGGGACCATTGTCGCAGATGATGATCCTTGGAATGCCTTCACTGACGAATGTAGTGCGCAAGAAACGTATTACCGCTTCCGTGTCCACTTGTTCCAATACTTGTAACTCTGGCCATTTTGAATACTTGTCAATTGCTACCACCACATACTTTGCAATGCCTTCCTTGTCCAGGACTGGCCCCATTATGTCCACTGACAACATTTCCCATGGGCCATCCGGAACTGGGAATCTCCCTAATGGCGGCCTTAGCATACTCTGTGATTTGTCCGACTTTGCACATGATTCACAGGTGCGCACGTGCCGTTCGACCTGCGCATCAATGGCCGGCCACCAGTAAGCTTGCCTGGCCAACGCTTTCGTTTTCGTGATCCCTTGGTGCCCTTCATGGAGTAAGGACATCAGCCTTTCCAAGATGCTTTGGGGTGGAACTACCTTGTCTCCACGTAGTAAGAACACTGGGTTGTCCGCTATTGACAGTTCTTCCCTGACTTCCCAGTACCTCTTCAGCTCTTCCTTCAGATGTCTTTTTTCAGGCCAGCCATGGACGACGTATCCTTTCACGGCATCCAGATCTGAGTCTTCCTTATAGGCACACTCCCAGTCTTGGGCACTTATCACTTCCTCGGTGTCCCGGATGGTGGCTACCACATAGCCTTCCCACTCGTGCTTCTCTTCGTCCTTTGCCCCCTCCATGGCCGCCGCTCTGCTAAGAAAGTCAGCCACTTTGTTCTGAGGCCCCGGAATGTGCTCCACTTCATAGACAAAGTCCAAAAGCCGAAGGGTCATCTTGGCAATACGGGGTGTGGCATGATCATGCCCGCTCGACGTCAGGACACGGACCAAAGGCTTGTGATCCGTTTTGACTAGGAATTTGGCTCCCCACAGATATTGCCTGAATTTCTCTACCGCCCAGACCACCGCTAGCATCTCCTTTTCCACCACGCTGAACTTCTCTTCATTGGGAGCCAACGAGCGGGAGGCAAAACTGACGGTAGATATCTCTCCGGACTCCTCTCTCTGCATCAGGACCGCCCCTAGGCCGCGGTCACTGGCGTCCGTGGTGAGGATGGACTCGGCACTTGGATCGAAACCTTTGAGGGGGATAGCCGTGCTCATTTCTTGCTTGAGTGCGTCAAATTCTGTCTGTTCCTCCTTTCCCCATTGGAATGTATTTCTTTCCCTGAGTAGTTGTCTAATGAAGTGTGTCTTTGTAGCGAAGTGAGGAATGAATTTGCTGTAATACTCAGCCATTCCTAGGAATGACCGAACATCCTCCTTCCTTTCTGGAGTGGGTGCCTCCAAGATGGCCCTCATGTTCGACTTCTTAGGCGTTATGCCCTGTCCACTCACTTCATGTCCGAGGTATGTAACCGACTGGACTCCTAAGTTGCATTTGGTCCATTCAGCGGTTAGCCCATTGTCCTGCAGTCTTTGTAGCACCTTGTGAAGCTTCACATTGTGGTCTTGCCTTGACTTCCCCATCACCAAGATGTCATCCTGGAAGAAGAGTACGTCCTTCAGATCCTTCAAGAGTTTGTGCATGATCTTCTGGAACACAGCCGCGGCTGAAGCAAGGCCGAACGGCATCCTCACGAACTCATAGCACCCGAACGGCGTGTTGAACGACGTGAGGTGGGTGCATGAAGGGTGAAGTTTAACTTGATGGTAGGCCGATGACAGGTCCACCGTGGAAAACCATGTGACATCTTTGGTTTTAGCTAACATTTCACTGATGCGTGGCAGGGGGAATTTATCTATGATAATGTTTTTATTCAATTCCCTCAGGTCCACGCAGAGACGGACCTTACCGTTGGGCTTTTGGGCCACAACCAAGGGGGACAGCCACTCCGCGCTCTCTATCGCCCTGATGACTCCCTCCTTTTCAAGTCTTTCCAGTTCTATTTGCACCGCCTCTCTGCTGCGGAACGGGATGTTCCTCACTTTGTGCACCACCGGCACCGCACCTCCTTTAAGCTTGATCAGGTGAGTATATTTGCTCAATTCACCAATTTGCCCGTTGAAGACTCTCGGATACGTAGTCTGCCACAACTGTACATTCTCTTTGACAGCCATGTCCATGAGAAGAATTTTTTCGATGCCTCCCGGGTTGAGCTGGATTCCTAATGCACCCTGGTCCTTCCAACTCAGTACGGACGGGCCTTTTTCCGCGACATACAGTTTGCACTGAGCGTGCCTTCCTCTGAATTCAAACATGAGCGGGCAGTACCCTAACATAGGAATCTTCTGTCCTGTGTACGTCACCGGCCTCACATCCATGGGTAGCAGAGAATCTTTGATTCTGTTCGCGAAGCTGTTTTCCCACACCTTTTTCTGAACGATGGATATGGGCGCTCCACTGTCCGCAATCATCTCCAAAGGTACTCCACCTATGTGCATATCTAACCTGGGTCTGTCCGAACTGGAGCTATCCATCTCCAATATTTGTACGTCAATGTACAGGAATTCCTCCTCTTCAACCGTGTCCTCCTGGTCGCTGGAGTCGTCTCGTTGTTCCTGGTCCACCAACCTTACGACGGCGTTTTTGGGCTTCCTGCGACATACCTTCTCATAGTGTCCAAAGATGTTGCAGTAGGAGCATTTAGCTCTGAAGGCGGGGCACGCCTTGTCGTTCCCTAGATGACTGCCGCTGCCACACCGGTAGCATTGTGTTTTCCCTGCTTTGTGTGACTTACTGTCCACCTGTGGTCTGGCCGCGAAGTCCGCTCTGCCTCCACCTTGGTTCCTCCGTGACTCATTCTGTTTCCATCGGTCATTCCTATTTGGCGTCATTACTCTGCAAACCGTTTGCGACTCCTGGGCATCCCTTTTCGCTGCTTGAGCACACCTCTTCGACAGCTCGGCCTTCTTGACCATCGCCCAGATCTCCTTGAGGGGAGCGTCGCCGTTAACCCACAACTTCTCCTGAATGTGAGAGCTGGAGGTATGCATAATGATTTGGTCCCTGACGAGTTCATCGTGCAAACCCCCAAACTTGCAAGTGAGGGCCAACTTCTTCAACGCAACCACGTACTCATCTACTGACTCGCCGTTTTTCTGCTTCCTCTGAAAGAAGTTAAACCTGTCAATGGCGACACACACCACGGGTCTATAATGTGCGTCCAAGTCCTCAATGGCATGAGCAAACACTTCAGGGTCCCCTGCGTTCCTCTCACCTTTTACGATGGTGTCATATATCCTGAGCCCTTCTGGGCCTAAGTTGTGGAGCAAAATTTTCTTCTTTCTTTTGCTTGTGAATGGGGTGTCACCCTCCTCTTCTAGTGCCTCCAAGTAATTAAGGAAGTACCTCTTCCAGTCTTCCCATTTCCTTTCTGGCTCTCCGCTCTTCGTCAGGAAAGGTACCAGCTGGGTGAGAGACGTGCTTTGGTTCGCCATTGCTGGTGTTTTCCTCCTGACTGTGGCTGTGGAAGTTGCTCGTCTGGTCGGACTGCCTGGAGCGTCCTGTTCCTCTCCGCCGTCTTCCTTGTGCTCTCCTTCGCTGTCTTCTTCTTGCGTGCTCTTTGCGAGGTCAGCTGCCGCCTGCGGTGCTCCTCCTGCCCCTGGACTCGATGGGCCTGCTGTCTCCGCCAGTTTGCGCTTCACCGCCTGGTGCCCGGACCCTGCGTGAGGTCTCTCTGGGTTGCACCTAGATGTGTGCCTTTATATCCCACAGGATTGTCCTCCTCTGACCCTGTGTGCCCTCAGCGCTGAGTGGGCTTGATTCTTGCTGGGCAGGGTGGTTTATGGGGCTCTGCAGGCTTACTTGTGCTTTATTAGGCTGGGGGACGCTATGTGTCTCCTTCGCGCCAAAACGCTGCTTCTCTCTGCTCCTCTGCCGCGCTCCGGGGATTCTGCTGCTTCTCACGCGTAATGCGGGTGTTCGCGCATACGTCGCGCGTGTGTCCGGGTCTTCACTTATCCCATCCTCGTCGCCATTGTAATGATGTGAGTCACACACGTGTATTGAGTTGAATTTGAATCTTTAATCGGAGCGCCGGGGCTGAGCTGCGTCTTTGCGGTCGGCGCCAGCAAACAAGCATGGCCGCCTTCCGCTTCCTGCCTAGCTGCTTCCTGTTCCTGTGTAGGAACAACTAGAACGCTACCACAGGAGGGTAGAGCACGAGGCGGCAGAAAACCAGTTAAATTATGTTTTATACTCCATTTGCTGGGATGGCTTTCACAGGACTTGTCTTCACCTGCACATTTCATACATGGAATTAGCTGCACAGAGAAGAGGATTTAGTGGAGTGTACACAATTATGTGATTGAGAAGTTAATCTGTGAATTAATATAAAGGCAGGATAATTACAGCTGCCCATATTACAACGCTGCTAACTGTGGTTACAAAAATGGGTCTGGCTGAAATTAAGAAAATGTTCCATTGTTGGTTGAATAGTACCAGAAAAACAAGGCACGCCAGAAATCCCAATAGGATCGAAATAGTCCACATTCATTAGTTGGAGCGGACTGGCATGCATTTGTCGAACCACTAATGGAAAATGGTAAAAAGGTAAATATTGGAGTTTAGATGATCAGTGGAGGTCCGGAAGAGCTAGAATTCTAAACCTTGGTGCATTTTGTGCAGAACAAACAAGTCACGTTATAAAAAGCTGGGTGAGGAGGATGCAACATTACTTCTATTTTCGGATTGGATGTTGTGTTGCAGAAAAGTAAAACAAAAAATGATAAATTTACTAGTAGGAGCTCAAGTATATGAATTGCAATCACCAATTGGAGAAAAGTAGATAAACCTTAACGGCGCCATTACTTGGGAAGCATAAGCTATGGAACACATGGCAAAAATCACGTTAACATTTAAAGTGTCACAAGATTCCGAATGGCAGTTTTAATGGTCTGAGAAAAGCACATCTTAAGTTTGCACAATACAAACGTATCTTTAAGTTCCGCTGACCACAATATAAGATGAACACAACAGGCAGTGAAATAAATCAGAAGTTATAGGTGTTCACATACGGCCTAAATTGGAGAAGAAACAGTCAAGTCAAGAAACAGTGGTTTTAAGTGTAAAAAAGATGACTTGCCCAATCCATTGATTTTCTTGGTAATGCTGTATATGGTTACTCACCTATATCATATCAAATGGCTGTCTCCCTAAAGTAGACTTGGTGCCTGAATCAAGACACACGGCTGGAGGAAAGGAAGACGGCAGCTTAATGCGACATACTCGCCTAAAGTCTGACAGGCCAACAAGAACTGTTTGTACTATACAGACGGGCCCACTGGATTTATGTGATTGTGCGGCTGCTGCATGTTTTGCATAATTATAGATTACTGCATTTGCCGCACAATCCATCATCTGCCGCATAATCTGCAGATTTTAACAAAAAGCAATTCTAGCTCAAACTGTTCAAAGGTTACAATAATGCAACATTACAGGTTGTTACACAGTGGAAAGCCCTTTGCAAAGCTGGACCGGTCACCTTTCTGTTGCTTAGTGCTATATTTGGGTGCTAAACTGGTACTAATGAGGTGCAACCAATGCTCAGACAGTGTCACCAAGTAATTTGTCCCTCTACTGCCACATAATTCCAGTGGCCCTGCATATAGGGTGGCAATCTTGGCGAACTATAACGATCAAAACAAGAATGAAGAATATGTAACACCTATACGTTTGGGGCCCAAAAAAAAGGGGGCTATTACCCAAAACCCCTAGTGACCACCTTGATATTTGGAGTTCAAAAATTGTTTGAAAGGCAACATTTCTGTTGCTTTGTTTTGTAATAATCATTATCCACAAATATGCTATTTTATTCAAATGAGGAGAGATGTCTAGTCCAACAAATAGAATTATATGGCGTTGATGGAGGGCTGGGTGGCATTCATATTGTCTTTAGAATAGGTAATTTAAGTGTTCTATTTTGGTGTCTGGTACTTGTACATCATGCAACTGCCACTAGTGTGGCATCGTAGCAATCCGTACCATCCGGAGAGATTACAGGCAGACTTGTGTTTGGTTGGAGAGGGCTGCGGTTTGTAATTTGTTAGAGGATTTTGATACGTTGTAAACTCCCTGCAACGTGTACTGTCTCTACCAGTAAGTAAACACATACTGCTCAAAAAGGTTATATGGGAGAATTGGCTATTTGGGCAGCTTTAACGCCCTGTGGCTTTTTTATCTCCATTATTTGTGTACTGTATGCACAATTTCACTTTGGAGCATCTTCCCACCTACAAGCTCCCATGCACATAAAGGAGGTCTTGTTGATACCTAGGTTTGGGTTTAAGGATTATGGGTAACATTCATTGCATGTCCCATTGCTGAACCTCTATCCTTTCCAGGATTGACTAAGGGCTGCAGAATATAAGCACGGTTAGTTAACCTCTAAGGATGTGGACCTAAGTTGAAAAAACACTCATTTGAAGGAATTATGGAAAACAAGGAAAGACTTTGGATTCCCTTAGCCCCTTTAGGAAACTTGTCTTCTGAAGACTAGTATGCGGCGCTGCAGTGTAGAGATGTTGAGGTCGGAGAATAAGGAAAAATATTCGGGCTGAAATGATTTAATTTAGTTATGTCGTCATAATTAAGTATCCTTCTGTAAAACCGCGCTCTTCCCTGCCTCAGAACATGTACTGTATTTGTTCAGAAATTCTCACGTGCACAATGGTGGGTTATCAGTTCGAACTGCGTGCATGATGTTGTTATATGTAATCGTGAAGTTGACTTTGGCAAAGCAAATACTTCTTCAACTTTGCCTACGCTCTGCCGGTTGGAAGGGGTGGTTCTGTTTTTTCCAGACGTAGAAGATTAACCTTGACTGTTTGTCAAAGTTGATCCTATCAGTAAGTAGTGGCCCAGCATAGGGTGCATGGCTGTATTACCATATTTGTGAATTCTTGTTTAAATGTAAACGATTTCCAGTTTGGCAGAATTAAGACAGTTATTTCTGGGATATTCACGATCACGTAAATCGCTCAATGGTGAACTGCAGTAGACAATAAATAAAACCTTAGCAAGGCTTGCTGTAAGACTTGGGCAGCACTTGACAGAAAGGGGAAGATATCTCTCTATTCATTCATCTTATCCGTCGTTTCTGTGTAGCTGTCCTCCTGGTTAGAGAGAGCTCCAGTTTTTCCATGGTGGGTGCAAGCCATTAGATCTGTCCTGCTTTTATTCCTTTAAATTCAGGGATAGTAGCCCAGTATTTTCAATTACAAAAAACACAAACTGAACATATTAAAGCCTAGAGTCGATAAATATGCTGCTCACGGCTGACTCAGAGACACGTATTTGTAAATCCCCATGTGGATTTTTCGCTGAAATCTTTTTTTCGATCATGGATTAGAGAAAGGACTTGTCTGTACACTTAGATTTATTTACTAAAAAGTCAGGAAAGCTAATAATTCAGAACATTAGGAAATAATCATTCAGAACACCCGGAAAAGAACATACATTTTTTTAAGCATCCTATCTCCAGGAACAATAAATGAATTATCTGACGAATTAATTCCCTTTTCGGAGATATGAAATGTAAGACCAAGGTCCTACGAGATCCTGGGAAGAATTCACAATATTATGACTGGCAGATAAATGCTCATAGGTGCCAAGTTTTCTAAGTTCATTTAGCAAGTTTTTGGTTTGAGAGTACACCTGTTGCTTCACCTTATGTACATTTGACAGAGGAGAAACAGCCCTTACAATGCCTTTTTTCCACGTAATACCTTTAACATGCAGCCTTTACCAAGCAGGTATTTGTACCTTTCCCACACATTTCTTTACCACGCAGGTAAGTATTTTCTTTAAATAATACAATTGTTATGTTATTTATAAAAAAAAGTTTAGGAATGGGTAGTGGTGAAAGGAAGTAAGGATGAATTTATGGTTTGGGGTGGACAGTGGTAACGAGAGGTAAGGGTAATTTTAGGGTTTAGGGGTAGGTAGAACTACAGGGAGGTAAGGGTAATTTTAGTGTGTAGTGGTGGTTAGGAGTGAATAAAAAAACATGGGGAGGTTTGGGGGAGTTCTCGTCCCCCCCCCCCCCCCAGATCTGTCTGTCTGTCTATCTAACTATGCGTGGGAAAGGCATGCACGCTAAAGGCTGCATGGAATAGACTTGCAGTAATGGCATGTGCTGTAACGTTGTACATTCCTGAGAAAAGGGCATAGAGTACACCCACATGTTAGTGTTCCTGAGTACAAGATTTGATTAGGTCGAAGTTGATTGCTTCCATTTGTGGCAAATCGTTTACTCAATACAGCATGACTGAGTTGGTTATGGTGACAAGCCAGTGACCATAGCTATAGGCCTTATCTGTTTATTATGAAACTTAAAGATAAAGGCAGTAAACCTAACATATTTATTGTGAAAAGCATATGTTAAAATCAGTCCATTTAGGGGTGGGTGGTTATTTCTCTAGATTAAATCCTTAAGGACATTGTATTGTCACATGGAATTTTATAAAGTACTGTAATAGAAAAGGGGTTTAGTGTTGGCTTCACCTTCTGACAAAACTGTGGATATATTAGATTTTTTATGTGGGAATCCTTACTGCACCCTATTAGGAGAGAAATGAAATACACATAAATTTAGAACCTAAAATTTTCAAAAACTATTGAATGGATTTACACCAATCACATTTCTGGGTAAAAATCTAGCTTTCCCCGAAATTTGGTGTATTTCCGTTCTGCTGATTTTTTTTCTAGTATTGCTGTACAATTTCACTATTTCCTTTTTTACAATTTGGCAATGATGAATAGGATAAAACTACTTCACTGAAGACACCTACAGGAAGAATTTGCAGAAAGCAAGCGGAGCGAAGTATGTGCATTCCAGACGAGTGAATGTGCTCTAGAGAATGTAAATTCTTTGCCATTTTCTTCCTTGATGGCAGACATGTAATTAATAAAATATTCCTTTCAGTCTTACCATTTAGTCTGTGGTTCACCCGCACATGGAAAAAATGGTACTAGTGGAGTAATGCCAACATTTTGCATACTCATTTCTGTAATTTATGTATTACTTAACTTGTCAATGTGTACCAAGTATAATCTGTGGTTAGGTACAACTTCCTCATGTCAAAACCAAAATGTGCATTCGATTACCATTCTACACAGTCTTGACCCTGAGGGTTTATGTGTACATAGACATATGGAGAAAAACCCAAGACCTGCTGCAAGCTCAGATGTATTTAAGGATGCTCTTGAGGATTTCGATACCCACTATCAACCTACGGTGTGTGCAGCCATTTGCAGATATATATATATATATATTTTTAAAACAGTCAAAAGCAGAGTTGGAGGAGGAATATGTAGCTGCCCTCAAGACGTTAATGTTAATGTTAAATGAGCTTGTAAAGCGTGCAGATGCCCCAGCCAAGGGGCGTCCCGGCGCTTACTGAGAGAGGAGTGGATAGGAGATGGGATCAGGAGGAAGGGGGGAGAGGAGTTTAGCAGAAGAGGTGAGTTTTGATAGCTTTCCTAAAGGACTGCAGATCCTGTATCCCTCTGATAAGGTCAGGGAGGTTGTTCCAAAGTTTTGCGGCCAAGTACTTGAAGGAGCGGCCGCCCATCCTGGATAATTTGATACGAGGTACTATTGCAAGGTTTTGACCTTCTGAGCGTAAAGTACGTCGAGGGACGTAGTTAGACAGAAGGGGGCTGAGCATGGGTGGGGAAGCCATTTTTAGAATTTTAAAAGCTAAGCACAGTGTTTTGAACTGAATTCGTTTCTCCATTGGGAGCCAGTGGAGTTTGATGAGAGTACTGGTTACAGACGCATGGCGGGGGATGCCTACCAACGCCCTGGCGGCAGCGTTCTGTACTCGTTGAAGTCTAGCTTTTTCAGCTACGTTAGTCCCTAGGAGAAGGGAGTTGGCATAATCCAATCTGGAGAGGATGGCTGCCTGTACTATCGTCTGACGGGTTTGGTTGTCAAAGAATCCAAGGATGGGTCTGAGATTTCTTAAAATTCCGAAGCAGGTTGCTGCCACTTTTTTTGTATGCTGAGTGAATTTAAGGGCAGACTCCCAGGTTTTTGACACAGTCCTTGGGTTCCTGTGGTTGTCCTAGGTCTACTGGCCACCAGTTGTCCCCCCAAGCTTTAGTATTTTTTCCTACCACCAGCACCTCGGTTTTACCGGCGTTGAGCTGAAGGTAGTTCAGTGTCATCCATTCTGTGATGTCCACGAGGGTGCGTTGGAATTTTTGGGTACTAAGTCCACTTTCATCGTTCAGTGCCACCACCAACTGAGTGTCGTCAGCGTAGGAAACGAGCGACAGTCCGTGTCTTCTGGCCACTTCAGCCAGGGGCTGAACATACACATTGAACAGGGTGGGGCTAAGAGCAGAGCCCTGGGGTACGCCCTGTTCAATGGGACATTCCCTGGAGAGGTGGGGGGGGGTGGAGACTCGGAAGGACCGGCCCGAGAGAAAGTCTCTGAACCATTCAAGAGCTAGCCCTGTTATCCCGACCTCTTTTAGCCTGAACAGCAGAACCTCGTGTGACACCGTGTCGAAGGCAGCACTGAGATCGAGGCGAATCAGTGCTGCCGTTCCACCAGAGTCTAAAATGGTGCGGAGGTGTTCAGTCACACTTAGTAGGGCTGTCTCAGTGCTGTGGCCAGCCCGTAAGCCATGTTGGGACCAATCTAAGATGTTATTAGATGTCAGATGATTGTTCAAGATGTTTTTAACATGGGCTTCTGCTACCTTGGCTGGTCAAGGGAGGAGGGATATTGGCCTAAAGTTTTCGGGTTTGTTGGGATCAAGTGTGGGCTTCTTGGTAATAGGTGATATCTGGGCCTGTTTCCACTTGGAGGGGACTATACCAGTGGAGAAGGATTTGTTAATGATCCCTCGCAGAGGGCCTAGAATGATTTCATCTGCTTCTCTAGTTACATTGTGTCAATTTGGTGCCTTGCATGAATATCTCATAAGGGATCAAATCGTCATGCATTCTAACAATGTGGGCATACAAGAAAAATTGTGGGTGTGTGGTAACGTGCAATTTAATGAAATTATAGCCATTAAAAAACACGAGATGACAAAGAGGCTTGCCAAAGCGGCATCTAAAAATGGGACTGAAGTGGAATTGGTGTTTTCAAGTAACCAATGCCAAGGAGAATGAAAAAGAGATGGAGAAACAGGGTGGAAAAAGCCCTGCCTAGAAGCAGATGGATAAGAGTAAGCGTGTAATGAATGACAAGCGGCCGGAATATTTCAGATGTGTTAACAAGGGTCATATGACCGGAGATAAAAATTGCCCTGCCATGAACTCTAATTGTGCATATTGTAGGATTGTTGGCCATTTTGTCAAGATCTACAGAAAAAGGAAAAACAAAGGGAACGAAGATTTAATAACATGTGTTGGGGATAATGTGGAGAAGAAACAGGAGGGAGAGAGTGAATTGTGTAGTGACAAAGGCATCCTCAGTATTGATGATGCAGTGTTTGAGGATGCAGTTTTGAATGTAAATGTTGTAACTAGAAAGAAGGCTGTGTGTAACATGACCATTGGCAGAGTAGACCTACAGATAGTGCAGACTTGGGTTGCCATATATAATTGTGCAGTGCTCTGTATGGATGGGCAAGTTTGTAAATGTTTTAAGTGACCTGTTAAGTCCTACAAATATGCACCCTGTTACTTTTACAGGTGCAGAGATCCCTATAATTGGGTTTAGAGGTGTTGCACTTGAATTTAAGGGAAGGACATCTCAGGGGAAGCTATACATAGCGGAACAGGCCCCCTCAGTGCTAGGGTGGGTAGACCAGGGCGCATTGGTTATTACCCGTGATCCCAACAGCAGCAGCCAAGTTTTGCGACTACGTTTACCTGTGATTCCCATGCAAGACGAAATTATGTAACCGTTTCCAAGTGTGTTTTCAGGCAAGGTGGGGGAGTTGAAGGAGTTTGTCCACAAGAAGGAGTGAGCAGTACCTGTAAGCCATAGAGCTAGGAACATAGCTTTAGGAGTGAAAGAAGTGTAATGGAGGAGTTGGATGCCCTGGAAAGTAAAGAGATCATTTAACCTGTAGAGAGTGTGGAGTGGATAGCTCCCTTAGTTGTGGCTCGGAAACCTAATGGTCACAAAAGATTATGCATTTATCTCAGAGACTTAACCAAGAATATTGTTGTTGGCAAATTTCCTCTCCCTAGAATTGACAAACTCTAGTCACAGACTTGGAGCATCATGTGGTTTTCGACAATAGACTTAACCTCGGCCTATCACCAGATTCAATTGCATCCATCCTGCAGGAGTTTAACATAATTTGTCACTCCTTTTGGATGTTACAGGTTCAAACATGGTATTTGGCCTTGCATCTGCAGTGTTTGAGAGCCTGATGTACAGATTATTTAAGAGAAATGATGGAGTTCCATTTAGCCAGGATCATAATCTGGTGATGGGCTGAGACAGACAAGCCAACACTGTGATGTCATTAGTCAAATATAATGTGGTACCACAGAAGTATTACATTCCAAAGAGCTTTAATGTCACTTATGAAATACATATAGTTCTATGAGACCATATGGTTACATAGCATAACTCTCTTCATATCAGTTGGTAGTTTTAACATTGTTATGTAACACCATTAAACATAGGCAGCAAATTACAGTGCAGAAACTTTAAAACACTTGTGTCTAAAAATCATACAAGTTGGTTTTTTTTGTAAAGAAAAACACACAAATAAATTGAACCTTAACAAGGGAGAAACACAAGACAACTACATATGTTTTTTCTTGTTACTAATCTGTTTCAATCATTTGTTCTGACGCTTGATTTTTCTTTTTTTCTTTAATGCATCCCAAAGTTAATCGACAAAAGTGTTTGACCGAAGATATCTTCCTTGGGTATTTTCATATGTGACATTAGAGCTCTTTGTAATCTAATTCTTCTGTGGAACCACATTATTGACAAGTGGCACTGTCATTTTCCAGAAACTCTTGGAGCTGGATGCAAATGACTGACTTGATCCCTATGTGGCCCACTCAAAAGAGCAGTATCTCTGGATAATTGACTTTGCCAGACTGGAACCATCCATAGCTCTCTGCCCCAACATAGCTAGTTGCCATGTCTCCGATGGTAGGTCAGGGTTATTGCACAAGGGTTTTCTGGGCATTGGGAACGTAAAGGAGGACATATCATTGATGATCTCTTCCAACAGCCCCCCCCCCCCCACCCCCTCGATTTAGGCTGCTGCTATCCTAACTGAAGATAGCAAAGGGTTTGCAGATTCTCTCCAGGAATGTGGCAGGGATCCATCAAATGATTTCCAATAATGATTAGTAAAATGTTGTCGAAACCTTTAACCTCGTATGTTGTCAGGAATGATGCACCTATGAACATATTACAGTAAATGGATTCAGGTCATTTTGTTCACCTGCTGTTTCTTAATTTGCTGGCACGGGAAGGGTGGTTTCCTAATTCTGGTATCAACTGCAGTGGGGAATGTTCAAGTAAAGGAATTGTTTTTGAACCCTCTTTTTTTCAACTGGTGAAGGTCTTGTAACCCAAATAGTTTGACATAACCTTAATCGATTTTTACTATAGATCTTTCAGGGCTCAACCAGTGGGGATTATTGAGGTTTCAAGCAAATTCCCCAGGACAAAATTGATAGAGAATTCAAGGAGGTTTCTCTAATATGTATTGGGGGATTTTATCATAACAAAATGTCTCTATAGTGGGAATCGTGTGTGGTATTTATAATGTGCTGGGTGAGTCTCCTGGTCATTTTAAGCACTCCGCGTATGGGGAAGCATTACCAAGGCTAATACTGGTTCATAACCTGACCTTTGCAATGGATTTAATTATGGAAAAACAGATAGATATTCCAACTTTTCTGTGAAGAGGCAAATAAACCACCATTGACCATATTTTAATGTCAGATACCTTGGCTCGCTGATAAAAAACCAAACTGCAAGGTCTGTCCATCCCTACCTTTTAGCGATTATTATCCCATTTCTGTAATACTTGCCTGTATGCCTTTAGCTCCCTCTTCACCTGGTAAAGCAGAGCCTATGTTCTATACCAAAAATAAGGGGGTGCCCGGAAAATGGCAACGTGTCAATCCTAGCAAAAGTGTCACAAAATGGTGAGCAAAAATGATATGGAAATCTTAAACTACTTGGGAGAAAACTGTGAGCCAGCTAAATTGTGTGCACATTTGTAATTTCATTTCTGATTCCCTACTGATTGAGAATCCATGGTTTGTAGAGCCTATTTGCACATGGTTTAATTCAGAATGTACAAAAACCTATAGAACTTTAAACAACGTAACACACAAAATCCTGTGGGATCCAGTGGCAGTAAGGGGTGTAAGAGAGGCCAGGAGGAATTACCAAATAGCTATCGAAAATAAAAAGGCTGAAACAAGAACGAAGGCTTGGTACAACTTGGAACAAGCAGCATCCCAAATAGCTATCGAAAATAAAAAGGCTGAAACGAGAATGAAGGCTTGGTACAACTTGGAACAAGCAGCATCCCTGAAATATAACCGAGCCTTCTGGGAAATAGGCAATAGACCCTTCTTCACTAAAAAGCCAGATTCAGGCATTGACTGCCATAAAATGGAGCAAGAATAGGTTGCTCATTTTGCAAAACCATTTAACCCTGAAATGCCCTAGAAAAATCAAAGCTACCTGTTGATCCCGTTGCAACTAGCACTGCACTAGTTGATTTGAGCAAATCTATTTCTATGGAGGAACTATGCACAGCTATACTCCGCTCTGCATCAGGGAAGGCAGCACAACCACATGGGGTATCAGTGGAGTTTTTAAAACACAATTTAGGTCTCTGGGCCCCGCTGCTCACAAATGCCTGTAGCTCTATGAGATTTGGGGAGTCAATTCAATTCATAAAGCTTTATTCGGAGCATAAAAAACATGTCCATAAAAGCACACAAAATTACAAATACAGAACATTTCATCAATTTAAAAAGGAACACACATGATACATAATTATAATTATCCAGAAGGGGATGGAATAAATAGTTAAAAATAATTAAAAACACATACTTTTCCTGGCACCAATTGCTTTAAGCAGGAAGGTAGCTGTAAAGAAGCAAATGTCCGGATGATGCAGATTAAAAAGCAGTTTCATAGAGTCAGTAATTGTTCTTACTCCAAATCTTCTCAACATTGGCTTTAGAAAGATTTTCCGTAACTCACTGTACAATTGGCATGACAAAAGAAAGTGCGTAGTGCTCTGTTCCGTGTTATTATCACAGGCACAGGGTCCAGTAGGGCGCATTTTTACATTGGGACACGCAACCAGATGGTGTACTGTTCCCATCCTCATCCTTGTCAGCACAAACTGGTGCGAAACTCTGGTCACCTGTGCCAAGTATGGGTGGAATCCAATAAAATCATTCAAGCTATTATACAGCATACAAGTAGAAAATTTTGATTCCTCCAGAGCACGCCTCTCTGCACAATGGTTCAGAAAAATGATTTTCAAATTAGACTTGGAAATGTCAGAAGCACAATATCGACCAATGGTCATATTAAACCCAAAAACCTTTTGAAAGCACTCAATAGTATATTTGATCCAAGGGATCTTTAAGTGCTGGTCCAAGGTGAGGCAATCCTCGATAATGGCTCTATTCAGAGAGGTACCATCATTCAGCCATACCGAGCGCCACAGTAGTAGGGGTCTTAGCATAATCATATCATTCAGGAATTGAATCCCTGTTTCCTTATGAACCAAGTTGTTGGAGGTAGTTTTGGGTAAGCACAGGAGCCTTTTCAGAAAATTATTCTCCTCTACCTGTAGACTCCCGGCTGATGACACACCCCAAACTCCAGCCCCGTAGAGGGCCGCAGAAAGACATCTGGAGTGAAATTTTTTTAACATGTCCTTAATGCGTCTATTCCCCAACTTCTTGGCAAATACAAAAACCCCTTTAGCACTCCTAATCATCTTTGTTTTAACAGCTTTATGTTCGGTATCCCAGCTGCCATTTTTAGAAAATGTGATCCCTAAATAACACAAATTATCAACTTTTTGGACTTTTTCACCTTCTATGGAATAGTGAGAATTAACTTTCGTTTTGGCTCGTCCGGGCCCGCACTCCATCACATAAGTTTTTGAACTATTAATCACCAGTTTCCTACTTTTGATGAACTGTACAAACCTGTCCATCAAACGTTGGAGACCCAGAGGGGTCCTAGATAGCAGCACGGCGTCGTCCACATAGAGTAACACAGGGATGTTAAGGTTGTTAACTCTTGGGGCGTCTGCCGTAACTGTCTTCAGAACAGAGTCCACCTCATTAATGAAGAGTGTAAAGAGCAGGGGTGCTAAAACACGCCCCTGCCTGATTCCCCTTCTGATCCTGAACTTATTAGTACACTCCCCATTAGGTCCATACCGAACACTGGTGCAGAGTTTTTCATACAGGCGGGCCAAAAAGTAAACTATACCTTTGGGAGCTCCCATTTCGATCAATTTAGTCCATAGTATAGCGTGGTCTACCATATCGAAAGCGCTGCTTAGGTCAGCAAAGCATAAATAAATTGACCCTTTTTTGGCCTGGGTATATTTCCCTACCAAAAGTTCTAAATTCAAGCACTGCTCAATGGTGCCACAACCTTTTCTGAACCCAAACTGACTGTTGGTTAAAATGTCATTGGTCTCTGCCCATTCCTCTAATCTAACTAAAAGGACCCGACTCATAACTTTTACAGATGAGTCCAGTAAGGATATTGGCCGGTAATTTTTTGCGTTGCCCCGGTCACCTTTCTTAAAGATCGGGACAATTATTGATTCTGCCCATGTTGACGGTATCTTGCAACTAACTGCTGCATTAAAGATCTTAACCAACAATGGGCCCCAGATCTCCGGGGCAGTCTTGTACACATCTATAGGTACCCCATCAGGTCCCTGGGCCTTCCCTCCCTTACTGGCTCTTATACTATCCATGACCTCCGCTGTAGTAATATTTAAAACAACGATAGGCCAGCCATCTTCAGAGGAGGCCGGTCTATCACCAGAGTCAAAAATGATGGAAAAATGTTGAATCCATGATTCAATGCTCACATTTGATGTAAGCTCTGGCACCTTCTCGTCCTTAAGGAATGGGCTGTTCACAGTAGTCCAAAACAGTGTGCAGTTCTTCAGTTCTGCTGCTTGGCTAAGATTATCCCACGCTTCCTGCTGGAGTTCAGCCTTTCTGCTTTTAAGGGTCAAATTATAATCCTGCCTAAGTTGAATCACCAGACTCTTATCTCTAGGTTTGACTGCTAAGGCCTCTTTAAGATCTTTCCGGGCAGTAAAACAAGCATGGTCAAACCATCCCCTTTTTAGTCTACTCTTGTGCCCTACTACTCTATAGAACTTCCTGTTGATGATTGCGTTAATTCTATCAAAGTGATCAATACTGGCAGCCACGGTTTCATCCTGTTCAAGGATCGCCGTGATTTCCATCAAACAGTTATTGATGATGGAGTCAGATGTTAGTTCGGCTTTATCTCCTTTCCACCTCAACCTAAACCCATTCGGTCTATATGGTTCGATATTAACAATAGTACCCTGATCGAGAGTGGACAGGTTTCCAGATCATGGCTTCAATAGTTAAGCAGTTATGGTCACTTAGCATAACATCAACCACCTTGGGCTCTGAGCACAAAGGGATAAGGTTAGAGGACATGCACATAAAATCAATGATAGTATTAGCCCCCCTCCCTTTAAACGTCGGTAAACTTTCTCCCAGGTCATTCTTTTCATTTTCCATAATTTCCATGTCATAATCTATTAGGAAATTGTTCAAAGTTTCGCCATACAAATTATGAAGAAAATGAACATCAGCATCCCCTGAACAGTTATAGACACCACATAACTTTTGAAATGATAAGGGGCAAGCTGAAATATTAAAATCCCAGACAAAAATAAATTCATAAACACCATTAAAATTATTTACAATCTTACTTAGTGCATTTTCTAAGTCATTAATAACTGTGTGCCTAGTACCATCAAATATATTATTATAGAAATTAATCAAAAGTATATTTCTACCCGCATCTTGTGCTAGCCATAAAATCTGGGAGTGAGCCCCCACTATTATATGCTTTTTCACAGAAATTGGCAACTTGACTGAAATCAAAACCAGCAGCCCTCCTTTTGCTCTGCCAAAGGGTGATGCCAAGGAAGGAAGTTCATAGGATACAAAGCCATCAATGCCCTTAAAAGTTTTGTACCAGGTTTCCTGTAGGCAAATGATATCAAATAAACTAATAAAGTCTTTCCATCCTAACATATCCTCCTTGGCCGTGAGGCCTGCAATATTCCAGCTGGCAGTATAACAAGTTTCCCCTTTCCTAAAATGGCTAACAGGCGGTCCATCACTAAATACGGACATGTTCTGATCTGAATTAAAAAGCTCTATATTGTACATAAAATTCTCATCTTCTCCTCCAACAAGCATACAATCTACTGTCACATTGTTAACAAGTTCAATTTCGGGCGTAGTGAACTCTCCAATATTATTTCTGTTTACATCATTCCAGATTCCCGAGACCATCTGATGTCAATCATTTTGGTCCAGAAAACTCAGTGTTTGGTACCTATTCTGGATTGGGACTTGGTAAACCATCCCATTAGCAGGTGAAACTATCGCAAGTTGGTACTAGGTTGGGGGTGTGTGTTATAAATGTGTTCCCGCCAGGGGCAGGATTCAGCATGTGCATCGGCAGAATAGATCTGCCGTCCTGGAAACCAGGGCAAAGGGTGGATAACACAGGTCTATTTCCATTAGATGGAAAATTGGAATTGTTCTTTGCCCCCTCCCTACAATTAGCAGATGGCAACCTGGTGGTTATAAAAAAAGCCCAATGGTCTTGCGACGACATCTGTCTCAGACTGCGTAAGTGCAGCAGCTCTGAGCAAGAACATCGCAACATGTTGCGGATGTTTAAAATTTATAATCACACAATCACCCCCACAGGTCTTCCTAGTATTGCCAATCCAATTGACTCTTCTGATAGAGATAATTTGATCAGAGTAGCCAACTGGATAACCACAGTGGCGGTTTAACCAAGAAATTGTTTTATTTTTAGGGAATCCGCCGACTCCTGGGTGTATGGGGCCTGAGTCGGAACATTAGTTAAGACCACAACATAGGGTACACATTCAGGGGGGAGATCTACTGGGCGCCTACATGTTCTAACAGGTACCCCATCAATTCCCCTTATGGCATCAGGCGTAGCTGATGCAACTGGTACCAAAACGGTTTTGTCTCTGTTTGGTGCAGCTAGCGTTCTGACATCAGAAAGTGAACCGCCCGTCACTACGCTTGCCAACCCAGCTGCCGGTACCTGCAAAGGTCTGCCCGTATCCTGTACTAATGGGCGTGCCAACACAGGTAACTTTTTAGGTAGTTGTTTCCTTACGTTAGCAGTAGGGGGGGCACTATTTGTATCGCATAGTTGTACCCTATCCTGTTTAGGTGCTGCATGTGGGCACGCAGTATCTTTAATATTTGATATGGATTTATCCAAATTAACTGCATGCTGATCCACCACCGCCCTCAGTCTCAATACTTCTGCCGACAGATCATCAATTTTAACTAACAATGGCTCTACAACCATTTTCAATTTATCACCGATAGTACTCACTAACATGTCAATTTGAGTGGTATTAATGTAAACACAACTGTCTTTAGATGGTGCCCCTTTTTCCTCTATATTCTCCTTGAGTATGGTGTCTTTTTTATTTATTCTTGCAGAATGGTTTCCCCGTTTAAGAGCTGTTTTCCTGCATGCTCTCATATATTTTGTAGCCCTAGTGGACTGCTGAGGGGTACCTTCAATAGTCTCAGACAGGTTCGATATATCTTCCACCACAGTCAAGACATCAGGGGCCTCAGTGGATTCAACATTGATACCGATGTTATCAATCTCATCTGCTATACCAGTATCGTTGGTGGTATTTAAATTAACATTATTGAGGTCCGAAGATGTACACAGAGGGAGGTCTGGTAAATTACATTTACCTAGCGATTTCCTTCCATCGCAATTGATTCTATTGACTACTTTCAATAGGTAATTGTCTGGTAAGGTAGATTGGATAGACATTTTAGGGGTAGTTCAGAGGTCACAACCAAAGTTTTAAATACAGTTTTCCACTAGCCCAGCCGGGCTGTGCACGTACTCACAAATAAAGCCAAGGGGGGTGGCCCGTCCCGTCCCTGGTCGTCCCCGGACGGCCACAGACGGCCCGCCCTCTGCCCGGGCTCAGCCCGGCGCTACCCGTGCGCGTCCCGCGACGCGGGAGGAAGGGCTCGGTCTTATGCGCCTCCCGGCGGAAGCCCCAGCTGGCAGTTGGCGTCCCCGCGAAGCAGGGGACGCTGGGAGCTGTAGTTCTCCTTGGTCGCCCCTCTCGGCGGCCGCGTTTTTCCTGCGGCGGGGGAGGCAAGCAGGGATGTCAGGGAAAGCGGCGTGAAGGTGGCGTGCTGCCGGTATGACCCCTGGCGCAGTTAATCTGTCCCCCGCTCCACCGGAGGAAGGGCTCGGTCTTATGCGCCTCCCGGCGGAAGCCCCAGCTGGCAGTCGGCGTCCCCGCGAAGCAGGGGATGCTGGGGCTGTAGTTCTCCTTGGTCGCCCCTCTCGGCGGCCGCGTTTGTCCTGCGGCGGCGGAGGCAAGCAGGGATGTCAGGGAAAGCGGCGTGAAGGTGGCGTGCTGCCGGTATGACCCCTGGCACAGTTAATCTGTCCCTGGGGAGTCAATTGAGTCATGGAGCCAGTCCATTACAGTTTCTATATATAAAAAGAGAGATAAGCATGTTCTATTTAACTACTGCCTGAGTTTTTTTACCAAAGCACAGTTTGGGTTTTGTCCAGGAATGGTTACTACAGAGTAAGCTCTGAATCTCTTCCTAATTTTGGGTAAATATGTCAAGGCCAGGAGAGGTGCCATACACATGGCCTTTATTGACCTCTCTTGTGCCTTTTGAATTAGTGGATAGAAATAAATTGTGGAACATCATAAGGCTTGCGAGAGGGGAGACAATGCTGCATGCACTAAGGGTCTGGTAAAGGACCTATACCATGCCCATAGAGACTCCATTATAAATAAAGGCACCAAAACACAGATTTTTTTAAGCTGCCTCCGAATAAATATGATTAATTTCCTGGTGGCTTTCCCCGTTACTTGGATATGATTTGCCTCATTACCCCGCTGCACATGTAGTGCCCATGCAGTTCCATTTATGTTTTTCTGCACTGTATACTCCGCTTTTAGAACCTGGTTTCTATGCCCAATTTTAGTAGGGAAATGTTTTAAAACTCATCAAGAAGGTCAACTGTTTTTACAATGCTGAAAGTCTCATACAGTGTGTTTCGCAGTATTGAATTTTATTACCCAGGCGAAGGGTCTAAGGAAAAAGTATGCAGTATGACTCCCTTACGACACAATGGAAAGACAATTTTTGATGTGTAACTGAGTAATTTTATCTTTGAATTTTATTGTGTGTTATCTGTTTGTAACTTGTTTTATCCTGTGCTTTATGGTCCTTTCGACCGAATAAAGATTATTTGACTGACTGACTAGTAACGACATCAGTGTGCTGATTGGAAATGGTGTATGATTGTATGACTTCTTTTTGTGCATCTGGTAGTGTGTAATATCTAGTCTCCAAAGGGAAATTGTTTGAATTTGTCTGCTATTTAGATGCCCTGTCCCTTTGGTTGTGGGACCCCTCTCTTTTTCCTCTCATTTCGAGACAGACGAGACCATGAAACCAGGTGAAGCTGCTACTGGGAACATTGGCTAGAAAAGGACTTACTGCAGAATTGAGAAAATGCTAATTTGCATTAAAACCTGTGATATAATGCACCAGGAACACAATGGGACACTTGCTGCTTGCGAACTCCCCATACAAGATACCTAGCTCACTTGTCAACTGATCTCCTTTCATTTGTACCTCATGTTGGGCAGACGTGGCCTTTAGCTACACAACTCCTGTTTTCTTTACAAGCTCCTAGCACTATATCTGATGATTATTATTGATGCGCTGATCTGCTGTCTGGTAAATGATGCACTTTGATGATTTGTCTCATTTGCCATCATAAGTTGTGTAATTGTATAAATACCCTTACCTTCCAGCTGTCCTGATACAATCCTAACTCCGTTTTTTCTCCCCCCCTCCTTCTACTGTCGTTCTTGTGCCTAATTTCCCAGTATTCCCCAAACGTCCTCTTTTTTCCTTACTTATTCTGTGTTTGATTGATTCACATTTGTGGTACGATTGTATCTCTCTATTTCTTACGTAATGCCAATAAAAACAACAGTCTGTGATGTATTTAGGCCATGAGGTAGGCAGAGCGGGTATTTCACCAAAGAAGGGTATCATTGAAGCAGTTGGCAATGCCCCAGCATCAACTTCTAAGGATAAAGTCAGATCATTTCTAGGCCTTGCGAAATTTTATTCCAAATTTGCGCAAAACCTTGCCATAAAGACACATGGGGTAAGACAGTTATTGAAAACAAGACAGAAATTCAAATGGAGTGATAGGTTACAGGAAGAATTTGAAAGAGTCAAAAATGACATATGTACAGCTGCTCCGCTGCAAGTTTTTGAGGCTAAGGCTTGTAGTATTCTCACAACGGATGCCAGTGGCAATGGCTTTGGCGCAGTATTGACCAAAATTTCGGAAGTGGGAGATGAATGCACAGTGGCGTATGCATCTTGTTCGCTACCTCCTCCAGAGGAAAGGTTCTCTGTAGTTGAGAAGGAGATGCTGGCTGCGGAATGGGCAATGGAAAAGATTCAGCAGTATTTGTGGGGATCGAAATTCACGCTGCGTACTGACCATAAACTGCTTGTGAGGATTCTTATATCTAATGGAATAGTTAGATCAGCGCCGCGCATTGTGAGAATGACAATAACATTGTTGGATTTTGTATATGATGAGTACTTACCTGGAAAAAGGAATAAGGTGGCGGACTATCTGAGCCATTCACTGTTACCTTTATGTGAGTACATTGACATTGAATGGGATGATTACAGTGTTGCCATTCTCCGTGGAGGTAATTTGGCAATACTAGGTGAAGAGTCTGTGGCTTGTTACGAGGAGGATGAAATCCTGGTGATAGTAAGGCAGTTCACTACCAATGGTTAGACAGACAAAAGTAAACTACAGGAAGAGTGCAAGAGATTGTAGGAAATCAAAGATGCTTTTTTTCTGAGTGATGCTGGATACATTCTTAGGGGTGAGATGGTGGTACCTCCCAAGGGGTTGAGGCTGAAGATATTGGAATTGAATCAAGAATAACATCTTGGCATAGTTAAACTTAAAAGAAGAGTGAAGTCATCTTGTTGGTGGCCTGGTATTGATGTGCACGCAAAGATATTTGAGAGGAATTGTCAGGCTTGTGCCAAGTCAGATAAGGTGCAAATTGTGTTCCGACCATCAGTTGGTGAGCGGAAATGTCCTGAGATGCCTTGGCCAGAATTGAGCATAGACATTCTGGGACCCATTTTGCATGATTGAGGGATACCTAAACATGTAATGGTTGTCATGGATCATTATTCTAAATTGACATAATTTGAGGTAAATTAATTGTTTAATGCTAATGATATTATTTCATTTTTTGGCATGTTGTTTTTAAGGAAAGGCATTCCTAGTTCCATCCTGAGTGACAATGGCCACAATTTACAGCAGAAAAGTATGCAAACTTTCTAGCCAGGACTGGAAACAAGAGGACGTGAACTCCCGTTTATCATCTGCATGGAATGGAGTTCGGGAACTTTTTTAACAGGGTGATAATGGGCAGTGTGCAAGTATCCAGTAATGCTTGTCATGCTTGGGAGAAGGAGTTGGGGAAAACGGTCTGAGCTTACCGGATAACACCTACATTAACTGGATACAGTCAATTTAAGATTTTAAGGTGAAGATATCCTTTTACAATGGACAATTCAGCCTGGATAAATATGAAACTGTGTAGCAAATGGCCTCCATTTGTGGTGAAAAGTAATTTACTTCCGATGCATAAATTGTACAAGGAGAATTTAAACAAGAGGCATAGAGTGAAGAATGTGTACTTCATAACAGGTGATTGGGTGAGAGTAAAATTGGGGTACAAAACCAAGAAAGGGTGCAGTACATTTTCAGATCTTCTAGAAATTGAAGAAGTGCATGCAAAATCTTCATTGTTGAGTGACAAAACGTTTTGGCATTTTACCAGAATGTTGAGATGTAATAAGGTGTTGAATTGGAAGCACAGCAAAGAAATTAGCAATAACACGCCTCATTCTAATGAGTTGGTGTGGGATGATGTATCTGAGAATGATTTGCGTATGGTCGAGGAAGTGCCTAATTCAACAGATGGTCAGAGAACCACTCTTCCAGCCCCTATTTCGGGTGCTCGTGCTCCATCCCCTAGTTCTGAGACCAATGTCCTGAGTGCTAGATAGTGCATAGTTCTGGAATGTGGGGATGTAATGGGAGTGGGGTGACAGTTGGTAGAGTTACTGGTGGCGGCAAGACACCATACGCTTTTTCTCATTAAACCTCATACTCACCCATTACTTGTACGCATCCTCTTTTGCAAGCAGCATCTAGTTCACATGAACTCGGAAAATTGGCAGGGCTGAGTGTCTTGTACTGATAGTTCTTTACAAGTCTTACAACTGGGCTTTGGCTTTTTAGCTCCAACCTGTATTTCTATAGAACCTTTGTATATTTGTGTTTGAACTCTGCTAAGTTATTGGCATTGACTGTCATATTGACCACTCTATAGCCTTTAATTCCCCACTGTGATGTTATTTTACCACTTCCCCAAATGTACATGTTATCTGCATAATACGTTTTACAGATCTCTTTGCTGCCTTTTAAGTGTTTGTGTCAAGTTTTAAAAACCAAAGTGACCCCCCCAGGAAGCGCTAGTGATAAAATGGCCCAAACATATGCTTACTAAATAGTTCCTTGTCAAAGGAGATAGTAAGACTGGAAATCCCAAATCTGTGCACTTAAATTTAATGTAGGTGCACCTAGGTGCACAAATAAGGTACTTTTTTGATGGAAAAATCCCATTTGTAGGATCAAAAGTGATGAAATATTTGCTTTGTAATGGGAGTGTCTGAAAAGTAAACATAACTAAATTGCCAGATTTTGTATGTGAGCAAATGCATTCTTAGCTAGTTTTTAAGTCGAGCATTCAAGAACTCTTGTATATACTTTAGTATATACTTATATGTGTTTGTGCTTCATGGGCTCTGGAGATCAGCCCTAGGACTTGTCTACTTCTGCTTAGGGACTTTTTTCTGTTCAACTGCCTCTATTTAAGTGTCTTGATAGAAAATGACCAGTACAGGGTCAGTAAGATACCAGAATTGCTTTCTGCTTAGGGACTTTATTTTTTCTTTCTGACAACTGCCTCTATTTAACTTTCTTGATTGAAAATAACCTGCAGAGCTCAGTAAAATACACAAATCACTTTAGCATTCTCTAGTTTCCAGTCCATAGAAATTGTCTTCCATGAGCACCGGTAGACAATATTTTTTTCAAATCTTGTATTTTCAGTGATATGACCACCGAAGGCCCTGATTTAATAATAAAAACAGAGCTTTGAACTATACCATTTCCAGCTGAAAGGCAATATTTCTCTTATTGTGTTCCCATACTTGGTGTGTCACACAGTTTGATGCTTACTTTCCCTCCATGTTAAAGAACAGAAGATGTTTCAGTACCCAGGCTAATGTGCTGCATAGCTAAATAAATATAAGGTCCCAAAGGCAAGACCGATTGCATTGCAAATGCTTGTTTATATAGGATCCACAAGGGGGGGACTACCTGCGAATGTTTTTAAACACCCATTAACTTACAGGTTTCTGTATATTGTCAAATTGTTTGCCGCTTATTTCTCTCCAAGTTTGTGTTTGGAGCTTTGTTTGTGTCAATGGCAGAAGAAACTAAATGTTTATGGTGGGACTGACAAAGGAAAACGTGCAAAATTAATTACACAATGCAGTGGAAAGAGTTTAGCCATTAGGAAAACGTTTTGTCTATGGAAAAAAACAAACTAGTTTGAAAGGGCAGAAGTAGTGCAAGTCCTATCTTAGATGCCTAAATGTGTATAGGTTTAAGTATGAGTCGTTGGTAATCTGCGAATGCCACAGATTAACAGGAGTACTCCTGGAATTCATTGAGTATTCCACTAAAGTCTAAACTGTATGCAAATATACAATTTTCGGAATTGGGACCCTTATTTTCAGTCCTTTCATTTTGGTAAACCTGGCTACATTCTATTGTAGTACCAGCTAATGGTGTCTTGAAAGCCCAGAAATAGAGTATGTTGTTAACATTTGACCTTCAAGAATGGTGGTTATCTGACTGTGTCAACCCCCTGCGTCTCTCTCCCCTCATTGGATACATAAGTGTTACGTCTTTGCTTATATCTTTATGCATCCTCATGTCCTGCGATGTTATGCAATCTTTCAATTCCTTTGTGTATGTAAAGCGCTCCGATACCTACGGGTCTAGCTAGCTCTATATAAAACTTTATAAATAAATAAATACATTGGTAAGAAGGCAGTTTGTAGCCGTACCTCATGCCAATACCGATTTTTTCAGATTACTGGGAACAGCACATCAAAACGGCATATTACGGCATACCTATAGTACGCAATGCAAACTGAATTCATTGTCTGCTGGTGCTTGTGATACTACACGTTATGTTTCTGAATTCATGCTATCTACCATTCAAGAATGAAAGGACTTTGTCAACTAGGCACAATGCAAACTTCAACATTTTAATGACACACCAAACCAACCAAATGGAAACTTTTAATGGTTTGAAATATATTACATTGCTTGACAACTTATTGTTAGCAGTTTGATATTATGCTCTTTTTAAGTTGGGGCAAGAGACTCTGCTGAACTATTTGAAGGAAGCGAAGAAGTTGCTAAATTAAAAATAAATGCATATACACATAGAGGAGGAGTTTTGCATCAGTCTTTTTTATTCTAGTAGATTGTTCAACTGATATCCATGTATGGCTTCCACGCTTTGCAGCACTGGATGAGTCTACATAGCCAGCCATTAGGTCTTTTGCACTGTGAGCAATGCCGTTTACCCTGGTCACATTTCATTTAACGGCTCCGAACTATGACCCAAGCATTTATAAAGCCAATGGTACCTTATCTTTGCACCAGCAAAAATCCTATTTCACTGTGACATGGGTTAAAACTAAAAACAGTTTCAATTTCTATTCTATATAAACCTTCATGGTAGGGGAAGAGGTGTGGCGTCGCGGCTAGGGCGACTGACTCCGGAGTCTGGGGATCACGGTTCGATCCCCGGCACCGGCGGCAGATTAGCCCAGCACCATGTGTCTAAGGGCAATAGCTTGCTTAATCTTCCCGACGCCCCCCACGGCCCCCAGCGCCTAGAGACCCTTACGGGTGAATGTGCGCTTTACAAAATGTGGATTATTATTTACTATTTTATTAAAATGATAAGTGATGCTTCGTTTATCTTTAAATGTAACATTTTTGTTGCACGCTTATAGCCGCTATATTTAGGGACAAGCATGTTTTCATTGATTACTTTCAGTTTATGTGGCACATACTTTGATTCAAAATGCTTGTTAATATAGGGGAATTCAGTGTTGTTCAATTTAAGTCAATTGTTTGAATCTTAGTTCATATCACATTTCAATCTCATTTGTTCAGTTTCTATATAATTTGTTTTTTAGTTTTAATAATGTAATTTGTCAGTCAGTCAAAAAATAACTATTTGGTTTATCACAACCATAAAGCACACAATAAAATTTGTAACAATCAGAATTTTAAAAGTGACATATTTTCAATAAAACTTTAAAATATTTACAGTTTCTATTAAATTACCAGACCTGTTCCAACCCCAAGCATTTGTTCTTTGTGCACTTTCAATAGGAGGTTGTCCACTAGTGTCATGAATTTTACCCCCACGGCATATTAAAATGTTTGATGAACCCCCCATCCAGCTTGTTACCACCTGTCTGCAAGTGCGAATATTTGTCATTTAAGGATGCTTTTAGCAACTTACTTCTTTCAACTTTTACTGTCTCACAAACTCACATCATGTGGCATATGGTTTCTGTACGATACCCACATAGACAACATTTTTCCGCTTGCTGTTTGTTTTTCCAGGTGGGGACCAAATCCTGCGAATTCTGATCACCTAATCTGTACGCCATGAATCTCCTTTTTAATGATAGACGAAAGTGGGCCGCTAAGTAGGGTTGCGTATTTGGCTTTATATATGAGTTTATTACCACCCAGCCGTGACTACGTTTAGACAGTCTTTTTTTTAATCTTCCACGAAGTATAATTTCTTGGCCATGGTGTTACACACTCTGTTAAATGTTGTTCTTTCCAGCTTGCTGTTCCAGGCTTCATTAATCTCTAATACCTCCAGGTCTGTACACAGATAATCACCCCAAGTGTTTGTTTTTTTTGGGTCAAATTGCGTCTTTATTTCCGTCCAACATAAGTTGTTCAGCGATCCCGGTTACGATGCTCTGAATTTCCAGCTCAGTTTTGCAAACATTGCTTTTCTTTGATAGTCTTGGTTCTGGAGACTGAATTCCAAGCGTATCTGTGCTGGGGATGCTCCTTTAGAGAGGTTAAAAACTGCTTTATATACTTTTGTCTGCAGTTAATTTAAAATGGTAATTTCTTGGCCATGCCAAATTTCCAGGCCATAGGACAGAGTTGGGAGCAATTGTGCTGCCATTATTTTCAAAAGTTGCCCATGGGAAGGACATTCCAATTTCTTGTAAAGCTGTTTGTAGGCGAAAGTTAATGATTGGGCTTTTGCTTTTATATCCATTTTTTGATCCATAAAGGACATGTTTCTGCCCAATTTAATGCCCAGGTATTTATTTGAGCTAATTTCCTCAATAATGTAATTAGAATTTTTGTAACCTATTGATTGAAGATTGTTTTTAAAAATGTATATACCAACTTTGACCTCACATTAACTTCGACCCTGTGTGTTACCTTATCCTGCAACTACATTCATTCAGCAGATTTGCTTTACCAAGTCCACTCTAAAGAAGTATGGTTTAAAGAGACAAATGGAAGTATAGTAAGGTGTGGATGTGGCCAAAGGTTGAATTTAAAAAAAATGTTTTCACTTTAATTTTTTTGTGAAACACATTTGTAATAATTTAATACAGACATTTTAATAGACATTCATAAATGCCAGATTATAGCAACTACAACCCGGACTACTGTTCAGTATCCGGTCGATCAACATTTCACCAAACAATATATATTAATAATGAATGATCAAAACAACCCCCTTCTGAAATCCCTCCCATTTCCCTGCTCCCACCCCCTAAGACTCTACGCTATAAGAGTTGGTTTTAGGATGTTGTAGCATGAATTCCACTCATGTCTTCAGTTGAACAGCCCTAGCACCCTTAGACCCAGAATGCACTTTATGCACAGGAGCGACTCCCACCCCAAAAAAAAGATAAACTGCTATATGGCTTCCATGTGCTGCTGTAATATTCCATAACATGTGGTATCATAGCTACAGGGAGGGGAAAAAGGAATACCACTACAAGCCTTGCTGCCTCTAGATATAGCCCCAAGGAAAGTAAATGTTTGGGCAATCAGAGGCTTTTAGCATACTCAAGGAAATGTAACGAAAGGTCCTGGTTGAACAAGTAAGAGAACCCTAGTAAGCTTTCCAGGGTGCCGACCATCCCTCTCCAGATAGGTGCAACATGGAGCTTTCACACCTTATTTGGATACTGTCTCCTGTTATCTCTCGTCCTTTGCAGCACTTCTGATTTACAGTAGTGCATGTTTGATACATCCTCTCTGGCATGTAATACCAATTATACTTTACTTATTGTGCACCCCTCTATTTTGAATAGAAGCAATTCTTTGGTGCGTCTTTCTGTGTAGCAGTTATGTTAGACCTGGCACTTTATGCAGGATCACCTCAAGATTTTTGCCTTCCTTTGCTGGACCAGTTTCATTTGGCTTTTTAGGATCTGTGTATTTTTCCCCCGACTAAATAGTGATAGTCTTTATGCTTGCTACATTTAACACGGTAAAATTGGAATATTCCTAATTTACCCATATAATTTACTTATAAGTCACTAATAAATGTTACTACTTATACCCAGGGCCTGTATTTTAAATACTACAAGTGGGCTGCATCACTCGTTGTGCCACAGTAGCCCTTGTAAAACATGTCTCAGGCCTGCCACTATAACCTGTAGTGCAGTTTTAAACTGCCTAATTAACCTGGCAAAATATTCCTTTTTTAATACTTATAGGTTACCCCTAAGGTTGGCCCTAAAGGTTCCTAGGGCAGTGTGCTTGATATTTAAAGAGTAGGACATGTGTACTCAATTTTTACTTGTCATGATAAACTGCCAAAGTAATTTTTCACAGTTGTAAAGCAATATTTCCCACAGACTAACACTGTTATCTTATAACACTTAATGAAGCTTTAGAGCCCGCTGTAGCTGGCTATACCAGCCATTAAAAGCCCACTCTAGCGTTAAATTCCAATGCTGATGGTGAGGGCTTTAAACAAGGGATCAGACCTTTTAAAGCCAGCAGAGCCCAGCTATGGAACATGGGGATATGGCTGTTAGCTATTGAACAGTCTCATGTGAAAGGAAGCTGCAGTCAGCCCCTGGTTCTCTCCGGCTTGGCTGAACTGCTTTTTGTAGTTCAGCCAAGCCAGGGAGACTTGGGTGCTAAACAGCATTCACCCTTCCCTCCTTTTGAAGCCCTAGTGACACTGTGCTACAGTAGTAGGGAAGGATTAAGGCTGTGTGTCCTCCTGCACAACCTCGCCTTTCACTTTGCTCTGGCTGAATAATATATTTTTGAGAGGCAGGGAAAAAAAGGCAGATGCTGTGTATTAGGACATTGAAATTTTGAGAGCAGCAGGCATGTACCAGTTCATACAGGCTGTTGCTGCTCCATTATCTTCAATGGAGCTCTCAGTATTCCAATGTTCTAATGAGTAATAACTTCAGGATGGGAACTGATAGAGAAATGCTTCTTCGACTAAAAATAAATTGACATTTGAAATCTACTTTAATAGTTGAGACAGGTTTTAAGTTACTATTCTGTAAATGCCACTTTTAGAAAGTTGGCATTTTCTGACTAAACTAAATGTGCCTTTCTGCCATGGCCAGGGTCACATTACTGTGAATTTCTCTCCTGTTGTGGGTTGTGTATTCTTCCCAGATATGGGGGCAAAAGATGCTTAGGTGTGAGGTGAGTAAGTCTTTCTGACTGGTTTGCTGGGAGGAGATGTGCACTTCAAATGGCACTGCCTGCAGCACTAACAACGGAACCCGACTCCAGGCCTGCCCTGGTCTTTGTCACCCTGGACAATGTGGAGCCAAGGCAGAACACTCCTGGACCAGTGGAAGATTCACAAGAAGTATTGCCCTGCTGTCTGAAGAAGGAAGACTAGACCTGCTTGCTTTGAACACAAGCTCCACAGGAGTAATTTCAAGGGTCAGTTGTCGCAGCTGAGCATAGCTCAGGAAGTCCGCTTCTGTAACAGCAAAGTCCCTTTTGCATGTAGAAAAGGATTTTATGGTGGCTTTTTGGATACGATCAGAGAATACAAGACATCTCTCATTCCTGCTATTAAACCGACTTTGATTCAGCACTGGCTAGAAATTAGAATAATTGTGTACCGGAGAGAGAGAAAGATAGTGTGTGATCTGTGTTTGGTGGGAGTGGAAATCTAAACATTTAAAAATGAATGTATTTTAAGCTATAAGTTTCAAACTATTTGTCTCTTTCAAATATTTTTATGTTCCTAAAAAATGTATCTATACAGTTTGATTTTGTGTGGGCTGCACATCTGACAAACTATGTGTTTAACTTACTATATCAAGAACTGTCCTGTAAAATGCCCTGTTAATATGTTTGTTTTTTAAGACCTTATTTGACTTCCGTTGAAATTACATGTTGCATGCAGGGTTTCCATTTCGTTTAGATAGTTTTGTGACTGCTACAGTGTCTCTAACCGCTTCATTTTATTCCCCCTGGACATCTGGGTCTGGGTAATCAGTCATGTGATGTCTGATGTTTCGAGCCCACTGACCTCAAATCCTGTAGGTGCACAGTTGTGTAAATTATGTTTTTACATTTAGTGCATTTAGTAAGGGTATCTTGGTTGACAAGTTAAATCGACCTTTGCAAATGCAATTCTGGGTCTCAAGATAATGATGTTGATAGTTCTTTCAAATAAACATCTAATCTTCTACGTCATCTGAAAAAGAAGATTGCTTTTCTATATTTCTGACTACAGACAGTCTGGTAGAATAAGCATCGCAGACTATGAATGTACATGTACATCTAAGATTTTTGTGCATTTCCATAATATGCAGTTCTACCTTGAGTTTGACTAGCAACAGTGGTTTCACCAGTTGTATTGCTCCCGCTGTTTTTTTATATTGGAGGTACTTAATGATTGGACAACTCAATCACGTTTATTCTCCCGGTACTCTTTTTTTTCTTCTTCATTTGTGCTGTATGCATTACATTCTTCTCCTTGGATGGCTTATTAAATCTTAGATTTACAGTATAGTAATTCAGAATTTAACTTGAAGAAAGCTGCCATTCAAGTTATGAAATTGCATTGCCTATGTTGGAACAAATTGGCAACACTTTAATTTATGATTAGCAAATATTGAAATGAGAAATTCCTGCTTAATAATTAAATGCATAAATGAATTACTTTTCCTACAATAAGTTACTTTGCACTAAGTACCAATCTGCAGGGAGCGGACGGACATATATTCTCCCATGTGGCGTGCCTTCTGATGAATGTGAGACTACGAAGGTCACCACCTCTCCTTTGACCGAGGCTCTGGTATCTCCTAAAGTCTTGGGGTGCATGATGTATTGCGCATAGGAGTATCCCAGGTAGGATTCACTTTGATAATATCTTAGGTGTACTCCCCACATTAGCATGTGGGGGACACACGGGACACCCAATAGTGTTATTGTAAGGATCCAACAGCCCTGACGAATGCTCCAGACCTTTTAGGCTTCCAGTGTGGGCAGAAACAGGTTGGTAGACTGTAAGATGGAATAGAGACGTTATTCTTGTAAGGTTCCATCATTGGATTTGTTTTTAGTGTACCTCAGGTTCTCATCAATAAAGGTGATAATTGAGGCACCTGAAGGTATTTTTAATTAAACTGGATCCCAATTTTGTCCTGCACGTTTTATGTAAGAACTCCATGGTAGTACCATCTTACCGGGGTGGGGAGAGGATGCAGCATGACACAGTATTGTGTGAGAGGCATTTTCTTCCATTAAGGATGGCCTCCTGGGTCTAATAAGAGCCCACGTGACCTGTGGTAGATGGCATCCGTATCCAACCATGGGGCTCCTGCTCATATTGTTGGTAAAGGCAACCTACTTCTTTTATGTGTATAATACTTTGTACTAATCTACCTGTACCTCAAAAAGAGTATCTAATCTGTTTCTATTTCATGCAAATATTTATGTAGATTATTTACATTCTTATAGTAGAGTGAAAGGATACTTTTTCTTCAAGTTTATGGCAAGACAGGAGTCTGGCATAATGCATTTTTTTATTCACTCCTGAGCAACAATATCCTATTTCATTGTGATGTGATTCTGTGTTCTGTTGCTTGAAGCTTTTAAGTGTTGCTGCTAAGAAGGAGTGAATGAAGATGATGCATAATGCTAGCCTCCTTGTCTTTAACAAAATTGTGATTCTTTATGCAGTTAACTTCAAGAATAGTCATTCTCATATGTTGTCCCTTGAACGTTTCTATGAATATGCATCTTTGGAGCTGTTTTAGGATGACGAAATTAATACATTTTCTCTGAACGCACCCCTTTCGTATTCTATTCCTGAGCCACTTTATCTGTTTGCAAATCCTACATTTTAGGTTGGATTGACAGTATAGCTGTCACCAGACATTTATGTAATGAATGTAAAAAAGGACTTTACGTAGCACTACCATGAATGGCCTGCATTTTGCAGACCAGGAGTGCATTTTTTGATTGGGTAGATGTGTGTTTCCACAAAAAAAGTTCTAGCCCTACACTCAGCTGTCATGATTTTGTTTATTTTTCCAGCTAATAATCTTGAACTTTCAGGGGTACACATATGGCATTGTAATGCTATTAAAGTATATCTGATAACTTGGATAATTTAGGGTGTCTATTTTTCTTTGGCAGCAGCATTGACCTGGCCTACTTATTGAATAAAGCATACATTACAAAAATATGCTTTTAAAGACAGATTGTTATTGCACTGAGTTAAAACCTCCAGGCAGGTATATTGTTACATGCAATTTCACAGATCACCATAGATAGCAAGAGCTTGGTGTTGATGATCCTCCTGAACAAATTGTGGGGATATTAAATATGCACTGCAATAGTCCTAGCTAGGATGCTTTAGGAGAGATGATGGTTTCCTCGTTCAACTATAATTGTGTATACATTTGTACTTTTATGACTGTATGCCAGACAGATGCCTTGTGGAAAGTTTATGCTAATTTCAATGGGCTGGAGTTGGTTATGACGACAAGCCAATTATAAAGGCTACATGCCTGGTTGTTTATTATGAAATGTTATGATAAAGGCGGTAGGTCTGACATTGAAAGTAAAAAGCATGTGTTAAGTCAATAGACATTGAAGGGTGGACTGCTATTACTCTGAATTAAAGCTTACAGATATATATATATATATATATATATATATATATATATATATATATATATATATATATATATATATATATATATATATATATATATATATATATATTTAGTTATGTGGAATCATAGACTTTCTTAGTAGGTGTTGGCTACCTCGTCTGACAAACTTCAAGTATACAAGATTTTGACTATGAGAATCCACGGTAAGCCCTGTAAGGAGGGATAGTGTTTTGCTTTGCCACCCATAATTTTGTATACTTTTGCAATTTTATGACTATATGCCTGATGGTTGACCTGTGGTAAAACTTAAGCTCAATACAAAAACTAATTTGCTTACTGTTATAAGCGAGTGAAACTGATATAGGCCTGAATGTATCACTAGGAAACATTTTTCCTCATGTCATAGCTCTGATCTGTTTATTATGGAACGGTAATGATGAACACAGCAGGCCTGATATACTAATTGTGAAGCACATATGGTAAAATCAGTAGGCATTCAAGGGTAGATTATTTCTTTGTACTAAAGCATTTTTATACTTCCCATTTCATCTCTTTGCTTCTCCTCTTCAGTGCTTAAGGTTTGCTTACCTGTCACTCATTTCATCTGCAGTGCTCCGCCTTCCACATAGCCACTTCCTCTAAACAAGAAGACCTTTATGGAAAGCTGTTGTCCATAGTGGATCATCGTTTTACAATTTACAGTCCAAGATCACCAACACATTAGTTCTAAATGTGGTGACAATGCTTACATTTTAAAATAACGATAAACTATTTTCAGTACCTTTGCAAGAGGAACACTCTGTGTAGTTTTGGTGTTGCAAAAATATACCTGACCTCTTTAAATGGAACCACGTTGTCTTTCTTATACTTGTATTCTTGTAATTTATCTGGCATATGTTGTTGAACTTTTGTGTGTTTTATTGTGGTTTTATCAGAGGGCAAAGGCAAGAATGAGTCAGTGGATTGAATGGATGCACGAGTGCAAACATGAGTGACGGAGTGCATGTATAATGACTCGTTAAGTGCCTAATCAATGACACGAAAGGCACTTTCAGTCATAATAAAGGCCTATTGGCATGGCCTGGGCTTGTTTAACTTCTGTACAATGCAATGTAGAATGTTCTGCTTTCATAAGATTTTCCTACACAGGCAGCAGATAACTCCCAAATTGGTGAACATTGTGAAGGATCCAATAGTTGATCTTTGAATCTCATCCTCAAATGGTTCTATGGACCCTTTATTTAGCTTAGTTATTTTGGCACATAAAACATGATTTTTTTTGTGGTTTCTGTTGTCAAAAATCAAAGTTCTGTTTGTGTTCATTAATTGCCGATGACCGTGATAAATAAATCAGGCACATCTCTGCCTGTCCAAACTAATAGTGCTAAAAATCAAGATTGCATCTTCTTTAAATGCAAAAAGGATTTTATTACCTGACCTACTTTGGTGACCCACTGTTGTCAAGACTACCTGATGTTTCACCACTCAGACCGAATCACACCATAAGCTATGTGACGGAAAATGTGTGAAGAATTTTGGAACAGGCAGTATTTTAAAACCGGATCTCTCGTAATAAATAATGCCTGTTTCCATTCCACGGGGTTGTCCTGAGAGCAATGAATTTAAAGCTAATTGAACATTCCTGTAAAAAGTTTGTTTATACATTGTCAAGTTGGGGTTAGGCAAAGTTCAGTGATCCTACCCTCTTGCCCCTGCGGACACCCAAGATTTGCATTTGACAACATTCATTTCTCCTGTGGCTTTTAAGTGTGGTAATACCTTTGCTTGAACCTTTCCAAGGTTTTCAGTTGGGTAAATTTTTTTACCATCTACCTTTATTAACACCCCTCCCCAGCCCCCTTCTTTTCTCCTTCGGTCATGAATCATGGTCATGAATCGTGGTTATCAGCTTCCCGATGTTCAGAATTTGTTTATACAACAAAATCTTATTAGCCAGATTAGTCAGCTCAAATACTGAAAAACTGTGAAGTGTCTTTAAAACTATAGCAGTGTGAGTTGGAGGGAAATACTAAATAGTGACCAAGACCTTGAGAAGGCTGCACATATTTATTAAAAGTGGATTGGGCTCTAAAGACCTAAGACTTGCAAGTTAACGTGAGCGATTTTATATGTTGACCATTTACATTGTATGCATTTATTGACAAGATGTATATATTGTGCAGACCATCTATAGAGTGTCACTGCTGAAACAAGGTTATGAGAGTAAAGAATGAGATGCGAGTGAGGGAGCCAATGGGCTGGCTATGAGGCTTCACTATATATGCACAATTCAAAGTTATTTGTACTACACTAAGCTTGTAGCTTCTGGTTTTAGAAGTCTGGTCAAATTTTGCATATGCAAAGGACATGCCTAAAGTTTCATGAAAATTAGATCATACTTCTAAGGAGCTGTGACATTGTGAATTAACGGGAAGGCACAAGTGTCTGTATACATTTTTTACATAAATGTGTTCCTGTTGGACAACCTCCATGGAGAACCACCTATTTATTTTACCTTCTAACATTTGTAGAGGTGTTTTTCAGCGACCATACATACCCAAGTTTGAATGGAGGAAAGAATGGAATGCACAGAAACTGAACATATGTCTTCTCTTCCATTATACTAGCGTTACAGATGCCTTTGTCAACTGACATCCTCTCCCACGTCTCCTTGTTGTCTGTGAATGATCCTCAGCCGAAAAATATAAAGTTTGCAGTAGTGGTAGAATCCATAACGATTACATAAATGTACTCCTCTGGACATTCAGTCGAATGGAGCTTGCAGCGTATTCTGAGACAATGAAAAGCATTGTAATCGGAACTTATTGATCATGATTTTAAAATATTGTTGATGGTGTTATCCGTACAACTACTTTCTTGCTGCATTTGTGCCTTTTACCTCCAGTTTTTAAGTTACTTTTTTTACTTCCTGCAATACTTTAGGATTCCTATTAATTTTGCAAATGTTTTGAACAATATGAATCTTTTTATGGTTTTTGTCCTGTATTTTTTCACTGTCTGCCATGGCTGGCCATGGTAGGGCTGTACCTATTGTATATGGGACTGTATTATAGAATTTGGCCCAACCTGTTGTTTACTGTTGTGGGAGGGAAATGTAGTTGTGATAGCAAGCATCTGGTGACCCTTTCCAATTCGGTACTTGTTCGGCACAAATCCTGCTTTATAATCATTAACATTCTTATACGGCAGTCATATTTTATTCTGGTACTGCTCACCCATTTCTTCTCGGGGCGGTGCACCACTGATTTGCTTTATACCACCAGGCTTTCAATAATGGCAGCCATGGCAGATGCCAGTTCTCCACACCTTGCTTTCTCATTTAGCCCAGTAAAAGCCTAGCGATGATTCCCCCCCCCCAACAGCTGGTCACCTACATGAGCCCCAATAATGGCCGCTACACTTTTTTGTCTGGAAGAGTTAAGGCTGCAGTTTTTTAGGTTAATGCTGAAATTCTTTGTTAGTGGAGAGGGCCATTGCTATGTTCTGAGGATCTGAAAGACGACCTTCGACGATTGTATGGGTGGCGGAGATGGACCGATGCATGATAGCACAAAAGAAGGTCAAAAAACTGTGGGGTTGCCCCAAGAAGTGGGATAAGAAGTGGGGAGGGGGTGGAACGCCTTTAGGGAGGAGATATGTACATCACCGACAGAAGAAATGATGATGTGCAGACAAACTGAACAATAATCTTCCAAGTGTCTAGTTTATGTAACACGTGCTTATTGATGTATTGTTATTTACCATGTTTGATGTGTAATATGATATCGCCATGATGACTGTGCTTTCAACTCAATAACAATGTTATCTAAAAAATAAAAAAATGCTGAAATTCTTCATCAAAGAATCACCATGACTAACGGTGATCAAACCCATACTGTCCGGTCTCGTAGCCCTTGCAATAATTACCGATTCTTTAATATCTTCCCACCCCAATTTAGTCAAATAATCCCTGTCTCTTGCATCATACCTGTTCTCCCCTACTGTTTATGAGTGCATGTCTGTGATACTGTCATTGGTGTCAGTAATTACTGCCATTGTGCTCCTTTTATTGCTCTAACAGGCAGCAATGGAGCAATGGAGCAATGAAGCATGGATTAGGAATTTCCAGAACAGTTTGTCACAAATGATTAGAGGCAAATGTCTTGTATACATTAAAGGGTTCGAGCACCCTACCATTAGTGGGAACTTGACACTGGAAAAAACACGAGTAACCACAAGTGTCTCTGACACGTACTTAGGCAAAATTGTATCTTAGCACTAGAGTGCCACTCTGTAGCATAATAACAATGCAATTTTCAGGCTTTACCTTACCTTAGGGAACTGGTGGATCTGACTTTTACCACTGGGAACCTGTTCTCTATTTTTCCATTGCGTCTCTGGTGCATGTGGAAACTGGGTACCATTGTTGCACTGGTTAAATGGGGGTCCTAGCTGCCCCAGCACCTCTTCACAGCTTGGGACTCCCACACCTATGGGCACAGTACTATCTCAAATAAACAACAAAGAAGGTCAAGGGGAATATTTTCTGACCATCCACTGATATATACCCCTAGAGCAATGAAAGTACAAAAGATATCAGGAGGTCAATCAAAAATGCATGAACTGTCCAAAGTAAAAGTGTTAAATTGGGGAGCAATCACAAAGTTCATATGGAAATGATACAACGTGTATCATTTCCATATGAACTTTGTGATTGCTCCCCAATTTAACACTTTTACTTTGGACAGTTCACACAGTACTATCTCTCCTTTGCAACTAGTCACTCCTGACCGCTAATTTGGAAGGGTAATGGACTCTATTGAATTGATGTGATGGATCCTTAGGAGGATCATACGTTTGTTTTATTGTATTATGATCACATTATTAGGGTATCAAATAGTGGAACTAAACTGCAGTGGAGTGCTTTACATTGCACAAGGGTTCGTTTATGCACGTGCAGAATAATAGGCATGAAGAGATGTGCACACAAGAGTATACAAAAGCCAACTGCATAAAAATTTACACATGGGACCTAAAGGGTGGGCAATAGAAATGGTGGAAGGAGGTGTCTAGCAAAAAACATTTGGTTTTGCGATGCTTGATTTTGTTAATTTCTCTAGCAGGCAAATGTGTATCAAGTAACTGTTTATTTGCAACTGAGTTTAAACCACAAAGTGCAGTGAAAAATCACAACTAAATACAAATGTTTTTGCTTGAATGTTTAGATTGCTGATCACTGCAACAATAAAGCATCTAGTTTAAAACAGTTGATGAACTGAACTACGAACATATTCCTGTCATGGATTACAAACTAGGAGCCGCTGAGGATTCCAAACAAATTTCCCAAAGTATAACTTCTAACATACAGAAGATAACGAAAAACTGTAAGTATGACTTGTCTCAAAGTCGGCTGCGTTGCATACGCTAGCTTTTCTGACCTAGTAGTTTCCTTATGTTGTCAACAGTCTTTTGTAATGTATTTTTATTGCACATTTAATATACCTTCCAGTGGCTAAAGCTCGAATGAAATGTTAGCCTAGGCTTGATATTAGGACACATCTTTTGTATTTATTTTTTAAATTCATGAAGGACTTTTAAGATTTCTCTGGATCAGATAAACCTCTTGCATAAGGCATTTATTTAGTAAATTCGCCACACCACACGTTCTGAAAGTCTTTAAAACCTTAACTTTCCACATCACCATTTCTTGGACAATCTTCCAACAGTCTTGGTTTCCATTGCCTTTATTTGGCCAATAGTGGGCATGCTATAAATGTATCCAACATATAAAAGGGGAACTGTAATAAAATGACTTCCAGCATAAACCGCGCTTAACATTTTGTGAAAAATATGTTAGCTGCTTTTTGTCGGTTATTGCAGAATCGAATGGATTATCTGGAAATGTCTCACCAAATGATTGACTTATTTCATTCTTTTCAAGAAGTATATGATCAGGTTTCCGGGTCTGCTGACAGAATTCTGTTAAACAAGGCTGCATTCTTGATGAGAAGGATCTTTTCAATGTAGCATCCTCCCCAGCCCTATAACATTGAAAGGACCATCCACGCACGAAGCTCTGTAGTGTATTTCTTTATTCTTCAGAGTACAACCCTTAAGTGCACACACTTCTTCATAAACTTTATTTACCACACCCAGACACACCCAACTGATTTCTTAATTCTCGTGCAGAGGCCATCAGGAACCAGAAGAGTCCTACTGTACATATTCACAAAACACTACATCTCCCCCTTTGTTAAATAAGAAGTACAAATATTACTTTATGTACATTATAGTTCCTCAAAGAATCATCGAGGCGCTCAAACCACTCTTCCGGATCTTGTGTTAGGCCTCTCTCCTACGCCTCATTAACCTATCTCGGGGACAAGTGATGTAGAGGCAGGTGTAGAAGTTGGGCTCTCTGGACTCTCAGGTGGTCATGTCTCACTTCTAGATCTGGAGCCAACTAACATCGAGGCAGGTGTATGAAATGTGACGGGTCTCTTGTGATGTACTTTCTGGGATGTTGAGCGGTCACCACATGTCCTTTGCTCATCACAACCCTCAGTGGGTCAGCACCAAAGAGATAGTCAGACTTGCATTTCTATTTTTGTTTGACACGGACCCAGTCTGCTTCCTTATGTCACGACATATTAGGGACCAGACTGCAATTGAAGGGCCGCAGTGAGGGTGGGCTCTGCAGGAGGGGATGTGTAGAGGGGGGACATTGTTCCACATAATATGGGAGTGACCTTTGATCCAGACTTATTGGCAACGGATACATCGATGCATGCAAGAGGTGTGGGAGGTGGAGCTCTGAGTTGAGGCAAAGCGGTGTCTCCTGAATATCTGGGAGCCCACTGACCTGTCACCCCGTGGGAGGACATGGGCCACACTGGGATTCGCAATAGCAAAGAGAAACATAGCTAGGCTAGGGGGGCAGTGGATCCTCCGAAAGTGGGCTCATGGAAAACAGACATGGACTGGTGCATGCTCCAGGAGAAAACGGTTTATGTGGATAGGGGGTGTCCCCAGAAGTGGGCTGCAATATGGTCCAACTGGAACGAATACAGGGGTCATATATACGAACCCCCCCAGGTTGCCCCGGTTGACGAACCATCGCATTGTTGACTGCTTAGCGATAAACTGCAATGAGTATTTCCAACCTTACATGTCCTGTAAGCTTGGGCTTCCTAAGGTAAAATTGTATGTAATATATTGTATTACTGTGACGATCACCACTGTTTTCTGCAATGTTAATAAAAAGAATTTACAAAAAAAAAGAAAAAACCGTGTCACAAGCATATTGGCATTTGTCAGCATAGGTCTTAATTTCTGGACGTGTGGAAGGAATCCGTTGTATGGATATCATCAGCATCTGTCGAGCTATTAGTGGTCCATTGTGACAGTTATGTTCCCATGGCTCTCACAAACATTAAGGTAGTGAGGCTTTCACATGTTGAGGAATGTGGAGTTGACCTATAAGTATGAAGGACTGAACATAAAGTTGACTTGAGATCACTTGCTTCTAGCGCAGTGCGCTGAACTACTCTCTTTAGGGTGCCCAAGAATTGTTTGACAACACCATTTGCCTGTGGCCAGAGAGGTGTACTTTTTGATGTTTAACATTCATGTTGGTGAGTCAGTGCTTTAACCCCGTTTATTGAAAGGTGGGCCATTGTCAGACTTAAGAATGGAAGGAATACCCCATTTTGAAAAAACGTAATTTAATGTCCCAATGACTTTGTCATGCGTGGTTGATGATAGGTCTACTATAAATGGAAATCGTGAGTATTCATCAAGGACTACCATGAGAGGATGCCCATTGTTGAGCAGTCCCAAGAAGTCCACTGCAATCCTCTCCCACACTTGCTTCGGAAGATCAGACATAACTAGTGAATGCTGTGTTGTACAGTTACACAAATGACAGGCCTTATATTCTCTTTCAACTCTTTTATCAAGGGAAGGCGACAATGCCACGGTGACCCTTGTGTGCTAGTTCAATGACTTGTTGTCTCAGTCTTTTGGGAAAGACAATTCTCAAACCTTGTAATATGGTGCCTTGTTTAGCAACAAAGTACCTCTCTCAAATTTTTGAATTTTTGATATTTAAAATCATCCATAAGAGGTCGAATATGTTTCCTCCAGGATTGCTGTGCAGTAATGTAATTGAGGGCAAGCATATCTTGATCGCTGTTCTTAGTTCAAGAACTTATTCTACAGAAAAATACCAGCCTTGGTCCTTCTGTTAGATGCAGAGAAGGTATTTGACCTCGTGGTCTGGTAGACTTTATTCCATATCCTCTCTAGTTTTGGTATACCCCCTAAGATCAAGGGGTTGATTCAAAGAATATACCTTAACGCAGAAGCCAATATTATTGTTAATGCTTCTGAGGCAGAGTAAAACATTGTGAAACGGGGGACCAGACAAGGCTGTCCATTGTCCCCCATTTTATCCATTTTTTTTAATTGAAACTTTGGCTATCGCTATTCAAAATAATGCAGATATTAGTCCCCCTTTACCTACTATGGGGAAATTAAAATTATATGCGGACAATATCATGCTTCTGATCAAAGGCGATAAGGGGGTCCAAGCAAAAGTCTTTGAGGTTTTTGAGCAGTTTGAATTGCTCAGCGGGTATAAAATCAACAAAAAGAAAATGGAAATGATCCAGTGTGGATGCAAGCCTGATGTTATACACCCTGATATTTTGTCCTGTCTAAATTCTAAACCACAAAGATTTCTTGGGGTTTATTTCTTGTCAAGAATCGCTGACGTATGATTTAAATTTTGTCCCGCTTCTGCTGAAAGTACAGGATTTACTGCTTCGGTGGAACTCGCACCTGTTAACTATTATGGGGAGGGTCTCGCTGATTAAGATGTCTGTTCTCCCGCTATTTAATATTTTTTTTCTGCAACTCTGTGTGTTTTAACAACACCTTTTTATTTTTTTGCCAAATTAGAGTACATGTTTACATCCTTTCTTTGGGGAAAGAAAACTCCCCGAATTGCACTAAGCACTTTATATGAGGAGTTGGAGAATGGTGGGTTAGCTCTCCCTAATCTCAGGGATTATTATTTTGCATATGTTGCACAAAATATGTCTGTGTTTAAGTTGGACTTGAATACAGGACTATTCGTAAATTATTTTATGAATTTCATCTGTAAAGAGCACCAGATACGCTGTCCATTAAAAATGTCGAAATCCCCTAAATTAGTGCTCTCTAAGGGCATGCAGTGGTTCTTTCATAAACTTCAGAACTTTGATAGAAGATATACAATTCCAGTAATTAACTCTTCCACCCACTTATCTGAACTCACTTCAGTACTTGGGTTTAGATAATCAACTGAAATTATTCAAAAATGGGCTTAGGCCAACTTTTGGAAGATCTCAGATTTTATAAGGATCGATAGGTGGCTAAACATTTCCGAAATGTATGATTTAATCCCGCATGATTTCCTTCTTCTCAGGTCATTTAATATTCTTATCAAGTTCCTTAGCAATTTGGATCTGATACAGATTAATGAACTTAAAAATCTGGCATACACACTATTTGAAGAAATCGCAGGAAACCAGGGGAGTGAATTTTCTTTTTTCTCCTAGCAAGGGTGTGGATCTCACTGAGAAAGCAATAACAAAATGGGAAAAACACGAAGGTTTGCAGGTTACAGCGAGTATGTGGTCTGAATAAATTTAACGTAACTTTAGTACGTTAAGGGGAGCTGATTGGCACCAGATTATATTCTTTCGCAAATGGCTTCTATATAGAACCCCACATTTTTTTTCGAAGGTCTACCCCAGCCAATCCGGGCAGTGTTTTCACTTCTGAAGTCATCCGAAGAAACAGAGGCGGTAAGTAGGGCTGTCACTGGGTTTAGGTTTAGTAAAAGAGTACCGTCACCAAGGAGGTAGGGAACACCGGGTGCGTTTCTGGTCAAAGGTAGTGCAGAGTAGGGAACGTGATCAGATTGCGGGGTACAATGTGCAGAAGTCTCAACTCGTCCCTTCCGTCAGGATAGATATCTATCTATCTATCTATCTATCTATCTATCTATCTATCTATCTATCTATCTATCTATCTATCTATCTCTCCCTCTCTCCCTCTCTCCCTCTCTCCCTCTCTACCTCTCTCCCTCTCTCCCTCTCTCCCTCTCTCCCTCTCTCCCTCTCTCCCTCTCTCCCTCTCTACCTCTCTACCTCTCTACCTCTCTACCTCTCTACCTCTCTACCTCTCTCCCTCTCTACCTCTACCTCTACACGGATATATATCCGAAAAGTTAACTGCCAAGATATAGGAGGCGATAATAGGGACGGCAATAAGCAGGGCTGGAAAGCTCAGCCTAACTAACTTAAAAAGGTGCGCCCACTCCCCTCCTCCCGATGGAAAACAGGCAAACACTTCAATCTCCGATCCCCTCCCCAAGGCAAAAACTTCAGTCTCCGTACTCCCAAGAACGTTATCTCCCTCGCCCGATTCACATACCGTAAACGCCGTAACTCTCCAGAGTTACGGCGGCATACAGGCGTCCTCCGGGGGTGTCCACCAATCCTCGGACCAGTCCTCTGCTTCACCGGTGACATCGTCCTCGTCCTCCGCGGTGAAAGCACTGATCTCCGGTCGGTCGTCGTCAGGTCCGGTCGTCGTCAGGGTTTCCAGGTTCCTTTCGTCTGGGTTCGACACGTCGTCCTCCTTGGTCCTGGGGTCTTCCGGGTTCTCCCCTTCTCCCGCCAGGTCTGCCTTTCTAATGCCCCAGGTCTCTTCCCATTGGTTGGTTCTCTTCCCTGAGTGTTCTGCAGGGAAGAGGAGTTCGGTATAGTTAACCCTCTCTTGTCTGGGCCGCTGGACGGCAACGCGTCCGGAAAGCTCCGGCGGGGACCTATCACGGGAGTAAACGCTGGCTCCTCCTCACAAGTGCCCATCAATTCAGGGGTTCGGGAATGATATTTTTTGTCATCTGGAGGCTACATTTTTAATCACAATAGACTCCAACAATTGGCTGAAAGTCCTTGGCTATAACCCTTCCTTACTTCTTTCTGATATGTTCGTTAAACTATTGTATATTGCTATCAGACCTGGTACCAACAAAATGCGAATGGGTTCAGAAAATGAAGCAGATTAGAAACAGTGAGTGCTTGTATGCATTGCTAATTGGGGAATTAAAAAGTTTGAAAAAGTCTGTGTTGGCCCATTTTGATTGAATTTTAAAAGAGAATAAATGTTAAAGGTTGTCCTAATATGCAGAAATTTCACTTAATGTTGTATGGGTTGACATATTTTTCTACTCTCGTACTTTATTGCACTATAGACATCTATTTTACAGCACTTTATTGCACTATAGACTCTTAACTTCTTTTTTATAAATAGTCAAACTCGTGTCAACATGACAAAACATTGATTATGACAAATATGTTAATATTTTTGTATAGTTTAATGTACCTAATGCACTATAGGCACCTTAGCTCCTTTTAAAACAGGCAGGCGATGTCGTATTTGATCTTTATTACGCCAAAACACCATTAGTAGCCTTATTTTTGGCAAGACTTTCAGCTTTACCCAGACTTAAATTTTGCATTATAGGCACTTTAGTTATTATCTTGTCAATGATGAAAGAATACTATATCTAGTTGCTAATGTTCTGTCTTTTCTACGGTTAATCTTTTTTTTCTGACTATGTAACCTGTCTTCAACTGACTTTTTAAGCTCTATATTTCTATTGTGAAAGGCTTTATTACTGGATAATTATATTGCGTTATATGGATGAATTTGTGAATTTTTGGTGGATTTCAATTAAAAAAAGAACAGATACAGCTGCAGGTGTGCTTGACTTGACTATGAAGTTAATATATGCCTCAGCCACTTTAGACGTTGTACTGTGACACTGCAATGGTACTCGTAAAAAATAGTCAGCTGGATTTTTACCTTTTCCTGGGCTATGTTCAATAGTGTAAAGCAAAAGACACAAAGATGATGGACGGAATGCTGAGCAAATCAAACATTCACCCCCAGTCAAAAGATCTGAGTTAAATCCATTGTTCTTTTGCTCACCATGCCACCCCAGTTTAGACCCAGCCATATGTAAATCAGTCTTAACCCTGTGCCTCATGGGAACAGTCCAGCCCGAACTGGCAAGCCAGGTCCGCCCTGGACCGGAAAAAAGCATCCTGGGACCGGTTTTGTGGCATCACCCCATATCAGCCCGGTTAGGTTGAATCCAGTGTCACAATGAGCCAGGGACCCATGTCTGGGCATACCCAGCGCACCTAGAGTGAGAAAGCAAAAGACACACAGATGGACCTTATTCAGCGCAAATCACACATCACTCACAGTCAAAAGATCCTACCTTTGCAGTAGCAACCCCCACCTGTCAATGCGAGGTTTCCTTTTGGCTTTTGGATTTCTGAAAATGGTGATCAACGCTTGGTGATCAGTGACAAAGGTGAAGTGCTTTCTGTATGGAAACACATGAAAGTGTTCACAAGCCCACACTACAGCTAGGCTTTCGTTCTCAGGTCGGGAATAAGCACATTCAGTTTGCTACAGACTCCTGCTCACATAAGCCACAATGTGTCTCTGAGCACTGTCATGTCCATTGTGCTGCGATCGCACCCAACCCCAAAGGGCTTCTATCTACCACAATCTCAGTATGTCAATTTGGATCAAAAAGGCCACGTCAGTCACATTCTCAATTGCATGTTTAACTTTCCTAAAACTCTGATGACCAAATGGCATACTTGTGTAAGGGCTTTGTCATGTTCCTATTGAGTGGCCCTAAATACCAGTATATCATCACTGTTTCTAAAAGTATGTGTGACAAGCTGTATTATGTGTCGAATTACCTGAAAAAGCTCTTCAGGTAACGACACCCCAAAACTTAGTCTTTTATATCTGAGCAAACCAACATGGGTCTAAAAGTTACTAATGTACCTGCAGTTTTCTTCTAGTTAGAGTTGATGATACCCCTTGTTCAGTTCAAGGCAGGAAAAGATCTTGTCACCATTCAGCTGCTTAATCACGTCTGCAATGTGGGGACCTGGATGTTGTTCTCTCTTGATTGCCCTGTTAGCGTGTCGCATATCAACACAAATGCGTCTGGCACCTCCACTGTCCTTTTTTGGCCGTGAAACCCATGGTGTCGGATCAGTCGGGCGTTCAATGATATCATGCTTCAATAGCATTTCGAGTTGTTTATGAACAGCTCCAGAAGATGGAAAGTAATTTGACGATGTCGTCGAGCAACAAGCTCCCTGGTCATTGAAACAAAAGTAAGTGATTCACCATTTCAGCATGTGCATTCGGGTTAAAATTGATAGAGATCAGCCCCATGTCAGCAGCAGTTCTGAAACGCCCTCTTGACGAAGTACCTTGAAGAACATGAATTGGCGCTTGTATTTTTGTATTCTTGTGTTGCATGGTTACTACAAACGTATCAGAGCGCTTTACATGAGCACCAGTTACGCTACAGATGGACACATTAATTTTGCTAGGCATGGGGAGATTAAGTGATTTGCCCAGAATTAAAGGGTGTTGAGCCTCCCTGCTGAGACTCAAACCCGTTCCCCAGTTTCGATGACAAGCACTTTACCTGTTAGGCCACATCCTCTCTTCAACTTTGACTTTGCAATGGCGAGGAGGCAGCCCACATGTATACCTTAGTCTTCACTGTGTGAGACGGGGCACGGAGACCATTTGTTGTATTTTTCTGCCGGCATGATGTTTATCGATGTACCACTGTCTATGATAAAATGAATTTTTTTATTTCGTGTGGCGATCTCTCTTGGATTTGGGCTCTTCACAGCATGCACCCAAAATCTACATGTGCACAACATTTAGTGGTTGACATCCTCATCGCACAGCCATCTTCTTCACTGTCACTTGACAATGACGTTGAAGATCCTTTAGACGATGACTTTAATGATAATTGACTTCATTTAGTTTCCACTTGCCTCAATTGATGTCACAGTTCGGCATTGTGGGTGTAGCTAGAGTGCTGGAATTCTCTGGTGTCCATTTTCTCTTCTCGTTGTGACGTCGTTGGTTTCTCTTTTGCTTTGCAAACCGTTATGAAATGTTTTTAGTTCTCGCCTAGCGAATGCAGCGCATGTGCTGCATTACCTTGGCGAGACTATTGTCGTTGCTTTGGTTTGCAAAGGGAGACAAACCATGTGCGTGCACAGACAGGCGGTGTGCACGCACATGGCATCTCCTCTCCGCGCTCACATGCTCCCACCTCGCGCTTGTTTAAGAGGCAAGCACGCACCTGACGTGATCACATGTCCTGCTCCCTTGTTCATTCCACTTAAAGCCCGGACGTAAAGGTAGATTCTTTTTCCGATGCACACCAAATCGATCTGTTTTAAAAATACTGCAAGTCCTGTTTATAGCGAAGGAGACCGTGCTTTGTCCAGGATTCAGAGGCTGGCACTGCCATGGTTTCGTCAGTGTCAGTGGTCAAAGGTAAACCAAAAAGTCCAGCAATTGCATTTGCAGAGCCATTATGTCTCCTGCAGATTAAAGGTTCAAATTAGGATGGGAAACTACCGTTGTTTTAGAGGCAGCAAAAGGAACAACAAAGAGATCCACCATAGGCAAGGTGAGAGTGAGGCACCAACACAGTGGAAAGCCATGGCTTTATTTGGTAGATACAGCGTGGTCCGGCGGGCTTGCTCATACAGCAGACCGTGCACAGGAGGCATTGGAGGCCTGGGAGGGGGGAGCGGACAGCTTTGCCAGCAGACACCTGGAGGCTCAGGCGCACTGCTCTCCTCCCCTCATGCTGCCTATGTCTGCTCACACTCTCCGTCCCCGCAGCTAGCTTTACAACCAGACTTTAGGCCGCTCCAGAGCCTCCAACCCCTATTGCATTGGAAATTCTTGTTATTTGTACTTGGGCCATTGACACAGAATATTGTTTAATTTTATCCGCATCCAGGCAGGTATTACCATCTCGGGGTTGTTCTATGAAGCATAACGTTCATGATTGTGTTGTCCTCGGGACTCGTTGTTGTAACCAGTCTTAATTTATTTTGTTGTGTATTCTTGGGGCTGGTTAATGGTGGCTCACTGCCTGTGCACCTTATCGAACGAGGGCCGTACATTTCTCTACTTTTTACTCAGAAGCTTTCTTTCTGTAGTAGGGGATCTCTGTGTATAGTCATAATCTAGTGAATAGTCCAGCCCATGTGCGTGGACCCCGGAGCAATCAAAAATAATCTCTTACAGTGTCAAAAAATGCAGAAATGCATAGACACTTAAGAGAGAATTTAAAGACAGATAATGCAGCCTAAAAAGGCTACACTGTCCAGTACTTCAACTAGAAACTCCACCATAAAATCCACAAAACAGCAAAAGCCTGTACAGACTTCCCTTGCTTCACCAGCAAAATCCCCCAGGAATGACAGAGAGAAGAACCTGGACAGACAAGCCCCATAGGCTGCCATTATGTGGCTCAAAACAGGATACTGTGCCTTTAAGAGAATCTTCCAGAACCTTCTCCCAGTATCCCAGAATGCATAGCAGGTCCAACTTAGTTTCAGTTCTTTTTTCCGGCTCCTGCAAGCAGGACCCTGGAGCATTGAGCTCTCCCTTTTCAAGGGTTTTGTTGGTGTTTTTTCACTAATTTCGATTTTGTGTACTTGTACAGTACTTTAGTGACTTTCTTCTTGGATTTCTGCTCTCTTTGGCTGTCCATAATGCCTGCATTATTTGATAAATGCCCAGAGTGCTCCAGGAAGAAGGCCAAGTCAGACCCCCATGAGGTGTGTATCCTCTGCCTTCCCTCTTCCCACATCCCAGAGGAGTGTGTGATCTGTAGAGGCTTCTCTGGCAGGACCCTGAAGGACAGGAGAAAAATCAGACTTCAGGGACTTGAAGAAAGAAGACTGAAGGCTCAAGGTGGGTCTGGAGGGGCTTCTGCTGCCCATGCTGAGGCCTCTGGGGGGCTCCCCAGGGGCAGGAAGTCCAGCAAACGTCCAAGGTCTCCGTCTGGTTCAGTTGCTATGACCACGACGTCGAGAGGAAGGTCCACGGCCAGTTCCCGGTCTCCCCAGGGCTCTGGGTCGAGAAAACGTCGCCCGTCGACGTCGAGGGACGTTTACAGGCCGCCGTCGAACCCGGTGTCGATCTCCTCGTCGCCGTCGGCGTCGAGTGGACGGCATCGGAGGGCCCGGCGTCGGCGCTCACCGTCGAGGCGACACCGCCGTTCGCCGTCGAAGACAAGGACATCGTCGTCGTCGAGGGGATCCTCGTCGTCGAGGTCGCCGTCGAGACGGAGGAGGTCTCCGGCGCCGAAGAAGTCGACGTCGAGGCGTTCGAAGAGGTCAACGTCGAGACGATCGAAGAGGTCGCCGTCGAGGCGTTCGAAGAGGTCGACGTCGAGGCGGTCGAGGTCGCCGTCGAGCGTCATCGCCCGTCGTCGAGATTTAGAGGTTCGTCCATCTGGTCGGGGTCGACGTCGAGGCGGAGAAGCCGGTCGACGCCGAGGAGTGTGAAACGGTCGACGCCGAAGGGACGCTCGCCGTCGAAGGACCCACGATCGACGTCTGAGCACCGATCGTCGACGTCAGGAGGTCGTAAGGACAGGCCCAGGACTGTGGGGGGCTCCCCACAGTCAGGACAGGATGGTGGCTCCCCGGGAACGGCATACTCCGAGGTGTATACCCCGAGGAAGCCTAATGCACTGCCTTCGTTGCCTCCTTTTCCTCAGGGCCCGCCTCCGAGGGTTTCACCCCCTCCTCCGTTGCCTCCTTTTCCGGCGCCTCAGGCCCTGGTTCCAACTGTTCCTCCTCCAACTGTTCCTCCTCCCCCGGTTCCACCGAGATCGGTGTCGATGCCCAACCTCCCGACACCTCCGAAGAAGACTCCTAAGTCGAAGGTTCCTCCTAAACCCAAGACGTCCGACCCGGGGAGGCCGGCGGAGCGTCCCAGACCCAAGAGATCGAGGTCACGCTCAGGTAGAAGGGACAGGTCGAGGAGTGGACGCGGATCCTCCTCGAGATCCAGGCATCGCCATAGGAGGCATAGGTCCCGGTCTCGTTCTGCCTCGGGGACCCGTTCCTACTCGCCTACGTTGTCAGATTCACCGGAGACGAGGGTGTCCCCGATTGATGACATTGGCATGTTCCAGGAGGTTCTCCTGCGCGGGGCGGCGAAGTTGGGGATCGAGGTTACGGCTCCTACGCCCTCAACTACCGTAATCTTTGAGACATTGCATAAGAAACACCTGTCTCGCCCCCTACTGCCTCTGGTGCCAGGTCTACTTGAGCCGGCGGAACAACTCTTCCTTACGCCGGCGGTGGTGAAAGCTGCGCCTTCCAGGCTCTTGAAGAAATACAGGGCTCCAGAGTCAGACCCGGCTTTCTTGAGGAAGGACCCGACACCGGATTCGGTGATTGTGACGGCGGCTCGGAAGCTCCATGCCACCTCTCCTGCCTCCACCGTGCCTCCCGATAAGGAGAGCCGCTGGATTGACTCTGCTGGACGAAAAGCGTGTGGGACGTCCTCTGCAACGATGAAGGCCTCCAGTGACTCGGCGTTGTTAGGACGATACGACCGTGTGCTGTGGGACTCCATGGAGCGGTTTGCGGACCTCGTTCCGCGCGACCGGAGAGAGGATTTCATGGAGATCGTCCAGGAAGGGATGCTGGTTTCTAACCAGGCCATTAGCGCCGCGGCGGATGTCTCCCTGCTGTCCGCGCATGGATACTGCCACGGTATCAATCAGAGGCGCCATGCTTGGCTTCGGTTGACGTCGCTTAAACCTGAGGCGCAACAACATGTGGCAAATCTGCCGTTTTCCGGGGATACCCTTTTCGGGAAACACGCTGATGACGAGATGGCCAGGATGAAGGCCGAGGCGGAAACCCTGACGGCGGTGGGCTTGGAGAAGCCCAAAGATAAGAAACCCTTCCGCCAATTCCAACGGCGTTTTGGGTCGCAGGGTCGAGGAAGGGGACAGTCTTCTGGGCAACATCAGCAGCAGCAACAACAGCAGCAGTACAGAAGACCCTTCCAGAAACGTCAGAGGGGTAGAGGTGCACAGCAGTCCTCTACCGCGACCAAGGGCCCGGCTGGGTCTCGACCCTGAGCAGTTACTTCCCCTTCGTCAGTTACCCGCTCCGGTGGGGGGAAGCATTCAATTTTTTCTGGCAGAGTGGAGAAACATTACTCAGGACAAGTGGGTGCTGAATATTGTTTGCAATGGATACAGTCTTCGTTTCACCAGCCCTCCTCCATCGATTCCTCCGATCAGCTCGCAGTATCAACTGCGCGAGCTTCAGGCGGAGGCCGACATCCTGTTGAGGAAAAGGGCGATAGAGGATGTACCTCTGTCTCAAAGAGGAAGAGGTCTGTACTCTCGGTTCTTTCTGGTCCGCAAGAAGGACAAGAACGAGTTCAGGCCCATTCTGGACTTGCGACAGGCGAACAAATGGATTCGCAGAGAAAAGTTTTGCATGCTGTCGTTGCATCAGATTTATCCTCAGCTGCAACGGGGAGACTGGCTTTGTGCCATAAACCTACAGGATGCGTACTTCCATGTGCCCATTGCTCACAAACACAGGAAGTTCCTGCGATTTCAAGTCGGCACCAATCATTATCAGTACACGGTACTTCCGTTCGGGCTGAAGTCTGCGCCCAGGACATTCTCGAAGTGCATGGCAGTGGTAGCGGCACACCTGAGGAGGAACAAGGTGTTTGTCTACCCATACCTGGACGATTGCTTGATCAAGGCCTCTTCCTTCTCGGAAGCTCAAGCACACTTCCAGAAGACGTGCGTTCTCTTGAACAAGCTGGGGTTGCACATCAACATGTCCAAGTCTGTTCCAACTCCGGTCCAGAGCATCCAGTACTTGGGAGCCTCCATCAATACGCTGTCGGCAAGCGTGTCTCCTTCGGAAGAGCGACGTTTATCACTCCTTCGGAAGGCTCAGGCTCTCCTGTCCTCTCCATCCACGACAGTGAGGACGGTGTCTTCTCTGCTGGGATCGATGGCTTCTTGCATCTTCCTGACGCCACATGCGCGGCTGCACATGAGACCGCTGCAGGAGTGCTTGGAAGATCAATGGGACCAGAGGAGAGGATCTTGGGACGACAGGATACGGCTGTCTCTACATGCTCTTCAGTCTCTGAAGTGGTGGTGTTCGGCGGAGAATCTCCTCAGAGGGGTTCCCTTCCACAAGGACATTCCCACACAGACGATCGTGACGGATGCTTCTCTCCTGGGATGGGGAGCGCACTCCGGAGACCTGCAGATTCAAGGGACGTGGTCCCCTTCGGAGTCCATGTACCACATCAATTTCCTGGAACTCAGGGCTGTTCACTTGGCGCTGAAGGCCTTTCAACCGTCCTTCCGGACCAACTCTCTGCTTGTACAGACGGACAATACGTCCACGATGTATTACCTCAACAAGCAGGGGGGCTCGAGATCACGCACTCTGTCTCAGGAGGCGCAGGCGATCTGGCATTGGCTTCTGGCTCGAGGACTCTCGATAACGGCCACTCATCTGCCAGGTGTGCAGAATGTTCAGGCAGACGAGCTGAGCAGACTGATTCAGGAAAACCACGAGTGGGTCCTAAACGACGAAGTGCTAGGAGAAGTCTTCGCAAGGTGGGGCACTCCAGACATCGATCTGTTCGCCACCGCCGAAAACAGCAAATGCCGAGACTTCGCCTCCAGGTACTACCAGCCAGGGACGCTGGGGAACGCGTTATGGATCAACTGGTCGAACAGCTTTCTGTACGCTTTTCCACCCATTCCCCTGATTCCAACGGTTCTCATCAAGCTCTCCCAATCCAGGGCGAAGATGATTCTGATTGCCCCGGAATGGCCCAGACAGTGGTGGTTCACGGACCTGCTTCACCGGTCTCTCCTTCCTCACATGAAGCTGCCGTGCAGGCCGGACCTTCTCACGACGTTCGGGGGGCGGATGGTGCACCCCAACCTCTCGTCTTTGAGTTTGGCGGCATGGCTCCTGAAATAGTGCAATATGGCCATTTGAATCTCCCAGCGGATTGTATGGACATACTGAAGGAGGCTAAGCGACCTTCCACTCGGACTTCTTATGCTTACAAGTGGAAGAGGTTTTGCATCTGGTGCAAGTCTAAGAACTATGACCCTACGACAAGCAAGGAAGATGTCATCCTTCCATATCTGCTACATTTGGCGCAGTCTGGCCTTAATGTCCATTCCATTAAGGTTCATCTGGCTGCCTTGACTGCCTACAGGAAATGCCCTTCACAGACTTCCTTCTTTCAGATCCCTGTGATCAAAGATTTTTTGGAAGGCTTGAAGAAAGTGTTCCCTCCTGTCAGGCTTCCTTCGCCTTCATGGGACTTGAATGTGGTGCTGTCCAGATTGATGAAGGAGCCTTTTGAACCTATTCATAAGGCTTCGTTGCAGCACCTGTCCTGGAAGGCGGCGTTCCTCGTGGCCATTACATCGGCCCGCAGGGTGAGTGAAATTCAGGCGTTGTGTTGCCAAGAACCTTATACTGTATTTCATGCTGCTAAGGTTGTTATGCGTACTCACCCTAAGTTTCTTCCCAAGGTTGTTTCTGATTTTCATATCAATCAGACTATATCTTTACCTACGTTTTTTCAGAATCCTTCGTCTCCAGCGGAAAGGTCTTTGCATTCCCTGGATGTTAGGAGGGTGCTGAAATTTTATCTGGATAAAACCAGGGATATTCGTAGGTCAGACCAATTGTTCATCAATTATGGATCTGTCAGGACGGGTCTTGCGACCTCTAAGCAGTCTATCTCTCTGTGGATTGTGTCCTGCATACAGCTGTGTTACCAAAAAGCTAATAAGACCTTAGGAGGTAAGCCTAAGGCTCATTCCACCAGGGGCAAGGCTGCCACGACAGCATTGCTCCGTAATGTTCCGATTGCAGAAATCTGCAAGGCGGCCACTTGGAAGTCGGTTCATACCTTTGCTAAGCATTACTGCCTGGACACTGATGCCAGGGCCGACGCTCAGGTTGGGCAGGCTTCGCTGCGAAATCTGTTCGCACAGTAGTGGCGTTAATTCTCTTTTCTCCACCGCCGCTTTGGTGTGGGGATGGGCTTGCCATTCTATTCACTAGATTATGACTATACACAGAGATCCCCTACTACAGAAGGAGTAGTTTCTGTCCTGTAACTCCAGTTCTGTAGTAGGGGTATCTCTGTTATAGTCATAAGCGCCCTCCCTCCTCCCCGGTGGAGAGAGACATATTCCTTTAATGGAATGCTACAGGTCTGGCGTGTTACGCCTTCAAAAAGAACTGAAACTAAGTTGGACCTGCTATGCATTCGGGGATACTGGGAGAAGGTTCTGGAAGATTCTCTTAAAGGCACAGTATCCTGTTTTGAGCCACATAATGGCAGCCTATGGGGCTTGTCTGTCCAGGTTCTTCTCTCTGTCATTCCTGGGGGATTTTGCTGGTGAAGCAAGGGAAGTCTGTACAGGCTTTTGCTGTTTTGTGGATTTTATGGTGGAGTTTCTAGTTGAAGTACTGGACAGTGTAGCCTTTTTAGGCTGCATTATCTGTCTTTAAATTCTCTCTTAAGTGTCTATGCATTTCTGCATTTTTTGACACTGTAAGAGATTATTTTGGATTGCTCCGGGGTCCACGCACATGGGCGGGACTATTCACTAGATTATGACTATAACAGAGATACCCCTACTACAGAACTGGAGTTACAGGACAGAAACTACTCCTTATTGCAGCTAAATTGGCAAGTGAAAAGCAATGTAGTCCTTGTTGAGGAATACTATAGCACAATCAAAAACATTAAATTGGTACTCATTCATAAATGTTTAATAAAGAATTTAGTTTTGTGTGTTTAAAATTGTGAGTTAAAAGCCATTTTAGTATTAATGCAGCTGTTCACACGGCCCGAGAGAGCATTTTTTTTTGCTTCCGTCGAATGCCACAAATGACTGCATGATCGTGTTTTTTTTTATTTAGCTAATATTTTTTTGGTACCCTTCATTGTACATGGGTAGTGCAGGTTGCCGCTTTGCCCATTCTTAACCCGTTTGTTACTACCGGGATTTCGCAGTAGTGCGGAACTTCCGCAAAACAGGCGGGGCTGCGTCGGCCGTTGGACGTGCGCAGCTCTACAAAGGTAGTGCTCGCAACATCCAACGGCCGACGGCAGCACTTAAGGGGTTAATAAATATTTTAGTCTGGGTATGTTTTAACGAGTGCACATGCACATTTACGGCCCAGATAACTTAGAAATGGGTGCATTTATTGTCATCCTCTGGGGCTCTGTGCACTAAGACAGTTGGTAGTACTGTAATGTTAAATATCAGATAGCTAAATCTGTTGAAAAGTCTTCCAGTTTTAGATTAATTGATTTAACTATCATTAGTACTTTACAAATGAGCCCAAATTGCATTCCTTCAAAAGGCAATTTTATATTTTTTTTGCAAATTGTTCTTTCCTACCATATATGTTGACTGCTGAGCAGGCGAATTAAAGTATTTGATGCTGGAGAGAAGTAATTTCTAAAACAGTGTCACTAACAACTTATTTGAGAGTATGTGTGTTTCAAGAGAATGCGGTTCTGGCCTTTTACAGTACATCGTGGTCTCCAAAATAGGCCAGAGTTCGCAAGTTTGAGCATACTGTATAGATCAAAACATGGGGACCTATCTATAATCCTATCCCTGGCCAGTATGCCTCATTGAAGCCTAATATGTGACAGGTACTCATCTGTCTTGAAAGTAAGTCCTGAACACATTTGTCTTCTATAACATTGTATATCTCCTGCATTCGAACTTCATTTTACCATGCTGGGAGTCGGAAACATTCCATCAATTTGTCATAGAGCAACATCTTCTTATCTTGAACACATTGCAAAGTAAACTAGAGTGTAGAAGAGCAATTGATTTAATTTTTTTGTTTAAGGTACTTAACATATTTTGTCTCTTGTATTTATTTTTTTGAACGATTTCCTTGTTTTGCTTGAACGTTAGTGAAGCAGTGTTTTAGCAAGGTCCCCAGAATTGCTGAAGTTGGTTAGGGCTTGACCTAGTTTATACCGACCTTTCAGTGGATTTGTTCCACATGAAATAAGGAAGATACTATCCTTCACGTGTGCTGTTTATAAAACCTATTATACCGGTGTCTCTCTGTAATTATGATTGTGTGGCACTTTGCACAGGAAGAGCAGTGATAATGACGTGAGCCTCTTTTTGACAAAAGTGGATGACCAGTCTAAAAAATGTAATTTACTTTCATTTTGTGTTCAGACTTCATAAGAGGAGTTGTTGGAGTAGAGAAGTCCGAAAATGCGATTTATTTTTCAAATATAAATTACCATAGGTCACAAGCATTTGCAATGCAATAGGTCTCGCATTAGGAAAGTGTGAGCTATTGGTATTGTAAATGACAATTTTTGTAAATATGTGTTGGCTTTGAAAATATATAAATTAATAGCATTGTTATTCACAAAGCCAATAGCTTACACTTTCCTAATGCGAGTCCTATTGGCTATGGCAATACTTGTTGGTAGCAAGCAAGTACAGTGCTGTTGTGGTGCTGAGTAATGATGTGGTTGGGCTGAGTGATGTGGTGGTGTATTAGAGTGATGTGGTGGTGTCCCAGAGTGATGTGGTGGTGTCCCAGAGTGATGTGGTGGTGTCCCAGAGTGATGTGGTGGTGTCCCTGAGTGATGTGGTGGTGTCCCCGAGTTGTGTTGGCTTTGAAAATATATAAATTATTAGCATTGTTATTCACAAAGCCAATAGCTTACACTTTCCTAATGCGAGTCCTATTGGCTATGGCAATGCTTGTTGGTAGCAAGCAAGGACAGTGCTGTTGTGGTGCTGAGTGATGATGTGGTTGGGCTGAGTGGTGTGGTGGTGTATTAACGTGATGTGGTGGTGTATTGGAGTGATGTGGTGGTGTACCCGAGTGATGTGGTGGTGTCCCCGAGTGATGTGGAGGGACCCTTGACCCTTAACCCTGTGTTCAGGCAGGTCGCTCCCTCTCCCACCGCGCAAACCCCTTGTGCGCCGCTGCTTCTCCTGACTGCCTCGTTGCTCCTTGTGTGCCCTTGGTTGTTTACTGTTATTTTGTGATTTTTTTTCCCCTTTGTTTTTTCGCTCCTTGTGTGCCCCTGCGTGCCCTTCTCTGCCTGCCTGCACTGTTGTTTCATTTTGTTATTCATTTTTTTTCTTTCCCCTTCGTTTTTCGCTCCTTGTGTGCCCCTGTGTGCCCCTTCCCTGCCTGCCTGCACTGCTAGTTCGTTTGTGACTCCGCAGTGTGTCTTCTGCCTTGTCCACTGTGCCCTCTCCCCCCCAGCCCCCTCTCGCCTTCGGTATTGCCTGCTTCCCGCCGCTCCCGCTCCCCGTGGCCCCGCTTCCCATTGGCCGCCCCGCTCCCGCCTCCCAGCTGCTCCTCCCTCCCTTTCTCCCTCTTATGGAGGCCGCGCAGCCAAAGGCAAGCCCGTCTGCGCCCGTCCGTGCCTGGACCGCGCCCAGCACCGGGACCCCAGGCCCCCGACGATGCCAGCCCACACGACGAACTTACGAAGCCGCCACCCTCAACGCACTCAATGCCGGCCGGAACCCCGCCTGCTACCGTACCAACCCGAAACGCACCCACGGTCCTTTCACCTGCCAAACCTGCAAATTCACCTGCCTCTCAACCTGCACCGCACCCGCAGGGCCAAGCACCAGCAACAATCACCTCAAGTGCATCCTGCTCAACACCCACTCCGTCCACAGACACGCCGTCGAACTCTGGAACCTCCTCGACACAACATTACCAGACGTCGCCTTCCTCACAGAAACCTGGATGAACGCCTCCTCAGCCCCGACATCGCCATAGCCATCCCGGAGGGCTACAAGATCACCCGGAGGGACCGCGTCAACCAAACCGGAGGAGGCATCGCCATCGTCCACAAAAACACCATCCGAATCACGACCAACTCCGACGACACTCTCGTCTACAGACCACGCACACAATTCAACAAAGCCATCGCAGACTTCATCAGCCAGCACGCCCTCACCTCCTCAGACTACATCCTCCTAGGAGACCTCAACTTCCACCTGGAGAACAACAATGACAGCAACACCTTCGCCCTCCTGGACAACCTCGCCAACCTCGGACTCAAGTAACTGGTGAACACCCCCACCCACTACGCCGGTCACACGCTTGACCCCATCTTCTCCTCCAGCAAGCACATCTCCTTCAGCCACTCCACCGGACTACACTGGACAGATCACAGCTGCGTCGACTTCAACTTCAGGAGAACCACGACCCACCACCACCACCACCCCCAACAGGCTCCCCGCAGAAGCTGGAGCAAGATCTCCGCCGACCAACTCACCACCTCCCTCAGCCAGAACCCTCCCACCAATACGAGGGACCCCAACGAAGCAGCCCGCAACCTCACACAGTGGCTCACCAACTGCGCCGATTACCTCGCGCCCCTGAAGAACACCCCCAACAGACCCGGCAGCAAGAAAACCTCATGGTTCACCAACGACCTCAAAAACTCCAAGAAAACCTGCCGCACCCTCGAGAAAGCCTGGCGCCACGACCAGACAACGGAGAACATGACAGCCCTCAAGAACGCCACCCGCATACACCACCAGCTGATCCGCACCACCAAAAGGACAACATTCAAAGAACGTCTGGACAACAACACCCACAACATCAAGGAACTCTTCAACATCGTCAAAGAGCTCTCAAACCCCAGCGCCTGCAACAACGACATCACACCCTCGCAAGAGCTCTGCGACTCACTCGCCTCGTTCTTTCACCGAAAGATCGCCGACATACACAACAGCTTTGGCGCACAGACCACGCACCCAACCACCGAACCAGCACCCCCCCCAACACCACCCTCTGCAACTGGACCCCCGTCAGCACCGAAGACACCACGCGCACGATGAACACCATCCACTCCGGCTCCCCCACCGAACCCTGTCCACACCACATCTTCAACAAAGCCGACTCCATCATCGCACCCCAACTCTGGGACATCATTAACAGCTCCTTCGCATCCGCCACCTTCCCGGAGAGCTGGAAACACGCCGAGCTCAGCGCCCTCTTGAAAAAACCCACCGCGGACCCCACGGACCTCAAGAACTTCCGCCCCATCTCACTCCTCCCTTTTCCTGCCAAAGTCATCGAGAAGACAGTCAACAAACAACTCTCCGCCTTCCTCGAGACAAACGGATCCCTCGACTCCTCGCAGTCCGGTTTCCGAGCAAACCACAGCACCGAGAACGCCCTCATCGCAGCTACTGACGACATCAGGTGCCTGCTTGACAACGGGGAAACAGCGGCACTCATCCTCCTGGACCTCTCGGCAGCCTTCGACACCGTATGTCACCGCACCCTGATACAACACCTCAGCAACACCGGAATCCAAGGAACGGCCTTGGAGTGGATCATCTCGTTCCACGCCGGAAGAACCCAGAGAGTCCGCCTCCCCCCCGTTCCGCGGCCACCGAAGTCATCTGCGGCGTTCCGCAAGGATCCTCGCTCAGCCCCACCCTCTTCAACGTCTACATGCGCCCCCTCGCAGCCATCGCACGCCAACACAACCTAAAAATCATCTCCTACGCTGACGATACCCAGCTGATCCTCTCCCTCACCAACGACCCCACCACCGCCAGAGCCAGCCTCCAGGAAGGAATGCAAGACGTCGCGGAATGGATGAAGTTCAGCTGTCTGAAACTGAACTCAGACAAAATGGAAGTCCTCATCCTGGGATCTTCACCCTCTGCCTGGGACGACTCCTGGTGGCCCCCTGCCCTGGGCACCGCCCCCAAGCCAACGGACCATGCTTGCAACCTGGGCTTCATCCTGGACTCCTCCCTCACGATGTCCAAGCAAGTCAACGTCGTCTCGTCGTCCTGTTTTAACACCCTGCGCATGCTCCGAAAGATCTTCTGGTGGATCCCCACCGAAACCAGGAAGACGGTCACCCTGGCCCTCATCACCAGCCGAGTGGACTACGGGAACACCCTCTACGCCGGAACCACAGCCATACTCCAGAAAAGACTCCAGCGCATACAGAACGCCTCTGCACGACTCATCCTGGACATCCCCCGTCACAGCCACATCTCTGCCCATCTGAAAGACCTGCATTGGCTCCCCGTCAACAAGAGGATCACGTTCAGACTCCTCACCCACGTACACCAGGCTCTCCACGACATGGGCCCCAAGTACCTCAACAGCCGCCTCGCATTCTACACACCCACTCGCCAGATCCGATCCGCCAGCCTCGCTCTTGCCACCGTCCCACGTATTCGCAGATCCACCGCCGGAGGAAGATCCTTCTCCTACCTGGCGGCCAAGACATGGAACTCCCTCCCCATCCACCTACGGCTGACCCAAGATCATCTCTCCTTCAGGAAACAACTCAAGACCTGGCTGTTCGAGCAGTAGCGACTCCCCCTCCCCCAGCGCCTTGAGACCCTAGCGGGTGAGTAGCGCGCTCTACAAATTTCATGATTGATTGATGTGGTGCTGTCCCCGAGTGATGTGGTGGTGTCCCCGAGTGATGTGGTGGTGTCCCCGAGTGATGTGGTGGTGTCCCCGAGTGATGTGGTGGTGTCCCCGAGTGATGTGGTGGTGTCCCCGACCTGTCAGTGGATTTGTTCCACATGAAATAAGGAAGATACTATCCTTGCACGTGTGCTGTTTATAAAACCTATTATATGGGTGTCTCTCTGTAATTATGATTGTGTGGCACTTTGCATAGGAAGAGCAGTGATAATGACGTGAGCCTCTTTTTCACAAAAGTGGATGACAAGTCTAAAAAATGTAATTTACTTTCATTTGACACTTTAAATATGTGTTCAGACTTCTTGAGAGGAGTTGTTGGAGTAGAGAAGTCCGAAAATGCGATTTATTTTTCAAATATAAATTACCATAGGTCACAAGCATTTGCAATGCAATAGGTCTCGCATTAGGAAAGTGTGAGCTATTGGTATTGTAAATGACAATTTTTTTTTAAAATATGTGTTGGCTTTGAAAATATATAAATTAATAGCATTGTTATTCACAAAGCCAATAGCTTACACTTTCCTAATGCGAGTCCTATTGTCTATGGCAATGCTTGTTGGTAGCAAGCAAGTACAGTGCTGTTGTGGTGCTGAGTGATGATGTGGTTGGGATGAGTGATGTGGTTTGGATGAGTGATGTGGTGGTGTCCCTGAGTGATGTGGTGGTGTCCCTGAGTGATGTGGTGGTGTCCCTGAGTGATGTGGTGGTGTCCCTGAGTGATGTGGTGGTGTCCCTGAGTGATGTGTTGGTGTCCCTGAGTGATGTGGTGGTGTCCCTGAGTGATGTGGTGGTGTCCCTGAGTGATGTGGTGGTGTCCCTGAGTGATGTGGTGGTGTCCCTGAGTGATGTGGTGGTGTCCCTGAGTGATGTGGTGGTGTCCCTGAGTGATGTGGTGGTGCCCCTGAGTGATGCGGTGGTGCCCCTGAGTGATGTGGTGGTGCCCCTGAGTGATGTGGTGGTGCCCCTGAGTGATGCGGTGGTGCCCCTGAGTGATGCGGTGGTGCCCCTGAGTGATGCTGTGGTGCCCCTGAGTGATGCTGTGGTGCCCCTGAGTGATGCTGTGGTGCCCCTGAGTGATGCTGTGGTGCCCCTGAGTGATGCTGTGGTGCCCCCGAGTGATGCTGTGGTGCCCCCGAGTGATGCTGTGGTGCCCCCGAGTGATGCTGTGGTGCCCCCGAGTGATGCTGTGGTGCCCCCGAGTGATGCTGTGGTGCCCCCGAGTGATGCTGTGGTGCCCCCGAGTGATGCTGTGGTGCCCCCGAGTGATGCTGTGGTGCCCCCGAGTGATGCTGTGGTGCCCCCGAGTGATGCGGTGGTGCCCCCGAGTGATGCGGTGGTTCCCCCGAGTGATGCGGTGGTGCCCCCGATTGATGGGGTGGTGTCCATGAGTGATGGGGTGGTGTTTCTGAGTGATGGGGTGGTGTTTCTGAGTGATGGGGTGGTGTTTCTGAGTGATGGGGTGGTGTTTCTGAGTGATGGGGTGGTGTTTCTGAGTGATGGGGTGGTGTTTCTGAGTGATGGGGTGGTGTCCCCGCGTGATGGGGTGGTGTCCCCGCGTGATGTGGTGGTGTCCCCGCGTGATGTGGTGGTGTCCCCGCGTGATGTGGTGGTGTCCCCGAGTGATGTGGTGGTGTCCCCGAGTGATGTGGTGGTGTCCCCGAGTGATATGGTGTCCCTGAGTGATGTGGTGTGTGAGGGTGAGGGTGTGTGGGGGTGTGAGGGGGTGAGTGTGAGTAAGGGTGAGAGGTTTGTGAGGGTGTGAGGTTATGAGGGTGAGTGAGGGTGGGTTAGGGTGGGCGAGGGTGTGTGAGGGTGACGGGGTGAGGGGGTGTGAGGGTGAGGAGGTGTGAGGGTGAGGGTCCGAAGTAAATGGTGGCAGGGCAGACATCATAAGACAGAGAGACTGTGTGGTGACTGCGTTGGTCAGTTTCAGAATCAGGATCGGCAGAGTCCGCATAGTCTGCGAGGGATCAACGGGTCTAGAGGCAAAACATAGCGGCTAGCAAGTCGAATTTTTTCAAGCTGAGTTTCCCTAGAAAGATGGCAACACAGCAACAGCATTTGAAGAGCAAGGCTACTTTAAACAAGCACCGTAGGCTTTCACTTTCGTCCAGAAACAAGCTCTCTGCATTGCTGTGGCGGGGGGCAGGGGAGCGGCAGCCTTTGAAGTCTGATGCCGAGACACAGACAAATGGTGGTGTGTTATGTGGCTGGCATTATGTGTGCACGCGCATAGATCACATGAACTGTATGCGATCCGCAGCCGTTTTGGTAGACTGTTCTTTTCCTCTTACTATAATCTCACCGGAGCAAAGCGCAAGCGCATTGGCTCAGGCGAGACCTAAAAATTGTTGCAGCTGCATAAGATGCTAGTGGACGTATTCAGTTCCAATTTGGCCTCAAGACAGGCACACTTTTCAAGCAACTTGATGCCCATCCAGGGCTACATAATTTTAGAAGAATGTCATAGTAACATAAAAAGCAGGGATGCAAACTCCTATTCACTTAAAGTGCTTAGGCAGTAAAAGAACAAATCTAGTCTCGGTTTTTTATTTTTTAATACTTTGCTCTGTACTTGTAGAGCTCAGATAATGGATGCACAGATGCCAGATAGAATATTTTATTATATCAAGTTTGCTATGATGCATCTGCCCCCTGTTCTATGTTCTTAGCGTCCATGGGTGCAAGACTGGACCGTACAGTTGGTTTGACCCCAAACTACTGCAAACTTGTAAAACCAGCCTTGAAGTAAAGCCACACAAAAATCTACTGACCAAAGTGGAAAGCAGTACCACCAAGCCAAAAGAGATTTTCTTTCTATACTGGTTTCCGAAGGAAAAGTGTTTCTCAATTTAATGGGGTTCCTGGTAAGACTAGCTAAGCACAAAACTGTCTTTATTACCTGTTATCTGCATTAATTAAGTCGAGCCTGGGTGGCACAGGCACTGCTCTAGGAGGCAATCAATCAATCGATCATGGCATTTATATAGCGCACTACTCACCCGGAGGGTCTCAAGGCGCTTGGGGTGGGGGGGGGTCCGCTACTGTTCGAACAGCCAGGTCTTGAGCTGCTTCCTGAAGGCGAGGTGGTCCTGGGTCAGGCGGAGGTGGGTCGGAAGGGAGTTCCAAGTCTTGGCAGCCAGGTAGGAGAAGGACCTTCCTCCTGTGGTGGCTCTTCGGATGCGGGGGATGGTGGCGAGGGCGTGGCTGGTCGATCGAAGCTGGCGTTTGGGAGCGTAGAAGTTGAGGCGGCTGTTGAGGTATCCTGGTCCTTGGTTGTGTAGGGCTTTGTGTGCGTGGGTGAGGAGACGGAAGGTGATTCTCTTGTTGACCGGGAGCCAGTGCAGGTCTCTCAGGTGTCCGGAGATGTGGCTGCGGCGGGGGATGTCCAGGATGAGTCGTGCTGAGGTGTTCTGGATCCGCTGGAGTCTTTTCTGGAGTTTGGCGGTGGTTCCAGCGTAGAGGGAGTTGCCGTAGTCCAGACGGCTGGTGACGAGGGCCTGGGTGACCGTCTTCCTGGTCTCGGTGGGGATCCATCGGAAGATCTTTCGTAGCATGCGCAGGATGTTGAAGCATGACGAGGAGACGGCGTTGACTTGTCTGGTCATGGAGAGGGAGGAGTCCAGGATGAAGCCCAGGTTGCGTGCGTGGTCTGTTGGTTTGGGTGCGCTGCCCAGGGCGGGGGGCCACCAGGAGTCGTCCCAGGCGGAGGGTGAGGATCCCAGGATGAGGACTTCCGTCTTGTCTGAGTTCAGTTTCAGGCGGCTTTCCGACATCCATTTGGCTACGTCTGTCATCCCTTCGTGCAGGTTGGCTCTGGCGGTGGCGGGGTCGTTAGTGAGGGAGAGGATCAGCTGGGTGTCGTCGGCGTAGGAGATGATGTTCAGGTTGTGTTGGCGTGCGATGGCTGCGAGGGGGCTCATGTAGACGTTGAAGAGTGTTGGGCTGAGCGAGGAGCCTTGAGGGACGCCGCAGATGACTTCGGTGGCTTCCGATCTGAACGGGGGGAGGCGGACTCTGTGTCCTTCCGGCGAGGAAGGAGGTGATCCACTCCAGTGCCTTCTCCTGGATTCCGACGTTACTGAGGCGCTGTACTAGGGTACGGTGGCAGACAGTGTCGAAGGCCGCGGAGAGGTCCAGGAGGATGAGGGCCGCTGTTTCTCCGTTGTCGAGCAGAGCTCGGATGTCGTCGGTGGCTGCGATCAGGGCGGTCTCGGTGCTGTGGTTGGACCGGAAGCCAGACTGCGAGAGGTCGAGGGATCCGTTCGTCTCGAGGAAGGCGGCCAGTTGCTTGTTGACGGTCTTCTCGATGACTTTGGCTGGAAACGGGAGCAGCGAGATCGGGCGGTAGTTCTTGAGGTCGGTTGGGTCTCCTGATGGTTTCTTGAGTAGAGCGGAGAGTTCGGCGTGCTTCCAGCTCTCCGGGAAGGTGGCGGTGTCGAAGGAGGTGTTGATGATGTCCCGCAGGTGGGGTGCGATGACAGCGTCGGCCTTGTTGAAGACGTGGTGAGGGCAGGGGTCTGTCGGAGATCCGGAGTGGATGGAGTTCATCGTGCGGATGGTGTCTTCGGTGCTGATCGGGGTCCAGGCGCGGAGGGTGGTGGTGGGGGGCGGTGGTTCGGTCGTGGCGTGCGTCGGTTGGGTGCTGAAGCTGTTGTGTATATCTGCGATTTTGTTGTGGAAGTAGGAGGCGAGGGAGTTGCAGAGGTCTTGCGAAGGGGTGATGTCGTTTCCGGCGTTGGGGTTGGAGAGCTCTTTCACGATGTTGAAGAGTTCCTTGCTGTTGTGTGCGTTGTTGTCCAGTCGTTCCTTGAATGCGGTTTTCTTGGTGGCGTGGATCAGCTGGTGGTGTTTTCGGGTGGCGAGCTTGAGGGCAGTCATGTTGTCTGGTGTTGGGTCTCTACGCCAGGTTTTCTCGAGTGCTCTGCAGTTCTTCTTGGAGCTCTTGAGGTCGTCGTTAAACCATGGGGCTTTCTTGCTGCAGGGTCTGCTCGGCGGGGTCTTCAGCGGGGCGAGGTCGCCTGCGCAGTCGCTGATCCATTTCGTGAGGTTGGTGGCTGCTTGGCTGGGGTTCGTTGTGCTGGTGGGAGGGTTCTTGTTCAGGGAAGTAGCGAGCTGGTCCGCAGTGATCGAGTTCCAGCTTCTGCGGGGAGCCTGTTGCTGGTGGAGCGTGGTCCTTCTGAAGCTGAAGTGGACGCAGCTGTGGTCCGTCGAGTGGAGCCCCGTGGCGTGGCTGAAGGCGATGTCCTTGCTGGAGGAGAGAATCGGGTCGAGAGTGTGTCCGGCGTAGTGGGTGGGGGTGGTCACCAGTTGCTTGAGTCCGAGGTTGGCGAGGTTGTCCAGCAGGGTGGTGGTGTTGCGGTCGTTGTTGTTCTCCAGGTGGAAGTTGAGGTCCCCGAGGAGGATGTAGTCGGCGGAGGGGAGGGCGTGTGGGCTGATGAAGTCGGCGATGTCCTCGCTGAATTGTGTGCGTGGTCCCGGCGGTCTGTAGATGAGGGTGCCTCTGAGGGTGGTCTTGGGGTTGACGTGGATCTGGAAGTGCAGGTGTTCGGCGGGTGCGAGGGTGTCGTCGGTGTTGGTCGTGATGCGGATGGTGTTCCTGTGGATGATGGCGATGCCTCCTCCTGTTTGGTTGACGCGGTCCCTCCGGATGATCTTGTATCCGTCTGGAATGGCGATGGCGATGTCGGGCGCTGAGGAGTCGTTCATCCAGGTTTCCGTGAGGAAGGCGACGTCTGGGGCTGTGGTGTCGAGCAGGTTCCAGAGCTCGACGGCGTGTCTGTGGACGGATCGGGTGTTGAGCAGGATGCACTTCAGGTGGGTGCTGCTGGAGGTCGGCTTGGTGGGTGCTGGTGTGGCGTGGGTCCGGTTGCAGGTGAACTTGCAGGTGTGGCAGCTGAAGGGTCCGTGGGTGCGTCTAGGTGTGGCTCGGTAGCAGCCTGGGGTTCGGCCGGTGTTGAGTGCGTTGAGCTCGGTGGCGTCGTAGGTCCGTCGGGACGGTTTCCGTCGGTGGGGGCCAGGGGTCCTGGCACTGGGCGCAGACGGGCTTACCTTTGGCGCACCTTCGGCGCTCAATCGGTGCTCCCGCTGCGCACGTCCGCTGCGCGGTCGCTCTGGGGGCGTCATAAGTAAGGAGCCGGGTGGGCGGGTCAGCTGGGTGGCGGGAGCGGGGCGGCCAATGGGCTGGATGTGGGCGGGGCCGCAAGGAGGCAGCGGCGGGAACCTCTGGGCGTCCGGCGGCGGCTCTGGGTCCCTGGGTCCAGCGAGGTGGGCAGGGGGCGATCCGGGCGGCCCAGCGGCGGCTGGGGCGTTCAGCAGCGGAGAAGCAGGAGGCAGGAGGTAGGCAGCGGCAGCGGCAGGAAGCAAGGGGGGTGACCCGGCCTAGTTAAAGGCGCAGGCATGCTGATGTAGAGTATGTACATGAAGCTCTGCCCACTCTCCGGCCATATTTTTCATTGGCTTGTGTCATTATCTTTTATAAATGCTGGATTCCAAATCGTTAATAGGCTTGTTAGTCCCTCCCTAGTACCGTCTTTATTTGTAACCTCCCATGAGGACTGGCCCTTTTACTTCTGTTGTTACACGGTATGTCCTATTTAGTCTGTAAGCACGATTTTCTTTAATCGGTTTCTCTTACTGTAGACCCCACATTCTTTCCTGCAACATTCAGCGCACCATGAGTGCTTTCACTTTCCAAGTAACCCGGGACAATGGTGGCAGCTTCTTGGAAGTGAAATAGGTCTGGCATTTACAAGAGTTTGAGCTATTGGCATTGTAAATGACAATGCCTTTTATTTATCTGTTCTGATCATTAACAGGCATTGTCATTTACAATGCCAATAGCTGAAACTCTCTCAAATGCGAGACCTATTGCATTGCAAATGCTTGTTCTTTTTTGCAGCCTTTGCAAACTTGTCCAATGGCGGGACATTTCCCTTCATGTCGGTAGGAGACACCACATCAGAAACAACTTCTTTTTTCTTGGAGATATCACTTTATGGCCCTCGACTTTGGGTCTCTGCTTACTTTTTCGAATGCTGATTCGCTCTGGAATATTCCAGATTCCATATCAGTAGCTTGTCGATCTGCAGTTTTCTCTTCTCTTTCAGCCATGAGTACTTTTGCTAGACTGGGCATCACTCATAGCATCCATCAGCGGAATGAATCGGACAGGCAACCATCAATAACGCTGAGATGTATGGCTTCTTAATCATTAATTTCTTGGAAGTTGCCGAACTTAATGAGGGTATCAAGTCTTTCAACAAATTCCTCCATCGTTTCACCAGCTTACTGTCTTGCCTGGGTAAAAATGTGCCTTTCCTAGTGGACATTTGGCACTGGATTCAATTTAGTTTCTAATGCCTCCTTAACTTGATGGTTAGATATTCCATCAGCTTGTGGTATTTTCTTTATCACTTCTTTTATTCCATTACTTGCAAAGTTTTATAACTATTTGATGTTCTTTTTGTCATCTGCTTCTTCTAGCACATCAATGAAATCATCAAATGTTTCGATCCATGCTGTCCATCTAGCGCCAATATTCTGCTTTTTAGTGGTATAGCATGGAAGAGGTGGTTTGAAAAAGGCGGCGGGACCACATTTGGCCCTCTTTTCGGCGGCATGCAGCCAGCGACCTCCGTGGCTGCTGCTTTAAGTACCACCGGCTCCGAATGCACAACCTGTGTTCACTTGGATTGCTGTGGGTGCTACTTGCTCCATTGCACGCACTGGTCTTAGACCAAGGCTTGACTCTATGCCGAATGACTCTTTCTTAGTTTTCGCCGGTGAGTGCAGTTGTGTTCTTCACACCTGGTTGTGATTGCCTTCAGCATTTCTAAGAGCCTGGATGCTTCTGTTTTTGGCACGCATATGCACCTAACTGTGGCTATCTTCAGTGAATCTCTGTACCTGGTCATCGCTGCCTTAGCGATATCATACATATGTGGTATATTGTGGCTCAGTACCTCGTCTTTCGGCCTTACCATCAGATTCTTGGCTGTCTGTGAATAGGCCTCTCCTTAGGGCCTTCACCTTATTCAAATATCTTACAATGGCTGGAGTAGCACTTTTGACTCCACACACACCAAGTGTAGCCTGCTTCACTTCTACTGAGGCATACGTGGCATGCATTAGCAGTTTGCTGGGCCTCAGAAAACTCTGAGAGAGCAGTCCTGTTTTTTCGGGGTACGTATCCCACCCTTGTTGCCAGTTGTAGCATCCTCTCCAGCCTGGTTGCTTTCAAAGGACCACGTTTCACTTAGAGTTCTGTAATGCACCTCTTTATTTTTCAGAGTGCAACTGTAACTGCACGTACTGTCATGCACTTCATTAACCACACCAGACACACTCAACTGATTATGTAATTTTCCAACGGAGCTCATCCGGGACCAGAACGACCCTGCTGTTCATACCTACAAGACACCACACAAGTTTGATTTTGATTATAGGACAGAACTGCTAACCATTTAAGATTCATAGATTTCATATCTACATCTGTAGTGTGTTTGAGACAAGAGACCAAGTTAGATCACGGTGTGAGACTGGGTACTGTAAACCTGAATCTCAGTCCTGGTACAATGTTCTGTGCAGATCATTAACTATTGTTTAGCTAACAACACTCACCTGACATCAACCAGGTTATTGCATTATCATCCTGTTAAAGGTCATCCAGAAGTTTGTGACAGCTCCCTGGATATATAACTAGTTTTCTAGAGAACTAATGCAATTCATTTTTATTATGAATCTGGCATAGTATGGAGTGGTTCTTTGAGGAATGTATTATAGTAAAGCAATCTTTACACTCACCTCACCTCAGCCATAACAATGCAAGTAATAAAGACGATTGAGAAAGTAAATGATTTTGAAACTAGTTTTCTTCTATCCAGTATTAAGCTCATATAAGATGTGCTTTAAAGACACCAGATTTGTCTTAACTTCAGAAAATGGTCTAACCCATATCACAGTTAGGGCGCGTATCCTTAACTGGGGGTGTATGAAAGGGGTAAATACAATGGATTACCCAAAAGAATCATTAAGAAACCTATTTTTTTCAACTGCTGCTCATGGCAGATTGGTGGTATTGGCCGTTAGATTCTTTGTACTTCTTTCAAGGTTGAGTATGTGACCTTCGGAATCTCCTCTACAATGGATTCTGGTGCCTGGGTTTCACCTGATCTCAGTGGTGGTCCTCAAGTGAGTGATTAAATTAATCCAATGCTTAGCCTTGATTGTCAAGTGCATATGAAATACCTTTGAGTTTAACAGAGATGCAGAGGGGGAAATGGAGGTCATTTGTAATATTGGTTGGGAAGATTACAGGTCTCTTAAGTTCACCAAGAAGATTTCCCCATCACTTCATCATGATTCTCTTGATTTTTTTCTTGTCAGTTTCGTAAAATCCACATCCATTACCTTTGCTCCTCTCACTAGAGAGAGCAAAACATTGGATAGATGGTCTAAAAGTCTAGACTGTGACATCTCTTACTCAGGACAGTCAACAGTTTCCCTTATTGCACGTTGTGATGTTTTTAGGCATATAAGTGGAGTCTTCTCAAATTCCTGGCAAGGAACTGAATCCCTGGTTTTGTTGAAGGAAGGAACGTGGGTACTGAATCTGTCAGTTTAGTTTGCTTTAGATATTACAAATGTACCACATTTTGCATCTACATTAATGACGTCCTACCTAGCTCCTTTTGTGGAGGCTCATACCATCAGCATGTTTGGATAAAAGAAGAAATACATCTCATTAATACAGTTTATACTCTGTAACAGAGTTGCAGTTTTTTGCTCCCAGATCCATCATACTGAATGCACTGCAGTGATTCCTCATAGTAGGGATCACCTAGTACCCTTTTCTGCTTTAGGGGACCCCTCTTCCATAATCTTCTTTTCAAATATTTAGTTTATTACTTTGCTTATTATCCCCTTTATAGCCTTGTTGTCCTGCAGAGCTTTGCAAACCTGACACGATGGTTGGCCAATGCATAGGTGCAACACTGTCTCCCTGCTTATAGTAGAGGAGGTTCAGCAGAGGTTACTGGTAGAATTTTCACATCCAGAGGTGTCGGGAAACACTCATAGAACATCCATTTCTCATCCTATCTTCAGCAATGGTGAACTCAGCTAGTGTGTATAAAACAGGAAAACACCATGCATTGACTGGACACTTTCTTTGGCATGACACAGACAAAATTTCCCTTCTTCGCATTCAGAAACTGACTATTTGGTTTGTCTTGCAAGTAACAAGATTGTTGCAATATTCTGAGAATATTTGGTTTTCAAGAAAGGAGCCATTCACCTGAACTAACTTTCTTTGTTCAACTAGTTTATTCCTATGCAGCATATCACATGATCTCCTATTGTTGTGGTTTGCATTGTTGCTATGCATCCTCTCCTTGGTTACCAGTTCCCTTCTGTTCTGCCTGGTGTGGATGAATGTCAGTAGGGGAGATTGGACAGGGCAGCAAAGATGCTGCCCTGGAAGGGCATTTGCCATTTTATTTGTAGCCTATAGCTAAGACTTATCTTAAACAATAATCCTACTTACTATAACAACGTGATTGGCTACCTGGATACTTGCCTACAAGTGCTTATCTTTCCCTTACAACACTGGTGACAACTGGCGAAAGTATCTACACGTGGGAGAAACTGACCCTACTGATGAAACTAAGAGGTTGACTGAGGGCCTGTTGTAGATCTCGGCGGATGGCTACTCTTCACAACTGTGACGGATATCCTATCCGCTGAAATGTAAATCCCGTTATATCTCATGGTAATAAAATTTTGCCGAACAGGATACCTGTCACTGTTGTGACAGAGTAACCCGTCTGCCAAGATCTAAATCAGGCTCCAAGGAAAAAAAATTAAACTTGAAGGAAAGAGCAATGCCCTGGAAGCCCCACCAGTGTCGTTTACATCAGACAGCCTAGAGCCATCAAAGTGTTGGGTGTTTGACAATGTTTGAAAGCGTTTAACTTGCATTAGTTAAAAATGTATACTGATTCAGTGTTATGTTTCTATCAACAATATTAAAGTTGGCGTGTGCAGCATCTCACCGTTCTAGTATAGATGCCGGTGAGGAATGAAAGCAACATAAAAGGAATGCAGAACGCAATGTAAGTGAACCAGCAATGTGTGCAATTAGCTGCTTGAGGGCTTATGTACAGCTTTTATTTTTATTTTTCTAAAATTCTTTTTATTAAGCAGTTTCTTCATGATACAGGTCAATTACAGCGGATCACATTATGTGCAGCTTTATTGGTGTACATACGGAGATACTTTTGACATAACCTTACAGCTACTGAAAACATTTGGCACTTAATGAACTGGCAAGAAGACTCTTGAAGGGACCAAGCTACGATTTTCTGGAATTAATACTGTTGTGAGGATTAACTGTAAATTCTTGCATTCAACCCTTGTTTCAATTGGACTAGTGGTGAGTGAATTGTTTTCTTACTCGCTTTACCCCATTTTTAGGTCGAGCTTAGCGCAGCGCGAATGCGCTGCTCTAGGAAAATGACCTCTTGGAATCAATCTGTACTTTTCACACGCACATACTTTTTTTGGTTTTTTTCTATTGGTGCGAAGGCAGCCCGCAATTGGGGAAAGGTGGGTGCATGTCCCACCCTTGGCAGGAATTGTAGCCACCCACAGCATACAGCTTGCAGTTACGCGCAGTGGCGCGCAGTGTGCCATCTGTTTTTCGCGTGCAGCTCCCGGGCTTGTTTTTATTATTTTAATGTAGAATTTCAAGTCCAGTATGTAGGAACCAGCCGTGTGACATCACCAAAGACCCCCACCTTCTTCTCCTGTGCATGAAATTCTTCCCTGTGAACAGCTCATGCGAGGGGCCGAGTCATTTCGCGTGTGGTTTAATCGTGGAGACACTTACAATATTAAGCAGCGATGGAGGATAACAGAAGGGGCGTCGGTGGAACAAGCTGAATAGCAGCACACATCCGTGATAAATAAATAGGTGCCTGAAACCACCATTACGCAGGTCATCTCACCCTACCAAGGCTGCAATCCCCACGGAGCTGGAGGGCGACCGCCAAGGAGGCGCAGTGTCGCCACGCTCCTGCTGCCTACCAGAAAACAGCCATTAGAGAAGCACGGCATGCAGCGACCCTCCTGAGCTGCTCGACAAGGCCTCTTTAGCCTTGTAATTATAAAAGAACAGGCCAATAACGAAAACAACCTGTCCCTCATACAGGGCTTTGGGCAGCACCCCAAACACCTGGAGGGATGCCAAACCCACATCTTTGATCTCACTTTTACCTGCAGTTCCTCCTTGACATGATGGGTGCAATTTCATGACTAACTTTGTGGTCAAACGGTTAAAGGATCAATTTCATACATGCCAACATTTCGAACCCGATAAGAGGGATACTGTGAAAAAAATTCGGGGCATTTATTTTCAACATTGACTAACATTTAAAACATGCATTGGCATAGCCAATAAGTCTCACCTTGGGGACCTTATAAGTGTTTAGCCATGCAACAGTTAATGTTGTTGCACCAAGGATATTGTGATGGATAACTAAACACTTATAAGGTCCCAAAGGCAAGACCTATTGGCTATGCCAATGCTTGTTGATATTCCGCTAGGTGCGCAAGGGTTAGTTGCAGCATTTAAAAAGCACTTGCGAAGCTGCCATGTATCATTCCAGGCATTCGAGCATGAGTGAACACCCGGATGCCACCCGCTTTGTGGAGAATGCCAGCCGTATGTGTAGCAATGGCAAGAGCTTGTAGACGACTTGGTGATGTAGCAGTTCTGAAGCTGGAATGTTCTCTGCCGTGGCTGAGAGAGAACAGGAATCGGTATTCGATGCACGTCAGGACATTTTCAAGCATTAATAGGAATTAAAAGTTCATCGTGCACTGAATACGGCAAATCGGAAAAAAAAGGCTAGAATGCATGTGAGATACTTTGTGCTGAATTGCGGCAATGCGTACTGTTTGGTTTGTGCAGCAGTCGACACAACACAGGAAGTGTATCAGCAGCTGCAGGAAGCGGACTACAGTGGCTGGAGGAAGAAATCTGAAATGCGAGCTGCGTTTTTACAAGGCAGAGGAGCAAACTGGTTACTGACATTTCGACTTGTTGCAACCTGAGCTAACCTGAAGCAAAAGAACTGTGCAATTTTGCTCACCGTTTTGATCGTATTCGGGTTAGCGGGCACTCACCAGCATAGAGGATTTGAGTAACTTTCGATATACTGTAGTGTATTTTTACTTAATGACCTAGTGGACTTGTTGTTTGAGTGTTTTTCCTGGCCACTATCGTAGTCCATGCTAAATGTGTTTGTAATGGCATGACATGTTTTTTTAATTTTCTGCCGAAGTGTTTTTTGTTTTATGCATGTCTGGATTTGCTGCATTTGTATATTTTTAGAATCCTCAGTATTTTTGTGTATGTGTTATGCCATGCTGATTTTACTGCCTGATTGTATATTAAATGCTGGTCTAGCTTTGTTGCATGCATATATTTCTAGAATGATCAGTATTTTCCTTAGTGTTTTTTTTAATGCTATTTTAATTTGATGGCTGTGTTAGGTGTTTTATGCCATGCTTGTTTGGGGGTCTGTATTTTTTAACCCCTGGCCATGTAAGGTGTGTGGCATTTGTGATGCAGAATGGTCTGGAGTGTTAAGGGTTGTGTACCCTCATTTTACACTGTGGCGTTGTGTACCCTAATGTTGAGCTTTCGGGGCTGTGTACCCTGGTGTTTCCTTCTAGCGTTGTACACTCTAGATTTGTGTTGTGTACCCTGCAATTACGCTATAGCGGAATGAACTCTAGCATGGGGTCGTGTACCGTGATGGTACGTTGTAGCGTCGTGAACTCTAGCGTGGGGTTGTGTACCCTGATGTTGCATTGTAGAGTTGTGTACTCTAGTATGGGCTCATGTACCCTGGTGTTATGTGGTAGATGTATGTACTCTGGATAGGGTCATGTACCTTAGTGTTATGATGTGTCTACCCTACTGGGTTGTAGAGAAGTGTAGAGTTTGGGTGTTGCATCCTAGTGATACATATGTTGCACCTCCATGTTATATTGTGTTGCAGAAGGAGGTGAGTGTGGGTGTTTCACCTCCGTGATGTGAATGTTTTCAGGGGCATTATTAGTCCCCTAAGTCCTGCAGATGATTACATGATTTGATTATTAATGTATCTGATGTTATAGGACTGTTTGATCATTTATTTCCAGCATGAGACCTTTTTAATTACTGATTTGTTAGTTTTAATGTGTACTTCAATCTGTGTCCTTATGTTAAAGGATGATGTTATTTTCATTGTACTTGGCTTGATATTTTCTATTGTTTCTCTAAGGAGAAGAGATGTGTTGTGACTTGAATTGCTGCTATGCATCCTCTCCTTGGTTCCCATTTCCCGGCTGCTCAGTCAGTCGGAATGTCATGTAATAGAATGCTGATGAGTGCCTGGTGTGGATGATAGTCAATTGGAGAGAGTGGGATGAGCAGCAAGGAGGCTGCTCCTGGTGGGGCATTTACCATCTTACTTGTAACCTATAACTGAGACTTTTCTTAAGCAATAAACCTTCTCCTTATAACCAGTGTGAATGGATACCTGGATACTTGCCCAGCAGTCCCTCTCTTCCCTAACAACAGTTATTGTATTTGTAAGAAATAATTTGAGTTTTCACTACCAGGACATGTAAACTACATGTCAAAATGTTTAAAGACACTGCACCCTGCCCTCTGGGCTGTCCAGGGCCTACCCTAGGTGTGACATATATGCATGAAAATGTAAAGGTTTGGGCCTGGCAAAAGGTTTATTTTACCAGATCGAAATGGCAGTTTAAAACTGCACACACAGGCTGCAATTTAATTTGAAAAGAGTCTAGATATTGTTCCTAGGACAGGGCAACAGTAGTATTAATACAAAATATTTTTCCTAGGCCACATAAATCCTGCCTAAAATCAGGTTAAGCATAAACATAGATATACAGCGGCCTCAAACTATTCAACAAACAATACAAAAGAGATGAACATAGTTTATTTAATTATTACAAAAAATCACATAAAGAGCACAGTTTGGTATGAAAAAAGGGGGGAAAAACAATTTAAAAATTACAGTTTTGGTCCTAAACACAAAAGTTCTTAAAATATATTTGGTTAAGAGTTAAAAAAACACATATGAATGTATGTTAAAAATAAAAGAAAACACATCAATATATATAATCATGAATTTCTGACAAAAATCTTTAAACAATGTCAAATGAATCGGTGACAATCTCTACGCGCGTTTCGGCGGGAAGCCGCCTTCTTCAGGAGAGCACCAACGAGTATCTAACAGACAATGTATCAAAGAAACACATTACAATACATTTATATTACATGAGGCAGCAATTGGTGGTGCAAGCCAACTTAGTTTTTCCACTAAACTAGCAATGGCCAAATGGACTCTGCTGCAAGATATTAATAATTAATTTCTAATGCACAAAAGTGAGGAAAACATAGGAAGATAGAAACCCAGGGTTGAAAGAAAAGATATATTTAAACAGAAGATTACTTCAAGGGGTGAACTGAGGATTGTGAAAAGAGTTAAGTACAAAGTGGATACACCCCACACATATAAGGTCTAGATAGATGAGATCTTACCTGTGAAGTCAAAAACTTGTGTATTGACTTGACAGTTCTTGAAAATCTATTTAAAAGAGACTGAAGGGATGGAGTAAACAGAGGTATAAGCATCCAGAATATGTAGGCATGATAGCTATTAAATAGGTTTCTAAGTTTCACAGAGGAATACCTGATAAAAATACGATGTGTAGTACGAAGGGGAAAGATCAATGATGACTGTTGTACAAATAAAGCTCTGGGCCTCAGTTAAAAAGTTGGATTTGAGAAAATAATGTTGTAAATATATAAACAAATTATATGTTACTATATATACTGCAAAGACTTATAGACATCACTATATCATGAGGCCACTGTAATATACCTGATGGAAAAAGGCAAGAAAGACTCGGCTACTTGAGAAGAGGTAGCCGAGTCTATAGTAGGGGCGCCTATTTTATGAAGAGCACTAGGGCGCTTTATCACATCATGCATTGTAGACACAGTGTAGCATGAGGTTAATTATCTTTTAGTTCGACAAACCCTTTATTGTTGTGGATAGTATAAGCTTGAAAGAAAGGAGCAGGATAATGTTGATCATCCGGATATGATGATCTAAAACAAATACATAACACCGTTCAAGATATAAGATGTTACTACAAATTACAGAAGATTTATATGCAGGCGTGTTATTTGACCTAAGGAGCCTTAACTAGCAGGCGTTCAATGGAACCAATCTCGAATAGAATATATTTTAATGCAGTACAATTCCAAACGCGTGGCGGCAACGGAAACCTGTATAGAAATCCGCCCCGTTTCAATGGAAGGTAAAATAAAGTTAAATAAGCCTTTCTGCTAACTTGGTTCATAGAATTTAAACAGGATAACAAACTAGCCTGCATAACGAGCCCGTATACACTTACCGATGTTGCCGCGTGTGTTTCCAAGCGTCTGTGAGGCTCTGTTCTGATAAACTGCGTAGGTGAAAACGGCGGGGTTTAAATAAGCCGTCAATTATCCACGTTTTCACGTTGCTTACGGAACGTGTTAAAGCAGCAATTTTTACCGTGTAGTATGGAGTATGGGTGCACTTCTAATTTATACGTGTATTTAGATTTACCTAATCGTTTCTAATAGTGCCACATCGAGTAGGGATAGAAGTTGGATGCCATAAAATGTACCAGCTAGGTATGGCTGCTTTTGAGAAGCAAAAGAATGCTGGACTACTTGTATGGTAAACCACCAGTATTCCTTTATAAATTATATGTGAAATGAAGCATAGTTAGAACCTTATCTTTATCAATTGTTGTATTTTATAGCATGTTCTCATAATTTAATCCCTTGGTGTGAGTTCAAAGAGTAAAAATCCAGAAAACTTCACGTTTCTTGCGATAGTTTTCTGTGTTGATGTAATCCTGATTATTCAAGTTTTCTAGGATACACCAACGCAAATCATTTGATTTATGCTGATGCTCTAAACAATGCTTTACTATAGGTGCATTAATTTTGGAAGTATGAATGGCCGAACGGTGCTCCGTGAGGCGAGTACAAAAGCATCTGGCTGTCTCACCCACATATCCAAGACCGCAAGGACAAATCAAAAGGTATATGACATTCTTAGATTTACAATTTGAGAATCACACAGGCTGCAATAGCAGGCCTGAGGCACGTTTAAAGTGCTACTTAAGTGGGTGACACAATCAGTGCTGAAGGCCTACTAGTAGCATTTAATTTTCAGCAGAACCTGGGCACATGTAGTACCACTTTACTAGGGGCTTACAAATAAATTAAATCTGCCAATTGGGTATGACCCATTTAGCATGTTTTAAGGGGCGAGCACAAGCACTGCAGCACTGGTAAGAAGTGGTAAAGTGTGCAGAGTCCTAGATACCAAAAACAAAATGAACAAAAGAGTAGGTCTGAAGGCAAAAAGTTAGGGGGAAACCCATGCCAAGGACGCCAGGTCTAACAATATAGCATTGGACATTGAAGTGTTGCATCTTTGCCACTTGATATGTTTTTAGATTCTCATCAATGTCCACATGTGGAATAACTAAATTTCATGATAAGAGAAGTTGGTTTCCTGTTTAAAATCTAACAGCTCCAAATCAAATCCTATTCAATGGCGTAGCCGAAGTCACGAACATTTGTGGTGGGAAAGAGGTTCATGGATTCCTTGCCACGAAAATGGGCTCTACATGAAAATGTTGACAAGATTAGCATTCATCAACTTTGTGCACCCTCGACCTGTCCTATATTTTTAGCTACAAATTGAGCCAAATCTGTTGATGTAATTCTTGAGGTCATGAGTGATTAAATGGAGACTTAGAGCTACCAATTTTAATGAAAGATTCTTGCTTTTTGTAAGCATGATTTACTCTTCTTTGTCCTCCTCTGCCATTGAGAACCTTCAGGACCTTGATAGGATGAATAGTGTTATATCATCCTAGTATAATTTACTCAGTCATGGATTTAGTCACAAATGCAAAATAGATGGACAGAATGCAGAAAAAGTCATACATTTACACCACTTCAGAGATCTGGGCCTAAATTCAATCATTTTTTGCTCCCCATGCCATTCCAGTTTGAACCCAGCAATATGCAAATCAGTCTTGACCCTGCAACCTATGGGAAAGGTCTAGCCGGAACTGCCAGGCCACGTCCTCCCTGGACTGGAAACAAGCATCCTAGGACCAGTTTCGGGGTATCACCCCTCATCAGCCAGACTAGCTTGACTCCAGTGGCATGGAGAGCCAGGGACCCACGACTGGACACACCCGTCCCACTCGGGGTGAATGCAGAACAATGTTATACATTCAATGGATTTAGTCACTGCATGAATATATTGGAAATTGGGGTAGACTAAAGAGGAATTAAGTGCTAAAGTTCCAATATTTCTGGTGACAATAAATTTGCTGGAGCGGAGCCACACATACTCAACCTTCTGAAGGCAATACTGTAAGAATCAGGGAAGTCTGCTTGAGGTTGAAAAGGAGTTTATTCCATAAGAAGGACCCCATCCACAAGAGAGATAATAACAGGAAACTAGCCTGGCTTCAACTGCCTCACATCATGCTCCCATCATAACATTCTTAAGCATGACATTCCTAAGCACCTAGCAACAGGTAGGAAACCTTAGGATGCCACACATCCCCCTTCTTTATAACCAAACAGATGAAAACATTAAAGAAACATAAACTATAAGGTGTTAGACAACTTAAATACCTATTTAACAAAATCTTTTAAACAGCTAGGAGAATGAGAAACTCTGGAAGATTTTTGAATGCTTTGTGGAACATTTGACGTATGATGTGATGCTCTAGAAGACTCATTAAAGTTAGAAACAAAGTATTTTCTAACCAACGCCACCCTGTTCAAGTTCCAAATGCGGTGGTCGGATGTCTTGACTGCATTGTTGAAAATCTTTATAACTTGAATGGGTTTTAAAAATGCTGCGGATGACTTTTTGTTGCAAGGATTCTTCATGAATCACCAACAAATTTTTTTTAACACATTTTTTTAAGTCATAGAGTCTTTTCCTAGATTCAATTTTCTTGGACTCAGACAAGTTCTAGTTACACTTTTGGTTTTCAGTAAATAAATCAGGTTGCGTGTCATTGACCCAAGGAGGTGCAACTAGAGTGTTGGCACATGTACTCCTAAAGAGTTCCAACGGGGTTCGTTTGGTGACAGCATGAGGTGATAACCTATAAACCTCAACCTTTTTTCCAAATTTTAGTACGCCAATCTAAATCTGCAGATTTTGCCAAGCCAATGGTTTCTTTGAGCACACGATTAAATCTTTCAACCATGCCATTGGTTTTTGGGTGGTACCATGAAGATTGTTTGTGTTTAATTCCATGTCTTGATAAGAATGCTTCCATTTCCCTGGATACTAATTGGACACCATTGTCCGTGAGAATTGCACTGGGTATCACTTCTCTAGCAAAGAGTTTTTCCAAGAACACAATAACATGTTTGGTCTCAGTTCCTCGAGTGATGGCTATTTCTGGCCATCTCGAGAAAAAAAATCAACCAGGACAAGTACATACCACTCTGTACCAGAAGAGTGAATGGGACCAAGAATGTCTAATTCAACCTCCTTCCAAGGTCCATCTGGATGATCCCTTATGACCATGGGTTGCACCTTAGGTTTTGCCACTCTTTCACTTAACGCACTTTCAACACAATCTCTAATTTTCCGCTCCACCTGTAAATCCATTCCCGGCCACCAATAGGATAATCTTAATCTCTCCTCGGTCTTAGAAATTCCCAGATGTCCAATGTGTGCAAGAGAAATAAGTTCTTCCCTAATAGAACTGGGAGGAACCAGTCTCATACCCCTGACAAGAAAACCATTCTGTTTAGAGAGTTGATCTCTAATATGCCAAAACCTCTCCAAATTTTCATTATCTTTGTATTTGACCCTCCAACCCGAATTGATATATTGTAAAATGTTCATTAAATCGAGATCTGCATGCAAAGCTTTCTCCCATCTATCTTTGTCAATGATATTTTCCTCCATTTCTTCATCTTCATACTCTTTTTCCTGATCTAGATCATCTTTGGGAACAAGATGAGATAAGACATCCGCCACTTTGTTTTCAACGCCAGGTAGATACTTAACATCTAAGTTGTAATCTTGTAGACCTACAACCCACCTTGAGATTCTACTTGATACGGCATCAATAGTTTTTTTTTTTTTTTTTTTTTCACACAACGGTTTATGGTCAGTTCTGATCTCAAAGACACCTCCCCATAACAGATTCTTGAGTTTTCTTACTGACCGGTAAATAGCAAGTGCTTCTCTCTCCACCACAGAGTACCGTAGCTGAGCGCCTCTCAAACTTCTAGACAAAAACAGTATAACTTCCTCCTGACCATGCACTCTTTGCAAAAGAACAGCTCCCAGACCTTTCAGGCTTGCATCAGTTATTAAAATTGACATCTTCTCTGGGTCAAAACTACTTAATTTGGGTGCAGAGTTTAACTTTTCTTTAAGTACACAAAATTCCTGCTCACATTTTTCATCCCAAAGAAACTCACAACCTTTCCGCAGTAAAGTTCTCATATGGACACACAAGGAGGCAAACCCATGAATGAATTTACTATAATACTCCACCATACCTAAAAAAACTCATTAGTTCTTCTTTGTTTGTAGGAGAGGCCATTTTCTGTATGGCAACAAATAAACTTTCCTTTGTCAAAATACCTCCTTCTGAAATAGTGTGACCCAAATAATCAATAGAGCTACTTTTAAATTTGCATTTCTCAATTTTGACAGTTAATCAAAACTTTTAGCCTATTCAATACATCAAAAAGTCTTCCATCATGTTCCTTGTCATCTCGTCCAAAAATCAATGTCATCTTGATAAACCCTAACACCTGTAAGTCCTTTCAGGACATTTTCTAATGCCCTTTGAAAAACTGAAGCGGCTGAAACTAAGCCAAAAGGAAGTCTAACAAAATGGTATGTCCCAAAAGGAGTAACAAACGCTGTTAAATCCTTAGACGCCTCATCTAGTCTAATTACCTCAGATCTATAGTACTAAAAACTCTTTCCCCTTTTTAACAACATTAGCATATCTGCAATTTTTGGTAGAGGGTAACGGTCCACCACAACATTTTTGTTTAATTTTCTGAGGTCCACACATAGATGAAGAGAGCATCTGATTTTTTTAGCGGCTACTACCGGAGTAAGCCACTGAGTTGCCTCAACCTCTTCAATAATGCCATCTTTTTTAAGTCATTCTAATTCCGCTTTGACTTGTTCTCTGACGGCAACAGGAACATTACGAACTTTACAGCACACCGGCTCTGCATTATCAACTAAGCGAATATGATGAACGTAATCTTTAAGACAACCTAAATTTTCAGAAACATTTGGAAATGTTTCCTTTAAGGTATCTGAAAACTCATTTCTTGGATCATGATTGATGACAGAGATAGCCCTTGAATTAAAATGTTCTTTCAGTATAATAGATGGTGAGGAATTTGGATCTAAAATATTACCAAGATCTCTCTGGTGAAACCAACTAAATATACTATCACCCTTCTGTGATATATAGATTTTTGCATTTGTTAACCTGTTCTCATAATCAATCAAACCCCAGAAATAAGCACACAGTTTGATAGGTTCACCACCATATGCAAATGGTTTAATGTCTGGATGAAAAACTTTAGATTTATCCTTCATTTCTTTTAAATAGTACTCTTTCGAGATTATTGTGATCTTCGCACCAGAGTCAAAAAGGACTTTTGTAGGTTTTCCTTCAACAAGGATTTTGTCAGTAGAACAACATTTACATTCCTCATTATGGATGAATTATACTAGAATTTGACCACAATCTACCTCCTCTGAGCTTCCAAACGTATCCTCAAAATCACAAAGTATTTCACTAACCTTTCCTTTGTAACCTTTATCTTTGCAAGCAACAGAGAAGAGCCCTTTCCTATTACATTTACCACAAGTGGCCTTCCAACCTGGGCATTGTCTGTCATTTGCAAAATTGCCCATCTTCCCACAACGGAAACATTTTACTTGGTTAAAAATTTAATTTGCTAGGAGTTTCATTATTAGTTGCTTTCTTTTTAACTCCTTTATGACTAACACTTTCCTTTAGCATAAGTTTGACAACTTGAACAGAGTTTTTATCTTTACCTTCACCATTTTTCTTTATGACTTCTACGCACTTTAGAGAATGTTCAATCCTTTTAGCGATTATAATTACATCCTCTAAAGTTGGTTTATCTTTCTGCCATAACTCTTCCCTAACACGTTCAATACTGCAACCCAACATGAACGGGTCTCTTATCCTTTCGTCTACAGTGGCACCAAATTTACAGGAAGAAGCTAACTTCCTGAGGGATGTTACATAATTGTCAATACTTTTATCTTCCAATTGGGTTATACGACCAAAATGGTACCTTTCCAGGATAGTACTGACCTTGGATAGATAGTGTTTGTCCAATTTGGCTATGCAAATCTCATACTCATTAAGATCACGATCTTCAAGGTCAGGAAGATGATCAAAAACCTCCTGACCTTTTGAACCCAAACAATGTAACTGCAAAGATGTTTTGCTCTCTGCACTCAAAGAAGATCTGCATACACTTGCGTATCTTTCAAACACCTTCCGCCATTTTTGCCATTTAATAGGTGGATCACCGGGTGAAGACAGAAATAATGGAGGTGCAGTTACATTTTGCATGTTAAATTGTAAATATGAAATGCAGAATTAAATGGAAAACCACATTTTTAAAAATAAGTGTGAGTTAAAATGGACAAAATGTAATACAACGCTACAAGCTTATGTGATAACATAGAATGAATGTTCCATTTATGTCTCAGTTGTGACACACAATAGTGCAAATCAGTGTGTGTGTCACTGTAATTTGTAGAAAGTCACCTTGGAATTGTACAAGTGTGGGTGTCACTGAAGCACGCAATACATTCACAAAGTGTGCGTGTCACTGTTGCACGCAGAACATTTACATCCAGGGTGCATGTCACTGTTGTAACACGCAAATTAATGTAGTGTGTGTATCACTGATGTGACACACAAATAATGAAAATAAAATGTACCTGAGCGTGATAAAAATTCCGCTTTAAGAAGCTTATTGTGAATAAAAGCAGAAGAAAACCTGAGGATGACAATGTTCAGGTGCTGTAGAGTGTTGCTAGGCGATAACTAAAATGGCCGCCACGCAAACGTCAAACACGTGATGACCTCAGACGTCTGCAAATCCCATCATGCATCAGTGCAACGCTGTGACGTTCTGAGCGCGAAGAAGACGTAGACACAGGATGACGCCCAAACAATCCAGGCTGCAAGAAATGCCGCTCGAGCACACCAAATGAGATTATAAGGTGAAGAGACGTTAGCAATTTCAAATAATGCTTCGTGCAAGCGGCTCTAAGTAAACAAAAATTTTGCCTAAGAAAGGTTTCTCGTTGCATTTGCAAACACCTCCATTTACCGGCAAAATAACGGAGAGTCACAGCCACACAACGAAGCAGATAGCAGATTAAATTGTCTAATAAACCGCAAACACAAAAATATAGATGTTGGAAGTGACAAAGTCAGTCGTTAGTCCCAAACAATAAAAATAGGATGATTAATTCTTCTCCAAGTTAAAATATATATAGTTCAAAGTATATTTAAAGAAAAAAAGATGGAGTTTAAATTTTAAACAGACTGGCTTTTTAGTCAAAGCAGTACAGTCAAAGCGGTATATTCAAATAAAAAATTTCATGTCTAAAAATTTTAAGGTTAATAGAGTGCTTCTTTTACCTTGGTATGAAGAAAACCGAAATGATAAATAAAAGAGAAGTACAGTACCTCCTTCTTGATGAAAGCAGAAAAATATATTTTTCTTTTATAATTCATTCAGAAGCAGTGTTGGGATCCTTTTAACAAAAGCCATCCTTTGTCGCCAAGTGTAATAATCAGGGAAGTCGGCTTCAGGTTGAAAAGAAGTTTATTCCATAAGAAGGATCCCATCCACAAGAGCGGTATTAACAGGAGACTAGCCTGGCTTCAACTTCCTCACATCATGCTCACATCATAACATTCTTAAGCATGACATTCCTAAGCACCTAGCAACAGGTAGGAAATATTAGGATGCCACAAATACCATGCTACCTACCAGCTCTGGTTCATAATTTGATTAACTGGTATACTGATAATCCAGTGAGTCAGGACTAGACATTTTCAAAGACTATGTTGTATGTCGATTTAGATACCGTATATAGATTTCCTGATTTATGCCCTTATATAGGTACAATTCCCATTGGCCTTATTTAGGCATAGAAATCCAGCCCTTATTTAGGCATTGCCCCTGCTAACCAAATACTGGCATGGTCGACTACATCCGTCCATCCACGTCACAACGAGTTCTTTGAAAACCAGACCCTTAAGCCTTTAGGACTTCCCCTTGCTTGGATATTGATTTCTCCAAGATCTCATTTATTATGCATGAACATCTATTCCTTAGGGGTTCATTCATGACGTTCCTCTGCCCATCTTTTACATCACTACTGGCATTCCTAAACACCTTCAAGGTATATATATATACCTTCACTTGCCACGGCAAGGGACGGTACGGCACAGCTCGGCTACATACTTGCATGACGCGGCTCGCACGGCAAATTCGGAAGGCGATAGAGTCCCCGCCTGACGCAATGACTGTCGTCCTCCTCTTAGAGAATCCAGCTACAGTGTTTCTTACTACCCTTGTGGGGTGTTAGATATAGAGTCCTGGAAGGAGATTCCAACCTCTCTCATTCTAAGGTATGGAACAGACCAGAACCTAGAGAAACCTTTGGCAACTCTTGGCAATACTAAAATATAGCTAGCTAGCCCACGTGAGGTGGACTTTGTTGATTCATAAATACTAAAATATAGCTAGCTATACTTTGTAAAACAGCACCTATTTCATACCTCGTACTCCACTTAGGTTAGGTACACTGGGGTAGAACTAGCTAGAAGTACCAGATGAGAATTTATATTTTAGCTTGTGTTATTTATGTATGTATTTTTATGAATATATGTCATAGCTACAAACCATGCTATTGCAGTATTATTTTATCTCACCGCTCACACTGTACGTATTATACTTCAAATTCTGTCTTACAATTGTAGCAGGTCATATCTCTTGCATGAGAAATAAGACTGTTCAATAAACCCTTTGTATTGAAACGCCCATCTCTCGATTTCTGTGCAACTCTGTAGAAACGAAGCATGCACGATTGACTGAGTGAAACTGTTATCTATTGTTTCCACGATTCTGAGACTGTCCGATTCTAAGGGAAACAAAGTTGTCATGTTTATGCAGTTGTCAGAGACTGATCCCTTCTTGTTCATTCGAGAAGTTTCTAGTGACCTCTAAGTTAGCTGGCACACACAAGTAATTAAGTTTAATGTACTCGATAGAGACATACTGACCTCAGTCCTATACCAAATCTATAGTGTATATTATTCCAATGCGCAGGGCCTATCAGGGATATAGGAACTACACTACAACTAGGCCCAATTTTCATTACCCAACAAAGTCCCTTCACACTGGGTTAGTGTAATTCCAAGGTCTATACCAAATATACTAATCTTCAATAATAAACTTTCATTTCTAGTTTATCAAAATTGGTGATGCAATCTTTATATAATTGATTACATTTAGCAAAAAAATCCTCTGGAATTAATCACTCTTAATGGAGACAACCTCATTTGTAGATTTATAATGTTTATCTAAATAATGTGAAATAAATGCACTTTATACAAAACATGCAGCACGAACCATAGATTGTCACAAGGAGAACAAAATCAGAAAAGAAAATGACAAATTCACATCAATGACTTTGCATAAAGGAGTGGATAGGCGAAGAGACAACGATTCAGAGACAAAAATACATTTGCAAATGATTTGCAAATTCAGATTTCAGTCTATATTAACCCAATTAGGAAATAGAAAATTTGCTCTCTGGCCATGAGAGCAGCAAGGCCCCTCAAGAAGATTTGAAGAGGCAAAGACTAAGTCAGGAATCTAACAGGACCAGGACAGCAAACCGACGACAGCGACGATCTCCCAACAGACTTACGAGTCAGTCACCTACAGAGCAATAATAGAACTCCTCCCACCAGACACCTCATTATATCCTAAAACCCAAATGTCCAACCCTCACATATAACAAACTACAGGCTTTCTTCGCATTTGATTCGTCTAAATGTCCCATTATTTTCATTTAATCTAGGATTTAAGCTTCCACCCCAGGAAATACAATTTCCAAAACTTGCGTCATTTTTTTCCTCTTCTCCGGCAAAATGTTGCGATCTTTGTATATCTTTCTCGCTGTACGCCTCTCTACAGAGGAAGCTTCCCTTTGTTTGTTGCATTGTTCTTTTATACTGATTTTGACAGACTGTCAGGACTTGAAGGACAGAATAATGTCCCACCTTTTTCTTCATGCACATTTTCCATTATTTAACGCATTTTTGATCCTGACAGCACTTTAACCCATTACTTGTCATGCAGAATAGAAAGTCATGCTTCTAGGAAAACAAACACAGACATTATTATTCACTTATAATGTTCTTTTCTTTACGCACCCAATGCTGCAGTTACCTCTGCGCAACCCATATTGGTTCTTACCAATTTGCTAGCAGGCGTTTATAACATGCACATAAGCAGCATTAGTCCCTTTAATTTTCATTAGTCAAGAAGCATTTGCGGCCTACTTTTAGTACACGCTTGCGCAGTAGCATTTTACCTCATGTTAAGCCTTTTTCGTATAATTTTCACCGCACACAGTTACTAAATGTTACTGAGGGTTCAATCCGAGCAGGTTTTATTTTCACGAAATCCCTGCTCCATCACTTACTGCTCATGAACCAGCATACAAGGATTGCCTAACTACTCCGGGTCGTTGGTATCTTGTATGTGTCTCTGCTTCATGCAAGCCACTTTTCAGTTTCACTTCTGGCATGGAATGAAAAAGTCTTTAATCTAAATGAAAAAAATCTTATGCTTTCAGGGTTTACATTTAATAGCAACCAGTACCATACACCTAGTGCACACAGTAGAAGCCATGAAGCAAGAAGCGGGAATGAGTACTCCCCTAAGATGGTCGTACTTGGCATGCCAGTACATCACATAGCAGTTTCAGACACTGAGTAGCTGAGATTAGTTGAGATTCCTGGTAACTAGTTTCCAACCTAAAAATCAGAGTATCGCCCAAGCCTGTGGTGCCAGTACAGTCCCAACTGTAGATTCCTGGGAAAATGACTTGGACTAGTGCCAACGGGCTGAGCACGCAGTGTACCAGAGCGGGGGTGCCAACGCAAATGGGAAAAGATATGGGGGGCCTGGGTGACCTACTGAACCGGACAGCTCACAGTTTAATAACAGGGAATTAGGCACTCTAGGGATCAAGTTGCATGATTGTACCCTACATCTGATTGGTTGGGTGGGCGGGCCACTGTGAGGTTTGAATTGCGGTAATTATTATGTATTTGTAAACGCCAAACTCATACTAATTATATTGTAATGTCTTCTGAAGCATTTGTTTTTTGGTTAATAAAAAGAATCTTTAAAAAAATTAAATAAATCAGGGCATCACTCTCCAACACTGAATAATAACTTGACATGGATGTCACTGAAATCTCTATAAGGAACCAGCCAGAAGTTTTAGTACACACATTGGAAAATACCAAATGAGGACACGGAACCAGGAACATTGCAGTATATCTGCAGAGAAGGAAAGGCCCCAGGTCTGAAATATTGACGTATGCGTTTGCGCTGTAAACTAGAATAATTTCATTGGGAAAAGAACGCTACTTACTGCATTATGTAAGAAACTACCCACAGTCCGGGACCGAAAGTGAAACTCTAATAAGCCTGTTGAGTCACAATGCTCTTGTACAATTATGTTTTTACTACTCTGCATCTACTAAAAGCGCTTCATGTGGTTGTTGCAAGTGTTACTTTTATGGCTAATCCATTGGTTTGTGAACAACCATCTGCTGTCGTTTTGATTTTTCTCTTGGTTGTGATATAGACATGGATTTTATTTCTAGGGCAACTATTCCTGCTTACCCTTTTGATTATATTCCTGCTATTAATAATTTAATTTGTTTTACTTTTCATAAAGAATACTTTATTTGCCTCGTATTTTTGTTATTTCATTTGTTTTTTTGACACAGCCAAAAATTTGAAAGTTGACGTCAGACCTTTTCCAATGCTTGTTTTTAGTGTTTTTTTTTAATCAACTTCTGCCACGGCATCTTGATCGACCGTGTCAGCAATGCTGGAATTCGGGGTCTGGCATTAAAGTGGCTCTTCTCCTTTCTCAGTAATCTGTCCCAAGCGGTGCGCCTCGCTAACTTTTCATCCAACAAAAGGGAAATTACCTATGGGGTCCCTCAGGGCTCCTCTATCTCTGCTCCTTTTTAACCTGTACCGCCTTCCTTTAATTTGCTCTCTGCGAAAAAGAAATGATGGAATTTTTAACTATGCTGACAATCTTCAATTGGTGTTTGACTTTAACTCATTAGCATCGTCAGCGTCTAATGTCCAAGCCACTATGGTCTTTATTAGTTTCTGGATAAACAACAACCAATTGAAGCTGAATCCTGACTAAACGGAGCTGTTTCTTAGGGGTGGGTCAGCAAATCCATGGCACTCCAACTTTTGCCCCCCCCCAATTGGGCAATCCCCCCTGTGCCAGCTGCTTCCTCCAAAACCCTGGTGATTATCATTAGCAATGATCTGTCCGTGAAGGCCCAGATCAGCTCAGTTTGTCTCTGCCGGTTTCTTTCAACTGCAGAGCATAAAGAAAATCAGTAGGTTCCTGAGTAGGGAGGCCAGGATTCTGGTCACTTTAGCCTTGGTAATCTCCTGTCTGGATTATGCCAACTCACTGTATGTTGGCATCCCCACGTACCAATTGAGACGCCTCCAATTGGTTCAGAACCAGGCGGCTAGGCTGATTTTTCATCAACCAAAGTGGCACCATGTCCGTCCACTTATGAAAAGCCTTCTCTGGTTTCCAGTGATCAAGCGCTGTGTGTTTAAGATGGACTGTACTTTTTTCAACACCTTGCCTGCGGTGGCAATTCTCCCCCGGTGCTGAACATTCCAATTGCGTGTGTGGTCATGACGGAACGGTTCCGTCATGAGAACAGCGCGACCGATGCTCATGACGGAACCATTCCGTCATGAGCACCGAAGGGGTTAAAGCACTGCTTGGCAATAGTCCGGCTTTCATTTCAGCTAGATTACATTGCTACACTTCCTCTCGTGACCTTAGATCCTCCCACCTGAAATTGCTGGAAATTCCATTGTCCAAATTTAAGAAGTATGGCAGACTTAAGATTGCAGTTTTGGCCCCACAATATTGGAACTCCCTCCTGGTCGAGATAAGGTCTTTGACCTCTCTAGCCCAGTTTAGAAAACAGCTGAAGACCTGGTTGGTCATCCAAGCATACGACGACTGAGCGATTTCCCATTCACTGCCTCAACCGTTATCTGAGCGCCATGAAACCGTTGGTGTACATGCGCTTAATAAATTCTTTTAACATAACATTGGGCGAGTTATGCATTTACGTTGATTATGGTTTTGAGAAATGTGGATTTGTGGCAGAGCGCATCATTTATAATCTGCAGCGTTTTTGTTTCTAGAATGAGTATCGCTAGAGTTTATTTTCAAATCACTTAATGGTCTTGCAAGTGTATTGCATTACACATATTATTTTGTGACCTACTAAAGAACAAACTCGGGCACTTGTAAATGTTTGTCTTAAATCTACTTTATAACGTTAAGCATACTATTATTAAGTACAACGTACATTTATGTAGTTATAGTTACGAATATCTTAAAATGACTTAGGCGGTCTTTTTGGTACGTTTCACACTTACTACTGCTGCTCACCAAAGGAAAATTACAAACAGCTGTTGAGAAAACCACATACTTTCCAGTGAAGTATTTGCTTGTGTTGTAGCGCAGAAAAAAAAAAGTTTTAAAACGATATTGTTGAATCCGTAATTCAGAAAAGGAAAACATTAAAAGCTGGTGTTCTCCGAGTTCGCTACATACTGCTCATATCCTAAAACCAAGTTGTAGCTGCTTCCAACCAATTTATAAAAGGAGAAAATACAGATGGGAACAAAATGTAAACATTTTTAAGTGCAATGCATGACTGCGTGGAAAAACTTAGACCGCAAAAACTTATTTTGCTAAAACCTAGACATTACGACTACCTCATTACCTCAGATGATTCTTTTTATAAAAATATAATGACCTTTGCCTGGTTTCGTTATAAAGCACGCCCTCCATGTATGCCTGGAGTTCAATTACAATAGCACATCAACACTGCCCTAATATTATATTTGAGAAGATGGTTTATCTGTCTATAGGGCTTTAGAGGCCGAAATTTGGTTTAGGGAGATGTTTAGGCAAGGTCGGGATCTTGCCACTCTGTATTTGAAATCTGTTTTTACAAAATATATTATTGCATTCTGTTTTTTACAAATGGAACTTGCCATCTTATGCTGCTAAAATCCACCCTAGGCCTGAGTCATTGAGAAGCTGAACAGGAAGTCAGTGGGTGGGAGTCGGATTAACAGGCCATGCAGCTCCGAACTAGCAGTTTCCGGTTTACCCACAAGACATGAGTGGGTGCCAGATTTAGGAGTATTTTTTGTTTACGTTCGATAAACTTTACTTACAAGTGGCAAATATGAAAATAGTTACATCAAAATAAACAATTAGTGATGTAGCCATAGTATTTAGCTGTCAGTTGGAACGCAATGTTATCTATTAATCATTTTTTTCCATTGACGACACGTGATGACTGTAATGTCATCAAAAATCCCTTTATTTATATCAACATTTTTAGGTCGAGCGTTAGCGAAAGACCTATTGTTTTTACTTTCGGGGGAATCTGAGACGGCGTTCTGTTACGAGCCTCTGCTGCCTCAGATTTGTCCTTGTGAACGCGCTTTTGTATTTGGCTGCTGGCAGCTTGCTGGAGACAGCTTCAGTGCTTTTGGTTTCGAAGTACGTGTTCTGCTTTTCGTATAAAAGCGCGTGTCTTTTTTTTTTCCTTTCGATTTTTTGCTTTTAGTCGCCGAGCAAACAGAGCGCTCCCCAGGCAGACCCCGCGTGGGCCGTCAGAAGCGGCTCGTCTTCTCTAGCCGTCAACTTTCCTTCAGCGCGTGAGTGATGGACGGGGGGCGCCGAGGAGCGCGAGCGCTGCTGCCGGGCTCCGGACCGCAGCGCGCGCCCCTTGCACGGGTCCTCGCATTCCTTCTCGCGCAGGAGGTGGGCGTAAGCTCCCTTTTTCCTCCAACAGCTCTTGCTCTGCGACCCTCGCGCTCGCGGTGCAGCCCGCCCCGTTGCAACCCTCCTCTCCCGGACAGTCAGCCCGAGGCTCGTCTCCAGGTGTCAAAAGTTGGTGTCCCTTGTGCGTTTGTTTGCAGAGGGGGCTTCTGCTGCGGGGGTCTCACTGGCTGAGGGAGGGGCTCTCTTTGCCTGCCCCTTTCCTGGGCGCCGGCCTGGAGCGGTCTTTCTCTGCGGGAGCAGCAATCCCAGGACTTTCTGTCTGACGGCGTCCGGCTACTCCTGCACAGCGACTGAGTGCATTTATACTGGGTGTCTCTCCTTTTAGGAAGCCACTGAGACAGCCTGCACGCCGTCCCTCATTCCTACTTTACCGCCACCTACAGGGATGCGCTGGTGCTGCTGTGCGGGGGCGGGACTGGCTTTCATCAGCCGTATCAAGTTGAATCGTTTGGACAGGCAGAGGAACGGTCGTACCTTAGTCTCACTTTTAACCTGTATATTCATTATTCCTTTTTGTACGTTGCGCTTTGCATAAGATGCCCCCCTCCTTTCAATCTTTCATTCGATCCTTCCTTGTTTCCGCGCTTTTGTTTCTAGTTTGCATCGCCCTCTTTCGCGACCCCTCCCTGCTTCTCTAGTTCTTGCATCCCGCTCCAGCATGTCTCGTTTTTTTTCTTTCACCTATCGCCACACCACCTCTCCAAAGTGACCAGGTGACACCTTGTCACCAGGGATGCCGTGTTCGAGCCAAGAGTTTTCCATTTCACTATCGATATTTTCAGGTATTTAGTGACAGTGTAGATGGTTACGCTGACGTGACCCAGGTTACAAGTCACATCATTTAATAGATTTATTTATTTATGAAGTGCGAACAGGACAGAGTGCTGTGCACATTGAAGGAGGAGGGCAAGCAGCCCTACGCTAAGCTTGGAAGTTAAGTAGTAAATAATGAATGCACAGCACTGAAAATGTTTTCACTACGACGTGCAGTAGTTTTGCAGCATTTCATTAACCCCTATTTCAGTCACACGCCCCTCTGCCCCTCTCTCTCTCTTCATATCGCCTCTTTTGACCGTTGCCTTCTTCCTCCTTACAATCGGTCTCCACACTTCCACCACTCCGCCCCCACCTTTTATCTCCTCAGGTTCACCCTCCCCACTATCGCTAAAGGACTTCATTTTTTCCAGCCTTGTTCTTCCCGCTGTTGTAGGAGTGACCCCCACCTTCGTGTCTGTCATCTATCAACACGTCGACCCCACCCCCGCCTTTCACACACCTGAACGAAAGGGCACACACGGGTATTTAGAGAAAGATAAGAAAGGCATTTTAAGTGGTTCAATCGGAAACCCAGGTGCTCTTGGGCGCAGTCCTACTGATCGGAAGGGGGTGTGGAATTCCAGAATGAATGAGGGATGGGGGTCGACTCCCAAGGCATGCATCCGGTAAACACTAGGAATTTCCCCTGGCCGCATCTGTTAAGTTATTTAAAACACTGATTTGCAACGTTTTTTATGAAACCATGATGGGAAAAGTTCACATTATTTTCTCGGGCAGTTGTTTTGACAGTTAAATATACCTTTACACGGTTATAAATTGTGTTCTGTTTTATTGAGCAGTCTTTTTACACCTGTAGAACAGTTTGGAGAAGTTAATAAGTGAAATGACTTTTCATTGTTTATATTTCCCCATTGCTAATTACATTATTGGCCTTCCCGGAATAGTTGCCACCACCGGTGCCGCCCATTTCTTACTTTTGGTTGGTTTCATTGTCACTCATTTGCTTGCTTCTAATTTGTCCGCATCTGTAGTCTTCCTCCCTCTTTGTGTGTTTGTCCCTCCCCTGCAGCATTGATGCATTACTTGTGTTCTTCCGCTACTTGCTTTTTCAGGCAATACTTTTTCCTTTTTAGGTTTCGCCTGGCGTTCACTGCGCAGCAGTGTCGCGCAGGCGAAATTTTTTGTTTTCCAGTACTGTGGTTTTAACCAGCCTCTCTCTTCCATTGGCTAGCTCCATAAATAGAGGCTAGCCATTGGAAGAGAGATGTGTCAATAATTCTCGGAGCAGATTCGTGGGCGTTCTGGTGTTTTTTTAAGCTCTGCCATTTTTTGTATGTCATGCAGCGGTGGGCGGTTGTTTTTTTTTTTTTACGGCATGTTTTGGTAATTTGCAACGTGTCTTTTGCAGGAGTGGGCTGCGCGATTTAAGTTGCCTGGATGTATTTCTCTATTTGCGAGCCGTGGCTGTTGTCTTCGTGTCCTGTACCGTCGTGCGTGGCGGTTGTCTTTGTGTCCTGTACCGTCGTGCGTGGCTGTTGTCTTTGTGTCCTGTACCGTCGTGCGTGGTGATCTCACGTGTTTTGGGTGCCGGCACCAGCAGGGCATGTAATCATCTGCATCCGCTGGGATCCCGTTGTTGGTCTCCCAGCCAAGGCTGGCCAGCAGCTCGCGATTTTCGTCTGCTGCTGGTTGTCGTGCTAAGTCGTGGGAGAAGTGTAGCCGTCCCCCGACCTGGCGGTCCACGTGCGTGGGGATTCTGGTGGTGAAGTAGCTGCATCCTCCCAGACCCCTCACCTTCGTCGAATTGTGGAGCGGTATTGTAGTTACGGGTGGTGAATTTAGGGCTATTCACCCTCCCGCCACCCCTCAAGCTCGTTCCGTCTGCAGTGCTGGGAGGAGGGGCTCGGGCAGTCAGTTTGTGCAGCAAGGAGATACGATATGCAATTAGATGGCTGTTTGTCCCCCATCGCAGGGTGACCATGCTAGCCACAAATGCTCATAGCGGATGGCGGAGAGCAGCTTGATTACTGTACCGGTCACCCAACATGGCAGCCATGTTGAGCACCACCCTTCCCATTCCTCCCCTAGTAGCCAGAGGGGCTTTACGAGTGGCTGCGCAGAGTCAGCACATACCTGTTCTCGCCCTGTCAGCGGCACGCGCTTAAGGTGACCTTGGTATTAGGTTCTATCGGTAGATATGGGTAATTCTTCGCAGCCCTGGAGGGGCTTAACCCTGGCACTGTTAGGGCTTTTCCGGTCCTTGTACTTTGTGGATGCACAGAGAGTTACAACTAATCTGCTGTCCGTGTTAGGCGTACTGGTCCCGGTGCACCGGGATGACTCTGTCACGATATGAGACGCTGTAGAGGGCAGTCACGAGGAGCACCGTACTGCCCAATTCCTCCCCGATCCCTAAGACTTAGCATGGGGGGAATTACTCCTAGACAGGCTCATCAAGAGCTAGGGAGGATTCAGGGACGGTGCGCAAGCGACTATCTCGGTGCGCCAGACATGCCGTGTCCATGGGTGCGCCTTTAGTGTGTTGTGCCACATCGCACCGTTTAGCCAGGGAGCAGTGCCGGTGATTTCTCGCGGTGAGTACGGGGCCCACGGGTGCATTTCCTGTATCCTAAGCTGGCTCATTGATTTTACCGCGAGCATTGGGCAGCGCATTGGCACAGAATTGCATTATTTGAGTCGGCCTGCTTGTCAGTTACATGTTCACCTCGCAGCAGTTTGCTAACTGCTCATTATTCAATCGTGTCTACAGAAACGTTCTTGCGTACTTCCCACCCCCTTTAAGTGCCTCTTTTCAGCACTTTACTTCCATGCTGATGCCAGGCGCTATTCGTGCATAGATGAATTGCATGTGCAACATGGCCATTCCAAGCCCCATCACAAGTTTTAAAAGGTGGAGACTTTTTCCCCACTTCCCTACCATCGCCCCTTTCCACGTTGAGAGAACGCCTTTGCGAATGCTTGTACTGTGTCATGGGGTTAACGTGTGTGCATATCCAGACATGCTGTTTGCATTTTTTACTGTGCTCATAAAGAACGTCTCTCGCCATGCATTGAAAACGGGCACGTTTCGACACCCCTCCCCCCTACACCCCCCCCCCCGCCGCAAGCGTTCACCCCTGCCCTCTCGGCATTCGAGCAGAGGAAATGGGTAAGGAGTTGTCATTTATTGCTAGTTTCATGAGCAGCAGGCATGTATTTCTGGACGATGGACTGTGAGGAAGGCGTAAAACCAGTCTGGGGGATATTTCGGGAAATCCAGACAGGGAACAAGTTTAATCATACCTTACGGGGCACTGGAACCAAAACACAAACGTTGAAATGTGTCATTTGTAGCGCTTTGCGCAGCGTTGTACCAGCCCCATCACTTGTAAGTGGCTAGGAGTGAACAGGGTGTTAAGCGAGAAAAAATGTGCGCTCCTATTTTTTAGGCGCTTTGACTCAGAAAGCGCCAGTAATTACTAAAGATGAAGCAATTTTTGGCCAGCTCTTGACAGCAGCCTGTAGCCATCGATACGAAGAGCTGCTAATTCTGTGTCTACCCAGTGTGTTACCCCCAGACTCCTTAGTGTGCGCTGCGAGTGACCTGCCTGTGTGGTTTACCCAGACTCCTGAGTGTGCGCTGCGAGTGACCGGTGTCTGCCTGTGTGGTATCCCCAGACTCCTGCTGAGTGTGAGTTGAGTGACCTGTGTCTGCCTGTGCGGTATCCCCAGACTCCTGCTGAGTGACCTGTGTCTCCCTGTGTGGTATCCCCAGACTTATGCTGAGCGACCTGCGTCTGCCTATGTGGTATCCCCAGACTCCTGCTGAGTGAGAGCTGGGTGACCTGCGTCTGCCGTGTGGTATCCCCAGACTCCTGCTGAGTGTGAGCTACTAATTACTCTAATAGTCACTTTCTAATACTTTGTCACACTATACTAATCACTCTCTACAACTCTAATAACTCTATACTACTCACTCTACTACAATAACCACCACTACTCTCTACTACTGTACAACTCAGTCTCTAATAATCACTTTCTACTACTCTACCCTCAAATCACTATAATACTTGCTCTCTAATACCAACCCTAATACAACTCTTCACTACTCACAATTGCAACACATTAAGCTATTGTCATTAGAAATAACATGCCATTTACTCATCACATTTCTACAACAACATATACAGAAAAATGTGTCATTAACAATGACAAAAGCTCTAACTTTTACAAAGGCGAGACCGCTGCATTGTAAATGCTTGTTTTCTTATAGGAGCTTTTTAGTTACTGTAGGAACCCAGACCCTGCGTTCTGCAACTCAGTTGGTCACAAATGCCATGAAATCGAACCGTGGTATGCGGATTCTTAAACCCTTCTATTGGCTTCAGTAGGAACCTGGCATCATCTTTAACAAAACCTGTATAATGTGCAAGGCTATTCACACAGGACTTCCTTCATACTTAAAAGATAAACTTTCCACATCTGCGTTTCTACGGGAAACAATGGAAACAGAAAGATTAATGCCAGAGATTCTTGCAGCTAAAAAAAGTACAAAATTGCCAGATAGCAGACGAAAGCAAAAAAAAATTCAAAAATCTGAGTAGACACGTGAGTCAAAAACGCAAAACGTGAATAGTTCAAAGGAACATCATATTATTTTGTTATTACTTCTGTCCATGCTTGATTATTTTTGTGTATAACATAGTGAGCCTTAGAAAATCAACAACAAGCTTTTTAATTTGTTTTTATTGCTTGCCTTTTTTAACAGCATCAGAAATACAACGAATAGTAAACCAACTTGGAACTTCCCTGGACACGCCGGAACTCAGGCATCAGCTGTAAGTAAAAACCATGTACATTGATTATTTTCCATCTATATTACAGCAGACTGCGTGTACTGTTTATTGTTGATAAAGTAATGCTGGACACTTGAAAGGGTGAAAATGAGGGTGAGAAAGGTGTGCGTTTGTTGTTGGAGTATTAGAATTTAAGTTCGAATTTCGCAGGACCAGTCGCAGTTGGTGGAACAATGTTTACTCAAGAAAACTGCTCCAGTCTTCCGTTTACGTCACAGTTGCACAATTATTAGACATGAATCATTGAAGTGGTGCTTGATCCTTTATGTTGGATTGACCATAACTTCAAATGCATCTATATAGTCCTGCTGCTTATGTTCTAGAGTAAGAATGTACTCAAATGAGCAATACCAAAAGCTCCGATTAATGATAAAGCAGTTAAATGAAAAGCTACTAGTATCCACCTCGTGGTCTACTTTCTGTGGTGGAAGTTAAAGGGAACACAGAAACAAGCATTGCCCCGAATTGATCTTAGAACCTAAGATATTCAATCAGTCGATGCTGTAAGTGAGATAAAACAGCGAGAACGTGTCCCAAATAGTGTAATACCTGCCAGAATCCTCATTGAGGTAATGTTCAGGTAACCGCTGAAATAATGCTGGTGCAGCAACTGCACAGTGTCATACATCCTGACTAACAAGGGGCATTGCAGCCAGCATTTGATTCACATATTGTGCTGCACAGAACAGAGCAGGACGGGGCGTAGCTAGAGCTTGTGGCGCCCGGGGCTATCCCTCAGAGTGCCCCCCCTGGGGGGGGGGGGGGGGGGGAGGGGGAGGATGGGTAGTACCGTCGCTAATAGTTACCTCGAGCATTCAAGGTGCATGAACATACATGACACAGTCCAGGTCTACACAGTTGTGAATACACCGGTGACCGGCCGTACAAGGGAGAACACGCAGAATTTCAGGAAGGGCCTAAAACATGGTATTTGATTAACGTCCCTCATCAGCAGCACCGCCCCCACCCTCCAGCGCCTAGATACCCCAAAGGTGATAAGTAGCGCTATGCAAATCCTGTTTGTCAGTGGCATAATAGGGCTGGGACGGACTAATAGTCGAGTTGGGAACAAAAGCAGGTGACAGGTCATCATGTGCGTGCAGCACACACTTTCAAATTGCCAGGGCCGCGTGCGCTGCACTGGTGGCCCGTTGCGGCCCTTATAATTTATTTGGGGACACTGTGTCCCCAAGTAATTTATAACAGCTGCAACGGGCCACCAGCATAGCTGCCAAGGTTTCAGACTGCTATGTGTGACATTTTCATAATTTCTGTGTTTTTATGAGTGACATTTCAATGACTATGAGTGACACTATCTCCTTCACCACTGACCAGTGTCACCCGACCATCACCGGCGTGGCCCAAACATAGCTGCCAAGTTTTCAGTATACACGAGTAACATTTCTGTTTTCAAGACAGGTATAAGTGGTTTTCACATCTCCTGTGCAACACCTTCAGTGATACTTTATAAGGAGCAATGGTTTAAGAAAATGTAAGATACAAAACGAAAATATATTTTTTTTTTAGTAAGTGGTGTAGTAACTGGATTAAATACACCACAGTACACGTCACAAGCCTGGACTGGGGCTGTTGACAGATTGGGCAGGTCAAGGTCACACTCAAACGCTTGTGCGGTCTCCTGACCGAAAAAGGCCCGGGATCAGGAGAATGGACAAGCACTGTGCCCCCTTTCCTGAAACCATGTAATCAGAGGGCAAGAGATGCGAAGCGTTTTTTTTTTTTTACAACAGTCTCAGGTAAGTAATCTGTGGGGGTTTAGGAAGGCATACCAACACCCTCGACGGACCATGACCCTCCCTACAACACTGTAAGGGTCGGGTCAGATGGCACAAAGTCTCCTGATGGCGGCGCTGAAAAGAAAAACAAAGATACCGCCCTGCGTCATTCTGTCTGTGGGGCCAATCTGCGAAGTGTGCGACAATGGTGGTAGGTAGTTAGACGGTGGCAAGTGGCTGAAACAACTGTCTACTTACAGTGATGGTTTGCAGCCGGAAGCGCTATTGGCACGTCGATGACTCGCACTGCAAGGGGGCTGCTGGGTGCTCATGACGCCACGAGTGAGCCCCCCAAGGAATCTGCCTTAGACTTCGCTCCAGGCTGCTGTTGTCCTCATGGCAGTCCGGCCGGCGCTGCAAATTGTGAAGGCGGCACGCCCGGGGTTATTGCGGCACCCACTGTGCACATGGCAAGGACTGACTCAGATTGAGTTCCCCGCCGTTCTGCATCACTTCCTCTTCCTCCGGATGGACGGGCGGTCACATCCGGATTAAAATCCGTGTGCCACAGTGATTGACAGCATCCACTGCTGAGAGGGCAGGCTCCGCTCCCCCTCCCCCGGGTAATTGCCAACAGTTAGTGTGTGCAAACCACGCAGCGCGCTGCTATAGCAGCCTGGAGCCAGGCACGACACATTGATTACAGTCGGGTAGAATTGCAAAGCGCAGATCATGGCTCTTTAACTGTTTATTAACTCAACCCGCCAAACAGCCGCTGCAGTACCTCCAAGCAGCAGAGCCCACCGGTGCACAGGCGCCGCACCTATTGCGTGATACTTGGCAGGAATGCACCAGTGCCGCGGCCACCCTCAAAATTGTGCCGCCTTGGGCGGACCGCCCCCCCCCCCCGCACCTCCCTAGCTACGCTGGTGCAGGAGGACCAAAATGCACGTGAATAATGGAAAATACAGATTACAAATCTGTAATAAGTGAAACTCTGGGTCTTTAGCTGCAGTTAAAGGAGGCTGTCCTCGAATTAGGAGAATGCTGGATTAAATCTTGAAAGGAGTGGTTTTCTTATTGATTTCTAGAAACTGGTACTTCAAGCTTCTATTTAACCTTCTTTTTCGGGTTGTGAAACACGCCAGTAAATGAATGAAGTGCTGCAAAACCTAAAGGTCCATGAAAGCCCTTAGTTTTGGGGTCTAACATGCTTGACTTCAGCTTTTATTTGGCAGCTGGAGAAAACCGGTAATTTTAAAGGATTTAAGTATGGTAATTTGCCTTCATAGAAGCCATCAAAGTCAACAGGAGCTTTGGTTGTATTAAGCTATACTCATTCTGTAGTACACTTCTCGCTGGAAGGAAAAAAGAGAAATACAAAAGTCCACTTTTATGACAGATCAGCATCGCCTACCCTCCCAGTTCATTTTGCCTTCCTAGAAGTTTGTCTCAAGCACCTACTTGTCTTTCAGTGGCTGCTGCTTTGCAATAAATTCACCATGTAGCAAAGGGGTGAAAAAACATTTTATACTCAATGCACCCCCTTCTGGAATGTCCGGTCTGTATTACTCCACATAAATCAGGGCGTTGTGAAGTTGTGTTGGGAACTAAATAACCACCTACCCCACTTAGCCTATGGCATAAAACCACTTGGAAGCACTTAGCACGGCAGGTCCTCCTTAACCCATTGACTTGCCGGGCCCAGAATAATCTTTTGGAACTGCTTGAACTACCCTTACTACGGAGCTGGTCCACTGTATTATTACCAATTTCTCACTGCCTCAAAAGTGACTATATGCGGTCTTGCTACACTACAAGCATAACTCAGTGAACAAATACATAAATAAATGCAATATAATACTACGTAAGTGCATTATTGTGTTGGGTGGCAAGTGTTTTGAGAGATGCTTTGTTATTTTGAGACCCTTTCGCATTTTGTCGGGATTCCTGAGTTGGCATTAATTTGTTTCAGTGATCAAGTGATTTTGGCATGATTGAGCTTCTTGCACAATTTAGTCTATAAGGGTTGTGATTGTGAACTATATGATAAGGCGGATGAGTTGGCAATTACTGCAGTACCACCTTCACGCAGAAGATGGGGGTTAGCTAGGAATGTTTAATGTTTTTCTTGAATTGGTGTAACAGATGATTGTATTAAGTGAAGGTGAATGAGTAGGAGTTTCTCATTCATCATACTTGCTGTGAAAGACTAAGTGAGAGCTTGTAAATGTGAGATTTTTTTATAAAGAGGTTTGGCGTAAGTGCGTTGAGGGACGTTTGTACAGGGTCTTTGTGTAGAATAGGGTAGAGATGAGTTACTCTCCTGGGGTCACACATGCACTGGAGCAGGCAAAGCAGTTGGTGCACAACACTGGCAGGAAAGAAGTAAGTACATTTAACCCTGTGGCGTTGGGGTGAGGCCATCACAAATCAACCACAATTAGCATTTATGTTTCTAGCAGTGCTGATGTTCGACTATCATTCGTGCTGGAGCAGGGGGGATGAATAGGCGAACCTGATGCCTCAGAAGCTGGACTGGCCCCTTGCTTGTGTAGGGAGAAATGCATGAAAGTTGTACTAGCAAAGGAATTTGGGGTTCCCTTGCTGAGGTTGGTGTGTAAGTGGAACACCCTTACCTAGGAAACATGTAATGGAAGAGTAGGCTGAAGGTTGCAAGGTATATGGACACAAGTAAGTGGCCTTTTTTGGTTCTTATTGGCCAGGATTGTGATGCTAGTGCAGAGTACGACAGTCTTGCCATTGAATATATCATGGTTTCTCCTCTTATGTTTGGTGGAATCCAGAATTGTAGCCACATAGGGGAAACTAAGCAATTTTTGGAGTTGTATGCCATAGGGAAATTTGCTCATAATCTTTTTTATTTTTTATTTTTTTATTTGGACTGTGCAGGAGACTACCTGCTACTGGCACTTTTAGTGTTTTCCATCTTTCTTCAGAACCTTTGCCATTGCATTTCTTTATTAGAAGATCATCAGTAATTAACATAGTGGGCTGCTCTTCCTGATTAATGCCGAGGTGTTGGTTTGCATATGAGCTATTTGCAAAATTGAGGTGCTGCTTTTAGCCCCTCCTTGTCATGGATTTCTCGAACGGTTAACTCCAAGCCAAGGATGTTGGTATCTTCTGCAAAGTCCACCGACACGTTTTTGAAGGCGTAATATGATGAAATATTTTGCTCGCCTAGCAACACGGTGAGCATGTATTGTAGCAGATCAAGGCAAGAGGTCATGCTTTTTGTTACCTGAATGATTGTTAAAGAACTCAACGCATTTTGAAGTACTCAGTTCAGTTGTGCAATGAACTTGGTAGGTGTTTTGAGAGTTTGCACACAATTTCATAGTTGTATACTGATGCAGCCACAAAAATGAATAACTCTTTATATGGGAAGCATATGTGTGTCCCTACATTTTGACATGCTGTCCTTGACGGCCAGGGCTTCCTCACTTTAACATCCGTTTGGTCGCAGTTGTTAATAATCTCTCATTGGACACTTGTTATGTCATGTTATGTGCGTATATCTAATGCATTGCAGTCATATGTGTGGTCGTGCAGTGCAGCACTTTCAGTATCCAGACACCATGTACAAGGTTGGGATCTTCTTTGACGACAGGCAAGTGGTTTGTTGATGAGGTACTTGGTTGTGTTTCATATTGTCTCGTATTACTTAGACTTGGGTATTTTGGCTTGTGGTTGGCAAATTTAGTGTACACTGATATCTTGGTTATTGTTGGATTATATTGGATATTGGTTGGCTAGATCCTTTTATGGATCTGCGTGGAACAATATGTATATAGATGTGTGTGCTGAAGGACATTAGATTTTGTTCCATTCTGCTTGGGTGTACAGTTGTCCATTTTCTGGCTTCAGGTGAGTAGGTTACGAGACATTTGGCCCAATATGTTGCTTTGGTTACTTTATATGTATATATGTTTGTGTGGTAAGTTTAAGTTGACTTAATGATGGTTTACATGTAGCTTGCTGAGAAGCTGGAGGTGTATCATTATGAAGCACATGCTTAGCCAACTATAAGGAATGAGGACATGATGGTACCACATGTTTTGTCTAATGAATACTGTTGAAGTAATGCGTTTTCAGGATCATTTGAATAGAAGTGCCATTGGAGTAGCAAATGCTTAGCCTATTATAGAGTTTGGCACCATGCACACGATGGTGCCCCAATTTATATTTAACGTTTGCTATTGGATTAGTGTAAGGTGTGAGTATAGGCAGGGCCACTGGAATTATGTTGCAAAAAAGGGTCAAATTATGCAGTAGGACTCAGCAAACGCGGCAACAATTGGCAAATTATGCAACGCAATGCTGCACATTTTGTTTAAAGTATTTACTCAGTATTTTGCTATTTTTACACTTGTTAACACTGTCTGGGCATTGGATGCATCTCATTACCAGTTTAATACCTAAATATAGCAATATACAACAGAAAGGTCACCAGTCAACCTTTACAAAAGGCTTTCCACATCACGGCAACATGTACTGCTGTACTTGTATTAACTTTTAAACCGTTTGAGCTAGAAACAACATTGTTTTTTTGTTTAAAATCTGAAAATTATGCAGCAGATGATTGATTATATGGCAAATACTGCAAACCTATAATTATGCGAAAATCGCTGCAGCCGCTAAATCGCATAATTCTAGTGTATAGATATATCTGGATGTGCTGTTAAGGTAATAACCCCTTAGACCGCTATGCTCATTGTGTATGTAATGTGCCAGTTATGGTGCCAGGATTGCCTATTGTGTTCTTTTGATGTACTATGAAGTAGGAGTTAAAAATGATATGGACTAGTTGGTGAGGATGCAAACACTGAACCAAGTGTATAGCTTAGAACCGTTGTGCACACGATGGTACCAGTATTGTGTGTAACAAGTGTTGTTGGTGTGATAATAGATATTCTGCCCCCGAATATCTCAATGTTTGACTGCCCTCTGGTAGAGAAGAAAAATGAAAATCAATGCCTTGCTCTGAAAATGGTTCAAACTGGACCCCTATGTTCCATTGCAAGCAAACCAACCATGTACCTATATGCAATCCTCTCTGTCCTTTCACCCAAGCCAGCTGCTATCCCCATCTTCCCCTTACCAGCCAATACCTTATCCTCACCATAGAGCAAGGTCTGTACATCTTGATCTAAGGCAGCACTGTCATAGCCCCTGACACTTGCGAGCCTGCGGGATGCACTGATCACATCACCTATGGCATATTCAATTATCTAATTGATGACATCACTAATGACATCTGAAATGACGTCATTGACATCACTGACATCATCCAATGTGTGTCCGTTTGCTATATGCTTCTGACACTAAATGTTATTTAGTGAGCTACAGCTAGAGCACATTTTGGATAGCTTCTCTACTGCTAATTGATGTAAACATTTGCTCAATCCTTGGCTTCCAAGTGTTCCTTATTGTGGAGGGTGTGAGCTCCCCGTGAAGAGTACTCCAGAGGACAAAGGCTGTGCGTAGTAGAGCCTTCACCACCCACAGTGTTTGAGAGTTTTAAGTATTGGGCTGTCAATGAAAGCTTGTGCATATATCGATGGCTGTGCATAGTTAGGGGTAAGGCCACCTAATCGGACTTGGAGGGAATGGGGTCTCTGTGAAGAGCTCTGCTGTGGGGAAATGTTGCACATAGTAGGAGTTTGGCTACATAATGGGGCTAAGCCTCTACAGGCATTGGACTACAGTCTAAATATTTTAAATAAGAACGCATGTTTATATAATTTATGCCTTACATGATTCCGTGCCATTTAGTACTTCTTTCAAAGGCATACAGGTTTATGGAGTAAATTGTACAGCAGTATAGAGGATAATGTCATCAGTGATTTCATTTGGCATGTCATCAGTAATGGTATCAATAATATTTTGAGTGATGTAATATGTGGGATCATAAGCCATCCATATCAGAGGTGCAAGTTCTAGTTAACTCAATAAACTACAACTGATCAATTTCATTTTTTTTAGTTTAAAAATCATGGTTTTGACTGACATTTTCACTTAACTAGAACTTCACTTTAACATTGCTACTACCCTTAATTATAACGTCACTTTAATCTTTATTTTTTCCACTGAATTTATAGGGTTGTTTAAGGTAAAGTAAAATATTACTAACATATCGAACTGTTTTGCAGAAGGCCCTTTGCTATGTAAGTTGGCTTGAGTATTAGGACTAGGTTCTTCTGTAAAGAGATGCACAGATAGCGCAAATTCTCTGTAGTAGTGGCTCGTCCACCCAATTGTGGATGGCTACTTGGAGGGAGTGGGCTCTCTGTGAAGAGCAGCTCAGAGAGTGCAGGCTGTGCTTAGTAGTGGCCTGACTACCTAAGGATAATTAAATGTCTGGAGGGAGTGGGGTCTATGCGCAGTCTGCTCACTGAGCGTACACTGCACGTAGAAGAGTCTTCCCACCTAACAGGTGTTCGATCTCTGGAAGGAGCGGGCTCTATGCCACTTTACACACTGAGCACTGATCCAGCACTCCTATTGAAAAACTGTCTCAATAACGCTACCTATCACCTCAATACTCACCATTAATCATGAAACACATATAAAGGCCCATACTACCAATGAGACAATTTTTGAGCGATTGAATCAGGTGGTATGATTACCTAAACTACTCGCATATTATTTTCAAAATTATATACAACTGCAGTTTATCTATTTTTACCATGGTTTTAACATTTATTATTTATTAATCAGACCACCAAGGCGATTGGATCAACTGATAGTAACTAGATCATGAATAAACAAGACCAGCTTGTCTTTTCAAATCTAATTTTATTAACTTTATTTTTTATAAAGAAGTAGCATTTACGTTTTAAAATCTTTATTTTATAAGCAAATAAGAAAGCAGCATTTTAAGAAGGAAATGAATTAATAAACTGGCACTTTCAAAGCAAGCTCAGAAACATGAAATATTAGCAGAATAACAGTTTCCATTCCCTAAATCTATTTCCCTGTCTATTTCTCACTTCACCTAGAAAGGAAAATTATTTAAAGTCTGCTGTCCTTACGTGCGCCAAAAGTCCAACAGCATGTCACGTCATTCAGGAATCGTAAAGAAGAGTTTTTTCCCTGCTTATAGTGTCCGGTTTTATACCTTTCTCTCTAGCTAAACTTTCTACATTTTACATTCTTTTAAGCAAATCCGAGCTTTTCATTGGCTGTCCTGTGTCAGTCCATGATAAAATATGTTAGGTCCTCTCCGATTCTTGACCAAGTCCAGGCTTCACATAAGCCCTATTGTCTTTCATTTCCACATTTTTCAGCTTCCTCAAGAAAGTTACTTTTCCTCGAGTTTCGAACATTTACTTCCTAGCCTTGGCAGACACTTTAAGTTTCTGTCCTTGAGCCTTTTCTTCATGAGCACGTTCAACTCAACCAAAGAACTGCTTTTTCAATTAACGATGACCATGCAGTAAAAATCTTCACTGCTACGCATGTGCAAAGACTTCACTCTGGACAAGCTTTTGCGTCTGCAGCTCTGTGAGCCATGTTTTCTGAACCACCTTTAGGCCTCACTTTGGAAACTATTTTTAAACAAACACAAGACATCAATTAATTAAAGAATTGAGACCCATTCTGTTACCCACCCCCTTTACTAATTAATCATGTTAATTATGTTACCTAGCAAAAGCACAAAGAAGCAGCATTATATTTACTTCTCCTTTAGGAACTGCACGAACTCCTTGAGCTTTCGTCACAGAAAAGACATAACATAAGCACACAAAATAAGCACATGCCATTAGTTAAACAGCCGCATTTCATACTGACAAAGACAATAGACAAAGTTAGTTTATTATTTTTTTCTTTGAGTTTGCAACATAAAGCACATTAGTTTATCCCGCGTGTATTGATGAATATATTCTTAAACTAAGTTGATTAGTAATTTCACCACGAGCTTATTAATTTAATTACGGTTATAGGAGATTTGACTTCACAGGTTTGAACAAAATCTTGTTCTTCACCTTGCTTCATCAGCACAAACTGCTAATAGGCACTTCCCCACCTAATGAAACTTGGGTCTCTGGAGGGACTAGGCTCTATGCAGAGTTTACTTACTGAATGCAAACTCTGTGTATAAGGGGATTCACCACCTGAGGAGACATGGGTCTCTGGAGGGAGTGGTCTCTCTGCACATACTGTGTACTGAGCACAGATTGTGTGCAGTATAGAACTTGTCAACCTAATTGGGCTTTGGTTTCTCTGGAGAAAGTGGACTCTATGCACAGTTTGCCTACTGAGCGCTGACTGCTTAGTATGGGCCTACACACACAATTGGGCTTGCATGTCTGGAGGGAGTGGGTTCTACTTACAGCCTGTGCACTGACTTGAGACTATGCTTAGCTGGTGCTTTCCCACCTGGTGGGGCTTGTAACTCTTGAGGGAGTGGGTTCCACGCACAGTCTGCATACTAGGTCGATTTTTGCCTAGAGATCCCATCCCCCGGGGCCGGGCCATATTTCTCTGTGTGCCCCCAGGGCATCCAGCTTGCTTTGGGACCATGAGGGGAACCTCAAGGCCTCTGCGGTCCCTGCAGGCTTCCCGCCTCCTTCGGGAGTTGGCATTGCTTTCAGACACTGGGAATTGCTAAACATGCAGCTCCCTGTGTCTGAAAGGAATTTGTCGGTTTCTCTGCTCAATTGATTTTTGCCTGGAGGTCCCATCCCCCGGGGCCTGGCCATATTTCTCTGTGTGCCCCCAGGGCATCCAGCTTGCATTGGGACCTTGAGGGGAGCTTCAAGGCCTCTGCGGCCTCTGCGGTCCCTGCAGGCTTCCCGCCTCCTTCGGGAGCTGGCATTGCTTTCAGACACAGGGAGTTGCTAAACATGCAGCTCCCTGTGTCTGAATGGAATTTGTCGGTTTCTCTGCTCGCTTGACAGAGGACAGGGAAATTGACGAATGCTCGGCTTCCAGTAAGCAAGAGAATTTCTCTGCTCTCACTTGCTGGAAATGGAGTGTTTGCTGTGGCTTGGCAGGAGACGTTAAAGCTTCCGCAAAGCTACAGCAAACCGCTGTATCCTGGGGTGGTCACCGACCCTGGGAGGTTGCAGTCCCCAGGACCATTTTGGCTCCGGGTGGTGCTGTGTGGCCCTTCTCCATTGAAGTAGACAGGCCAGCCCCGGGAAGGTGGTGGTCTACAGGGCTGCGGGAGGGTCCAAGAGGCCTCCCTTTCAGAACTCCTAAGCCAGAGGGAGGTGATGGTCCCCGGGGCCTGAGGGTCCAAGAGGGCAACCCTTTGAGAACTTATAAGCCCCAGGTCATAAGCTGTGCATTACGGGGGCATAAGTTGAGGTTTGCTCGGGTAACTATAGCTACTGAATTTCTATTGTTTTATAAAGTGAAATCTAAACCCAACTATGTCCCTGTAAACTTTGTTTTCTTCAGTGATATATATGTATGTATGTATAAACCCCTCTCTCTAAAAAAAAAATATATATGCATGAAATATACACATACATAGACAATGTAAAAACGCAAAGTTTATAGTTGGCAATGTGGAATTTATATTTATTACTACAGTTAAATTAAACTTAAAATACACAAACCTTTGAAATTCCAAAGTTCTAGTTTTAACTTTCATTTATATCTTCAACCCCCTCCCAAAAATAGGTTGCACACCTATGAACACTGCGTTTTTTTAAAATTAGTAGCCACACATCATTAACTATAAACTGGCACTCTACCATGCATTCTGTTCTCATAAATGATTTAATTATAGATTTCCTAAGTGTTGTTAGGAATGCTATAAGTTAACATGCTATAATTGTTGTTATATGAAAGTGTATAAGCAGTACATGGAGAATGCATGAGTTCTAGTTAAGGTTGAGTGGCTACACACAGTGGCATACAGTGGAGGGGCCTACCAAGTTTACTTTTTGTACAACTGAATTTTTGTGTACTTATTGATTTTGAAAGCAGTAGTTAATTATCTTACAACAATCAAATTGTACTAAAGTGGATTTGTATATCCTTTATCCACCAATAATTTAAATTTGTGAGTTTTGAGGTTGCGTACTTTGGAAATGAAAAGAGATGTGTTTTCTAAACCCACCATACACCTAATACACTACTTCATTTATTGAAAGTTTAGTATATACAGTACTGGAGTTCTATCTGAATGTATGTAATAATCGGAACATCAAGTGAATCAATCCTAGTTTAGTCTACTTCTTGGCCGACCTACACAGACTGCAAGAGTGAGGATCAACCAAGAAGGAAATTGCAGAAGACGCTTTACATCAGGTAGAGGTGTCCGACAAGGATGTTATTTTAGCACCACTACTTTTTACTTTGTATATTAATAATTTGGGCAAGTTTTTAGAAATGGCTAGTCTGGACATACCTCGGGTAGGGGACAGGCTCATTCCGGTGCTCCTTTACGCGGATGATGCTGTTCTATTGGCCTGTACAGCGATAGGGCTCCAAAGGCTTTCAGATTCCTTTGGAGCCTACATGAAATCTCTGGACTTAGCGATAAATATAGCCAAATCTCATGTAATGACTATGGGCCGGAAACCCAAAAAAACAAAAACCTTTCTTGGTGATACTGTAGAATTGATTAAGGTGACATCCTTCACTTATCTGGGAGTACTTTTTGATGAGAAGGGTTCCAGCTTACCGCAACAAAAAGTTGAAGCAAATGCGATGGCTAGATCAACGGCTGCTGTGAATGGTTTTGCGCTGCGAATGGGGGCTAAACCGATTGATGCAATGCTTAATATCTATAAATCTAAATGTATAGCGATTGCACTGTATGGCTCGGCAATATGTGGGAAATAAACCAATGGAGGAGATCCAAACAGTTGAAAATAAATTCCTACGCTCCCTCCTGTCTGTACCCCAATCCACTCCTACTTTTTCAATTCACCAGGGGTTAGCTATGTGACAGACCGGCTGAGGCAGGCTCCGGTGTTCTCCTGGCTTAAAACCTGGCTTAACGCCCAATTAATGCTGAACCATAAGATAATCGGGGATTGTGTGACCCTGGACCAAACAACATTCCATGGCTGAATTATGTCAAGAGTATTTGAACTAAGCTTGGACGTCCAGACTTATTCAATTCTCCGGATAAAGTAACTAAAGATGATTTGGTATGATAAATACACATATTGGATCGGATGAAGGTCGAGAGGGAAGAGATTGAACTAATGAAGCCGAAGGTTAAAATCCATTTCCTGTTAAAAACTATCCCTGAGATTGAACCCTATTTGAGGATTGTTACTAAACCATTTCACCGCCTGCTTCTAACGAGATTCCGTTTTAACTTAATTCATTTTTATCTGGGAAATTCACAAGGCTGGAGCAGGACGTGTGATTTAGATCCCTGCACCTGTGATAATTTTTCGATACAGGACACAATGCACTTCATTATGTTTTGTGATCATTATTGCACTATCTGCAGGAAGTTTGTAGTCCTAATCTTAAAAGGGAGAGGCTTTATTCAGGTTAAACCCGCTCTATTGTACTTACAAAAGCTTAATTTTCCATGGGAGATTTTTAATATTGTGAATTTTCTTGTCGCAGCAGTGAGACTTAGAAAATTCTGGCACCCCATGCTGGTATAAGAATACTGTAAAGCCCATGTTACTACTATTTTAACACTTGCCTTTTTATCACTCAATTATTTTTTATTGTAATGGTGTATTGCCCTTATTGTTTTAACCATACTGAAGACTTTATGTATTCATGAATTTTGTTTTATTCCCTCCCTAATTTTCTTAATTCTCCCAATTATTGAAGAAGTGGTTATGCCATTTTATTAGTGTAATGTATGTGTTTTTACTATGTATCCTGTGTTTTATGTAATGCATTGTGATCTAATGAATTGTACTTTTATGGTTTTCAGTAACCCAATAAAGGGGTTTGGAAATGAAAGTGAATCAATTTATAGTTTTCTTTTTTTTGTGTTCCTCAGAAATAAGTTCCATTTAAGTTACACAAGTACGTCATAATATAGAACATATGTAGTTCAAGATGATACTATTATTGTAGTCCTCCATCATGAAACACTGAGGAAAAACACATCCTTTGGATTGTGAAAATGCCCAGTAGATGTTGTGAATGCCCAACTGTTCACAAATCTGTCTAAGTAAGATCGAAGCATGCAAAACCATAGAAGACACCAATACTTACAGCAGATTAAAAAAAAGTTATCAAAAAAGATAGGACACATAATACGATATGTACTGAATTCTATATGTTCAAACTTAAAGTACCTTTGTAGCTTTATAACAATGGTAAACATTATAACTTCGAATTTAGGCTGCAAAATAAAAAGGTAATTGCCCTGTAATTTTTTGGGCAGTCTGTGCTTAAAAGTAAGAGTATTATAATCTCCTTCTGTCCAACCTGTGTTGTGAGCGAGCTGAATCATTTTAATATGTGATCCTAAAGGGAGGGCAGAAATGCTCTGTAAAAGGAGACTGGGAGTCCATCCGAGCCATGTCTCTTGCCGATAGAGAGCTCCCTCAAGGCTCAGCAAGAGTGATGGGAGCTTTTAAGAGTTCAATGTGCTGTAGCCCTAAAGTGTCCCATTTACAGACGCTGAGATCAGAGACTGAGATCTCGGGAGCATCCTCCCCTGTGTATAGAGCCTAAAAATAACTATAGAATGCCTCTTGTATATCTTGTTCAGTAGAAGCCCATGTTAAGTTCCTGCTTCTGTTTTTGGCTATGTGGGCGTGGGCCTTTTGTTGTTGCAACTTGTGGGTGAGGAGCGCAGCAACCTTGGTACCACCCTCATAGACCCATTGCTTCAGGTAGAGGAGGGACCTCTCGTCCTTATCTGTGGGTCCGCAGCTGGCCCTGCAGCAATGCCAGTTGCTTTTTATTGTGCCGGAAGGGAACAGACTGGTCAAGGTGCTCAAGGTTCTTGATCTTGGCAGTGAATCCAGTCTCTAATAGTCAGGCCTCCCTCACACATGCAATGATGATGGATGTCATGACCCCACTGATGGTGAATTTGAAGCCGACCCAGAGCGAATGTACTGAGGTTCCCCAGGAAGTCATTTACCTCAAAGTAGTCTGTAATCCCCTTCTGAATATCAGCAGCATCAACTGGGTCCCTGAGAAGATTTGGAGAAAGCACCAATGCATCTGGGCCAGTCCCCACCTAGGATCCATATTATTTTCACATGGGCAGGATTGGAGATGGAGATGTCTGAGAAGGTGACTGCTGTCAGGACCCGAACCTTGGGTTCTGTTCTTTACTACCCGACTACGACACTAACCGGACCAGAAACTACAGAAAGCACTTGGGCAGAAAGGGTGCGGACCTGGCGACATAAGATGGTGCCGCTGTTGCCAGGGCAGACCGCCAGTAGGCGTTCCAGTCTTTCAGACCACAGCTGCAGGGAATTTGATATGCAGCGCGAGCGTCTCGGAAAATGCGCACTTCACCGACGAACCTGACTGGAGTGGTTCGAATTCCGGAGCGACGTTGATTTCCTGAAGTAATTTACCTTGTTTAGAGCAGAGCGGCCGTTACCGTAACCTTGTTTAAAGATAAGCTGGAACTCTGAACTCGGCGCGTGAAGCCAAGCGCGAGTTGTTAAAAGACTAATTTAAGAATTTCTGAGGAGAGTGTCATATGAGCCAAAGTCGGAGGACTTAAGCATCTAGTGACGAACAGAGAAGGGGTTTAGGAGAAGAAGAAGCCCCCGAGCTGACACGTCCGAGAAGAGAAGTATTTCGCTGGAACTCAGACTCCAGAAAAGCAAGCTAAGTGAACATTGTTATCTAGAGCATTAGTGGTATAAGTTGCTTACCTGATTTAAGGTGAAACCGGAGTTGCAGCATTCCTGTTAAAAACGACCAAGAGGAAATAAAAGAGAGATTATTACAAAGTACTCTGTTATGGAAAAGGAATGTGAGAACAATGTATATATGTAAATACTTACCGAGCAACTGTTGAATAGTGATGACTAATTACCTGCAAAAGAAAAAAGATAACCTAGAGTTAGACACTCAGAGGATCATATCCGAAAAACACATCATAACAGAACCCCATTTAGAGGAATCTCCACTAATTAGTGAAGTATGTGCACTTACTAAGACTATAAATAATATTATGTCCAGAGCTTATTAGAGGAGGAAATAAATATCTCTGTTATTCTTTTACATTAGTGACAACTAATTAGAGGAGAAGAGAATACTATCAAAAAATTCAGAAGAGGAGCAAAGGTCCAGCAGTATAAGGGTGGGTGAGAGAAGATTATAGAGACAACAATAGAGTAGACTTAAAATAGACAGTAGGAAGACAGGAAGGTAATGTTGTGCTGTTGTTTTAGGTTCCATCGAACAAGTCCATCCAGAAGGTAGCTGACTGAAGGAACCTACGCAGGACCAGTCTCTTCTCTGTTTGTTATTTTATCCAATTCCCCCGTTCCTTAAGGTAATGATGGGAGGTTCTGTGTAAGACCTACCAGCATTGCTGAGAGGGATTTGGGTACCAGCATCTCTGTTCCTGTGCAAGAGTCGGTAAGCCAAGATCAAGTTTAGAGTTCTGACAGAGTGAAGTGCCCAAGTTGCCTTCGCACCCGAACAGAGATGGCGGAGGGAATTGATGTCCAGTCCTTGGGTACAATCCTAGACGCAATACAGAAGGAATTGGGAGCGGTTAGGGAGGAAAATCGAAACCTGAGACAGGGAGTAGTTAGTGCCAGAAAAGAAACTGCCGAATTGGCGTTAAGATTATGCCAACCTAGCAGCTTGGAGAGGGAAGCCATGAACCCAGTATTAGAGACTACCAATAGATCTACCACACAGGTGAATCATTCTCTCTCCCCTGTCATCCCATTGGCAGCTCCAGAGAGATTAAACGGTGATCCACAGAAGGCGCAGATATTCCTCTCTCAATGCTAGTTACACTTCATGTGCCGCCCTTCAATCTTCCCTGACGCGCAGTCTAGAGTGGCTTTCATACTCTCATATCTAAGTGGGGATGCAGCTTCGTGGTCCATGCCCTTGGTTTCACGAGATGATCCTTTGTTAAGGAATTTTGAAGATTTCAAACGGGAGTTTCTACGGATATTCGACCGACGGATAATATCTCAGGTGGTGGATAATGAATTATTAGATTTACGACAGGGAAATCGAGACTTAATCGCATATCTGGCCCAGTTCAATAAGTTGGTGGCGGAGACCAATTGGCCAGAGAGCAAGAGGGCTGCAGTATTCTATTGTGGGCTGAGAGATGAATTAAAGGACACCTTGGCTCAGATTCCTAATCGGCCCACTGAGATTTCAGCACTTATAGATTTGGTGTTGGAGATTGACTTCCGCCAGGGAGAGAGGCGAGGAGAAAAGAAGAAAGACTTCAAGGTGATACCTCCAATATTTGACCGGGCTCGGTCAGATGGCGCTATAACCTCAGAGACTCACCCAGGAGCCGAACCGATGCAGATAGGTGCAATAAGAGGCCCTTTGACCAAGGAAGAGAAGGAAAAAAGAAGAGCAAATAATCAATGCATGTATTGTGGATCCGGGAGCCATTTTGTTCGAGATTGCCCGAAGAAACCTAAAGGCCCCTTCAAGCCGAAGGAAAACTAACTGCACCACCTGTGGGAGGAGTTGAGCAGGTGAGTGCGGTTCAAGAAATAACTCCACATGAACATCAAGTGGCGAATACGCTACAATCGGCGGCTCCTCATTTAGTTCTGACTATGGAGGTGAAATTCGGACGGACTACCTTAACAGAAGTATCAGTGATGATTGACTTGGGAGCCACAGGGAACTTCTGCGATTTGAGATTTGCTGCTAAGGTTGGAATACAGGCAATCCGAAAGGCAAAGAGCGAGCCTGTTTGTGCCGTGGATGGAACAAATCTTTTTTCTGGACCAATCGTGAGCCACACAGAGATAATCCAATTGACGACCAGTGATGGACATCAGGAGAAGATTCAGTTTAACCTGATAGATGCTCCCCAGTTCCAACTAATTATTGGCCTCCCATGGCTTACTGAGCACAACCCTACGATCAATTGGAGCTCCAGAACCGTTGTGATGGATTCGAGTTATTGTCATGATGTAGGACTTGGCCCTTTTCCCAGAAATGTTTTGTTTTTTATTCCTTTAATTTAGGATGTCCCCCATTGTAACAAAAGTGTATAGGCCTTGTGTAGTGGAGATGCCCTGTGTAATGTTAAATTAATGTTAAGGTGCAGGTGCCCTCTTCCCCTAACATGGCTGCCACTGACCCCTGCTACTGCAGCGCGGTCTTTGTGGGCGCATTCTAGTGGCCAGGAGCTGGCTAGAACCCTCCAAACAATGTATCAATACTAGCCTGCCAGCCTGCCCATAGCCAGAATGGTGGAACCTCCTAGAACCTCCTGGAACCTTCTGGAACAGGTGAGGTGACACCAACTGCCACTGCCAACTGTCAACTGGCACTAAATAAGGAAAGGGAGGAAAACTTTCCTGTCAGACTGAGGGAGCACAGACCTGGGGAGAACCTACGCAGGAGCTTTAGGCGGTGGGGGCCTAGACGGGGACCTATGACACTGGTAGAGACAGGGCCTAGGTGCTGCTTATCAAGTGTTGAGGTATCCTGAATTTGCCCCCACTGACCTGGCCCGGCGGAAGGGGAACCCCAGGTCTGCTTGAAGGGAACTGGCTGAGGAGACTTGATATCAACCATCAACTTCAACATTCCCCCCTTCAAGGAACCCAGAGACTGCAATTTACAAGGGCGCAAGAAATATAAAGCACCAAGAAGAAACCAAATCACCACAGGACCTTTGAGAAATCAACCAGGTATTGGTGCTGTAACCCTCCCTGCGCTCCCTGACGCCACCTGGGATCCCTTTTTCTGGATTGCCACTGTTGTGTGAACTGTCCTGTGGAACCTGCGGATCTGACTCCAACTAATATAAACTGTCTGCTGGCTAAGCGCTCTTATTCCCTGGCGCTAGCACCCTGCACTACCTGTCCTGAGGAAAGTGCTCCACTGAAGTGAATGCTAAGCGCTATCTCTGCGTAGCACTAGCCTCCTGAACTGCTAGCCTAACTGAATTGCCTGAGGCTCAAGCACTGTAACTGCCTGCAGAAGCGCTAGAACCCTGAAGCGCTATATCTGCCTGAATTGCTAGCCTGCACTGTCTGAACTGTACTGATGCAAATAATCTACCTGTGAAGCGCTATTGCTGAAACTACCAAGCGCTAGCACCCTAGACTACCTGTCCTGCTGGTGCTACCTGAACTGCCTTATTTATGGGAATGGCCCAAGAGAAGCGCTGTGCCTGCGAAGCGCTGGGGCTGTAACTAACCCTGAGTGCCCAGCGCTGTCATTTGAGGATCTGTGGCTGCCAGGAGCGCTATTGTGAAAACTGCCCAAGCGCTACTGCTGTCTGAGCGCTAGCTCCCAGAACTGCTGTGTCCCCTGCGAAGCACTGTACCAGAAAAAGCGCTAACTCCAGGACTGCCATATTCCCTTCCCCTTCAACTGACACCAGAAAGCCATTACCAGCGCTGTTACTGCGAAGCGTTGTGAACCTGAGAGCTCGGCTGCTGCCTGGGGACCCTTGAGGTACTGTGAAGCGCTGTACATCCAGCATCTGTCATTAACTTCTAGCGGTGCATCAGCGAGGCGCTGTGTGCCCAGGACCTGAATTTGCTGCCTGGCGCTGTGTCAGAAGGCTCCCTGAACTGGGGAATAGCCCCATTGGCCCTTCAAGTACTGGAACTGGGCCAGGCCCCCCCCCCCAAAAAGACACCGTGGGGGCCTCAGCTAATAATAGTTAACCCCTGCCTGTGGTACAGTTGCATGCCAGTTAGTATAGCCCTATGCATGTTTATGGCTGAGTAATGCAGCGTTTATTCTCTCATGAAATGTTGATCCTTTTTATGGGTACTTACCTAATGGAATGTTTTATACTCCTGCCCCAGTGTTCTAACTTCTACCTACCAACAGGGATACTCTTGACTACTGAAATGTTTTATCCCTGCTTCAAGAACTGCAGAGCAAGGAATTGGTTAATTGTGCCTGTCTAATGAAAGGTTTGGTTCCAACCTGAGAATTCCTGCTCATGTGCCATTGTCTTACTGGTTCTTAGGCACAGGGTTTAGATATAATTAATGGAGGGTTGATCCCTGCTTGAGGAGAATGTTATTCTGGGTAAATGAAATGTTTAGTCCTACATAAGGGGCTGTTATTTTTAAGCTGCAGGAGCTAGCAAAACCTTATTACAGGCCCTGCCGATTCGAGGAGCTTGCTGCGCAACATTGCTAATGGGGCCTGGGTTCTAATGACCTGTTTATTCCTGATTAAGGAAATGGTTGCTTCTGCCAATTGAATGGTTTACCCTCATTCGAGGCATTGTTTATTCCTGCGGTTTTGGAAATGTTAATGCTAAGAAATGCAGTGTTTGTGCTCCTAATGAAATGCATAAGGAGTTAAGGCTGTAGTAACTTTGGAATTGCCTTAAGGAAATGCACATATTACATTAGGCCTATTTATTATTGCTTTGAGGGAATGCTCTGCATAGGCCCAATTAAATGTGCAGGTCTGAGTCATGAAATGGTTGATCTATTATTAAATGTTTACTTCTGCTCAGAGAAAGGCTACCCTGATTGAAGGAAATGTTTGTCTTACTTGATGAGATATGTAATTCTGGCCTAATGAAATGTTTTACACTGGCTTCATAGGCAGTTCTACATCTGCTCAATGAGAATGTTCTTTCTGGCCTACAGAAATGTATTGTAGCTTATGAAATATGTAGCCCTAATCTAGGAAACGCGTATTCATACTAGGAGTGATTCCTAAAATGGTTATTCCTGATTAAGGAGTGGGTTATACCTGCACAAGGGGATGTTTATTCTTAATGAAATGGTTTTCTCCCACTTAGTGCTGCATTTACTGGAAGCCTACAGTTACCTATTCACATGTTTACTGCTGTATAGCGGAACGTTATTTCTTTCCTGATTGGAACACTGAAATGTACTATTGAAATGTTGGTTCTTGTCAAAATGAGCCGCTCACTCTTGGCTAAGTGCCTGGTTACTTTTCCTGAAACGGTTTAAGGAAATGTTCACCCTTGCTTGGTGAGAAGTGGGTAGAATGCCTGCAGAACCAATGAGATGTAATGTCATTTGGTTGTCTTCTAAATGTTTTCTTACAGGTGCTGGCAAGAAACAACGCTAAGGTCAGGCCTGTGGTTATCAACACTTAATGTTATCTAATATTCAATATTTATCTGATATTTAATATTTATTCATCTGACTATTTATTACAAAATGTTGTAACACATGTATTTTAAGGGAAAAGCTAATAAGCTAACAATATTGCAATTCTTGAGTACCCTGATCCTGCTCTACATAAAAGTTATTTGCTTTTTATACAAGTTCACTAAAGTGGCGTCGCTTATTGCGTGCCCATTTTTCTGTCTCAGTGGTTGCGTGTGCTGTATGGTTGCTTTACACAAAAGCTTTCGGATGCCTTCCCGCTCGTGCCATGCTACCCTCTGGGAGCTGGTGACCCCAGTTCCAACACATGAGAATTGTTTTAATTCAGAGACCAGACTAGCAAAAGAGAACCCAGCGTTGTCTTTGTGTGCCACTGGGCATTCCATGTGTGTAATAAACGTTCAGGAAATTCCCGAAGAATATAAGGAATTTACGGATGTGTTCAATGAAGTGGAAGCAGAACATTTACCACCACATCAAGTTTATGACTGCAAGATAGAATTAGAGCCGGGATCAAATTTGCCATGCAGTCATGTCTACGCCTTGACCGAGAAAGAGCATCAACATCTAAGGGAGTACTTGGACAAATATCTAGCCAATGGTTTCATCCGGCCGTCCCAGTCGCCCGTTTCGTCTCCCTTATTTTTCGTGCCGAAGAAGGAGGGAGATTTGCTAACGTGCATAGACTACAGAGCCATCAACAAGATAACCAGGAAAAAACGGTACCCCTTACCATTGATTTCGGTGCTTCTAGACCAAGTGAAAGGAGCTCAAATCTATACAAAGCTCGACTTGAGGGGGACCTATCATCTAGTTCGAATGCGCGAAGGAGATGAGTGGAAGACGGCATTTCGGACACAATTTGGGCTTTTCGAATATCAGGTGATGCCCTATGGACTGTGCAACACCCCAGCAGCCTTTCAGCACTTCCATCAACGACATCCTGAAGGAATTTATTGATCGGTGTGCGATTGTGTACATTGACGATATTCTAATTTATTCCTCAGATGTGGCGAAACATCACGATCAAGTGAAGGAAGTTTTGCAGAAGTTACAGGAGAACAAATTGTTTGTGAAGCTAGAAAAATGCGCGTTTGATGTGTCGCAGGTGGAGTTTTTGGGCTTCGTACTGTCACCTTCCGGAATTTTGATGGATCAACGCAAGGTGGAAGCGGTGACAAACTGGGAATCTCCGAGGAGCGTGAAGGAAGTCCAAAGCTTCATAGGATTTGCTAACTTCTATCGGAGATTTATCAGCGAGTTCTCCAGAAAGATCCTCCCCCTTACTAAATTATTGAGAAAAGGAACCAAGTTTGAGTGGTCAAAAGAAGCGGAGGAGGCCTTTCAATCTTTAAAAGAGGATTTCACCACGGCGCCAGTCCTGTTACATGCTGATCCTTCTGAACCTTTTTACGTAGAGACTGATGCTTCAGACCAAGCAGTGGGAGGAGTGTTATCGCAGCGACACAAGACTACAGGCTAACTGCATCCGGTCGCTTATCGATCCAGAAAGTTGACTCAAGCAGAGATAAATGATACAATCACTGAGAAGGAGTTGTTGGCCATTAAGGACGCCTTTAAAGAGTGGCGACACTATTTAATGGGAGCCCGTCATCAAGTAACGGTGCTCACGGATCATCACAACTTAAAATTCTTGAAAACTGCCAGAACTCTTACACCACGACAACTGAGATGGTCTCTGTATTTTGCAAATTATGATTTTGTGATCACGTTTCGTCCTGGAGCTCAAAATGGAAAAGCGGATGCATTATCCAGAATCGGTTCGGAGTTTCAGAAGACCTCTACAGACATTCAGCCAATCATTCCCACTGACAAGATTATAGGAGCCACAACCTCCATTCGACTACAGGAGTCGATTACAGATGTTATGAGTTCAGATGCAATGCAGAGTTGGGCGGAGGAAGACGCTGACAGAAGGATAATTCAACAAATGCCCTATCATCGGAATGCCTTGTATCTACCGACAACTGAGTTACAGCAACAAGTAATGCAAGAATGTCATGATGACAAATTGGCTGGTCACAAAGGAGAAGCCAAGACTGAGGAGTTAATCAAGAGACACTATTGGTGGCCAAAAATGACATCGGATATTGAGAAGTATGTTAAGTCCTGTGAGATTTGCGTGCAGGGAAAAGTCAGAACGGCAGGCTCCAAAGGGGTTATTGCAACCTCTACCCACACCTCCCATCCATGGCACACAGTCTCATTAGATCTTATTACAGATTTACCTACTAGTCAAGGATACAACACCATCCTGGTGGTGGTGGATGCCTTTTCAAAGATGGCCCACTTTACAGCATTAAAAGGGGTACCTTCAGCCAAACAGTTAGCTGCTCACTTCAGCTCCCTAATTGTCAAGCTACATGGGATTCCTAAAATTGTCATATCTGATGGGGGTTCCCAATTTGCGTCCCGATTTTGGAAGGCTTTTATGGAAGGGTTGGGAACAGAAGTTAGATTCTCCACTAGTTACCACCCTGAGACAGACGGGCAGACTGAAAGAGTAAACCAGGAACTGGAGCAATACTTGCGGCTGTTCCTTTTAAAAGAAGAAGGGAATTGGTCGGAATATTTGTGGACAGCGGAATTTGCTCACAATAATGCAAAGAACAGCTCGACATTGTATTCCCCCTTTTTTGTGAACTATGGCAGGCACCCGATTGCTACCATTCGACAGTCGGAAACAGCAGTTCCAGCAGTTAAAGAAGTCAAGTCACACCTGCTTCAAATTCAGCAAAGGGCTATAGACAATCTACTAGCAGCCAGAGAAAAGTACAAAGAATATGCCGATCGGAAGAGACGAGCTGGACCATCCTTGACTAAGGGAGATCAGGTCTGGTTAAGTACTAGAAATTTGAGGCTAAAAGGAAACAGGAAGTTCCAACCTCGATTTATTGGCCCATATACAGTTGAGGAACAAATTAATCTGGTTACTTATCGACTAAGACTGCCACCAAGATTAAAGATACACCCAGTCTTCCATTAATCACTGATAAAGAAGGCTTCTGCAAACCTGAGAACTCAATCACCCCCGAAGCCAATTGAGTTGGAAACCGGAACTGAGTATGTAGTCAAAGAAATTTTAGACTCCAAGAGATCCAGAGGGAAGTTGTATTATTTGATAGACTGGGAAGGTTATGGCCCAGAAGAGCGATCTTGGGAATCGGAGGAGGATGTTCATGCACCGAGATTAATTAGATCCTTTCATCAACGATTTCCCACCAAGCCAAGAAAGAGAGGACCTGCCTTGTTGGGGAGTACTGTCAGGACCCGAACCTTGGGTTCTATTCTTTACTACCTGACTACGATGCTAACCGGACCTGAAACTACAGAAAGCACTTGGGCAGAAAGGGTGCGGACCTGGCGACATAAGATGGCCGCCGCTGTTGCCAGGGCAGACCACCAGTAGGCGTTCCAGTCTTTCAGACCACAGTTGCAGGGAATTTGAAATGCAGCGCGAGCGTCTCGGAAAATGCGCACTTTACCGACGAACCTGCCTCCTCAACCGGACCACCGACAACATGACCGCCCTCAAACACGCTACCCGCAAGCACCACCAGCTCATCCGCACCACCAAGAAGAAATCCCTGAAGGAACGACTGGACAACAACGCCCACGACAGCAAAGAGCTCTTCACTATCGTCAAGGAGTTCTCCAACCCCAGCACCGGCACCAACGACATCACTCCGTCACAAGACCTCTGCGACTCCCTCGCCTCGTTCTTCCACCGCAAGATCACCGATATCCACAACAGCTTTGGCGCCCCACCCAGGCACCCAACCGTCGAACCAACGCCCCCCACCGCCACCCTTCGCACCTGGACCACGGTGACCACCGAAGACACAGCCCGCACGATGAACACCATCCACTCCGGATCACCGACTGACCCCTGCCCACACCACGTCTTCAACAAGGCCGACTCCACCATCGCTCCCCAACTCCGGAACATCATCAACGCCTCCTTCAACACCGCCACCTTCCCGGAGAGCTGGAAGCACGCCGAGATCAGCGCCCTCCTGAAGAAACCTACAGCGACCCCACCGATCTCAAAAATTTCCGCCCCATCTCGCTCCTCCCTTTTCCTGCTAAAGTCATTGAGAAGATCGTCAACAGACAGCTGACCGCCTTCCTCGAGACGAACGGATCCCTCGACCCCTCGCAGTCCGGCTTCAGAGCCAACCACAGCACCGAGACCACCCTCATCGCAGCCACCGACGACATCCGGGCCCTGCTCGACAAGGGGGAAACAGTGGCCCTCATCCTCCTGGACCTCTCCGCTGCGTTCGACACGGTCTGCCACCGCACCCTAGTCCAGCGCCTCAGCAACATCGGTATCCAAGAGAAGGCACTGGAGAGGATCACCTCGTTCCTCGCCGGAAGAACACAAAGAGTCCGCCTCCCCCTGTTTCGCTCCGAGGCCACCAAAGTCATCTGCGGCGTCCGGCAAGGATCTTCACTCAGTCCCACCCTCTTCAACATCTACATGAAACCTCTCGCAGCTATCGCACGCCAGCACAACCTCAACATCATCTCTTACGCCGACGACACCCAGCTGATCCTCTCCCTCACCAGAGACCCCGACACCGCCAGAACCTGCCTACACGAAGGGATGAAAGACGTCGCCGAGTGGATGAAGGACAGCCGCCTGAAACTGAACTCGGACAAGACGGAAGTCCTCATCCTGGGATCTTCGCCCTCCGCCTGGGACGACTCCTGGTGGCCCCCAGCCCTGGGCACCGCACCCAAGCCAACCGACCACGCACGCAACCTGGGCTTCATCCTGGACCCCTCCCTCTCGATGACCAGACAAGTCAACGCCGTCTCCTCATCGTGCTTCAACACCCTGCGTATGCTTCGCAAGATCTTCCGCTGGATCCCGACCGAGACCAGGAAGACTGTCACACAGGCACTCTTCACCAGCCGACTGGACTACGGAAACGCCCTCTACGCCGGAACCACAGCCAAGCTACAGAAAAGACTCCAGCGCATCCAGAACGCCTCCGCCCGACTCATCCTGGATGTCCCCCGACGCAGCCACATCTCCAGCCACCTGAGGAACCTGCACTGGCTCCCCGTTGACAAGAGGATCACGTTCCGGCTCCTCACCCACGCACACAAGTCTCTCCACGACCTGGGCCCCAAGTACCTCAACGACCGCCTGACCTTCTACATGCCCACCCGCCAGCTACGGTCCACCAGCCTCGCCCTCGCAGCCGTACCACGCATCCGAAGAGCCACCGCCGGAGGAAGATCCTTCTCTTACCTGGCTGCCAAGACTTGGAACTCCCTCCCCATCCACCTTCGGCTGACCCAGGACCATCTTGCCTTCAGGAAACAACTCAAGACCTGGCTGTTCGAGCAGTAGCATACCCCTCCCCCCAAGCGCCTTGAGACCCTCCCGGGTGAGTAGTGCGCTATACAAATGGCATGATTGATTGATTGATTGTTTTAGGTTCCATCGAACAAGTCCATCCAGAAGGTAGCTGACTGAAGGAACCTACGCAGGACCAGTCTCTTCTCTGTTTGTTATTTTATCTAATTCCCCCGTCCCTTAAGGTAATGATGGGAGGTTCTGTGTAAGACCTACCAGCATTGCTGAGTGGGATTTGGGTACCAGCATCTCTGTTCCTGTGCAAGAGTCGGTAAGCCAAGATCAAGTTTAGAGTTCTGACAACTGCTTCCAGATCGCAAAGCAGGAAGTGGGTGAGAAAAAGGTAATTTATGCAGGAGTATGAGGTGTAGACATGCAAGTAAAAGGAGTAATTGTGTGTGTCAGGGTGTCTATAGCGCCATGCAACTACCAACCCCAAATTAGTGAGGGCTTGTTAAAGTGCGGCAGACATCTCCCCAGTACCCTGAAAAGAGGCACTACTACGATTAACTTCAGGGTCACAGACCAAGTTGAAGTCTCCAGTCTGCCATTAAGTCGCCCTTCTCGTTTATGATCTGCTACTGGTGGAGGTTTCTAATGTAATGCCTGGTTGGGTGGGTGACTTTTTGAAAGATGAGTTTTACATTGCAGTCTTCCTGGTCTCACACGTGCTCAGTACCTCTGTGCAAAAGCTTGCATTGCACATGATTGGCACTCTCGATGTTTTGGTAGAAGGTTGCGCCCAGAAGCGTGTTGAGTATTTCGGTTGGGACATGTGGAAGGAGGCCTCTCGTAGGAGGTGAGTGTCCTGAAGGAAAATTCAGACCCAGCAAGAGAAGGTAGTGCCATATTTTCAGTCATTTATTAGGTGAGTTCAGGCCCCAGGCATTAAGAGAAAGCAGTTTAGTTTGTTGGGTTGTAGCAGTAGTGCAGGGGAGTAAGCGTGTCTACTGTGCCACTAGATATATACACGGAGATGGTGCAGACCACTAGCCCCATTTGGGGAGCGCAGTAGCGCACCCTATCTGCTTGAGGGCCATGTGCTGAAGCAAAAGCTTTAACTAGCTGAGGCCAGAATGGTGGGTGGAACGGGTGCCGGGAAGGCAGTGTCCAGTTTAGAAGGGACTCGGAGGGCACTGGAGAAGCCAGAGGGGTGAGGGGTTATCCTCCCCCCAAGGGGGTATCCAACCTAAAAAAGATAAAAATGCAAATAAAACAAACACACAACAATAGGCCAACAGGGCCTAACAGCTACATTTAAGTCCTGCGACAAGTAGTGTGGAATCAGGCTGGTTTCATTGCAGTATCACTCTCCTAAGGGTTGAATTTAGGGGGTTCATCTGTCAGAGGTTCCCCCCTGCCTGCTCGATGAGCGTGCATTTCCACCACTGGATCTGCAGGTAGTTGTGTCATTAAGTCCTTCTGGTCCCCATGAACCCCTGCCTCCAGCAGACGATCGTGTCTCAGCCCTTGTAGGGGTTGGGCTACATCAATCAGATGCCCAGATGCCATTTAGTCAAAGGAGCGGCCAGGGAGAGGAATCATTGTGTTCTGAACGGGGAGGTGTATTGGGTAAAGTCCTTGTGTCGTACCCTGAATGTGAGGCAGCGTTACTTAAGGCCTTCTGAAAGGCCAGGGCTAGGATGGGCTTGATGCCAAGGTTGAGGGGCGAGAGTGGCTCCATTTGCAAAGTCTCTGCCACTTATTCCGATGCATAGGTTGACGAGGCTCAGAGTTGCAAGGAGCTTGCAACAGAGGGGTCGGGAAGGGGCCCCTCGCCATGTTTTGGAGATGCTGGATGCTCTCGTTTGGATTCTTGAGAGGCAATGTCTTTACGGTGTTTATCCTGTTAGTGAGGCTGCACCAAGAACCAGCGGGGTAGTAGTGTCTCCCACTTGGTCGAGCAATGCAGCATTGAGGCTTGAGGCTGCGGGTCGATCAGAAGCCCCAGGAGTAAGCCCGGGCGGGTAACTACACTCTGTCAGCAGAGTTTACGTAGTTTTGCCTACTCCGCATTCTGTTGCGAACACTGAGTTGAGGCAAAACTACAACTCTCTGGCGGAGCGTAGTTAGCCGGCCCCTCCACCCTCCCAAAATAATTAAAAGTAATTAAAAGGCACTTACCTGCCCTGTCTCCTCCTCGACATGGCCACTCTCCTGCCTCCTCGTCACCATCCTGCTTCACTGATCACCCTATGTTGTACGTCTTGCGAGTGGCAACGCGCAAGTTGTACAACGCAGGAAGGAGGCGATCCACTTGTGGGCATTGTGCTCTATGCCGATGTTGTAGAGTCTGTTGATGAAGGTGTGGTGGAATATGGTGTCGAACACAGCAGAGAGGTTGAGGATTATCAGGGCTACAGTTTCTATCTGGGCGAGGAGTATTCTGATGTTGTCTGTAGCAGCGATCAGCATGGTCTTATTGTTGTGGTTAACAAGGATTCCTGATTGGAAGGTGTCCTGTGGGTTTGTTCCAGGTATTCAGTGAGCTGTTGACTGATGGCCTTCTCAAATATTTTAACAGGATAAGGGAGCAGGGAGATGGTCCCATCATTTTGAGTTTGCAATTGTCGGAGGAGGGTTTCTTTTGGAGGGGTCTGACATCTGCATGTTTCCCTCTGTCCTTGAAGGCTGCTGTGGTGATGGAGGTGTTAATGATGCTGGTGCGACCGTCATGACATGGTTGGTTCAAAAGTTGAAAAGACGATGGGGGCAGGGGGCAGTGGGTGCCCTTGTGCCCTTGTGTGGATGGATGCCATGTTGGCCTTGGTGGTCTGACTGGTAAGTGGAGATCAAGGGGTAATTGTTCGGCTGGTGTGAACTGGGAAGGCTGTTGAGATTGAGAGCAGTGGGTTGGTGATCAAAGTTGTTGTACATGGTGGCAATCTTGCTGTGGAAGTAGTCTGAGAGGGTGCTGCAGAGTTCTTGGGAGGGGTGCATTGTGTTCTCTGTGGCTTACGGGTTAGAAAATTCCATGACTATTTCTAAGAAATTCTTTAATGTGGTTGGCCGCTGTTTCGATGCAGGCTGTGATGGCTGCTCTCTCGGCTTTCTTGATGCATAGTGGTAGTTGCGGAGGGATGCTTTGTGAGCGGCTCTGTGGGTCTTTTGTGATGGGCCATAGTTTCTCGAGTCAGAAACTGTTGCACTTGGTGGTTCTGAGCTTTGGGGTTTACCAGCTTGCTTGCTTTGCAGTTTTGTCATTTTATTTCTGGTTTAGTCAGGGCGACTCTATCGGCGCATTTGGTGATCCTAGCAATGATGTTGTAGACGGCTTTGTTGAAATATGATAAAGCTTCAGGTTGGGTGGTGCTGAGGATCTGTGTCCACTGTGTCTCTGTTTGTTTGCCCCAGCTGTGATGGGAGAAGTTGCGAGGCTTGGTGATGGTGTGCTGAGCATTCGATATGGTGAAGTAAACAATGGCGTTTTCTGTCCAGGTGAGTTCTTTGACTTTGCGAAATTAGATTTGGTCACTGGAGGTGAAATGGGGTCGAGTAACATAACATAACATGTGTATTTGTAAAGCGCACATTCACCATTACGGGTATCTTGGCGCTGAATAACAGATGTTTGTTGTGACCTAACTCAGTGGTACTCTTTTTATTGACCTCAGATGGATGAAAGGCTGAGTGGACCCACCGGGATTTGAACATGTGACCATGAGGTCGAACACAGGCCCCTGCAGTAGACTCATTAGTTCACTGAGCCACCAGACCCGGCTGTGTGTCCGGCTTTGTGCTTGGTGACCAGTTGGGTGAGGCCGATGTTGTTCAGATTTTCCATGAGGGTGGTGGAGTCGGCATTGTCAATGTGGAAATTGAGGTCACTGAGTAGGACACAGTAGTTGGAGTCTATAACTAGGGAGAAGGTGAGATTGAAGATGGCATCACAGAAAGCCAGTCCAGTTCCGGGCATCTGTATACGAGAATGCCTCTTATTGTGGTCTTGGCACCAGTCTGTAGTTTGAAGTTGAGATGTTCCATGAGGGGTCGCCATTGGTGGCAAAGCATTGGATGGTTTCCTTGAAGATGATAGCGATGCTCTAGTCGTGTTTGGTGGTGCAGTCTTGATCTATCATCTTGCAGCCATCGGGAGATGTTGTGGCAATGTCAGGGTTTGAGGAGAGGCTGACCCATGATTCCTTGATGAAGGTGATGTCGGGGGGTGTGGTGGTGATAGTGTCCCAGATTTCTGTGGCATGTTTGCAGTGGGGCCAGGCATTGAGCAGGATGCATTGGAGTGCCTCTGAGTTGTTTGTGGTCTTCTGAGCGGAAGTGGCGCGCGGGATTCACTGTGGACTGGCAGTGCTGTGTTGAAGGAGAAGTGGCAGGGGCATAATTTCCTTCAGGTGGTTGTGTGTAGGACTGCAGCAGATGTTTCAGTGTCTGGGGGCCAGGGTCAAACTCGTCCGTGGTGTAGCAGCAGGTGGCAAGAGGGCAAAGGGTCCTGGCGCTGGGTGCCATCAAGATGCAGACAGGATTACCTTTTGTGCACTTGAGGCATGCAAGCTGCACATGTCCGCTGCATGGCCGCTCTGTGGCCTCCATTAAGTAGGTCCTGGAATAGGATTTCGGGAGGAGGAAGCAGGAAGACAGGAGATCATGGGAAAATTGCACGAAAACTGGGAACGGCAAGTGGCACTAAGTCCTGGAACACAGGAGCTTTGGGGGCTGAGCCCAGGGCACAGGAACATAGGTGAGGCTGGCAGCAGAGGAGCAAGCAGGCTGACTATGGGGAGGTTGACTGAGGCAGAATAAGCCTGGCAGCAAGAACAAGACACTGTCAGCAGGGGAGCTGGTGAGGATTGCTCAATGGGACCATGCTGTGACTTCCATTAACTAGTTCCTGGGATAGGTGCTGGGGAGGCAGGATGCGGAAAAATGGTAGAACTGCAGGAAAAATTATGCTGGAACAGGGACTGGTGCTAAGTCCTGGAACCAGCGACACAGGAACCTTGGGGGCTGAGCGTAGGGCAGAAGAACCTAGGCGAGGCTAGCAACAGGGGAGCAGGCAGGCAGACTATGGGGAAGCTGCTTGAGGCTGACTGAGGCAGGAGCATCCAGTCAGCAAGGAGGAGCAACTGGCAACAAGGAAGCTGGTTAGACCTTACTCCTCACCAGCTCCTCATTAGCTGTTCCTCCAACTTCCCCACCCTGCACCAGAGCATTTCTTGGCCCTCTGATTGGACATCCCTGGTGCATTCTAGGCCAACAACACATCTCCATTCTCATGAACATCACGTCAATTGTCTTGAATGCAGGATTTAAAGTCTGTTTTCAGGGAACCAATTCCAGAACAGATTTATTGCAGGAAGAGGTCCATATAGTTCTGAGATATGGGTATTGACCCATTGCCACCTGCCGTATTTGCAGAGGTAGGGTTGAACAGCTCTGTGTCCACTGGGGGCACTTTATTCCAAAGTGAGGTGACTGGGTTATCTTTGGAAGAGCCAATAAGCATGTCCTTGGCAGATTTATAGTAAGGCATGGTAGTCACCCAAGAGGTGTGCAGGAGGGATATCGTTGGTGTCAGTTTGAAGCTGCTCCTGAGCTCCCCGGGGGTAAGTCTTCTCAGCTTTGGTGCTGGGGTGTGTGGTAACTTCTGTTTCGCCCATCGGGTCAGCAAAGGCACAGAGTCGGCGGCCCCAAGATGATGCAACAAGGACCCCTTCACGGTAATCTAGGGATGGTCCCCTAAGGGGCGCAGGCCTCAAAGGGCGAGTACAAAGTCCAGCAGGGGGATGGGATGACAGAGCAGCGGTTTCTCCCAGCCACCAATCCCACCTCGGAGGCATCAGGAAAATTAGGCGGGAATGGCCTAAGGGCAGGCGATGGCCAGGGGGCCATCCTAATCCAGTGCTCAGTCAATTGAATGCCTCTATATTCTCTGACCCTTTCAGCCAGTTCAGAAGAGGCTGCACCATGAGTTCCCTGAAGACCAGCTACAATGGGTACTCTTCCACAGGCACGGTCAGCCAGCTTTCCACCGGCTCCGCACAGACGAGGCCCCCAGCCACCGAGATATTGGGCCTGACCCTTTAACCAATAATATGGCATATCAAGGAGCAAGGAGGTCCCTGGTGCAGTCACAAAGGCTTCCACTGACGAAGGTTGAAAAGGCCAGGGGGGTCAAATGGTACTCCATCTTCGCAGTGCTCCCTTCACCTCAGTCCTAGTTGCAGTCAGGGGCCCCCCACGGTTACTTTATGGGGTTTCTAAAAAAAATCCTCCGAAAACGATATATTCCTCAGACGTCACTTTACCTTGAATGCGCCTTGAATGCATCATCAGCGCCCTGCGGGGCCTCTGAGCTGTCACCCTGCAGCAGGAATGAGTGGCCGTGTGACCTACCAGGGGTTGTGTGCCTTTTAAAGTCCCCTGGCATGAAACAGCCGAGTCAACCAAGTGAATGGCTTCCATGGGGACGGAGTTTGGTTAATGTAACTCCAGCTGATGTCTCCTTTGAGCCCTGGGGTAGGCTGGCAGCCATACATCCGCCCATGACACCTCAGCTGCCTTTTTCCACACCCTTCCAACTCTCCAAGCCCCCTGCGCAAATGTGTCCCACAGTCGGGCCAGCGCTGTCACGAAAACTGCTGCTCAGAAAAAACACTAGGTTGTGATTTTATATTGGAATATCATGTATTTCTTTTAGTGGTTCACATATATGTTCCTGATAAATGACCCATACAGAATATGTTGCTTTATTTGGCAGTCTTTGATGTTATAGACCAATAAAAAAGAAACCAACTGTTGCCAAATTCAGCTGGCATGGACACCGCACCGGTTGTTTTAAGCATTTGCAATGCAATAAGTCTCGCAGTTACACGAGTTTGAGCTATTGACATTGCAAATAACAATGCCTTTATTTTTGTTTTAAAAACATAAATAAAAGGCATTGTCATTTACAATGCGAATAGCTTAAACTTGCGTAACTGCGAGACCTATTGCATTGGAAATGCTTGTTATTACATGAGTTAGAAAAACATACGCCAGTCCCTCTTTGAACACTGTCAAGCTAATGTTAATTGGTGCATACTTTAAGATAAGTCCTTGTTCTTTGTGTATTGTTATGGCTTAAGCCAAATAAAGAGCAAACTGTTCTCTTAGAATATATGTCTCTTTGAGAAGGAAGAATCGTGTTGCACACCAAAAGATATGTTTTTGCTGTTCAATGTGATCAAGTTTCACCACAATAAAATCAATTTCTTTGTTTTTTCCCAGAAGTCACAAAGTCCACTACCAATACCCTGGCTCCATTTACTAGTCCTTCTTCTACATTTAAATTGCAACATATTTTTCTATCTTTTTTAATTTTGTAGCTAACGTTTCGGTTATAGCTATGTTTACTCCATAAATCTCTACTTTATCTTTACAAAGATGTAAAACATTTTCTTTTTACAGATGTAGCATTTCATAATTTAATTGATCACATATTTTAACAGTTAGCAGTAATCAAACCACAGGTTATAATGGTCAAAAAAGATAATACATTACTTCAGCAGATGAATGAAGGTTAGGAAACAAGTTAGCTGGATGTTGTTCCCTTATCATAAACTTTGCTTGTTTTTGAAACAAAGCCAAAGTGAATAACTTCAAAATGTTGGCATATTTTTCATTGTTGGCTTACCTCATATTCTGGGTCAGTTCTCTGTATGTGAACTGCCTCCAAATGTTGACATTCCCTATACTACTTCCCAAACAATTCCAACTTTGCTCCTGCAAAGATTTTCTGAAAATGTGTTCACCTTTTACCGATGTTAGTAGTTATAAGTTTCCAAAAATAATCATGTTTTTCTCCAAAGAGCACTTCGTAAGTCTTTGAGTATCTCTTTTATCCACAAATGAACAAACACCAACATCAAATTTGAGACAATGCTCCCTTCATCTATGATCAAAACGTTTATTTTTTTTATAACTCTCCCAAGTTCTTAATATGTATCAGTATTCACTTTTAAGTATACCAAATTGTTACCATGCTCCACAGGAATTACGAATAGACCATGTCAAGTATTTCCTTTGATGTTATGTGCTGCTAGGCCAGTAGGAGCAGTAACTACACAAGATAAATTTGAGTTGGTAACTTAATGGCCATACATATTAATTACTTTAAAAAAAAAAGGGCTTTTCCCATTTCCAACGTTCCTACTAATATTTTGAATTATAGATTCAAAATTAGTGCATTCATTCATTTTCATGTTGCAGTCCATGATCTACTGACTGTTTTATATCTTTGTATATTCATAGTTGTTCAGAATTTAATTCAGATACCAAGTAATCCAAATTCTCTACGTCCTTCTTAACTTCGTCCATTGCATGTTGAACCTCGTCCATAGAAACCTCAGCTTTATTATCAATAATTTGTAGTCCAAGTGGGTAGAAAGTCCTGAAAATAGACATATGATCAGTTGATGCAGCAATATGTTGAATTTCTGCAATAATGTTATTCTTGTCTGTTATGTGTTTTTCTGGCATTTGCTAGTATGCCTGAAATTGAGGCACTGCAATGTCATGTTTATAAAGATTAAATGCATCTTCATAGGACTCAAAGCGACCTATAATCTCTTCTTCTTTGAACTGTCGTTTAAGTAGTATTTTCTCCTGTGTCACAGAACTGAGCGACTTCATTGAGCAATATGCTTTCTAATTGCGGATTTCTCTTTGGGTAATATGTGTCCAACATATTAATTTTCAAAATGTCTTTGTTAGAGGGCTCAAAATGTGCAAGATATTCAATTTCAGGTAGACTTTCCATAACTCTTTTACTTGATGAGAACCCTAAACTAAGCCAGATGATTGCCCATGATTTACATTATAAGCTTGATGAACTCAAACCCTCATAGGCTTCATAGCTGCTGACCTTATAGTGAGAGAGGATTTGGTGGGTAAATTTGTATAACCTTTTTTTTTAAGGTTTTCTCAGCAGATATCTTTTTCCACACTACCTTCATATCAGTTTTTCTGCCTTTTGTAATATAGCAAGTAATGTATGTGCCACCGCTGTAGAGTTCTTTGCAACAAATTGTATATCCATGATAGCATCCCATGTATTGAGAACTAAAGGGCTGTAGTCATTGATTTGTTGTGATGCGTGTGGTCCACTAAGATTCTAAGTACTTTTTGATGATTTGCCAGTAACTGCATGTCTCACAGACAGCATTACATTGTTGATTCCTCACTTCCTAAGCAACATTTTAATTAATGTTTAGAATTGTTACAATATTTTCTTTAGGAGTATTTACTGCAAATACGTATAAATATCATAACACTTGCTCAAATAGGCGTGTGGTCCACTAAGATTCTAAGTACTTTTTGATGATTTGCCAGTAACTGCATGTCTCACAGACAGCATTACATTGTTGATTCCTCACTTCCTAAGCAACATTTTAATTAATGTTTAGAATTGTTACAATATTTTCTTTAGGAGTATTTACTGCAAATACGTATTAATATCATAACACTTGCTCAAATAGTTTGTTTATCTCCTTCTTTTGTATGTTGCAAGTGACATAACATTCAATTAAATGTAGAACAGATTTAGCAAAGTCATATCCAAACTTAGGTGCATCTCTAATCTAGAGAAGCATATGAATGTGCAGTGTACCTCTTGCATGATCTCTGCTGTCTAAAAGAAATCAGGGACTCTCCAATGGGATTTTTCTTTTATTTGGTTTAGTAATGAAGCATAGTTTGAAATTTGTGGTTGAAATATCTGCAAACATTGGCAGGATTCATAAAACATAATTCAGCAGGTGTTTTGCAATGATATAGATCAATTGATATAAATTATCCCATTTGTACTCAGCACAGCTTCATGTAAGAAACCAAGTAGGTGGTCCTTAATTTTTGAGCATATATTAAATTGTTCTGTGTCTTTGAAACAAACATTAATTTGCCCTTCACTGACATGCCATAATTCCGATCACGTTATAGCCTAGATATGTTTGTCTTGCACATTTTCCCCAAAAATCCTTCCCTGTTATATTTGCATAGAGTGCCACAGCATATGAAGTGACTTAAATTTCACTTTCATATATTAGTGTGAAAATATACGGAATTTCTCACCGAAAGCGTGGATACTTTGAATAGCATCTTGTTGGCCAGTACTCCGATGCAGAAATTTGAACTAGGTGATAATCATATCGTCCACCTTTTCCAATAGGGCATTATTTCCCAAGCTTTTCGACCCTTGGTTACCTTGATCTATTGACTGTTGGCCACAGCTCCCCATTATGTTACCTTTATTATTCCTTATATTGTGAAAACATCTACCATCGCTTCTTAGCACCCCGGCAATCTTTCACGGATGAGGTCACCGGGTCCGTCTTCATTACCTTCGTCTCATCGCAGTCATCTTTGCTCTCCCCACTCCACGTACAAAGTGTCAGCTGAAGCTGTTTCTTTTTGTCCTACATCTAGATCTGTCACTGTTTCGCTGCACATTGCACAGCCACAATTTCAAATTTCAAATTGAATGGGTAGTAAAGCAGGTACTCCAATGGTCAAATGGCTTAACATTACACTTTTCATACGTACAAACCTCACACCCAGACTTCAGCACACTACGCCTGCATGATGGCTGTTTGACTAATTCAACTGATTAGGTTAGAGTACAAGAGATACGCTGAAGGAAGAACCTCTTACTAATACTTGTGTGATCAAAAGCTGAGCCTTAAGTGTCGTAATTCAGGAACAGTAAACAGACCAACATCTGCCCATTGTTGACCAAGGAACAAGGAATTCTGATATTCATTTCAGTTTCAAAACCTGCTGTTAAATGACCAAATACCTAAACATTGGCATGTATGTAGCATGACATGAATAAGAAACACAAATAAGTTACCTACCACCCACACAGCAGGTACTTCTTTTCTCTTCTGTTAAAATAAATAGATGACGATTAGTTACTTGCTTAAAGCATCTTTAGCCCTGTAGGACAACTAATGCAAGAATTGTGAGGCTTTTGTAGGATGAGCAGCTATTCCAGTATCTGTATTAAATACAGCCCGAGTCGTGTTTATTCATGGAAAGAAGGGGGCAAGGCCGCTGTGCAATGAATGGGGAAGGAGGTATTTTACCATGGCTAGCGAGCTACCTCAGCTCAGTAAGGAGCAGTGTAGTTAATGCCATGATTATACGGGAGCATTACGGTGTGAGGAATGTGTGATAAACAGCAGCACTGAGGTAACTCCTAAGTATTCAAAGCTGGGCTAGAAACGTTTTATACTAGTGGCGATTCAAATGCCATTTCAGGCGCATTTTTAAGCGGACCTGAAGCTGCATGAATATAATTCGGATGCTCTGCCAATAGATTTAAAACCAATAAATACATGACTATTTTTGGCTCCACGTCCTTATGGTAGCTTTCAGCCAAAAGTACCATGTACCCAGGTTGGGCCTGATGTTCTTGTAGTTTGTTTCCTAAAATTCTCATCTTGAATGTCACCCAGTGAAATGGGTCCAACTGAGAACTGGTGCTGTACGCTATACAAATTCTTACAATTAATTAAACTAATCAAGGTAGCATCCTAACTTTAGTTCCTTCTACAAAGAGATGATCAATTCCTCCAAAACATGCAGCCCCAGTAAATATTGCATTCATTTGTTTATGTAAACAGATGTTCAAATGTTTCCAAGTATTGGTCTTCATACACCTAAACACTGTCTGCATTTCATTTTCTAGGCATAATTATTTACAAAACGAAAGTAAAACAATGTTGACCTTCACAGCCCTCTGCCATTGTGTCAACAAAGACTGGCAGTAAATTGTCTCAAAACATTCATCTTGCTTGACACAGAGGGTCTTCAATTAAATGGTTTATATTTAACGAATTGACACCACTGAAGATACAGTGTGAAACTACGAGAGACTGCAGGGGCTGTACCTTGTCACAGAGCTGGTAGATTGTAATTCCCATCGATTGTGAAGAGTTCCCTACCTCCTTAACACCTTCGCTGCTGGCCTGATTCCCCTGTTGTGCTGGGGGAAGGGGGTGCGCACAGCGCCCCGGTGCAGCTCGTCATGAGCGTTTCAATAGAACGCTCAGCAGGGGAATTATCCCCGCGTGTGAGCGTTCTAACGGCCGTGACGAGCTCAGCTCGTCATGAGCACACGAGAACCGTGGCTCATGACGAGCTGAGCTTGGGAGGGGTTAAAGCATGGGCGAGTCCAGCCTTCCAGTACTCTTGAACCGCTCCTATGAAAGGGCAAGCTCCATGGTGCCCTCCTGTAGGTCCACAGACCAGCAGCGGCATCACATGTCACAGTCAGAACTTCGCTGCAGCCAATGCTGCTCTGAAGAGACACTTCCGGGGTCGCTATTCGCTGCTTTGCGACAGCAGCAGCTGAGGGTCTTTAAGCATGCACTTTTCTAGACTCTCAAGTCTGAAAGTGATGCTGCACAGCTCATGTGCCTCTTTTCTCTGCCAGCATGTCGGGACATCCTTGCAGAGAAAAAAGGCACATAACCAGAGTGGCAGGTCTGAGTAGTGTGTAGCTGGGAGGCAAACAAGTTGTGGATCTGAAATTTAAATATATGGGTCCGACTGCTTTAATTTTCTCATAGTTGATTGGTATTCTTTAAACCTATAGCAGTGAAATGTTAGTTAAATATGTCTGCTTGCCTGTGGTATGGATGTAGATCTTTCTGTAGTTTTACATTCATTTTAGTCCAGCATGTTTAACCCCTTGGATGCGTCCCGTCCGATGTTCCGGTGGGCATCGTGCGGAGGATGTCCGGGGGGCGTCCGAACCACGCCCACCTTTTATTTCGCCCACACCGCGGCAGAATTTCCCCCGCGGTTAAAGGACTAAAGAACTGTACACTCCCCTTTGGCTAACGTTTTATTCCCTTACCCTGCAGTAGTTCCTCAAACTGTGTATGGTGTGCATCCGTTCACGGAGCCGCTGGTTAATTTTGATGGCACACCGGGGTGCCGCGGCACACAGATTGGAAACCGCTGAAATATGGAACAAATTTGAAAAACATTATGGTTCTAGTGGTGTTTTTTACCAGAAACTAATTGGCTGTCCCCTAGCTCTCCTCAGATGATAGTTCTAAAGCATCACCCTTGGAGCTCATTGGGTGTATACTGTAATGCTAATATATTTGTTCAAACTGTTCAGTTCGATTTTCTTTTCCAAATGAGAAGTATGTACACGAGATGAAGTTATCTATGTCCAAATCTTTGAAGTATATGATATTTTTGTGTATGTCTTTTTTAACTTTTCCTGGACTTAATAATTTTTACCAAACCTTTTTTGTCTTTTGTGGGTACTCCATTGACTAAAATCAATTACGGTTCCTCTGTTTTGTGTTCTATTCCAAGAATGGTTATGTTTTTTGTGAAATCTAATAGAATGAAAAAAACTTTTCCTTTCAGTACTTGCACTAATTCACGTTGTTGAAATTTTCCAGATTTTGGTTGCATTCTAATAATGGCTTAAAAGGTATGGACTGTTTGAATTAAAATGTTTTCATATAAATTGAGTTGCAGTAGTTAAGATAATATTGGATACTTTTCAAAATTTTTATGAATTCCACATGAAGGTGTCCAGTTTAGTCTAGTTTTCCAAGGCTGTGAATGCAGATTAGGTGATATTCACAGGCAGCAATTCGAGTCGAAATACTCCATGCTAATGTTTCCTTATTTTCTATTTTCTCAAGAAGATTAATCGTTTTAACTTGCTTCTTATAGTGTGCTCTTCAGCAACAAATCTAAATCTGATTAGGTAGTTCTGAAATTGTTTCTTCACTTTGAAGAATATCATTTTGTAATTGCCCAAGTATATTAATGGATTTTCTGATTAATTTTCAGTGAAGAAAACCCCTGCGCAATTACTGTTGTGAGAGAGCGCATCAAAGTATTTAGACTGGATGTAATGTGTAATACTTTTGGCTTGTGCTGGATTAAAGGGAAGTAGAGCAAAATTGAGTTATAACTGCAAGGATATCATTTTCACAAAGTATACTGCCTGCACTCTTTTTTTATATTGTTGAAGGATGTGTGAAGAGCATCACACAGGTGATTTTTGAGACAATCTAAAGAATTTCCTTGAAGGTTAGAAATGGTCCAAAATGGGCAGACATATAAGGTTTGTAGTCACTACATTTTTAGGTCTCGCCTAGTGACGCAGCACATGCGCTGCATGCTCCATGCGAGATCTATTGTCATGTCTTTAGCTTGCCAAGCGAGGGTGGAATCTGCACCTATGCTTCTTATTGGCGCGCCTGTCAAATATGTGCTTTCTATTGGGAGGGAATCCTGTTTGGTTCTCTCCCTGTCTTCGCTCAGTGTACCTGCCAGGACAGGGCATGTGCACGCACCTAGACAGGCTATATGCATGTGTATGTTGTAGGAGCACAGCGCACTGCTTTGCTTAGATTCTGCTGAGGTTTTAGCAGGGCGCGCTTTCGCTTTCTTTACTCCCCATGTTTACTTGATTAACTCTCGGCTTTCCTTTTATTTACTTAGCCTGTTTCTATTTATGTTAATGCCCTTCACCCTCTGCTACTTTTTTATTCCCACCGTTGTATAGGCTCATAGTATGCTCCTCCATGCGTCTGTGTGATTTGCAACTGCCCCCCCTGCATGTGCTCTCTTCTTGTAGCGGCAAAATATGGGATACAAATCGTTGGTGTTCTGTGCTGCTATTGCTTTTAAACTGCTAATGCAAATCAAACATTACCCCACAGGGTACTTCTGTTCACTCCTTGCTGCTTTTCTCTTGCCCTCCAACCCGTCGTCCCGTTATTATATGTTGCTGCTAGTCACTACACAAGCAAACATGTTCAACTACCGGCACTTAAAACAATACTCTTACAGCATAGCATTCCCCCACGGACAAGCGTACTACCCAATTCCTAAAACTTTTCTCCACTTTCCACTTTCATCATAATAAATAATTGGGGCTTACGTTCTATACACCACCCACATGCATGCCATGCAGTTTTTGATGTGCCTCACACATTCATTTAAAACGGCTTCCCGCACACACTTTAAATTGCCCTTCCGTCGCTCCTTCCCTTCCATCCACTCCTTCCTCCCTCCATTCTGTGCCCGTTTGCTACATTTTAAGGAAACTATTACCAAACGGTGTAGGGGTTTTAAGCCGCTACTCAAAAAATACTGCATTATACATATAGCACACGCACAGTATTGCATCTCCGCACTGTGCTACGGCAATAATCTTTTTCCTTTTCTCCCTCCATCAGGGGCCCCACTGTACCTAGTGTATTGCTGTCAGTATAATCCAAACTGAAGCCGGAGGACCCGTGCTTTCCTTGCACCGGGGCCCATGACACACTGGCCACTACTGCTGCTGGGGTTGTCTGTGTGTCCCCCTCGCACCCCATCTGCACTTAGCTAACAATACTTGTGCTGCAAAGGCAAGTAGGAGGTGTTCAAGATATCCAAAGCAGATAGCACCTGCAGCCGAGTTCTAGGCGCTCAATATTTTATTTTGTTTGTCACAGTAAGCCCTCGAAGCACACACTATCAAGTACAGTTTGTTCCCAGCTGGGGGTGGGTGTGTGTGTTTGCGTGTATGTGTGTTTGTGTGTGTGTGTGTTGGTGTAGGTGGTGGTGGTGGTGCGGGGGGTGGTGGTGGTGCGGGAGGTGGGGGTACGTGTGTGTGTGTGTGTTGGTGGTGGTGGTGGTGCGGGGGGTGGTGGTGGTGCGGGAGGTGGAGGTGCGGTTGGTGGAGGTGCGGTTGGTGGAGGTGCGGTTGGTGGAGGTGCGGTTGGTGGAGGTGCGGTTGGTGGAGGTGCGGTTGGTGGAGGTGCGGTTGGTGGAGGTGCGGTTGGTGGAGGTGCGGTTGGTGGAGGTGCGGTTGGTGGAGGTGCGGTTGGTGGTGGTGCGGTTGGTGGTGGTGCGGTTGGTGGTGGTGCGGTTGGTGGTGGTGCGGTTGGTGGTGGTGCGGTTGGTGGTGGTGCGGTTGGTGGTGGTGCGGTTGGTGGTGGTGCGGTTGGTGGTGGTGCGGTTGGTGGTGGTGCGGTTGGTGGTGGTGCGGTTGGTGGTTCGGGTGGTTGGTGGTTCGGGTGGTTGTGCAGGTGGTGGTAGTGGTGGTGGTGCGGGTGGTGGTGCGGGTGGTGATGCAGGTGGTGGTGATGCAGGTGGTGGTGATGCAGGTGGTGGTGATGCAGGTGGTGGTGATGCAGGTGGTGGTGATGCAGGTGGTGGTGATGCAGGTGGTGGTGATGCGGGTGGTGGTGGTGCGGGTAGTGGTGGTGGTGGTGCGGGTAGTGGTGGTGGTGGTGCGGGTAGTGGTGGTGGTGGTGCGGCTGGTGGTGGTGGTGGTGCGGGTAGTGGTGGTGGTGGTGCGGGTAGTGGTGGTGGTGGTGCGGGTAGTGGTGGTGGTAGTGCGGATGGTGGTGGTGGTGCGGTTGGTGGTGGTGGTGCGGGTGGTGGTGCGTCTCAGACTGAGCACTTAATTGTCAATTTCAACAAATTGCTCAGAAAATCTCGAGATGTTGGTAAGTTGTAATAAGGGCTTTCTGGTCACCAGCTCCAAGATTGGGTCTGGAGGCGGAAAACAGAACAAAAAAGGGATTTATCTAGCTGGTAACTCCGAGTAATTGAAACACAGACAAGCTTTGCTCCCAATTTGCCAGCAATAAAGTTGTAATGGAGTTTTCACGACAATTTTCGCTGTAATGCACTAGTTCTGGGGCGCAACATTCTAGGAGTGAACAAATAACGCACGATCTGCTTAGGCGAGTAATGGCCCCGTGCACGAGTCCACATTATGCCTCTTAAAGCAGTGCGGCTGGCGCCTGGTGGGAGGCAGAGGGCTTCTAGGCACTTTAGAGACCGTGCCGCGTCAGCAGGAGGATGTTTGAGCTGATCACCCATTACACAGTGCATCCGTGGCGTGTGAAGTACCAGCCACAGACATGTTTGCGGATGGTACAGGCTGCTATGTCTGCATAGAGATGTCAAATACACTAATGTAGCCACAAAGGAACGGGGTGATTTTAAATACATACAGTGACCCCAAAATCCTGTATTGCAATGTTAGTATAGCGCTTCAGTTCATTGGTGTGGCCTCGCGGCTCTATCCTGGGTGGTAAAGTAACAGAATGCGCAGCTTCTTATGCGCTGCTCACTCTGGAAACACTACCTCATGCTGTGCATGTTTCTTCCAAGGAGTCTACAGTGGTGTGCCACTCCACACCTCAATTATACTGTGCTGTTATTACCATACCTTGATTTAGGAATTTGAACATGTGGCAAGAGAAACACACACAGTAAAATTTTGTATTGAAACAAAAAATAGTAACTCGGGCCAACATACATTAGACTTCTCTAACTAAATCCAAGTTACAATTTGAATTAAATGGAATTGAAATAGTTAAGTACAACAAGATTGAAGGACTATAAGTCAGCAGAAACGTTTAAAACTGTGATCTACGAAGTGCACAGCATGGATTGCATTCTGGCAGTGAACGCACGCTGGCTGCAATAAAGGCTTTAGAACCCCCTCTCCTGCAGATATATGGTCTGTTCATTGGTGATTCAAGGCCGATTCCTTAAAGGTGTCCACATTCCTCCTCTAAGACTACTTCAAGGTAAAGACGTGTTTCTAAAGCCTCCCTTGTGCTGTACTACTGCCCTACCATTTACCTTGTAAATCAAACACTGCCCCTGCCGGCACCGTTGCACTACTCATGTTCTGTGGGCAGGGACGTTGAGTTTTGTCTGTCCGCCACTGGATCATGACAACATACAGACCCCAAGGACGAGTGTTTTGGCCCAAGTACTAAAAAAAAAAAAAAAAAGAAAAGCAAAAAATTTTCCTAAGCGATTTCCAGAATTAATTTAACAGAACGACATCAATTAAAAGAAAATTGCAATGCAATAGGTCTTGCATTTACGTGAGTTTGAGCCATTAACCCCTTCTGTGCTGCTGAGGATGGCCCCTGGCACGGTGGGCGTGTACAAACCACAGCCGGGGGCCGTCCGAACTCAGTCTACTCTCCATTTCGGCCGTTCAGGGTGAAAATTTGGCCAGCGCACAAGGGGTTTGTAATGTCCTAGTCAGGGGCCTAGGAATGACTGGAGACCACACGTTACTTGGTGCTAGTGGTCAGTACACTGCCTGCCACGCCCAGGTCCTGGGCCCTTTCTTCACAACTCTGCGTGCCCTCCATGCAAACGTCAGGCTAAACCAAATACCCCACGCCCGTGGGGGGGGGGCGGAGCATCGAGGCTATCTCCGTAGTGTGCCGTAATGGTTGAGTCCAAACTCTGCAACACTACAGGGTTAACATTGGAAATAACAATGCCTTTTATTTTTGTTTTCCTTTTAAAAACATAAATAAAAGGCATTGTCATTAAAATGCCAATGGCTAAAACTTGCGTAACTGCGAGAGCGTTGCATTGCAAATGCTTGTTTAAGCTGTGATAACTTTTAATACATCTTCAGAGATGTCCTTAGCTTTAGAATAGCAGTATCTTAAATATTACACATAGAAGTGCAATTCCATTCATATACGGGTTTTTATTTGTGTTCCTCTCACAAATCGTCAGAATATTTGAATTCTTCGGTCTTGTTTTGTTCTTTTTCTTTGCCTACTACATTCTCATGTAAGACTTCTTAACATTGGCTTTCATGTGTGACTGAAAGTACACAACTATTCTGTTGATGGTAACTCTCTTCATGAACATAAGGTTGAGTGCTTGAGGTATGTCTCAAAGTATCATGGAAAATGTTGCAGAAGTTTAGTTGTGTTATTTATATCTTTCGTAATTTATTTAGTTTATAGGTTGAAATGAAATGGTCCAGGTTTCTGATGTGTTTCATTATGAATATAAAGTTTTCTTTTCATAACAAATGCCTTTTCCACAATATGTTGAACATATAGCCGCTGTGTCTTTTGTGTGTGCGTTTGTCCGTCTTATTATTATGTAAGGAATTATTATGTAAGGAATAGTATGAAGCAGATTTTTGAGGACACGTTCATTAAAATGGCTTGTCGTTCTATTCATAATCTTGTTTCTTCTACCGAAAGAAATATGTAAGTAGAAGGGATGAGGTATGATTTCCAAATTGTCTGTAATATATTTGAATGAGAAATAGAGCTCTATTGGTTGCCAACAGTCATCAGAGTAGCCATTATTGTAGCTGTTATTTAGAAGTATTCGGCTGTGTTCATAGCCCAGTTAATGCTGTAAACCAATGACATGTTGATTTACGTCTTCGTATTTGTTTTCAATGTCATGTCACAAAGAATTTGTTTAGTAGTATTAAGCTGTGTGTACAGTCCACTTTGTTTCAAGAACCAGTGATATAATACTTTATTAATTGTATTTCTTATGTATTTGTCTATTAACGTTCATTGTCCTGTGACCAGAAATGCGTGTTTCACATGTCTTTGTACTACTTGTGAAAATTCATAGGTGCAGACTAGTTACTTTCGGACATGATTTTGGTAGTATTGTGCTACATTGGTACCCCAAAATGAATTAATTTTATTTATTTATTTGCTTATATAGCGCAGGACTCGACCCCCGAAGGGGTATCTCCCCGCTTGGTTCGCCAATAATGTCAGAATCCGAGCCTTACAGAGGTGCCAACAGGACTATGCTTCTAAAAACAAGTGTGTCTTCAGTATTTTTCTGAAGGAAAGAAGATTGGAATTTTGCCTCATACTGATAGGGAGTTTATTCCAGAGGGTGGGCCCTATGTATGAAAGTGCTCGGCCACCCTGCCTAGCCTTTCTAATAGGGGGAACTTTTAGTAGAAGTTGGCTGCTGGAACGCAGAGGGCGTTCCGGTTTATGAAACTGAAATTTTTGGGCCAGGTATTTCGGGCCTGTGCCTAAGAGGCTTTTATGTATGATGCAACATATCTTAAAATTAATGCGCTGGCGTATGGGCAGCCAGTGAAGCTCTTCCAAAAGGGGCCTAGACAGAGTTCTCGATGGAACATTAAGGACTAGCCTGGCCGCTGTGTTTTGGGCCACTTGCAGTCGGTTAAGCACGTTTTCATTGGCGGAGATGAGAAGACCGTTACAATAATCTAACCGACTTATCACAAGGGCCTGGACAAGGGTCTTTCTATAGACGTCTGATAGAAAAGGAAATACTCGTCTTAGAAGACCAATTGTCTGAAAACATGATCCAGTCACCAAGTTCACATGTTCTTTTAGAACTAGTTCCTGATCTAATCGCACTCCCAGATTCTTCACAGACTGCTTCGGGTATGGGACAGATCCTAAGTCCAAGGGCCACCAGTCGGGTGACCAAAGGAGATTAGCTTTCCCAAAAAGCATCACCTCGGTCTTGCCAACATTACACTGGAGGCAGTTGGAAGTCATCCATTTAGACACTGCTCTCATGCCTTCGGCAAAAGCATTCTTAATAGCAGGGGTGAGAGCCTGGAAGGAGAACAAGAGCTGGGTGTCGTCAGCATACGACACTGGGGTAAATCCATGTGCTCTCACGATGTCAGCAAGGGGGGCCACATACACATTAAATAATGTGGGGCTTAGGCATGAGCCCTGTGGGACCCCCTTAGTGAGCTCCCTAGAGGTGGAACGATAGGAGCCCAAGCTGATGCTTTGTGAGCGGCCAGAGAGAAAAATCTCTAGCCAGGACAGTGCCACACCTCCAATCCCCACTCTCTGCAGACGGCCGAGAAGAATCTCATGTGACACAGTGTCAAAAGCTGCAGACAGGTCTAACAGCACCAGAATCATGGAGCCTCCTCTATCCTGTGCCATCTTTATGTTGTCTGCCATGGAGAGGAGCGCAGATTCGGTGCTGTAGTTGGGTCTGAACCCAGATTGAGAATGGTCCAGACCCCCTGTTGCCTCGATGAAATTGGACACATGAGTGTTCACATATTTCTCGGTCAATTTGCTCAAGAATGGCAATAGGGAGATGGGGCGGAGGTTGGGAAGATCTGTCCATGGCATGGCCGAGTTATTCCGAATCTGATTTACTACTGCTTTTTTCCAGTCTTGTGGTATTTGTCCCTCTTTAAGAGAGAGATTCATGATGGTTTGTATCATTGGGCAGAGTAGATTACTCAATGAGGCAGTAATTTTAGCTGGAAGGAGATCTAGAGGGGAGCCTGTTTTCATATTGCTTATCAAGGACAAAAGAGTACCCTTGTGTGTGCTAGAATGGGCCAGAGTACAGATAGTATTTTTAGAGTTGTTGGCCTTAATCATTTTTTCATAGATAGCCTCTATTTTGTTTTCAAAGAATAGGGAGATGTCATTACATAAGGTTTGGGAGAATTCGTCAGGACTCTCACAGGCCAAGGGTTTCGCGAAGGTCTGCAAGATCCTGTATAGCTCTCTGGAGGAATTGCCTGCTTCTGCTAGCTGTTACGCCAGTCAGTTTTTCCTAGCTAGTCTGATGTTTTTGTAGTAGGAAGACATGGCTTCAGAATGGATCTTCTTGCTTCTTGAATGAATGACAATTTTAAAAGGAGGACAATGATTGGCTATGTCAAGTACTTTCCAACTGGCCAATCAATCAATCAATCATTTGTAAAGCGCACTACATACCCGCGAGGGTCTCAAGGCGCTGGGGGTGGGGGGGTGGGGAGGGGGTCGCTACTGATCGAACAGCCAGGTCTTGAGTATCCTCCTGATTGTCAGCAGGTCTTGGGTCTGTCGTAGGCTCAGTGGGAGGGTGTTCCATGTATTGGTGGCCAGGTGGGAGAAGGATCTCCCACTGGTGGTTGTTCTTTGGATGTGCGGGACGGTGGCGAGGGAGAGGTCGCAGAGCATAGCTGGCGGTTGGGAATGTAGAAGGAGAGACGTCTGTTGAGGTAGGCTGGGACGGTCTTGTGGAGTGCCTTGTGTGCGTGGGTGAGGAGCTTGAAGGATATCCTCTTGTTGACGGGGAGCCAGTGCAGGTTTCTCAGGTGGGGGGTGATGTGGCCGTGGCGTGGTACATCAAGGATCAGTTGTGCCGAGGCGTTTTGGATACATTGTAGTCGTTTGATGAGCTTGGTCGGGGCTCCCGCGTAGAGGGCGTTTCCGTAGTAGAGTCTGCTGCTGACGAGGGCCTGGGTGACTGTCTTTCTTGTATCTATCGGGATCCATCTGTAGATCTTGCGGAGCATGCGGATTGTGTTGAAGCAGGAGGAGGAGATGGCGTTGACTTGGTCATTGAGAGCCTTGAGTCTGGATGATTCCCAGGTTGCGTGCGTGGTCGGTGGGTGTCGGGGCTGCCCCCAGTGCCGTCGGCCACCAGGAGTCGTCCCAGGCTGAAGGGTTGGAGCCGAGGATGAGGACCTCCGACTTGTCCGAGTTCAGCTTCAGACGGCTGGTCTTCATCCAGTCGGCGACGTCCTTCATTCCTTCATGGAAGTTGGCTTTGGCGGTGATGGGGTCCTTGGTGAGGGAGAGGATTAGCTGAGTGTCTTCGTCGTAGGAGATTATGTTGAGGTCGTGCTGTCGGGCTATGTGTGCGAGCGGGCCATGTAAATTTTGAACAGCGTCGGGCTAAGGGAGGGTCCCTGGGGTACGCCGCAGATGATCTCTGAGGCTTTGGAGCAGAATGGGGGGAGACGGATGCTCTGGGTTCTGCTGGAGAGGAAGGAGGTGGTCCAATCCAGAGCCTTGTCTCGGATCCTTGCGGCCTGGAGGCGTGCGCGTAGTGTGTGGTGGCAGATGGTGTCGAAGGCGGCAGAGAGGTCTAGGAGGATGAGTGCTGCGGTCTCGCCGTTGTCCAGCAGGGTCCTGATGTCATTGGTGGCAGCGATGGGGGCAGTCTCAGTGCTGTGGTTGTTACGGAACCCTGACTAGGAAGGGTCCAGGATTCTGTTTTCTTTGAGGTATCAGGTTAGCTGTCTGTTGACGTTTTTCTCGATGACCTTGGAGGGGAGCAGAGAGATGGGCAGGAAGTTCTTGAGGTGTCTTGGGTGTGCCTTAGTTTTTTTGAGTAGAGTGTTGATCTTGGCGTGTTTCCAGATCTCTGGGAAGGTCGTGGTCTCCAGGGAGAGATTGATGACGTTGCGCAGGTGGGGAGCGATTGAGCTGCTTGCTCTGTTGAAGACGTGGTGCGGGAATCGGTCTGACGGAGAGCCGGAGTGGATTGTGCGCATAGTCCTAATGGTGTCATCGATGCTCATGCTGGCCCAGGCTAGCAGGGCGTCCTTGTATGCTGCGTGGCTGTCTGGAGTTTGTTCACTGTGCCATTTCTTCTCTGGTTTACGCCAGGCTTTCTTGAAGGCTAGTTCTGGGGTGAACCAGCTGGCCCTCTTGCTGGTGTCTCTGGGGGGCGTTTCTTCAGCAGGGCGAGGGTGTTGGCGCAGTCCTCGATCCAGCGTCTGAGGCTGTGGGCAGCGTTGTCGGTGTTGGATGGTTCAGTGGGAGGGCTGAGAGCGATGTTTGTGTGTAGTTGGTCTTCGGTGATTTTGCTCCAGCAGCGGCGGGGATCTGTTGGGTGCGGTGGTGTGTGGTGGGCTTCTGGAAGGTGAAGTAGATGCAGCGGTGGTCGGTCCAGAAGAGTTCGGTGGTGTGGCTGATGGAGACGTGCGAGCTTGAGGAGAAGAGTGGGTGGGCATTGTGACGAGTTGCTTCAGTCCGAGGTTGGCGAGGTTATCGATCAGGGTTGTGGAATTCACACCCAAATAATATATAATGCGTATCACAAGATTAGTATCCGCAAAACACAATATTATTCCAGAAACAATAAACAATCCTCCAAAGAAAGTGTACAGAGTGCCAATGTTTTTGTGAAACCGCTTATTTTCTTCTTTATTTAATGTTTTGATGGACGATCATTCATTAAAATACAGTGCAAAAATTATAGCCATCATTGCCGACGCGACGCGTTTCGTCTCTGAGACTTCTTCAAGGCTTTCTGTAAATGAACAACCAACTCAAAGTAGCACTGGATCTGGAAATGCATGTGTTCGGCGGTGCTGAGCGCGTCGTCTGTGCTAGTCGAGACCCTGATGCTGTTCTTGTGGACAATGGCGATTTCTCCTCCGACTCCTTTGGTGCGGTCTCTGCGGGTTATCTTGTAGCCGTCTGGGATGGCTATGGCCATCTAATCCTTTATATATTTGTTTCATTGGCTTGAGTGTTCATCTTTATTGTATGTCCGTGCAGGACATGATGGTTGGTGTTTGACTTCATGGGTACAGTTTCCTTGTTTGGCCCAGTGAACATGCATAAAAAGCAGGTTTTTAAGCTAATTTGGATTTTAAAAAAAGTAGACATTACATGGACTATCACATTGCAGGCTTTTGTCTTGCTGTGAAATCCTATTTTAAGATGTGTGTGAATGCAATAGTCAACTCCAACACATGTTATTGTCAAGTTTACAATACTGCCTCAGTGGGAATGCCAACCTCTGGATAGAGCTAAAATTCATACACAGATTCATTTAATCGCTGTAATTTACCATTCATGATCGCAAGATCAGGATGGGTACATATTAGATCAGTTGCATGTTATTTAACTCTATTTCATGTATGTTGCATTGCCTCAGTGCTATGTAAATTTATGACAAAATATATTTTTAGTATTTTAAAGTTGAACTTTGGGGCCATTTCCCATTGAATGCAATGCACACTAAGTTGCCCCAGTCTGTCATAATATTACTGATCATGGTTTGTTATTGCACTCATATCCTCTAGTACTATTCTTTTTCACCCTAACACCGGTGCTTCCTATGTACTTCTTCGCCCAGGGACATATTATGCAGTACACTATATGGTCAGAATTACAAGCTACATATTTGATAAAGTTATGTAAACGTCTCTTCCTATGATTTTCTATTTCAGCTACGTTTGCATGTCTTAAAATATTGCATACTTAGAATCCCTTCACATCTCCCTTTACTCTGCTGTCTGTCTTTCTAGCTATCAGTCTATCTATCTTGGACTTGATCCTCTTTTCAAGGTGAACCCCAAACCTTTTCCTTTCACTTTAGGACTCTGCACTTTACCAACGCTAAAGTGCTTGTTCTCTCTCTTTCAAACATTGTAAAATTAGCTTACACCCAATACGCCCTCTGTCTGACAAGATGTTCATTTGTTTCATTTTACTCACCCCCCATCTTGTCTATACCTAGAACCCAGCAGTCTAGTTCTTGTAGGGCATGAGCTCAAGCCCATCACCCACAGTGGACTCGGTGCCAGATGTTTTGTTATTGAGACACATGTAGGGGTCTTCTTTTTCCTTCTTTGTTGATCATCAGTCCAGCACTCAGTTGACTTGTGCACTAGCTGGATCTGACACGTGGTCCCTGGCTGTGCCCTTTCTACTTTTGGGAACACATCTGATTATTTCTGAGGATCAGACCCTTCGCTACTCCACTTACATGCTAAGATCTTTCCTTTCCCTTCAGAAGTCTAGCTGCAACCTAAATTGACCACCCATGTTAAAATCTGTTGTGACCCCCACCCCACTGATTTGAGTTTTTGCCATAAGGACTCAACATGAGTCACGCCTATCAAGGGCCAAATCCATATATGAAGACGCTAAAAAAGAACAAGGTGTCCTACTGGAGAAGGACCAAAGCGGATATGCATGTGGTTTGTCTGTTTGTGTTATGGCACACACAAGTACAAAAACAATGGTGTAGAATTCACCCACATTAGTTCAAGTATTTCCTTCCATCAGTTTTGGGACATTAGTAAGGATATTTAAGACATCATTATGAAATTTTGGTGCAGTAGATTGTCTTGTGGTGTCTTCTCTTTTCACATTTTATGATGTTGCTTGTTATAACTAGCAATCGTCGTAGGAGATATCACAGGTTGAAAACCTCTCTTCATGGAAATGTGCTGTCGTTCATTCGTATGTTTTGCTCTGACTTTATACAGAGTGTGCAGAAATAATCTGCATTCGCTGCACGTTTCATTTTAGGTTGTTTGGTGTTTTAAACCTTTATGTTTGTGAATGCAGAGGTTTTAAAGGAAGGCGAATGTAGATGAGCAAAGTGGACGGGATACCTCAATCACTCATCATATACCTGTAGCAGACTTTCACTAAATCCTTTGTGGTTCACGAAAATAAATTAGATAATGGTGAAAATACAGCAAAAAATATGGAATATAATGAATGCAAGGAGGAGATTGAACTTTTCACTGATGCCATTCAAATATAGAGCTTGTGAAACCACAATGACTAGCTAGGTTATGTTGGACTATTCATAATAACATGTTACATGGTTCATGTAGGATTCCTTTGATGAATAAGATAGGGGTTTGAGTCAGTTTTGTCACTGCAATAAGTTGAGGATGTGAGCTAATGGTTTGCTTGGGAATGGCAGAGTTCGATTTGTTTCTTTAAGTATGCTTTTGTAACCAGTTGAAGTAGTTTGCTAGAAATTGATTGGTTTTGTGTGACTAGTTTTCTTTGACCTCCTGTTTTTAACTGCACCAGTGTCAGCAGGTAGAAAAATCCTTGGTACCGGTACTTTAGGTTCTCTTTCAGGGGATCCTCATCAATAGTCATAAGCATTAGAATATTCCCGCCCATGCGCGGGAATATTCTAATGCTTATGACTTTGATGAGGATACCCCTGGAAGAGAACTAGGATTACAGGTAAGTAACTAATCCTTAAGATCTGCTGGAATTTATGAAAAACTTGTGGAAAGCTAGCAGTCATTTAATCTATGGTCCGGGTAGAACTGTAGTACATTTTGGAATCCAGGTTTTTGAAGGTTTCCCATTATCCATATCAGAAACAATTTAGTGGTATTGTGATTATAGGTGGCTGCTTCAGGAGGTATACTGTGAGAAAGAAAATGTATCTGATATAAGAACTTCAGTTTCTAGCTTGATTAATCAAATTTCAAACGATTTAAGAATGGTCTTCGTATGTGCCTCAACAAGCACTCATAACATGTTCCTAAATATGTTTCTCTGGCATCAAATAATGAATGCATGTTTTTTTTAGTCAGCAGAAAATACAATCAACAAACCAGCTTGCCAAAGAAACAGAGCGCTATCTAAAAGAGTTTGCATCTCTACCATCAACAAGTGAGCAGGTAAAGATATTTTAATGTAGTGCATACAAGTGAATATGTTGTTATTCTCCTATGTGTAGACGTTGAAAAGCGAAATGAGAATTTCTGGGAGATTGACAAAAAATCATAAAAATGTGTCTATCACATTTCGAGTTTTAATAACTGAAGACTAATATTCCAATGTTCACTGCCAGTAACAGGTAAGCATCTGGTACGTCAGAATTAACTGAATAGCTTTCAGATATTCCCTAACTTAACACCAAACATTTATTGGGGGACTTTAATTTTAACGTACCCTTTCAAATGAAATAGTTAGGGCAACTAAGGGAGAATAAACAAATATCAGCTGTATTATATAATAAAATGATTTGATTGTGCGGATAGCACATTGATATATAAATTTCTGATTGCGTTTACCAAAAGTGAAAAGCCAACTTTTGCTCTTCTGACTGACGAACCGAGCTTTACATACTTGAGTGTGGTGGTTCTGTCATATTGCCAGGATGCCGCTGTCTGAGTTGATTAAATTGTGGTTTTCATTGTGGAAGACAATTAATCAAATTGTCACAATATAATTTAATGAAAAAGCAAATAGTGAAATAAAAAAATCTTAATAACGGAAACATCCGTTACTGTTACTTGTTATGTTATTAATGTGCAGCAGGTTTTTCAGACCCTTTACGATTTCGCATTTTGCAATATAATTGCTAAATTAGCAGTTTGTAAAAAGGCCACTCTTTTTACTAAAGTGCCAGCGAAATTAGCAAAATTTGATTAGACTTGAGAAAGACTCGGAGGAATCATACATTGCAGCCACGAGGTGGCGCCCTGACACAATCTTAATGTGGCAGAAAGAAAGGAAGAACGTGTGCGTGCTCAGTGTTGCTGTTGACCAGGGGGGCTCTGATTGGCGTCTGCAGTGGTGCATCCTGTGGTCCCAGAGATGTTAGCAGCAGGGTCTCGGGCTTTCCGTGCCGCGTACATTCTGGGCAGAGCGACGGTCGGTCTGGCAGGCACGAAACTACCATTGGGCTGAAAGGGCTTCAGACATCCCCCACCCCCCCCCCCCCCCCCCCCCCCCTGTCAGGTGCCGTGGACTGGGCTGAGGCTGCTAGGCAGTAACCAAGGTTCATCGAGGGTAGAACACGGCCCTTCCCAAAGCCCTGGCGTTCACAGTTTTCCTCTGTGTTTATACTATTTACCTATTTCTTACTTTTAGCAGACCCCTCCTGCATGGCCCTTTCGTTGCTTAATGGCTGTATCTGCATGACAACAGCTACAAGACTGGCAAAGTTAAAGGATTTAAAGTAAAGCCAGCCCTCCCCTTCCATGAACAGAGAGTATCCTGACCTGCACACGAAAAAGAATACACCCACATCACAACAGGCTTTTGCAGAGAATGTATGTGAGAGGTGAATTTAATGTGAATATATGTTTGGTGTACATAGGGTTGCCACATTTTCACATACAAATGGGGACGAAGCTGGATGTGAATAGCTATTTATGGAACAATCTGCTGTTAGCCTTTAAAAAAAACTTTAATCACAACTCTTAACTATTTTGATCAGATAGTTTCTTTTTATTTTATAATGTCACCAAGCTAAAATGAGAGTGGGGGGTAAAATGAACAAAGTACAGTTAGTGTTTCAGAAAATATAGTAGCCCTGAAGAGTTAACAATGCACACTGGGAATTATAGACAAAAATAAGAGGAGCAGAGTGAATGTGAAGCCAGCAGTTATTGCATTGAACAACTGAGTATCGAAGTTATCAAGTCAGATCATCAGAACTGTTTAGAGACAAAGGTTGAACAGCGAAGAGTAAGACTCTGTTAGCTTTAATAATAATATAGGAATAATGTACGTTGCTTGGAAATAATCTTGATGTGATATATGCAGAGGCACTGGGATTCTGCAGCCGGGGAGTGCCAAAATATGCAGCAAGGTTGAGTAAATTATGTGGCATAATGTTGCACGTTTTGTGATATCATTACTGTATTCATGTTTAATTTTTACACTTGTTAACACTGTCTAAGCATCAGTTGCATCTCATTAATACCAGTTTAAAACCCAAATATAGAAATAAGCAACAGAAAGGTGACCAGTCACCATCTACAAAGGTCCTTCCACTGCGTGGTAACATGTTGCTTTGCTTTTAGTAACTTTTGAACAGTTTAAGCTATAAACAATTTTCTTTCTGTTAGAATCTGCAGATTATGAGGCAGATGATATTTGATGTGGCAAATGCACCAAATATACAACTATGTGAAAAACACCACAGTCCTACAGTTGCCTAACTCCAGTGGCCCAGGATATATACTTGTATTATCTGCTTGGACCTTGTATTTCAAACAAGAATAACTATGAGTTTTTGTTGAATTCCAAGGTTTTTTATTTTACTGGCAGTTACTTAAAAATATCCGCTATTTAGATAACAGACTGGCCAGGTGGCAGTCTTATGGGAAGTTGCAGCATGGAGGGAAAAATGGATGAAAGTGGGGCAGAGCCACTGAGCAAAAGTAACAGGCTATAGAAGTGAGGGAGGAAGCAGGGGGAAAGGTGAGTGTACGAGGGAAATAATCAGTGAAAAAAGTAATGGTCAGCAACAAAGAGAAAGGGAAGACATGCGTGAAATATTGCCAGAACATATGAGAGAAGGTAAGAGATAGGGGAGAGCTGACAGTTGAAAGTTAGAGAATGGAGGTAAGGGATGAACTGTTGTCACTGCTAACATATTTAACCTATATTGCTCACTATAAAACATACTCATGCAGCTCTGGTAGTAACGATTGACACTCTAGTGCTTGATGTAGGGTTAATGCGGATCAGAAGAAATTGGCAGTTTTAGTATCGGAAGCCGAAGCAAAACTGACAACGAGATCTGCGTGCTCAGGAAGCACTTTGAGATCGAGTAAGATGGAATCTCATTCCTTGAATTCTAGACCGAAGATGCAGAAAGAAAAGCTATTAGGACCAACATTCAGATAGGGAGCCTCACCAAATGAACTAAGAGCTTTAGGACTGAATTTTTTTGGAAGGGTTACTAAGTACAACACTTGCAAACTATTGCCTGACAAAATTCTTCTCAGTTGAACAGGCACAGGCCCATATTATAACTACTGCCATCCAAAGGGCCAGCCAGGTCTGTAATCTGGAAACTGTTATACTAAAGCCAAAGCAGCAGAATCCTGCTGTGTGCTAGACAAGATGACCCTAGCATTGCCAAAAAGTGGGCAGGCAGGGCAATTTTCTTCATGTTCTGCTCCTTGAAATGACCATGCAATGCGCTATGAGCGAGGCTGTCTGCATGATGCGCAGCATTTTTCACAGGGTGACGGTTTAACCATAATCATAGTTGTGCTATGAAACAGACCATGCCCATGCTGTGACAAAAGCTTAACTTCCAGTGGACCGGTTGTGGTAGGCAAGCACGCTTAGGCAGGGGTATTGAGCCTCCTGTATAAGGCCTTTATTGTTATAGATTGATTAACATTTTGGTACTTTAAACAATATACAAGAGAGGTTTCTACACAGTGTGCATCCTGAACAATTATTTAAAGGTGCCATAAAATAGAAGGAGAAAAACACAAAAAAAGGTTGACAGACCATCAGCTACCCTACATAAGCTTAGAGGGATGCTGCAGCAGTGGATGCACTCCATGAATCGTTGGGCATGGTTGTCACCAGTGGCTTAGGAGACAGCAAATTGGTGATTAGTGCCAACACAGATGACCCGGAAACTTTCCTGAATATGGAACTCGTGGCATAAGCTCAGTACGTATGCAAAATAATAAGGCCCACTGGTTCCTTTTAGTTAACATGGACTGGGGTATTTTGCCTGTTAGCATTACCCCAATGGAAACTTGAGGTGGCAGCGCTGTGAGCTGCAGCTTTTTTAGGGGCTGGGAGAGATGCTAATGTGGACTACTGTAGGGAAAGTGGAGATCCATTAGTGAGCGTGTTGACTAAATTAGAAGTGTTAAAGCTAATGGTTCGGGTAGTGTGCGTCAGGATAGTAATTTAGGCTTGAGTGCTGCTAGAGAGGGAAGTATGCAAGAGAGAAACTGCCATGGGGTTGGCAGTAAGAGCAATGATAGATTACTAGCATGTAGAGAAAGGTACAAGATGATTAAACATAGATTGAACCTTATTTGCTTTCAAGGAACTCTGAGAGGGTGATAGATCAGGCAGGTTGTTGGCAAGCTTCCTGATTTCGGAGGTTCCAGTGGCGATCCTGTGAGGAGATAATCAGGAGTGTGTGCTATGCACAGATCAACAAAATGATTATTTTTTAATTACTACACCTCTTTGGATGCGCTACCATGTGAGATATAGAGCACATTTACTGAAGTTCTATGGACATCAAGCTCTTCCCATTTCATCAGAAGATCAAAGACGCTCTGGGGGCACCACCTGCCCTGGTTGAAATGACTAAAGCTATAGAACAGATAACTAAGGGCCATAACCCAGTGTCAGATAGCCTGCTGAACAATTTTTACTCAACATACAAAAACCCTCTGGCTCCTCAGATCTTGGATGTCTAAAACCAGGCTAAAACTTTACTCATGCTTCCGCAAATTACCGAGATTCTAGTAGTGATTCTGCAATCTGGCTGCGATAGTTTTGATAGGACTTTGAAGCGACCACTCTATGCGATTAATATACAGTAAAAATCCTGGGGAAGATGCTAGCCAATAGATTACTGCCCTTGCTCTCTGTCTCCATTCAAAATCAAACTAGTTTAATTTTGGGCAGTTTAACTTCCTTGAACTCTGAGAGAGTGGTCTACTCAATGGCTGCCATCTTAGATGTTTTTAGACTTACCAGCAGTGGCATCATTGCCCTGTTCAAATTAAACACAATTTAATTTTCTTCATTCTCACCCCAAGGAAGCTCAGAAAGATATGGAGATTAAAGATTAAACGTTCAGACGTGAGGGTCTAAAGACAGATTTGATCATAGTCTGTCTTTAGGAGTGCTCAAATCTATTAGACTACTGGAAACATGTGGTTCAGATATTAGCAAAAGTAGAGGGTTGAAGAATAGTCTGTACTCGGAGGGTGAACATTAATGACTTGATGCCTAGACCCAAAAGAAGGCAGAATGAGCAGGTGTGTAGATTTGACCATAGCGGTAGCAACATGTTGTATAGCTATGTCATGAAGAGCAACAATAGAACTTAACGAACAAAAACAGTTTGAGGTGAGTAAAAGAAATGGGCAGAGGCAGAATGTTCAACAGTGAGAAATTCAGTTATACACATACATGGAACAGATAGGGGGAAGCCATAATGTTGGAAACTGAAAGGCTTTTTTGATTATAGGCCGCCCTGAAAGGAAAGACAGGCTCTCCCAGCTACATAACACACTATACTGGTGTGTGGTTAACAATTAAATATAGCCTGTATAAGAGGCAGAAGATAATCAAGGGATGGACACTCACATCTCACCGGAAGAGCAGACACACCTTTGAGTTTAATAGACTTACCACCAGTGAAAGACCCAGTATACTTGGGGTCAAAATCTTTCTCCTATGGTTTGGCATAGTTGTGATCACGCACTAACAACAGGTTAAAGCTGACCCCAAACACAGTTTGTTTGCATTGTTTACTGAGGTATACATCTATTGTCTGTACTTATGAAAGGATAGGCTATGTCACATAAAGAGTAAATTTATTTTAAAATAACAATGTATGTGCTTTAAGGCGATATTCATTTGCACTGTAATAACATGATTGTTTTAAAACTTTGTAAAAATGTTTATTAAAATATCAATTTTTGGGAGCAATGTAGCATTGAAGGTACTGCCCTGGAGTGGCTTACATTTTGCCACCTGAAAAAGCATAAACAGTCCACATCCCCCTATTTTAGTCATGTTCTAGCAGAATCCCATAGGGCTTTTCTCTGAGCTTTACATTGTTTACTATGTATCTTATTATGTTTGTTTTATTTATACAACCCTTTGGTTTCTCTGTGATGTCCTATGCAGATGATATCATAAGGATCATTTTCTTCAGCAATATCCGGGGTCTGCCCAAGAGAAATTATGATCTTTCTTTTTAGCAGTTGCCTCCTGGATCAAGTCAAATTAAAAAACAACAGCGACAACATAGAGGGCCTTATCTTTAGGGAACATTCCCTGAATAGATATCATTTTGGTGGTGGTGGAGTTGGACCTATCGCCCACTCTGGGTTGACGCAGCAAAAAATCCTGGATTAATTTTCAACTACTTTTTCTCATTCTTTCAACAGATTAGGCACATTTTCAACTTCCATTAACAACATCCTCATGCTACGCAAAATCATTCCTTCTCGCAATAATAGGACTGCTGTAAATTCAATTATCTTCTCACAACTAAATAATGGAAGTCTGGATTGGGCATCCTGCTTTCAAATAATCCAAAACCCTCCTGCTTGCCTCATCTGAGGACTGCCCCCTTGCTTCACAAGCTCTTCTCACAGTTCTACTATCTATTGCCTTTTGAACGCAAAACGATTTAACTGTTAAGTGTTGTGCCTAGATCAGGGTGCTCTCACTATTTATATTCTTTCCGAAACCCTATGTTTTCCAGTAGCCAACTGCCTGAATCTTCCTAACATTAGGCATGTACTTATTGGACGCTGATGCTTCTACTTTCTGGCATCAACGCACTGGAACTCTCTCTTGCTGCGACTCCCAAGCTCCAGGGACTCCAGACTTCTGTCTTTCGGAAAAAAAAAACTAAAAAACTTGCCTTTTCCACATTAGTGCAGTCTCCACATCTTCTTCAGTTACTGTTCAGCACCAGGCTGCTTGGTTAGGGTAAAAGTGCACTTAACATATTATTTTCAATAATTCATTTCATTCAGTCGAACAGTAACTATAGAAATGTGCTTAAACTGAACTATTTGCCGCAATTTTTCGAAACATCCTGGGAGGTGTGAAGATGGAGGAACCAAATATCTTCTAAAATTCTTTAGAAGGGCTAATGGGGTTGAAGCCATTTCAGTGACCTCGGGTGTTTTAAAGTGCATCATATGTCACTAATTGTTGGCAAAACTATAATTATAAATGTAAATGCCATGTGAGAGTATGTGTACGAGTATGTGTACTAAAATACAACATTTACTATTTGTTCTACTAAAATTCCTTGAAGGATATTCCTAAACTTACTGTAAAAATTGGTAAATACTATTATGAATACATTAATGTTAGAGCACAGTGCGTTATGAATGGAGCTGTGATTTATCGGCAAAAAAGGACCCCTTCTGCATTATACCACTACAATGACGGAATGACCCGCAATCAATTTTTAGTCGGACTCTGGATTTGGCCCGCCCACAGCATTTAAGGTGTTTGCCCTAAATCCCCCCCCCCCCCCCCTCAAGAAAAAATTGGGTCTGGTTGCTCCCCTGGTCTGTGGCATGCTGCCTGGCCTTTCTAAGCGGAAAGTCTAATGCACCCATTGAAGGTTCTGGATTCAGGACCGTCGGGGGGCAGCGGTGACACTTGTCCAGGGGCAGTGAGCTCAGGAGATCAAGGTCAAACTCCTGATGGGAAACAAGCAGTAGTAGCCGAAATTCTAATGCATCGAGCATCTGCCAGAAATGCACTACGGAAAGTATTTGTTAACGAGTTGTTTGAAGCTGTGGGGATCCTTCTAACTGTAAAAAGTGAAATTAAAGGGGTCTTCTGTGTAGGTGTTGATTTAAAATAACGGGCAGGGATGAGCAATGAAGAAGTGGAGCATTTTGTTCAGAGGCGCAGAAAATGAAAAAGTCATTGCTGCAGCAAAAATGTCTAGTGACTTGTGTGGAAATAACCAGGAGGCACATATCTTGCAGCACTCTCACTCTATTTATAGCCGTGGAAGCTCTTGTGGAGCTTCTACACCGACGAACACCTCAGTAGAATCCGAGCAAGCTGCTTCTGAACAGTCTCCTCTTTAAAAGTGTCTCCTCCGCACACCTCGACACAGCTCAATCTGTCCTTCACACTTTTAGCACTGTGTAAGAAAAAGCACGTCCCTTTTTTTAGTTGGACTGTTGTATTAACTATTTACTAGTATAGGCATTTCTGGTTAAGTAACTGATCGCAGACGTGTCAAAACACCAAGGGAATGTTGAAGGTATCCTCTGAATACTGCAGTGGGGAGATTTGTCCGTCAATTTCGTGTCCTACTGAGCACCTCAGGAGTCCTCATTTGAATACTATGCCATCAGTTACCAAAAGCTACACCAGTCATCAAAATGGTAGTGTTGGCTGAATGGATGTTGGTAGAAGACTGCACTATTATAATTCCAAAACCTAGATCCAGACACGCATCTTTTAGTGTACAATGGATGTGTGCATTTTATATATATACTGTTTGGATGACCTGCCCTTTATAAACAAGACTTCACAAAAGTAAACGTGAAATAACAAATTCAGGCCAGATTTCCTGTCACGAGAGCCACTTAACATTAGTGACTGGTTATTGGAAAGCTCACAGAGGCATCTTCTAACTACAGCTCTTTTTTTGGCATGCTTTGTTGAAGTGTCCCCAGTATCCATGCACTTGTGTGTAAACTAGGTGACTGAGATATATGGAGTGAAGCAATTATGATAACCTTGGAGCACGGAATCGTGGATTTGAGTCCCAGCTCCACAAAAATCATGTGATCCTGGTCAATCTTTCATCAAATGGGACTATTAAGCTGCCTTTCTGCCACATGTTGACAAGTTGAGTATATGATCATTCTATGCAAACTCCCATTGATATCTTAGGAATACTAGAAGTGATTCATTTTAAGGTGGTGTACTGTGCAAATCATCTCACCTACCTGTAGAAGAAATGGTGCAGCCTGAGTGACGATCCCAAAGATGCTAGGAAACACAGTCACATACATTTCTTTCTATGCTTCTCTTTAAGTAGATGTCAGTAAAGACTGCTGACAACTGGAGATCGGCCCACAAGCACCACAGTGCTTGGCTGAGCCAAATCCACTCTTAGGAGGCGGTTGTGATTGGGAGTAGTGAATGATTAAAAGAAAGGTTAGATAGGAATAGAGACCAGAAAAGAGGAGAGAGAGGGTACTATGAATATAGAAGCAGAAGGGTAAAATAGAGATGCATCAGGGAAAAGTGAGCATGAAGGAAGTCCGATGTGGGAGATAATTGGAAGGGTGTACAGGGATAAGGATGGGGTGGGGGTCGGAGTTAAGGCTTAAGGGAAGGCAGGGATTGATGGAAAGATGCATGAAGAAATGCCCATTGTATGGAACGAATTTCCACTGATTAGGTAAGGTAGGCAACCAACATGCTAAGTATTGTCATAGAATACTTCAATATTTAACATGCTTATTTGAGCCGTGGCAATGCACTTTCAACCACTGCGATCCTGCTCCCTGGGGTGCCTGAGGGAGAGGTTTAGTTTCCTACCACAGATTGCTCTGAGACTTGGAACCACTAGCCCAAAGCCAGCACAATGCCACCGAAAACAGGATGACTAGCAACCCTGTGCTATTGTGCTTGGCTTTAGCTATGCTAAAGAATGTTGCCACAAAGGAGAAAATAGCAAACAAACCATTTCAGACACTTTAAAAGTGTCTATTCCAGAGTGGAATACACTGTTAAAAGTTTACATTGAATTAAGGCTGAAAGGGAGTAAAATAAAGCGCTGCAATAATGCTGCACAATTTCCACTTTTTCAGCTGCAAAATTTGCAAGTATATGCCGCAATATATTGGGGGGGTCTGGTTTATGTTCAATCAGTCCTCAACTGGATGACAGGATAACATATATAGTTTAATTCACCAGATAAAACGCAGTTACAAAACTGAATCATCTAAAAGTAAAATAAAATAAACAGTACACATATAGGACAAAAGTTAGGGACACTTGGACAAAAAATATATTAACAGATAAATGGATATCTGGAGTCTAATAGTGTTTTGAATTCTACTGTTTCAGTTCAGAGTCCTAGAGAACAGATTACAGAAGAAAGTGCTGTTGGACTTGCATCTTAGTTCCCTTTTATGTTCCTCCTATAGGGTGCATAAGATGTCAAAGAAAGCTATTGTTAACAAAAAAAGAAGCTTAATAAAAACAGTCTTAGCTACACTTGGGCGTGGTACTCGGCAGGGCTGCCCGTTGTCTCCGCTGCTTTTTGCCCTTGCTTTAGAACCTTTGGCGGAATGGCTCCGTTGGGAGCCTTCAATGCGGGGCATTCGGTGGACTCCCGATTTTGAGGATCGTATTTCGCTATACGCGGATGACATCCTTCTCTACCTCACCTCCCCTCGGAAGTCCTTGAATGTACTTTTGATGTTTTGACCTCCTTTGGGAAGAACTCTGGTCTCATTATTAATTGGGCTAAATCCTGCGTCTATGTTTTGGCAGGAGATCTCCCTCCATTGCCTCGTAGATTTACAATTCAAGTAATTGAGACCGGCTTTAAGTACTTAGGGATTTATGTCTCCTTGGACCCCTCTGTGCGCTACGAGCGTAATTTGTTACCCCCCCTTCAGCGGTTTAAGCTTGATGTTGCACGCTGGCGTAAGTTGCCACTGTCACCACTCGGTCGTGCGGCTCTTTTCAAGATGATGTCGCTGCCTCGATTTTTGTATGCACTTCAGAATTCATTTGACCCAGTTCCTTCGGGTTATTTTCATGAAGTGGAGAGCCTACAGAGACGACTGGTCTGCGACGGGCGCGCGCGCATTGCTCTTTCCAAACTCACGCTTCCGTGGTATGACGGTGGCATTGTCCTCCCAGACATCAAGCGTTATTATTGGGCTTCTCAGTTGAGTGCGGTCAACCACGCGACTTACGCTCCCGGCGCTGCCCCGGCTTTCGCTATGGATAAATATCTTCTGCCAGGCGGGAATTTCAACAGGGTGCTGTATTCCAAGGGGCTCTATAGAACACTGACCGGTCCCACTAAAATTGTTGTACGGGTGTGGCAGGACGCGAATGCGGCATTGGGGTGGTGTGGTAGATTTACCCGCGCGGCCCCTTTGTATGATTCTGAAGGTTTGGGACATTTGTGGAGAACGAAAGGCTTTGATAAATGGGATATGATTGGTATAAGCAAGGTATGTGATCTATGGTCTACGGGTAACGTTAAGTCCTTCGATGTGCTGAAGGCGGAGTATGAGCTCGGTGACACGGAATTCTTTAGGTATGCCCAGGTCCGTCATGCTCTATTGTCAGTTTTCGCTGTGGGTGATGATATTCCTGAGTCCTCCCCCCTTGAGGACCGCATCCTAGATGGCCATGTGCCCGACAGCACAATTTCACTGATCTATAAGAAACTGATCACTAATAGAGCTGATTTGCTTGTGCGCCTCAGGGCTTTGTGGAGTGCTGACGGACTAGAGCTAGATGACGAAGACTGGCAATCTGCTCTGTCCTCGCCTAAGGAAGTTGCCATACCTGCTCGCCTTAGGTTTGTCCAGCTTAAGATCCTCCATCGTGTGTATGTTACTGGTCTGAGTCTGGTTCGTGTGGGTTATTCTTTAGACGGGTTGTGTAAGCGTGGTTGCGGTATGACTGGCACCTTCCTCCACATTCTATGGGACTGTCCGGAGGTGGTTGATTTTTGGTCCCAAATACATGTGGTGATGGAAAGGGTTACTGGTGTGTCGCTGCTGCCCGAAGCCAGGCGTTGTCTGCTGAATGTCTGGGAACCTAACGACTACAACACGGCTCAGATTAATTGGGCGACCCTTGATAATATGGTTGCGAAGAGAGATATCGCTCAGCTCTGGGGCTCCCACAGGCCAACCACTGTATCAAAATGAAAGGAGAACATGGATTGGTGCATGTTTCGGGAGAAAACTGTGTATTTGTCACAGGGCAGGCCCAAGAAATGGGGCAGGATCTGGTCACAATGGAACGCATATCGTGGAAATGTATGTACCCCCCCCATGATTCATCTCCCGATGCCTCCTTGTCCCCCTAACGGGCACTCCGATTCCTATAATTTATTGTATTATTGCTTGTTTCCTCGCTGCTCCCCCTCCACCCCACGAATATTGATTGCACTATATGTACTGTACGCTGGAGCTCGGCCTACATGGACTCATGATCATGCTTCATTGTATTCTTGCCTTGTGCGTTTTGTTAATTTGTTTATTTGAATAATTTCAATAAAAATAATGAAAAAAAAAATGTTAGGCAAGCCTGTCCATTGCTTACCACCACTTACCATTGATTGGCATCCATCTAATGCTTGTTTTCTTACTTCTTAATGATCATGCCTCCTGCTTACTATCAGGTGCGCACCTCCTCATGCATTCTTCTTGTGGCTTCTGTCCCTGCCATGGAACATGAACCTATCAAAGCTTACTGTCTCCGGCTAGGGTCCTTCCACTGGCCACGTGCTTCAAGAGGTACTTCTTTTATTTTTTTTTGTTGCACTCCATAAGAGTACATGTGTTTCCCTCCTCCCATTGTTGTGGTGTGTCTTGCCCTTTCCTGCCGACTGTCTGTGCTTGCTCTGGCCACATCCCACCCTCCTTTCGTTGTCTCTTCTGTTACTTGCTCACTTCCTCCTCCCGTCGTCTGTGGTGTAGCTTTCTCCTTCTTTCCTCCCATGGTCTTGCTTGCACTCCCCCATGTTGTTTTCCCATCATGCCCGCCTCCCGCTGTGAATCATTTTGTGTACCCTCCTCCAGCCCCCTGCCTGCCCTGCACTGCGTTACTCCTCCAGGCTCTGTTGAGCCTTTTGTCAAAACCAGTGGCTAGAGGTCACACTGTCTCAACGAGGGTTGGCAGTGAGTGCCCCTTCTACTTTTGTGGATGCTTCTGGTGAGAAGCTGCACCAAGGCTGAGCACTCACAGACCTTGGACCACAATCCGGAACTGGTTTGCTTGTATGTAATCCCTGAAACCTGAATAATAGGTTCATGTCTGACCCTAAATTTCATGCATTCAGACTGCTGCGCAGAGAAAAAAATACCTTCACTGCGCACACTCTTCTATTGACTTCTCGCTACACGTGTGTGTATATATATATATATATCAAAGCTCGAAGGTGTCCACCTTTGAGTAGCACGCGAACAGCAGCTTGGTTTATGTATAGGTGAGGACGGGGATCCACTCGTAGACGCCGCTCCGTACGGGATCTGCCCGACGCGTTTCGAAGCTCCATATGCTTCTCTTCAGGGGCTTTAACGGAAGCGGTGTGCGCAACCACCGACCCACTTCTCCATTTTATATACAGCACACCCACCGATGGGAGGCTCAAATGAGACTGTGCATTCTGGGAAGTGTGGGCAGATCCATTACGGAGCGGCATCTACAAGCGGATCCCCGTCCTCACCTACACATAAATAAAGCTGCTGCTCACGTGCTACTCACATGGTGGACAACCTTGGAGCGTGAATATATATATATATATATATATATATATATATATATATATATATATATATATATATATATATATATATATATATATATATATATACTCCACCCACCTGAACATCCACCAATGGAAGAACGATTGGAACTACTTTGGCGGGTGTTTGGCGGGATTTGCTGTATTGGAGTAGGCATCTGATGAAGGCACAGACCTAAACGCGTCATGCCATTGCTCCCGTGACAATACATTTTCTCCTGGTATTCCCCGCTGTGTCCCTCCGGTTCTTTCAACAAGGAATCCATCGGTTCATATTTCCGCGCTAGTCCTGGGCGCGTTGAAGATGACCCGCTTCGCTCAGGGTAAGAGCCACAAGGACAGCTTCGGCAACTCTTTCTCGCATTCCAAGGTATTGGACAGGCTCTAACCCACCGCATCCATTCTCAGCAAGGTGCCGCTTCATCATTGGCAGTTCGTGACTTCACGTAGGGATTGGGATCACTGCATCCACTTTCTCAGGCTGAAACTGACTTTGGATTAAATGCGGTTGAAGCGTTGGGGATCCAGGAGGGTTATTTATCTCACCAGCATATGCCTGCCAAGAACCGCAATCCACGCTCCTATTCTGTTCAGGGCCCACCCAAGGACACAGAGGTTGGAGGAAAGTAACTTACCTGCAAAGCCATGAATGGTGCATGCTGGTACTTGCAGTCCGCCCACGTGACTGCAGTGCTGTTCGTGACTATTACTCCACCCACCTGAACATCCACCAATGGAAGAACGATTGGAACTACTTTTGCAGGTGTTTGGCGGGATTTGCTGTATTGGAGTAGGCATCTGATGAAGGCACAGATCCAAACGCCATTGCTCCCGTGACAATACATTTTCTCCTGGTATTCCCCGCTGTGTCCCTCCGGTTCTTTCAACAAGGAATCCATCGTGATATATATATGTAGGTAGTTATAGTTAGGACCTATTTTCCATAGGAAATCCGCATCATTCTATTTGGAATAATTTTGGCGCTGGTCGACAAATCTTCACAAAATTTTCAAAAATGATGGTCCGCTCCTATCCTGAAAGTGTCGGGGTGATTCGTCAAGCAGGGGCCGAGGAAAAAAAAGGGGTCCCAAAACGTGTTTTCCCCATGCAAGAGTGCATGGGATTCACATGAATGTTTAACACACTCATGTAGCGCCACTTAAGATAACCCCAGACAGTGGACCAGCACAGTCTGTAAGAAGCTAAAGGGTTCTGGTATTTAAGTAGTATTAATTACTATTTCATTAATTTGATTCTAGTTTCAGCTTAGGACGGCTCCACAGCATGCATGTTCGGTCACTGGTATCCCACTGACTTCTGGGAAATATTTATGCTTAAGTTAGATAGATCACCTTAAGTTTTGCAAGTTTAAGACCATAACGCTATGCGAAAGCAATTTATTAATGCCTGTATTATCATTTCTATGACTTAATGATGGACTATGTTTTAGCAATAGAGAATATAGTTGGGTAAACGCTGAACATTCTTACCTGCATGGATACTATGTGATATTAAGATTGGATTGGTGATTGGCATACTGATCCCTTGACACAGGGTTTTATTTTCTCTACGCCAGGCTTTCAAGGCCATAATAGAAGTGCATGGTGAAACTGTATTACCAATTAAATGCTCAAGTTTTTTTGTAATAACTGGTTTGTATGACAATGATTTAGTATTCTTGTATTGAAAATAATAAAACTTTGGCACAAGAGTGTATTTTATTGTCAAATTCACTTAGCACAGTGGTCAGTGCATGAATTCTGACTGTTAAACAGAGTACGCAGATTGGTGCTCGTAAATAGTTTTGTCCCAACCCTTTAGCTACCATTATGAAAAATCCTTCAGTTCCTTCTGTGGTTTCTATCCTCGTATACAATCTATGTTCATTTCCTTCGGGATCTGACCCACTTATTAGTGGTAAGTAACCTTTTGATGTTGAATGCTCTGCTTCTTGTTGCTTGGCATTTGGATCAAAACATTGACTCTTCATTTCTATCAAAATGCTTAAAAATGTAATTGATATTTTCTGTACTTGTCGGCTGTTAGTTCTATCATCATTATTGAGATTGGGTGTTATTTTATTTGTTACCCTTGTATTTAGCACTATTGCTGCACCCACACAAGCACTGACCGAAATGCTGGCAGTATATCTTCTTTTTGTTAGACGTCAGATGTTTTGTTTTTATTAATATTTAATTCATTTATTTTATAGTCATTGAATGCATTTCTGATTATCCAGCTTATTTGCATATCAGACCGTTTCTTCATTTGTTTATAGTTATTTTATTGCTACTGATGTCACAACTCACTAGCCATTTATTGTGAGCTTTGTAAATTAACAAGTCCATATGAACATTGCTCTTGTTGAAAGTATTTAACATAACTCAAAATTCCAATACAATTTTAATATGAGCATGTGTGAAAACCGTAAAAGTCAAACAAACACAAATAAAAGAATCTCCATCTGATACATAAGACAACAGTGTAATATGACCATCACTGGCCCATATGTGCAGGGATGTTAATCTAGCGCTATGTCAAAAGTGGAGAGTACAAAATTGGTGTGGACATCAAGGACATCAATAAAAAACACTATTGGTGGTAAACATTATTACAAGTGCAATGGAAACATCCATCACAGCCCCCTAAAATACAAGATTATAAACAAAGATCGTGTTAAAACAAATTCATGTTATCACAGTGACAAGTAATTGTCCATAATGGCTAGACCTGAGCCTTATGGCAACCCTTAAAAAGCTAAGAACATGCAATACTGAAAACTGAATAGCTTAAAAGCAGTTGTAAAAAGATAAAATCAGGTCTAACCTGCCTAAAACCTGCTTTTTTAAGTATAGGAATAATAAAAGACTTTCTAGGTGCCTCGTAAAAACTAAAAAACATTAAAAAGTGCATCATGTCTTGTAGCGGTTTTCCATCGCAACCACAAGGTGGGAGGCACTGCCCTCTATGTGCCCCACAAGGTTAGACCAAATGATAGTGAAAGAGGTCCAATCGAAATCATGTCAATATAAAACAGTCATAAATACTTTTAAACTAAACAAGGTAAGGTTCAGTTGATGACACAGTTTTCAATAAAAGGTACCTAAGCATACTACACTTCATAAACTCTACTTCTTTCTGGCCCACGTAAGGTTTAAAAAACATTTCCCTTCACCCAGATCAAATCCCTACAGCAAATTTCCTCTGAGCGCTCGAATAGGTCTGCCCTACCCAGACTGATGAAACCTTCTCGGACGGACTTGAGCCAACAGATGCGGTTAGTATGATAAAGGGAAAGACCGCTTCTTAAAATTTCCTTACTAAGGGCGTTTCCATCCACAGCGATATGCGTTGAAAAGCCATCACATAAGAGAGAAAGGACAAGACTAGTTCTTCATGCATTACAAAGGATGGGATGCCCGGCAGTAAGCACAGTATCCGTCTCAGGAAGGTATTTTTGACAAGATGTAATGCACCCTGCTCGGTATAGCCTCAGATCTCACTCCTGTAGGTAACCTTCGAGATGAATTTAGCTTCGCAGATCTGCAAGAGTCCCCCAGTCGGTCTGCTTCCCAGTCTAGTAGCAAAGTTAAAAACAGCGGCATTCGCCCTGGCCAAATCCCCTTTCTTTCAACTTATCAAAGGGCCAATTCGGAGCCACATCAAACACTCCCACAGGTAGGAAGAAAAACAGTTTTTGAGATCGGCATGGCCACTATCATGAAACCATAGGACTTGGCTAGTTTAGGACCAATCTGCATTACAAATGATTTGCTGTAATTAACCAACAGATCCAGGTCATCCATAGTCTTATTTTGGACTGACTTATTAACACAAGAAAGAATAGCACTCTGAGCGGCAAGTGGTCCATATGAAAACAAGGTATTTACCTGTGAATGATAGTCTACATGAAGGGGCCCCCTTCAAAAGAAGGTAGCTTATAAAACGAATTTTGAGCCCTTGCCTTCTCCATTGGTTGGGCTGGCATGTTACCTTGTAATACTTAAGATAACTAAATCTCAGATTAGGTTTTGCGATGTCAAAAGTAAAAGCTCCTTATTTCTACATTTTTTTTTCTGTTTTTCAGTGAATTGAGAAAAAAAATCTAAACAGGCTTTATTTTTAATCCGGTTATTCCAAGGAGGCTTTGTATCATTCAGTAAAAAATCTATATATGTATGGGTACCACGTTTACATTGCACTTTTGTAATGACTAAATCATTTTTTATTTGTTTAGACCTTATAGACAATGCAGTTACAGGTTACTGCCATGTTAGGATGTGATACTTTAAGTTCAGTTTTACAAGGTTGAAAACACTTGTTTATGTGTTCTCGCTTCTTTGTAGCGCCAGAGGAAATTGCTGAAGGACCGCCTTCTTAATGAGCTAACCACAGCACTGACAAACTTTCAGAAGATCCAAAGGCAAGCAGCTGATAAAGAAAAAGACTTGGTGGCCCGGGCTCGGGCAAGCTCTCGGGTATCTGTAAGTATTTATTGTAAATGAAATGTACATTACTTTTATTCAGTGCACTGTGTAAGGGGGCTGCAGCGCATGTGACGCGTTATGGATACAAACTGGGGGCTAACGGGCCACACTGAAATAATGGACACTACACTTGCTTACTGGGATGCACCGGACGTCTCAAGCGACTCCGGTCCCTTTATTTAAACCCTCTGGCCACGCCTGGCCAGAGAGTGCAACAATGTCAGTCGGTGCTCCCGGGGCTCTGCCTCACGGGGACGTAACGACTAGACCGTTACATCCCATCCCAAATCAGTCCTTTAATAGAAATACAAACATTAACATGCAAAACCTGCGAGTCTCTGGTTGGGCCGTGGGTTCGGCCTAAGGTTATATGGGCGCTGGCGGAGCTCTTGGTCTTGTCCATGGTTCATCAGCTGTCGGTCCCCTGTCGCACAGCCAGGGCTGGTTATTCTAGATGGCGATGGCCTTGCGGGACTTGTTGCTGACATATTACTTGGATTGTCTTCAAGTGTGTCGGCTTGAGGCTTCACACTCATTGATGTTTCAGTAGCTGGAAGTGTTCTGGTCAATGGTGGAATTTGTTTGAACCAGGACACGTTTCTTGTTATTTCTTCCCCATCTCATTCCACGGTGATGGCCGTTCCCTTTGTTGATTTCACAACCCATGGCCCAGGCTCATAGGGGGTACGGAACTTCCCACCAGGCCGCCGGGTCCGGATTAGTACGGAACTCCCTGGGACCATCAGTCGGGTGCGCGCCCTTCATCGCCAACTGGCTTTGTCGTTGGTAGTGCGCCTTCTTTCTTGTGTGTTTACCGGGTTGTATGGTTCAGGAACCCAGTTATCTGCCATGGGTAACAGGTCACGCGGAGCGCCAGTCAACATGAGTTACCAGGGGGATCGTTGCGTTGTGCTGTGCGGTGCGCTTCTGTACTCCCTCAAGAAATGTTGGAGAGCTACTTCCGGATCCTTCTCTTCCGCTGTTGCTATGCGCAGACCTTTGTTGATGGTTCGCATGAATCGCTCGACCTCTCCGTTGGCTTGTGGCCACTGTGGAGTAATCCAGTGGTGTTTTATCCTGAGTTCTTTCAGAAAGTCTTTGAATTCGCTGCCTTGGAACGGAGGCCCGTTGTCTGTCTTGAGGACGTGAGGCAGGCCGAATAGAGCAAATGACTTGTTCATAATTGGTTGGATGTTTGCAAAGCTTGTAGACGGTACCACTTCCACTATGGGATATTTGGTGTAACTGTCAACTAGGACCACAGTGATTCTTCCATCAGGGAAGCTTCCGAAATCAAGACTGATCCATGACCAAGGCGACGGAGCTGGATCTTCCGTGATTATTGGAGCTGGGGCTTCCGAATTGCTTGTGAGCTGACGGGCTCTGCAGTTGCGAACTACTGTGGCTACACTTTCCTCTAAGTTAGGGAACCACACCTTTTCCCTCATCCTCGACTTCATTCTTCCGGTGCCTTGGTGACCTTCATGTGCGAGAATTGTGGCCTTTTCTTGTAAGTCTTTTGGGATCCCGATTCGTGAACCCCTCAGGATGACGCCATTGTCTGCAGCACTAAGTTCATCATGAACTCTCCAGAATTGACCTAGGCAAGTTCTGTCGGTTTCATTCCAACCTTGGACATTTTTTAGGAAACCTTTCCAAGATCCACTCTTCAGTGCCCCAGCAACTCGTTGGAGGACTACATCGGTGTCTGTGTGTGCTTTTATCACGTCAATCGACATTGCACGAGGACACGACCATTGGGATACCATGTTAACAAATTATTCGGTCTTCGACTCTTGGTCGACATCTGGTTCGGCTGTTAGTGCTGGGTGGCGAGAAAGAAAATCAGCAGGATTCTTTACCCCAGGTCGGTATACGAGGTCCATCTGATAATGTTGTAATTGTATGGCCCACCTTTCGATCCTGGGAGGTGGGTGAGGAGCCGTCCCTCTGAATAATGGCAGAAGGGGTTGGTGGTCTATCACCACTCGGAAGGGGTGTTCACTCACATATAAATGAAAATGATTGCATGCCCATTTGACGGCTAACGATTCTCGCTCTATTTGTGAATATCGAGCTTCAGTTGCGGTGAGTGCCTTGCTTGCGAACGCTAACGGGACCCAGGTCCCTGGGTCTGTTTCTTGGGTAAGTAATGCCCCTAAACCAACTGGACTGGCATCAACCAGCACCTCCGTGGGCCGAGTAGTGTCAAACTACGCCATCGTGGTACTGTCCAACAGGGCCAATTTTACTTGATTGAATGCATTGTCTTCATCGGACGTCCGCTGCCACGGGGTCTCCTTCTTCGTGAGGTTTTGCAAAGGTTCTGCAATCGTAGCTAGATTTGGGATGAACCTTACACAGTACGTAGCCATCCCCAGGAAGCTTCTTACTTCTGACGCACTTGCGGGGGCAGGAGCAAGCTGAATAGCTTGAGACTTACTGGGGTCTACTTTGACACCTTCTGAGCTGAATACATATCCAAAGAAGTCAATTGTTTTCCGAAAGAATTGACACTTTTCTTTATGAAGGGTCACACCGTGCTCTGCTAACTGCTGCAGGGTGGCTCTGAGTCGTCGGTGATGTTCTTAGATTGTCTTAGAATGAATCAGGATATAGTCTCTTACATTAAGGACACCTTGAAGTCCTGCGACCTCTCTCACTGCATTTTGAAAAATCTCAGTCGCAGATGACATTCCAAAATGTTGCCTCTTATATCGGCGGAGTCCAAGGTGGGTCGAGAATGTTGTGATGTATCTACTCTCCTCAGCTAGCTTCAACTGGTGATAGCCAGCATTTAGGTCCAACTTTGAGAACCATTGCGAGCCGTTGAGATCGGCTAGTATGTCGTCAACCGTTGGTGTGAGATGTCTCTCCCGTTTTATGGCCTGATTGGGCATTCTCATGTCTATGCAGATCCGAGTTTTCCCTGGTTGCTTTTGTTTTTCGGCTATGACCATGGGCAACACCCATGGAGTAGGGCCTGTCACTTTTTCAATCACTCCCTGTTGTTCCAGTTTTATGAGTTCTTGCTCGACCAGCGGTCGGATGTGAAACGGGATTCGCCGGTGTCTTAGTGCTACTGGTTGTATTGCTTTGTCAATGTGTAGCTTTACTGGTTGTCTCTTGATGGTTCCTAGCCCTTTGAATAGTTGCAGGAATAGCTCTAGGATGTCATCCGTTTGGAGTATTTTCACTGAGTTGGCAAACACAATCAGACTAAGGTCTTCCGCAGTATGGCTCCCGACCAGTAAATTTGCCTCTCTATCGACAACGTGTAACGTTGTTGTGACTTCTTGGTCTTCCGATTTTACCTGAACCACCATTTTCCCTTTGAGCGGAAGCGGTTTTTGACTTCCGTATGTTAGGATTGGGATTTTGGACGAAGTAAGTTGCGGCCTTGGATTTAGGCTTTTATAGTGCTGCAGACCCATCACGTTAACGGTTGCTCCTGTGTCGATCAGGCCGGTTACCGGTGACCCATCGATCTTAATGTTGCATTTCGGCTGTTGTCTTCGTCTTCTCTTTAGGTCACTTGCAAATGACACAAAATAGCACTCTTCGTCCTCTTCTGTTGAGGAATCATCTAGGCGCGGATGATGGTGAGATGGTGCTTTCAATTGACGCGATGTTGTCGGTCCTTCTAGTGAGAGGGGTCTCTCTGCCCCTGTTAGCGTTCTCTTTCCGGGGTTTCCCCTGCCTTGGGAGCCTCCTCGACATACACTTGCGAAGTGGTTAGAAATTCCACACTTGGTGCAATTCTTTCCTCTCGCCAGGCAGCCATCTTGGTTGTGTTCTTCTCTCCCACAATACCGCACGGTGTGCGTCGTGATGTTCAGGTGAACTACCTTCCTCGCCCACTCCGAGCCGGGTGTGCGGATGGCGTCACCCCGCTCCGTTTTCACACTGACTACTGGATCGGTTTGTTGGTTAAGCGCGGCTTCCATTGCGTTTGCTCAAATGTCTGATAGCTCATGTGATCGTGCGAGAATCAGGATTTCTTCTAGGGTGATCCGTGGTTGGCGAAGTATGAGCGTGCGTAATGTTTTGTTGCGGCAGCCTTGGATGAGTTATGCCGTCACTTCCTTGGTCTGGTCATCCTCGGTGCACGTGCTCAGTAGCTCTCTGAGGCGTGCTTGGAAGGTGTCCATTGACTCCCCTTCTCTTTGTCGTGCTTGTCTGAACTTGAAGCATTCGTAGTGAGGATTGAGCTGGGGGTCAAAGTGGGCGTTTAAGGCCCTGACTGCTGCATCATAGGCAGTGGGCGCGCCAGTGTCCGGGAGGTGTGCAAATAGCTTATATATTTCATCCCCCGCGAAGTGTAGGAGCAGTGATCTCTTAACGGCCCCGTCCGTCTCTGGTTGCCACAAAGTAGTTGTTCAGGCGGCCAACCCATACTGTCCACCTCGGTGACGCAGTAGATGGATCAATTAGCTCACTGAACGGCGGTAGGGCATTGATCTGGGAGTGCACTGGAGGCGGTGGTGGTTGCACAGGTGGTGCAGCCTGTTGTTGAGCTGCTGGGGCAGCTTGGTTTGACAAGGTGTGTCTTCTTGTGGCTGTGGCTCCCGTTCAGATGTTTTTTTTTCTCTTTTACTTTCGCCAATGCTTGTTGGCTTTTCAGGTGTTGCGTTGCTCTCTGTTGACAATGCTTGTTGGTGTGTTGCCCTTGTGTTATTCCTCCTTTCGTTACGCTTCTCTGGTTTTGCCAGTGCTTGTTGTATTTTCCCTAGTTGCCTTTGCTAGTGCTTGTTTCTTATTGACGTGTCTGCCTTGCCTCTGTGCTTTTAATTTATTGCGTGGTGGCACGGTAGCGCTAATTGCCTTCAGTTCCTCCCTCGTGCTCACTAGAGGCTGCCTGCTGTCTCATTTGTTTACTTTCGTGCCTCCCTCGCGCTGCCTGGAATGCTCTGACCCCCTGATCCTTCTGCGCATGCGCGCACCGGGCTGAGCGCTGCAGATTCTTCGATGACTCACGCTGGTTTCCTTCTGATATGTGCAGGCGCTCTGGGGGACTGTCAGGTAATTCGGCCTGTCTGCTGATTACGCGCTACTCACCTAATTAGCGCCGCCGCCTCCTGGCGTTTCTTTGTACTTGCCGTCGCTGCCGTTGATCAGTGCAGGCGCGGCTTCTTCCTTCTCCGGGGTGTGCTGCCTTATCACGATGCGGGCTACCTGATCTACACCCTCGTCACCAGTGTAAGGGGGCTGCATCGCATGTTATTATTATTATTATTATTATGCGTTCTTATATAGCGCTCGATTACCCGTAGGCATCTCGGCGCTTGCCTTGGGAACCTGTCTTGGCTTTTTTTTCCCGTGAGATACCCGTACTGGGCATCCCCAAGGTGAAAGCCAGGCATCCCGCCGCGGGGGGGCCGTAGTGGAGATTAAGCAAGCTGATGCCCAGAGCTGCAGAGTGTGAACCCGTGGTTCGAGTAGGCACCGAAACGAGAATTATCGAGTCCGTGGATATTTGGGCACAAGACCCTGCCGCGTCGGGAATTGAACCCTGGTCCCGGGTCTGACCTCTGCTTCAGGGTCTGCCTCCTCTAACCAGTGAGCCACACTTCTCCACTTCTCGCATGTGACGCGTTATGGATACAAACTGGGGGCTAACGGACCACACTGAAATAATGGACACAACACTTGCTTACTGGGATGGACCGGAAGTCTCGATAGACTCCGGTCCCTTTATTTAAACCCTCTGGTCACGCCTGGCCAGTGAGTGCAACAATGTCAGGTGGCGCTTCAGGGGCTCTGCCTCACGGGGACGTAACGACTTGACCGTTACACACTGTTATCTCATAGGCATCCAGCTTCCCCTTCAGACTTTAGAAATATACTAGGACTTGTAAGCATTTGATCACTTTTTAACGAGATGATGTCCTGCCCTTTGTGCTGGGGTCGAGCTGTCCACATGTCCTTCCAGAATACTCAAAAATAAGTCTGCTCTTTAGGGTCACTGGGGCTTAGTCGGTAGCAGTAATGACATGGTTGCACCTTTCATGGTGGGCCAGACAGACTTCACTGTAAGTGTGAGTTCTGCAATCACGGAAGTATGTGGCCCCTAAAAAGACAGCTGCTCTACTACACTCATCTCACATTACTTCACAGCATGTCAAGACCCATAAAACTATTACTATAAAAACTGAAAGCAGGGGCATAACGAATTTCCTGCCGCCCCAGTTTCAAGGGGGGTAGACTTCTAGACTTAAAGAGTTGTCCCCTCAGCTTGTCACCTCGAAGGTATGGGTATTCCATATGCACCATCCCTGCAGGAAGGGGGACCCTAATACTTTCTTACACTATTGACTGAAATTAAGTGTCTATTGATGCTTTGTATAGTTTGTAGAAAGAAACTCACATCCTTCGCAATCATATACTTGAGGAATAAGGAGTACCAGATATTTGATTTCATAGTTGAGAACATAGAAGCTAGCATACCACAGATCGTAGTACTACCCTGACTAAAGCAGTGCTTGGCACGTCCATCCTGTATCAGTGTTCCTATTGTAGGGTGGATAATGTTTTACCAAGTTCCTGTACTGGCTAAACACCGTGTGGTAGCACATAATTGTATCTGTTGGGTGGTGGGCCCTCTATTAAGTACTACGCATGCTTTGGAACTATGGTTCACTCCTCATCACAGGTCTTGCAACTCTCCAGTCTGAAAAGGGAACTTGTTTTATGCATCAGGATTTATGTGCTGTGTTTTTGCAATCCTTTTCTTTTACACCTTACTTTAAAGGTTCAACCATATTGCATTTCCTTTCATTTTTCAGACTGGTGTGCCTGACGATAATTCCACAGAAGCAGCTCTAGTGTCCTGGGCATCGTTAGTATACCTATTTTTATTTTATACTTTTCTTATAATTCAGGCTTCTTTATTTGTGTCCTAGAGAATGTCCTAGCAATTTCAGTTACCTTATTTGATCTAGGGATTGGCGTACTACTCACTATTGTTTAAAAATGGTTCATTCAATTCATTCACTTGTTTTGCATGGATACACATTCATTGTTCTTCCGTGGTATTTTCGTCTGGAACTGTACCTTGAAAGTCGAGAATTGCGTTTTAATCATTTCCAGATAACTAGGTGAGATTATACAAGTGTACATTTGAAAAAAATAAGGATATGGTAAAAGGCTGCCTATGGATACATATTTATTTTGACCATATAATAAAAGGTTTCCATCCAGAGTTTACTTTTTGAAGTCATATTGACAGTAATCCCAAATGTCCCCGAAACTGTCTTCCCCCAATTTTGTGTGCGCTTCTCTTTTGGCCATTTTTGTGCAAAAAAATGTTTTTTTTCCTGGCTGTCTTTGGTTCTAAGCCCTCACCACTGCCACCTTCCTGCTGAAACACAGTGGACATCAGCATGCCCTTTCTCCTAAATTTGAAGTGAGGTGTTTTGAGGGAGTTATTGCGCAGACGGAATAGGCACATTTCTCTAGAGCAAGTGACATAGCAATTATTTTATATATTACACTTGCAAGTATACAACATCATGCATCAGTGGTAGGACAGGTCACATAACCTAGCTGGACTATTCACCTTAGTTTTGTCTAGCGCCTCTCTGAAAATATCTTCTGTTGCAGCTGCTATCTTTGTTACGCTCTGGGCATTTCTTCCCAGTGTTCCTGAGGATACCAATCGATCTGCGATCTTCCCTACCTATAACAGGTCTAACCAGGTCCAGTACTGACACCTGGATGCTGATGTGGTTGTAACTCGTCAATCCTCACTGTAATAATAATATATATGCTTCCTAAGACTAAAAGATTTTCACACGTTTGATGGAAGGTAACAGTGATAGTGCCAACAGGTCTTGTTGGCTCATAAAATTTGACCTATAAATTATCCCTGTCAAAAAGAATTTCTTTAAAGGTTCAGAACCTTGTGTCAAATCTCTGAAAATGTTTAAAGCATTTTTTGGCAATCAGATGTTCTCATCCATCCAACTCCCATCATCCCAAGGGGATAGCATTCGTCATACCTGATAAAGTGCAGTTACTCTGAGAGAGTGACCTCATAGGTAGGCCTGTGAATACTTTGAATGTAATCTGCTGGTGTGCATCAGAACCCATTTTAAACCTTCTGTCAGTAGAACTGTACTTCTAATATGTAGTCTTCCACAAGCTTTGCTCCTTTAACCCTGGAACTGTAAATTCCTTTACAGCATTTAGTTGCCCGTCATAGAGTCCACTAGACACAAAGCCCAACATCGTTGACAGTAGTTGTCAATTTGGCCCTCATGGTTTTAGGTCTATTTCTGTCCTTATTTAAATAATATTGGTAAAGTCGCCCTTTCCTTAAGAAGCCCTTTCTTGATCACTCCAAATATACGGAGTTCTGTTCTATATTCAACCTCTTTTATCCTACAAAATTCGTGGGAGGGCTGTAGCTTCCTATATATGTAAGGTTGTCCTAATGATCCTATTAGGAATACAGTCACAGATAGGTTTGGAAGAAAAAGTTCAACAAGAAAATATGAATTTGATGATTTTGTAATATCCAAAGGGTTTGCATTTACCACTACTCTGAGGCTGATATCCTACGTTTTGTTTATAACCCATGACCATTTCTCGCATCAATGACCATTTCATAAAATCCAGGGGAGCAGCTGTTTGAAGCGTGTGTAGAAAAATCTGAACCTGCTCAGTCTATTTAGTTTTAACATTTTCATCAAGACAATATATCTACTGTTGTGATAGGAATCATTAGCTGAATTGATCTAAATCTCCTAGCCCTAATATTTGTGCCCAAAACTACATAAACAAGGAACAATTGAAGGACAGAATGCAGATCAATGTCATACATTCACCCCAGTAACGAGATCTGGGCCTAAATCCATCGTTTTTTTTCTTACCATGCCATTCCAGTTTGAACCCAGCCATATGTAAATTATTCTTGATGCTGCGCCCAATGGAACTGTCCAGCCCGAACTGCCAGGCCAGGTCCTCCCTGGACTTAAAACAATCATCCTATGAGCGGTTTCGGGGTTTCACCCCTCATCAGCGAGGATAGCTTGACTGCAGTGGCATGGAGAGCACAGGACCCATGTCTGGGCATACCCGTCCCACTAGGGGTGCCAAATGCAAAAAGAACAATTGATGGCCAGAATGCAGAACAATGTCATACATTCACCCCGGTACGGAGATATGGGCCTAAATCCATCGTTTTTTTTGCTCACCTGCCATTTCAGTTTGAACCTAGCCATATGCAAATCTTTCTTGGCCCTGTGCCTCATAGGAACAGTCCAGAAACTACATGCACATCAAAGAGATTTCCTAGTGCGCATTCCCTTGGGGGAGCCAACAACGTCAATAATACCTGAACAAATATCTAGGACAACATTTCAAGTGCTTCTAAATTTAGTTTCTTTACCTTTTATTCCAAGTGACACACTTCTTAGGTGGCTAATTTTGTCAGTTCTTCCAAACATTAATAGATTTGGAGTCTTGCATTCTTTTTCCAGTACAGAAAAAAAATGTTTTGTCCAGACTCCTAAAAACTTCTTGGCCAGACTCCTAAAAACTTCTTGGCCCTGAGACTTTTCAAACAATCATTAGATTTGTATATTCTTGGATTTTTAAAACTAATTACCTATATATTTGAAATTGCCACCCCATCAACCCATAAAAGCGATGAATTTAATGAAAAGGTGTGAAAAAGTACATATTGAGGTGTTCAAATTCAAAATTCAAATTCCAAAGAACTTTATTCGAATTTCTTAAAATTCATAAAAGCACAGAATATATTTCAATCGTCCCATAAACTCTTTGTAAAACAATTTACAATATCAAAATTTTTAAATTATACAGGTTCATATATCGATTTCATGGGTTTTCCATCATTTTTCGGACGCGAATTGTCAATTTCAAAAAAAGTGCTCGTGCGGAAGACCAATTCATCAGTGTCCAAAGAAAGCAGCATTATATATGAATCCCCTAAAGAAAGGGGTCTTCGTTTTCTAAAATATGCTAAAAACCATTTAATATATTTTATATAAAATTTACAGAAGAATAAAAAAATGCAGATCATTTTGTGTACTCATACCATCACAAGGGCATGGTTTAAGATGTGATGACTGATAAAGACCCAACGGGAAACATAATAAAAATGTTACCGTGCCAGCCCTTAGGCGAAACAACAACGAGGTGTTGTATTTACACAAATACTCAGATTATTATTTGCAAATAATGCATTTTTAAGGTGACCAGTAAAGTTATTTCTTGCTGTTGGCCTGATGCCATACCTATACTAACTGTCAAGAACTTAACCCAATATATTGCTCTATTTTTGTATGGATATTTTTGTGTACTTTTTGGGAATGACCGCGCTCTGCAGGTCTTGGAAATGCTCTGTTGTTATAGCCTGTTTGTTTCCCTGCATTACTGTGATTTCCTCCCCTGCACTACTGTGAATTCCTCCTGTGAAGGCGAAATTTATGCAAGTCCACTTTGTGTGTTCCATATTTTACGGTCCTTTCTGTCATATCATCAGAGTTGTGACCAAAGTGAACCCCCTACTTAGTGGCACTGTCTAGTGCCCCATGAACCCGGTCTATGTGATTAAAAGCCAATGTAATTTATCTGCGGTGCCTTGTCTTCCTTATGTGCGGGATATGGGGAAAAGCTGTGTTGTGGGCGAAGTCGTTTTAGGTGCCATGTGTGATTAGGGGGGAAAAAATCAGTTAATTTTTTTCTTTTTAAATAAATGACTCTTGTAACCTTCTTGAATATTTCTCAATGATATGTTCATGCTGCAAGGGTTTTAAACCAAACTTGTATTTTTGTGTCTGCAGTGAGAGCCAGCCTCAAGCTCAATCACAGTATGAAGATATTACAGAAGATGATCTTCGCCTCATCGAAGAGAGAGAGACCTCTATCAGACAACTTGAGGTACGCCATTAAACTGTAGAATTCTCTAATGTACAGAACAGAAGGGACAATATAGACTTAATCCACCTGTTTAAACCAAGGAGCATGTGGACTTGAAGAAAAAAATGCTGACGTGCAAAGACTTTTGGATGCTTACAAGCAGTACATATTTGGTATATAAACAAAATAAGAATGTCCCTGAATCACTCCTAGATGCACGCACATATGGCAGAGTAATTGGAAAATACTCTTATTTATAATGTAACCAGGTACAAACCCGATTACAGCTTTAATTACAGTAGAGTATGATAAAGTGGAAGAAAATATTGCTATTTATTCCACTTTTCAGTCTCAATTCTTTAATCTCCCCTGAATTCTGCGTGTACAAAAACAATGTTTCACCTCTACTGACAAATGCTTTATGTTTCAAGTAGACCTGCCTCAGTTCCCAATTATACAATGAGGGTTTCATTGGCTGATGGGCAGTAGGTAAAGTTACAGTGTCTGTTGTCTGTGTTTGTAACCACGATGGTGTCCTGAACATGCATCCACCTGCCCCGCAAACCGGACAGGACCCATCAACACAGTACTCTCAGAGCCCGCCAAGCACATATTGTACTGCGGTTCATAAAGGCTACACTGCTGGTTCACTCATTGTGAAAGGCATAACGTTGACTTGTAATACATTCATGAAATTCAGGGATTTTGGTGATGCCAATAAACACTGCATCTTGTACCCTGGCAAGCCCAAATTGAGCATTTCTGTTAACTTTGGTTTGTCCAAAAACAGGTGTGACTACTCAAAACTGGATGCAGGCTATGGTCTGGTCCCAAGAGTAGGTAGCTCACAACTGGACTCTCTAAGTGAGAGAAAGCTCAATCCTTTGCTGATCGTATATACCTCAGTCCAGAATGTCGCCTGCTACTCCCCATATCAGCTGAGCTTGATATAGCTGACACATCTCTGTGGAAGCGAGGAGAAGGTTGTAACATGGGTGGATCTGCAAGTGCAAGGGGCAAGGACATTTATTCAATGATACAATGATTACAAGCAGCCTGTTCCTATGAATGAGAACACATCCTTGATGTAAACTTTGTGCACTCATGCACAGCATGCTTATAAGCATCCCTTTTCGCTATCATATACCAACAACAATGAAAATGCAGCTGATTACATTGACACTGCACATACTAACAACCTTCAACGACTCAACACCAAAAGAGAAAGGGTGACTGTTCTTGAGAATGAGAGATGGAAGTGGAATTTTGAAGAGCCCGTACGAGGGGCTCTAGAGTGTCTTTTCTGTTACATGGGGATACATCTAGGACAAGCAGACGGTGAGGCGATGGAGGGAGAGTCAGATGGTTCTCATCATGGCATAACCAGAAATCTGTGAGTAATTGTGCGTCTGTTCCACAGTATAAAACCCAAATAATGGTCAGCTTATGCAATGCCACTTAAAACCCACTTAAGAGCTGTGACTAATTTGATAGCGTAGACACACTTCTAGATATCAGCTAGCCTACATGTTGTGTTAGATTGGGTGTTGTTTAATTGTTTCCCACCTCCATGCCCAAATGGAGCAGCCGCCACAGAACAAAATGGTATTGCTGTGTACTATGGGATGACTGGAGAATTCTGGTGAGGGAAGACTTTATAATCAATGTGTGCAGCTTTACACTGAGAGAGGTTGCATATGCAAGTGTTAACCTAAACAACTGGTGTCTTCTGTGGTCATTAGCAAATGATGGTCCCAACAGCAATGCGTGCAGAATAATGATTTTGTGAACTGTGGGAAACTACACAGGGTCATGCGTGAATTTGGTTCCGGTTGAAATTACGTAAAGATGTTCTTAGAAGAATTATTAAAACAATATTAGCTGGAATTGAGTACACCTTTTCTTTTAATCTTTTTCAGAGATTTCTGTTTTTTTTTAAAAAGAGCTGATTTATTGAAAGATTGGTGGCTGGTACACCGCTGGCACTGCATTTTCTGGGTACAAATGTTCTGAATGCTATAGCCTATCAGGCAGGACAATAGCTTGAACCTACTTGTATGGTGGGATCCCAGTCTATACTCACTTTTTAGCTTTATACAGCCAAAATATCTTTTTCTTTCTGCTAAGATCTTACATGGGTGTAATTTAAATATCTGGCCCCCTGTGGCCTAGTTTGATTTTCCCACCTATCTACTGACGTATTTCATGTACTGCCTTTGTTTTTGTTTTTTAGCAAATTCAGGACTTAAAAGAGACTCTTTTTCCCATCCAGGAAGTTGTTTATGCTAACTCCTCCCAGAGGCCGGTATCGGTCAGCCTGACCCATTACTATAGGCGCAGTGTAGAGTTGACTGGATATAACAGCATCTGTTTGTTATAGTATTATGGAACAGCTAATCTGAGGGAACCCCACGCCATTTAGGGCAAATCATAGTCTGATTTTATTATTTCTGCAGTTATAACATCTACTTGCAATCATTTAAAATGGATCTTGAAAAGGGAAGCCTCAACATGTAGCTTGAGGATTTTCTTTCTCATTTAATGTACTTATATTGTGCCTTCATAAATTCTTTCCATTAGCAGTGCAATTTTAAGAGAATGATAGTCAATCTTCTCTCCCTGCTCACTTGCACTTCAGATATCAGTACTACGCATTAGCACATCTTCATGGGTCCTAGATAAATAAATGATGATAATGTACCTTAAAAGCCCTTTCCTTCTACTTCCGAACGATAAAAGCAAAATTAAACACCAGGACAAAGTACAGAAAATGTTGTTGTACCAGGAGAAAAAATGACAAAATACTAATGCATTCGAAAGATCACATTTAGGTAGATAAAATAAAGTATGTAAAAGACTACTAATACGTGAGACTTGAAAAATGTGTAACTTAAGAGAAAATATAAGAATTATTTGATAGAGGGTCTTCGCATTTTCAGAAAATGTTCTCATAAAAAGTGTGCTTTAACATAGGATTCCTACTGGGACGTAATACTGTGGTTCCTCTGTGAGGCCTCGGGCTCCCTGCTCCAGAGGAAAGGACTACATTGTTTATTGGGCTTCACCTCTCGCTATGCAGCCCGTAAGCCTATTAATAAATTCTTCGACTTAGGAGGGAGGGTATGGCGCAGTGTCCAATGCGGCTGACTCCGGAGTGCGGGGCTTGCGGTTAGATCCCTGGCGCCGCCAGCAGCTCAGCTCAGCATCATGTGACTCTGGGCAATAGCTCACTTAATCTGCCTGACGGGCCCCAACACCTTGAAACCTTTGAGGGGTGATATGTTCACGCTTTCCAAATACAAATTATTACTATTGACTTAGCTTTGGCTCTGGCTAACCGCAGGATCGCCATGAGCTGGACTGTGGCTGACAGATCTGTGGTCTGGCATATTAGGAAAACAGCAGGCACTGAGGAAAGGTAGTTATGGGAGTTCGGTGCCGGACGCCCCCCCCCCCCCCCCACCCCCCCCCGCCCCCGATTGGCAAAAGTACTTGGAGAGGGTGGAGCCCTAGACTGGCAACAGGCCACTGTGAGCACTTGAAGTGCTATACTGGACTCGGTACACTTTGCTTTGCAATGGTTCCTTTGTTTTATGTATTCAATGTATAGACGGAGTTCTACGACTTGTGTACAGTCATCCCAAACATCACAAACATTTATATATCACTAATTGTAACACTCAGTTCTCTTTGCTTTAAAACCTGTGAGTGCATCTCTTTGAACGTTATAGAGGGAACTTGAAAATATACTGCGTGACATTGCTACTGTTTTTCTACTCCAAATTAATAAAGAAGTATTTAAAAAAAAATAGAATATGCTTTAGCCACGTCTGCTTATTTGACCTACATCACAACATAATCAGGCCTTTCTTTTTCTGTTTCTCGTTCCGACCTATTGAGAGTTTAGGACCCCTTGTAAGATTCATGTACTCAGGGTTGCTGTCACGTACTTGCCAAGTGGGAAGCAGCCGGCGCATTAAACAAAATATGTTCCTCCCCTTCTCTCTCCCACTCCCTACTATAACTCTTCTCGTTCTTCTGATAGTCCCCTGCCCCACTATAACTCCTTGTTTACTGGCCTATATATATCCTATCTCTTCACCCTACTCTTTGCCTTCCTCCTCCTTGTTCGCTAATTCCAGTTTTATGAAAGACCTTGAGTCGCAATGACTGTTACTGTGTAATGCGCATCTATACCTTTGGTGATAGTGTACTTTATACATATATAAAATATATTAATAAAGATGATAATTGGAGGGCTGACACAGAGAGTGCCCCCAAACAAAGGGATTAGTATGGACAAAAAGAAAAGATATCTGCATTCAACATATTATATAAATGCAGCCAATGGAACACCATAACTCCAGCAACTCTCATTACGAGCAAAGAAGGAAATTATTGACGTAACAAATGCACAATTGGATTTGATAGTGCCACTCTACCTCTACGACCCTAAGTAAATGCTTTATATGGTTAAGAAGCCACTTTTGATTTAAACCGATGCTCCTGGCTCACTTTAAACTATGGATATATGTGGCAATTCAACACAACCGTGGCTGCATATTTGAGTATAAATGATATTAAATCCAACATAACAAAGAATTGTTTTTTTTTCCAGGCAGATATCCTGAACATAAATGAAATATTTAAGGATTTGGGAGCAATGATCCATGAACAAGGGGATATGATAGGTAAGCGCACTATTCTTTTTCTCTTGTAGGTCTAGTTCTACACCCCCTCCCACTCATTTCAGTTATAAAATTTTAAACTATAAATCTAGGTTTCTTTCTGCTTTTGCTTCAAAGCTGCCTGTTCTGTTGCATCTGGGTTAATGTTCTCTTGAATCACATTGATCAGTTTCCCTCATCTGGTTTACACCCATGCACTGTTGCAGAGAGGCTTCCATGCAGCGGCACCCCACCCCACCAGCACCCATATCCCCAAGCTTTGCATTACTGGGCTATCCCCCCATACCTCCCATTTTTCTACACCTGTTTTTTCTCTTCAGCCCAGAACATACCCCAGTGACCTCTGGTTTCGTATTTATTCAGCAGTGAGCACCTAATTTATTTTCTCCTCCATCCTGTCAATGTAACCAATCTTTTTATTTCATGCTGCTGCAATCATCATGCACTTTGTGTTTTTTCCACCTCTTAATTTTTAGCCTCTGCTTTGTGTCTTCGTTAAGTTCCTTCCAATAGACTTGTCAAATGGTGATTTCAGAACCCAGTGTAGGAAGCAGGGCAGTATGTGTCGTGTTGAAATAATGCATCAAAACAGTGGATTTTTAGACTGTTCACATTGTCACACAGAAAATAAAAAATTACGATATCAGCTTAGCTTCACATAGATTAAAATAGCCATTACAATTTAATTGCATTTATAAAGAGTGTGGCTGCCCAAGCAGAACCTAAAATAGCCAGGCCTTCACCTTCTTTTGAAAAATATCTAGAGAGGTGGAGGTTTATACCCTGAGAGGCCATGCATTCCACAGTTTGTGTTCTAAGTATTTAAAGGAACGTCCCCACTGCCTCGCCAATTTCACCCACGGGATAACAGCGAGGCCCAAACTGCGAGAATGTAGGAATGGTTAGGAACATATGGGGTCACACCGCTATTAAGGTACTTTGGTGCATTCTGATTCATAGCCCTGTACAAAAAGCACAATGCTTTAAAGTTGGCCCACTTCTCGATAGTCAGTCAATGAAGCTTACACAGATGGATTGAAACCGTGATGGGCAGAGGAACATGACATAAGATTCTACAGGCAGCATTGTGCACAATCTGTAGTCTGTTCAGCAGTGACATCTAAACTCCAGGGACAAAACTTTTCCGAAATCCAAATGTGATTTAGTAAGCATTTGCACAACACTTCCTTGAGCAGAAGCGGAAATAAGCTCAAGAATTTTACACAAACATTTGACCCCCTTGCGTGCTTATGACGAGCTCAGCTCGTCATGAGGCACAGTGGAGTTGTGCTCATGATGAGCTCGTCATAACGGCCGCGGACGGCCCACGTGGGGCTAATTCCCCGCCTGTCCGGGCGTTACATGGGAGTTGGCGGAGTCGTGACGAGCTCAGCTCGTCATGAGGCACAGTGGAGTTGTGCTCATGATGAGCTCGTCATAACGGCCGCGGACGGCCCACGTGGGGCTAATTCCCCGCCTGTCCGGGCGTTACGTGGGAGTTGGCGGAGTCGTGACGAGCTCAGCTAGTCATGAGCACAGTTTCACTGTGCAGCATGACGAGCTGGGCTCGTCACGAGCACCGCGGCGCCCCACGTGGCCCCTCCCCGCAGGGTAATTAGCCCAGCGTGGAAGGGGTTAAGGAGCCCAAAACAGTTAGATGATAATAAACATTACAGAAATATACCTAATTGAGAAGATGCTTCAGAGAGGAAAATTTAATTGAAATGTACTAAAGCATAGTACGGTATGAATCTGTGATAAAGCTACTTTAGCACCATGTAGAGATTATTTACATATATTTAACACAAAGATGTAATGCTTCATCTTTTTCAGTTTATGTTTATTCAATAGCAGCATATCTGTCAGAGTTGCATTAGAAAATGAGAGTATTAATTCGGTGCATATATAAAAGACTTAACCCGTACTGTTTTATAGGTTTAAGATAAAGCTACTTAAAAGTAGTGTTTGAACCAATAGGTATAACTGTCATTATTCCAGTCTCCATGCGCAGTAAAAGCAAACATGACCTAAACCATCTATACACCTGATTAATTGACATGTTTTATTCAAAATCCAGCACTGGAATTGCTTGTCTTCTGATGTTGCTACAGAGAAAAGTACTTTTTTCCCTCCAGATTCTCCTCATCTCACTGAACTAATCCTATTATCCCCTTGTTGATTAGATGTGTGCATTTATGCTGACTGCTTACGTTCGAGAAAAAATAGGGGACATCTTAAATTGTTTTGAATTAGTGTATTTTTGCCATTGCTCTGGATAGTGTTATTTGGAGCACAACAATGAACTGCTGTATCCTGTCATCAGGTTACATATTAAATAAGGAATCTCCTACATTTTTATTTTCTAAAGATTATCTTTAGTATGGCTAATACACCGTTAAGGTCTTTACTGATTTTTAAATGATATGCGGATTAGAAGATCTGTCAGTGAGTTGTGTGCATCCCAGTTTATTCATATAGAAATGCACTTTGAGTTTCATCAGATTATTGCTTTACATTTCACTATCTAATATAGGAGTTGGTCTTGAGAAATTCTCAGCTGTCATATAACTATTGACTAAAAGAAATATGTGTTATAGGCTGTTGCTCAACCTTTAAAATAATGTTGAGCGTTTCAAAATATCTATTTAAGGGAATGATTTTTGCAGTTTTACTACTTTAATTGAATTGAGGTTTTGTTGTTGCATACTAAATTGAATAATATTCAGATGTGGGTTTAATTGAGTTTCCTTATAAGTCTACTGACAGATATGTTTTCTCACTTGAGAAAAGCCTGCTAAACCTTTTCATATGTAGAAGCGTGACTCATAAATCAATAGTATTGCCTTTAAGAAAATGTTCAGATGATAATTTATTTAATTTAAATCTCAATTACAGTGCCTTCAGGAGTTTCTCCAGGCCTCAGACACGCTGCTATCATCCAGCTTTTGTTCGTTCTCTGAGCTCACATAATTTACAGAAATTGGAATTAAAAAACAGAGCTAAAAGTCAGCGGACCATAAATTGAAAGGACTCAACATAGAATAATATTACATACTGGATCCCATAGAAAAGCTGGAAATTTTAGTTGGAGAGCTTGGTTCATAGTGGCTGTATGCATGTGTGTGCTTTCCAAAATGAGAATTATCTTGATTAGGAAGTTTATAAACTATCGGATTATTAATATAAAAAAATAACTGTAGTTTCGAGCTACCTTGGAGTGAGTATACTGATGCTTATGTAGAGAAAACCAAAAGAGAGACACATTTAGGTCTCTGTGTAGCTGCACAACCTATGAATTTAATGAATCAAATTCGTAATCCACTTTCTAATTATTCCTCAAATTTATCCATAATTCTTTAATCCTTTCTTCACACTGTTTTATTTCAATCCATTATATTCATTATCGTTCTTCTTTTACTCTTGAAAAACACACAGGAAAATCCATGTTTTCTTTTTGCCACGTTTTTATGATCAGTCACCCAATGCATTTCGGGAATTAATCCCTTCTTCGGGGGGTTTCGTGGCACTAGGCTAATAGACCTTGCATATTTAAAAACGCTCTGCAATCTTCCCACGGATAAACTGCATACTGCTCCCACGTCTTGCTTTTGTCAAACTGATGCTTATAACATATTTTTTTGTTAACCACCAACTCAATGGCACTCATTGTATCGATCTTATGAAGGACGGGCAGGGCCGGACTGGGAACCACACCCAGCCCTGGCAAAGTGCTCGGCCGCCCCCCTCCCCTCTCGGGGGGGGGGGATTGGAGGTGCCGCCAAGCTCTTTGCCGGGGCCGGTTTTGGTACAGGGCCGATTTTGCAGCTATGCTGCAAAAACGGCCCTGTAACAAAAACGGCCCCCAGGGGCCCAAAACCGCCCCCCCCCCCTGTCTGGCGCACCGGGGGATTGCCCGGTGCCCGCTATGGCCAGTCCGGCCCTGAGGACGGGACTTGCCTGGTAGTATTCGAACTTGTGACCATAAGCTGAAATATAGATACTTGTAGTGGTTCCATTGGTCCACTGAGCTGCAACACGCAACTGGGGATTGCTACAAAGGGGCAATATTATTTTTTCACTGGCCAATGGTGAAAAAAGAATTGAAAGACATTTTGGGTGTAGATCTCAGTGGTAGTAAAGAGACAATGCCATTTTAAGAAAAAACATAATTTCCCTTATCCGGCAAATTATATTTTGACTTTCTGCCCAAAGAAGATGTCTGCTACTGTGTTTCTAGGTAGTTTATGATATTTTACCTACAAGGTCATCGGGTTATTAGTTCTAACTAGGAGGACACTGCCTGCCCTGTTCTTTTCATTAGTTCAACCCCATACCTTCTATGTGATTGGCCATATGATTTACAGAACGGTTTTTGACACTTTAGCAATAAGACTTATTCAACTCTAGACTGTTCAGATGCATAGCAAATTATTGATATAAATAAGGATATTATTGTATACTTCCGCCTTTCATGCAAAGTGGTCTCTTGGCTGTCCGCATAAACAACAGGGCAAATTGTTCAGAACAGTTGATTATTAGAGCGTCTTTTGAGGCTGGTCACTGAACACTTTACATTTTGAATGGGAAAACTTTAAATGCATAGCTATGTTTAGTCTATTAATATTTTCACGTATTTTCCTGGAATACCATTAGTTATTTTGTGTCTCAATAAGAGTTTGCTCATGCCTTAGCTCAAATTACAGAAGGCAGTTGTACATGCTCTACATATAGACACTGTAGAAAGAGAGAAGAGGTGAAAGGGCCATACTTGTCGAGGTATGTTCCTAAATAAGAGTTTATAATCTCCTAAGGGATCTACGTATTTTTGTTGAGTAGCAGCATATTAAATGCACGTGCAATTTCATTTTCATTTTTAAAGTAAGGATCACACAATGATTTTAATTGAACATGGACATATGTTTTCATATCTTAGACAGCATAGAGGCCAATGTGGAGAGTTCTGAAGTGCATGTTCAGCAGGCGAACCAACAGCTTGCAAGAGCATCGGAATATCAGGTAATACCAGTGTGATGAACCCCAGATTCCAGCATTGTTTAATATTTTGTGTGCCTTCCATGCTTTTTCCAAAGTAATGTTTGTGACATTTTATTATTTTTAGTTAGGGTAACAGATAGGATGAGTGTGTGTATCGAGTCAGTGATATGGATAGGTAATGAGTGTTTTGTTAGCTCACTTTTGGGGGGCATGAGGGAATGAAGACTATTGACCTGTTGCTAAATGTTTACCGTCTGTTGATGGGCAACTATGTAGAGGGCCTTGTATGAAATTATCTGACTGCCATTTTCTCAAGGAGTTCAGGGAGCTATGAAACAAATGTACACTGCTTGTTCTATCCCGCATGTGATGTATTGGGCTATGACTTCGACTCACACTTTCAAGTCTAGCTTACCTTTAATGAAATCTTCATTGTGGATGCCATCCTTGGGGCTTGGGAACGTGCAGTACTAGAAACGTTCAGACTGGAAATTGTAGGCCACTTAAGTTGTGTAGTTGCTTTGATAAAATTCCTAACATTTATAGCTTAATTGTGATATCCAGTTTTTCTGTTGTCCCTCTTGAAAAGCGGCTGATGGGGAAGTTTAATATAGCCTTATAGCCCGCCGTAGAGGGCTATACCGGCTATTAAAGGCCCTCTCCAGCATTAAAGGCCCTGAGCAGAAGGCGAGGGCCTTTAACAAGGGAGAGGGACTTTAATAGCCGGTATAGCCAAGCTACGAAGGGCTATAAGGCTATTAGAACATTCTGACACAAGAGTGCAGAATGTTCTAACAAAAAAGAACAAAGCCCTTATGGGAGCGTGAGGGGATTGGAATCCCCTCAGGGTCCTTGAAGCCTTTGTTCACAGCCAGAGCTGTGAACAAAGAAACATTGGAATGTTGGAGCTCCAGGCTTATACCAGCCATTAGAAGCTCGGAGCACTCCATTGTTTTCAATGGAGCTCCCAACATTCCAATGTTCTAATGAGATGGATGATTATACAATGATTCTCTATAGGAAGTGGTTCTCTCATTTAAGTGTATCAGAATCAAATTATGATCAGTTCTGTATTAAGTTTACTTTCAAGGATATCTTGAGCATAGGTGTTGGATACTTCACCTGTTTTGCTAAGTTGAATGTAATTCAGACAGTGGGGACATTGCACACATTTGTAGTTATGTGTAAGATTAAAAAACTGTAGCTATCCTTGAGAATCCTCTGCAATCCTAAGGACAGAAGAGGTTACCTGCATTTATTTCCACATGGATATACTTCCTTTCTTAGACGTTTGAGTCCTTCCGAAGGATGTCGGCATGTATAAACCAAATGGGTTGGATAAAGACACCTAAAGGTTTGTCCTGTTTCAGTGCCCCAACTTTGACTACTTGGAACTTTACTGAAAAACGGCCATCATTACTTTCTCAATCCTTGTGAACTATATTACTTTCTCAATCATTGTGAACTACATTACTTTCTCAATCATTGTGAACTACATTCTGCTGAGATGAAAATTGATACTGTGTATGGGTGTAACTCAATAAACATATTTATTAAATTGTTTTTAAATGTTCTAGGCCTCAATTTAATATGGTTTGTCACACATTGTTAAGAGTTATTGCTGCTTGGTCTCGTGAATTGTTTTTTTCTTGATTAATTTGATACGTCTTTATATGCTTAATATATTCTCAAATACTATATTTAAAATACAAATATAAACTATTAGTAGTTTTATTGTGGGCATAGAAAAGGCCTAAAATATATTTTAAAACATGTATTTCCATTTCTTTCAGAGCAAGTCTCGAAAAAAGATTTGTATCCTCATTGTGGTCCTGGTCGTCGTAGCAGTGGTTGTAGGAATTATCATCTGGCAAGCCACAAAATGAAAAAATGGAAATTGCCTTTGTGTTGTATCATTTATGGTGAATGACTTCCACAGTCAATGATTGTATATCCCTGGACGAATGACATTGCAATACCTTGCATTCGTACTCCCTTTTGAAGGGAGAAGGTCCTTTTTGTGTTCGTTTGTATGTATTTTAAATTACACTAATATGATTATATAGTAATATTATGTACTAGAATGAATAATAAGATGAGATTAAAAGCCTTCATATTTCGTGACATAAAATATAAAATGAATTCGTTGAGCATTGAGTGGTGAAAGAAAAACACCCAAATGGACCAATCGCAGCTGCAATTATTGTAAAAGCACATCATTTTAAGTTGGGTAATTTCGAAGCACCCATTAAATCATGCATCTTCTTTTTGGGTGTTGAAGGGTAAACCACAAGACTGAATGAGGAGTGTGATTGTAATTGTCCCCACCCCTCATTATAGGGCTATAGCACAGTTTACCAAGTGTATATATATTTTTTTGTATACCACTTGTTTAACGTATTTCTCAATGCTTGAAAATGTGCCAATGTACGGGAGTGAGGCCAGGTCCTTGAATTATGGGTTTTCATAACATTGACAAATGTGAAATTAACGCACTAATTATGTTGTGTGTTGGTTGCCTATACGCATATTTATATCCTTGTATGTGCATTCATCATTAGACCATGTATGTGTAGTCATTTACTTCACTGCAGAATTAATCATGAGCCATGTTTCCCTCGATCATATGCTGGAATACATATTTTGCAGTGCCTTCTGCTGCTAAAAAGCAATTTCTTTAACCCACACTGTGTAGAAATAGCTGGTCTGTCTTGCATTGCGCTTTGTCACTATGACTTAGGTTTTATATCCAAAAATGGCATTTAACAAACATATCAAGATCAAATTAAGTAGGACCGCAGTGAAATGTCATAACCTTTTGTGGTTGGTGTTCCAGCGAGAAATCACTTAGCATAAAATGTACTGTCATTCCAGGGGTGTGAAACATATATTGATATTTCGTTATATTTCCCATAAATGAGCATTCTTTATTATTAAGCATGCATAAATTACACTTTTTTAACATTATTTAGATACTAGTCTGAAGCACACGGTTTCCAAATAAAGTAAAATATTATTTTTGATTGTGTGGTATTTTTGTTATTTTTCCAAGTATTGGTATAATGTGATGTAATCACTCACAGTGGAATAATGTGACCTAAAACTTCATTTTTGTCTGTCAAGAATTGTATTATGGAGCGTAGCTGTTTGTTGGTGGCATTATGTACATCCTTTCAAAGTTTACAGCATCATTATTCATACAGTTTGGGCAATGGCAACCACACTAGGTGTCATCAATGTCTTTACAAATAATTAAGGAGACTCATCCTGTGTCTTACGCCTTCCTACCAAATCTAGCAGTCTGTCCTTGCAGGGGAACATCGAGGAAGTACAACTCATAGTTATTAGTTATTCTTTGATTTTGTTACACGTGCAGTGATGCATCAGCCTCTGACTTAATTACTTACTTCTTACTTTTATTAATAGTCCAGTCTTTCATTCGTTCATAAAACTTTATTCATGTCGTTTCGACCATAAAAGTGCAAATGCATACAGTACATGAATCCAGAATAAATAATCACAAAAGTTAATTAAATACAACACATCAATTTCCAATTGATTTATTCCGGCAATTGTATGACAAATCAACAGTCAAGAGAATAAAAGATGTGTGAACAAAGGCTTACACCCCAATATAATTGCGTAGCATGACCCACCATGGAATCACAATGTTAAAAATAGATCTGTAAACAAGGGTAAAAAACATTTAAATATTTTCTAAAACATGGACTAAAAGAATTGGTAAAAGATAAAGAATGTGCGCTTTCACATCTTTGATACGGACCTTCTAATGATCTACATTTTACCCAGAAACTTGGCTACTGCGCAAGTAACTAAAGGCCTAGAGTCAGATTTTAAAATGCGCAAAGCTTCTTGGTGGCATCGAGTTCCAAGCAGCCAGCAAACGGGAGCTAACCATTTGATTCTGAAAGAGTTGTACATGGGGCAGACAAAGAAAATATGGCTAGTTGCCTTAACATTGAGAGGGCAACCTGAGCAATACTGCAGTCGCCAAGCAGCTGTAAAGGAGTTACAGTAAGGGAGCCAAATCTAAAATGGATATAAAGCTTGCAATTGTATGGAATCGTGATGACCTCCAAGTATAGTTCATAGAAGCGTAGCAATTTGAATCCCATAAATTCTGATGTAAGACGACCCCTAAGCGGATGATTAACAGTAGTCTGCTTCACCCAGTTCCAATATTGGTTCTTAACCAATTCTTTACTGGGCAGTAATCTAGGATATTTGGTGTTCCATGAGCTACCCATACCTATCTCTGAGAGCAGTGCCCTGACCATGGTAAACCACGCAGTTTTCTCGAACCGGTTGAGTGTGCAAACTTCATCAAATGCAGCTGCATATTGGGAGCACTCTGGGGTTAATTTGAAGTGCTGGCGGAAGAGCAGGGGACGAAGCCTTGCTTTAGCCATAATTGAGGGTCTGCCCATGTCTAGTCTTAATGGATGAAGGGGAGTGCTCTAGGGAAGTGAGCATAGGGTTCCCAAGAATTTATTCTCTGTGACAAAAAGACCTTCCAAATTTTCAAATCCCCAAAGTACGGCCTCATACAGTGCAGAGCCCACTACCTTATGGTCGTAAATCTGGAGTGGGGCTGCTACTGGTTTGGTCTGGGAGGTCCTATGCCCTTTAATCAGGGCCCCAGTGGTCTGCTTCTGCTGAAGAATCCGCTTCATAATGTGGTGCTTTCAGTCCCTTTCCTCAGAGAGAGTTACACCCAGATAGTCAAAGGTGGCCACTATTGCTCAAGAGGGATCCCCCCAATAGCTATTTGCCTTTAAATGATTTGGGGGTATTCAACAGTACGAGTTTAGTCTTCAAGGTTTTGACCTCCAAGCCTATCATCCCACAAAAGGCCTCAAAGCAGTCTAGGAGCAGTTGCAGACCGCTGGGGGTCTTCGAGACTATTAGCGTATGCTCCGCAACAATAAGGTTGTTGTTTTGACACCTTCTAGAGAGGGGGCATCAGCGGGGAGTGGACCACTAAGTGCTGGACCAGTCCATTGATGAAGAGTGATAAGAGAGTAGGAGGCAACACGCACCCTTGTCGGACCCCCCTGTCAACTCTGATCGAGTCTGTCAGTTACCCTTGGTGATCCCCAACGAACTCTTGCGTAGTTGTCCTCGTGAAGACTAAACCAACGCAAGGATCTCAGAAGGAAGACTCAGCTCCTGTAGAATGCACCATAAGGTATGCCTAGGGATGAGGTTGAATGCCAACTTCAGGTTAATATTTAATCTGACCTGGGCTTTTCAGTTCAGCCTCCTTTGTGTGAAAGTTTGTTTTTTCCTGGCTGTCCCTAGTTTTGCACACGTCTGTAAAAAGAAAAAGGGAATATTTGGTGTGCATTGCCAAAAAAGTCTGATCCTCATATAACCATTTAGTCTTGTGAACTGACAGTAGTAGTAGTAGTAGTAGTAGTAGTAGTAGTGTGTTGGTCAGAATAACAATAACCATCTACTTTGAACTCCCACACTTAGTATATCTTCAGTCTTCTCTCAGTCCATGCAATATCAAAGAGTACATGCTGTGCTGCAATGAATATAGTTCTGAATTATTGGCACATATGATAACAAATCCATAAGGCACCTCAGAACTAGACTCCTCTACTTATGTGGCATCTCATCTGATCCTTTGGAATCTACATTCAGTCACTTAATTACTAATGGGGTTTGTAATATACTAAGAATAAGGCTTTTAACCTTTGTTCCTTTGAGAAATTCTTGATTATATATCAACAAAAACAACGGTTCCAGTAAATTGTTAAACAATACACAGATACACGCAAGAGTAATGTCACAGAATAGAAACATGCTATTATACACCCTTGTTGGTAAATGAAATGTTAAAAGTACTATGACGACTTCAGCTTCTTTCCTAGTGTGGCCAACACACTACTTGAAACATCAATGCATATAACATCATTTCTGGGCAGGGGTACAGAGGTGCACTATGCAAGGCAGTGTTTGCAAGCCCCTAACAATATGTAGTGAGTTGTGTTCCTTCTGTGTCTAGGGCCCACTCTCCTTGTAGCAATAATATAACCGTTTACTACTACTGGTGAAAACGTGCCACTATGCCAATACATAAAATGCAGAATGGTAGGACTGCATAATCACGTACTGTATGTACTATCCTCTTTTTTTTCTGTAGAACAGGTGTTTTATGACCATGTTCTCTTTATTGACAGTTACTCAGCTCGCAGTCAGTAGATGTACAGTGACATTTCAATTAGATGAGGAATTATGTTTACATATATGTGGTTTATTTCTACTTTTTACTTATTGGTTTTTATTTGTACCTATTTGTTTTTCGTATTTTTCGTAAAAGAGATCCGCTTGCAGCATAGCAGCTAGTACCATTAAGATGCTGAACGAGAGAGGTGCCTGACTCAGCACAGACCGGAATTGCGGCCCAACTCACTGGCTACTAAAAGCTTGACATTTCTGTTCCTGCGGGAACGCTGATAGTGTGACACAGCTTGCTAACAAAGTGGTTGGATGTTTAGGTGTGTCCTGGGATCTGGTTACTGATTTGTCCTTGCACCTATGTTTGGGCATTTAATTTCACCCAGCGAAATAAAAGTAAGATTTCTTATGGAAGTTGTTCCTGGAGCTAAAGTTTGGAGATTTATACTTCTAGTGGTGCAATACACAGATGACTAGGCCCCAGTGAGACCTGTTAAATCGTATCTTGCCCAAACATCAACACCCCCTCCCATGGGTGTTTTTTAATTGAATTATGTTGGAAAAACTATGTGTTACTTAATAAAGTATCCATATATCACTTATTTGATGTATCAGCAACCATGGGGTTTTAATAGTGTTAGGGGACAATCCTGTATACATGTACATTCACATTTTTGAGCACTGTGTCCTCTGCACCTGTCACACTGTATATATTGCACCTGGTGAATATCAGATGGGTTATATGATCAGGATTGCAGATAAAAGTGTCTCAGATTTGATTTATTTCCATTGAGTTGTAACATTAAATGCAGGTCATGAATTTTGCAAAATCACACATACCTACTGTCTGTCGTATTATTAGAAACTTATACATGGGGTAACGTCCTCAATTTGTTCCATGGATTATTATTTTATATTTGATCACCCAAAGCCTGTAAATTTGACATTTGAAAGACGTACATAACAATTCCACATTCCCAAATTTAACAGCAGAAAAATGTTTGGGACATGGGATGAAGGGTGAATCTAGCCTGTGGGGAAGATTAGGCATGCAGATGAAAGTTATCTTTTGCTGCAACTAAGGTTTGAAGAATGATGCATGATCCACAATCGACATGGTGGTCTCCCCAGCTTGGGTTTTCCATTTTGGGTCTTTCAGGGTAGGGGGATGGTTACTCTTCCAAACAGTAAGGTAAAGAATTGTAAGGCAGGTTTGCAAGAGTGATTGGTGAAGGATTTAGAAAACAATAGGACTGTTAAACAGAAAGATTCTCGGTTTTTGAGCAATTTCAGAATTTGTAGAGACCATTACATTCTTGTTAATAATGTTGCCAAATGACAGTGGTACACGGTGCTTGTCCTAAAACTGAAGCAGGTGTTTTATAATTCTAGGACACACTGTTACCCCCAAACAGTTTCCTGGCAGTTAGGAAATTAGAAGTCACATACTGAGAACATACTGAGAACAATTAGTGACTAGTGTCTGAGAAAAGGAGGTTTTCAAATAATAATGAAAAATGAGATGTTCATCAGTGGAGCATAAGGAGTTGTGTGGGGTGTTCCGGTGTCTAGTGGCTGTAAAGAAGGTATGCCCACCTGTGCGAGCTTTAGAGAGGGGTACACGCTGGATTACAAGAAAAAGGTTGGAGCATAATGGCCAATTGGATGTATATGGAATACGTTTATCCTGCAATTAGGAAGGACCTACCCTGTGTAGAGTGCAGTGAGAGACACAGAAAATCTTGAAAATCTTGAAAAGAATGCACTTCTGAATTGGCACCCGGTGAAGTTTATTCAATTGATCAGAGGTGAAGGATCTGGTAGAGATTTAACACTAGACAAGCTGCTGAGTTTTGGACCGGTAGGAGATGCTTCAAGATAGTAGTGGGTGCACCTAGGAGAAAAGAGTTACAGGCGACTAGATTCTATGTTATGAGAAACTGGACAGCTTGTTAGTGTTGATTGCTTTGAAACAGTGGAAGGACGTTTCTGAAAACTTTGATGAAAAACAGACTAAAAAGACCTTGTTAACGTGATTTTTCAAAAGTGTGAGCCAGTCAAGTAAGACCACTTAGTTGTGGGCCAGGGAAGTAGGGTTAGGAGTCTGCACAGCTCAGCTGGTCAGCAAGGAGGGCTCCATTGTTATGGTCATTGTTAAGAATAAGAACCTGCATTTTTTCTCCATTAAGCGTTAGAGTTGACCTTCATCCATGAGGAAGAACAGTATTGCATTCATCATTGGGTGATCTCGCAAACTTTTTCTTGTCTCATAGTTAGAATCTGTGAACCACAGCTGCAACTTGCTTCTTTCTGGGGTTTTTTCTATGCAGTTGGCTTTCAGCGACCATGTCAGTTCAATGGCATGAACAATATTTCAGAAGGGTCACACTAATGCTGGTGACGAGTGAGGCAGCTGGCAGAACTATGAAACTTACTCAAGTCATATCAAAGACTGTTTTAAAGTAAATAATCCTGGGCTTTTTATGAAGTATCCCATCATTAATCCCCTTTGGCCATTTTTAACTAATCCCCTGTATGGTGACTGTTTCTGACAATCACGTTTCAGGCTGAAATGGTGAACACTTTATTTAAGGCTGGTAATTCTGAACGGAATCATGAAATAATTGACAGTGTCTGCCTCTTCACTGACTGTCCTGTTGTATTGTACTTGTAAGAAAAACACTTGGTCCATCTTTCATGGGTTTCCTTCATTAAAGGAGGACCAGTGCAATTTAATGTTAAAACAAGCAAATAAGGAGCTTGAAATGATACCCTTTGGTTAATAGGTACAAATTACATTTTGGAAGTTGTCCAGACTTATTCTCATGGACTGTGATGCCAAGAGTATATCTGACAGCAGTGTTTCGAAATGCAAGGCCTAAAACAAAGTTTCATTTTTCAACTGTGAGTAAATGGTAGAAGTACATCTATCACCAAACCTAAAACTAGCTAGGTTCCACGAATACATCAGAATTTCAATACTTCATGAGGGTGTACTGCCACTGTTATGGCAGGATACGGAAGCAACATGTTGCAGTGGTTCTGGTACACTTCCACCACACCATCTCTATTGAAAATTAGGCTGACCTCTCAAACATGACAAAAATCGTCATGAAACTGGCCTCTCAAACTTAACAAGAAGCATCACGCATTTTGTCTTTCTCTCTTCTCTTAATGTTGTTTAAACAGTTTTTAGATTTTTCACTTATAATGTTATGGAATGGAAAGGTAAGCAAACAAAAAGGGAAATGGAAACATTAGCAAGGAACAGAATCTGTTATTCATCAGTAAAGCACATTTTTTCCTCTATGGTATTAAGTTTTGTACCACATCTTCCATCTGAGCGTATAAAGACGGCTTAGGTAATTTCTGAAAAACAGTACCGGGACTGACTATAGATCAATTTCTTGAATGTATACTTGGAACAGTGTCCGGTAATAACCATTTTTTTTTATATCGGTATACCACTCAATGTGTATGTAATATTTCTTACATCATGTGCACTGAAAATGTCTTTGTTGGGATCTCCCTTTCTTATACCCCTGTCCCACCTTCTTATTCTTTCTTCATCCCACAATCACGACCATCTACACTTTACGATCACAACAGGAGCAAGTGGGGTAGGATGTCCCATTTTTGGGGAAACCCATCTAGGATCAATTCCTATGTATTTGGAGCAAGGCATTTATTTGCTGATTTCATTACTTTCTACAAAAATGCCTTTTCTGTGGCTGAACAATTAATTACATCTGTTCTGAAGATAATAATTGATGGTGCATGTAAAGCTTTTCAACTCTTTGTTAGTAGGTTCGCAAATCTGCTTTCATGTGTTTTTTGTTACCACTATTGATACCTTCCCCGCTGGCAGACTTCAGATAAACCAGGCAGACTTCAGGTGAACCAGGCAGCTATGTTGGTGTTAATTAATACTTTTTCCAGTATGTACGCTGTATGGGATTGCACCATACCATGTGAATATAGTGTGAAGGCAGAACCCCAAACTCCAAATTTTAATGCACCCCAAAATTTACCTCAGGTGGTCTGCTTTGGCACCCTTGATCTTGCAATGATACATCACCCTCTTCAATATTAACCAAAATCAGTTTAGCAACGTACAAATAAGTAACTAGGACCACTCAATAACTGATTTCTAGATTACAGAAAGTTTTACTACACAATCTCAAACATTAGGCAGTACAGAATAAAAGTAAAATGGCATGGAGACATAGAAGCAAAGTATATAATCAAAAACCAGAATTATTCTATGTCCCAGATGAACAACAAATCATAAAAGAAATAGATACCATCTTTGATGAAAAAGTTACAGTCTGTGAACAAATGGACAGTGTGGTGTAGCAAAGGAAAGTCTCTCGTCCTCATCCCCAAAACCATGGGGTGGTGTACATATTTTGAGCATATAAAATAATAGAAAACAGTTATTTCAGCATGACATGATCATAGATAACACATTAACATATTACAAAATCTCAATTTTTAAGGTAATGCATTTAACCCCTTTCTTCGTAAGACTGAAGCATATTCTGCGGTGTTGATGACTGGAGATGCAGAACATTATGAAATATTTTAAACTATTAAAAAATACACTAATAGTTTCTATCAGGTGCATGGTTAAACTACATCAGAAGTGTCCTTAGACACTCTGCAACGTTGAAGACATTGAAGAAAACTCTATATGATGCACTCCCTCTAGGAAAATAACCAGCTACATCAGTGTCCGGTGCTCTACGAAGACTGCAAAGGCCTTGGGGAGATGACATTTGGGGACATTGATTGGGAGGGGAATGAGCAGAAGCAAGATAAACAGTACATCAGAACATCAGCAATATTCATTAAAATGGAGACTTCATGAAAATATCAGGGAGAGCGGGCAACCCTGCCTGCTAACTCTCTCCTCGCTCTATTGTGATTAATACTCTTATCCTATTTTGACTCTGATGAATACAGAAGTTCTATCTTTTGTATTATTTGCAGGCCAAACTTCATATTTCTCAGGACTGTGGACATATATGTTCATTCCAGTGCCAGTGATTCTAAAGCTTTTTTGATGTCCCATAAAACCATGACTGGCATGGTGTCATCCATTGAAATGCTAGGTATAACAAGAAATAGACGTCTTAAGTTAAATGGTGAGCTATGACCTGGAACTAACTCTTTCTGATCTGGACAACTAATGAAGTTGATACTTGTAATAGTGTATTTGAGATAATTTTACCTAATATCTTATAGTCCAATATCTGAAAGAGACACGTTAGTGATAGATTCCTTACCTTAGAATATCGGCAGGCGTCAGACTGGATCCGGCAGGTTTTGGAAGCAGTAACTCTGCCCGTCAGTAGGTGGCGTCATGCAGCTCCGTGTCCGTTGCTGGCGTCGTAAGCGGTGAGATGACGTCATGGAGACTACTTAGGCGCCATCCATGCTCCCTGGTATCAGTTCTTTCTTTTTCCGTTCCAGTAAGCGCAGATCCGGTTAGAGCACGTACCTTAGTCACTTTTTGGCTATCTTCTTTGGGACTTTTTGTCTCTTGTTCTTCTTCTCTGGTGCATGTAGGGATGCCTGGTTTTAAGTCCTGTGGGGCCTGCCGTCTCAATATGTTGGTGGTGGACCCCCATGACGTCTGTCTCTACTGCCTGGAGCACGACCACCACTCAAGGTCCTGTCTGGACTGTCGGGCCATGGCTCCGAAGGCCTTGAGGGAGCGGCGCCAGAAGTTGCTTGAAGTTTGGCATTCGTCCCAGCACCGTTCGCAGTCCAGAGGCCGTTCTAGAGAACGCTCGCGGGGCCACCATCACCGCTCCTCGAGCTCCAAATCTTCACCCTCAGATTCGGGTAAGAGTCGACACAAAAAGAAGTTGAAGAAGCGTTGTCGCTCTCCGACGTCCCCCCGTCGGTCCCCGGATGCGGATGAGGGGGACAGGGGTACCTTTGGAGCCTGGGAGTCCCGCGGCCTATCCGCCGTACCCAGGTCTGTCGCCGATTCCCGCATAGATGCAAGAGTTTCTTGCTGCCATGGATCGCTTGTTTAGGCCTCGGGCTCCCGCCAGTGCGCCTTTGGGCCCCACGGTCCTGTGTCAGGATCCTGCCGGACCGTCGATTCCACCTGTGGCTCTGGCCCCGGCACCGCAGGATCCTCCATCGTTGGCTCCGGCCACGGTGCCATGAGGTCCCACGCTGCCGGCTCCGGCCCCAGCACCACTTGGATGCCATTGGTTCCGCCTCTGCCCTGGTTCCCGACTGGTTTTGTCCCCCCTGGGATCGAATTGGGACACGGTGCCGGTTCTGCACCGGTTCGGCCCCGGCTGGCGCCGTTTTCGATGCAGTTTACAACGCCGTTTGTTCCTTCCCCATTCCCAGCCATGCCGCCGCGGTCTATGCCACCCATGGTGGAGGTGGAGGACGATTGGGAGGGGTCCGAGGACTCTCTTGTTCATCAGTGTGACTCTGAGCAGGATTGAGCAGACAACTTGGAGGAGGCTGGCAGCCTCGATGTCTCCTCTGATCCAGGGTTTGCCTCTACCCCGCCCACTATGGAGGAAGGTGCCTCGTACATTGTGGTGCTCCGTCGGGCAGTTGAGGTCCTTAACTTTGATCACCCTACGGTGGCCCTAAAGACTCATCTCCTCACTGAGGTGCTCCAGTCGGTGTCCACATAATCAGCGCCACTGCGGCCATTTAATGACGCCCTCACTGACGTCTTGTTGGGCACTTGGTCGCGGACAGCCACAGGGGCCCCTGTGGATAAGAACGTCGCCAGGCGTCATCGCTCGGCGCCGGGTGACCCAGCCTTTCTGACCACTCATCCGACGCCTGAGAGTCTGTTCATTCAAGCTTCAACATCCCAGAGGGCCTTTCCCACGGCTCCACCGGATAAGAACTCTAAAAGGCTGGAGCAGTTCGGCAAGCGGTTGTTCTCTCGGCCAGCTTGGGGCTGCGTTTGGTGAACACCGCATGCCTGTTGGGCCCCTATTCCCACGCAGTGTGGGATAACATTGCTCAGGTATCTGATAGAGACTGCTAGCCGCAGATTGCTTAACGTAGAATTATCCCCAGGCATGAGACTGGATCCGGAAAACTTTCTTTGCCATAGCATCAGTGTGCGCCGGGGGGTGGTATCCCGTGACTCCGCCCTGATGTCGTCCATGGGCATGACGTCAGCTAGGTCACATAAGCCCCACCCCGGCGCCCCAACGTCAGTTTTTTCTCTTTTCCGCATGCACTACGGATCTGGATCGTGTCCTGGCCTGTTTTCAGGCCTTCTTTTCACGCTTTGCGTTGAGGAACAGTGCGCGAATGCCTTCAGGCTTCAAGATGTGTACTTGTGCATGTCGGATGTCTGCGACGGACCCACACCATATCTGTATGTGGTGTTTGGGCAAGCACCATGACTCTACGGACTGCGAAGCTTGTCAGCACCTCAAACCGAAGTCCCAGCGGGAGCACCAAATGAAATTGCGGTCGGCCCGCTTGTCCAGGTCGGTGTCGTCCCAGTGTCCGTCCCCTGCCTCGGAAGCCAGGAGCCACCAATTCCGACTGCGGCATCACCCTTCGCCATGGCCTCAAGGGCGTCACTCGCCAGTTTGTAGGTCCTGCAGCTTGTCTCCGAGGCTTTGTCCTCATTCGGCAGAGAGTGCGGTTTCCCCTCGAGACATGTGCCCTCGCCTGTTGCCACCCTACCCGCCGTTTCCTGGCGTCAGTGTGACTAGGGCCCAAATGAATGCCTATGCTGCATCTCTTCATGCTTCTTTGGCCCCTCCTCCACCTTATGAGATGTCAGTGGATCCCTTGCCTCACGCGGGGACTTCTGCGGAGTCGCCGGCGGCTTCTACCCCGGCACCGACGGGTTCGGCTTCAGGTTGTAGGAGGGTGGTGTTGAGGTGCAGTCCAGCGGGGCTCCCCTCTTTGACCCACGGCGTCCCTGTCTCGCCACAAATCCTTACGGGGCTCTCTGTGGCGTCGCAGAAGATGGTCCTCGGTCCTCTGAGCAGGCGGCTGCCCTGCCAGAGGCTGAGCCTGTGCCTTTTCGGCTCCGAAGGCTTTCTTCCCCGGCCCTGGTGGTGCTGCGGTTGGAGGTCAGGGCCTGGGGTGCGTTCCCGAGTTTTTCTCGGGCCTCTACGTAGGCAGCTGCTTCGTGTGAGGTCGAGCCAGCGCCTTTTCGGCACCGTTCCTTAGTCGATCTGGCTCTGACCCTGCCCCATTCCGCTAGGGAGCACAAAGTGGTGGAGGTCAACTCTGCACCACCTCTGTCCACTCCAGTGCCGATCAACATTGCGCTGGCGTCTGTGGCGGACTCCACGGTGCTGTGCCGACATTGGGTCCTTGACTCGTCTCCAGAGGTTCCTTCCTCTTCGGAGGTTTGTCAGGTCCTGGTCTCTTCTTCTCCGGAGACGGGACGCCGCGTCGTTGCTTTTTCACCGGAGTCTTCTAGGGAGGGCTCCTCACAGTCCCCGTGGTCTCAACCCTCGGTCCCTCAGGTTCCCCACTCGTCTGTTGATCCCCCCACTATTCAGGGGCTGGCTGTTTATCCCTCCAGCTGGACTTGGGGACGGACGGTTTACAGCAGTCGCCCACGGAGGAATTGCTTTCTCCCCTGCTGCACCTTAAAGAGGCCAGTGTTGCCTTTATTTGGGCTATTTCCACGGCCGCTGTCATTTTGCGAATGGGTGACCCCGTCACCCCATTCCCTATGGATCTTCTGTTGGAAGTTCTCCACCAGTGCTCTGGTGGATGGGAGCTAGTTCTTCCATTCGAAGCTTCGCTCCACAACTCTCTTCTGGGGGCTTGGGGGTGTCCTGCCACGGGTGATCCGGTGCCTCAGCCGCTCATACACTGCCACCGTCCTGCTCCGCACGACCCGGTTTGCCTTTCATTCCACCCTTCTACTCAGGGCCCTCTTCTGCGAACTGCTTTTCCGTCCTTGCCTGTGGTGTTGGTTCCTCCGTCACGGGAGGCCCGGTGGTTGGATTAATGGGGGCGTAACATCTTCGCTTCCTCCAGTGCTGCTTTGCAGGTGCTCACACTCTTTGTGTGTTGGCCAGGGCTACCTCCAGCTTGTGGGATTCTGTGGAGTCTCTTCTGTCTCACGTCTCCCATGACGGTGCCCGCGCTGCCCTACGGCACCATGTGTTGGATGGTCGAGAGTTGGCCGCGTTTATTCTCCATGCTGCCTTGGATGTTGCTGATGCTCTCTATGGCCAGTTCTGTGGCTCTCCGTCACCATGCTTGGTTGCAGGATGGTGTTTTTCCTGAGAATGTTATGGAGCATCTGGTTGACCTGCCCTTTGATGGGGTTCTTTTTTTTTTTTTTTAACACCCACGTGGATTCCGCCATTCAGTGTCTTCTTGCAGGGCTCCGTCCTCCTCCCCCTCCATAAGCTTGGCTTTTTCATCCTTCAGGGCTTGGTGGGAGGCATTATCCCACCTTCTTCCTGGAATCTGGTGTTTTGAGTGGCCCGTCTGTCTGTTCTGCGTGGTTTGACTTGCCTTCGGGGTCCCTAGGTTGCGCTCTCTCTCTCTCTCTCCCTCTCTCTCTCCCTCTCCCTCTCCCTCTCCTCCCTCTCCCTCTCCCTCTCCCTCTCCCTCTCCCTCTCCCTCTCCCTCCCCCTCTTCCTCTCCCCCTCTTCCTCTCCCCCTCTTCCTCTCCCCCTCTTCCTCTCCCCCTCTTCCTCTCCCCCTCTTCCTCTCCCCCTCTTCCTCTCCCCCTCTTCCTCTCCCCCTCTTCCTCTCCCCCTCTTCCTCTCCCCCTCTTCCTCTCCCCCTCTTCCCCTCTTCCTCTCCCCCTCTTCCTCTCCCCCTCTCCCTCTCTCCCTCTCTCCTTCTCCCTCTCCCCCTCTCCCTCTCCTTCTCCCTCTCCCCCTCTCCCTCTCCCTCTTGGCTGCTCGTTCAGCTCTTTTGGCAATTGTGTATTTTTTGGGGCTGATTGATAAGCCGTCTGTGGTTCTAACTGCAGGTCCTTATGTTCTTGTTCTCTGATGTGGGATTATTTCCCCTAAGAGTGGTTGCCATGTTTTTATTGGGATGTGTCTTACCCTATGTTGGGTACTTGTATCTATTGAATAGCTGTGTCCTACTCTGGGAGGGTGTGGACTCCCCTTGCTTGTTGCTCGCCTTTCCTGGCATTACTGTATACCGCTGGTGCGGTTTCTTTGCTCTTGTCTGGGCGTAGCTTGCGCTGCTCCAGGTTCTGTCCTTTACAGTATCCTGTGGCATCGCTGGACCGGCTTTGTGATGCCGTCTGCGGCGTTGTACTGTGGTGTTTCCGTCCTTTTTTGTCCGGTGTTTCGGCCTGGTCCTCTGCCTGGTGTTCCAGGGGGGATTGGTTTTCCTGTTTTTTATTGTATTCTGGGGGACGGCCTTGTCCTTCCTACGTAATTCTAACTCTTCTGGCTGGTCCCACTTCTTTCCGTGGGTCGGCTTTTTCTGGAACGGCCTCCCTTTAGGGGTTGTTCTGGATTTCCCTGACCTTTGCCTTCGTCTTGCGCTCGGCTTAGTTTGGGTGCTCGGCTTCATGGTACTTGCAAGCTGCCTGCTGTGCACCCCTGCTCTTCTGGCCCACAGCCGGGGGGCCTTGGCGTGTGCCCCTGCCTTTTGTTCTGCTGGAGCTTTGCGAGACTGTCTTTCTTCTCTCGCCTGCCTTTCTTGACTGTGAAACTGTTCCTGCCTTGCCTGCTGATACGAGGCTAAGGCTGGTTCACCGGTCCCCTTCACTTGTGTGTTCTCCTGTGGAGGGCCTTGCCCCTTTTCTACCTCTTCTCCTTAGAGTTTGGGGTAACGTTTTCTTCCTCTGTACTCCTCTGCCGCTGTCTGTCCCTCCGGGGCTTTCTGGTGGAGGTCTCTGGTACCTTGGATGGACTAGGGGTGTCCTGGCCTCCCCTCGCCTCATCCTTGCTTGCTTCTGCTTGGTGGGGGCAGGGCTGCCTTCTTGTCCCCATTACACATCACCTGCTGGGGCTCTGTGTTTTTTCCTGCTGGGAGGCTCTATCGCAGGCCTTCCTCCCTTCTGGTTATTGCTAGGGTATCTATTCTACATTAAGGAATCTGCTGCTAGTAGTCTCTATCAGATGTACAAGTTACTTACCTTCGGTAAAGGTGTATCTGGTAGAGACGATTCTAGCTGCAGATTCCTTCACGACCCGCCCTTCCTCCCCGTTCTGCGAGGACCTTCAGCTTAGTCTTCTGCACTCGCCTGCCTCCGGGTGGTTTTTGTCTAATGCGAGTGCCCTCTTTCCCTTCCTCCCTAGTGGGATGCTCATTCTGTTTGTTTGATTCACTCCTTCCTTTCTGGTGATTGGTTGGGTTGGCCCATGTGTACTTCTGCGTCCCTGTACCCTGGCCTTCCAGTGTGGGGCCTACTCATGCCCCTTTTTTCATTGCTTGCACTTTTGACTGCTCTGCAGTCCTCTGAGTTGGGGTCTCTTGGTTGTGCCTCAACCCTTTGTTCTTTACAGAGAATGTGCCTCTCCTTCTTGGTGTGGTCTTGGGGTACATTGTCGTTTCTCTTCTATTCTGGCCTTGTTGTCCCTCACTGTTACAGGCTGGGGTTGAGGGCCTCTTTCGTCTATTGTGAAGTTTTTCCACCTGCTTTCTGCCCCGCGGGAGGATGTTGTAGTTGCTTGCAGGGTTGCTTCGTGGTAGCTGTGCTCTGCTCTTTCCTGCTCTGACTTCTGTGCCACTGTGTCTGGCACTCTCCCGGATGATGCTGTTTCTCACCATTAATTTCTTTCCTTTCTGTTTATCTAATTTTTTTCACATACTGTTCCCATATTCTCACAGTTTTTGGTTTATGATGGCTCCATGTTGTGGCACGGAAAAGTTATCCGAAGAGAACTGACGCGCCGGGGTGGGGATTATGTGATCTTGATGACGTCACGACCGTGGATGACGTCAGGACGGAGTCACGGGGTACCGCACCCAGTGCGCAGAGATTCTATGACAAAGACAGTTTTCCGGATCCAGTCTCACGCCTGTTGATAATTCTACATTAAGGAATCTGTGGCTAGAAACGTCTCTACCAGATACACCGTTACTGAAGGTAAGTAACTTGTACCTTACATCAGTGCCCGGGAGAGGCCCAGGCTGTGCTGTCCCAGGCTGTGGCCGACGGTAAGGATGCGGCTAAATTCGCCATACATTGTGGCTTAGACACCGCAGACTCCCTTGGTAGGGCAATTTCAATGACTGTGGAGCTTCGTTGCCACACCTGGTTGAAATCTACTGGGCTCTCTCCGGACGTCCAGAGCTAGCTCATAGACATGCCCTTTGACGGCACTCGCCTGTTTGGTGATAAGGCCAACAGTGCGCTGGAGTGTTTTGAGGACTCTCGGGATACGTCCTTGGGCCTTTCTGCCACGCGCCCAGCCACATCTACTTTTCATTCCTTTTGTGGCCATGGGAGGGGTGCCCATGCCCCCACATTCAGTTTAAAGCCTGCTCAGAACCAGACTCAGCGCGGCCGTGGGCTTGGAGGCTGTGGCGGCAGAGGGGCCCTGCGAGCGAGACAGTCCGCCTCCACCCCTGCGACATCCGTCTCCAAGCCTTCCTAGTCTGAGCTTTAGGACTCACCCCACGCCAGTGGGCGTCAGGGCTTGACTTCACCTTCCTCACTGGCGTTCTGTCACCTCCGGCAAGTGGGTGCTGCTCGTCCGGAGAGGTTACTCCCTCCCTTAGAGTCTACCCCCCTGCCATGCCACCTCAGTTTCACTGCATGTCGGGGGATCACTTTGTGCTTCTTCAACAGGAAGTTGTGGCCCCCTTGGCCAAGGGGACCATCGAGCGCGTTCCTGGGCCAGAAGTAATACGTGGTTGTTATTCCCACTACTTTCTGGTCCCCAAGAAGGACAACGGGGGTTTGCGCCCCATCTTGGACCTCAGGAACGCCAATCGCTTCCTACGGAAGGAGAAGTTCAAGATGTTGACTCTGGCTCAGGTCTTGGCTGCCCTCGAGCCTGGAGAGTGGATGGTAGCGTTGGACTTGCAGGACGCATATATTCACATCCCCGTCCTGCCGGCCCACCGGCGTTACCTGCGGTTCACGGTCGGCCGGGGGTATTTTCAGTTTGCCGTGCTCCCCTTCAGCCTTACCAGCACCCCTCGGGTGTTCACAAAAGTGATTGCGGTGGTTGTAGCTCATATGCGCAGGTCAGGGGTGTCAGTCTTCCCCTACCGCAACGACTAGTTGTTGAAGGCGGGCTCGCCCAGGCAGTCGTCACCCACCTTCAGACTACGGCCGACCTCCTGCATTTGCTGGGGTTCTCCATCAACGTGCCGAAGTCACACCTGAGTCCCTCTCAGAAGCTCCCCTTCAACGGAGCAGATTTGGATTCAGCGCGGTTTCGGGTTTATGCTCCCGAACAGCGAGTCCGGGAAATTCAGGCTATGATTCCGATCTTTCTGCCTCTATCCCGGGTTTCAGTCCGGATGACCCTCCGGCTCCGGGGCCTGATCGCCTCCTGCATCCTTCTGGTGCAACATGCCAGATGGTATATGCGGGCTCTGCAGTGGGACCTGAAGTTCCAGTGGGCACAGCATCAGGGCAACCTGTCCGATCATGTCCAGATCACGGAGAGCACTGCACGACAATTGCAGTGGTGGCTCACAAATCGCGATTGGGTACATGGCAGATCCCTTCCCCAACCGGAGCACACAGTGGTGACGGATGCGTCCCTCCATGGGATGGAGAGGCCACTTGGGAGAGGCGGAGATCAGAGGCCTCTGGTCTCCGTTGGAGTCCCGGCTCCATATCAATCTTTTGGAGCTTCTGGTGATCCGACTTGCACTGAAGGCATTCCTTCCCTCTGTCCGGGGAAGCGTAGTGCAGGTGTTCATGGACAACACCACCGCCATGTGGTATTGCAACAGACAGGGCGGGGTGGGGTCGTTGTCCCTATGTCAGGAGGCTCTGTGCCTCTTGACATGGCTTGAACATCAAGACATTACCTTGGTGGTTCAACACCTGGCAGGTTCTCAGAACGCCAGGGCGGACAAACTCAGCCGCCGGTTATTGATGGATCACGAGTAGCTTCTGAACTCGGACATGGCGCAATGTCTCTTTCAGCATGGGGAGAGCATTGGTTAGATCTATTTGCCACTGAAGAGAACATGCAATGTCATCAGTTCTGCGTGTTGGAATTTCCAATGCGACACTCGCTCAGTAAGGCTTTTCGTCGTGAGTGGAGTTGCGGTCTGTTGTACGCCTTTCCGTCTATACCACTTCTGCCCAGAGTGCTGAAGAAGATTCGGCACCACCGGGCCCAAGTCATCCTTGTGGCTCTGGATTGGGCATGAAGATACTGGTGTCCTGAGCTACTCAGCATGGCGATCGGTCCCCTGATCCGACTGCCTCTTCGGAGGGTCTTCTGTCGCAGCAGCAGGGGACGATCCTCCACCGAACCTGTCCAGCCTCCACCTCCATGCGTGGAGATTGAGCGGTGACAGTTGACAGCTTTTGATCTTCCTCCCAAAGACTGTGATGTCATTCTGGCATCCAGGCCCCCTCCACTAAAACTGTATACGCCCGCGGTGGAACAAATTTGTGGCATGGTGCCCAGCAAAGGCTGTGAATCCCCTCTCTGCCCCTCTTTCTGAGGTCATGTTTCTTCGATCCTTGGCCCAGCACGGCCCTTCTATGGGCACTATCATGGGTTATCTTCCGGCCATCTCCGCCTTTTTACGGCTTCCAGATCAGCCTTCTCTTTTTAAGTCCCCGGTTGTTAATCGTTTTCTCAAAGGCATTACACACACATTTCCTCCCGTGCCTTTCATAATGCCTCAATCGGACTTGAATCTTGTCTTGACCCATCTGATGTGCGCTCCTTTTGAGCCCCTTCATAACTGTCCTTTACATCTTCTCACTCTAAAGACGGCTTTCCTGGTAGCTATCACCTCTGCCAGAAGAGTGAGTGAGCTCCAGGCTCTTTCTTCTAAACCTCCTTTTCTTTCTGTTCATCCGGACAAGGTGGTTTTAAGGACCTGTCCTTCTTTCTTGCCAAAGGTTGTCACGCCCTTCCACATCGGGCAGACCATCACTTTGCCCACCTTCTTTCGGCCTCCACATCCTTCAAAAGAGGAAAAGAGGCTCCACCGTCTGGACCCAAAACGTGCACTCTCGTCCTATCTGAAGCGCACACAACAGTTCCGGGTGGATGACCAGCTCTTTGTTGGCTACGTGGGTGCAAAAAAAGGTAGGGCTGTGCACAAATGGACCATCTCTCTATGGGTCATTATGTGCATCAAAGCATGTTACTCATTGGCTAAGAAGGAGCCTCCTGTGGGGCTGCGTGCCCATTCTTCCAGGGCGACTGCAGCCACTACTGCTTTGGGACACGGCTTTCCCTTGCAGGACATTTGTCAGGCAGCTAAGTGGGCTTCGCAGCACATGTTTCACAAGCATTACTGCCTTGACAGTCAAATCCGGAGAGATGGATTCTTTGGCCGTTCTGTACTCCGTGACTTTCTGGTGTAATCTTGTTTGCAGACCCACCACCGGGGTTGGTATTGCTGGGGTATCTATTCTAAGGTAAGGAATCTATCACTAACGTGTCTCTTTCAGATGCACAAGTTACTACTTATGTAACGATATATCTGTAAGAGACATTAATTAGTGATAGATTCCTTACCCCTCCCACCCATCCTCCCTGTTCTGCAAACTGATTTCTAAGGTTAAGGTCAACCTTTTCAAGGCCCTAGTTTCATGGCACCAGTGGTCAGTTTCTTGCATGGCTCTGCGTTCTTGGCGCGGCAAGTTGTGTACAGAACGGACATCAGCACGCATGGGTGGCTCCTAAGTAGTCTCTGTGATGTCATCTCGGCGCTTACGACACCAGCGACGGACGCGGTGGTGCATGATGCCACCTACTGACGCGCATAGGTACTGCTAGCAAAACTTTCCGGATCCAGTCTGACGCCTGGGGATATTCTAAGGTAAGGAATCTATCACTAACTAATGTCTCTTACAGATATATCGTTACACAAGTAACTTGTGCTTTAAGAGTGATAGTGATTGGTATGAAGCTGCTTCAAGTGAATCCTTCCCTTGTTAGGGATCATCACTGTAATTTACTCATTTGAGGATGGTTGAATCATTATATACAGTTGGCAATATAGATCATAGTTTGGGTTTAATTTTATTATACTATTCTAGTAGTAATTTGTTTGTTTATTTCTACCCATTTCTTTAATAGCATTTTGAATTTCCTGGGCAGAAAGAGGTTGTTACAGTTTTTCTCTCTGTTCTTCCAGCTGAGCATTGATGTGTACGGATTTTAGATAGGTCTCTTCTAGATTAGATGCTGATTGTGATGACCGATTTTAGGGTATTTTATAATATTTTTTAAATATGCTATTTATTTCTGTGTGTGGGATTAACTGTGTTAATTAAATCTCCTTTGTTGCTTTTCAGCGTTGGTAATTCATGCCTGATTTGTTTTGAAAACAATAGAAATACTAATCTAATTTATGTATTTTAAGTATATAATAAAAACCAGCCCCCCTTGGGGTAACCGAGCACTTTACATCAAAAAGTTGGTATAACAAAGGGGACATATGGGAACATTATACACATGGTCTTACTGGGCAAGAGTTTCATAATGCACTGCTTTGAGCTGTACAGAACAGCCTGGCAGGAGTCACAGAATACACAGTTCATAAATGCAAAATGGGTGTGGGACAGTTCTTACAAGGAAATATTGTATTGAATATGTCACACAGCTAGGGGTGCTAGATGGGTGGGGTAGCAATGTATACAATATTTTTCTACCTTCACCAAATTTAGAAATGCTTTTAATTTGGTGTCCATTTTATAAGCCAGTGAGCGAGTCGGCATTACCTTTTGCACAGGACTTTCTGCAGGCTGGCTTTAGTATCTTTGGAATAGCAGTACTGCAAATTCTTTCTTGAAGGTGACATAAGTAGCTAGAGTGGAGTTCCAAACTTTGGGAGCACATCAAGAGAAGTATTAGTTGAATGTGCGTGCTTTTTAAAAGACTGGGTTTCGAGGCTTAGGGGGCTAGTTTCTTGGGGTGTTGTGGATCCACCAGATATGATGAGTGTCTGAAAAAAGCAATTAGGAGAGTTTCCATGAAGGGGCTTCTGTACCGTGTAGGCCAGCTTGGTAAAGCATCTTGTTTATCTACCTTTATTCCTATTTTATGTTTACATTTCTTTGATTTTCAAAAAAAAAAGTTTAGTAACCGTACTGTAAGTATTCATTATTCTATTGTCATTCTTGGAGGCTAAGAGGACTTATGAATAAAATAATACCAAGAACTCAACCAAATAAACTGAATACAATCCAAAGATCCTCCACCCCGTCTCAGTACTTATATGGAGCCCATACGTTTGTCCAATATGAGTATGTAAATATAAATTGTTCAAGAAGCTGTTGGTGCGGGTTCAGCGTGTCATAATAGGCTCTAATGTTTTGGGCAAGTACGCTCCTTGAATTCAGAAGTGAGTAATGTTAGGAAGGGTTTCCAAAGTTCTTGGAATGAGGTCCCTGATGAGCAAGGGACAGCAATATCTTCTCCATCCCGGATATGTACCAGAGGCGATGAAGCCAACCCATGTGGGTTGGGTTTGCGTTTTCCACCCAGTGTGTTAAGATGTTCTGTATGGCGGCCCCTAATGCCAGGGCAATCTGTCAACTTTTGTGCAATTTAAGCGGAACTGTAAGGGCATTGGGCAGCCCTAGTAAGGTGTATGCCGGAAAGCAAGGAAGCGGAGTGTCAAAGTGGTTGTCAATATCATCTAATACTTGCGTCTAGTATCCAGAAATTTTAGGCCACTCCTATAAAAGATCAACAAGTGTGCCTGGTTAGCCACAGGTTCTCCAGCACAGGGGGCTTTGGACAGGGTTGCCGGTATGGAGTCTTTGCGGGGTCAGATACCAATAGGTAGCGATTTGTATGGCTGTCTCTATGCTAGCCACATTGCGCGCTGTGTGGCGAGCCCTGTAATATAGGTCTTCCCACTATTTGGCCTATTACACTCTTCCAAGTTCCTTTTCCCACCTCTGTGGGCCCGGAGATTTATCTTTCCTAGGGGGACGCATGAGCAAGCAGTAAAGCTCCGAAATTAAGCAAGAGTCTGAGTGTTTGATTTGGTTGTAGCGAAAGTGCTCTGTCTCAGGGAGATTCTGTTGTGTAAGGAAATCTTCAAATGACATGTCGAATTAGTGGCCAATGGACCTGCGCCCCTCACGTGCCCATTGGTTATAAATCTCCTAGGCCATCCCTGGTGTGAATTCTATATTGTTGACTATGGAGGTTAGCGGCGAGGGGAATGCCGTTAGTGCTCTAGTTGTAGCCACCCTAACCCAAGCTCTCAGTGGGATTTGTGTGATCATTGAAAGATAAAGATAAGAGGGGCTCATTCCCTTGCGGAGTAAAGGGATCCCCCACAAGGGTTGGCTAGCTATGGCTCTGTCCATGAAAAGCCAGTGCCTTTCGGATGTTGGTCGTGACCATTAAACCAAGGCTCTCATATGCGCCGCCCAGAAGTACTCCTGCAGATTTGGAACTGCCAAGCCCCCCTCCCTCGGCATCCTATAGCATAGTTTCCTGTGTAGTCTGGCCTCTTATCTCACCATATGAAATGCTCGAGGTCACGCTGCATGGAGCGGATCACTCTTGGGGGCGGTTCCAACGGGAGAGTCTGAAAAAGGAAAAGAATATTCAATAGGATTGTCATGCTAAGCGGCCTAGCCATGATAATGTGTGTGGCTTCCATCGTCGCTAGCATTCTTGTATGTGCTGAAGTAATGCCATGTAGTTCAGTGAGGTAGTGCATTGAATGCTTGCCATGATTTGGATACTTAAACAGAGTATGGCTTCTTGGGACCATGGTAAATGGTAGTCTTGCTGCAGTGCTGCTACCGCGGCTTTAGTGAAGGACAGGTTAAGGGCCTGAGATTTGTGAACGTTGATTTTGAATCCCGCCGCTTGCGAAAAGAGCTCCATCTGTGCTATAAAGGCAGGTAGAGAGACCTTGGGGTTTTCCAGGGTTGACACTAGGTCGTCTGTGTATAAGCTAATCTTGTGCTCCTCCCCTCCAAAAGTCACCCCAGTTATCAGGGGATTGCTACGGACCTTGTGGGCCATAGACTTCATGTAAAGGACGAAGAGCAGGGGGGAAAGGGGGCATCCCTGCCTCGTGCCCTGCTGTATAAGAAAGGGTGTAGATGTATAGCCATTCACTTGGACTGTCGCTGTTGGTTGAGTGAAGCTGCTTAGCACCCAGCCCAGGAACACCTCTGGGACACCGAAGTGTCTCAACGTTGCCTGTAAATAGGGCCAGGGTACTCTATCAAACGCTTTTTATGCGTTGATGGAGAGAATCATGCGCTTGGTGCTGAAGCACTGCCCTTTGTCAACGATGTGGAGTAGTCGCTTTGTGTTATCTGTGCACTGTCGATTGGACCCGAACCCCACTTGGTCACGGTTGATCAGTCCTGATAGGAAGGGAGTGAGGAAGTGTGCTAGGATCCCTGTGAACAGCTTGAGATCCAGATTAAGAAGGATATTAGTCTGTAAGACGCATACTGTCATTTGTCCTTGCAAGGCTTGTATATCACAGCTCCCGACGCCTCTAGCATCGTTGAAGGGAGGGGGGAAGATGTCCCGATTTTGTTGTATAACCTTGTGAGTATTAGAGCTAGTGTGGAGCAGAAGGTTCTATAAAAGAGAGACGGGAAGCCATCTGGGCCAGAGGACTTAAGCGTTTCTGTCTAGAGATAGCTGAAATCACTTCCTCCAGCTTGATTGGGGATTTGAGAGACTCAACCTGTTCAGGCATTAATTTAGAGGTGGTTACGCCTTGCAAGTATTGAGCTGAGGTATTAGGGGTAGGCATTGTGCTCCATATAATCCCGCATAATATTGGCGGAATGTCTCCGCCATTCCCTGATCTGTGTTCTGCTCCTGCCCTTGTGGGTTAACCACCAATGAGATGCTGGAGGTGTGCTTCTGTGTCCTAAGTCTTTTGGCCAGCAATTTCCCACATTGTGTCCTCCCCTGAGTAGAAGGTGTGGCTCAGACGCAGCATGGCATGCTCTGCCCTGTATATATCTAGTCCTGCCAACAGAGCCCGAGCCACCTCAAGATATCTCCAGATCCTAGGGGCGCCCGTTCTCTAGTGTATTTGCTCTAGCTCCAGTACTTCCCATGTGAGTTGGTCTCTTTTTTCTCTACGGTGTTTGCTGTCCGATGTATGGGGCGGGGATGAGTATCAGGAAGGGCCAGCATCAGGCTAGTTGCTGTGTGATCTGATAGTGAGCGAGCTAATAGGTCGGCTTGATGGACCAGAGTCCTAACTGTTGCCGAGGCAAGAAAGTAATCTATCCTGGCGTAGGTCTTATGGGAGTGTGAATAAAATGTGTATTCTCTGTCCGTAGGGCGAAAGGTCCTACAGACATCTGTTAATCCTGCCTCTGACAGTGTCCGCTTTCCCTCTGTTGCAAGAACCCCTGACTGTCTGTGTCGTTGAGCTGATCTATCCACGTTATTGTCAAAGGCAAGATTAAGGCCTCACCCCCCCCCCCCCCCTTTCCCCCTGCATAAGCAGCATCCCGTCTGTTGTTTTAGACATCTCGGATATCACCTTATTTAACCAGTCCACAACAGGAGTAAATAAGAGACACGGGTAAGGTTAAAATATTTATTTTAATGACGTGCTCTCAGGTGCAGTATCTTTGCCAACATAGACAGAAATATGATTAGAAATAATATGATCAGCATTGTTACAATTCCATAAAGTACAAAGGGAGAAAGCATCTTACAATGATGCTGAAAACCGGTCTTATAGCGCCCAGTTATAACACCCTCCCTAACTAGGAACTATATTTTATAAACTACAGAAGGTCTCTTAGGCTTGTACAGGGGACCCCATTACCTCTCAGCTCAGCAAGAGTGAATCACATCAGGATCAGCAAAAGCTCTCTGCATCCCTGGAAACAGAAAATCTTCCAAGTGTGTGAAATCATGGCTACTGTGCAATAATAAAAGCGCCAGAATCTCAGTTGGCTCGCAGCTGCCATTTGTTGTGTCTAAAAATGTTAGCCGATCAGTTTGAACAACAGCTACCTTGTTAGGATAACCTTGACGGCTTCATCACTCACAGTGCAGACTAGGGTCACGATGTAAGCCTAGGAATGTTGTAATCAAGCCTTTCTCATGTGAAGACATTCGCTCAGCCTAACTTACAAAAACAGCTGTATGCAGTGTTGTGTGCAAAAAGCAGCAAAAGGTAAAATGGCGTTTAGGCTTCTAATAAGCCATGCTAACATAGCAATGTTTGCAAACCAGTCCTAGCCCACAATACAAGATGTCAGCAGGACTCATCCCACTGCCCATCCCGCCCGGGCCCCGATTGCTAGCAGGGCAGGTGGTACCAGGAAAGCAGATCCGGGTCATCAGTCGAGTCCTCCATGAAGTGCTTCGAAAGTGGTGCTTTGTCTCTATTCCAGGAGGTTGGTATCTTCTTCCAGTGTGGCTAGTACTGCTCTTCTTTCTTTGGCTATTGTCACCGGGTCTGGGTGAAGGTGAGTTGGTAAGCGGCCTGCTTTTTGCCATTTCTGGCTCCTTAGAGATCTATCTTTGTTGTCGACCGATATGTTAACTTTCTGATTGTCCTCTGTGATATTCAGTCGCTGTCAAGCCTGCTCTTAGGGCACGAATCTGGTTAATTCCTCTTCTCCCAGCAGAATTTTACTGGAAGGGATGACCCCAGGAGTATGGCACTTCGCTGGACCACAAGTGGGCTGTTATTTGTTGTAACTCTCTCCTTTTTTGCAAATTGGATGCTGCAAGATCTTGATATAAGGTAGGGTGGTATCCTCGGAATTTGATGTGGTGGTTGTCTCTCGCCTGGAGGAGAAGCCTTTCTTTAAGCTGAAAGTCATGGACGCATGTAAGGATGTCTGCTGGTGGGGCTGGAGGAGGTCTCTTCAGGCCCGTTCAGTGCGTGCAGTCTAGTCTGATTTTTTTTTTTTGTCCGGCGGGGCCCCTTGGATTGAGCATAAAAGTTCTTGCACGAATGAAGCAATATCTTGTCCCTCCGTTCCCTGTGGAACAACTCTGATTCGAATGTTCCGTCGGGAGTGGTTTTCCAAATCTTTGGCCTGAGCTTGAAGGTCAATATACTGATCTCGTAATCGGATGATCTCTTGTCGATGTAGCTCTATCGCCTCATCCTGGAGGAGCCCTGCGCCTCCTATGTGTCCACTCTGTCACCCATTTCATCTAGATCCTTGCGGACCTCTCTAATTTCTTGTGCGATCTCTTTTTTCATAGTTTGCAGGTCCTCTGTTAAGGAGGCGCATAGAGTCTCTAGGAAAGAGCGTGTGACGGGGGCCTCAGCATCCCCAGGGTCAGTGTCTGGTAAGGTCTCAGGAGGAGGAGGCTGAGACTCTGTGCTAGAGGAGGTGTCTTTGGGAGGAGATCCTTGACTGAGCACTTTTTCCCCTTTCCGGACTCCATCCTATAAAGCGTAGAATTCGTCACATATGCTGGGGTGTTTTGGCCTCTTAGCTGCTGCTATATGCGTGAGATTTTCGCTCAGCTCTTTCCTTGTGGCAGTTTTGGCCCGCCACTCGCTGGGAGCCCCTGTACTTGATTCCGTTCGTAGAGACCCGCAAGAAGGAGCCACCCCTGAAGGTTTAGTGTTTTAGGATTGTCCCTGCTCTGGCCTCTCAGGCTTGCAGTTCAGTGGGGGGACGTCCATGAAAGATTTTGCGGTTTTCAACTCAATAGTGGGGGTCGGAAGCGTGTCTTCTGTCCGCTTCAAAGGGTTCTGGGCCTCAAGGAATGTGAGTCAAAGCCCACTTGTTCTCTGCTCTGGGTGCTAAGTATGTGGCCAGAATCCTCCTGCTGAAGGGGCTAAATTTCGGCTCCTCTTTCACAAAAATGGTGCAATTGTCTATGGAGGATACTTGGCTTCACTCCGGGAGGGGCCATGCTTCTATCGGCTCCTAGAAGCTCCCGGTCGTGTTTCAGCACGTCTTCCATGCGTGTCTCTAAAGGCCGCTCCTCCCTCCGGTCCCACCTCTGGTCTCTCTCGCTTCTTTGGCAGTGCGCAGAGTTCTGCTACTTCCTCCTGCTTTTCACTTGGGGCGTGCGACTAACCATTTCCTTGCAGCTCTGTATCAGGCAGGGAGCATCCTGGGGGTCGATTGCTCCTCGACAGCTGGGCCTTCTTTATGGGTGCTGGTCTGGGTCTTGCTACACGGCAGGTGGCGCTGCCTCTTCGTTCTCCTGCCAGTGCCTCTCTTAGCTGATAGGAGGGGGTGCGGATGCTGTGGCTACTTTGAGCCGAATCTTCCAGCCGGTCGGGCCTGCCGGGGGTCCCTCCCCCCGTAGGCCTCGCATGCTCGGACTGGGGTAATCCTTCACGCCGGCTCTCACGTTCAGGATACAGGGGAGGAGCCAGGCGCTTGAGTCTCTCCCCGCGCTTGTGACTCACAGCTCTCCACTTCGGGGGCTACCTGGGGCGTTGATAGTGAGAGCGGGAGTCCAGTTGCCCCCGTGCCCGTTATGTGCTTAATCAGAGGAGCCCTGGTGACAGGACGTAGGAACAAGCAGGTACGTTCTACTCGGTCGCCATCTTCACTACGCCTCTTGGAATGTATTTTATTGATGGAAGTTGTATAATCAAATTTCCTAAGCTGTTTTAAAGTCAAGGGGTGATCTTGCAGCCCTCTGCTAAGATTGTATTCCATGAGCTTCATCAGTCTAGTTTTCTAATATCATCTTCAAATTTTAGTAGCTTCAGGAAAAAACATTCTATGAACCTCTGCATGTTTTTATGCTCACTTCACTAATAACCATTAAAGTCTTCCCATTTTATGTTGTTATCTTGTACTGTTACTTCGTTTTCTATAAACTAATGTCTTATGGACTCATGATTATTCCTCATAATGCACTTTTATCGAGTGTTGCTGTTTTCAACGTCCAAGTGGGGATTGCTGCAATGGGTTTGCCCCAGTGCAACATCAGTGATTGGTTGTGATCAGACATTGTTCTTCATTAATACACTACAGTGTTGGGATTTAATACCAGCCTTGCATTGACCAGTAATGGATTGATACAAATGTTACGTTTACGTACAGGAAAGTAATATAAATATTCAAAGCAGTCTGGGTATTGAACCCTCCTCACATATCATTTTGAACTGGGATAGCCACACATACATTGCTATTACATTCAGTGCATGCATAGTCGTGGGTAATGATGAGAATGACATAGTTGACATGTTTGATCCTCCAATTTCAGTAAATTGTTGCATCACTTTCCGTAATAGTTACACTAGTAACACATTAGGGTCATACACATTGAACAGCAACCAAGTGGACCTATCTTGCACGTCATTCACAATTACATAATGACTCTGTGTCTGGTATTATCTAAATGAGCGTCCCTCGAGCATAAGAGGAGAAACATACTGTGTAAATTCTCCCTTTCCATTTTCTTCGCAATTTGGAAATTTGCTTTCCAATTTGGATGATTCTGCTTTAGTAACTCGTATTTCTTCCTAAAAAGATAGGAGTGTACCCATCCTCTTTCAGTTTGGTAATACTTTAAAGTGTTTTGTGTGTTCTCTTATTGTTAACATAAAAGGCCCTCACTGTAGGGGTGTGGTTGGTGTATGTGTCTTCACTAATCAGAGAAACATTATATGCCTCCTGTAAAATCTGGTATCTAGCATCAGTATCTTGCAATTAATTACTGTGAAAATGAAGACCTTGAACTGCCCAATCCCTTTTATTATCATGGGGCTTTTGAGGCTATTATATAGTCATCACTAGGTGCAACGCTTATTATGAGAAGCTGGCCTGGTATATGATGTCCACTAATGTAAGGGGGCACCTTGCACCAGTCCAGACAACCCTTATGGTGATTTAAGAGGTCTCAGGCAACCTTAGAAAGCTATCCAAGTGGTAGCTGGGGAAAGCAGCCTTCAGCTTTATTTTACCAGAATGCAATCTTATAGTATAGATTAAATGAAAGGAGAACCAAACAGCAGTTATAAACATAGATATTTATTATATAACCCTATCAAGTACGTTACAGTGTCTCCCACAGGGAGAGAGACACAAAACACACAATACATTGGCAAATAAATCACAGTAAATAGCACTAATAGACAGTGGCCCCAGGGGGGGGGGGTACAAAACCATATACTAAGAAAGAGTTATAAGAACCACGACTCGAGTCAGGACAATGTTGAGAGGACGTAGAATTGCTGGGGACCCACAGAACCACTTAAGGTGAATAGATAAGGACCCCACGGAGAGGGTGTGCAGTGTGTGAACTAGACCACGGGCTCCATACAAGTCTATGTGCAAGTTGCGGTTGGAATTTTAAAGGTTAGGGACCCTTCCCAGTGGACCCTGAAAAAACCCAGTGGAAGACAGAAGGTTGGGGAGCCACCCCACTTGTGGATACCGAAGTACCCAAGTTACCTATCGCAGGGAAGCCGGGTGCTTAGGGGTGAAGTGGTATCGGAAACCGCAGTCAAACCCAATTGAGGTCTTCAGGAAAGTGCCGCTGCTGGAAGAGGAGAAAGTGTCAGTGGGAATCCAAATATGGATTCTTGAAGAGGAGTACCTGAAAGTAGCGGGACAGTGTCTATGTCACTCAATAGTGACTAGGAGACTTTGATGATGAATGCCCTCCTATGTTGGGTACTTTTGGATAGTTGATGGTGACCTTAACTCTGCAGCTGTGACGACCAAGCGATGCTGAGGAAGACCAGGACCCGGATTCAAGCTGTCCCACGAAGGATGTCAAGGGCTGATTGGCCATTGTCCGGCTGCAGAATCAACAAGCCTTGGCAAATGCAACACACACAGGAAGTCAAGAAGATGCACGGTTTGGACCAGCACGGTCCAGAAGACTCACCTCAAGAAGGGGAGCTAAGACAATCCCCAAGCAATCAGGGGAGCCCCAGGAAAGCAAAGATGAGTCTCAACTGGACCCACAGGCCGGAGGCACAGGAGTCGTGAGAGAACCTCGAGCAGCTCACCAAAAGGAGCATACCACGGTGCTCACGAGGTGATGTCGCTGAAGATCTTAGTGCAAGAAGTTGCTGGAGGTTGGGGCTACTTGGAGCCCAATGCACTTGATGCTGAGTCACCAACAAGCATAAGCACTTGCAAAAGTACGTGGTGCACAGGGGTTCGGTTAATGCAGCCCCCACGATGGATTCAGACCTCAAACTTGGTGAGAGGGCAGCTCGGGCCTCGGAAGCCGTAGATAACCATGACCTGTGTTGTTAAACCCTTCGGAGTCCTCAGGGTTGCGGTGCCTATAAATGTAGGGGAGTGACTCCTTCACTCCAAAGGTGATTACTTTGGTTGTCCTTGATGCTTTGTGAAGCATCAAGGCCTTGGAAGGTTCCTGTACGATGCACACACACAGACAATGGAGCAGGCTGAGAGGGAGAAGAAGTCCGGCCCAAACGAAGTCCAGAGTGCCCAACCGGTAGAAGGGCAATAGATTCATGGGTCCCTCCCAGTGTAGGGTCTGGACAGGGGGGAGGTTACTCCCATGTCCTTAGTCCAGTTTCGCACTGGAGCGGGAGCCAACTGGACCATGCATTGGGACACCAAAGGTGCGCCTCATGCACACTTTAAGGCGCTAGCAAGCACAACCACCCAGCCCTAATACACTAAATCCCGTCTGGGAGGTGGTCACACCTCCTTGTGACAGGAATCCTATTGTTCTGCTTTCCCCTGCTCGAGATTGGCTCAGCAGCAGGATGGCAGAAATCTGTCTCTAGTTGGCAGCAACCATTTTGTGCTGTCTGGGACTGTAAGGCTGGTACAGGGAACACTGAGAGCCTAACGGAGGGCTCTTCCAGTGCTTGGAATCATGCCTCCCACACCTTTTATGGTGTGTGGGTATGATTCCAACATGTTTGATACCAAACATGATAGGATTCTCTTATAGGTGGCATAATACATTCTTCAACCCATGGGAGACCACTGGGGTACCTATGCCCTGGGTACCCGGGTACCATATACTAGGGACTGTTAATTGTACCCCAGTATCCAATCTGGAGTTTACCTAAGTACATAACTGTCACAGGGCGGGTCACCGGGAGCTTGACACCGAAGTAGACCCCGAGGCAGGCAAGGACTGGTGGTCGGCTGTTCCCTCCCCCTTACACCCCTTTCTGTTTCTATGCTGCAGTCTGCCTCATCATGGCCGGAGGCGTGGTCCCTGAAAGACACTAGCGCCCAGTGGGGAAACAGAGACGAAGATCTATCGACATACGGCCCCTTTAAGTCTGACCGCGAGGAGACTGAGACTCCGCCCACATGGTTCGTCGCGGAACCAAAAGGAGACACAACCCGGAAGGCGACGGACGGCGTTTCCCGAGGTGAAGGCGTGAGAGACCTGAGCGTGGAGATCGAGACGGAGGACGACGGTGAAGCAAGTCGGACGAGCCCAGCAGCTGACAACAAGCCAGGAGGCCACCGTATCTGTGATTCGCCCCGCCACGTTCCCGCGGGAGGGGCGTGGCTCACAAAGGTACGGGGCAAGGTGGCGGGCTGGGTTACAAGGAGTGACAGCTCGAATGTGTAAATAGACCAGTGTACATAGTGTCCTGATTCCAGAACCCCCTCATCCCTCACTAGCACGTGAAGCACAGGAGCGGGTGTGTTAAGATTGCACTCAAGCACTAGGTGTCCCTCACTCCCCCGGCCCCGATACGTCAGTGGGACGAACAACGGAGTAATCTCCCTTTCTTTTGTTGTTTTCTCTTTCCTGGGATCACCTCCCCTGCATCGAGAGAGAGGACCCGACCCCTATGCGAACCTGAGAGCTAGAGGACTGGCGGGCTCCTACAGCTGGAGGGACCGAAACACCCTGGATCGTCCGGTGTTCCCCAGAGGCGTCAAAACGGAACCGGATGAATTTACCCGACTACGAGTCTCTAGTAGAAGACGTAAAGCATACCTAAAAATAAAACCATCGTTGAAAGCTTTACTGCAGGTGTCTGACTCAGTCCCTTCCGCCCCTCCACCTACCGAACCCCTAACAGTGGTGTCAGAAGTGGGATTGTCATCACAGTCCGTCTGTACTACAGAGATGGACGCCCTTATTCAGCATCTGGTGAAGGGGCAAGAGAAACTAGAATCGGCAGTGGAGCACCAAATCACGACCTCACAAGCAGACAGGGACTTGTTCACAAATACCATCGCAGCCCAATTGGAACGCTTCCAGACCAAGGCAGCCCTTCCAGTAAGCAACGTCATGGGGGAGACCAGGGTCCACGTCCCCAACCCTTCAGGGATAGCCCTGCAGAAGTATGTACATGGGGAGGACCCAGACGCCTTTCTCATGAACTTTGAACGAGCGGCCAGGGCGTTAGGATGGCCTGAAGAGAAGTGGCCTTTCTTCCTGGCCCCCTTACTAACCGGCGAAGCACAGTTCGCCTACCAGGTGGCCAACCCTGCAGGCACGGCCCCATACCACCTGATCAAAAACGTAATCCTCGACCATTTGGGGCTCGACCCCGAGGAATATCGTGTCAGATTCAGAAAGGAAAAAGGGGTACCCGGGGAAAACCCTAAGACTCTTTTCTACAGGCTGAAAATGATGGCCGATAAATGGCTTAAACCGGAGACATGCACCAAAGAAGAAATACTGGCGAAAGTATATTTAGAGCAGTTTATGGAGGCTCTTCCATATGGGTCCCAAAGATGGCTTCGACAACACTCCGGGCTCTCCGTGGACCAGGCCATAGAGATGGCTGCCAACTACGCACGGGCCCAACCTCGAGGGTTGGGATGGGAACCAGACAAATATCCAAAGACTGCACCCCAGAACAAACCAGAAAAAAAGACTAAACCAGTAACGGAACCCTCTAGAACCAGACCGATGCGGATGGAACCACACACCACCAGGGGCCCGCAATGTTTCGAGTGTGGAGAATGGGGCCACATAGCCCGACTGTGTCCCCGAAAACACCCACCCGAGGAGCCAATGGAGGTTGGCTATCTTCCCCGAACAGTGCTATACTCAGCGGAGATGGGAACATCGTTCCATGTGAGTATGCAAATCAACGGCCAAATGGTGAGAGTCCTATTAGATTCCGGTTGCAGACAGTCTGTGGTCCGGAAAAGACTAGTCCACCCCAGGCAATATGTGCCCGAGACCATCGTCCATATCCGTTGTGTCCATGGGGACGTCAAACCTTATCCCGTAGCCGACATCACACTATGCCCCACCGACAAACCGGAATGCGAGGTTAGGGTAGGGGTAGTGGACTCCTTGCCAGAGGACATGATATTGGGGGTGGATAACCCGAGGTTCCTTGCTCTCTTCCGTGAGACTGTGTTCGCTGGCAACAGGAGCATAGACGAACCCAAGGCAGCATTCCTCACCCCTGATCCCTGGGTTCTGGACCGAAGCTTTAGACACGCACAAGCAGAGGACAGAACGCTGTTCAATGCCTGGGAGTCCGCACATGCCGGCCAAAACACACAAACCCTCACATTCCCTAGGTTCGTGATTCACAAGGATCTTCTGTACAGACAGGAGGCCGCAGGAACCCGACAACAGCTGTTAGTCCCGCTGACCTTCAGAGAACAGATCCTGTTCTTTGCCCATGCCCACCTAACAGCAGGACATGCGGGCAAGGAGAAGACGACAGAGAGCGTATTAAGACATTTCTATTGGCCGGGCATATACCGAGACGTACAGGAGTACTGTAGAAGGTGTGACATATGCCAGAGAAAGAACACGCACAGGCCACCAGCCGCCCCTCTACAACAAATGCCCATAATAGGCGTACCCTTTGAGAGGGTAGGCATGGACTTGATCCGGCCCCTACCCTCCTCAGCTAAAGAACACCGATACGCTCTAGTCATAGTGGACTACGCCACTAGATTTATCGAGGCGTTTCCCCTACGAGCCCCTACCACGGCAAATGTGGCCGAGAAGATCGTGGAACTCTTTGCCCGTGTCGGCTTTCCCAAAGAGGTCCTCACCGACCAAGGGACCCCGTTCACATCGCGCTTAATGAAAGTTGTATGCAAATCCCTAAATATCCACCAGCTGAAGACGTCGGTCTATCATCCCCAGACCGACGGTCTGGTGGAAAGATACAACCAAACCTTGAAAACCACCCTAAAGAAGATGCTTACTTCGGAAGGACAGACCTGGGATCGCCTGCTTCCACTGGCCCTGTATGTGCTCAGGGCGCAGAAACAGAGCAGCCTAGGCTGTTCTTCTTTCGAACTACTCTACGGTCGTGTTCCTAGATCCCTATTGGAAATAACAAAGGAATGTTGGGAGACCCAAGAAGCCCAGGAACAGTCATCCCTCCTGGACTACACCCTACAACTACGGTCGAAACTGAGGAAGCTACGAGGATTGGCACACACGAACTTGGAACAACAGAGACACAAACAGAAGACGTACTACGATAGAGGGAAGAAACTGCGGAAACTCCAGGTCGGTGAATGGGCGCTGCTTCTCCTACCTTCGGTGACCCACAAGAACGAATGGGTTGGTCCGTACGAAGTGATTGAGACGATAGGGAACACCACTTACAGGCTCCGGCTGTCCCCCTGCAAGACACAAAGCTATCACATTAATCTATTAAAAAAATGGATAGGACCCAGACCGAAGGGCACCAACCTTGTACTTCCCTCCCTACCAGAACAGAGCTCAACCCTAGAAGACCTGGTGGTGAACGCGGACCTGAGCCCACAGAAGAAAACCGACTTACTAGGAGTCCTGCAGCAGTTGTCCCCAGTGTTTTCTGACGTCCCTGGAAAAACCACACTGGTGGAGCATCGTATAGAAACACCACCCGGGAAAATAATTAAGCAAAGACCGTACCGGATTCCCGCAGCCAGACGAGAAGATATCAGAAAAGAGGTGTTGGACATGCTACAACTGGGAGTGATCCGCCCGTCTAACAGCAGCTGCTCCTCCACAATAGTGATGGTGCCCAAACCCGATGGCTCGAGGAGGTTCTGTATGGACTTCAGAGCCCTGAACGCCATATCCGAATTCGACGCATACCCCATTCCCAGGGTTGACGAACTGGTGGAGAAATTAGGGGATGCTGTCTTCATCACTACCCTTGACTTGACAAAAGGGTATTGACAGGTGCCCCTCCGTGAAGAAGACCGAAAGAAAACGGCCTTTGTCACCGATGAAGGTCTATACGAATTCACGGTGCTTCCGTTTGGATTACACGGGGCTCCTGCCACGTTCCAGCGCCTCATGAACCACGTCCTGAAACCATACCCTTCGTTCAGTTCGGCTTATCTGGATGATATAGTCATCTTTAGTAAGACCTGGGAGGATCATTTACAGCACCTTCGGATCATTCTGACAGCATTACATCAGGCAGGGCTCCATGTCAACTCGAGGAAATCCAGAGTAGCCTTCAATAGTGTCAAATACCTGGGCTACGTCCTCGGAAAAGGGACTATTGCTCCACAAGCCGAAAAAGTGACAGCCATTCGGAACACCCCGTTTCCGACCTCGAAAAGGGAGCTACGGGCCTTCCTCGGCCTTATAGGCTATTATAGGAGATTTATACCTAGATTCGCCGAAGTAGCCGCTCCCCTCACGGATCTCCTACGACAAGACGTCAAACCCAGAGAAATACGGACTCCTATAACAGAAGCCCTGAGGGCATTCGAGGGATTGAAATCCATCATCACCACAGCCCCGGTACTAGAATCCCCCGACTTCTCTAAAACATTCATTCTTGCCACTAACGCCTCTGACATAGGGATTGGGGCCGTCCTGTCTCAGGTGGGCGACGACGGGGTGGAACATCCCATTCTCTTTACCAGTCGCAAGCTCTTTCCCAGGGAGTGCAGGTATTCTACCGTGGAGCGGGAATGCCTAGCTATTAAGTGGGCAGTGGACAAACTGCAGTACTATTTGGAAGGAAAGGCCTTTGTCTTACAGACTGATCACGCACCTCTGAAGTGGATGTATCAGAACCGTTCCCTTAATGCCAGAGTGTTACGCTGGTTCCTGTCCCTTCAGCCCTACTCCTTTTCTGTGCAGCATAAAAAGGGCACGGCAAACGGGAATGCGGACTTTCTGTCCAGGATCTTTCTTCTCCCCGAACGGGAGAAACCAGGGGAGAGGAGTGTCACGGGGTGGGTCACCAGGAGCTTGACACCGAAGTAGACCCCGAGGCAGGCAAGGACTGGTGGTCGGCTGTTCCCCCCCCTTACACCCCTTTCTGTTTCTATGCTGCAGTCTGCCTCATCATGGCCGGAGGCGTGGTCCCTGAAAGACACTAGCGCCCAGTGGGGAAACAGAGACGAAGATCTATCGACATACGGCCCCTTTAAGTCTGACCGCGAGGAGACTGAGACTCCGCCCACATGGTTCATCGCGGAACCAAAAGGAGACACAACCCGGAAGGCGACGGACGGCGTTTCCCGAGGTGAAGGCGTGAGAGACCTGAGCGTGGAGATCGAGACGGAGGACGACGGTGAAGCAAGTCGGACGAGCCCAGCAGCTGACAACAAGCCAGGAGGCCACCGTATCTGTGATTTGCCCCGCCACGTTCCCGCGGGAGGAGCGTGGCTCACAAAGGTACGGGGCAAGGTGGCGGGCTGGGTTACAAGGAGTGACAGCTCGAATGTGTAAATAGACCAGTGTACATAGTGTCCTGATTCCAGAACCCCCTCATCCCTCACGAGCACGTGAAGCACAGGAGCGGGTGTGTTAAGATTGCACTCAAGCACTTGGTGTCCCTCACTCCCCCGGCCCCGATACGTCAGTGGGACCAACAACGGAGTAATCTCCCTTTCTTTTGTTGTTTTCTCTTTCCTGGGATCACCTCCCCTGCATCGAGAGAGAGGACCCGACCCCTACGCGAACCTGAGAGCTAGAGGACTGGCGGGCTCCTACAGCTGGAGGGACCGAAACACCCTGGATCGTCCGGTGTTCCCCAGAGGCGTCAAAACGGAACCGGATGAATTTACCCGACTACGAGTCTCTAGTAGAAGACGTAAAGCATACCTAAAAATAAAACCATCGTTGAAAGCTTTACTGCAGGTGTCTGACTCAGTCCCTTCCGCCCCTCCACCTACCGAACCCCTAACAATAACATAACAGTTTAGGGAGAAAGCAGATAGACTGGGGTCTTGATTAGCAGGATCTCAGTCAGACTAGTCGAAAACAGCATCACTTCAAGCAAAACGTGGGAGTAACCATAAGAAGCAGATCCTACTTTCCTACACTTATTAATTAGCTCATTAATTTGATAAATTCTCCTATCACATTATTAAGTGTATATGCAAGCATGGGTTGCCTCACATAGCCTACATTTACAATCCTTTTCTCCTACGCTTTTACAAGCCTGTACAGACATTAAGGTAAAGTGAGAGGGATGGATGAAATTTGCACTAGAATAGGCTTGATTAGCAAATCATTGTTTGTGTTTGAGTTAATCACACCATTCAAAAGATTAAAACATTCTAGAAACATCTTTCAACTATAATTAGGCTCAGCATATTTTAGCCTATCTTCAATTTCCCCGTTTTCTTTTGGGTTACAGTGTTAATGTTTTCCTCCTTCAGTGTCAACTGGCCGCACATAATGGAGAACAAATTAATGATTGCTCTTTTAACTCTGGTCTATGGTCTATCTTGGTTTATCTTTGCATCCAGGCAGAGAGGTTGAGCATTTTACCTAGTATATTTAAACTCTAAAGAGTGACATTTAGGACAATTTAAACCAACACTCCAACATGTAATCTGAAAGAATAAACTGCAGCCACAACTCTTTTTTTATTCATGGAATTTGATTTTATAATGAGATGTCCTCACTGTATACAGAGACGTTTTAAGGCGTGGGCCAAATGAGCAATAGCCTAGGGCTCCCCACCTTACAAGGACCCCCTGAAAATGTGAACTTTCTCTCTAGTTCACCTCTGTATATTCTATTTCCTTATCTAATCCTGTTTGCCTACCTTTACTTCCGACTCTCTCTCTGCCAGAATTCATTTTGAAGATTTTGGATACCAGCAAAGACATATTTCAACAAAGTCTAACATATAATTTAGGATTATTGGTATCATGTTGGCGTAATTAGCAGGAAATTGGTAATAAAATGTAACCTTTTTCCAAATGGGGTCCCCCAAAGTAGGTCTTGCCCGAGGCTACCAAAATCCTTAAGATGACACTGTCTGTATATTTTCAATCGATAAATACATTATCCCCCAATTGAAAATGCATAAGTATTACACGCATTACGTTTTATTTATCATGCTGGTTAGGTGATATGTGCTCTTACACAAATGTCAGCACAAGAATACTGCAGGGAATGCACCAATAAAGTCTGTGTAGGTCTCTTCTCTGTTCCACTTACACTACTTCTACTATTTTCCACATACTGAATTAGAGTTTCAAGACATATAAAACAGAAATAATTTCGCAATACCTATGTGAAAAATAGAAGAGACTTACCACCAGTCACAAACTGCTTAAGACATAGACTTATATGGAGTGTGGTACATGCCCTTCCTTGATGCACCATTGTTCTTCTGCCTCTTTAGAGACCAGGGAATCCATCAGTTTCTGATGTTGGAGTCTCATCAGGCTGTGCCTTTTGATCCTTCTTCGTGGTCGCCAATCTGCTACTGGACTGCTGCAAGGTGTCAGAAGTCCTATCCCTTTTGGGGATGCTTTCCAAAGCTATTTCCTGTTTGTGGTACCGTTATGCAAAGGATACTAGCCATGAAGAGGTTCAACATGCAGTGACTCCCAGGTTCTGGGAGAATGCTTCCAGCAGGACCCAGTTATTGTATTTATGTGTTGAAGTGGAAAACATTCTTTTGTGATTGCTGCTTCAAAACGAAAGAAAATGTTGGCCAGCCAGCATTACATTTTATTTTGCTGAAAGTTTTCCTGCAATGTCAATCAACCAACTTCATTTCGGTTCAATGAATCAAAAAAGTACACAGTGCAAAACCATATATATATATACTTAAAAACATTATAAATACAATCTCTGCTCATGACAATATAAATATATAAAACAATCCTACTATATCAATTGTCAAAAAGCTACTACAGTGTTCAGACAAAAGCCAAAGGAAAAAAACCTCGAAGAAGACCTTAGGAGTGGGCTCGTTCACTATGTCACCTGGATTATCTGAATTAAATATCAAATTTATAAAAAAAAACAATCAATACATAGATTAAAAGTACAGCAATCAATATACAAAAATCCATTGAATATCTATCGAAAAAACATAAAACATCACATAAAAACAGTAGCCCTCTGGTTAATGACACGTTCAATATATATAGCAGCAGAAAAGCAGATCTTAATAGTGGACAAAGTTGGCAGGTAAATGACAGCAGCTCTTCAGTAGCGAATGTTTGCCGCCTTGATGTTCAGGAAGTAGCGTTTTCTCAACAACAAGTACAATTTACAGAATAGCATAAAATGTAGGTTAATTCGGGGCGATTGATCATCACAATTACACAAGGGAAGTTGTGAAACATACAGGCCTTGTAATGGAAAGGCCGCAAGAAAGTGCACTGTGTATAACCCAAGTCTAATCAATAAGAGTTTGTGATGCATATTTCCCACCCATACTAAGTATGGCGTATGACTAACACTCAGACAAATCCCCATATAGGTCTGGACTGTTGGTTTATCTACAGCACTCCACATTCTATCCTCCAAGCATCCCCCTGAAAACACTTTCTTCAGAGTACTAATAAAGCTGGCTAATGCATTGCTGGCAGAGGAAAATAAGTCCCCCCGTCCCATTACACGACAAATATTCTGAATATACTTCATTCAAGGAATACTCAGACGTGATTGAGTTTTAAACAGTCCGTAAGCACAGCCCTGTTAAAGGAAGTATGGTGTTTGGTCCAAATTCTGAGCCACAGAAGGATGGCCTCGATTTTGATGATATTGCTTAATCGCTTATACAGCCAATCCCTGCCTCAGTGTGGCAGACAAAGGAGCTAGTGCTTTAGGGGGCAGCTAACAATCTCTTGATGAAGCCGTTCTCAATTTGTTCGAGGCCCCCCTGAACTTTAAGGCCCCACACCCCTGCCCCATATGAAGCAATAGCACAGCATTTGACTTCATAGACAGTTGAGAGTTCTTTATGGGTTTCTGACCAGGTTTTTGGCAAAATTGAGAACAGCCTCCACTGATTTGGAGAAGGCAGCAGCTCTGATGGTCTTAAAGAGTCTCCAAGAGAGAGGTGTATCAGAGGGGATGCCTAGGTAGGAAAAAGTAGGAACAGAGCCAATTTTCTTGCTCTTCACTACAAAAGATGCATTGTCCTTCTTCCTCCCTCCAGAAATCATTATGCAAGACTTAATTTGGTTGACCATAAGATCTAGACTGGCCATAAAGTCACAGAAACAGTCCAGCAGGTGTTGCAAGCAATTTGCAGTCCTGGCAATTAGGACAGTGTTGTCTGCATAAATTGATGTGGTAACACTACGATCACTTACATAAGGACAATCTGCTCTGAGGTTTACCAGCTTATCCTCCAGGCTGTTTATATAAATGGAAAAGAGGAAAGGAGCCAAGACACAATCCTGGTGTATGTCCTTTACCTGGCTGAAAGCTGGTGTCGTTTCCCCCCGAACCGTATCTTACACTGGCTGTAACATCATTGTGCAGATCTCTAAGGAAATTAACAATATAAAGATCAACCCCCATGTCTGTCATGATACCCCACAATTTAGACCTATTGACAGAGTCCAAGGCAGAACTCCAATCCCAAAAAAGTCAAATACAACTTGCCACACTTGGCCACAGTGTTTTGGCAATTAACGGATATAGATTTAAGGGACTGCTCGACTCTGCCTAGGCCGGAGCGGAAACCAAATTGAAGATCCAAGAGTATGTTACGTTCCTCGGCCCATAGCTGCAAACAGCCCAACAAAATTCACCCATAATCGTTGCAGTGGAATTAATTAGTGCAATGAGGCAATAACAGTGGGGATCATTTTTTGTTAACCCTTTTTAAAAATAGGAATGATAGTCGCATGGGACCAATCCTTGGGGGGCCAGGGGGGCAGCAACTAAGGCGGCATTAAGGACATTTGTCAATAAAGGGGTATTAACTTTAAACATATCAGAGTGAAGCCTGCCTGGACCAAGAGCATGCCCAACATGGACCGCAAGCCTGCCATGTTAACGAGGGGACTTTCAGTAAAAAGATCCTTTCAAGCTTGTGAAGATATGTAAACATGGCTGGTAGTTGTTTTGATGGGCTTCTGGATCACTCTGGCATTGGGGCAGACAGCCCATGAAAGGGCTAAATGTCACCATATAGTAATTTTTTACTGTGTATTTGTTGTGTGTCATAATGTCATAGTGTGTCATGAGCTATATTTATTCTTGACCACAAATATCATGACAATTTTCATGCATAGATTCAGCTTTTCTTCTGCAATTTTTTTAAACATACCCACTAATGCTATTCCTTGCACAGCTCTGAAAAATGAATGCATCATTGTCAACATATATATTTTTGTTGGCACTAAAATTGCATAGCTCATCTTCATTAAGGTAAGCACTATAGGATATCTGGATCAACTGATAACAGCAGTAGCAATATTAACATGATGTGTCCAGTGTTTAATTAGTGTAAAAAGATAAATGCCATGGGTCCTTGGCAGGAGGCCATTGCTGCTTACACCACCATTTGCCCCAGCCAGCGCTGGCAATGACAGAACCAACCAACACAACTGCTAACCTCACACCCCTACAGGTGTGACAAAGCAGACTATTCCTGGCCACCCAAAGCTATAAGAATGGCTTTGGCAGTAGGTATTAGACATTTTTTTTATATATATATTGAATTATAAAGCAACTGTTGTTGTGCTCATCTCAAAATTAGACAAACAGTGCCACCATGTGTTGTACTGTCATTAGTGCTGGTTTCATTAAGTGCCGTGCTGAGCACTTGAACCTACTAACTCAAACTGAGCACTGACTGTGTCCCACAACCTGAGGTCAGTATGATAAATTATATAGGTATTCAGGCATTTCTAAAACCTAATCTGTGCCAATTAATTTCATGATAAAAAATAATGTTATGTCCATAATTTAAAAATCCATTTCTGTTATTTCAGATGAAGGAATCTTTTCAGGTGATACCCACAGAATCCCAAGGCGATTGTTCAGTAATTGTCTATTAACCTGGATCAATGCTACATTGAAACCAATTAGAATGGCATAACAGTTTCGTTTTAGGTTTACATACTTTCATTGTATTTTGCTGTTCCTTAATTATTATACTAATTGTTAAAGTTTTTAATTACAAAATATGTTTACCAGAGTGATAATACATGTTATGCATTATTGTTGGAGTGCTTGCTTAGTCTAATGGGATAGATAGCTCCTTATTCTAATCTGTCCACGCCTCTCTCCCAGCATGACAAATGAAATCAACTTTCAGTGGAAGTACTGATAAGCCCACCAACAGTTGAAGCAAAATACCTGCTCCTGTGACAGTGTTGAGTAAAATACCCAAAATATGTTCTGTTGTTTTAAGAACAAATTATACCCTCCGCTCAGGTACCAGATTTAAAAGGCTAAAGCTACATAGATTGTTGAATAGAACTTCTTCCGCCTGCTAATTGTTTGATAGTAGAGTCGCACAGCACTCTTTAAATCACATATGATATGGCTTTTCACATAGTGATATCAATAGCAATGCACATTTTGTAAAGCTTTGAAATATTCATTCTTTAGAGAAGCCCACTATATTTGGCATTCATTTCCAGATGCACTAAAGAGGGTCTTGAATTTCACAAACAACTAAAGACCCACTTGTTCAAAATCTATCTAGAGTTATCTACCTAGTTCTCCTCCAGTTTTACACACCTATACCCAAGTTGCCCCTTTTCATATGCCCCCATGATATTTCCTGTTACTTGCTATTTTTTTGCATTTGTTACTATCCTGTACTCAATATCTTATTCTGTCCCAAAGATATGCACACTCTTCTAATGCTCTCCACCAATCCTTTCACTTCCATTACTATTAATTCCCTCCCTGTAACACTTTCCATTAACTCCTAGGTTTTGACTCACCTCTTCTACTTCTGCTAAAGTCAGAAACTTAGTGTACTTCCCCTATCTTCCACCTCACATTCTCTTCTGTATAGAAAGTTTTTGTTCGTATATTGTTGACTTCAGTTGGTTCTTGTTTCCTTGAAGGGGTTGCCTAGCGACTGAACATTTGTTTTAATGTAGAGCTCATTGATACTGCCTCAGTACAGTGGCAGTCTAAAAAAGAATGAACTAAATGGAAATTAATGTGCATATGCATATTTCCAAAATAATGATGTCTATTTGTTAGAGAATAATGCTAGACTGTCTGATGATCAAGTTTGTATACGGAGCAACATGAAAAGGGAGTCCCCAATGTATGTAAGAAGAGGACAAAAATTCCAGTATGTATGAAATGTAGAGAATTACAGCCACAGAACAGCTCAGTTTCATATTTATTTTTCATTTCATTTTTCATTATATTTTCTATTTTATATGATGTAAAAAACATGAAGTGAACATAAAGCAGATAATTTACACAAATATAATTAATTAAAGCATCACAGTGAACTACTAATCCTAAACATTTTTGGGGGAAGACTATGAAAGAGAGAAAAGGCAACCCATAAATATACAAAAATGAGTAATAGGCAGTTCACACAATTAAGGTTCAACAATCAAGAGAAAGTCACATAAAAAAGCGGACACAAGGTCCAAAATTACATTTAAGGACATGGGACAATACAAATAACACACAATAAACAATTTTAACAAACACAGGGAAAAAGCGCCGACACGCGTTTCGGAAAGTGCCAAAGACAACAGTTTTATAAAAATTCCTTCATCAGGGCACACATCTTGTGTTTCATAGACCATTAGCGACCGAGGATGCAATCATCTAAGTATAATATTCAGAACCAATGTGAACATCAGGGTTGATCGAGCATATCTGTGGGCAAGAAAAAATACAATGTATTTCTAAATACAGAGCAGAGCAAGAGAGTAGGTCAAACCTTGAGCAAGACTATAATAAAAGAAAATATACCACATTCACACAAAGTGAGGTGAAGAAAAGCAACTCAAACACCCATCACCAAATTGTTACACCTTATATCCTGTGAAAGAAACGAAAATGTGTATAGAAACATGGATATATGTAGTTTAGAACTAATGACCAGTAATGCAAACCTCAATGATCTGTAGTCAAGAGTAGAGAGTTTCCTTAATTAAATGGAAATCCAATACTGGATATCCCATGCGGGGCAGCTAGTACACCTAGTTGGATAAAGGTTTTGACTCACCTCTTCTACTTCTGCTAAAGTCAGAAACTTAGTGTACTTCCCCTATCTTCCACCTCACGCTCTCTTCTGTATAGAGCGTTTTTGTTTGTATATTGTTGACTTCAGGTGGTTCTTATTTCCTGGAAGGGGTTGCCTAGCGACTGAACATTTGTTTTAATGTAGAGCTCATTGATACTGCCTCAGTACAGTGGCAGTCTAAAAAAACATGAACTAAATGGAAATAAGTGTGCATATGCAAATTTGCAAAATAATGATGTCTATTTGTTAGAGAATAATGCTAGACTGTCTGATGATCAAGTTTGTATGCACTGCTCGGTGGAGATTGGTAACTCAGGAACCAAAAGGAACCACCTAACCTTCTGGTAGCTTGGCAAAAAAACAGTCAGTTTTAACTTAAAGACAATGTGTAAAGTACTCATGCAGCAATAAAACAGTAATAAAGTGAAAATACAACACAATAAAAATCTGAAACTAAGTTCAAACAACATGGTAAATTTTAATAAATAACATACCATAATGAGAAACATCTAATGAATAGAACCAGAAAAATCAGTTTTTAAAGTTTTAGGTGACAATAGCTCCAAAAAGCACAAACACCCACTCATAGTTATCTGTTAGACGAGTTGAAGTCACAAGTTCAAGGCAACCGTGAAGGAGTGAGGGTTGGATACAGAGATCAGGTTAGTTCCACTTTAGAGTTACCTTCTCAAGTCCAATGCAAAGAGTGTTGTGCACATTGGCGGGAGCCGGAAAGAGGAGGCTGCTGGTGAAAGGAGCAGGTCTGGCGTTGTGGACGGTCACTGCTGCTGCAAAAAAGTCAGTAGTTGTTGAAGATTCATGCTGGCTGTTGACACAGACTGTCCCTGTCAGGCCGAATAGCAGATCTCATTGGAGGCTCACATTGGTGGTGGTCAGTTGCTGCTGCTGGCACGAAGAGCAGGTCCTACTTGGATCCTTACATTGCCGGTCCTTTGTGGGCCGTCAATTCTCAGCAAAAGAGGTCACTTCATGGTCACAAGGAGCCCAAAGCTTCTGTATGTTCACCTTTTCTTCAGAAGGAGTACACTCAGATGACAGCTAAGGATCCAGGATTGGGGGGGGGGGGGTACCTCTTGGGGACAATGACTGACTCCAGCAGAGGCCGGCAGCAGGGCTCAGGAAGGTTTTGTTGGTGCTGGTCAGCTGAGCAGTTGCAAGGAGGCCTCTGCAAGCTTCCTGTATCCCTATAGCTCAAATAGGAGGTCAGCCAACTATCCAGTGGAGTCACTCTGCGGAGCCTCAGGTTCATGGCAAGCAGGTTCAATGTTCATTCTTCTGACAACAGAGCAGGCTGCTTTCTGAATCTTCCACAGGTGCAGGAGTGTTCTAATGAGAGGATCTGATGGATTTTTAAGCCTTTGTGTGCTGGAATTCCCTAGCCTACCCCTAAAACTGGTTATGGTTAGTTTTCCCTTTCCATGGTCCCGGCTCCAAACTCTGAAGTTTGACAAAGGCAAGCCTGGTGTTGGCTTCCTTTATGTGTGCTTCAGGCAGGACCCTTTGAAAAGCAATCAGGGCCAACTCCTCCCCAGCCATGCTTTGAGATAAACCCTCTCCCCTCACACTGAGGCCATCTTTGTTTCCATGCCTGAAAGCAATACAGAGCCCGCAACAGGAGAGCCATTCACATTCATGTGACCCAGAACACTGACAGAAAGACACTGTTGGCTTAGACAAAAAAATGTAATCTTTCTAAAAGTGAAATTTTCAAATGTGTAATTTAAAATCCATTTCACTATTAAAGGGAATTAAAATAGAATGCATGTGTGTGGTAAAAACATTGCTCTATGTGGTCCTAAATTGAATTTAGCACTTAAGTGTAAAAAGGCAACCCAGTGTTAGTCAACAGGAGAGATAGCCTTACAGCAAAGAAAAACAACTTTAGGAGTTTTTTGCTGCCGGGACATGTAAAACCTAAACCCACATTCCCTACTCTTTAAATAGAAAGCACCTTGCCTTAAAGGAGCTTAGACATAACAGAGGAGTGACATAAGCATTATAAATGAAGGCTTATGCCTGGCAGAAGGTTTATTTTTCCAGGTCAAAATGGCAGTTTAAAACTGCATTAATGGCCGCAGTGGCATGCCTGAGACATGTTTTACAGGGATACCTTAGTGGATGGCACAATGTGTCCTGCATTCTACCTGTAGCATTTAATGTACAGGCACTGGGTACATGTTGAACCAATAAAGTTTACTAGGGACCTATAAGTAAATTAAACATGCCAATTGAATGTATGCCAATTTTACCATGTTTAGAGGAGTGGGCATGATCACTTTGCCACTGGTTAGCAGGGGGAAAGTGCACAGAGTGCTAATGCCAACAAATATGAGTTCAGCCAATGTCTTGGGAGAATACAACGCCAAGGATATCTGGTCTAACGTGTCCCCCCAGATGAAAGAAGGAGAGTACTTATTATCCCCATGGTAATTCTCATTGTTAAGGCTGAAAAACCTGGAAAGACCATCAGCATTGGTGTGATTAGTTCTAGCATTTTGTTGCACTATAAAGTCCATTCCCTGTAGTGTGATGACGACATCAACAGTTTGTTATTCTCACCTTTCAAATGCATCATCCATCTGATGAGACTGAACCCAGACATTCCCAAGTCAGGGTGATCTGTATATTCAGCTGGAGGGTCTTTACTTTGCATCCACTGACTTGGTGACCCAAGTACACAACAAAATCAATCAATCAATCAGGTCATTTGTAGAGCGCACTACTCACCCGTAGGGTCTCAAGGCGCTTCCACCATGAACTTACTGGCCTTGATAGTCAGCTAATCCAGCCAGTAGTGAAGATTGCAATGTCGTCCAACTAGGCGGCATTGAAATCCTCAAACCCTGTTATGACCTGGACGACCAATGTCTGGAAGATGGCGGGGGCATTCCCAAATGGCTTCACTTGAACCTGAAAGAGTTCCTCTTAGGTGGAGAATGCAGACCTTTCCTTAGCCCCTCAGTCAAGCCAATCTACAAGTACCCCAATCCGAACTCAATGGAACTTGGCAGCCCCTACGATGAATGAGCTCTTCAGCACAGGGAATGGGCCGAGTATAAGTCTTCATGACTGAGATGAGGCATCTGCAATCCACACACAACCGAAATTTTGGTGTGGTGTCCAGTGGGACCGCTTTGGCTTCCAGAACCACTTGACTGGACCAAGGGCTGTTTGGATGCTCAATCACCCCTAACTCTAACATTTTGGAACTTTCTCCTTGAATCTAGGTCTCACTTTGCATGGGAGCATGTGCATTTTGTTTTTGACAGGTATGGTGTCCCTGATACCAATATCATGGGTACACCAAGTGGTGAGCCCTGGGGACACTAAAAGAGGTGAAATGTCACAGCATGTAGCAGCCGTCCCTCTGTTGCTCTGGGGTCAGGGTAGAGGAGTCAATTGCTTCTTTCACAGTCCTATGGTAGATAGGAGGTCAGGTAAAGGCTCACGCTCTTTCTCCTTACCATCATCTGTCACCAGGAGCATGCTTGTTTTCAGACCTCTCAGGGGTTTGAGGTGGTTCATATGTAGGACCCATAAGTAGTTCCTGGATGTCTTAAGGTCCAAGTAGGTGACCTCCCTCTTCCACTCTTTGACCTCTTAGGGCCTGGTCCACCAGCCCTTTAAGGCTCATGCTCCACAGGCTCCCTGACCTACACCTTTTGGCCAGGTTGGTACTCCACCAGGGTGGCTTTGTGGATGTACCAGTGCTTCATCATTTCCTGGCCTGCTTCCAAGGTCTCAGTGGTTTTTTTCCAGAAGCTGTATCCGGGACCTGAGGGCCAACATGTACCATCCTGTGGAGGTTTCCTAGGAGCTTACTCCCATCCCTCCTTGACAAAACTTAGCTATGCAAGCACAGGGCCGCCAAACAAATGTTCAAAGGGAATAAACCTCACTTCCTTCTGGGGCACCTCCAGGTATGCAAAAAGGTGGAGCAAAGGATGTCCCACTTATGCCTCATGGTTTCTGGCAGGTGCATAAGCATTTCATGCTCTTATTAAACCTTTCTCATTGATCTGGGTGTGGCATGCTGTGGAGAACTTGTAGATTACTCCACAGTCATCCCACATTAACTTCATGTAGGCAGCCATGAAGTTGGTACCCCGGTCGGACATAACCTTCTGTGGAGAGACTCACTCGGATACAAATTCCCATCAGTGTTCTGGCCACTGCAGATGCAGTAACTCTTCTGAGAGGAATGGCCTCTGGGTACCGGGTGGCATGATCCATTAAGACTAGAATTAACCGATTGCCTAGAGCAGTCTTGGGGTCCAGGGGCCACACATTATCTATATCCACCCTCTCACAGGGCATTCCTACTACAGGGAGTGGAAGCACGGGGGATTTTTGCTTTGCCTCTGACTTCCCACAGTCCTGGCACGTAGGACAGGACCTGCAGAATGCATCTGACGTAATTCTCATCCAGGGCCAATAAAAGTGGGTAGTTAACCCTGCAAAGGTTTTGGAACGCCTCAGATGTCCTGCCAGGGGGATCTCATGAGCCAATGCTATTAGGAAGTCTCTGTAGCACTGGGGGATGACCAATGAATAGCTTCTATCATGCTCAGGAGCCTTAGGCTTACTATACAGGAAATCATTCTCCCAGTAGTTCAGGTGATCACCAGAGGTGTCACCATCTGCATGGACCTTGCACTGCTGCTGTAGGCCCTTGAGAGCAGGACACTCCCTCTGCACTTTACAGAACTCTGCCCATGATGGGTGACCTTCAGCTTGCCATCTGGCCAACTCAGGTAGGTCCCACAGGGCAGCAATGTCTTCCCCTGCAGGTTGTGGGTTTCACCCTCAGGCTCAGCCTCTTACCATACAGTGGGAATCTTGGGCAAAGGTTTCCCTCATCCCCCGTACTTCCTCTTTTTGGCAGATACCTGGACCATTTTTTTCAGGTCCTTTTGACTTCCCTTCTGGGTTTGCCAAGGACTGTTTGGAAAGGCACACTCACTAAGGCAACCCTAATATCTCCAAGTGGGACCTCTTTTCAGATGATGTGATCCATGTCATTCCCAAGCAGGCAAACCACAGTCATGGCTGGACTCACAGCTACCCTTAAGGAAACCGAGATCCCGCCATTAAAAGGGAACCAGAGCCATGTGATAGTGGCTGTCATGGTTATCAGCTGTCCCACCTGGTGGACTACCTTAGGGATTACCTGCTCTGAGGACACCAGCTAAAATGTAACAGTAGCCATACTGGCTCCTGCAGCTCTCAGATCCTCCACACTACCCATTGATAGTGACCCATTGCTTATACATGTTAGTATTGCAAGGCATTTGAGCCTTTGGTATCATCCCTCTGTCACCCTGGGACACTAGGGTAACCTCTGCACTCCCCCGGCCTACACTAACGGGGGCAATCTCCTCCCCAAGCCCCACATTTGCATTCCCCAAGGTCTGCCCACCACTGGGAGGCTGCTTCCTTCTCTTGCAGATGGGGTCTCCCTTAAAGTGACCGTGACTGTAGCACTCGTGGCACTTGTGTGCGAAGTGGTTTGAGGGCTTCTTCTCATGAAAACCTTCTTTCTTTTGTTCAGGATAGGAATGGGAATCCTATACCTGTAAACTATTATAGGGGTCTTAATAGAAATCATTATCCCTGTCTCCCTTCTCTTTCTTCCGGTAAGGTTCCCCTGTACTTTCCTGGATACTCTGTTAGTGATCCAGAGGTCTGCCTCCTTTGCAAGCTCCTTGGTTTCAGAGCGCTTGGTATCTATCAGGTGTTGGCCCAACTCCATAAAGCAATTACTATGCATCTGCTCTCTTACAATCTGCTTATGGCCCTCACACATCCCTCGGGGTGTGTGAGGGCCATTAAGAGGCAAGGCCTACCCCCCTCCCCCTTCGGGATTGGATCATTGATACTGGGGATGTACCTCTGCCTCTCTTTTTTTCCTCTCTTCTGACTCTTTACTCTATCCTTCTTCTTTCCCTACATTGATTGGGTGATATTACGCACCCAAGACCTGGAACAGTGTCCCCTTTGATTTAAATCGTCATTTGTGGAGCACGGACACTGGACCCTTAAAGGCTCCTGGTCCCCGCCACTCTTCTTGTTGTTGACCTAGTATATTTAGAATAACCTAAGCATTAACTATGTTGTATTCTGCACGAAAGCCAGCTACAAATTCTTGTCTTTGCGAATCAGAAGCCAGGTGTAAAGCTTTAAGCCTGATTAATACATTAACTTATAAATAGTGATATGGTGGAAGAAAAATAAGTCACAAATTTGTTACCTTGATGTCATCAATTAGAGAGTTTTTATTATTGTAATTCTTCCCTCTCAGGAAGAAACACTATTGTGGTTTTAGAGATCCACCCAGATGTTCGTGTAATTGAAGAAGCTCCACATAATTGATGCAACCAGGAAATGTACCTGGAGGATGCAGCAGATCCAATCTATTTATGGAGTTTTATAAAGCATGAACATGACCCATCCGGGTCTCGGAGTGCTATACATGTGGCAGGGTATGCTCAGACGTGAGTCCCTTGCTCACTTGGCCACTGGATTCAAGATAGCCTGGCTGATGAGGATTATGAATCCGAAACCGGTCCCAGGATGCTTGTTTCCGGTCCATGGAAGACATGGATTGGCAGTTCGGGCTGGACTGTTCCCATGAGGCACAGGGTCAGACTGATTTGCATATAGCCATGTCTGAAATGGGGTGGCTGAGTGGGCTAAAGAATGGTGATGGATTAAACCCAGATCAGTTGACTGGGGGTGAGTGTTTGATTTGCTCAAGCGCTCCGTCCATCATCCCTTTTGTATCGCTTTGTTCGCCCTAAGTGTGGCAGGGTATGCTCAGACGTGAGTCCCTTGCTCACTTGGCCACTGGATTCAAGATAGCCTGGCTGATGAGGATTATGAATCCGAAACCGGTCCCAGGATGCTTGTTTCCGGTCCATGGAAGACATGGATTGGCAGTTCGGGCTGGACTGTTCCCATGAGGCACAGGGTCAGACTGATTTGCTTATAGCCATGTCTGAAATGGGGTGGCTGAGTGGGCTAAAGAATGGTGATGGATTAAACCCAGATCAGTTGACTGGGGGTGAGTGTTTGATTTGCTGAAGCGCTCCGTCCATCATCCCTTTTGTATCGCTTTGTTCACCCTAAGTGTGGCAGGGTATGCTCAGACGTGAGTCCCTTGCTCACTTGGCCACTGGATTCACGATAGCCTGGCTGATGAGGATTATGAATCCAAAACCGGTCCCAGGATGCTTGTTTCCGGTCCATGGAAGACATGGATTGGCAGTTCGGGCTGGACTGTTCCCATGAGGCACAGGGTCAGACTGATTTGCATATAGCCATGTCTGAAATGGGGTGGCTGAGTGGGCTAAAGAATGGTGATGGATTAAACCCAGATCAGTTGACTGGGGGTGAGTGTTTGATTTGCTCAAGCGCTCCGTCCATCATCCCTTTTGTATCGCTTTGTTCGCCCTAAGTGTGGCAGGGTATGCTCAGACGTGAGTCCCTTGCTCACTTGGCCACTGGATTCAAGATAGCCTGGCTGATGAGGATTATGAATCCGAAACCGGTCCCAGGATGCTTGTTTCCGGTCCATGGAAGACATGGATTGGCAGTTCGGGCTGGACTGTTCCCATGAGGCACAGGGTCAGACTGATTTGCATATAGCCATGTCTAAAATGGGGTGGCTGAGTGGGCTAAAGAATGGTGATGGATTAAACCCATATCAGTTGACTGGGGGTGAGTGTTTGATTTGCTCAAGCGCTCCGTCCATCATCCCTTTTGTATCGCTTCATACATATAGCAGACAGCATGAACATGACCCATCCGGGTATCGGAGTGCTATACATATAGCAGACAGGTCATCATCATAAAGCTTTATTCGATTTTTTACAATTATAAAAGCATATACAAACAAAGCAGTACATCAGAGTTACACTTTAAAACAGATGTCTGGCATAAATTCATATAAAACCCAATAAAAAAAGACAAGCTTTAAAATCAATAAGACCACGGGTTAAAAAAATATTGGACTTATCGACATTATATATGTACAATATTTAAGTTGTTAAATCTAATCAAGGACAATGTGCAATTTGGCGCGCCCTCAAGATCCATGCCCAGCCTAGGAATTTCGCCATAGCTAGTGCAATCGGTAGCGATGTATCTGCACACAAAATTCGTTCAGCCTCCGCCGCTACCCTGGTACCCAGAAGCTTACAGATAAAATAAAAATGTGTTGTATTTGTAAAGCGCACGGCTGCCCACGTGACGGGGCGTCCCGGCGCTGCACTCATACCGCTGTGAAACCCTTCCTGGCTTTTCCATGTGAAATGTCTACTCCTGGGCACCCCCAAGGTGAAGCCAGGCATCCAAACGCTGCTGGGGTCGTTGTGGAGATTAAGCAAGCTATTGCCCAGAGTCACAGAGTGGGACCCATGATTAGACTAGGCACTGAGGCGAGAATTATCAGGTCCGGGGAGATTGAGTCCAAAAGCCGCCGAGGCGGGAATTGTACCCTGGTCCCGGGCCAGACCTCAGGATCAGGGTCTGCCGCTCTAACCATTGAGCCACGCTTCTCCACAGATAGGTAACAGCCAGGCCCGCCGTGGGGCAGCATAAGTATCACAAACCCAGAGAATATGTGCCGTTGTCTCATTATTGGCAGTGCATCCTGGGCACCCAGCTGACGAGTGTGATGACCATTTCAAGGTGAAAGATCTTACAGGGAGAGACCCCACCCTGAACTGGAAGTACAATTTGCGATCCATGGGTTTCGTGATTGCATCCCAGTATAATTCCATCCTAGGGACCAGTTTATGATCCATAAAGCGGCTAGTAAGGGAAAAAGACACTTGTTGTCTTGCATTGTTCAGTGAAAACAGTTCCCAGTACTTAGCCTTTAACAAAGATTTAGATGGAAAAATGGGGTTTGCAGGATCAGTCCACAATACTGTCAGTCCTAACTCCCCTAAAAGATTTCGGACTGCCCTAAGCCATTTAATTTGATGTAATGTGTCTGTCTTAATAATATCTAGGAAACCCTGGGCATAGCCAACAAGTTCGGGAGTAGTCCACAATCTCCTTCAATAGAGGAGGGGGCGCAGTTTGGCTATAGCCGCAATGGGTTTCTTACCTAGATCTAACAACAATGGACACATAGGGGAGCTCTGGGGAAGTCCGGTTATATTTCTTAGAAACCTATTCTCTGCTGAGGTAAGAGCTTCAAGGTTCTCACAGCCCCACACCTCTGAACCATACAATGCTGAACTAACAGCCTTCAGATTATAGATTTCAAGGACGGGACTGATAGGCTTAAATAGGGTGTGATTGTACTCCTGACAAAGAGCCCCAGATATCTGTCTAAGTTTAAGTGAGGCTAGATCGATTTGCCAGCCCCACTTCATACTACCTTGGAAGTTGACTCCCAGATAGGTAAACTCATTGACCATTTCTAGAGGGCCCTCCTTCATTGCAAATCCTCTCGTGTTTGCCTTACATGCATTAAACGTCATTAACTTTGTTTTAGACACGTTGACCTCCAATCCCCTCTCACAGCAGAAATCCTCAAAGATTTGAAGAGCTTTCTTTAGTCCGCTCGGAGTCTTGGAGAGGATGAGCGTGTCGTCGGCAAACATCAGGATGGGTACCTTCTCACCAGCTAGTATGGGGGCATCGGTCGAAATTCTGCTCATGCAATCAGCTATTCCATTAATATATAGCGTGAACAGCCTGGGGGCCATCACACAACCCTGCCTAACACCACGTTCCACTGGAAATGATTCAGTGACTTCCCCCTGTCCCCCCCATCTAATTTGGGCCTTATTATCTTCGTGAAATCTACTGATCAGGGTTAAAAGATTCAGTGGTAGACCTAGTTCTTTGAGGACAAGCCATAGTTTCCAGCGGGGGACTAAATCAAATGCCGCCCTAAGATCTACAAAGGCGCATAAAGGCTGCCTTTGCCCAATGTAACTAGCTTCCAGTAAATTAAGATAAATCAAAAAACTTGGTCAATGGTGCTTGTGGCTGCTCTGAATCCGGCTTGTAAAGGTGACAAGATTCCGAACTCCTCGATCCACTCCTGGAGTCTATTTAGCACCATCCTTCCAACTAATTTCTGGGAGCAGTCAATAAGGCTAATTGACCTATAGTTCCCCGGGCGGTCTTTGTCCCCTTTTTTCAAGACAGGGATGATTTCTGCGTTTTTCCGAGATGTAGGAATCGATGCCCCTTGCGCAATTGCGTTGGAAAGCAGAAAGATATATCGGCACCAACTTGGTTTATCATGTAACAAGGTGTCGCCCGGTATGCCATCAGGCCCCGGCATTTTCCCAGGTAAGATAGAACTCAGAGCTGTCTCAACTTCCCTCAGGGTAAAGCTTTCCCTCTGGTACATCACATTTATAACTTTGACTTCCCCCTCCGGGAGGGTAGCGGAATATTGGGGTTTGAAGTAATTGACCCAGGCTGAAAATGAAACATGATTCTGGTGGCGCTCAGCCTGGCCCCTAGTGGGCCAATTGTAAGTGTTCCAAAACAGCTTAGGGTCCTTAGAAGCACACGCCACCCTCAGATCTTTCCATCTTTGGTCTTCCCAGGCTTTCTTGGCCTTAAGTTGTGCTTCCTTATAGGGTGCTCTTGTTTCATGTACTTTAAGTGGAATGCCTCCCTTAATCGCTATCCCTAGGCCCTTGCGTGCCATCCGGCATTCGTCATTATACCATCGCCCCTTAACTTGTGCAGGCACTATAGGTTTCTTTCCTTTCTTTTCAAAAAAAGTGCGTATGAAATTAAAGATAACGGTATGCGTATTCCCTGAACTATCGTGGACTCCAATCTGTGAAGCACTGCCCTCAAGCTCTCTAATTGCACGTTGCAAACTTAACGCTATGTTGTCAAGTAGGGTTGGAGATTCTTTAACCTGGACCCACTTGAGTCTCCTTAGGTCATTGGCTTGTACCACCTCCCCAATATGACTATTGTCCCTTTGATGTAGGACTGTCATAGTACAAAGTAGAAACATAGTGCAACAAAGCGGGTTGTGGTCACTTTCGAGCCGATCAATGATCGTCATGTCCTCCACCAGTGGCCACAAACACAGACTTACCAGTATATGGTCAATTCTGCTAGCAGAGTACCCATTATTAAAGGTTGGTGAACCTAGCCTATCTGATTTAGTGTGGCCATTCAGGGCCCTTAGGCCTCGTTCAAAGCAGATACTATTCATCTGAATGATCACATCAGTCCACTTCCTGATGGGCAACAACTCAAGAAATGGAACTGACCAGTTCCTATCTTCTGCCTCAGCCCAGATGGCATCATCCAAGGTAAGCGGTTCATTTGTGATGTTAAAGTCACCCATAATGATTACCTTGGCGATGTCTGGTAGAGTGTCAAGGAGCTGTTCTAGAGCCACTAAAACTCTTGAATGCTTCCCCCTTGTACGGCATAGATATTAATTAGCAGAATATCTGAGTGGGTATTAATGGTTAGTTTAATCGCCTGGATGTCATTATTCTTAGTAGGGATAACGTGGATAATCGCATTAAGCTCTTGTCGAACCCACATTGTCAGACCTCCCGAGGCCCTGCCTTTCCTCTCCCTCACAGCTGGTATGGAAAAATTCAAATAACCTTCACAAAGCATGGGTGCGACTGCCCAGGTCTCTTGAAAGGCGCAGATATCATAGTTCTTAATAAAAGAATTCCATTCGGGTAGGGGTAACTTCGAGCTAAGGCCAGCAATATTCCAGCTCAAGAAGCTAGAAGTTCTTGGAACCTCTACGGGGCTTTCTGGGGGACTAGGAGCTAAAGTCTGGGGGCACAGTATATTAGACTGAGAGGAACTTAATGGACCAGACCCCCCTCTGCCACCTAATTGTGATTCCATATTGCAAATGTTGCTTATCAGTAGCATGTCCTCTCCCCACAAACTGTATAGACCCTAGGATTTATAAATAGATCCACTGGTGTGCTCGCTTGGTTTAGTCAATCATTAGACTCAAGGCTTGACGAGCCTTGTAGTCTTTGAAGACCCTGACGGTATTCAGCCCCATAGCCAAAAGGGAAACGCCTAAATTGTATTCTAGACTTTTCAGGGCCGCTTGTACGAAATTCCAGCGTAAAAAGGTTATCAACAAGTTCAACACTGTTCAAGTTCAGTTCAATGCTATCTAGAGGTTGATCATGCAACGCGATCCGTCGTGCAGCCAAGATATCCTCCCTAATTAATGATCGGCACCCCCTCACATGTCTAATCCAATGGATAGATTTGTTAATCAGTGAGTCAACAGTCTCAATAGCATCATAGTGTGGTAGTTTTGGAACATTGACCATATAGATTTTGGGTGGCTCACGTGATTTTAATCTATTCCCTCTAACTTGCCCCGGGATGTGATCAGGAAGGCTTTGTCCATGAAATGCATGGGCGCTATCTCTTTGGAAGATGCCGGTGCTACTGTCACGACCACAGGAGAATTCAGACTCTGGGGCGGTAGACTTCGGTGTTTGAGTAGATGAAGCCGTGGTACCTCGTTTACTTGTAGTGTTTGGGCCCTTGCTCCTAGAAAATCCTGTGGTTACATTAACAACCGGGCATGGACATGGACGTGCCCGGAGTCCCGCATTGACCACAGGAGTAGATGCCGGCGGGACATCCGCCTTTTTGAAGATCTGAGTAGATGGCCACTTTTGTTGGTCTGCACTAGGGGTTAAAAACCTCACCAAATTAAGCAACTCAGCCAGAGAGCCCCTCAGTTCCTGAACTTCACCCTTCAATGATAGCACCTCCTGTGTTAGATGCCCTAAGGTGTGCTCTCGCTCACCAGTCATAGAATTACAATTACAGGCGGGGCTAGAAGTTTGCGTTTAGACATGGATTCTCATAATTTCGTTAATCTTCCCCCCGCTTACTGGGTATACTTCCCCCAGTGCTGCACATCTTTTAGTACAGGTAACAATGGGATTGATATGAGCAACATAATCAGTACTAACACTAACCCCCTCATTGCCGGGAGCAGTGATACCATCCGGGAGCACTGCTTCTGGCCTGTTTATGCCCGCTGTAATAAATATCTTATTCTTTCTGGGCTTACAAAACATATCTGGGATAGCTAGCTGTGCACACTCAGCCTGTAGCTTTCTGCGGGGAGGGGAAGTGGTGTGTGGGGGGATAAGAGGGGCTGATTCAAGGATTTCTTTGCACTCGCTAATCAGTGTATCAATCCGATCAACAACACAGTTGTTGATGACAGCCTTGCATGACTTTTTAGCTTTTTTCCCATTATTCCTTTTTAGCACTCCCTCAATTCCCTCCACACTCACATCCAAAGCTTTCCTCTTTCCCATAGTCCTTGATCAGTATCAAAACTACAGCTATATGTGCTCCAATATGAATAAGAAGGAAGATAATAATAGTAAAAAGTCCTTCCCAGACCAAGAATTAAGCGGGGCCCCGTGCTTAGTTAGTCATAGCAGCATAGGGAAGCACGAAAATGCAAGTCAAAAGTCCTCCAAAGACAAGATTGTTTCTAATAACAGTACCTTTAGGGACACCAGGGTCAATCCGGTCGCATATTCCAAAGCTAAGAGGGATGGCCCTGCCCTGGCTCCTCCTGGCTTTGACGGACGCAGACGGGTCCGCCCTTGGCCCGGGCTTCGCCCGCGCGCGTCCCGCACTGCGGGAGGCGCTGCGATGTTTTTAAGCGCCTCCGGGCGCTTGTGGATGATGCTGGTAGTGCGCGCCTCTCAGGGCAGGCTGGGAGTTGTAGTGTTCTGGCCACAAAGCAGCCCCCAGATGCAGGAAGCGCGGACGTCGAGAGTCGCGGGTCGCAGCGACAGAGCCCCCTTGGTAGTCCAGAGACAGCGCAATCAACCCCCAGAGGTAGACTTGGGGTCGGGCAATCAGCAGGATGAAGAATAGTAACCCGCGCTGCGGGAGGCGCTGCGATGTTTTCAAGCGCCTCCAGGCGCTTGTGGATGATGCTGTCAGTGCGCACCTCTCAGGGCAGGCTGGGAGTTTTAGTTTTCTGGCCACAAAGCAGCCCCCATATGCAGGAAGCTCGGCCGTCGAGAGTCGCGGGTCGCAGCGACAGAGCCCCCACGGTAGTCCAGAGACAGTGCAATCAACCCCCAAAGGTAGACCTGGGGTCGGGTAATCAGCAGGATGAAGAATAGTAGCCCGCATATTATAGCAGACAGTTCATACATACATAACTGTCAAGTGCAGGGAGCAATGCAAACACGAAAACAGATACAATAAACCACAGCGACTTGGTGGGACTGAGAGAGCACAAATCTGAAAAATGTATAAGTACACCATATATACAAGCACGTAGTATTAGCTTAGTGTGGAATATACAAGAGTGTCAACTTATATAGAGAAAATATATGAGTGTTTTGTTTTAAGTAGAATAGATGCATATATATAAGTGTGGAAAACTAATGTAGAGGTAGTAGAAATGTTAAAATGATGTTGGAGTCACACGTTAGATGACTAAGTGAAAACGAAATGTAATTCTGCAAACCATGAAAATGTGTAGGCCACATGGCATTTCACAGGAAACGAAAGATGCTGCTACACTTTTAGTGACGTGGATTCTAATGTCATTTGAGTGCAAATGTATTATTAGGCATAGTATTAAAATATATGTTTTATATAGATGTGTTGCATTATATTATAGTAATACGTGTTAGTTAAATACTGTTTAAACCAAAGAAAGGAAATGTTTTAGAAGACAGAAACCGCTTTGTGTAAATCAACTAGGCCTGAAAAGACCAAGTCATTCTCTTTGATCTAAAATGTGCTCGTTAGGGGAAAGATGTGCTAGGCACTAACTGAGAATCCTTACACATGTTTTATGGTCCGAGATATGGTGGAGGTTGGAATTTGAGGCCCACAGTACATGTGTCTGTCGCAGGTGCGAGGAGCCCTAATCAGTACCATGATGAACGGTTCCTTTGTTCAAGAGAGCCAGGCGCAGGCCTGGAGGAGTCTTCAGGAATTTTAGGGGGTACTGTCTCGCTGAGGAAGAAACCTGGGAAGCAAGGTCAACTTTAATGAAGAGTCCAGAGGAGCACCAGTACGGAGTTTGCCGCTCAAACTGTACCACGTGAGAGGCGTCAACATGGGCGTTCCTATTGGAAATGTGATTTGGTATTAGGGATAGCACCCCGGGGTGGAGTTAGAGCAGATGATCTGAGAAGCCTTAGAGAGCGGATGGGTAGGCAGATAGAGAACGGAAAAGACTTCAATTGAGACAAAGACTAAGGGAAGTGTGTGATCTTCTTTGGAAGTCACCACTGCTGACACCTTTTTAGGTAAAGATCTTGTTAAGTAGGGATGTCACTTAGTCTAGTGTAGGGACAGATTTAACTTGTACTTTTCCTTTCTGTAAATGACTCTCAGGTTGCAACTCACAGCGATTCTTGCAACACTTATGCTTTTTGAGATAGTATTGATAATTTCCTTTTGCCGATTGAGAATATTTAGAGAGTACCTTTTTGTATTAATACCTGTATACCTTTTGAATCTTATTCTGAGATGTTTGTATCTCCAGATACTTTTGGCTTTGAATTAAAACTTTTTAACCTTTCCCAGTGGTAAGTGGTTCTTTAGAGTGGTCTAAGTTCCTAATTGACTAACCTAGTAGTGGATTGTCTTTTACTCAATGACAGGTACCAACGATTCAGTCGACATGATTAGGGATCTGGTAAGATAACTAGTGACCAGAAACCCAGCGTTAACAGTTGGTAGCAGTGTAGGATGGTTATCTTCTTGAGGAAGGTAATCTAGATTAGGTTAGCTTACCCCAAGGCCCCTAGAGCTAGACATCGAGAGATGAGCAGCGGAAGAATCGCGTGCCGAAGAGGGTGCTGACGGTGCGAGAAAAGCAGCAGTATCGGAGGAGAGTGAGTATAACAAGGGTCATGCGTGAACAGATTGCGGTGTTTTGTGTTGTATTTGTATTGTAATGTCTTGCGGAGTTGAATGCCTGTAGCGTGATTGTGAGAAGGTTGTGAGTGCGCGCAACCTGGTAAAATCTTAAGTTCGGGGTAGAGCTTAAGTGGTTCGGGTGTATCGAACATCCAGAGTAATTGTCGACCAAAGTAAGGAGGTCATGAGGTACCATTGACCGCCGCAGAACCGAGATTGGGGGAGTGCAAGAGTGAGTGTGTGAGTAACGGACGCTGGTCGAAAGTTACTGTGTGTAAGTAACCTATCAGAGAAGGCGATTGTCTGGACGTAAACGGAAAGACATTTCGGCAGTTAAGGTGACAATTACAGATTGACTGTGGGCGTACAGTCAAAGAAAAGTGATCGCTTGGACGGAAGTAATCATTTTTCGAAGTATGAATGGGACACATGCATAAACGCGGAGACGAGCTGAAAAAGGAGGGGAACTGCTGCAAAGGGGGACGAGTGACGTCGGCAAGAGCCGCGCTGAGATAGGGTGGATAGTGAAGAGCCGCGACGCGATAGGACGGTTGGTGTGACGTCGGCAAGAGCCGCGACGGGATTGGGCAGCTGGTGCGACGTCAGTGAGAAGTCGCGTTCTGATAGGCCAGTTGGCGAGAACAGAGCTGAGATTGGTGGATTGTCATCAGGAAGTAAACAAACCGGAGAAAACAGAAACTAGTAAACTGAAAATGAAGTGTTTTAAATGTTTGAGGGATATTTTTAAAAGGAAAAGGAGAGAGTCTTTTTACGGGCAAGAGGCACCGCCAGAGGGTACACCAGCTCATTATATGGCAGCAAATGTTGGGCTGCACACGATATTATGGATTGGAGTTTGGAACAAGCTTACGGAAGGGAATGAGGAAATGTCGTTCCCAAAGTATGGGACGTTTAAGTTAGAGGTGTTACATCGGCTAAAAGCAACCATGTCCGCATTGAAACCCCCGCCTAGACCGACACAGTTTGAGGCCCTTAACGCATGGATTAGGGCGGCGCACGATAGGAATCTGAATAGGCGTCAAGAAAGGCTGACGCGATCAGTAAGAGCAGTGCGAGATTCCAAATGGGATGAGGACGCCAAGAGGTGGATGGTACAGGCTATTGAGGTGGATAAGTTGTACACAGTGAGAGAGGTGGCAGGTGAAAAGACACTCATGGAAGAAGATGAGGAGAGCGACTCGGAGGACAACTTGATAAATAGATTATTGATAGATAGACCGCCTCCGAGAGTTGGGGAGATAGAAAGTAGAGGACTCGCAAGGGAAGATGGGGCTGCCATAGAGGGGTATGTACCACTTCCTATATCGGAATGGACACCTATCAAAGGTGGGGAGACACCTCAACATAGTACAGCACAGAGTGTAGTCGGAAGGTTTGTGGTACAGAAAACGCCAACCGCAGAGAGGGCGGAACCTTGTAGATTGCCAGATGCTCTCCAAGTACCCGTTACCATAGGACCCATAGTATCGATTTACAACCCAGAGAATGGGAGAGAGGAAGAACAGATACGGTTAGACAGTGAAAGGGTTGAGATGGAAAGGAGGAATAACACGACAAATGCCTGGAAGCAATTGCCAGGACCGGTAACGTGGAACACCCCATTCGAACCGACAGTGAGTCCCGCAACAGAGCAGGGGGGTCAAAGAGGACCGATGGACCTAAGGGGACCACGTCCGAAATCCTTTAAAGAGTTAAGAGTTGACTTGAGAGAATGGGATGGGTCCGCAGAAACGCAGAGCAATAGGTCAAGAGCAGAATCTGAGTGGGGAAATCGAGGCAATGGGACAGTATCTCACTGCTGGGCTAGCGAAAGCAGTCAGGGACGTGAGGGTCAAAGCCAGGAGAACAGAGGAGTAATACGTCCTAATGATGGGAGGGACCAGCAGGAGCGAGATGGTAGAAGCATGGAGTGTGAAGAGATGTCTCGGCTCTTTGAAAAGGGTGGAGACCAAATGGTACTAGCATACAGAGATAGGTTTAGGTGCACTCATCACACGCCAGGGGAGAATGTGCAACACTGGAATAGGGGGAACAATGAAAGATCTTGCCATACATTGGGTGATCAGAGGTTACAGACCAATTGTGAAGAAAGGGGGAGTAATGGAATGTCTTACCATGAACCCAGAGAATCCAGGCATGAAGGGGAAGGTGGGACTATGAGGCACAATGGAGTGTTTCATCATCCACCCAGAGAGGACGGAACAGCATGGGACCTGGAGGGGTGGGAGCATGGGAGGACTCCACGTAACTCACCTGAGCCCAGACGTAGGACTCGGAGCTGGGATGGGAAAGATGGGAATGGACCCCCTAGAGCTAGCGTACTGAAAGCTACAATAAAGGCGAAAAGACTTGATGTCACCAGTTTGAAATCTGATTTGGATGAGATTATAGATAGTACGTTGCCATTAGAAAGGATTGAGTTATACGAGCAAGATGAGCTGCTGTTCATAGCAAAGGATGTTACTCGTAAGGCGAGAGCGACTCATGAGAAACTGTCTGAACTGGCAGACAGGTACATGGTAGATTTGTCCAGAACAAAGACCCTACAGAGTAACCATAGGTTACAATACTCAGATCAAGACTTAGATGAGAAAAGAACTACAGGGTTAAAGACACACATAAGGGAACTAATAGCAGGAATAAGAGCGTGGAGGGATCTGGACAAATGGGAGGAGAGATGGTCCAAAAGGGGAACGGTTAGGCAGTGTGTGAATGGGACGTCTCCTGAGGGAAGGTTGATGCAGATGGAGGCATTCCCTTTGAGAGAAATATCAAATGGGAATTATGTACATGTGCCCTGGAGTAGAGGAGATTTAGCTGCATTTATCAACTCATTTCCGAAGTTAAGGGACAATCCAGTAGAGTGGTATAAGCAGGTAGAAAGGTTTGTAAAGATCTCGAAAGTATTGTGGATTGATTTGAACACTTTGTTTGACATTGTGGTCCCATCTGACTTGTGGACATCGTGCAAGACTAGTGTGAATGGCCAACTACTGAACCAGTGAGGGATGCTCAGACAAATGGACCGTCTGAAATTGTCATGCAAAAGTATGAAAGGGTAATAGCTTGGCTGAAAGATAAGGTACCACCCCAGGACATAGATTGGGTAAAAATAGACCGAACAAGACAAGAACCAAAGGAGACAGTTCATGAGTTCTATGAAAGGTTGTTGAAAACATTCAAACAATACAGTGGACTCGATGTAATGGATCCCAAAGATATAGGACAGTTTGTGTCAAAGTTTGTTTTGGGGTTGAGACCTGATATTTGTTTGATGATTCAGCAACATTTAATTTGTTGGCAAAACAAACCACTAGATGAAATTTTAAGGTATGCCAGATACTGTAGCGATGAGATAGATTCCAAGACAAAGAAAATGAAGGAGAAGCTGATGGTGGTACAGATGCAGTCAGCCGGAAAGGGCGGACAGCAGAAACAGGGAACGGGGACAATGGGACGGAAGTCGAATGGTCAGAACAAGGATAGTGAAGAAAGTCAGAGACCTAGAATAGATTTTGCCACTTTAAAGAAAACGACAAAGTGCCACCAGTGTCACCAGGTGGGACATTGGAGACGCGAGTGTCCCTTTAACCCTGAAAGTGGAGAACTAGAATTAGAACAGGAAGTTCAGGAGGTTCCAGTTCAAAGGGCGACAGTCTCAGGAAGCAAGGTGGTCAAAGGGGGGACTTCGGCTCCACGAGCTCAGTTTCCACAGCCACCAAAGATCGCGACAGGGAGAAAAGTCTATAAACAAATGCCTCTTTTTATTGAAGAAGAAAAATTTTATTACATTGACCCAATGACCGGTCAACGTGTGAATAGAGAAGAGGACTGTACCCTTGGGGCAGTTCTAGAAGTAGATCAGAGAGGGCCATTTGTTGAGGCAGAGGTAGCAGGGTGCCCGATGACATTCTTGGTGGATACTGGAGCTACTCGATCAACTCTGAGATCAGCAGTGGTTCCTGACCTACCAATGTCGGGGGAAACAATTCAAGTGGTTGGAGTCGCAAATAGAAGGATGACTAGTCCTTTGACAGAACCAGTGTCAGTGAAAATAGGGAATTACACAAATGAACATCAGTTTGTGGTATGTGATTCTAGTCCTGTATGTCTGTTAGGGAGGGATTTGTTGTGCAAATTGAATTGCACCATATACTGCACCCCTCAGGGTGTGGAGGTACAGACCACAGATGATGATGCTACCTTTAAGATTGCCAATGAGAGAACATGTATAGAACTGTATCCTACTCTGACTGTGGAAGACCTTCCTTGTGACCTAAGAGATGCAGTCTCAGCTGAAGTATGGGATTTTACTGGGGAAGAGATAGGACTAATCAAAGGGGTGGAACCAGTGAAGATCATGATAAAACCAAACGCTGAATTTCCAAGAACGCCTCAGTATAAACTGTCCCAGGAAACGATTGCAGGAATAAAACCTGTGATTGACTCAATGATTCAACAGGGAATACTGAAAGAAATCGTGGGTAGTCCATGTAACTCCCCGATTATGGGTTTGCAGAAACCTAGTGGGAAGTTCAGAATAGTTCAGGACCTTCGAAAGATTAACAACATTGTGGTTTCATGTTGTCCAGTGGTACCGAATCCATCAGTGATACTGTTTCAAATACCATTCCAAGCTGAGTGGTTTACAGTGATAGACCTTTGTCAAGCCTTCTTTTCCATCCCATTAGATGCGGACAGCCAGTATCTTTTCGCATTTAAAATGGAAGATCGCGCCTTAACATGGTGTCGAATTCCACAAGGGTTCACAGATAGCCCTTCGATCTTCAGTCAGCTGTTGAAGAAGAACCTTGAAAGTCTGGTATTGCCACAGAACTCGGTTCTGGTCCAGTACATAGACGACCTACTTGTTGCGTCAGAAACAGAGGAAGCTTGTAAGGAAGACACCGTTGCTTTACTGAATCATTTAGCTGAGAATGGACATAAGGTATCTCCGAACAAATTACAGTACTGTCTGACAGAAGTACAGTATCTGGGTCACCGAATAGAGAAGGGGAAGCGCAAGGTGTCTCCAGACAGGATAGAGGCCATCATGAAAATGAATGCGCCAACGACACAGAGAGAAGTTAGGATGTTCTTAGGAATGGTTGGTTATTGCCGACAGTGGATAGCTAACTTTTCACTGAAAGCGAAACCTTTACAGAAACTGACGCACAAGGAGGTGAGTGATCTGGTACCATGGGACAACGAGTGCCTAATGGCGTTCCTACAACTGAGAGAGGATTTGTGTCGTGCTCCGGCTTTGGGAATGCCAGATTATGAGAAGACTTTCTCATTATACTGCTGTGAAAGAGAAGGATGTGCGTTATCAGTGTTGGTGCAAGTACACGGAAATGCCCGTAGACCAGTTGCATATTTTTCGGCTACATTAGATCCGGTAGCCGCAGCGTGGCCCGGATGTCTCAAATCCGTTGCTGCAACAGGTGTCAGCATTGAGAGGTGTGAGAACATAGTCATGGGACATCAATTAGTGGTGTATGTACCGCATTCGGTAGAATTGTTAATGACAAGGACCAAGACGCAGCACTTGACCAATAGTAGGCTCACGCGCTATGAGCAAGTTATTCTTGCTGCAGAGAACGTGACCCTTAAGAGGTGCTCGGTCTTGAATCCTGCAACATTGATGCCACTTCCTAATGATATAGAAGGCGAAGAATGTGAAGATCACGATTGCCTAGATGTGACTGAACTATGCACGAAGCCCAGACCAGATATTGTGGATGAGCCATTGATCGACCCTGATGAAATTTACTTTGTTGATGGCTCATGCTTAAGAGACGATACTGGTCGGTTGAGAGCAGCTTATGCTGTTTGCACCATTACTGGAGTTGTGGAAGCCGCTTGCCTGGAAGGAGTACACTCCGCTCAGGTAGCAGAAATCATTGCATTGACACGTGCCTGTATAGCAGGTAGCAAAAGGAGAGTCACCATCTATACCGATAGCCAATATGGTTTCGGTGTAGTTCATGATTTCGGGCAATTGTGGTCTCAGAGGGGTTACATGACCTCCTCTGGTTCGCCAATCAGAAATGGGGAATTTGTACGACAACTGTTGCATTGCAAGGTCCAACTGAAATTGCAGTGGTCAAGTGTACAGCTCACACTAAAAATACAGATTTTGTGTCACAAGGGAACAGGTATGCAGATGAAGTTGCCCGCTATTGTGCGGAGCAAGGGTATACTTTCACGGAGGTGGAAGTAGGCGGGGCGAAGGAAAAAAACAGAAGTCCAGATGATGTTAGAGACCGTAGATACATGGGAAGATCTGAAACAAATGCAGAGGAATTAGTGAGTCCAATGGCACGACAAATACATGGTCCGACACACTTAGGAAGGGATGCCATGCTGAGAGTATTTAGGCAAACTTGGTATTGCCCAAAATTCAGGATTGCAGCAGAAGCAGTTTGTAGGAGATGTGTCACGTGTCAGCAACTGAATGTAGGGAAAAGAACACCAGTTACCATGAGTCACATTGGGAGGTATGGGGGGCCTTTCAACAGAATGCAATTAGATTTCATTGAAATGCCTAGAGTCAACCGCCTTAGGTATGTGTTGGTGGTCGTATGCCTATTTTCCAGGTGGGTCGAGGCATACCCTACACGTAGGTGCGATACACTCACCGTAGCAAAACTGTTACTTAGAGAATTGATACCGCGCTACGGGGTGCCAGGCTCTCTGGAATCTGATCGAGGAACACATTTTAACAGTGAAATTGTGAAGATGCTCTGTGCCGCATTGAACATTGGTCAGAAGTTGCACTGTAGCTATCGACCAGAGGCTTCAATCAATCAATCAGGAGTTTGTTAAAGCGCGACTACTCACCCGTAAGGGTCTCAAGGCGCTAGGGGTGGGGGGGGAGTTGGGGGGTGCAGGTTCCATTCCATCAAGGAGGGGGTCTGTCGAAGAGCCAGGTTTTGAGGTTTCTTGCGAAGATGGGGAGCGATGTTGTCTGTCTGAGGTGGAGCGGAAGGGCGTTCCATGCCTTGGCCGCGAGGAAGGAGAAGGAGCGGCCTCCCGATCTGGTCTTTCTGGTGCGGGGGACCACAGCGTAGGAAAGCTGGGCTGATCGTAGGGTCCTTTGGGGTGCGTGGAATTTGAGTCGGCTGTTCAGGTATGCTGGTCCGGTGCCGTGGAGGGCCTTGTGTGCGTGGGTGAGCATCTTAAAGGTGATTATCGCCTCGACGGGGAGCCAGTGGAGTGTGCGCAGGTGCTGGGAGATGTGGCAGTGTTTTGGCAGGTTGAGGACCAGTCTTGCGGCGGCGTTCTGGATGTTCTGTAGCTTGCGGATGAGGTTTTTGTTTATTCCGGCGTAGAGTGCGTTGCCGTAGTCGAGTCTGCTGGTGACCAGGGCGTGAGTGACTGTCTTTCGGTGTTCGAGGGGGATCCATTTGAAGGTCTTACGAAGGAGGCGGAGGGTGTGGAAGTAGGAAGATGATACAGAGTTGATCTGGCGGTCCATTTTGAGCTCGGAGTCCAGGATGTCAGGAATTGTGGAGCAGATAAATGGGACACTAAAGTGTCGAATTGCCAAAGTATGTTCTTCAACTTCCTTGAGTTGGCCAGATGCTTTGCCTTTAGTGTTGATGAGCATGCGCAGCACACCCGACAGGAGGACAGGTCTCTCTCCACACGAGGTGCTGATGGGGAGGGCAATGAGGCTTCCTTCTGTACCAACTGCGACACTATTAAACATTACAGATGACCTGATCCTGGATTACTGCAAAGGACTGTCTGACGCCATTCATTCTGTGTCCTTCCAGGTGCAGGCTGCTGAGGTCCCATCTTCAAGAGAGTTGTGTCATGACCTGTGCCCAGGAGAGTGGGTGCTGGTGAAGAAACACGTCCGGAAAAACTGCCTAGACGTGCGCTGGAGAGGACCTTTTCAGGTCATACTGACCACGAATACGGCTATCAAGTGTGGAGGCCTGCCAAATTGGATACACGCTTCCCACACCCGAAGAGTTCCAGCACCCCTGGAAGAAACAGCTCCTCTCACAGATGAGAATCCAGCTGAAGACGGTGAACCATTAGAGGGGACCAGTCAAGCTGTGGGGGTGTCTGAAGAAGTTGGGAGCGTTGCAGATCCAGAAGAAGAAGGGCAAGGCGGTAGCGAAACTGAAGCTGCAACAGAAGGAGAGAGCAGTTGTGAATGTGATTTGGAAACAGATCAGGAACAGAGTGATCAGGAACCGAGCAGGAGGGAAAGCAATAGGAGAACAAGAAGTGGGGCAGCTACTTGGCCTGAAAGAAGAAGGAGGCCGAGCCTGAAGCTAGCTCGAGAAGAAACTCTTGCTCCTATATCTGAAGATTCAGATCTGGAAGAAGGTGTATCGGACCAAGAGCAGGAGGGTCTAAGGAGATCAAGGAGAGTACGAGTACCTAGCAGAAGATACTCTACACCTGAGTGGACCTACCTCGCTGCAGATGTCCGAGGGACGCAGAGCTGGGAGGGTGAGGGAAGTGACCCTGACCAGAACTGACCCAATCATCACAGTGGAAATAAGATTTCTGTTGCCAGGATTGGAGGTTGAAAGACTGCTGACACTCAACATTGTCTATCCTCCTCTCCTGAGTGGAATAAGAACATTGATATTTGAGACTGTTGAGTTTCCGTGTTGCTGTTCAAGGAGTCCAATACTGGAGGGAGTCCTTCTCCGTATGGAAATATTTGAGCTAGTGGTGGAACTTCTGGGACCACGCATAGTTTCAGATTGCTAAAAAGACTTTGTAAAGAACTTTGTAAATATTGATTGGAAGATAACCTAGCGCCGAGTGGAAGAAGAAAGAATTAGGGACTTCCATTTTAGTGGATGGAGAAGGGCTAGAGTTGTCTATTGCTACAGAACTTAATGACTGTTCTTGCGGGAGAGAATTGTCAGCTTCCTAGTGTGGTTCAAAGAAAGACATTGTGGTTCAAATGAAGAGAGTCTTTGTGCAAAGAAAAAAGGACATTGAGAAGAAGTAAGGGACTTTGCTGAGAACGACAAACAGAGCTACACTGTTTGAGATCATGGAGACTGGCAACCCGAACCGCAGGGCAAAATGCATAGTAGGCACACTTTTAGTGGTAGTGATTTCTCTTATAGTTTTAGTAGTTACTATATCATATATAGTGGGACATGAGAACGAAACAAAGGCAAGATTAGAAACAAAGAAAGCATCAACACAAAAGCCTATCACTGTTGCTGGGGTAAAAGGAGAAAACACTGAGAAAGAAAAGGCATTGCTAGATGCTGAGATCAAAAGATTACATGTTGACGAATCACAGGGGAACTTTAGGTCAAATGCTTATGCCAAGTTGCTTTACGAATACATTGATGTCATGGAGGCGAAGAATTGCTACGTTTGTATGCAATTACCAGCTTCTGTGGATGAGGGTATCAGATACCATCATCTTCCATTGACGTATGGAATCACATGTAGTTTGTTGTTGAGCATATTCTATGGACGAGATGGATTCGAGTATTATTTCTCGAATTTTGACTCGACATTGCCAGAGGTCCCAAATTATAAGCATCTGAATAAGTGGGACTATTACAAGAGCGAAGACAGGTTACAGAAATTTTTCATTCCATGGAAAACGTTAGATACTTCACATGCCCGAAGAAATAATCTGACTTGTCAAGTGTCAGAAATTGAGAAAAAGTTTATAGGGCAGGTGGATACTAGATACAGGAGGCAGAAGATTCTAAAAGCTTCAGGACAATGGGAAACAGATTGGACTAAGGAAGAAAGGATACATCAAAGAAAGGATAGCCTTGGTCCAATTGCTTTAGACAAGGAGAAACGGGGGAAACTGTGCATTCACAGGAGTTACTCCTATTATGAGAATCTGTATGTAGGTCAAGTCAGTTGTGAACATGCTTTCCAATTGGAGTACTACTCCAAGGATTTTTTTGAAGGAGATGCAAGCAATTCCAAATGTATATTTTGTATGTGGAAGAAATGCATATGTGAAGCTACCAGATAATTGGTACGGATCATGTTATTTAGCAATTGTCTTCCCCAAAATATACCATGTTGAGAATTTAGAAACGACAAAGAGAGGAATACCAACAAGAGGGAGGAGAGGTCTAGGTGCTGAAGAGGTAATTGGGGATGTATTTGGTGCTGCATTCCCTCTCTTGGGATTGATACTGAATGACATCAAAATTAGAAGATTGGCTACAGTCGTAGATAGGTTATCTGCCAGTACTGCTAGATCCTTAATGCTGGTGGAGGGAGAGATGCAATCGATAAGAGCAATGGTTCTTCAGAACCGACTTGCTTTAGATGTTCTGTTAGCCAAAGAGGGCGGAGTCTGTAAGGCCTTGAAGGTCCAGGAATGTTGTACTTACATTCCAGACAATTCAAAACCTTTAGAGAAGTACATACGAAATATTACTGCGATTCATCACGAAATTGAGGATCTGACAAAGATAAATGTGTGGGAAAAAGTAGGCCAAGGAATGGGTAAAGTTGGAGGTTGGTTTGCCAACCTAGGAAAGGGTATCATTTGGTACATATTGAAACCCATCATCATAATTGTGATTTGTGCAATCACTTTGTGGGGATTGGTGCGACTGTACAAATGGTATAGAGCAAACAGGTTGCAAAGATCCATGAGGGAACAGGAGAAAAGACTGACTGCGATGCAGGATACACAATATAAGAGTCTGAAGGCTCTAGAGACAATGAAACGTGGGGGTATTGCAACAACTTCAGTCTGAAAAATCCTACATTTTAGAGATGTTGTTTTGATGGTGATGACTCCTGAAAGTCATCAAAGGGGGGACTGAGAGAGCACAAATCTGAAAAATGTATAAGTACACCATATTTACAAGCACGTAGTATTAGCTTAGTGTGGAATATACAAGAGTGTCAACTTATATAGAGAAAATATATGAGTGTTTTGTTTTAAGTAGAATAGATGCATATATATAAGTGTGGAAAACTAATGTAGAGGTAGTAGAAATGTTAAAATGATGTTGGAGTCACACGTTAGATGACTAAGTGAAAACGAAATGTAATTCTGCAAACCATGAAAATGTGTAGGCCACATGGCATTTCACAGGAAACGAAAGATGCTGCTACACTTTTAGTGACGTGGATTCTAATGTCATTTGAGTGCAAATGTATTATTAGGCATAGTATTAAAATATATGTTTTATATAGATGTGTTGCATTATATTATAGTAATACGTGTTAGTTAAATACTGTTTAAACCAAAGAAAGGAAATGTTTTAGAAGACAGAAACCGCTTTGTGTAAATCAACTAGGCCTGAAAAGACCAAGTCATTCTCTTTGATCTAAAATGTGCTCGTTAGGGGAAAGATGTGCTAGGCACTAACTGAGAATCCTTACACATGTTTTATGGTCCGAGATATGGTGGAGGTTGGAATTTGAGGCCCACAGTACATGTGTCTGTCGCAGGTGCGAGGAGCCCTAATCAGTACCATGATGAACGGTTCCTTTGTTCAAGAGAGCCAGGCGCAGGCCTGGAGGAGTCTTCAGGAATTTTAGGGGGTACTGTCTCGCTGAGGAAGAAGCCTGGGAAGCAAGGTCAACTTTAATGAAGAGTCCAGAGGAGCACCAGTACGGAGTTTGCCGCTCAAACTGTACCACGTGAGAGGCGTCGACATGGGCGTTCCTATTGGAAATGTGATTTGGTATTAGGGATAGGACCCCGGGGTGGAGTTAGAGCAGATGATCTGAGAAGCCTTAGAGAGCGGATGGGTAGGCAGATAGAGAACGGAAAAGACTTCAATTGAGACAAAGACTAAGGGAAGTGTGTGATCTTCTTTGGAAGTCACCACTGCTGACACCTTTTTAGGTAAAGATCTTGTTAAGTAGGGATGTCACTTAGTCTAGTGTAATGACAGATTTAACTTGTACTTTTCCTTTCTCTAAATGACTCTCAGGTTGCAACTCACAGCGATTCTTGCAACACTTATGCTTTTTGAGATAGTATTGATAATTTCCTTTTGCCGATTGAGAATATTTAGAGAGCACCTTTTTGTATTAATACCTGTGTACCTTTTGAATCTTATTCTGAGATGTTTGTATCTCCAGATACTTTTGGCTTTGAATTAAAACTTTTTAACCTTTCCCAGTGGTAAGTGGTTCTTTAGATTGGTCTAAGTTCCTAATTGACTAACCTAGTAGTGGATTGTCTTTTACTCAATGACAGGTACCAACGATTCAGTCGACATGATTAGGGATCTGGTAAGATAACTAGTGACCAGAAACCCCGCGTTAACAGGACCATGTTCCAAATGGAATACACATGTAAACGATCAAGCATGGGGATTAAGTGTATCTAGTGTAGCAGACTATTGAACAGAAGCTTTTACATTTCTCTCATGAAGAATATAGGAGGGGGTTGCTCTAGCTCCTGGAGGAAGTGTGTTCCATATTCTTGGGGTAAGACCAGAGAAGGAGCGCTTGTAAGTCTTCTTTTTTTTCAACTTCTGTGGCCTCAGCAGTAGCGAGTTAGAGCATCTTGAGGAGTGACTACCCCCTAGATAGTTCAAGTTTTTTGCCAGGTAGACAGCTGTGTTGTAATGAAGGGCCTTATGAGTCATACTAGCTATCTTCAGCTGTATTCTAGTTTCAAGTGGGAGCCAATTTTAAATATTTGTGGTCTGGGGTAATGTGTTAGAATCTCCTCGATTCAGTGAACAGCCGAGCAGCTGAGTTCAAAGTAGGCCTGGACCGAAATGGATTTTTTTCTGCCTCGCGGCTCGCCAACGTGGAAAATCCAATGTTAGCCCACATCCCAGGAATAATTCTCAATGTGGGCGGTCGCAGCATGTCACTACCACTCGTGTTGAGAAGCCTACTGCTCTCTAGAGGAAGCTGCCACTTAAATAGAGCATATACTTGATAGGCAGAAAGAAGCTGCTCCCTATTGCGCTGCACGTGGTACCGTTCATGCTGGTTTTAGAGCATGGGACAAACGCCCAGCGCTAAAAATCACCGCAAGCAGCACTACTTACCTCACAGACCTCCGCAAACTTCGCCCAGGCCCAGTTCAATGTGGTACATAGAGGGGCCAGGCTTACTTTCTGACTGTCGTTGTGTAGTTGATTAATGTTTTATTTTCTTTGCAAACTTCATTTTGTGTGTTGCCTCGCTATTACAAAAAAATTCTCTTTGTCGGGTCATTTGGTAGATGACCTATAGAGGCGGGCAGCTAGCAAAAATATTTTGTGGAAACTACAAGTGGTGCATAATAGTATTATGAAAGTGCAAAGGGTTGCAGAGCAGGTAACTTGATTCAATGCCCCCAAAATAAAAACACTAGAACTTGTGACTTCTCAATCCTTTTAATTATGCTATTTTGCTATGTATAGCTGATTCAGTTTCATATTTAGAACAAAGTCTAAGGGATCTGAACTCCATCAGGTTTGTTGAGGATAAATTAGGCAATGAATTTTCCAAAAAATAGATGTTTACTTTCCTGTAGTGAGACATACTCCATTAGCAGTTGAAGAAGAGTTGTGACTTGCAGGAGTTAAGATGTCTACTAGCATATTGTACACCCCAAGTATGTTAATAAAGCAGTTAATATATTACGCTCTTAATTATTTGAAATATATGCTGGCCACAGGACTAAGTGGCAGAAGAACTAGGCTACATAAAATATTAAAATAGTGGTTACCCAGCGTACAATTATGTAATCCGTGTAAAAATTATTTGGAAGCCATTCAGATCGATTTAGTGTATTAGCTGACCCAATAAAGGAAGATTGCCTGTCATGTTCCTAAAGAATCTGATATGCCTCGGAGGTTGTAAGTGTCTCCTAGGATTTTTGGGATGTCAAAGCGACTTCGAAAACTATATCATTGAGATAGCAACTTCTTCTATTCTGATGTTGCAGGACTCAAGGACCTGCAGTATTTAAATCCATATCACTAGTTTTATATGGAGACCGTGTCTAGTACTAAGGGGTGAGCAGTTGGTGGATAGGCTCTATTGGTAACTTTTGAATAAAACTGTGTCTGCTTGGAACTGAATTTAGAAATTTCAGTATTAGATGGCGTTACAATAAATTTTAATAATTTGCAAAAGGACCAGAGATCATAATCCGTATTTAGAACCAGAAAAGCATTTAGAATGGCTTAATCAAAGGATTATTTTGACAAAAACGAGATCATTAGCAAAGGTAGTGATAAACCCGGCAATGCTGTTTGTCATACTTTATACAATTCTGTTGAGCAAGTGAGAATATAAATGTGGGGCACAGGCTGAAATATGGAATGTGGGCCATAATGGTTCTAGGTAGACTTGTTTGGCTTTTGGATTTGGCAGGTGCATAGTTGAAGACATAAACATGAAAGATCTAGATGTATCTTTGTCTGTTCAGCATAAATCTACGTGTATTGTGTCTCTGAGGTTCTTACCAGCAAGAGCATGTCTTGACACTGCTAATTTTGTGTGGCGACTTGAATACTAGAGTGGCTAACAAATGTGCAAGAGTGTTTAATGATGAGGAGTTCCGATTTAGGTGTGATACATGTTGCATTATAGAAGCCACGCATGCAGTTGATAGATTGTGCCAGAGAGGTAAAATGTGTAAAATGGCTCAATGAAATGGGTTTGTTATTAACACGTACCTTCCCTACTTTGCAGCACTTCCTGTGTGCTTTAGTGTAAGCTATCCCACAGTACCCCTGTCTACCTAAATCTAACATGGCAGAACACTTCATCTCCTGGTCTGAGCTCCCTGTGCCCACCTAGAAGTGTGGCTGTGATATTGGGCAAACCCTCCCTTTTGGTCTTTCAAAAGCAGTTCTTACCCACCTCCTGCTGGACACAAGATACAAGGGGGCGGCAGCATTCATTGTGCCACCCACTAAAATAGCATGGTAAAACATGTCTCCCGTAGGTGACACAATGAGTGCTGCAGCCCACTTGTAGGATTCATTTACAGGCGCTGGATACATACAGTGCCATATTCCAGGCACAAGTAAATTGAATATGCCAATTGGGTATATGCCAATTGTACCATGTTTACAAAGGAGAGCACAAGCACTTTACTGCTGGTTAGCAAGGGTAAAGTGCGCTTAGTCCTTTCACCAGCAAAAATAGGTTCCGCAATAGAAGGCAAAAAAATCTTGGGCCACCCTGCTGGAAGGGCAAATTTCCAACAATAACGTCTGGTTAAATGAAGAGAGTTGGACTAACTTTGTTATGCATAGAAATTGACTTCATGAGCACCGGCCTTGTAATGATGAAAGGAAATTGGTTAAACCCAAAAACAGATGGCTAAGTGTATGGCATTTATATATATAAATAAATGGTTTGCAAACATAATGTTTGGCATAGTATCATAGGCTGTGATTGAGTCAAAGGTCCCAAAGGGTTTTTGAATCTGGTGGTAAAGGGGGAGACGGGTGTAAGATATTTTGCACATGTAGGTTTCAGAAAGTGAATGGAGTAAACGTAGATAGAATATGCGCTATTGAAACAGCCTGTGCTGCTCCCAGTGATTAACATATTTGTATTCCTGGTTTAAAAAATACGTAGGGTAAATTGGTTAGTGTTCTTAATTGTATGAAATCTAGTTGTGTAAAAGGACCTGATGTGGTGCTAAACATTGCTACTTGGCATGACACCACAATATGGACACAGGTATCTCCCATTATTTGGGTACATTTCACCTACGATGATCAAAGATGCATAAACCGATCTTTATCAAAAAATCAAAAGAGGACTAGCTAAGTTACAGGAGAAAGAGACTCAATGGAGTACGTGTGTCGGCAAACCAGTTGGTTTTTTCAAAAAGCCCTCACCCACCAACCTAGTTGGTGGCATGCTTCATCATCGGGCCCACCACAGTGACACCTAATGTGTCCCGGGTGTGCTTCAACGCCAGATTACTGCGGAGCTGGTATACTTGCTGAGTGTGCAGTGTGGTGAGTGAGAAGGTGAAAGTTAAAAAACCATACAGACGGTCCCAGTACCCGAGGGTAAAAAATACTTTAATTTACTGGGCCCCTGTTGGTTATTTAAAAGGCAGACGGACGTGTTGGAGTATGGATTATGACCTCCAGCGTCCTGTGTGGTCTACATGTTTCAGCCTGGCCTTTTTTAATTTGAAACAGGCTTTCCTCAGGACCAAGTGAGTATGTGTAAAAGGTGTAGATTAAATAAATAAACTAAATTATAGTGATTGTGTTGTTTTGACTATGTGTAGCACTCTCTAAGGTGCTATATGGGTGAGAGGGGGATTCCCTCTCGCTTTGCTACATATAACATAAAGGGGACACAGACAGACGTACAAGGTAGAGTCATATTAGTATTATTTTGCAAGTTACGTATCATTCAGCCGTCTTGTAAGGTGAGTGATCGAACTATATTTGGCTAAAGTGTGGTCGTGTCAGTGACAGGACCTGTGAAAGGAGGGCCTAGCAGATCTTGTTTAAATAGCCTCGTTAATCTTTTTCACCTGTGTAAGAGTAGAGGTGTAGAGATAGAGGGAGGGATACAGGCGCGCGAAAAACACCGTGTCATTGCCCCCCGGCGCCTGCGCAGTGGTTTAGTGGTTCTCGCCGGGCGCATGCGCGATGGTTTAGTGGTTTTCGCGCCTGCGCAGAGGGGTGCTGGAGGCGCTCGTAGGTGTGTTCATGCGCGGGGTGGGAACAGAGGTTGTGGTATGAGAGCACCGCTTTTAGATAGCGCGTGTAGTTGGAGCATTCCAAGTGTGTGGCTCAGTTATAAATAAATAAACGGCGCTGAGAGAGTTGGGGGGCATTCCCAGTTGGGGGGTTAATAAAAAAGCACATTCAATAAGCACAGAAATGCAAAGCTTGAACTGGGTGAGAGAGAAGGAACAGATTGTTAGGTTAATTCTTAGTTCAGGTTGTCAGTGAATTCCATGGTATGGAATCATTCAGGCCCCCAATATGTGTGGATAATCTGTATATCCAGCATTGTTCTTTCTGAAGGAGGTGCCTGTCATTATTTTCTGTTGTGTCAAATTGTTCTATGACCGTCCATGTGAAGTCATTGGGAGTGTGGTTGTGAGACAAAAAATGGTCTGTTAATTTGCTTATGTTTTTACCACATCGGATGGTGCTCCTATGTTCTGTCATTCTGGTTTTCACCTTGCGGGTAGTCATCCCGACGTATCGCAATCCACAACTGCAAGTTATTAGGTATACCAAGTTGGAAGAGTTGCAATTGGTAAACTGACGTTGTGTCCATGTTTTGCCTGGTTCCAGGTCCAGGGTTTTGGATGGAGATGTTAAATGGCATACACTGCAGTTGTGGCACGGTTGGTGTCCTGCGAGTTTTGGGAGGCCCCATACGTTAAGGATTGTGTTGTCTTTAGGAGCATTGTTGGGTTTTGGTCTTGTGTGGACTAGTGAATCTTTGAGGTTTTTTGCTCTTTTGTAGGCAAACCTTGGTTTTTCCCAATTCCTACTGCCTGAGTTTATCATCCTCCAGTTCTTCTCCCAAAATATATGGGAAAGTAATTCAGCAGTAACTGCAAGACTTGGCAGAGGTTAAACCAGAGTTGAGGACACTCCATAGGAAACAAACACTGAGTCAGTCACACACACGCACACACACATACACTCATGAGAACCGTTCCCTCTAGGGCGCGCACGCGCACACCGCTCATGACCTCAGCGCCCACCACCTCGCATGGAGCGCGCACCACCTCGCATGGAGCGCGCACACAGTCAGGACGTCGCGCCGCCGGCCGCGTTGAAAGAAGCGAGCGGTGGGAATGTGGCGGAGCGGTCGTGAGGAGTGCAGGTAAGGAGGCGGGGGAGGGTTTGTGGCGCTTGTGGCTATGTGGGAGCGCCCGGCAGACTCTAGCCTTTTGTTTAAGTATTGCTGTTAATCAGAGCCCCTTCATGGGGTCCGATTAACAGCAATACTTAAACAAAAGGCCAGAGTCTGCCCCGCGCTTTAATAACAAAAGCGTAGACAGTTTCCAAACACAGCGTGTTAGCACACGCTGTGTTTTGAAAGTGTCTACGCTTTTGTTAGGAAAGCGCTGGGCAGACTCTGGCCTTTTGTTTAAGTATTGCTGTTAATCGGAGCCCGTGAAGGGGCTCTGATTAACAGCAATGCTTAAACAAAAGGCCAGAGTCTGCCCCGCGTCCTCACAGCACACGAGAGCTGTGACACAGAAGGCAGAAGGGCAGAAGAGGGGTGTATAGTAGAGTGCAGTGGCATAGAATGAGGTGGTGCAGAGTAGAGTGTCCTAGAGTGCCCTGGCATATAATAGAGTGGCTTAGAGTACAGTGGTGTAGAGTGGAGCAGAGTAGAATATAATGGCGTAGAGTGGATTGGTGTACAGTGCAACAGCGTGGAGTGGCGTGCTGCAAAATCCAGTGACGTAGAGTGCAGATTAGAGTGGCATAGAGTTCAGTGGCAGAGAGTGCAGTGTTGCAGCATAGAGTGTCGTAGAGAGAAGTGGTGTAGAGTGGCATAGAAAGAAGCGGAGTAGATTGCAATGGAACAGAGTAGAGTGCAGTGGCAAACAGTGCAGTGGTTTAGAGTAGAGTGCCATAGTATAGATTGTTTCACTGTAGAGTGAAGTGGTGCAGAGTAGAGTGCAGTGGTGTAGAGTAGAGTGGTGTAGAGTTATAGCATAAAGTGGTTGTGCCTTGACTCAAAGTAAAGTGGTGCAAAGTAGAGAAGAGAGGCGTACAGTGAATTGGCATGCAGGGGAGTAGAGTGCATTGGTGCAGTGTGTAAAATGGAGTGGTGCAGAGTAGAGTGCAGTGACACAGAGTACGGTGGCATGGTGTAAAGTGGAGAGGTGCAGATTAGAGTGCAATGGCAAGGAGTGGTGTAGAGTAGAGTGGAGTGGAGTGGAGTGGAGTATGCATGGTGTGGTAGCCCACTGCCCCATTTTACTAATAAACTATCTTATATATATGTTTTCATCACTTCAGAATTAATTAAAAACATGTGCTTATTTGGGCTTTGCTAATTCCGATATATTCTGAAAATACTTGCATAGTTTCTTTAAATGTTGTTATTTGCTAGAAAAACAATATTTAATTTACCCCCAGAATCCAGCAAGATTGGCCCATAAATCTTCTCACTTTTAAGTTAAAAAAAGAAAAGTAAACACCAAGCTCCCGCAGATAACAGAGCCTGACATTTGACCTCTGTCTTTGAATGCACAGCAAATGTGACAAGATAAGAAGATGAATTATGGGCCTGTTCACAGAAAGGAGCAGTTGAGGAAGAATGCAATGAATGAATGAAATGAAATTTGTACTTGTAAAGCGCACTTATACCCCAACTGGGGTGTCCTGGCGCTGTAACGCATACAGCTGTGGAACCCTTCCTGGCTTTTCCCTGTGAAATGTCCACTCCTGGGCACCCCCAAGGTGAAGCCAGGCATCCCAGCGCTGTTGGGGCCGTTGTGGAGATTAAGCAAGCTATTGCCCAGAGTTGCAGAGTGGGACACATGATTAGAATAGGCACCAAGGCGAGAATGATCAGGTCCGAGGAAATTGAGCCCAAGACCCGCCGAGGTGGGAATTGAACCCTGGTACCGGGCCAGACCTCTGCATCAGGGTCTGCCGCTCTAACCATTGAGCCACACTTCTCCGCAATGAGAGGTAGTGTGAAAATGCTTTGCTCCTGGAAAGGGAAGAACTGAACCTGGTCAGCCAAAAACAAATAAAGCCAGTGAAGTAGGATGCTAATGCCACAAGAAGTGGTTAGGCACGCCCTATGCTTATTGGTGGAAGTTCACTCCTTAAATCAAAAGGCCGAGGTGAAGGATGATCAAATTCTTAGTTGAGTTAACAAGAGAAAATGATTCACTTATTGTTGATCTCTGTTTGAAAGATTAATATCAGAATGTGTGCTGGCAAGCACAATCAGAAAGAGAAGTAATGAACAGTTCACAAAATGTGCATTACACCATCAACTTGAAATTTGGATTTTCGAGGGATGAAAATTAATATTCAGCATTCATGATTTAAAACAAATCTGTGATCTATTGCCTCAAAATAAGACTGAGTTCATTAGGTATTTGATTATGCTCAGTCATTTGCGTAATTACAAGCTGATGTAGTTGACTTTTCTTTATTTTCCACTTCGGGTCTCAAGCACTTTGAGAACAGGACAAATAACGTTTGCTCATAGAGGCAAAAAAAGTTAATGGTTGGCTACTGCTATTGAGTTGTGGTTGTATATACAAGTGCTTAATGCAGCACATTAGCACTACTGCTGACATAGGCAGTTGTCTTGCTACCCTGTTAATTTCTTTGAATTGGCTAGAACATTCTATATTGATCTCCTCTTATATCCCCACTGGATTCTACAAAATGAGGCTCTTATTTAGAGTTTGGTGGATGAGGTACTCCGTCACAAATGAAGCAAATGTCCCCATTATGTGTTACAAGTGCATTTTAGCCTATGGCACTTGTAAGACGATGGGCACAGGGAAACCAACACTCTAAATAGGACCCTAAGTGCTTACTTTACACATTCCATTAAATACTCGGTGAATAATCTAGAGGTGGTTAATCAGGCATTGAAACTTTGAGATCATTTGACCCTTCATCCTTGCTGTGCTTATATTAGACTCATCCAATCAGAACTCTATAGTGATTTTCACATAGTCTCTTGTCTGGATGATGACCCTACAGTGATGGCAAAGTCAAAATGTTCCAACTGCTTCAACATTAAGACCAGATTCCCTATGTCAAGAGCAGACTGATAGGACAATTGAAATTAATATGCCCAACATGTGTGTAAGGTGGTCTTATGTCAAACTTTTTATAAACAGACTTTAATTACTTTGCAATTTTTTTCCCCCTGGGAGCACCAGTGCACCAACAACCCTATAACATTGAATGCTAGGTGTTGGACCTGGGATCTCCAAGTCACATAGGGTAGCTTGGCACTAAGTGGGGAGGCCTAACTCAGAGGTACATGTGTTAAGTTTGCGCCACACCCTTCAGTAACATAACGTCCATCCACTCCAAAATAAGGACACTACACCAGTTTAGAAAAATACGGGTCGTTTTATAAAGCAATACTTCTTTGTTCTTTTACTCCATCAGTCTGCTTGGTCACAATGCACATCAAGTATTCCCCATCAGGTTCTTTTCCTTATTTAAGTTCCCAACAGTACCCTACATGCAGCAATTCAATAATTCCCCAGAAGATAAAAAGGAAACTCAGCAACAACTGCACTGGGTAATTTTTACAAAAGCAGCATCAATATCAGAAAACCAATGGCACTTTACACTTTAAAATCTCCTTGTCTCTTTACCTAGAAAATCTTAAGTACTCAACCATCAGTTACACAGTGTTTACTCTTGGATATAAGGATTTGGCAGTTCCAGAGATTGAATTAGAAACAAGCAGGTTATTTGTCTACTGTGAGAACCGTTCTAATTTCCTTGACAATCCCCTTTTTTCTTTACCGAATACTTAACAGGACCACCAGGCTCAGGTCAACTTACATGACCTCTCTGTACCACGCTATTTGAATGTGGCAGGTTCAGAATGTCAGAGGGGGTGGTTTATGGGAAATTTCCCGGGTACTTCATCCACCTTGTCTCCTATTCCTTTTCCGCTCACTCACACGGAGACAGTCTAATGGATTTCCCCAGTTCCGATGACTGCTAGCCTCTGATGGTTCTTTGTTCCACCTTACGCTGAAATCCTGAATGAAACAGTTTTCCCTCACCTTGCACTGCGTGTCAACAGCGAAGCCTTTCCCCCTCACCTCAGGCGCTGCAGTTGTGCGCTTCACTGAACAGTCTTACTGGGTGCTTGGCAGACTAGCCCCGGTCAGGATACACAGCCTCTCTCTCTCCTCTCACCACGTTTCTGAGGCTCGGTGGTGTCTTCAGACGAGGCGCTGTTGGCTCCGTGCCGCTGAAAGGACCGAAGCACACCGCGACTCTTACCGCGTTGCTGTCGGCACCGCGTCCCGCCCACACCTCAGGCGTCAGAGAAGGAGGGAGCGAACGCAGTCCGGCCTTCTTCGCTCCCCGCCCCTCCTTCCGGGTTAACGCTATCCTGCCTCACTGGCCTTAGCGTTGTCTCCACAAAGGCACGATCGCCCAGCTGATCCCAAGCGGTCCTTCCCGTGGAATCTCTCTAACGACTTGAGGTAGGAGGGACAGTAGCCCCGCGACAGTGAAATCGGCCACGCTAACCTCAGTGGGGTAAGATAATTTTCTCAGACTGAGGGGCGCTTAGGCTTTACTCGACCCCACACATCTTGAGGAAACAGTCCAAGCTGGGTCCCGAAAGGGGTAGGGAAACAGTACCAGTCTTGTTTAGTAATTGCAGGTTCTCCTGGACGGATTCTCAGGCTGATCGTCCGCAGCTCTCCCTAACAGCCCAGCCTGGTTTTCTCTATGGAGCACAGTTCGTTATTTAGAGCTAGGTATGACCCAGTGTTGATAGGGCTTAGTCAACAGGTAGGGGGACCCACTAACACGGTAGGGCAGCCGGCCCGTGGGATGATCTAACCCTTTACAGTGCGCCTTCCTCCCTACACTACTGCTTTACTCCTCACCAGGTTCAACCCAAGCTCCTCTGGTCACTCTAAAATGGCCGCCCACCCTCTGGCCCTTATATAGGCAGGCCACAGGCTGCTGGAACTGGCCAGAAGGTTCTAGATCATTCCTATATTATCCTATGGGCCTTTTGCCTGGAATTACAGTTATGGCAGTTAATGGCGACCATTTTGTGGGTCTTGTAAAGCTAGTCAGGAAGGCACCTAGGCCCTTAAGAAAAACTATGAGGGCAAAGAGCACCTAACCCCTAGATCAACACCTAAAAAAATCCAGTGGACACAAAAATTAAAGGTTTTGAGGGGCAAAAAGGGGACAAAAATAAATAAATAATTAGGAGGGACTACCCAAAGGCAGACAGGTCTAACACTAGGGGATCATTTTATCTGAGGAGTAGCATATTCTCTTTACCACAATGAGCCATTGTTATTGTTATTATAGCATACCTCCGATGAAGCACTGATGCACACCAGTAGACGTGAAGACCCAACTAGCAAGTAAGTTGGAGGTTCATGGGCATGAGGGAGAGTATGTGACATAAGGGCCAGAGCTGGCAACTTTACAGCTGGGGGATCCAGGTTTGAGTCTTGGCATTGGCCCAACATCCTGTGGTTCTTGGCAAATCACGTAATTGCCCAGAGCCTATGGACAGCGCCTGGATACCCTTACGGGTGATAAGCAGCACTCTACAAAACAAAGTGTATAGTAGTAATTCTGTATTTCAGTTTGACAAACCATCAAAGATACAAATTATAAATTCAAAACACATGAAAGAAATAAATAGGATAGATTTATATACACGACCATGTATAAAATGAATATCGATTCAAGGTACATCCGATTATAATACTATAATGTCAGTTCAATTATCAATAAAGTGCAAGTTCGAGCCATATAATTAAAAAGTGCAGGTTTAACTACCACTATATTCGCTTTCTATCATAATGAATAGGATGCATATTCAATTAATAAAATATCAAAGTGCAAGTGCGATAAACAAAATATAATGCTAAAATGTAATTTAAAAAGAAATGATAAAAACTGAGAAGGGTACCCTAAAATTTCAAGCCCCTTCCCTTACGTACTAGGCTTACAGCGAATAGATATCGACTTAAGCTAAAAGCTATTCTCTGGGGTCAGTTTTTAAAATTCTTAAAGCTTCTAAATGTAACCTGATACCCATGTTACGACAGATCGGTTTAATCAAGTTTTTTCTAGGAACAGCATATGAAGGGAAAAAAAATAATATATGGAAATAATTTTCGACAGCATTTTCAAATTGTGCAGAAAACTTCTCTCTCATCGTTATTGCTGCCCATCCACTTGGATGTGTTGCATATTATCTGTAGGACATCAAAACGGAACTTCATGTAAAGTGGCTTAGCCAATGGGGTATGTATTACATCTAGTTATGTCGTGTATTTCTATAGGTTCTGAATCAGTCCCCCTATTCCTGACCCTATTCTGGTTAAACTAACTATCAAGTTAACTAACAGTCAGCCCATGAGGCAAGAAAACCCCCATGATGCAGATACCGTTATCTGACGCAGTCACACTACGGCACAGGAACGTGTTATCTGATTAGGTCATAACGCTTGAGATCTAATTAGACAAGCGACATTCCTCCAGCCCCTGATAAGGCATACGACGTTCTCATAACAAATCAAACCTATGACAACCTGGATAATCCGTGCGGCCATTGTTTTGATTTCACAGAGAACTTTAGTAAAGAATGTGCTAACGAGCAAGTCGTATGACATCTTTATTGACGTATCTATGTCCATCCTTACGTCAATCTCGGCACCTTTAAGGTATAAATATTGCCGACCTTGCCCTATGCAAACACACGCGTGGTGACAAGACGGAGCAGCCATACTTGCCGAAGCCGAGAGCAGAAGCAGACCCCGCTGGCAGCAGCCCCGCCTTCCTGACGCGCTGAGAGACGCGCTGCTATCTCAAGCCGAGAGACCCAGCACCTTCGTTTCTGGGCAGCCCTCGCAGGCAGCCTGGAATATCGAGAGCAGAGAAAGAGATACTATTCCTCATCCATCCTAAATTCCAGGTACAGAACTGAATAACCCCTCACAGAGAATTCTTTAGTTATTCACTTGGCAAAAACAAACTTAACTTAAACTGTAACTTTCTATTCCCGCCCACGCATTAGACTTAGGTCAGGTACACGGGGTAGGCGTATTTAGAAACACCAGTTGAGTACGTTTAGTCAAATGTATATGTGTATGTAAATATATTTTAATCATTTTTAACATCATATGGCTCAGAAACCATATCAATGTTTTTACAGTATTATTTTATACTATTGCTTTTAATGTATGCACTTTACTTAACTATAAGTATTGCAATAATATCGATCCATTTCTCATGTATGAGAAAAGAGACTGATCAATAAATAACACCTTTTTATTGAACACGCCCGTCTCTTCCTTTTCTCTACATTCTGATGAGACTAAGAATGCACGTACTGACTGAGTAAAATAATTGCCTTGTGCTCACACGACTCTCGAGATTGACTCTTGATTAGGGGAGAGCAAAGTTGTCATGTTCTATGGTTGTCAGAAACTAAATCCCTTCTTGTCTAATCAGGGGAGTTAATTCCTTCCTTGAACATTCGAGAAAGTTTCTAGCGAACTCTGAGCTTAGCTGGCAAACCCAAAAATTAAGTCTAGTATCGACAGTAGTAGACCTAGTTAACGTCTGGTCTAGGCCTTTACTGCTGTAGGTATTATTCCAATGCGCAGAGCCTATTGGGAAAATAGGAGCTACACTACATGGCGCCCAACGCGTTTGGAAAGGGCGATAAAACTAACGTAAGACATTTAGAGTAACTCAGTCGTGCTTTCTCACTCAGACCCCTTTTCCCAAATACTCCAAAGACGTCTGGAGTGGGTGAAAGGTTATATCCTCCAAAACCTCGCAGGAGGGAACTCCTATGTATGGTTCTTGGTCAAGTCAACGTTGAAGGATAAACAGTTCCAAAATATTGTGCATCTAATCTTTGTTCCATAAAGAAACCTGATCTGCAAATAGACATAATACCATCCTGTCTGTAAAATGGGAGACAGTGATGAAGAAAGAGAGGCAGTTAGATTAGCTACTGAACTCGCAAATGCTGATGCTACCATGCAAGCAGCAGACCCGAATATAACACTCATTCCGGTCATTAAAAGGAGATCTATAACCTTAAAACTTATAGAAAATGGACTGACACCTAGAGGTGGCACAGTCATATTCGTAATCGAGGCACACGAATATCGGCAGACAGAGGTATACTATTCATGGATACATTTTCCAGCAGCAAATGCTGTAACAAAGTACTTCCACTATTACAAAGTATAGGAACCTCCTGAAACATACACTCCTTTCGAGGAGGTGGAAGTACCACTCAAATTCCAAGAGCATTTGCTCTTATTTGATGGCGCCCTAATACATAACAATCACATTACAAGGCTCGGTCCTTTAGGAAGACCAGGAGCAACGTGGCCGGTCTTAGCCGGATACACACCACATCCAGACATCGAAAGAATGCCTGCAGCAGAGCTGTTAATACAGCTAAAACAACTACTAAAAATTCATAGACAATTAGTTCAGTATGTAATGCGGACTTCAACAATTCAGCCAGCGATTAAACTTCCACAGCTGACCCCTCACCAGGGGAACACAAATAAAATTACACCACAGAACATCCAATCCTGCCTAGGTAAAGTTCCAGCTAAACGGGAACAAATACCATTCTGGTTGGCACAGAAAATCACCCAAATAGAGGCGGTGTTTCCTGACACCACCCCATTAGAAAAACACAGGATTCTGACTATATGTCTCCCAATGGGAATCGCACCACACATTGAGGACTGTGACACTTGGGGTACAGTCTTTGCTTCCATCTACACAAAAACGCACGGTGTTCCATCCATTTCGGTAATACCAGATGTGCTAAAACAAATTCAAGATGAATACGGTCCAGAACCTGCTTTAACTCTTGGTATGAAATTACTGAAAGACTTCAAGCAGGTCTCGGCTATATTATTAGCCAACATAAAAGGTGAAGCAGCAAACGTGGCGATCCGCCAGAGGTTAAAAGAGACAGATATAGCAGACCAACCAGCTGAAATTGCCAGAATCATAGAAATTCCTATGAAGAACTAGGCAGAGATAGTCTAGGTGGAATACCAGTAAAACCGCAACTGACTACAAGTCCAGAAAAAATATTTTTTAATAATAATAATTCACCAAAAAAGAACTGGGATGGAAACAAACAATCCAATCCTAAAGAAAAGAAATTCCAGTCCCGAGGAAGGTCTCCTAGGCGAAGAGAGAAATCTCCAAACCAAAGACAGAGGTCACCGCAGAGTGACCCCTCGGGGAATAGATATAACCTTAGAAATAGGGATAATATTAAAAAACCTGATAGATATCAAGACATTGATACACGTCCCTCTCAATCTTTTCAGAATTCCTCGCAGAAATCGGAAAGAAGAGGACGATCAGAAGAGCACGCCAAGTCCAAAGACAAGGAACCTGCTCAACAAAAAAAGAAATTACAATTTCCAAAAAAGAAGGTAGCCAGTATCAAGGTAGTTAAAAATGCCGAGAATACTGAGGACACAACTGAAAAACGGAGAGTGGGCTCAGACAATGCTAGACAGCGCAGCAGAGGTGAGCATAGCTCGCAAAGTCCTTATGAATCATCTGGAGACAGTGGACACGAATGAATACCTTCAAGTGGAAACTGCAGACACCAGAGTTAGCAAGCCCCACAAGATATACGAGATAACATTACGTATAGAGGGAGATAAGACTAGGAAAATAAGGGGACTATTTTGGGATAACCTCTCCAAAGGCTATGACATCCTTCTAGCTGAAAAAGACTGGCCACCAGAGTTTGTCAGGGAGTGCCCTCATGGCGAAGAAGTAATTATGCCTGCCTTCTCGAATCAAATACCGATTCATAAAAAATACACACTTGCTAGAAAGTGGGCAGTGGCCTTAGCACCTGCTTTATATAAAAATCATGTAGGATGGGATGAGGATTCTCCTCCTCACAAAATCCAGTTAAAATCACAACCTACTGCACAAAGGCAGTACCCAATTAAGCAAGAAGCTAAAAAACAAGTAAATGAAATACTAGATCAGCTAGAATACCAGGGGGTGATTGAAACTTGCACCTCACAAATGAACAATCCTTTGTTTCCGGTCTCCAAACCAGACAATTCATATCGTCTAGTTTTGGATTACCGACACCTTAACACATGTTGCAAAACCTTTGCAGTGCAAAACTCACACAGTGCTGCACTAATGAATAACATAGTGCGCAAAAAATACAAAACAACCCTGGACATCTCCAATGGATTCTTTTGTCAAAACATAGCACCAGAGAGCAGATATTTAACTGCATTCTCAGTAAATGGCACTCAAAAACAATTCTGTCGGATTGCCCAGGGGTACAAGAACAGCCCGGGGGTATTCTCAGCAAGAGTAACAGAATTACTACAACTATATGATGATGAAGCATTATCTTATGTCGATGACATTTACTTAACAGATGATGACTTGGAGACTCACTTGAAAAGGGTGAACACCATAATACTTGGGTTCGCTGCAGAGGGTTACAAATTCAACTTTAAAAAATCCAGAATTGCCCATCTGACGGTCCTATTCTTAGGATATGAGTTATCAAGTGAAGGCAAAAGCCTGGCAGACAATTTCCTAGAGAAATGTGCCGTAATCCAAGCTCCTAAAACACAAAAAAACCTACAGTCAATTCTAGGCTTCCTAAATTTCGGAAGAACATACATTGCAAATTACGCAGAAAGGGTCAAACCCCTTTATGATCTAATTAAACCAGACTTTAAAAGATCCAGTTGGATTCAAACACACACAGAAATTTTGAGATCCTTACAAACAGACATGCTAATTAAAACAAAATTAGAAACACGTGATAACACACGCAACCTTGTGATCCGAGTCATCCCAGGGAGATGCGGATTCACATACCTGACCTCTAATGAGGGAGAAAAGGTACCAATTGCATTTAAATCACACATGTACACAGAAGCTGAACAGAAATTCAGTAATACAGAAAAAATCATTCGTGCAGTTCAAACCGCAATAGCTAGAGAAAAAGACATAGCTGACGGTAGACATATCACAGTCAGAACAGCAGAATCAGCCTTTGAAGCACTAACAACACCTTGTAATTTACCAACAACAACATTGAATCCGGAATGGATACAATGGGTGAATTCAATCACAACGGACAAAGTATACTACTACTTTGATCCAGAACTAGAGGAATTAAAAAATCTAAAATATGAAAAGATGTATCCTCTGCCAATCGACATTCTTCCTCTACGACATTACGCCTGTGTAATCTATACAGACGGACATGCTCAACCCTCCGTTTGGGGAGAACAAGCATACAACCCCACATGTGAGATTACAAAAGAAGTGTGGCGAGGAGGTATATTAAAACCTTTATTAACAAAATCACACTCAGTAGAAACTAATTCAGAACAACAAACTGAAATAATAGCATTGAAAATGGCGCTAGATAATGCGGATCGCGAATTCCCGACACTTATAGTGTCAGATTCATATTACTGCGTAAAAGCATATAACAAGGATTTGCAGACATGGATTCAGAACGGTTACAAAGATGACACAGATACACAAATAAAACAGAAACTGCTCTGGGAACAAATAGCTCTTTTACAAAAAGAACTACCAAAGACTCACGTGACTCACTCACTGAGTCATCAACGTGATGGCGTTCACGTTGTAGGGAATTCATTGGCTGAAACAGCCGCAGCGGCAGCCACTAAACCGGCTCCCGTAGTTCGAAAAAAGCGTACATTAAAATACATTGACGGTGAAACAATGCTGGCGGTGAAAACGTCATCAAAAGGCGACTGCTCAGCGTTACCGATCAACTATCCACTCAATTATACATACATAATCGATGCAAACTCCGTCCCTTTTGCTCGAATCCCTGGAGTGGGGGATAGAGTGATTCCAAACATGGACAGGAGAAACTTGTTAATCGCAGACGCACACATGGGCGAGGGTCTCAGACACCTTAAATTAAAAGATTCTCTGGAAGAATTACAATCACTGTACTGGTGGCCAGGCATGAGCCTGCACTACACCATGTTTGTAAAAAACTGCCCAAACTGCAACAGAGATCGCAGTGGGGAGAGAAGCAGTTTAATACCTCGTCGTATCAAGGCAGATAATATTACCAGCAAAAAGAATGGCTTGCGATTAACATATACAGGCTAGTTTTCACTTATAATGTAGATCACCAGCACTCGGCTGACGTCCGGACTATTATACAAGATTTGCGAGTCTAAATGGCATATACGCTAAGAGCATGTTACGTTTGACCATTGTTTTCACTCAGGCATACCAGCCTGGGGGGAAACATGGCCAAATGAGCACAGCCCAGCGGGAATCTTCTCACTTCCTTCCTGAGGGTACGGGATGGTGTAAAGAAAAAACCAAGGCAGAAAGCAATCTATAATGGAAAGGATATTAGGTTCGGGAGCTGGGTGGGTCAAACATCTAATAAGTGTCCAACGTAGTCTAAATAACTTGCCAAGAAATTCTCTGAAGGGATTCAGTCCGTACGAATTATTATTCGGAACTAGGATGTTGATCTCTGACCTTGATAGTCAGACTTCAGTGGTTAAAGAAAAAAGCTTTGATGTCAAAGACCGTTTGGCTATTTTGCAGGACTTAAACAAAACAAGAAAAGACCTGAGCAACATACAGTTGAAACAACAGCCAACGACCACTGAAGAATCACCACCTGTCCCAGCAAGACCTGTCTGGATTCCAAAAGTCGGGGATCTAGTCAGGGAGAAGATCGCGGTAAAGAAGGAATTTGGGCCTTCCTACAGAAAAGCAGTTCCTGTCTTGTCTGTCAACGGGACAAGATCAGTTGTACTACCGCCACTTGCTGGAAAAAAGGAGAACCGAGTTGTATCCATCGACCTGGTAAAACCACAACATGTGGCCGATAAAAAACAGTAGGCCAAGTGGACTCCCAATAAGTAGCAGAACACCAAGGTTTGCTACCAGCACAGAGGTCCTAACAAAAAGGCTCATCACATTTGAAACGCCTAAAGAAGAACAAGAAGGACTATGCAACAATGCAATAGAACTCAGACCTCTGAAAACCCAAATAAAGACATTTAGCAGAGACACACCAATCTATACTGAAGTACCAAGTGAAAATGCAAAAAACAGAAATCCTGAACCAATTGGAACAATTGACAGAACTGCATCCGGTTACTTCATCAACTTCGATGATTCCTCTGACGGCTTCAGTGAATCAAAGACACAGCCATCATCAAAATCCTTTAAAGACAAAGCTAAGGAACTTTTGAAACATCTGAAAGAAACATATCTGGTTTCTCCATGGATTGAATTTTGGGTGGGTTTTGGTGCATTTATCCTCATACTTTGGCTCATCATGGTATTTACTTTGGGACGCTTCATTGAGGGAAAATATACTAAAATGGACACAGCAAGTCAGAACATCAACTTGGTCCTCAAACCACACACATCTTCACACGTCGAGAAAAGAGAACTTTCTTCAGAACTTTCTTCAGCCAACTTCACAGCCAATCCGATACCTGGTGGGGTAGCCTGGGACAACACTGATTATGAAATTTATGGTCCGGTCGAGATCCTGAAATATCCACACCAAATCAAGATCGCCTTGAGTGACTTTGCAAAACCAAACTCATTTGCTGATGATTGGGACTTCGAAAGTATTAACAACATGATGTCTGACTTAGTAATGTCTGCTAAATTTACAAAACATGATTATTTGCAAGGTTCTACAAATTATGATAGTATGTATTGCTATAACCATTATGGTAACCATTTTTTGCATAAATCTGCACAACCTAGAAATGTTTTAAGTTATAATCAATGGGAACATTGTGCTACACCTCCAAAAGGGAGCTCAAGAACCATTTATGACAAATATTCATATTTTTCAGGTTTTAACACAAGTAATGCTGAAACTTTTTATTTTAAATTATCAAACAAGACAGGGATGAAAACCATGATAACCAACACAAAATTGATATATTCAGATTCATTCTTTGAAAAAATGAATACATTTGGATTTGATTATTGGGACAAAATGTTGATTTGAAAAGTGTTTGGGGTACAAACGAATGGCAAGTACAGGGTTTAGAAGCTTTGTTTAGAGCCTGCATGATCCCAGAACAAATGATATTTTTAAATGACACTGTTCAACAAACCACCTGTCTTGGCTTAGCCAAAATCAAAGATTTAATTAAACCGTCTATTCCAAAGCCAACAATGTTTAGCAATAACTCTGATACAGATGAAGAGATAGACGTAAACCATATATTAAACCAAAACAGAACACATCCTGATTGGAAACAATGGTTGATCTGGCCCACAGATACAAATAACTGTCAAGATAGATTCCTGAATAAAACACAGGGTTTCAAAATGACCAGGCCAGACCCTAGATATCCCCAAGGACATCACCCAGGGATGATAATAACCTACAGTGTGGGCAAATTATGCCTTCAATGGCTACAGACTTCCACACTGCCTGAAATTAAGCAACACCTAACTTTACTTACTGATGGTGCTGACTTGCGTGATTTCATAATGGGACCACGCAAACAGCGTCAAAAGCGTTTCATAGCAGCCTCTGTATATGCAGCATACAATGAGGCCTGGAAGGTTACTCAAATTGAGACAGCAGAAAGAATACGGGAAATTGACCGTATTAATTTGGAAAAATCACTATCTGTAGTGGACAATGGGTTAATGACTCTGTCCTCCAGAATTTTTTCATTGGACAGCATTGTGTCTTCAGCAATCGATATATTATCGCAAGACTTACTGTTATTACAACATGGTCAGTCACAATTGCGTTCCATTGTACAGCTTGGCTGGACGTTACAAAATCTGCGTTCAGGCTATGTGCCTTGGCGTTTAATCAACACAACGTCACTATTCCAAATCTTTAACCTTACTGATAGACAAATCGGTATGGCGCAAAAGGGTGCTGATTATACAATCTTGAGCATTGAAAAACTAGAAAGATTACCGTTGACAATGTCAGAACGACCTGTCAGTGAATGGATAATCCACGGAATCATAAATATTCCAATCTCAACCTTCAGGTTTCAATACTGCCAAAAATATATACAGGCTGGCATGTACGAGAAATTGGGAAAAGGGTACCTTAAAACAACTTGGAACCTGCCCTATTCACATGCATGTGTCAGTAATAAAGGACAGAAAGTGTTTCTTAGTGGCAACAATTGTGCTATGTCACTAAGCGGCACGCTTCTGTGTAACGGAATTAGTTTGCATGGAGCCTGTGAAGGGAATTCATACAACCTTTCATGTCACCAGCAAGGCGCACCTGCAACTGAAATAGAACCATTCTTTCAAAGACTCTATAATGGGAGTTACATTCTTATTGTAGACCGCAGATGTTGCATTCTTATGCCCGGGACTCCTTATCTAGTAACTACAACGGCGAAGGTCAAGTGCTGTGGACGTTCTTTATTCCCCAGCTCCTTTCCAGACAGGGAGGCAAGGGCATGGCCCAATTTGAAAATTACTTCTATTCGAATAGATACTTTAAGCAGAATGAAAACAGTGCTTCTACAGACGCCTACAAGGCTCACGTCATCAAAAGAAACGTATGATCTACAAGTCGCAAGGACGACTGCAGAGATACATACATTATTATCGACTAATTCCCCCGTACATTTCGCGGAAATCCTGAGCGAAATCTTAAATATTTCTGATACCACTGGGGTCTCAAAGGTATTTAAGACGGTATTTTCGATGGCATTAACACCATTCAAAGCCATACTGGGTATTTTTCCAGATTTCGTCCATTCGATTTTTGGCGGACTTCCCCTGATCCTGGGACTAATTGCAGGAATCCTATTCCTAGTCCTTATTTTTCGTTATGGCAACCCATGTCACAGATCAAACTCTCGCGACAATGGAAGATACGATCCTAGCCATTGGATACCGGGACCGGATATCAAAAATCCTGGGACTCTCCCGGCTTAGAGACCTGAACATGACTTGGTTTCTATCATTTCGACCAATGTGGCAAAGGTGTGTTTTACCTGTACTAAGGTGTCTGCTATGCGGAGAAGAATGCGTGTTAGACACCTGTCTGACGCTACAATCGGATGCGCCAGTGGATGCAGATACACTGTTGGTTCCTACCAAGGTTCACGCTTTGTGCTGCCCTCAAAGGCTGCCAATCCTGATGACGGCATTCCTGGAATCTTCACCACTGCGATTGAAGAGTAGTGAAGTTCAAGATGAAAGCAACATCGAACAGGTACGACCTTCTGTCAGCAATGCGAATCAGAATGTCAATGGAGACAATCATGCGCACGAATGCATGGTTACCCCTATTTCCGACTTAGTGGAACTTTCCCATGAAGCTGTTGACAGTTTTTTCGAAAGCCTGAATGATATGATGTTCTCTCCAGAACAGAAATAGAGACTTTTGAGTAAACTCGCACACGGCGTTCCCTGAATTCGGCCTTCAACTTTAAAAATAAAGTTACATGAACAATTTCACTCCAGCTCACGGACAGCAATATTTTTCAGCAAGCCCCTTAAAATATTTTTCTACATATTTTTTTCCCGGGACACTGATCTTCTGCTTAAAGTAAGAAACTATTCCTAGAGAACTAAAATTTCTATTTTTAGATACTTTATAGACTTTAGCTGCTCGCTGGTATGTTCACAAATATTTTATTATGTGATGAAATGGTCTCGAACTTCCTTTCTGTATAGCCATATTAAGAGCCATTTCATGTGTATTTCTCATATACCAATAAGCAATAATGCATAAAAATGCGTGTTTACTTTTGCATTTAATTCATAGCTTAAGTGCATACAATATATATGACTGCAATTTTTCAGTATATTTGAAAATTTCAAAATGCATTAATGTATTTTGGGGCGGTAAGGTATACACTATACTCTATAGTATGTTGTACTATGTTATACTATGCATAGATTAGTAGATATGACCATAGTTAGCGTGGAGTGGGTGTCGTGTATTTCTATAGGTTCTGAATCAGTCCCCCTATTCCTGACCCTATTCTGGTTAAACTAACTATCAAGTTAACTAACAGTCAGCCCATGAGGCAAGAAAACCCCCATGATGCAGATACCGTTATCTGACGCAGTCACACTACGGCACAGGAACGTGTTATCTGATTAGGTCATAACGCTTGAGATCTAATTAGACAAGCGACATTCCTCCAGCCCCTGATAAGGCATACGACGTTCTCATAACAAATCAAACCTATGACAACCTGGATAATCCGTGCGGCCATTGTTTTGATTTCACAGAGAACTTTAGTAAAGAATGTGCTAACGAGCAAGTCGTATGACATCTTTATTGACGTATCTATGTCCATCCTTACGTCAATCTCGGCACCTTTAAGGTATAAATATTGCCGACCTTGCCCTATGCAAACACACGCGTGGTGACAAGACGGAGCAGCCATACTTGCCGAAGCCGAGAGCAGAAGCAGACCCCGCTGGCAGCAGCCCCGCCTTCCTGACGCGCTGAGAGACGCGCTGCTATCTCAAGCCGAGAGACCCAGCACCGGCGTTTCTGGGCAGCCCTCGCAGGCAGCCTGGAATATCGAGAGCAGAGAAAGAGATACTATTCCTCATCCATCCTAAATTCCAGGTACAGAACTGAATAACCCCTCACAGAGAATTCTTTAGTTATTCACTTGGCAAAAACAAACTTAACTTAAACTGTAACTTTCTATTCCCGCCCACGCATTAGACTTAGGTCAGGTACACGGGGTAGGCGTATTTAGAAACACCAGTTGAGTACGTTTAGTCAAATGTATATGTGTATGTAAATATATTTTAATCATTTTTAACATCATATGGCTCAGAAACCATATCAATGTTTTTACAGTATTATTTTATACTATTGCTTTTAATGTATGCACTTTACTTAACTATAAGTATTGCAATAATATCGATCCATTTCTCATGTATGAGAAAAGAGACTGATCAATAAATAACACCTTTTTATTGAACACGCCCGTCTCTTCCTTTTCTCTACATTCTGATGAGACTAAGAATGCACGTACTGACTGAGTAAAATAATTGCCTTGTGCTCACACGACTCTCGAGATTGACTCTTGATTAGGGGAGAGCAAAGTTGTTCTATGGTTGTCAGAAACTAAATCCCTTCTTGTCTAATCAGGGGAGTTAATTCCTTCCTTGAACATTCGAGAAAGTTTCTAGCGAACTCTGAGCTTAGCTGGCAAACCCAAAAATTAAGTCTAGTATCGGCAGTAGTAGACCTAGTTAACGTCTGGTCTAGGCCTTTACTGCTGTAGGTATTATTCCAATGCGCAGAGCCTATTGGGAAAATAGGAGCTACACTACAGTTACACCTCGAAGGCAGGAGATGGTTTTATGGACAAAAAACTGCAATGTCTGCCTTCCTATTTTTGAAGAGTGGTGCATACTGTTTTCTATGTACATCCAATAAGTATTCTTAAGGACTGTTTTTGACAAGTGTGATAAAAGATGGGGAACGACCCAAAAATGACTTAGGCCTAATTTATAAAACAGGTACGAACATATCGGACCCACGGAAGTGTGTTATTCTAATCAAGTTTCAATAACTCTATCAATCCCTTTTGAGTTCCTGCGTGGTCCACAACTGGACCAAAAACAACAAGGGTCTTATTCCAGCTTGATGTTCAATTCGCCTAACATTTATGTCTTGGAAAATGGGGATCATAGGTCTATGTACTGGTAGTTGTAATAGCATTCTTATAAATGTATTTTCATCCCTAGCAAGTATGTTCTGGCTGCTGGTCACCACGAGTTCCGCACCATAATGGGTCGCAGATTGAGCCCTGTACTTCTAGACTTCCAAGGCAGGAATCACTGCTTTTGACGTGCTATTCATTTGTATTTTCGCAATTGCCATGGAATTTTGGAGCAAAGTAACCTTAGCATTTTGGATATATTCTTTCCATGCCTATTTCGTATCTAACATAATACCCAGATAATTAAAATTGACTAAGTTTTCCAAATTTTGTTTTTTGACAGAAATATTTTTCTTAAAGGATTTATGCGGGTTTATGGCCATATTTTTAGTTTTATTAGAGTTTATTTCAAGACCTGTTCTCAAACGGAAGTCATTAAAACCGTTGAAGAGGTTTTACAGACCCTTAGGTATATGTGATATTAAAATGGTATCATCAGGAAAAAGTAATGCTGGCACTGGCATCCCTTCCAGCTCTGGAGAGCCATGATTACAGTCCCGAAGATGTTGCACAATGTGATTTCCACATAAGGAGAAGAGGGTTGGTGCCAGTATGCAACCCTGCTTTACTCCTCTTTTTTAACGGGATTGCTTCTGTGAGTTGACCCCTCGGTCCCCATATAACTTTTGCACAATTATCTGTATAAAGCTGTACCATCTGTGTCAAGAGATCAAGGGGAACTCCATGGGTTTTTAGACAATCCCACAGGGAATTTTTCTGGGTAAAATCAAAAGGCGCTTTCAGATTGATAAAAGTAGTAGTGTATATTTATGGGCTAACAGGAATGCATTACTTACTATGTTTTGAAGCTGCAAAGGCCCCCCCCCCCCCCACATGCAAATATTCTGTGGCTTTAGAGTAATGGCAGGTATAAACCTATACGAAAGTTCTTCAAAAGAGATTTTAAATCTCCTAATTTTTGAGATTGTTGTATTGAAGCTCAAACATCATTGCAAGGCCCTGATTACAAGTGAACGCTAAATTACACATACTGAGTTTCGCACAGGAATCGGTATTACCAATAGTGTGATAATGATAGTTTAACATGTGGTACATAACTCACTTATTCCACCTAACTTGTAATAAAGACCCAAGTAGACTTTCAGATTTCTCTGTTGATCATTAACTGTTACCCAACTCCTTAAATCTACTATTTTTGAAAATGCAATTATTTGTTAAACGCCTGAAATTATTAGCATTTTAAACTGATATCTCAACAGAGTAACACATATAAAGTTCTGGATTGTATGACGCTAGAGACATAAAAGCTGCATGTATTTGCATTGTATATATATTGCTCAATGTTTCTACTTTTAGGCTATGTTGCAAGAAATTCAAAGAAAATGCATTTGCAGCCTGAACGAAATATCCTGGACAAAATATAACTCCTATTAGTCAGGTTGGAAATTCGATTACAACAACCAGCAATTCACTAAAACGTAGGAATGAACTGTTTCATGTTTGTATTTCGGACTGAGCAAGGAACCCTAGCAAGCCCAAAGCATAGGAGGATTGGCCACATACTGTTGCAGTGACAGTGTAAGACAAAAACAATTCTCTCCATAAAATAGTGGCACTGAAGTTTGATAACTTGGAAAATGTGGCTAAATCTCTGGATTTTTCACAGCCGAGCGTTCCTTGGAGAAAACGAACTTTCAGATTATAAAGAATGGCATATGCAACACACCTAAATTAGTTTCTCAGGAAAAAAAAGGTGCAGGATGAGGGGAATCGACCCAAAATTATTTACCCTGCTGGAAAAAAAAATATTTATTACAAGCCACTATTTGGGAATTGAAGACTGGCATTAATATAAATGGGCAGCAGCAACCAGATGGTTACAGCGCAGTCTCTAGATTATGATTCAAATAGCAAATGGCCGAACGGAGGAAGCAGATATTTATCACACCTTTTGTAATCTCAAACCACAAGAATCAAATTTAAAAGGTGTGATAAATATTGCCTATTACAAGTTGTTCCCTTTAAAATGGGATATAACATTAGAGGTTTGGTGCTTTACACACCAAAATTCACATGTACCAGTATGTACAGTCCATTTTCTCTGATAAAATCCAGCAAGTTTAGCCAATAGTTTTAAATGCTAACGGTAAGTCCAACGATACTCAGGTAGCAATACTGCCAAATCCAACTTTGCCTTCAGATCATCAAACATTACCTTAAGCCATAAACTATCATAGAGGTGATGTTTAATTAGCAATTGCCTCTTCTAATAACTTAGTAGGTGAGACATGGCCCTTGGACAGAGTCTCTAAGAACTTAGAGTCTAGAGATCCCTTTTTCAGTATTGATGAAACATTTACCTGCATAAAACTGAGAATGGAAATATATTGGTGAAAAGGGTAAGAACATGTAGAAGATACTATTTGGATAGCCTTTTGAGGTTCTTGATGAGACAATCATCCTAAGGGAATCCAAATTTAGAATATATATGAAAATCATAAGGTCTATTTCTGAGAAAAGATCAAGGGATGACCAATCCGTATACCCCACAATTCCAAATTTCATGCAATTCATAAACTTCACGTGTGATAACAGACATCATAGATTATTTTTTTTATTTGACTGTCATCAATTTTTGTTATGAAAAAAATGATAGATGCTCACAAAGTACATTTGTGGACTTCACTTCCCTGGTGCCAAGTGTGGAGGACATGGTGATCATTCATGTCCTATGCACTACTTCTCCAGGAAAGGAACATCAACATTTTCCACTGAAGGCAGGAAATCCCCCTGTTCCTTGCACTAAAGGGATTTCCTTTTATCTCCCCCTCCCTAACACAAGCTGCAAGGGAAGGGCCTCCATTACAGCCTGAGATTTTTTTTTAAATTTACAGTCCAGTGCAATATGCCACTGCAGTGACTTGCATTTTGTGTGATTGGTGCTCTGAGACACAGCTCAGCCCCTGAACATTGAACTAAATGGGAGATATAATTTGGTGGAGGAGACATGCCCCTATCCACCTGTACCACTCCCTAGTAGAACCTTGCTAGGGGATCACTGCTGAAGGTGATTCTTGAGCAGGGCTACACCCTAGGGAAGTTAGTTGGGGCTCCATTGGCATGTCCAATTACTTCACCCAGCAGTCTTTCTGTCACCCTGACATGAGCAGATTGGTTGATTTACCCCCAATCTGCTCCCCCCACGGTGCAGAAAATGTTTTGGCAACTGGGACTATTTTGTTCTATAGAAAATGGATGATGGGGTCAGCAACTACTGCATTAGGCCTGCCCTAAGCTTTAGACAACTTTTTCTGCCTTCCTTGGATGGCAGATTAGGAGGTTAACTCTCAATCTGCCCTCCCCAGGGGCAGAAAACCCATCAAATGCCAAGGGCTATCTGGAAAGCAAAGAAGGAATATGTGTGGTGACGGCCTATCCTGGCACTGGGATGTCACTTCAGTCACGTGCCCTAAGCAGCCTTAGAGGCTGGGGGTATATTAGGGGTTTACCACCAATCCGCCCCAAGTGGGGCGGAACCCCCTCTATGCACCATTTAGTTTTAGAGAAAAGGGGTGGTAATGCATATTGTTTCTTAAAGATGAAGCAAAAGTACCTCCCCTCTATCTGTAGAATGAGAGTACATGTTTGTGCTGCTCATTAAAAATGCTATAATTTGTAAGCAAAACGTTTGGAAATGCTTCAATATCACAACTATTTAATTATGAGACACACATGCTATTCGGGGCTACTATTCCATCCATACCTTATCTAACCTTCCTTGCTGTGCCTAATCTACCATTCCGACCTACCACACCTAACATGCCATACCTATCCACCATAACCTTACTACATATGAAACATAATTACCATACTTAACTACTTTACCAATCATAAGCAACCCGCCCTACCTATCATACTTAACCTAACATAACTATTCTACCTCCCATACCTAACTTAACATACAAACCTATTAAACAGCAGTACCATACCTACCTACTTACCACACAAATCTACCATACCTGCAATGTACCTACCTACCATACCAACGTATCCTAACAATCATATGTAGGCATCTATCATACCCATAAAAACTTACCTACCAAACATATCATACCTCACCTACAATATCTACACTACCTCTACTCCTGTAATGTACATATATTAAATCTGCCTGAGGATTTGTGAAATGCTATGCCTATGGGGTTATTAGTAATGGCGTAAGGTACTGCAGCCTTCTACAAAAATCACTCGGGTCTAACTTGAAGGACCACTAGTAACAGTCTTACACACTGCAGCTTGCACCAGGAAAGTGTAGTTTGCGGTTTTTGAGGGGCATGGAAATGTGAATGCCTCTGATTATTTTCAAATAGCAAGACCTAAAGCTTTGCCAATGCTTGTTGTTGTTGTCTTTTCCAAGCTAGAACATGCGTCTGGAACAAAATTGGCTTTCTATGTTACAAAAGGGATGCAAACAGCCAGCTTTAATATTAGTTACATGTGTCATGGGTGCTTGGCCATTAATGTAACCTCCCTCTCCACAAAGTATGTGAGACAGCTATTAGGGCTACACCTGAATTTCTCACACACAATTTAAGTTTCCACCTAATTCAAGTTCTGAAAACTTGCTCTGCACAACCAATATCTGTGGAAGGGATTTTGTAACAATAACTGAAATGATCTTGACTAAAGCAATACTGCACTGTTGTAATTTGCATACCCTTTTGTCCCGATGAATGTCTATTAAAAGAGGTTACGGTTGAAACAGTTGCTGAATCCTCTTGCCACTATTGGTTTATTTAAACGTCTTACATGTGTAAAAACTCATAATTGATATACTTGACACATTGGTATTATTCTTAGTTAATAGACAACAGTGCTTTTCCTGCAATCAAAGACGTCACCAACCACCTACCGGAGTTATCTGTCTCATGTTTAATAAGCCTGATCCCTGTGCCTGCTCTGATAATTATTGCCACCCCTCGCGTACTGCCACCTTGTTCTGAGCAAACAACATCCTGGACCCACCTACATCTACCGAATGTTCGATTACACTCTTCCCTCTCCAAATGCGTCTCCTCTAGTAGACATATATGAGCCCCTGAGTTAAACATAAAATCAGTGAACCTTCTCGCTTTCTTTCTATCCCTTAACCCGTTAACATTCCAGCTTATTAATTTTATTCTACTTATCATGTCGACCTTGTTCCTCTATGTCCACTTTGAGGATTCTAGACCAGCTCCCCATGAGAGTACAATTTAATTTCGTGCATAGATGAGGATTATTTTTTTTGTTTTTTTCCCCCGCTCCCCACCCTCCCCCCCCCCTCCCCAGAGGAACCCCCTCCTTGATTCTTCTGGCGAACATGTCGCCAATTGGGAGTTTTCCAGACCCCTGGATGGTGACCCCCTATAGTAAATTACACTTTGAGAGTACGCCAACTGTTTAAGATTCAAATATATATAAAGAGAAAAATGTGCGAAAAATACCTAGGTAACCCCCTTTTTTTGTTTTTATTTATTTATTTTTATTTTTCCTTTTTCTCCTTCTCATTCTCTTATTTCCCTTTTTTTTATTGTTTTTTTTTTCCATTCCTTCCCTCCCCGCCCAAAAGAAAGAAATATCAGAGAAGATTCTGCTTAAAGCTACTTATGGCTCACCTATCCCCGCTTATTCACCTTAATATATGTGTTGCTTAGTTTCTAACTGTACCCTTGGTTGTAAACTTCACTTTTACACCCATTTTTAGGACCTGTGCTAGGAATCAACTTCTTGTGTTGAAGTGAAATTATGTGTCTTGTTCTTCCAGACCACTCTCAAAAAAGCTGGGAACTTCATTTGCACCTGGGCCCCCAAGCTCCTCAAGTCCGGCATCCGGCTCCCTAGCTCCCATTGCCTCTCCGCCGTTACTTTCCCCACATTAGATCGAATAAGATAATTGGCTGAACCAAATTGTAAAGATTTTTCTTGCAGGGCTCTGCTCAGAATTAGTTCTTTAACCGTAAAGGTCAGGAAATTTACCAGGATCTTCCTCGGGCCTGACCTCCCCGAACGTTGCCTAAAGGGATCTCTGTGCACTCTTTGTATCTCGTCTTCCAGGTTGATATCTGGACTATCCTTAAGGACACCCTCTCTGAGAATTTTACATATTAGGCCCTTGACATCCCCATTTTCCACTCCTTCCGGTATTTTCAAAAATTTCAAGTTGTTTCTTCTTGAATGAATTTCAAGTCAAGGTCAATATGTCTTTATTTCGAAATAAAATTCATAAAAGACAGCATACAATACAATTGATAAAACAGCATTCATAAAACCTAATATTTAAAATGTTATTAAACATCCGAAAAGACTTTACAAAAAAAAGACCTTCATACATTATTATTTAATTTAAATAAGTGTGCATTTTCCTAATATGAATCAACCATGCCGCTCCTAAAAACTTTGCCACACACACCACAGTGAACTCAGATCTAATGTTTCAGAATTTCCGCAGGGCTGCTAGGTGTCCCCCACCATCCCATCTATTGCATAAGGGTTTCAACCATCTTAAGCGTGGGGCTCGGTAGACTGGGCAGGCAAAGAATAAATGGCCAATACTTTCCACATTATCCGGACACCAGGGGCATTTATTGTTTACATTCCCCGCCCACTTTACAGTAAAGGAATTAACCAGGAGGGTCCCTACACGAAACTGATGGTACAATTTCCGATCTAGAGTTTTACATATCAAGTCCCAATAGGGCTCCAAAAAAGGTGTCAGTTTGTGGGTCAAAAAAAACTGCCCTGTTAAGTTAGTGTCTGAGGAATGGGTAACTGCAATTGATTTGATCGATGCCCAGAATTGGTCTTTAAAATCTTGTTTTGAGGGGAAAATGGTGCCCCCCGGGTTGATCCACAGCTCGGGATGGCCCATTGCATATAAAACGTGTTTGACTTCCCGGAGCCAGGGGATTCTATGGGCACCCCAAAGTGATTTTACCTCCTCCAATTCATTGGCAAATTGACTGAGCTCTGGAGTCGTCCATAGCCGTCGCCATAATGCCACCAAACGAAACCGGGCCATCTCATTTAGGGGTTTGCAGCCCAAATCTAACAGCAATGGTTTAATGGGTGTGGACTGGGGAAGCCCTACCAAATTCCGCAAGAACTTGTTCTGGGCTGTGACCAGAATAGATAAATCCTTGTAACCCCAAATGTCAGCCCCATACAAAGAGGCTGCATTGATCTTGGCTTCATATATCTTTACTACAGGGGTAATACGCTTGGTCAAGGATTTCTTCTGTTCCTGTAACAAGCAACCCGTGAGGCGGACAAATTTGAGATTTAATGCCTCAATCTGGGGTTTCCAACTAAATTTGTAATCAAGGGTCACACCCAGATAAGTCATTGCCTTCACCTGTTCAATTAGAACACCATTCAGACTTACAGAGCTTTTGATCGGGGTTTTATTACTAAAAACCATAAATTTGGTTTTATCTACATTGATCTGCAGATCATTTATCTTACAAAACTCTGCAAATCTGTTCAGAGCTGTTTGTAACCCACTACGAGTTTTGGAAAGGAGCAGGGTGTCATCTGCGAAGATTAACATCGGGTACTTAGACCCGCCCAGTGAAGGTGCATCAGTCTGGAAATTGGTGAAATATTTGACAACCTGGTTAATGAAGAGGAGAAACAGGGTGGGGGCCAGCACGCATCCCTGGCGCACCCCACGTTTTACCGGGAAGCTGTCGGTCACCTGGCCCTGTTTACCCCACCTCACTCGGGCAAAGTTGTCCTCGTGTAATCTCACAACTATTTCGAGGAGTTCACCGGGTAGGCCCATGAGTCTTAGAGAGTCCCATAATTTCGCTCTTGGAACCAAATCAAAAGCCGACTTAAGGTCCACAAATGCGGCATAGATAACCCCTCCACCTAAAAAAAACACCTTCCAATAGAGCATAGTGAGTCTGAACACCTGGTCTACAGTACTGGTGCCCTGTCTAAACCCAGCTTGCATGGGGGATAGTATATTTTCCTGCTCTATACATCCCTGTATTCTTGCAAGAACCATTCTAGAAACTACTTTTTGGAGTGAGTCGATCAGACTTATGGGGCGATAATTACTTGGCAATGAGCGGTCCCCTTTTTTAAATATTGGCAAAATCTCTGCCCCTTTCCAAGATTGGGGGATCCTGGCCCCTGATGCAATTGCATTAGCCAACATAGTTATATACGGGACCCATATATCAAGGTTCGATTTGAAAAGGTCAGCTGGAATAGCATCCAGTCCCGGTGCTTTTCCTGGCTGAACAGAGCCAAGAGCATGCTCAGTATCTAAGGAAGAAAAAGTGGGTGCAGCCCCAATATTATGGAATGGAATCCCCGGGGCGGGCTCATTTGGTGTATCAGACACGACATTTAGGTCTTCAAATTGAGCGGAAAAGAAACTCACCCAATCCAAGGCAGAGACATGATTAACGGGAATTTGGGAGTCCGGATCCCTGCCCCACTTGACAGTTTCCCAAAACTTTATTTGGTTAGACGATTTGCACGCCAAGAGTAGTTCTAACCAATAAGAGTCATCCCATTCCCTCTTGGCTTTCCATAGGACCTGTTTGTAGATTAGCCTAGCATTCTTAATGTCATTGGAGATCCTCGATTTAACAGCTGCTATTAATTTACTCTGTGCTTCCCTACAACTCTTGTTGTACCACCTTTTACAAGCTCTAGCTTCCTTAGTGTTCGGTGGCTTTGTAAGCAGACCTTTTAATTCCGTGAAGCACTTTTCATGTAGGTTAATAATTGGAGAGTCGACCCCGCTAGGGGGGGTAGGTCCATCATCTTACCCGTTGTTCTTAATACCACCTCCTCTATTTCTTTAATGAGCAGGGGATCTGCTATGACCCTAGGCCATTTAACCCGTCTTCTGTTATTGCACAAAATAATCTCAGATGTCGGGCATGTTGTTACAGAGGGTCCATCACCCAATCCGGGTACCCTAAGGCCCAATGAGAGGGGATTATGGTCACTCTCTGGCCTTACCACCACCTCCATATCCATCACGAATTGCCAGAAATCTACTTTTACTAATATGTAGTCGATTCGACTCATACTAGTCCCGTTGTCAAAGGTTGGATTACCGGACTTATCAGAGGAAGTGCGGCCGTTCACTGCCCTCAACCCCCACTCCATACAAAATCCCAGCCAATGAAGGGCCGCCTCTGTTCCCTTAACGCCCTTACCAATGGTTAGTGGGGGAATATTCCAAACGATGTCCTCATCAGCTCCCACATCTTCAGCCAGACTAAGAATGGGTTTGAATGAACAGTTCAAATCCCCTGCCACTAGGATAAGACTGTCACTGCTTATCTTCCTAAGAAGCCAATCTAAGTAATTCAAAACCGGTTGTTTGCAGCCACCTTGACTGCCTCGGGCATAGATATTTATTAATACCAGACTCTCGTTGTTACCCTTGCTAAGGTTAATACATAGCAAGTCTTTATTATCTACCAGGATTTCCGTGGAGTGGTAACCCAAAGAGTCTCTAATCCACACCACCAAGCCTCCAGAGGCTCTACCCTTAGGGCCCTATATAGCAGGCTTAAAGTGGTTTAAGTATCCTGCTCTAAAAAGAGGAACAGTTGCCCAGGTTTCCTGGAACATAACAATGTCATTAGAGTCTATAAAATCGGCCCAATCATCATTATCCAAACGGCCCCTTAACCCTGCTATGTTCCAGGAAACCACCTTGAGCGATCCCCCTAGAACGCAGGTAGGTATTACCTCTGGTAAGCTTACAACTTCCACCCTGGGATCAATAAGCCTAATTATAGGGCTTGGGACAGGTCCTAGTTCTTCTAAAGGGGCAACAATATCTGCGCGTGCTTCTAATGAAGAAGGAACAATGGGCCTAATTACAGGGCTTTGGGCAGATCGTGATCCTTCTGTGTGAGCAACACTGTCTAAGCATTCTTCTATTAGAGTAGAGGTGGAAGTCACAGGGCTAGAGATAGATTCAGAATTATAAACTGGGACATTAACCCTCCAAAGTCAATCGACCTCATCCAAACAACCAAACATATTAGAAGTAGGGACCCCTTCCCACCAACCATTTTGACTTTGCCAACCTTCCCTTCGTCCACCCCGTATAGTATTTTGGGCTGTTGACCAATTCCCTCCTAAATTTACATTTTGCCGTGGGGGATAGAAAAAGGTGAGTGGCCTAACAACAATACCAGAATTATCGCCACCTGCATCCCATGAACATAGATGGTGAGCTGTACATGGTTCTGCGAATGAGACAACAATACAGTCACCTGAGATGGACTTCGATGTAGGGCCAACCCAGGGTACTCTACGAACCATCAAGATGTTGCTTCTTAGGTGGTTCGGTAGTTGTCTATTTGCATTAAGCCAAAAAATAACCTTGTTTTTTAATGACCAATGGTTCTCTTGTGATTGTGGCTCCAAGACAGGCACACCAGCTAGCACTACAACATAGGGCCTGGCATCTGGTGGTAAATCTATAAAACCCCCACGGAAATTTTGTCTATTTCCATTTCTAGGTCCCTGGGAGTATGTACGTGGGTTCACAATCCTATTTGGTTGTTGGACAAAGACCTGGGGACCCAGTTTTGAGGGTACTGTGCCTTGTGGGGGACGGTGGGTTGGGACAGTAGGTTGTGGGCTAATGACTATGGGATTACAATCCTTTGTGCGAGGTTTGGGTATAGGTTTAGGATTAGGCGGGGGCGGGACCGGTGTCGCTACAGCTGGGGCCTGTGGGGTGCTCTCATCTCCCTGTGTATTATTTGCCTCCATCTGCTTTAGGCTAAGACTAACTAGAGTGACAATTGTCTTATCCATTTCTAACAGGTTATTTTCTATACGGGAGAGTCTGAGTTCCAAGGGGGATAAAAGCTTCTTCAATGTGTCCCATACAATTTTGAGAAAATCTTCGTCACCCCCCTGTTGCTTTCCAGACTCACCTACCGGTCCCTCAAAAAACCCCTCTACGTGGTTTAGAAAGGTTTCTCCCATTGTTGTAACTAGTTCTACACTGTCTATACAGCTACCATTTTCCACACCAGCTGGGCAGGTATTTGCCTGCGGAACATTATTACCTGTCCTATTTATTGCCAGGAGACGACGATTATTAAAGAAATGTGCCCTTGCAGTTTTGGCCTTTTTCCGGGCATAAGCTGATCTGGCAAGGCGTTTTCTTATATGTGCAGCATCTTTTTTATTGACTCTTGCTGGTTGCTTTGATGTCACAAATTTATTTGAGATACCTAAGTCTGAATCAGATGTTTTGGACAACAAAATCTGAGTGGGCTTAGGAGATGTCGACAATGGAATAAATGGAGGCTCCAAGGGAGGGGTTGATGGGAGGTGATGAATATCCGCCTTTGCTATCAATGGCCGGGGACCGGACAAGCGTTCCGGAGTTTTTACGGAGGCAATGTTACCTAGGGATGATTTTTTGGAAAAGGCTAAGTCCTGGGATAGTCTTCGAGCAGCTTCTAACTCCAATGATACTCGATGTTGCATTTTACTGATTTCGTGATCAATGGCCAAATTAGTCTTGATAATGAAATCATCGAGGGTCCCATTGGGTTTTTGCCCTCCCTTAGCAGTTTTACTACGACTACTCTGTGTGCTCATGATGAATATGAGGACACAATACAATTACAAACTGTGAATACACCAGTAATTTAGACAAAGGCGTGGCCCAGTCCAGTCCTCTCTGTCCTCGAACGGCCTCAAACGGCCCACTCTTCGCCCGAGCGCGTCCGCGCGCGTCCGCGCGCGTCCCGCGGGCCGGTGATGATTATCCAGCTATGTAGTTCCTGTAGGTGTAACCACGCCCCTAATTTCAAGGGCCAGGGAGGAGTCGGCGGGAAGAGGACCAGCTGTGGCAGGTTAGCGCACTGCCCGCTGGTCCTCGCAGTCCCGCAACAAGCCTTGGTGAAGTACGGCTTCACTCCCCGGTCCGCCGTTCGTGCAGGTCCCACAGTTGGTGAGTCACAGGCTCACGAGCGGCACCCGCGAAGCGGGGGCCGCGAGGCGTGGGGTCAGGGATCCAAAGGAAAGGCAGCAGGTAGGTTGATCCGTCCGTGCAGCAACCCGTTTTCTCAGAGCAGGGACACACAAAGCCCAAGTCCAGCCTCAATTTCAAGGGCCAGGGAGGAGTTGGCGGGAAGAGGACCAGCTGTGGAAGGTTAGCGCACTGCCCGCTGGTCCTCGCAGTCCCGCAACAAGCCTTGGTGGAGTACGGCTTCACTCCCCGGTCCGCTGTTCGTGCAGGTCCCACAGTTGGTGAGTCACAGGCTCACAAGCGGCTCCCGCGAAGCGGGGGCCGCGAGGCGTGGGGTCAGGGATCCAAAGGAAAGGCAGCAGGTAGGTTGATCCGTCCGTGCAGCAACCCGTTTTCTCAGAGCAGGGACACACAAAGCCCAAGTCCAGCCTCAATTTCAAGGGCCAGGGAGGAGTTGGCGGGAAGAGGACCAGCTGTGGCAGGTTAGCGCACTGCCCGCTGGTCCTCGCAGTCCCGCAACAAGCCTTGGTGGAGTACGGCTTCACTCCCCGGTCCGCCGTTCGTGCAGGTCCCACAGTTGGTGAGTCACAGGCTCACGAGCGGCTCCCGCGAAGCGGGGGCCGCGAGGCGTGGGGTCAGGGATCCAAAGGAAAGGCAGCAGGTAGGTTGATCCGTCCGTGCAGCAACCCGTTTTCTCAGAGCAGGGAATTTCAAGTCTTTCCACGTCCATCTGTAGAGCTCTGTTCTGCATTCTTAGAGTCTCGATGTCTCTGTCATGTCTTTTTGAGGCCCCTGTTAGTAGGCTGACTTCCTCCTCCAACACATCTGTACGTTTACTGACATATACCAGTTTTTGTTCTAAACTGGCACACTGCTCATGAATGGTTTTTTGATTGGCTTCAGATGTATCGAATTTTTTGTCGAGTTTTGTCAAAAGGTCTTCTCTAAGTCTGAGGAGAAGAGTCTCGACCTGCGACAGACCTGTTCCCGGGCTTGCTGATTCGGTTACTCCATTACCGGCCCTAGCTTCAACTACAGGTGTAGTTACGGGGATTGAAGAACTAGCTTGGACTACATGAGGGAGCTTCTGCCTTACAGATATATCCTCTGCTCCATCTGTTTCTGTTTGCTCTGATTCTTCTTCCTGTGCCTGAGCATCCTCTATTTGTGCCAGCACCGTATATCTATTAGTGAGAGGCACCGAGGAGGATATGTTCGGCATGCTAGGTACGCTATGTGATCTCTGATTGGATAAGCTAAGGGTACTAGGTGCGTCTGTTGTATTAAGGTCGCCTGTTGCATTAAGGTCGCCTGTTGCATTAAGGTCGTCTGACAGCAGGGGGGCGGGAAGATCAGAGTTAAGAACACTTGGGGTATTGACCGTGTGTCCCCCCCGAGCTGTTTCTTCCTCTTCCCCACTTTGGGGGGGCAACTACCTTTTCCATAATTTTAAAGTAAGATTTCAAAGATGGGGCGGACTTTGGCAATGTCCAACGCACTTTCGGGAGCTTCTGCCTCTGCTTATTCGCCTCCCCTGTCCTAGAAGTGTTACTTCTCCTGTCCCTCCTCTTTTCCTTGGGGGAAATCGGTATGGACCCTGCCCTTGCGGGGCTCGGGCACTCAACTCCTGTTTTTTGCAGCACAAGTCTGGATCTTAATTGATACCTATTCCTGACCTGTGAGACTGGGGGTACGTGAGAAAACTCCCTGCCCTTGCCCTTATCCTTGCTCTTATTTTTACACTCTTCCCCAACTGGGCAACCCTCTGAGGTGTCAATCCCGTTGACTTTGGCTGATTCTACTCTACGCTGTGAATATGAGGGAGACTGTGGGTGTACATGCTCTATGTCTAAGTCTGGATTGGTTTCTAGGTCCATACTCTTGCGCAGTATGAAGCTCTGAGCCACAGGAGCCACAGGAGCCCTACTCGTGCTTCTCTCCGCTTTCACCCGACCTGCATCGCATGGTATCCCCCCGCATATTTTTCGCCCTGCAAAGCTCACAGAACCATTTGGCCCCCGGGCCCCCTGGTGCTCCACTCTCAACAATTGGGGGAGAAAATACAGATTGCGATTCAGAGGCTTTCCGATACTTATTTTCGCCAATAGCCTCCTAGCATGCCTCAAAAAACTCGCCCTGTCCTTTTGGTGCCCCGCTGAATCACTGGCGCTCCTCCTCCCCTTAGGAGAACCGGTACCTGCTACTACCGCTTGTCCCACGGCCCCGGCCGCTACTCCACCTTCTGTTCCCACCGTGGATCCGAACGGCTGTCTGCTACAGCCCATAGCCTTCCGCCCAGGTGCTTGTCTCGCTCACCACTCGCTCGTCTTCCTGTGCCTGTATCTGCAGGGTCCTAGCGCCGGGTCTGTATCCGGGTGTATTCGGACGCCGTCTCGTTTCTCGTTTCTCGTTTTCTCCGAAAAAAGGGAAAAAGGAAAAGAAAACTCCCATCAAGGGTTAGCCCGAAATGTAAGACAAGATCTCCGCATCGTCTCACCATTCAAGCGTCTCTGCTACAACATTTTCTTCGGGGAAACCACCTCCCGGTCTGGAGCTCCCACGGCAGACGTCAGCCTGCCGCCATGTTCCTCCCCCTCCTCCTTATTAAACATGAGACAGATAACTCCGGTAGGTAGTTGGTGACGTCTTTGATTGCTGGGAGCACCCCTCTTACCTGTGCAGTCTACTATGGTCCGAATCTGGATGCCCCTGGGGCTCTGTTGAAACTCAAAATCAGTCTAATAGAGACAGAGGGTCCCATAATTCTGGGGGGCGATTTTAATTTAATCTTTGATAAAGAACTGGATCGAACCTCAAGAGTGAAATTTACACCCCCCAAAAAAACTAGATTGGAGTTGAAGAATCTAATACAGGATTTTAACTTGACAGATATTTGGAGGCTCAGAAATCCGGGAAAAGAGATTATTCCTTCTACAGCAGAAGATATAGACATCACTCTAGGATAGACTTCTTTCTATTGGATAAAACTCTTACATCAGCAGTTGACTCTATATCATATATTCCAGCAATTCTGTCAGACCACTCAATAGTGGAGGTGGTGATCAGTCTGAAGCAAAAAATGCAGCAAAGGAGATGGACACTGGATCGGACGTTGCTGTTGGAAGAGGGGGTCAGACAGGACTTAGTGATCCAGGCGGAGGAGTACTTTAGGGTCAACATCGGGACAGAAAGTAAACAAACTGTCTGGGATGCATATAAAGCTTTTTCCCGAGGCCTTTTAACAACCCTGATGATAAGGAGGAACAGACTGGAGAGAGAGAGCAGGGAAGCAAGGATTTCGAGAATCAAACTCAAAGAATCAGAGTTGCAAAGGGCATCTGTGGATGAGTCCGATAATAGACTATCTCTTCAGAGGGAACTGGATTGTCTGCGGGCTGAATACCAAGCGGTGATAGATAAAGCTTTGAAGGAAAAGTGGGACACAAGTAATTTGCAACATTTCGCCTACGGCGAGAAGTGTGGGCGACTCTTAGCGTGGAAAGCCCGAGCAGACAGAACAAGGAACCTAATCGACAGTTTACTACTAACAAGCATGGGAGAAAAAACTAATGATGATGACCTCATTAGGGAAGAGGTAATGAGGTACATGCAGTCCCTTTATGGAACTAACCCTTCTTTGAGTAGGCAGCAGACAGAAATATGGCTGGCCAATGCACAGATCCCTGAGTTGGTAGATTCAGACAGGTCTTTTCTCAGTTCGGAAATAAGAGAAGGGGAAGTGAGGATTCAGCTGTCAAAGATGGTTAAGGGCAAGGCCGCAGGTCTAGATGGGCTTCCAGTGGAATTGTACAAGATCGTGCAAGAGCAGATAATAGGGGCTTTGACCTTATTGTTTAACAATATTCTACTTCAAGGGGGGCAGGCTCCAAGATCATGGGCTGAGGCTATAGTTACACTAATATTGAAGCCAAATAAGGATCCGAGTAGGATAGAGTCTTATAGATCTATCTCCTTATTAAACGTAGATTATAAGGTATTCGCAGGGGTGTTAGCAACTGGACTAGCAAAGGTAGTAAAAGCGTTGGTACATTGCGACCAAAGGGGATTTATTACGGATAGGCAACTCAACGAGTTGACCTTTCAAGTAGTTGCCGCAATAGATGTAGCCCAAGAGAAGAAGTTGCCCCTGACTATTGTGGCAGTCGACGCCGCCAAGGCTTTTGACCAGGTTGACTGGGACTACCTCTGGATGACAATGGAAACATTTGGCTTCCCTGAAAGTTTTATAACAGCCATAAAGCTACTATATTCAGCCCCAACAGCAAAAGTCTTAGTAAATGGCTCCCTGACGGAGCAGATATGCATTACCCGAGGCACGCGTCAGGGCTGTCCCTTATCCCCCCTTTTGTTTGACTTGTATATTGAGCCTTTTGTTTGTATGTTAAGAGCAGAACCATTAATCAAACCCTTTAAGATAGCTGACATGGAATTGAAGTTCGCATTGTATGCAGATGACCTGCTGATGTATACGTCAAATCCAGAAGAAGCAATACCCAGATTATTAGATCTTGCCGAAGGGTTTGGTAAAATTTCTGGGTATTCTATAAATGTAGAAAAAACTGAAATAATGGAATGGAACCCGCAGACCGACTCAGTAGGGAAAAAAAGATAATATGAGGTATCTGGGAATTCATCTAGTGAATAAGATAGAAGAAATCCCAAAAATTAATCTAGTTAGAGTCACTAAAGACATAATCGCTTTACTACAACGTTGGTCCTCGCTCCCCCTAAATATTTATGGAAGAGTGAACCTCTTGAAAATGATAATCCTTCCAAAAATCACTTTCCTATTTAATGCAATCCCTTTATCTTTTCCGTTAACTTAAATTAAAAAACTACAAGGAAAATTAGGATCATTTATTTGGAATGCCAAAGGCCCTGGAATAGCTTGGAAAAAATTAAGGAGAGGTCTAAAAACAGGAGGGCTTGCTTTTCCAGATTTACTTATGTATTGTCAAGCTTTCTACTTCAAGCATTTTAGAACCATGGCTGGTCGACTGGACCAATCATCGATGGGTTTGCTATTTTCTGCCTTGTTAAAAGATGTCCCCCAGGGATCAAGTTTCTTCCTTTATAAATTCGGGGACCCAAAATTTTTCAAAAAAGTAAGGTTGAAGATTTTGGGGACAGCTTTGAAAAATTGGGTATTTGTGAAGAATAAACTGAACATCCCTTATTATGCGTCACAGGCCCCGATATGGGATTCTCCCGGACTTCCTGCATGCCTAAATGACCTTTTATCGCTACCATTAAAACAGGCTGGGTTGGAATACTGGGGGGATCTGCAGGAAGATGGACAGCTCTTAAGCTGGGACACGCTCTCCAATCTAACAAGGGGGACCTTGACCAGGTTTAAATATTATCAACTATCAGGGTGGTGGGCAAGGAGACCCGTAAGATCCGCGGCTAATTATCCCCCCAATCCCAAATTTGATGCAGTAACGAGAGAGGGCAAGTGGAAGAGTCAAATATCTTATTGGTATTCAGCACTGTTAGAGGGTGAGGAGGTGTCAGAGGCTGAAATTAGCAAAATATGGAGCAATGCTATAAATCCGGCCAGTGGGTCCTTATGGAGTTTTGGCACGACTCTTTCAGAGTGTTAAACGCTGTAATTAAGCCAGCAGCTCTGAAAAGAAATCATCTGTTCACAATGTATAGAGTTTATATAACGCCTAAGAAACTAGCTAAATACTCTAACATAGATTACGACTGCCCGAGGTGCGGTCATCTGAAAGCAGATGATGTACATATGTTCGCAGATTGTCCCGAATTGGAGGAATATTGCAGTAAGATAAGGGAATTCTTGGAAGATGTCCTCTCAATGCCCATATTAGTTTCAACGCTCACTATCATCTCAGGGCTTATCACGACTTATCAGGTAGACGATCTTCCCACGAAATTTGTCTTTTACATCATTTTGTTGGCAAGGCGAGAGATCTGCAGGGCGTGGAAGGACCCAACTCCCCCTACCTTTGCTTATTGTTTACGGCAGATCATGATAACAAGTAAATCAGATATGGCATGTGACCCCTTGAGTGAGACTAATGTCTGGGAGGCCTTGGTGGCATGGCAACTTCGGTGATTGGTTTTCCAATGATTTGTCTGGAGCCCTGCTGGTTCCCTGGACTCCTAAGTAGCATGGGCGCCCAAGTATCGGCGAAAAAAAGGAGTATGGAGGGGAAGGTAGTGGCTACTTGAGGAGGCAGGCGTACCACTTTGCTTTTGGCCGTAAACAACAAGGGCCGGTACAGAACGACCAATGGTGCATGGAGGTGCCAGCTTTCCATCAAGAGTTCCATTCGTGATATATGAGGATTACCAAAAAAAAACCAGTGCTTTTCCTCCTTCACACTTTCACTGGAGGATGTCACGTCTTGCTTTAGGAAAACAAAAATCTCTTGAATCCGTAAATTTCTGACCATGCTATTTACAACCTTAACTCTGGTAAATCTGATTAAAATACATTGTGCTCAAATATAGAAACGACTGATTTGTCCTTATTGCCCTGAATAATGAGTTTGCGTCAGCTTCTGCATCTAGTAATTCATCATCAGCCAATATTATAAAATAAGATGATTCATGTACTCACACTTGAGGTTTCATTTTCTTTAACTGTTTATAAAAAAATACTCTTCCAGGAACTTACTCTGAGATACTATTACAAAATTTTGTATAGGTGTTCCATGCTTAACTCTAGAGTGGAGGGCAAGTGTGCTTACTGAATCCACTCATGAATAGCAAACCAATATTGTCTTCTGGTGACAAATGGGGGTGGTGTCTTCTGGTGAGTTTCAAGTTATTTGTTTTCAAACACCAAATTTAATTTCAAATGATTCCACTTGTAATTGCTGTAGTCATTACTGTGATTTAAAGCCATGCGCCAGTGATGGCACTGATGCCTTGCTACTAATGTTAAATAAGAAATGTACATTTAATCTTGGTCACTGGTTTTCTAAATTAATATGTGGTCATCTGTTTTATTTTCACTGCTGGTTTAAGATGACATAGTGACAACTGGTTTACCTTATACTTACGTTTTATATGAAACTGATGCTGCGTATTATTCCGTGGCAGGCAGTTGACCTTTATCTCAAGCGTGGCTAGCAAGTGATGTGGTCGGTAGTTTAAACAAGATGACTTTTATTTTGACTATATTACTCAGGGCTGAAATCGTTGCAGGTGCTTTAATTGATTAAATGAAGTGGCAAAAACATATTGAGATTCAGCTGGTGGACACACTGCAGAGAAAAATTACTATTGAGATGTGGAGCTGTATAAAACAAAAAACAAAAATATGATGGAAGTGCTGTTCGTAATGATTCAAACATATTGGGAAAGCCTGTCGGCAAAGCTTGTCTAACTTTAGCTCGCCTGAACCCAGTGGTGGCTGGCTACTCCGATTTAGCGACGCCCCACTGCCAGGAGTGGCAAAGCAAGGAAAAAATAAAATGATTATAATAGAATGTTATTATCATTGTATTTTTTTCTCCTGCTGCGGCAGTGCGTGAGAGGGCGGGCGGAGCTGCAGGGGAGGAGGGGTTGACACTCCTGTGCGCAATAACTGTTTGGTCGGCCCTCTCAGGCCGCCCTGAACAGTCTTGTGCACTCTCCTGTTCTCCATGCAGTCTGCACTACAGCCTGCATGGGGAACATGCCCACCCTACAGCCCCTGGCTGAGTGCCATGTCACTGCGCTCAGACTAATCAGAACGCTCCATTGGAGCGTTGAGATTGGCTTACCTGCTTCCTGTTCCAATTTGGAGTCGGACACAGGCAGCAGGAGAGAAGACGTGGGACCGGGCATGGGCAAGGTACATTTTATTTTAACATTATTTATTTATTTTTTAAAGCCTCCCGCCAGCCACCCCACGCAAGCCGTCCCAGCCGGCTATCTAGCTTCAAAAGACCTGAGCTGCTAGGCCATAACCCCTTCTATTCAGAAAATGGGAAATCAGTTGTGGTTCTTTAGAGCTGATCAGTGAATTGAAGACTGGCTTGCAGGACACAACTATTAAAAAAAAAAAAAATAAAAAAAAAAAAATCTTTATTCGATTGTAAAACTTACAATCATAAAAGTACAATTCATAAGTACACATTTTAAAAACATTCCAGACAATACATTTCATGTGGCAAGTAAAGGACACAGTATACAGTACAAGAAAAAGAAGGTACAGCGGGCACTATAAGCATGAGCAATATAAGGTTAAAAAACATAAATTACTATATTGTTTAAAAAGCACCTAAAACATTCACAGCATAATTATCCGTCCATACTTTTCCTAAAACAAATGGCTTTTTTAAAAAAGTTACAGACAAATAAGGTACAGTCACAATTCAGTAGTTGTAGGTAGTAAAGTGCGGGCTTGATTTGAAAAAAGTTCAGTTTTTTAAGACACGGTTTAAGGTATAATTTCCGTGGGATAGAATAATAAGGGCAAATAAAAAGAAAGTGTGCCAGGTCTTGAGGAGACTTACCGTCGCAGCCACAAGCTGGCAACACTTCACCCCGTTGAGCCCCACTTGGTACCGCCAGTAGAAGATGATATAGATCGAAGCGGAACCTTATTAGCAAAAACCGTTCATAACTAGTCATAGGCCATGTCAAATAAGGCTCCGTTTGTGGACAGGTTTTAAGTAATAGGTGTTTCCTAACACTATCCTTCTGTATCTCAACCTCTTCTCTGTCAGTACATCTTACCAATAATATGGCGTTTTTTACCGAAACGACATCAGGTTTTGTAATCAGGTTGGGAGCATAAAACAAGTCAGAACGGCCAATTGCCGACAAACAATCCTTTATATATTTTACCCACGGAATTTTAAACCTACCGTCTAACAATAAGGCCTCTTTCAATAAGGCATGTGTGAGTGGAATGTCGGTATTAAGCCAACAATTCAGCCAACACAAAACCGGGTTCACTGCTATTCTGTCACTTAGATATGGGACCCCCAACTCCTTGTGTACAGAGTAATTCCCAGTACCCCTTGGCAGCCTCAGTATCTTTTTCAGGACGTTATTTTCTGCAACCTCTAGGTCTTTTATCTTACGATAGCCCCAGAGCTCGCTACCATAGCAGGCAACAGCAACACTTTTTGCCTGGTATAGTTTGAGCAGTGCGGCCGTAGGGCAGTTGCCAATTTTTTTCCCAAAGCCAAGAATGGCCGCATTTACCCTTGTTGTTTCGCCCTTCTTTTTGGACACTGCGGGGCCCCACGTTAATTTGTAGTCTAAGAGGACCCCAAGGTATGAGAAAGAGTTAGTTGAAGGGATTTTCTCCCCGTTTATGCTAAAGGAGTCAGTTTTCCGGGTACCCTTTCCTGTTTTCATGACATAGGACTTGGAGTTATTTATGCTAAGGCCACGTGACTCCATAAACTTAAAGAAGGAATTTAGTAATGTTTGGAGACCGATTGCTGTCCTAGATATAAGAACCGCATCGTCTGCGTAGAGTAGCACAGGCACCCCCTTGCGTTCAACAAGGGGGTAGTCTGCTTCAGTATTTAAAAGAAATTCCTCCAATTCGTTTATATACAGGTTAAAGAGAAATGGGGCCAAAATGCAGCCTTGTCGAACTCCCCGATTTATTCTAAATTCGTCCGTTACTTTAAGGTCTTGGGTGTAACGGACGTTAGCTTTTGTATCCGAATGCAAGTCGGCTAGGAAGTTGACAAGATTCCTCTCTACACCCATTCTCAACAAGGTAGCCCATAATAAGCTTCTGTCCACGCAATCGAAAGCGGACGACAGGTCCATAAATGCCATGTAGACAGTTCCTTGTCTAGCCAGGGTATATTTACTTAAAATCAAATATAGGTTCAGACATTGTGTGATAGTCGAGTGGCCGGGTCTGAACCCATATTGTATAGGTGATAGAATATTATTGTCTTTAGCCCATGTAGATAGCCTATTAAGAATTACCCCCCCTACCACTTTAACTACTGAATTTATTAAAGAAATCGGCCTGTAACATAATGGACTGCTGCGGTCGCCCTTTTTAAAAACGGGGACTATGGTCGATAGACCCCACGTATTTGGGCACCCCGTTAAAACAGCTGCATTTATTACCGCCGTGAGGACGGGAGCCCAAAAGGGGATACTAGACTTAAACAGGTCCGGTGGTAAACCATCCGGGCCCGGGGCCTTGTTGCTAGTTAGACCCTGAATCCCCCTTACAACCTCATTAACTGTAAAGCATAATGGGTTTACAGATGGTGTTAAAAAGGCATTTTCTACCCCATGCTCATTACTCTTAAAAATTGTACTAAAGTGAGACACCCACTCCCCTTCTGAAATGCTTGTACCTAGGACTGTGTCATTTGGGTTATCAAACAATGGTTTGTTGATAATTTGCCAGAACTTGCTGCTGTTCCCCAACACTGTAGGATCAAGGAGGGATTCTATCGTGTTAGCCTTAATTTCCTTTTTTCTAACGGCTAATGCTTTCCTATAAGACACACGAAGACTTTTTATCAGGTCAGGGTCTCTAGGTTTAATTTTTAAGGCGTTCTTCAGGTCTCTGCTTGCCTTTGAGCAGTTGTGGTCAAACCATTTAACATGTTTTCTACTTTGCCCCTTTGTTGGTGCTGTTAGCATGGCGCCAATTTTAGAAACCAGTCCCGCAAACCCAATCAAAATATTCATGGAGGATGAATCAAAAGATGAGCATGCTGACAGCTCCTCCTCACATGCACTATTTATTTTAGAATATAAATTGTCTTGGTTTATCATTGTCCATTTAATACGGCGTCTGCCATTTATGCAACTCAGCGTGCCTCGGTCATTGCGAGACGGTCGTTTGGTGAGTAAAAACCCACCCAAGCTAATAGCTAGGGGGTTATGATCACTATATACACTGAGGAGAATAGTAAATTGCAAAACCCATTGTACAAGATCTGAAGATAGAAATATATGATCTATAAAGGATCCCTGACCGTGTCCTTTGAAAGTTGGAGTGTCAAAGATTTTTGTATCAGGAACCATAGACATAGCTACTGTTAAGTTATTGTCATTCACTAAGTCATTTAGGTTCTTACCACCCCTGGTATGAGAAAAGTGAAAACCTTCAACACAGTTACATCCCAGGGAGCCCATTGGGGTAGAGCCTGGATTACCACATGGGTGAACATTAAAGTCACCTACTATCATCAGGTTCCGGGATGCAGTGTGTACATTTTTTCCTCAATAATTCTGTTAGGGATATAATGTTACAACCACCATTACTGCTATTAGCATTATAAAAGTTGACCAGAGTCAAAGCATTCTTGCCATTTTTTAAGTCAAGCATCTGAATGTTCAAGTTATCATTATGACAGATGCTGATTTTGCAGAGCAAGCCCAGGTTTATAAAGGTGGCCAGGCCCCCCTTTGCTCTGCCCCTAATCGAGGCAGCCGCTGGAATGATAAAGCTTAAAAACCCTTCTATGTGGACGTTTTTGTCCTCCAACCACGTCTCTTGAAGGCACACAATGGTAACTTTTTTAATAAATGATAACCAGGCTGGGTCACATAACTTGTCGGCCAAGCCAGCTATGTTCCACGAGATTAGGTTCACACAATCGTCTAATGCTGGACATATAAGAGTTTCACTAATAATTGGTGCGGGTGTTGGGGTTGGTATCTCAATATGTGTGATCCCCGTATCCACAATACTTGCTGCAACCGGTTCTAATAGCTCCCGGATAGGAACATGAACCCCATACGAGACAGGAGAGTTGGTGACTATGGGTGGAAGGTCCAAAGTTACAAGTGACATACTAGGATGGTCTTCATGGCAACCTATCATACATACACCCTTATCAACATCACTTACAGAGACACTATTATCTGACATTATAGCAGGTAAAGACAGTAAAGACACCTCATTAATCCTGGAAGACACTGTGGGTAAAACAGCGGGTGAACTACTATTCATATCAACATATGTTACAGCAATATGTGTTTCTGTTTCATAGCAGCAAATACCCTTCTCTTCCTGTGACCTTGTAATACAGGGAACATTTTCACCCTCCCCGACACCCTCTACACACCTTAAACATCAGTCACATTCCTCTAGGCCGCTAAAGGCCTCAAACCTATTATAAAGCTCTAGGGGAGTAAATGGCATCAGATGTGTCATACTACCCTTTGCTTCTATTTTGTGGGTTAGTGGTATAGTATTCCACCCCTGCATTGCAGGTGTCGGAGCTAAATAAGGCATATATGCAGGATTCAGTGCAGACTCCATGATTAGGGACTGGGGGGTAAAATAGGTGTTATTAGTTGGGTATTGTGGGGGAAATACAGCGGATCTGGGGTAAAAGTACGTCAAGGGACGTGGTACAATGCAACTATTTTCATTGGCAAAAGACCAATTCAGTATATGTTGTACTGCTTTTCTATCCCTAAAATTTATAACCACAACGTCACCCCCTATATCCTTCGCTCTGCCCCCCAACCAAGACATGCGCCGGACATGAACTATTTCGCCGTTTACCAGGTTGGGTTTAGGTCTATACAGAGAGAGCCAGTGCGTTATTTTATTTTTTAGTTGAAAGTATCCCTCTCTTTTTCCATTAGTCAGTTCTGGGACCCCGGTGAGTACAACCACATACGGTAATGCTTCTGGTGGAAGTTCCATAGGCGGTATCCTAGTCTGACCCCCTCTCCCCCGGGTAATCACATTCCCGTCGGGTCTAGGGTGTCTATCCGGAAGGGTACTAGGTTCCCTGGTCAAGGTGTTAACTGTAGTGGCAGCATTACTGTCTGAAGTTGCAGCAGTTGGTCTTCCCTGAACTGCTATTAATTCTGTTGACAGAGATTTATTTGAACTGTTGCCGTCAGGTATTATCACAACCGCATGCGAACGGTTAGGGGCAGCTGGAATTGCTACTGCTGCCTGACTGTTACCAATAGAGGATACAGAGGGTGTAGGGACAACAACATTTTTTGAGAGAGGGTGCGTTTTTGTGATAACTTTTTGTTGTTGCACTTTTGAAGGCCCTTCTGACCGAACAAAATTCCCTAACTTAGTCAGGTCCCCCTCTATTTTACCCAACCTTGACTCCAACCCTTTAAATCTTTCTGCCATTGCAAGCGTGTAAGTACGTACAATCAACTCAATATTGTCCAAAAGAGATTTAAAGGAAGCCGGTTGTAAGTCTTTTTCCATTTGAGTATAGGCAATGTCTAGCTCTGTAGTTGCTTGAGATAAAGTTTTTAGGGTAGGAGAAACAGCTGCTGTTACTTGTTTAGTGACGGGACCTCCCAATGACGTTATAGCGGCAATGTTCGCCTTTTTGCCAAACTCTGAGTGGCTTAATTTGGACTTATTTGCAGTTGTTGTTTTCCGTCTCCTTTTAGAAGGTGGGGGCCCATTCATTTTAAGTGGCGGTGACCTCAAACTTTTTCCTCTTACAACTTTGCCGGGTCTAATTGTAGGTGAGATCAAAATCTTGGAAGTGTTATTAGGGGCATTCGACACAGTTAATGAGTCTTGTTGGATTTGGGTAGGTGACACAGCTGGGGCTAAACATTCTTGAAGGAGCAAGGGCACGCTGGCTGTTAGTGACGTATTGTCTGCTGATGTGATAATCAGATCGTCGTCCAGAGTAACAGACATTATAGGTTCAGAAAATGTTCTGTTTTTTATACGTTCTATTGAGCGGCGGCGATCTGCCCTCCTCTCTGCTAGCAGCAGCTCCTTGTTACCCTCGGGAGCTGGTTTCAGAAAGTAATCGTCCAGGGTTCGATTTAACAAGCCCACATTTTTATCTACTCCCGCAGTGGCAGGGCTGGTAGCAGCTGTTGCCATCATACATAGAAAAGTAGAGGCAGGATCAATAGAGAAATGGAACACAACTTACGGGAGTCAGGGACCAGGACCTCTGGCCCAGCCCAGCCTCTTCTGGCCGATGAGGGCCGTAGAGGGCCCGCCCTTTGCCCGGGCTTAGCCCCGGGCGTCCCGCACGCGTCCCGCGTAGCGGGGATCAGCCGTTCCTAATGAGGTGGTGAGGTGGTCGGGGGCGGGGCAAGCAGGGAGAGCGTCCAGGTGCAGGTGATGGCAACACAGGGACTCCTGGGAAATGGAGTCCCTGTCCCTCACCTGGCGCTCGCAGCCCTGGAGGAGTGTTCCTCTCCCGCCCTCAGGAACAGCAAATGTCTCCAGCGACTATCCTTTTCCTTTGTTGGACACCCAGCAGGACGGACAATGCGGGACCCGCGCAGCGGGTACCGCGAGGTGCAGCATTCACGAGGCTGATTACTACAGCAAGCACGTTGCAGGGATTACACGATGGGCTCCCTGGTCAGCAGTTCACAGATTAGGCGTCTCCCAATTGTTCCTGGCAGGCAACGCCTTTAGCTCGGCGGTCGGGGGCGGGGCAAGCAGGGAGAGCGTCCAGGTGCAGGTGATGGCAACACAGGGACTCCTGGGAAATGGAGTCCCTGTCCCTCACCTGGCGCTCGCAGCCCTGGAGGAGTGTTCCTCTCCCGCCCTCAGGAACAGCAAATGTCTCCAGCGACGATCCTTTTCCTTTGTTGGACACCCAGCAGGACGGACGATGCGGGACCCGCGCAGCGGGTACCACGAGGTGCAGCGTTCACGAGGCTGATTACTACAGCAAGCACGTTGCAGGGATTACACGATGGGCTCCCTGGTCAGCAGTTCACAGATTAGGCGTCTCCCGTGCAGTCTGCACTACAGCCTGCATGGGGAACATGCCCACCCTACAGCCCCTGGCTGAGTACCATGTCACTGCGCTCAGACTAATCAGAACGCTCCATTGGAGCGTTGAGATTGGCTTACCTGCTTCCTGTTCCAATTTGGAGTCGGACACAGGCAGCAGGAGAGAAGACGTGGGACCGGGCATGGGCAAGGTACATTTTATTTTAACATTATTTATTTTTTAAAGCCTCCCGCTATCCAGCCCACGCAAGCCGTCCCAGACAGCTATCTAGCTTCAAAAGACCTGAGCTGCTAGGCCATAACCCCTTCTATTCAGAAAATGGGAAATCAGTTGTGGTTCTTTAGAGCTGATCAGTGAATTGAAGACTGGCTTGCAGGACACAACTATTAAAAGATTCACATGTTGGCTCAACCACTGAATATTGAAAGACTCAACAAAAGGGGAACCCGCTATGGGTGTGGCATTATGTATTACAGCTAGATAGGTTGGACTGATCTGCGTAAAGTTATCCACATTCTGTAATAGCAAAAACATATATACACACACATTACCTGCTGACGTCTAGTTACAGTTGGGACCTAGTTTCCATAGCAGAAGGGTTTTTTGTATTGCTAATAACCTTTGTCCCATTTGTTGATTCTTCACTAAATTTTCAAAACTAGTGTGCCACTCACATCAGCTGCTGTTTGAAGAGTTACAGGGTAATTCAACAAGCAGGGGCCGAGAAAAAGAGGGTCCCAAAATAAGTTTTCCTTATGCAATTACACTTAGGGATTTTGGACATGACTACAGCCCGCACCAGTAAACAGAATTACACTAAATTTGGCAGAAAGCTAGCTCTTGATCCAAAAAGAGCCCTTTTTGTTATTACGTGTAAATCTGTTCAGAATTTTGGGAGTTATTAAAGAAAAATTTAATTTGTATATCTAGGGAAGCGAATCTTCCTCGGATCCGACAGATTTCATGTTGATATCTGCTTGCCTGCCAACACTTCTATCAGGCAGCCATCTTAAAACGGAGACTCGTCTGAGTCCCTAAAACAGAGGCAAGTGAAAAAAGCCGGGGGCAGATAAGGTATACCCTGACCACATAGGCCTGGTGGTGGGGTACCACATAGACCCCGATGGAGCCAAAATGTGTTTTTATTTCAATTTGACTGCAAAATTGCAGTGGATCCGCAAGTCTGCAGCAAAATTGAAATAAACAAAGCACAGTCTTCTGTGCTTGCTTTTCTTTGCCCCGAGGGTAGGCCATGTCCTGGGGATAAATATATTTTATATTAAGGTGGAGGGGAGCACACGCAGTACCCCTCTCCAGGCTCCTTTTGGCCCAAGGGACGCCATCGCTCTTGGGCCCGGAGGATTATACAAACAAACAGAGGGCCATGCAGCCCCCTCCCAGGCCAATTTCAACCCCAGGGTTCCCATCTCCCAGGGCCAGCCACATTACAATACAGGGAGGGGCTAAGTGGCTATCCTACAGGGCTAATTCGGGCCCTTGGACCCCACCCCCAGTGCCTGGCTGACATGCTAAATGGGAAAGGGAGACGTGCGGCCCCCATCCCAGGCCAATTTTGGTCTGGGGGATCCTATCCCTCTGGGCTTGGCCATGGAATGGAAAGGGAGGGGAGACATGCGTCCCCTTCCAGGAGCTATTAATGGCCCTGAGGACCCCCATCACCGAGGGCCAGGCTCCTGGGGTACCCACACCAAGGACTGTTTGTTCTCTCTTGGTGGGAGCAATTTTAAAGCTTGCACCTAGTGAAAGCAGACAGCACATACAAATGCCCCCGTCCGCTGGGAGTGGACTTTTCATGTGCTTCCTTGCGGGGTGTTTGCTGCAGGGCTTGGCCACAGACCATGCCCTTCAGTCAACACCTTGCTACGCACGGCCATTGGCCTTGTGTATGGGGGGTTGGATTAATGTAAGGCAATTACATTTACTTAATGTAAAAAAAAACTAGATATTCACTGAAAAAAACAATGTTTACAAGGACGTTGTAGTTATGTTCCATATTTACATGCCCAAAACCATAGAAATTCAACAGTTGTACTTAGTTATGTCAAGAACCTATAACTGGTGCCCTAAGGTAACTATAACTTGCGCCTTCACCATGCACTGCTAATTACCCCACATATTACATCATTCATGACATCTTCTGTGACATCATTGATAATATTTCTGAATGCTTTTCAATGAGCAAAAATGAAATGAAGATTAAACTTAATGATTAAGTTAACTCTTCGTTTTAAATTACTCCCTTTTCAAAGTGTCACATTTACAAACAGCAGGAATCTTGCTCCCAGTGGCTGGTAAGCACAGTATTATATTTACGACAAAAAAAATTTAATCATTTTTTTCTTTTAAATTGTAAAATTTTAAAGTGAAGAAAATGTTTCTTTGACATGTTTTTTTCCACTTTAAATTAAACCTAATGCTTTATGAAGCATTTGTATTCAATTAAAATTCCTCACATTTAACCAATGATTGTATTTCCTGTTATAAATAAAGCACCATGTCTACAGGCCACTGGGAGTAATATGCCTGCTGTTTGTAAAGACATGTTGAGATGAGAGATATCCACAGGTATTTGCGTGCTTTACAAATTGTATAAATAAATAAATTAGTTTTGTCATGCATGTAAACCTAAATTTAACTCTTCAGTTGCATTTTCTCCCATTTCAATCAATCAATCAATGAGGGTTTTTCTAGAGCGTGCTACTCACCCATGAGGGTCTCAAGACGCTGAGGAGGGTATGAGCAGCTCCGTTGTGGTCATTCGAAGAGCCAGGTCTTAAGGTCCTTTCTGAATTGATGCAGTGTCGAGCTTCATTGGAGATGAAGTGGGAGTTCGTTCCAGGTCTTGGTTACGAGGTAGAAGAAGGATCTTCCACCTGCTCTGGTCCTGTAGAAACGAGGGATAGTGGCTAGGGCGAGGTCGTCTGAGCGAAGGTTTCTCACGGGTGCCTAGATGGAGATTCGATCGTTGAGGTATTGGGGTCTGGTATTGTGGAGGGCTTTGTAGGCCTGTGAGCAGATTACAGGTTATTCTTCTTTCGACAGGGAGCCAGTGGAGGTTGTGGAGGTGTTGGGTGAGGTGTTCATTTCTAGGGATATCGAGGATAAGTCTTGCTGCAGTGTTCTGGATGGTCTGGAGTTTGCGGAGGAGTTTTCTGTTAATTCCGGCATAGAAGGCATTGCCATAGTTCAGTCTGCTGGTGATGAGTGCATGGGTGATCTTTTTCCTGGAGTCGGTGATCCACTTGAATGTCTTGCGAAGTGTGCAGAGGGTATTGAAGCATGCAGAGGATATGATATTGATCTGGCGATTCATGGTGAGTGAAGAGTCTAGTATGATGCTGAGGGTGCATGCATGGTCCGTTGGGGTGGGTAGGTTTCCGAGGACGGGGACCACCAGGTGTCCTCTCATGTGGAAGGGGTGGAGCCAAGGATGAGGACTTCTGTTTCCTCAGAGTTGAGCTTCAGGCTGCTGTTGCTCATCCAGGTATCAACAGCTTTCATCCCTCCTTTGAAGTTGGGCCAAGTGATGTTGGGTTCCTTGGTGCGGGAGGGGATGAGCTGGTTGTCATCGGCGTAGGAGATGATGATGAGCCTGTGGTTTTTGACCATGGTTGCGAGGGAGGCCATGTAAATGTTGAAGAGTGTAGGGCTGCAGGAGGATCCATGGGTTACTCTGCATCTGATCTCCGTCAGTTCTGAGAGGAAGGGCAGGAGTCTTATTCTCTGTGTTCCGCCTGAGAGGAAAGTTTGTATCCAGTCTAAGGCTTTTCCTTGTTTGACAGCGTTCTGGAGTATGGTGGCTAGTGTGCAGTGGGGGATGGTGTTGAACAAAAATCCAATATGGTCGCACACTGCTCCTCCTACCAGCGGGTTGGCCCCTGGGCATCATGGTAAATGCAGTTCATTCCAGTGTCTGCGCTTCTGAAAAGATGTCGAGTATATCCACCTTTGTGCTGGCCATCCCTGGACACGTGTTTCAAGGTCGTTACCTCTCATCAGCAGGGAATAGGCGTGTGTATGGGGCTGCTGCGTAGGCTGCCAAAAATGTTCTCAGGCCTTGATAATTCTCGCGGCGCGCAGGTGCGTAACCATGAGCTCGTCAGCTTGACTGGCTCACGGAGCCTTAATAAACAAAAATCCAATATGGTCGCACACTGCTCCTCCTACCAGCGGCTTGGCCCCTGGGCATCATGGTAAATGCAGTACGTTCCAGCGTGTGCGCTTCTGAAAAGGTGTCAAGTATTTCCACCGTTGTGCTGGTCATCCCTGGACACATGTTTCAAGGTTGTTACCTCTCATCAGCAGGGGATAGGCGTGTGTATGGGGCTGCTGCGTAGGCTGCCAAAAATGTTCTCAGGTCTTGATACCTCTCGCGGCGCGCAGGTGCGTAACCATTAGCTCGTCAGCTCGACCGGCTCACGGGAGCCTTAATAAACAAAAATCCAATATGGTCGCACACTGCTCCTCCTACCAGCGGGTTGGCCCCTGGGAATCATGGTAAATGCAGTTCGTTCCAGTGTGTGTGCTTCTGACTAGATGTCGAGTATATCCACCGTTGTGCTGGCCATCCCTGGACACGTGTTTCGAGGTCGTTACCTCTCATCAGCAGGGAATAGGTGTGTGTATGGGGGTGCTGCGTAGGCTGCCAAAAATGTTCTCAGGTCTTGACACCTCTCGCGGCGCACAGGTGCGTAACCATGAGCTCGTCAGCTCGACCGGCTCACGGGAGCCTTAATAAACAACAATCCAATATGGTCGCACACTGCTCCTCCTACCAGCGGGTTGGCCCCTGGACATCATGGTAAATGCAGTTCGTTCCAGTGTGTGCACTTCTGAAAAGATGTCGCGTATATCCACTGTTGTGCTGGCCATCTCTGGACACGTGTTTCAAGGTCGTTCCCTCTCATCAGCAGGGAATAGGCGTGTGTATGGGGCTGCTGCGTAGGCTGCCAAAAATGTTCTCAGGTCTTGATACCTCTTGCGGCGCGCAGTTGCGTAACCATGAGCTCGTCAGCTCGACCGGCTCACGGGAGCCTTAATAAATAAAAATCCAATATGGTCGCACACTGCTCCTCCTACCAGCGAGTTGGCCCCTGGGTTATCATGGTAAATGCAGTTCGTTCCAGCGTGTGCGCTTCTGAAAAGATGTCGAGTATATCCACCGTTGTGCTGGCCATCCCTGGACACGTGTTTCGAGGTCGTTACCTCTCCTGTTCTCCATGCAGTCTGCACTACAGCCTGCATGGGGAACATGCCCACCCTACAGCCCCTGGCTGAGTGCCATGTCACTACGCTCAGACTAATCAGAACGCTCCATTGGAGCGTTGAGATTGGCTTACCTGCTTCCTGTTCCAATTTGGAGTCGGACACAGGCAGCAGGAGAGAAGACGTGGGACCGGGCATGGGCAAGGTACATTTTATTTTAACATTATTTATTTATTTTTTAAAGCCTCCCGCTAGCCAGCCCACGCAAGCCGTCCCAGACGGCTATCTAGCTTCAAAAGACCTGAGCTGCTAGGCCATAACCCCTTCTATTCAGAAAATGGGAAATCAGTTGTGGTTCTTTAGAGCTGATCAGTGAATTGAAGACTGGCTTGCAGGACACAACTATTAAAAGATTCACATGTTGGCTCAACCACTGAATATTGAAAGACTCAACAAAAGGGGAACCCGTTATGGGTGTGGCATTATGTATTACAGCTAGATAGGTTGGACTGATCTGCGTAAAGTTATCCACATTCTGTAATAGCAAAAACATATATACACACACATTACCTGCTGACGTCTAGTTACAGTTGTGACCTAGTTTCCATAGCAGAAGGGTTTTTTGTATTGCTAATAACCTTTGTCCCATTTGTCGATTCTTCACTAAATTTTCAAAACTAGTGTGCCACTCACATCAGCTGCTGTTTGAAGACTTACAGGGTAATTCAACAAGCAGGGGCCGAGAAAAAGAGGGTCCCAAAATAAGTTTTCCTTATGCAATTACACTTAGGGATTTTGGACATGACTACAGCCCGCAGCAGTAAACAGAATTAGACTAAATTTGGCGGCGAGCAGGTGCGTAACCATGAGCTCGTCAGCTCGACCGGCTCACGGGAGCATTAATAAACAAAAATCCAATATGGTCGCACACTGCTCCTCCTACCAGCGGGTTGTCCCCTGGGCATCATGGTAAATGCAGTTCGTTCCAGTGTGTGCGCTTCTGAAAAGATGTTGAGTATATCCTCCGTTGTGCTGGCCATCCCTGGACACGTGTTTCGAGGTCGTTACCTGTCATCAGCAGGGAATAGGCGTGTGTATGGGGCTGCTGCGTAGGCTGCCAAAAATGTTCTCAGGCCTTGATAACTCTCGCGGCGCGCAGGTGCGTAACCATGAGCTCGTCAGCTCAACCGGCTCACGAGAGCCTTAATAAACGAAAATCCAATATGGTCGCACACTGCTCCTCCTACCAGCGGGTTGGCCCCTGGGCATCAGGGTAAATGCAGTTTGTTCCAGCGTGTGCGCTTCTGAAAAGATGTCGAGTATATCCACCGTTGTGCTGGCCATCCCTGGACACGTGTTTCAAGGTTGTTACCTCTCATCAGCAGGGGATAGGCGTGTGTATGGGGCTGCTGCGTCGGCCGCCAAAATTTTTCTCAGGTCTTGATACCTCTCGCGGCACGCAGGTGCGTAACCATGAGCTCGTCAGCTCAACCGGCTCACGGGAGCCTTAATAAACAAAAATCCAATATGGTCGCACACTGCTCCTCCTACCAGCGGGTTGGCCCCTGGGCATCATGGTAAATGCAGTTCATTCCAGTGTGTGCGCTTCTGAAAAGATGTCGAGTATATCCACCGTTGTGCTGGCCATCCCTGGACACGTGTTTCGAGGTCGTTACCTCTCATCAGCAGGGAATAGGCGTGTGTATGGGGCTGCTGCGTAGGCTGCCAAAAATGTTCTCAGGTCTTGATACCTCTCGCGGCGCGCAGGTGCGTAACCATGAGCTCGTCAGCTCGACCGGCTCACGGGAGCCTTAATAAACAAAAATCCAATATGGTCGCACACTGCTCCTCCTACCAGCGGGTTGGCCCCTGGGCATCATGGTAAATGCAGTTCGTTCCAGTATGTGCGCTTCTGAAAAGATGTTGAGTATATACACCGTTGTGCTGGCCATCCCTGGACACGTGTTTTGAGGTCGTTACCTGTCATCAGCAGGGAATAGGCGTGTGTATGGGGCTGCTGCGTAGGCTGCCAAAAATGTTCTCAGGCCTTGATACCTCTCGCGGTGCGCAGGTGCGTAACCATGAGCTCGTCAGCTTGACCGGCTCACGGGAGCCTTAAAAAACAAAAATCCAATATGGTCGCACACTGCTCTTCCTACCAGCGGGTTGGCCCCTGGGCATCATGGTAAATGCAGTTTGTTCCAGCGTGTGCACTTCTGAAAAGATGTCGAGAATATCCACCGTTGTGCTGGCCATCCCTGGCCACGTGTTTCGAGGTCGTTACCTCTCATCAGCAGGGAATAGGCATGTGTATGGGGCTGCTGCTTAGGCTGCCAAAAATGTTCTCAGGTCTTAATACCTCTCGCGGCGTGCAGGTGCGTAACCATGAGCTCGTCAGCTCAACCAGCTCACGGGAGCCTTAATAAAAAAAAATCCAATATGGTCGCACACTGATCCTCCTACCAGTGGGTTGGCCCCTGGGCATCATGGTAAATGCAGTACGTTCCAGCGTGTGCGCTTCTGAAAAGATGTCAAGTATATCCACTGTTGTGCTGGCCATCCCTGGACAAGTGTTTCAAGGTTGTTACCTCTCATCAGCAGGGGATAGGCGTGTGTATGGGGCTGCTGCGTAGGCCGCCAAAAATGTTCTCAGGTCTTGATACCTCTCGCGGCGCGCAGGTGCGTAACCATGAGCTCGTCAGCTCGACCGGCTCACTGGAGCCTTAATAAACAAAAATCCAATATGGTCGCACACTGCTCCTCCTACCAGCGGGTTGGCCCCTGGGCATCATGGTAAATGCAGTTTGTTCCAGTGTGTGTGCTTCTGACTAGATATCGAGTATATCCACCGTTGTGCTGGCCATCCCTGGACACGTGTTTCGAGGTCGTTACCTCTCATCAGCAGGGAATAGGCGTGTGTATGGGGCTGCTGCGTAGGCTGCCAAAAATGTTCTCAGGCCTTGATAACTCCCGCGGCGCGCAGGTGCGTAACCATAAGCTCGTCAGCTCGACCGGCTCACGGGAGCCTTAATAAACAAAAATCCAATGTGGTCGCACACTGCTCCTCCTACCAGCGGGTTGGCCCCTGGGCATCATGGTAAATGCAGTTCGTTCCAGTATGTGCGCTTCTGAAAAGATGTTGAGTATATCCACCGTTGTGCTGGCCATCCCTGGACACGTGTTTCGAGGTCGTTACCTGTCATCAGCAGGGAATAGGCGTGTGTATGGGGCTGCTGCGTAGGCTGCCAAAAATGTTCTCAGGTCTTGATACCTCTCGCGGCGCGCAGGTGCGTAACCATGAGCTCGTCAGCTCGACCGGCTCACGGGAGCCTTAATAAACAAAAATCCAATATCGTCGCACACTGCTCCTCCTACCAGCGGCTTGGCCCCTGGGCATCATGTTAAATGCTGTTTGTTCCAGCGTGTGCGCTTCTGAAAAGATGTCGAGTATATCCACCGTTGTGCTGGCCATCCCTGGACACGTGTTTTGAGGTCATTACCTCTCATCAGCAGGGAATAGGCGTGTGTATGGGGCTGCTGCTTAGGTTGCCAAAAATGTTCTCAGGTCTTAATACCTCTCGCGGCGTGCAGGTGCGTAACCATGAGCTCGTCAGCTCAACCGGCTCACGGGAGCCTTAATAAACAAAAATCCAATATGGTCGCACACTGCTCCTCCTACCAGCGGGTTGGCCCCTGGGCATCATGGTAAATGCAGTACGTTCCAGCGTGTGCGCTTCTGAAAAGATGTGGAGTATATCCACCGTTGTGCTGGCCATCCCTGGACACGTGTTTCAAGGTTGTTACCTCTCATCAGCAGGGGATAGGCGTGTGTATGGGGCTGCTGCGTAGGCTGCCAAAAATGTTCTCAGGTCTTGATACCTCTCGCGGCACGCAGGTGCGTAACCATGAGCTCGTCAGCTCGACCGGCTCACAGGAGCCTTAATAAACAAAAATCCAATATGGTCGCACACTGCTCCTCCTACCAGCGGGTTGGCCCCTGGGCATCATGGTAAATGCAGTTCGTTCCAGTGTGTGTGCTTCTGACTAGATGTCGAGTATATCCACCGTTGTGCTGGCCATCCCTGGACACGTGTTTCGAGGTCATTACCTCTCATCAGCAGGGAATAGGTGTGTGTATGGGGCTGCTGCGTAGGCTGCCAAAAATTTTCTCAGGTCATGAAACCTCTTGCGGCGCGCAGGTGTGTAACCATGAGCTCGTCAGCTCGACTGGCTCACGGGAGCCTTAATAAACAAAAATCCAATATGGTCGCACACTGCTCCTCCTACCAGCGGGTTGGCTTCTGGGCATCATGGTAAATGCAGTTCTTTCCTGCGTGTGCGCTTCTGAAAAGATGTCAAGTATATCCACCGTTGTGCTGGCCATCCCTGGACACGTGTTTCGAAGTCGTTACCTCTCATCAGCAGGGAATAGGCGTGTGTATGGGGCTGCTGCGTATGCTGCCAAAAATGTTCTCAGGTCTTGATACCTCTCGCGGCGCGCAGGTGCGTAACCATGAGCTCATCAGCTCGACTGGCTCACGGGAGCCTTAATAAACAAAAATCCAATATGGTCGCACACTGCTCCTCCTACCAGCGGGTTGGCCCCTGGGCATCATGGTAAATGCAGTTCATTCCAGCGTGTGCGCTTCTGAAAAGATGTCGAGTATATCCAACGTTGTGCTGGCCATCCCTGGACACTTGTTTCGAGGTCGTTACCTCTCATCAGCAGGGAATAGGTGTGTGTATGGGGCTGCTGCGTAGGCTGCCAAAAATTTTCTCAGGTCATGAAACCTCTTGCGGCGCGCAGGTGTGTAACCATGAGCTCGTCAGCTCGACTGGCTCACGGGAGCCTTAATAAACAAAAATCCAATATGGTCGCACACTGCTCCTCCTACCAGCGGGTTGGCTTCTGGGCATCATGGTAAATGCAGTTCTTTCCTGCGTGTGCGCTTCTGAAAAGATGTCAAGTATATCCACCGTTGTGCTGGCCATCCCTGGACACGTGTTTCGAAGTCGTTACCTCTCATCAGCAGGGAATAGGCGTGTGTATGGGGCTGCTGCGTAGGCTGCCAAAAATGTTCTCAGGTCTTGATACCTCTCGCGGCGCGCAGGTGCGTAACCATGAGCTCATCAGCTCGACCGGCTCACGTGTTTCGAGGTCATTACCTCTCATCAGCAGGGAATGGGCGTGTGTATGGGGCTGCTGCGTAGGCTGCCAAAAATGTTCTCAGGTCTTGATACCTCTCGCGGCGCGCAGGTGCGTAACCATGAGCTCGTCAGCTCAACCGGCTCACGGGAGCCTTAATAAACGAAAATCCAATATGGTCGCACACTGCTCCTCCTACCAGCGGGTTGGCCCCTGGGCATCATGGTAAATGCCCAGGGGATGGTGTTGAAGGCTGCTGATAGGTCCAGGAGGATGATGGCTGTCATGTGGCCTTGGTCGAGGAGGGCGTGGATGTTGTTGATGGCAGCGAGGGGGGCAGTCTCAGTGCTGTGGTTGCTGTGGAATCCGGATTGAGAAGTGTCTAGGATGCTGTTTGTTTCTATGAAGCCTGCTAGCTGGGTTTTGATGGCATTTTTGGTGACTTTGGCAGAAAGTTCTTGAGGTCCGTCGGGTCAGCGGGGGGCTTTCTTAGGAGGGGGTTGACTTCAGCACACTTCCAGTTGTCGGGGGAATGTGGTAGTCTCAAGGGTGTTGTTGATAGTTCATCATAGCTCCGCTGCAATGGCAGTGGCGGCCCTGTGGAAGATTTTCAGTGGGCAGGGGTCAGAAGGTGCTCCTGAGTGGATGCTCTACATTGTCTTTAAGGTGTCTTCTGTGATGAGAGGGGTCCAGGTGAGAAGGGTCTGTTGGGTGGCGTCATGGGGGTGGGAGTTTGAGCCCATCATGACTCTGGGCATTAAGCTTGCCTCATCTCTACAACGGCCCCCCATAGACGCCGGGGATGCCTGGTTTCACCCTGGAGATACCCAGAAAGGGACCATCTCACAGGAAAAACCAGGACGGGTTTCCCAGCGGTCTACAGCGCCAGGACACTCGGGTAGAGTAACAGTGCGCTTTATAAAAATCCCACATTTATTTACATCAACCGTTCCAAGTCTCCACACAGTGAGCTGGAAACCTCTCTCTGCAGGGGTTTCCAGCTCACTCTGGGCAGACCGTGGGATACTGGTTCCTCTTCGGGTGATCGCATGAGTTTACAGGTTTTCAATGAACTAGTTTACAATTTAATTTACATTATCATGCTCATCTATTCACGGGGGCGTGGCTTAACACGCAACGAAGATGGTCGCACCCGGGTAGAGCTCCTGCATAAGCTCCCCTACCCCGGGTCCTTTCTCCGTCCACATTTCTCTTACCGGCCTGAAACTGCTGGCGGACCTGCCCGCAATTGTTCCCCGCCGGTGGCCTGAATTTGGGAAGGTTCGGTGCGGGGGTTCCGCACCGACGAGTCTGGCCGACTTGGCGCCGCCCTGCTCGCGTCCTAGCCGGCAGGTGCTGCTGGGCGAGACCGAGGATCCTGACGGCCGCCTAGGCCTTGGTGTGCGGCCTGCGCCGGAGCCGCCGCGATCCCGCGAGCAGCACTGAGTGGCCTCTGCCGGGGCTCATCCCCGACCCTGCACCCCACCTCAGCCATAGTAGCGATGCTTGGAACCCCCATTGGGACGGCAGGGGGCGGCTGAGAGTGGCGGCCTTGCCCGGCGGCGGCCCTGCGGCCCATCCGAACGGCGGAGGTAGGCGGGGACCCCACACCGGGGGCACTGCGACGAGGAATCGACGCCTCACTAGACTGCACAGGCCACGCGCCGTTCCCACTGCAAACGCCCAGGAACGAGGGCCCACGCGGGGGACCACAGCGACCACGAGGCGCCTGAGGTCGCACGAACGCCCCTCCTCCGGTGCCTGGGGGTCCCCCCTCCCCCTGCATGCTACACACGCTGGGACGCTATAGACTACCATGGACGGTGCCTGGGCGCGCACAAACAGCGCTGAGAAGCCGCGGTGATTGCTGGGGTCACCCACGCGCTCTCTCCCCCCGCAGGGGCGCCCGGACCACGCCGCAACTCACGCAACTTCACACGCGGTGAGGCCTGACTTGCAGAGCCCACTTGACTACCTTGGATGCATCACTGACCTGCCCCTACTGCCTGATGAGAGATTGACCCTACGCTCCCGCCCGCCCCAGGTCCTACTGCCTGAGAAACACGGACTGAGATGCGAACAGACCCCGCGCCCGCCTGCACGCCGCTTGCCCTCTGAGGCCTGAAGTGACTGCCACTGCGGCAGAAGGGGCCCACTACACACCCCCCGAGACTGAGGCCGCTCTGTGGCTGCCTGCGGGGACAGCCTGAAGCCTACGGTGATTATCCTTTCTCACCGGATACATAATCTGTGTTGCTGCTTATCCTCCTCCTGACAGCGGGGCCCACTTGCCCGCCCTGCCTGGCTCATGTCTGCGGGGGTGAGATCCCGCTCTGGATCCGTGACCGCGTCAACGAAGGGGAAGCAGTCGAAAGCAACAACCAAGATGGACGCGGACCAGGTGGCGTCGAAACTGGACAGCGTGCTGGCGGCCATGGAAAGGATGGAAGAATCCCTCCAACAGACACGCACTTCCCTGGAGACCAGGATCGATGGTGTGGCCATCGACCTGACGCACCTCCGAGCCGACCACAAAAAACTCCAAGACCGGACCTCGACGCTGGAGAGCACGGTAACGACCATCGAACCGAAGATTACCCAGGCGGACAAACACATACGGGATCTCCTAAACAGAGTGGAGTTCCTGGAGGACCGCGCTGAGGATGCGGAAGGACAGGCGCGACGGAACAACATCCGCCTGGTGGGCATTCCGGAGAAATGGGAAGGGACGGATCCTGCTCGCCGCTTGGAGGACTGGCTGCGCGATCTGTTGCCAGAGGACACACTATCGCCCTACTTCGTGGTGGAACGGGCCCACCGAGTGCCCACGAGACCACTGCCACCTGGCTCGAACCCCAGACCGTTCCTTCTCCGGGTCCTCAATTACAGGGACCGTGATGCAATACTACGCGAGTCCAGGAAGCTGGGGGAAGTTAAAATAGACAACACCACAGTGATGTTCTTCCCTGACTACACTGTGCAAGTGCAAAGGCAGAGACATTTATTCCTAGCGGTGAAGAGACGCCTACGCCAAGCGGATCTCAAATATTCATTGCTCTTCCCGGCCAAACTCAGAGTTGTCGCACAAGACAAAACACACTTCTTCACAAGCCCGGAGGAAGCAGAGGCCTGGCTTGATGCGGGACAACCGGATGCACCTAGGAATGCGCAAGGAACTGCCACCGCGGAACGGACTCGAGGATCGAGAAGACGGCGCCGCCGCAGGACTCCCACATCATCACAAAACCACGAAGCACCCACGCACTCTCCACCCATGGACCAAATCCTACAGGACCAACGAGACGCTCTACGCAGGGTGGTGGAAATTAGCAACTCACCTTCCCAATCGCCACACCCGAACGCCAGCCCGACTGCATCCCTGACAGACGATGAGGCAGTGTACGGAATGCCGAACACACAGGGCTCTGAGGGACTTCCGGAAATCACGCCACAGACAGCAGACCTCTTTGGCTAAACCAGGGGGCCAGACAAATGATGCGCCTCTAGAATGCAGCACTAGCGCACCTGAACGCCTGTATGGCTGTCCACTCCCACGCAGGTGACCAGTGCGCTCACCCATAGACCCAGCCTCCCAGACCCAACGGACCAGGGCTGCACCAATCACTGTGAGTACTCTTTTGCTTTTTACTTACACCTGGCCCGACCGCTCACTGCTGGGCACTGGAGCTCGATTCGCAGGGCTGCTCATACCAAGACATCACCGCCCTGGTTGCCGGGGGAAAGGGTTCTCCCCTGGGGGCCCTAACCCCCCCACCCATGACACTTGGAACATGCCATTGACATTGCACCAACTGGCGAGGCCTGGGCACCCGCCAGACAGCAACGGCCTTTCACACACGCCCAGGAGGGACGCAGCGCTCCCCACGACCCACGCTGTGACTATTGCTCCTGCATGCATAAGCCACACGAAACCCCCCAGAACTGTATAGTTCACGAGCTCATTCGAGTGTTTGGACGGCGACATGTTGTGCAGCCGACCTTTTGGTATTTTAGACTTTGTTGCCAAGTTGAGGCCATATGTTTTCCCTCCCTACCTTCCCCTTCTAAATTGCTGGAGACTGATTCGCAGTGTACTTAAGGACTGGTAACCTCTTTGTGTCACGGGCGGGGTGCGGGCTTTGGCGGGGGGCTACACACGAGGCGCTGCGGCGCGGGGGGGATAGGGGACACCACATGCTAGACAGTTATGGCTGATATACGATTATGCACCTGGAACGTCAGGGGGATGCACACACCGGCCAGGCGCTACCAGATCTACTTCTATCTGAAACGTCACAAGATCAACATTGCACTACTCCAAGAATCGCACCTGAACAAGGCGGAGGTCCACGCACTGCACCGTAGATGGCGCGGCCAGCTCTATGCCACGGACCACTCTTCGTACGCTCGTGGTGCGCTTGTGTGGGTTCGCCCCGGCACCCCTTGGACAGTCACTGACACCATAATAGACCGGGAGGGTAGATTTGTTGCTGTACAGGGCAGACTAGATGGGCAACAGGTGGTTCTAGTCTCTCTATACTCCCCTAATGTCGATCAGGGTATCTTCCTGACGCGCCTTTCCACGGCACTGGCGACCTGGCATGCGATTCCATGGATACTGGGTGGGGACTATAATTGCACCCTAGACACGACACTGGACCGCTCCTCCCCACCCGCACCTCACGCGCCCACACGAGCCGCCACAAAAGCCTTACTCGGTTGGGCTGCGCAATGGGACCTCCGAGATGTTTGGCGATCGCGCAACCCCGGCACGCGAGTCTACTCCTACCACTCTGGCGCCCACGACCTACATGTCCGCCTTGACAGGTTCATGGTGTCTGCCGCACTCTTGCCTCTAGTGACGGATGCACGATACATGGGCCGCACACACTCGGACCATAACCCACATTTCCTGTCTCTGTCCTGGGAACGCCCGCGCCCCCCTGTACCCACCTGGCGACTGCAGCCAGCGCTACTGCTTGATGCGGCTTTCCGCGATTCCCTCCTTACAAGCACTGCCCAATACTTCGAGGACAACGCAGACACGGCGTCCTCCCCCCAGGTAGAATGGGACGCATTTAAAGTGGTGATTAGGGGCCACTGCTTGAGAACACAGGGATACCTAGGGCACCAACTAGAGAGCGACCTAACCAATCTGGAAACTGACTTGCTTGACAGGGAGGAGGAGGCGGTCGAAGGGGATGCTGACTCACTACGGGAAGCACGGGCGGAACACGCGCGACTGCTGGAACGCTTGCGCAGCATTAATTACGCAGCACACTCGGCGAGAACACATCACCTGGGCGACCGACCAGGCAAGCTCCTAGCTTGGCTGATATCGCAGGAAAACAGCGTGACCCCTGTAACGGCTATACACGCGGAGGGGCAAGGCCTCCTGTATACTCAGCGCCGCATCCACGATGCGTTCACCACCCACTACACAGCATTGTACCGCTCCCGGCTAGCAACCCCCTGCCCTGACATCACTGGCTACCTCTCCCCCCTTCCCATGCCACAGCTCACGCCAGCCCAACAGACTGACTTAGGGGCCACACTTGACACAGATGAAATTCGTGAGGCAATATTTCACCTGTCTAACGGTAAATCCCTGGGCCCGGACGGGCTTCCGGCCGAATTCTATAAGGCTAACTCTGACATCCTTGTCCCGGAACTGTTGAAAATGTACGCCGCTGCCGTGGAGGACGCGGCCTTACCCCCAACGTTAAATGAGGCCACTCTGATCTCCATCCTTAAACCGAACAAAGACAGTACACAGATGGGCTCGTACCGCCCCCTAGCGCTCCTGAACACGGATTACAAAATCCTGGCCTCCACACTAGCCCGTAGACTGGCTCCGCACATACCCCACCTAGTACACCCAGACCAAAATGGTTTTGTTCCGACGCGACACACCTCCCACAACATCCGCCGCCTCTTCCGGGTACAAAAATACGCTGTCCAGCAATGGCCCAGGGCAGGGTGCCTGATATTGGACCTGGAGAAGGCCTTTGATTCGGTCGAGTGGCCTTTCCTTAGAGCAGTTATTGAGAAGTGCCAGCTGGGAGATGACTACGTGGCTATGGTGGGCCTCCTATATGATAGACCGACGGTTCGGGTCCGCACAGGCGCGCTGCTCTCGGACGTGATCCGGGTTCGGAGGGGCACCAGACAAGGCTGCCCCTTATCACCCATTCTGTTCTCGCTGGCAATGGAACCCCTGGCCACGATTCTCAGGACGCAGGGACCTGAGTGGGGGATACCGCTGGCGGATGGCCTACATGCGGTGTCACTCTACGCAGATGATCTGCTGCTATATGTCAGAGACATCACTGACGTTCCGGCCTCCCTTACTGACATCTTCCGGACGTTTGAGGGGATGTCGGGTCTGCGGGTCAACTGGGCCAAGTCTGGGGCATACCCCTTCAGTTCTGACACACCCGAGTGTGACATCTGCCTGGGCGGGGGGAGACTACAATGGTACCCTACCACCTTTCGGTACCTGGGTATACAAATCTACCGGGATCTGACGGACGTCCTGGAAGGCAACCTTCTGCGGACGATCGCCTCGATCAGGGCGCAAATCATCTTTTGGAACACCCTGCCCCTCAATGTTCCTAGCCGGATAGCGCTGACCAAAATGATTGTACTGCCCAGATTGCTATACTACTTTGCTAATCTTCCCACGTACGTGCCTTGCAGAGTTTTCCGGGACCTGGAGGCCCTGCAGAGGAGCCTCATTTGGAACACGGGCCGGCCCCGGGTGGCGCTGACCAAATTGTATATGCCCACTGACTCGGGGGGCCTAGCGGTTCCCAACATGGAACTGTACTATCTCTCTGCGCAACTACAATGGGTGGCGGGATGGCTAAGCGGCAATCATCTGGACGATACCACCTCGGACACCGCTGCCTGGACGCAACCCCAACTTTGCACACTGTTCCACCCGCTCACCAAGACTCCCTGCCCCTCCCAGCTACACCTTGCAGTAGCCCGCAAGTGCTTTCTGAGATGCCTGAAACTCACACGAACAACGACACCATATGCCCCGATACTGCCCCTACTGGGCACTCCGAGCCCGACAGGCGCACTAACGGAGACACGCCTAGCAACTTGGTCGCAAGCTGGAGTCGACACACTTAGCGACCTGTATGCCGACGGAGAGTTGCTCCCCTTTGCGACCTTGGCGGCTGACACGGGCCTCCCTGCTGGCCAGTTCCTGTTACATGCATCCCTTTTGCGTACGCTCACCGCTTCCTGGGGTGACATGACAGTGGAGTTGCCGATGCACACCTTCGTGCAATACTTGCACGTCATGGGCAATGGCTCACACATCATTCACTGGCTAGCGCAAGCCCTGCAGACACACTCGCAGCCACCAACGACACCGCTACGGGCGAAGTGGGCGGCAGACAGAGGACGGGACTGGACCGACAAAGAATGGGAGATGATCCTGGCTGGACCAACCTACATCCCACGCAACCCCCGTTTTAAAATAATTCAATTTTACATAGTGCACCGCGCTTACCTCACTCCCGACAAAATTAACAGATACTTCGCGACCACGACTGCTACTTGCCAACGCTGCTCCCTGCCCGGAGCTGACCTCCTACACATGCTGTGGCACTGTTCAAACATTCGTCCGTACTGGAACGGCGTCGCAGCGCTACTCAACCAGGGCGCTGACGAACAGCTACCCCACACTTGGGAGGCGTACATCCTAGGTTTATATAGACGCACGAAACTCAACAAAGTGCAAGCGCGCTTCTGGGACATGGGCCTCATAACGGCGAAACGCCTGCTTACTAAGCATTGGAAAGCCGTGACCCCCCCCACACATCCGACACTGGTGCACCTCCTTCACCAACTGGGCACGCGCGGAAAGCACAGTCCTTCTCCGGGAGGAAACTGCAGGGCTTCGGAAATTCCCCATCGCTCAGCTCTGGGATGACCTTCTCAAGACATATCAGCGCGCCTGCCTGGAGCGAGGGATAACGTGAGGCGACAAGCTCTGTTGCCACCACGAAGACGCACGTGGACGACCGCAAAACTCATGACTGAGTGCCCCCCCCTCGTGCCCAATGTCCTACATCACGGGTCAACCAGCTGCATCCCACCCTGCTCCAGCCACCCCCCAAAAGGAACTCTCAACGATCTCCGCTCTTCCCCCCCCTCTCCCCTCTCTCCCCTGATTTCACCTGTTTCCCTACTCACGGAAATCTTTCCTTCCCACAGTTATTAAGACGTAGGGATTAGTTACCTTACTGGTCAAGTTCCCGACCAGACCCCCTCCCCTATCGCAGAAGGAAGCAACCATTGCATCATGAAACTGACAAGAAGCGGCCCTCTAACGGAACTCACACCACCTGCTGCCTACCGAGCCGCGACAGCGCCCGAGGACAGCAGCTCGATGCAGACTCACACTAGTACCTCATGTACGATAAGATATGACCAGGACATACAATACATTTTCATCGCCTCTCGAGCTTCCACATTGCGCTCTCCTACTCACACATGGGAGATTCACTTGCACACCGCGCCATCAGATGTCCTGGTCTCCGTGCGCACAACGGTCCTATGCATGCCACGCCTAGCTTCACCGCATGTTCTACTCCTCAGTGAGCTATACCATCGCGCATCTTGTTACACCCGCGTCAGCATTACTCACACTCACCTGAGCTACCACTTAGGGACAGCGCCCCCACCATTGTTTATTCACAACGAACGCGCTGATCCATAGGGGGGACCTGAGCACTGAACACACCAGCTCTAATGCTTGACCTACTCTGCAGTGTTTATGTTTATTATAAAATATAAAATGTAGACCTCACATTTCTACAGCTAAATGCCTAATTGTCGTCTATGTACATTTCTGAATATTGCCGCTGGACCCCCGGGTTGCCGGCTAAATGGCTGTGTCATTCGATTATGGACCCTGCAATCTATGCACGGCCCGACCGGCCCATGCATGACGCGGAATGTACAATGTATGCCAACAATGTTATGTACAATAAAGGTCTTCCAAAAAAAAAAAAAAAAAATCATGCTCATCTATTCACCATTAATTCCTGGACTGTTGCCAGTTCACTTATCGAAGCAGCACCAGAGATGTATTTAACTGAGCCTAAATGTCAAATAGTGATCACAGTGCAACCCACAGTGTATTGTCACTTTTTTCAAAGCAACGCAAATAATGCACGTGCCGTTGCACATAGACTATGGAAAGAAATGAAATACTTTGTATGTCTTTGACTTCTCATCTTCAATAGTAATTTCGTGTTGATGAAACTCATGTTCTATGGCATTTTTGTTTTGCATTTAATCATTGAATAAAACACATTTACCCAAGCGTGCAGTGAAATAATTATGTCTAAGTCCAGCACACCTGCAGCTCTCTTCCTGAATATTTCTCTGTAACCTGTGCATGCTGGTAAAAGATGAAGGGTTTATCTTGTTATTTTTCATCTTAAGTGTAAACATACACCCATTCTGTGAAGTGGGTTTATGCTTATATTCCAGGTGAATGGCTTGGCAACGGTTTAATGTTTTCTTGCTTCCATACTTGCAGAGCTAATTTCGCTTTGTTGGTGCTGGCTTTCACTACACAGTTTTTTTCGGGCTTAGTAACTCAAAAAGTTTTTTGTTTTGTAAACTATGCAATTGTATGATTTAAGTTGACATTTTGTCCTCTTTTTCAAATATGGAAATGTGATTTTCTGTGTAGTCTGTCCAAAGAGACACTTAAATGCATGTTTTATATGATTCAGGTACAAAAAGTACTATTCATCCACCTCCCAGGAGACCTAAAGACCATTTTTTGCATCTAAGGTTTCGTGGTGTTTCCCTCAAGTCCAAAAAGCACTGAACTGATTCAAACTGCATAATATTTCAGTTATGCTAAATTTGGGTTAAGGTTGATATATATAGTATGTGTATTGTGTGTGTGAGCTTTTTGTTATGTTATGTTATATAGTCTAGAAACCACGCTTTTACTACCCAATTGTGAATTTTCCCGCCAATTATTTAACAATATTGATCACATATATTAAAATAAACAACTTAGATTATTTGCTTGGCTACAACAGTGATACTCTGCCTCGCTATCTGCAAATAACTCCGCACCCTGTGCCAAACCCCTGTTTGTGCAAAATGCTCATTAATTACTGGACCATGCACATTTAGATTCAGTAAGCAATGAAATTATTAAGGCATTACCCAAATGGGGTGAAAGGTGCTCTTTAACGCACATGAGTAATTCCCAACCCTGTGCGGTCGTATTTTTTTAAAACCTCCTTAGGCTATTCATAATGAGTGCCTGAGTGGATGTTGTGTTGATCATATGTAGCCCCGTTCATAAGCAGATAATCAGAAAACGTATAGACCATTAATAGAGGTCAATGTATCAATGGTGTTTTGGGATTTCCACTAATGTAATACGGTAAACATAGTTTACCATGAAAACCTTTCCCCGCAGGGAATTACACTGCGGTCGTTACAACCATGCATACCATTACTCCGCAAGTCAGAAAACAAATACTTGCGGAGGGGGCAGAAGGTGTTGGATTTGAAATCCAACACCTCCCCTACTGTCCGCACAGACTGAAATTGAAATAGTAAATTATACCATTCCAACAACCAGCGCCCCTTCGCAAGTCGTTGTTACGGGGTAATGATATCGGTCGTTACAACGCAGTTGTTGTAACGACCACGTTGTAATTCCCTGCGGGGGAAAAAAGATGCGTAAAAAAGTGGTATATTCAGGTAATACGGTTAAAAGAAAAGTTTGAGTCATTTATAAATAGCCTACAATGGTCACCTTTCAGTTTATGTGTCTTGTACTTCTCTGCCAAACGTCTGTCTGTGTTTGGTATTGGGTTACAGTCATTATTATTATGTACGCCCAAATCCAGGTAACCTTAACAATAAGTTAAAGGCCTTCATTCTTAGTATTTGATTTATTTATTCTGGTATGCGTTAAGATAATTGTTTGTATATCTTACAACTCTTTACTACTTTTTGGAGTCAAAGTCTACTTCAAAGAGACGGATGCAGAACTGGAAAATGAACGGTTTGGGAGGGTAGCTATGGCTGTGAGTTGAGATGGCTCAGATACTCTACCCATCTTGTTGGCTCAGTCTAGACCCATCGGTGGCAGAACACATGCAGAATTTTTAGCTGATTGATGTGATGCCTTTCATGATGTGGAGAAAAAGGAGATTTTTGCTTTAATGTGGTAAACACCCGATCAATACTTAGATTATCACTGCCTGAAAGAACTGATTGCTGTTTGGGACCAGAATTACAGTCCCAACAGGGAAGGAAAATTATGTGGTGGGCAAGCTGCATAGGTGATGGCCACAGTGCAGCTAGATGGCTAATGGAAGCCTACCTCATGGAGGGCTTGTCTTCTTCCATGCAGAAAGAAGAGTGACATGACTCTCGCAAAATTTGGGGAGAAGAAAGGCAACACAAGCTGTGGGGCAGGAATGTGCAGAGGCCTCCTTTTCGTGGGGTGGAGACTAGATAGGCATGCAGGTCAGAGCTCGGTCAGTGCTCCGATTGCACAAATTGTGAACGTGTGCGTTGGGCGTGGTGGTATTGTCATGCATGTGGCAAACTGGGAATGGTGTCCTATGAGTTTCATCCACACTGCTGACTGTAAAGAAGCTTGTGACCCTGCACAGCCTTTAGCAAGTACAGTGCGATCAGTGGTAAGTCAGGATTAGGATCTGGCGCAGCATAAATGCAGTATCAATCAGATGAATGTGGCCTCGTAAGGTCATAGCAGTGAGTGCTGTATGTTCTATAATAGAGCAGTAAGAACTTTGAAAGCCCCTGTAAGCTCAAAACTCTTTGATAATATCCCTAGAAGGGGCAGCGAGCAAAAACCTAGTGATCTTAGAACTTCTTACTTGCATTGTATTTCTCATAACACTGGGTATGTGTGATGGAGCCGCCATCTGCATGTTGATGGGTTATCCTAAGGCAGGATGAGAGGGAGGAGCTCTAGGTCCTGTCCTCACACAAAGGGTTGCATACCCTCCTGTAGTTAGTCCGGAGCAAAGCAGGAAGGGCAGGGTCTTATGCACTTCAATAGTAAAACATCTCTTTGAAGTCTCCCAACTTCAAAGGCCCAACTAGGTATAAGAACTGGACTTCTGACACCATGAACTCAGAACACCTCTGGGATTGAGGACATTCTACCAGGTAGGAGGACTGCTGTGCTGCCAGGAGAGACTACCACTTTGCTATACTGCTTTACTGTGTTGGCCGTACAAAAGGGGGTGGTGATGGACGGAGCATCTGAAACAATCAAACACTCACACCCAGTCAACAGATCAGGGTTTGATCCATCACCGTTTTTTAGCCCACTCTGCCACCCCAGTTCAGACGTGGCCATATGCAAATCAGTCTGACCCTGTGCCTCATGGGAACAGTCCATTTGAAATAGGGATTGGTTTAGTCCTGATGAAATCTAGAGGCTCCTTTTGACAGAGCATGACTGGCTGGAACATGCTGACCAGTGGATGTTAGAGTCAATAGTTTCTCCCAGATACATCCCACTCTATTTTTTAAGTTGACAAATGTGCCCTAAAAATAAACTTGAGAGGGTTTTACCTACCGGCTATTTTAATCACTTTATCCTTACAATGAACACCAAAGTGCTCTCTCTAAAAGCAGGGTTGAGCCTGTCCAGTAACGGTAGATGTACCAGGCCAGGACTTGATTTTTCATCTCCTGGTGGGAAATAGGTTTCATTAGATCATCACTTGATCCGCTAACAGAAGGCCTCCTCTCTGTTTGTTAAGATAATCTTTGGGGAAGGTGAGCTGTCCTTCCAATAATCTTCCTCCCTATTTTTCTTTGATATGCTAGAGACAGCCATTATTATTATTTTTCTTTGCGGGCGTTTGTGCAATGGAAAGAGACCATACACTAGCCATACACTAGCCAACCTATGTTCTGTTCAAAATGGGTGACCCAAGTGCCAATCTAAAGTAAAACATATGTATGTGATGTGAGATGGAAAGGGGATATGTCACAAGAAGGTGACATGTGACAACATACAGCTCAGAACAAAGTGTAGCCACTTGCAGAGAGATAGAGGAACTGACAAGCACATCAGTGGAAGTGATGGAACAAGAGAAGATAACACTACATATTACAATATTACGTAATATTTTAACACTACATTTTGTATTACAAGTCTCATAAAGTGATCAACTTCATTGTCCAGGCAAGAAACACTTGTAACGTATGGTCTTAATTGTATTGCAATTCTAACAATGGGTCTAAGAGAAATGAAGTTGGTTGCCAATTCTTATTTTAATCACATACAAAGAGACCAGGCTTTTAGGGTGCAAGTGTTTTCTGACCCAGCCACAGAAACAAGAACGCGTTTTAACGTTTGCACCAACAGAATAGTAATACACAATTAATAGTTTTGTTGCTTCTTTCTTTCACTTCCTCTTAGTGATAACTTTCACATGAAGACCTGTTGTACACATGGACATTGATTCACCAAAATGCCTGGGGTAGAGGAAGCGACATCACACACTCCCATGTGGCATTAAAGGAAGTGAAATTAGGTGACCTTTGACCAGTATGACATACTAAGATGTGACATCATCAAAATAATAAAAAGTACAACAAGTGCAAAATTAAACAATATGTTCAGGATTAACAAAATAACAAAGAAGTTGCTTTAGGAGTCACAAGCCTATTTCAGTGTTTCAACATTTATCAACAGGTTTGCAACCCTGTTAGGGCTGAAGCCAGCACACACCCAGTGCTAGCCACCGTTAGATGGTGGCCTATGCTATCCTGCCCAATTAGAGGCCCCAATGCCCTGGTACTACCCAATATGAAAAGTTACAGCTATGATTGAAAGGTAAACCCAGGCACAGAGATCAGGAACTGTATCAACGTTTCCTGGGGTGCAGGCTTTAATCATACTTGTGGAGTATTCAGAACAGCTAGCATCATTTTAAACTTCCCTCATCACACAAAGCTGACACAGAAAGAGAAGTACTAGGGCAAATATTTATGCCTGCATCTTGCAAAGGCTAAACCAATTGAGGCCAGTCTTAGCTTACACTCACAGGAGAAAAGTCTCCTTCCCAAATGTTCCAGCGAACAACGCTTTGGGGGAGAAACAATATGTCAATTGTTAGGCACTACCATTAGTTTGTTGCTCATATTACTGTAACTAACAGTGTTAGTCAGATTCATGTGCCAAACTATTTGTTTTGAAATGCCAGTATCAGATTGGCGTTTTTTGTCACACTCTTTGATACCAGTTTCTCAGTGTCCAAGTTAGCCACACAATTCCATTCCTTGCAAAAATCGCAACTGGAAAATCATGCAAAATGAATGTAGGAAAGCTCCCTATAGTTCAGGATCTCTGAGCATTTGAAATCCTCCACAAGAAATATAGTAGCTTGATGTAGCATATTATTTTCCATAAAATTTAAAGCACCTTACTTTTCTTCGACTTTCAACATCCTATTAGTTTCATATTCTTTGCTTTCCAAGTACATTTCCAGATATAATATGTCTGAGACTCTTTTTGGAAGTGGACAGGGCATGGAAACGAAAAAGACACATTGATCCCATAATGTTCATCTCCCTGTCTTTAGCCAAAGAGAATTGGATTCATGGACATGTCGGTTTGCTATATGCTGTAGGGTAATACAAATACAGGACAAGTTGAAAATGACCATCATATCATGTGGTAGATTGTCAGCTATCTAAATGAATGAATGTGCCTGCTTAGCACACACTGCACTCTGGCTTGTCTCTGTAGGTTACTCAAGTGAATTATTTGAACCTGCACACCCTAATAATGAGTTTCTACTGTTAGTACTTTACAATTACAATGAATCAATATGGGCTGCTTCATTAATGGGATCTGTCACTATCCCTAGGGCAATACTTGCTAAGCTGAGTAGTACACTGCAGCCTGCGCACATTGTTGAAGCGCACTATGCAATGACCCCAAAGGGTTAAAAAAAACCAGTGACATAATCAGAAATAAGCAGATATACATACAACTCTAAAACAATATCTTGTTCACATTCACATGTATTTTTCAATTCAATGTTTCATGAAAGGAATGAAAGTTGACATTTAATTGAAGATTAGCTTCAAATTAAACAATTGTGTCATCTGCAAAACAATAATGTTCAGATCAAACAGTATCCATGAGCATGTTTCTTTTGGCAGCCCCAATGCATTTCGGGTTCGTGGAACCCTTCTTCAGGGGAACAGGTTTCAGGAAAACTAAGAAACAGTAATTCGCCACCTGACGGAACACAAAAAAGTTATACATATTGTTACTATTAATATTCACAATATTAAAACTGTGTGCAAGTTTTTACAATTAAAGATTACCATTACATGCTTACATCCATGCCAACCCAAAACACGGTGCCGTCACCAAAACCAGAGAGTGAAGTGCAGAGGTAACTGAGAATTGTCAAGGTACTCCAGAGAGCGTATAGGCATCAGTACAAAATCATGAAAAAAATGCTTTTGCAACTCCCCATGCCAGAGAATATCATAACAAGTATTTCACTACCGCGTGATTCCAACTAAAACACTGGAAAATCCTGATCCAGTACTATACTCAAGATGATACTGAATCATCTCCCTGCAAGTTAAAAATGTGTGAGACTTGTCAAAACGTGTGTTTCTCTCGTGATTACCACAAAAAAACTGAGGACTCCTGAAACAGTGTAACAAACAGCATGGTATACCTTCTTACATCTCAGGCGTTTCAAAATCTTTGAAGAACTGAAGATGGAAAGTGCTACTATGGTTACTCATGCTACCAAGTTATCACTCAGGCTATAAATAAAATAGCTGCCTGTGTAACAAAGCTTTACGAAAAATAAACTGTTATGCAGCTCTGTTTCTATCTTAAATACGTGCTTCAACGTTCGTTTGAACCAACATAAAAATTTGTCTATTAAGGCACAGTTAATAAAGAGCGTTTCTGACACTACACTCGAGTTCAAACCAGCGAAATTTTGAAACAAACATCTCAGCAGGAACAACAGATTCATGCTGGCATGAAAAACTGTTGGAATTGCGAGAATGTTATACATGGAAGTACATTTTTACATCCACACACATGCAAGAAGATAGCATTGAAGCATTCCTCGGAACGCAATACAGAAGCAGTAATTTATGCAATCAAATGTCCGTGCCGCCTCACGTATGTGGGACGCACTTCACACAAAATTAGCGCGCTCAATTCCACAATTACGCTTTACAGTTTTGGAGAAAATAAATACACTGACAGGCAATGATACACATAAACAACTTGCGGGCAGTAGTGGCCCGTGGAGGGAGTTCCGCGGGGCAGTGAGGCAGGGCGGGGGAGGGGCAGGGTCGGGGGTAGTAAACACCGGAATATGGATGAACGGAGGTAAGTAAACAATTAAATAAATAAAACAAATTTTGTTGCATGCGCTGCATTGCAAAATGCAATGCAGCGCGCGGAACTAAATTCGTTTTATGTATTTAATAGTTTACTTGCTTCTGTTCATCCATATTCCAGTGTTTACTACCCCCCATCCTGCCCCTCCACCGACCCACGGAACTTCCTCCACGGGCCACTACTGCTTGCATGTAGGGAAACGTTCTGGCTCAAGTACTTGGATACCTTGATTCCCAAGGGACTCAATGATAAATGCGAAATGATCTGTTTTATATAGGACACATGTCCTGCATGAACTTGGAATATGAATTATGCATTTCATATGGAATCTCTGTAACACCGTTGCATGCGAACATCGTCTCAACCCACACTTGAAACACATCTGTATAATATTCACTTAAAACTCTGTTGTCTTTGTCAGCATTAATGCGGTAGTTAGGATTCTTTTTCATTTTCACTTTCAGGTATTTTGTAAACTTACACCGTTAGCTAGGGTATAAACACAATGGCATCTTGAGTGGGAAGCATAACTTCTTCTGGGATTGCACTTTTTGTACCAGAGGTCCCTGTTTCGCTAGTTTAAAGTAGTTATTGTCAAAAAAGGTTTCATCAGGAGTTTATCTGGGTTGTTGGTTTTTACTATTAACGGTTAGACAAAACATCAGGTCATGTTAGATAAGTAAGTGAGTAGGTAAGTGTCATGGAGGCATATAGATTTGCATGCATTTTCAAACTCATATATTTGGACTCACAATGAGTCAATCCTTAAATACCAATCTAGTTGTAAAGATTGGAATTACGTGCGCAGATAAACACCACGTAAGCATATCTTTGGCATCGGGGTGCGGCTAAAGTTTTGTTTCATTTTTTTGTATGAATGGGTGTGGCCTTGTAAACCTGTTAGCATGGAATGATAGACACCGCACGAGAGTGCGGCTTGTAAGGTAGTGAAATAAAGCTTGAGCTCAGGTTGTTCAAAATGGGCGTGGCCTGGGAATTCAAAGAATGGTTGGTTCCCATTGTGGAACGCCTTGATGACGATATTGCGTATGCGTCGAGTGCGGATGTTTGGCGGATAAATTGCTGGAGAGAGGGAGAGAGGAGCCTATGAGTCTGTCTCTCTGAGCATCAGAGAGTAACGTGGTCTTTTGTTTTGACTTAGATAAATACAACAGTGGACTCGTAAGCTTCATTCATGTGGTGGAGTGCATCGGGTAAATGTCGCAAGTTTGAACTCGAGTTGTAGAGTGTCGGAAACACTCTTTATTGACTGTGCGGTAATATACATCTTATTATGTTGGTGCAGACGAACGTTGAAGCACGTATTTAAGACAGAAACTAAGGTGCCAGTCATAGAGTGAGGATGACAGAATAAGAGTGAGTGGTAACTGATGAAGTTAGACTGCATTGACACAGAAGGGTAGAATGGGCCCTAATGAAAGCAAGAAGAACAGGTGCCACCATACCTGCTGGACAGTAAAAGAAAGCAAAAATAGCAGTACATGAGGGGTTCTTCTACCACTGGGCTCTGGTGCCATTGCACTTGCTGCACTCATACTAGCTAGGAATCTGTGAGTCATGGAGACAGAGGGAATGTTAGACAGAGGGCTCTATACAGGAAGACAGAAGGCTTAGATACACTGAAAAAGAAGGGAATATCAGATATTGGGAAAGTGAGAAAAAAGGCCCAAATGGTGAGAAATAATTAGAGATAAATGAGCAGTGAGAAAAACTAACGCGTTGGGTGGAACTCTAAAAATTATTTTTATTTAATGAGAAAGGCAGAGAGAAATTGGCAGAAATGTTAGAGAGGGTTAAAAAGGAAGATCAAAGCAAGGTAAGAGGTGAACACAAACCCCAAAACATGATAGAATAGGAGAGAGCAAGTAGAGACAGAAGGATGAGAAAAAAGATAAGATGATTCTAGGGATGGAGAAGGGGGAGGGGTCAGAGAAGAGGAGGGGTAAGGAGACAAGAGTGAATTGAATTCAGAAGTACTTTATTTCCAAGAAATATATTCTTATAAAATATATGACACATTTCCATTGAAATATTACACACAGTTCCAATTCCTTAAATATAGACAGTTTTAGTGACCTAAAATCACAATGCATTGTTGGATTATTAATCATGCATACTTATACCTTATACAATTACAGCTTGTTAGACCTGGCACCATTGCCTTGGGTCTCCCTTCCATTTTTGCTGTTCCCTCATGTATTTTTGCTAGTGTTAGATGCTTTGGGCACTGTGCCACTGCTGTCCAGTGCCACAGTTCAAGTGCTCCCTATTGTAAATATATATATTAATCAGTGGTTCCATGTTTGGCTATTTGGTTTACTTGACAGACCCTAGTCTAGTGCACTGAATGTGCCCAGGGCGTGTAAATCCAAATGCTGCTGATGGGCTTGCAGCACTGGTTGTGCCACCCACAGAAGCAGCCTTGTAAAATATGTCTAAGGTCTGCCATTGCAGAGCCTGTGTGCAGTCTGGTACTGTTACACTGACTGGGCAAGTGCACCCAATTGCCAGTCCCTAAACCTTCCCTTTTCTTCATATCAGTCACCCCTTTAGTAGGCCCATAGGCAGGGTGCATTGTAAGTATAAGGTAGGAGATGCCCTGGTGTGTGTGGCATGTCCTAATAGTGATTTACAGCAATTTTTGTTTTTCTCTATAGCAAGGCTACCTGTTCTCCATAGGCCAGAATGGGCTGTAAGAATTATTACATTTTATAATCCTAACTAACTCAGAGAAAACGATAGAAATTCCAGTTTAGTATACCTGAGCTCAGAATGATAAAATACATCTTTTAGTGGAGTTGGTTTTTAACATTCTGTGTTAGCAAATACCACTTTTAGAAAGTAGGTATTTGCTTGCCTAAACCTTTCAAGCCTGCCTCTGCAAGGTTGTGCATTCCTTTGTCTGGTTTTGTGAGTGACAGGGCTGGGGGATTTCAAAAGACAGGGTGAGTCAGCCCCCCAGTGGTGAATAGAGAGATCTGCATCTAGATGGGAGGTAGGAGTTGCACCTGAACGTTGAATAGGGCTGTGCCTGCCTTCCACAATGCTGGCTCCACCACCTGGGAAGCGGTTGATGTCTCTGCCTGCACACTGAAAGAAGAGCAAAAGTTTTGTAAACAAAGTGCTCCAGGACTGTACTTGCCTTCCACAATGCTGGCTCCACCTCCTGTGGGGTGTCTGATGTGCCTGCCCTGCACTGTGAAAGGAAAGGAGAAGTCTGGTAAACAGAGTGCTTCAGAACTGGTTTGGATTGGGCAAAGGCCCCTCTCCCCTCTCCCTTCAGAGAACAAAGGATTTTGGGGTATAAATATTAGGACCCTGATCCCATGAAATTAGATCAATTTGGACTACAAGAAGAAACCTTTACTGAGGAGAGGAACCTGAAGAAACTGACGAGAGACTATTTCTAAGCTGAAGTGCTGTTTGGGGGATTGGCCTGCAGTGGTTGCTTTACTGCCAAAGGAAGGAGAAAGGAACTTTGTGTACTTTGCTTTCAACTTGTGAAGGATCTCCAAGGGCTTGGAAAAGAGCTTGCCTCCTGCTGAAGTCTCAGAAACAGCAGACTTCAACCCCCAGCTCCCCAGAGTTCTTTTGGAAGTGCCTGCTGCTGTTTTGGGCCTTCTGAGGAACTGTGAGTCGCAAGGAGCTGGAAGCGCGACTCATCGAGGAAGAAGCGTGTTGCCGTTGATGGAGCGAGATAGAAAACAAAATTTTGTTTAAACTCGCAAAGTCACATTTCCCATAACATGAATAATAAAATTAATGATTTGTAATGTGCCGTGCTAATACAACCTAGATTAAACTTTACACATGGGGGGACTAACATGTATGCTCATAAACGTGCATAAGTGTTGCATCTTTTTGTTCGTGCAAAATAACAAAATAATTTGTTGTTTTCGTTTTTGTCATTACTAACTGCAGCAAACCTAAAAGAGACATGTGCTTATTTTGCTTTTCCTTGTCTATGTGATGTCATTTCTACTATTCTAGGTGCACATAAGTTTCATGGATTCATGAAGACTGGTAGATATAAACGCTGCTTTATTTGTTTGCATTTGCTAGGTAACATTAGACTAATTGGGAGGGTTAATTAATTAGTAAACCTAGGGTGGATACAGAATCAACATTATTTCTTACATTAATACTTTTCTTGTGTTTGTTTATTACTAGAAAGCATAAGTTGCCTGCTTTTGGGCCTAGTTTGCTCGAGTTTGCTAAAGCTGAATTTTACTTCTGCAAAAGTCACAAGATGTCCATTCTGAAAAAGTGTTCGTCAAAGCTGCATTCACTAAGTAAATCTGACGTGCTGTCATCATTCTGTCGGACGTGGCCAAGGTCGGAAGTCAGTGATAAAGGACAATTTTGTCAGCTCTAACTTGGCACCCGCGGAAATGAAATGAACACTGTGAGAACATTATTTTACAATTGTTGCAAACCAAGGAAGCTCCTGGTTGCGTTCGGAAAAGACAATGGTCTTTAAGAAATGTGACCTAATGGAAGTTTTGAAATGTGGGTGACATGTCACTTGTCACTCTCAACCAATGGGACTTCGTGGATTTATGAAAACTTTCCTTCGCTTAGTTTAGCTAGCATTGAAAGGTATAAAAAGTCATGCCCTTAGGGATGGGCTGGCTGCTGCTTTCTGACTTTCCGATGAGGGTGAAGTGCTGCTGGACTTTGCGTGGAGCACGTAAGAATCCTCAATGAACTTTACTTTAATTTCATTTATTTAGCTTAGCTAGGGACTTAGGCTTTAGAAATGCTAAACTGTTAAAATCTCACTTAAACTTTGAATTTCTTACTTAAACTGTATTTTTCTCATGAAGCTTTTCAAACATGCTTACCTTAATGCTCATAAAATTACAATAATAAAATTATATTTTGAAATACCATAATTTAGTAAATAAAATCTTACTTTTGACAAACAAGCTGGTCTTGGTTATTCAGAAGTGCAGGTTACTTTTAGCTAGATCCCATCGCCAATGGTGGTCGTTTAAATAATTAGGATTTGTTATAATGACAATATTCCTTCCACAGATGTATAAATTGTATATAGTTTGTAAATAATGTGTATATAGATTTAATCAGACCACCTGATTCAGTAGGCCCAAATATGTCATGTTTATAAATGGGTCCATAAATTAGTGTAGAATTTTGTTTATAGGTTATGAAGTTGGGTAGCGTTGTTTATGATATATTTTCTATAGGCCGCTGGATCAATTCTCTGGTAGCAGAAATTGATGGTTGCTAAGGGTAACCAAGGTAATATGTTGGTTGCTAAGGGTTACTAAAGTGTTATGGTATGGAAATAGGATCGATGTTTTAACACATGTTGAGTTTGTTTTTCGTGCTATCTGTAAGCTATACCGGTATAGATTGTGTGGCGAGAAATTAGTCACGCAAGTCATCTGTTCTGTTTGCAGTGATATCGCCGAGTATCACAAGTGGTATCGCCGTGTACCATAGTGTTGTCGCCGTGCAGCACAGTGTTAGGGCTAGGTGTGAATCTTGTAAAGTGAGGGTTTTCTAAGAAATTAGAGCAGCATGAGAATAGGGACAAAGCGCCTTCCATAAAACTCACTGTGATAAGAGTATTAGTTATATCCGAGCTTGAATGAAGGGCAGAGTAGCGTCGGTGCATGATTACCTATAAACAGGTTAGAGTCCTGTAGGGGTACATGTTTTATATCTATAAACAGGTGAGAGCCCTGTACGGATAACGTCGTTATTTTGCTAACGGTGCATGATTTCTATAAACAGGTGAGAGTCCTGTACGGATTTCATGTGTGTTTGAATTCAGGGTATTTTTCCGTGTGAAAGTGCGAGTTTGATTTGTAATTTATGTTCAAGTGGAACTCTTAGAACTGTCGCTTCGCGGTGCGTTCAGAGGAAAACGAGTTCATAATTTTACGTGTTAGAAGGGTGGGGTAAGAGTTACTCTACTAACAATTGAAAATTATCCTTAGTGTGAATAGCGCCGACTATTCCGAAGTGTGGATACTTGAATGTATGTAAGCTATCCTAAATAGTGAAACAAACAGATGAGTCCTTATTGTCATTGTTTAAGAATTAATTTACACTGAAAAGTGCCCTTAAAATGGCGCTGTGAAAAGATTTTGTGAAGGAGGGGTAAGCGCTAGGAGTGAGAAGCGAGAAACCGCAGCTGCTGTGTACGTCACAGAGCCGCGCTGGGATTGGGTGACCTACGTCACAAGTTATACTCTGATTGGCTCTTGAGTCTCTGACGACCTGTAAGCTGATTGGTCCTTCAGAAAAACTCCAATTTTATTCGTTGAGCAGGAAAGTGACGTAGCTCAACTGTCATTGGCTTGTTGGTGTGTTTCGCGCACGGATTGGTTGCTTTGCGGAACATCCCGGAAATATTTTACGAACGATTTTGCGAATTAAATTTAACTTTTAAAAATGAGTTATCATTTTAAACATGTTGAGAAAAAGCCAACATTATTTCAGAAACTTAAAAATTTATTTTCACCTGACAAGAAAATCGAAACGCGAGGTGGTAAATTACTTCATAAGTATAAAACACCTGCAGCGTATATGGAAGGTGAATATGGATATCATACTGTTTTATGGTTTGATAGCTGGAAACACTATACTAAGAACGACGGTGTTTTAACTTGGCCTGATGATGGTTCATTTAACGTAAAAGTTTTGAGAAATTTACGAGAGAAAATGAATGCTCTTATTCCAAAACCGAGACCAACTCAATTTGAAGCTTTGGTTGAGTGGGAAGATGAGATGTATCAGTTACAAAGAGAAGCTAGTGGAATTAAAAGACCTACTAAAACTCCAGCTTGGAGAAGAGATACTCATGAAGACAGGTTGAGAATGTGGAGGCAAGGAAACATGAGTGAAGGATTATATTTAATTCAGGAAATGGTTATGGGTACTCCTGCTGGGAAATCTATAGAAAGTGAATCTGAAGATGCAGTTATGGAAGAAATATACACTACAGCTAGAAAGAATCAACCTTTGAGACCTCCTAGATCATGGTCTACTCCGGTGGTTTCTACTGAAACTTCACCGAGTGCACCTCCAATTAATGAAACTCCTAATGAAACTCCAAAACTTTATCCAAATAATTGTGAAATTATTGAAACTCCAAAAAGACCAGAATTTGATAATGCTCGAAATGAAGGTAGACATTTTGCAATGACTCCAAGAGCAAGGGAAGCTCCAAAAGACTATGCAAGAGAAACAAGAAACGTTGAGGCTGTTGATTCTGCTGAATAGTTTAAATCTAAAGAAGAATTAATTAGACGAATGACAAAAAGTATGGAAGCTGTGACAGTTCCAGTAACGATTGGTCCTGTTCAGCCTGTATTTGACCAAAAAGAATCAAACAAAACAGGGTTAACTATTCCTTTAAATGCAGAAATTCAAAAAGCTGCTGAAAAATTTTACTCAGACATATCCGAAATAAACTCTTCGAGATCGAGAATGCCAGATTTAACCTTTAATGAGGATTTATCTCCAAAAACACCAATGGGTGCTATTTCAGATGTAGGGAGTCCTGAAGTTAGGGTGACTACTCCGAAACTTGATGTGGCTAAATTAAAAGCAAATATTGAAGAATTAATAATTGGAACAATTGGTCCAGATAGTTTGAATTATTATCGAGATGATGAACTACTGTTCATTTGTAAAAGTATACAGTGGAAAACTAAAAATAAATATGATCAACTAGAGGAACTAGCAGCGGAACTTGAAATTGATGTGAGTAAACAAAAGAATTTTGCAAAGCATTACAGACTAGACTTTTCAGAAAGTGACATTGAGAGTTTGAACTCAATGGGAAGAATACTACATATAAAAGATTTAATAGTTTACATCAAAAAGCTGGGAGAACTCAATAAGTGGAGAGTAAAATGGACGAAAAAGAAGGAAGATGAAAGATTGGAAAAATTGTCAAAACAATTTCCAATGAGAGAGATTGCAGGTGGAGGATATGTTCATGTCCCTTGGTCAAGACAGGACATACTGCTATTCACAATTGACTTTCCAAAATTGAGGGAGAAACCAGTGGAGTGGTATAGACAAGTGGATAGGTTTATTAAAGTGTCAAAAGTTCTGTGGATTGATTTAGATAGATTTTTCGACATTGTCGTACCATCAGATCTTTGGACAGAATGTAAAATATCAATAAGTTGGCCAAAAACAGAACCTGAACGAATCAAAGAAACAGGTGCCCCAAATCCTCTTGTAATGGATTTTTACGAAAAAGTGATCGTTTGGATGAAAAACAAAATTCCACCCAAAGAAGTTGATTGGGTTAAAATAGAAAGGACAAATCAGGAGACAAAAGAATCAGTTCATTCTTTTTATGAGAGGTTACTGTTAATTTTTAAACAATACAGTGGCTATGAAAAATTGGATGAAAAGGACATGAGTCATTTTATCTATAGATTCGTTTATGGACTAAAACCTGAAATTGCAGACATGATCAGAAATAGCATTGTAGGATGGCAATCACTTTCTGTGGATGATATTCTGAGAAAAGCTAAGTATTGCAGTGATGAGTTAGAGGTGAGACAAAAGAAGCTCAAAGAGAAAGCCATGTGGGCTCAGGTAAAGGTGGCTGAGCAACAAATTGCCAGCATGGGTAATAAGAACACAAATTTTGTTCAAACTGGAAATACGAACCAGATACAAGGAAAGCTTAAAGGTAATATTTTTCCAAGAAAATTTAGCCCAAAGATTGAGGAGTTGAAACAAAGATTACCTTGTTTTAATTGTGGCGAAATTGGACATTGGAGAGACGAGTGTCCTAAACCTCCTAGAAACTTAAAGAATCCCTTATTAAATCCACAGATGCAGAATGGTGTTGACCTGCAGCAACAGCTACAGATGCAACAGGGGTTAAACGAGTTAAACATTCAGCGACAGCAACAACAACAGGTGAATAACTGTCAGGATCAATTGCCACAACCACCATTTCCGAATTGTGGGGGAGTTCAAAAATATAATCCAAACGTGGGATTTCAGGGAAATGAACAGGTAATAAGACCGCAAAAACAGCAAAAGCAACAAAGGGTGCAGATGCAAAATGCTTCACAACAATTTTTGTTAACAGAAAGCCAAGACAGTGATTCTGATGATTATTGCTGACGGTGCCCGAGAGAGGAGGAAGAGTGTGTTGTTGGAGCCACTCTTGAGGTTGACCAGTCCGGTCCATTTGTAAACGGGAAAGTTAACGATGTAGACATCACTTTTCTAGTGGACACTGGTGCTACCCGTTCTACTGTTAGATCAGTGGAAATTGAAAACCTACCTCTCTCTGGGGATACCATCCAAGTTGTTGGAGTAAGTAATCAACAAATTAAAACTGATTTAACTGATCCAGTTCCAGTTGAAATTGGAAATTATAGAGACAAACACAGATTTGTGGTTTGTAATAGTAGTCCGGTAAATTTACTAGGCAGAGACATTCTGTGTAAAATGAATTGCAGAATATATTGTTCTCCTGATGGTGTTGAGTTACAAACAATGGAGGAAGATGGTTTATACAGAATGACAATGATGATGATGGAAGCAGAAGAAACAAAATTGTTTCCTGCATTTGAAAAGAAAGATTTGCCTGAAGAACTCAAGGAAACAGTGAAATCTGAAATATGGGATTTTACTGGGAATGAAATGGGTCTAATGAAAAATGTAGATCCAGTAAAAATTACATTGAAACAGGGAATAGAATTTCCTAATATTCCACAGTATAAAATGAAAGCAGAAACAATTGAAGGTATTACGCCTATAATTGAAAAATTAATCAAACAAGGTGTATTAAAAGAAATGGAGAGTAGTCCTTGTAATTCACCAATTATGGGAGTTAAAAAGTCAAATGGAACTTTTAGGATCGTACAAGATTTGAGAAAGGTTAATCAAATCGTTGTTCCATGTTGTCCTGTGGTTCCAAATCCAGCAGTAATTCTGTACCAGATTCCACATGATGCTGAATGGTATACTGTCATTGATCTTTGTAATGCATTCTTTACTGTTCCTTTACATCCAGACAGTTATGAAATCTTTGCTTTCAGATTCCAAGGTAAGACCCTCGGATGGTCTAGAATCCCTCAGGGCTATACAGAAAGTCCTTCAATCTTTAATGAGTTGTTAAAAAGATCTTTGGAAAAATTGGATTTACCAGGTAGGTCTACGTTAGTGCAGTATATTGATGATTTGTTGATAGCTGCAAAGACAAGAGAAAATTGTGTAACAGACACAATAATACTGTTAAATCGCCTTGCAGAAGAGGGACATAAAGTGTCTCCAGGAAAATTACAGTTTTGCAAACAAGAAGTAAAATATCTTGGTCACAGAATTGCAAAGGGAAAAAGGCAAGTGACAATTGAGAGAATTGAAATGATTCAAGCAATGCAACCTCCAAGAACACAGAGACAAGTCAGAATGTTCTTGGGAATGGTTGGTTACTGTCGACAATGGATAAGTGGATTTTCAGTAATTGCAAAACCACTACAGAGACTGACAAAGTCTGATGTAAAGGATCCAATTATTCTCAATGAAATTGAGATGGAATCTTTTGAAAATTTGAAAAAGAGCTTATGCCAAGCTCCTGCTTTAGGTATGCCGAATTATGAGAAAGATTTTGAACTGTACTGTAGTGAGAGAGAAGGATGTGCATTGTCTGTATTGATTCAGAGACATGGGAATTTAAAGAAACCTATTGCATACTTCTCTGCAGTTCTTGATCCCATTGCAAAAGCATTACCAGGTTGTTTGAAAGCAGTTGCAGCTACAAGTGTTAGTCTTGAACAGAGTGAAGGAATCATTATGGGATTTCCTGTGAAAGTTTTTGTGCCTCATTCAGTTGAAATATTACTGACAAGAGGTAAAACTCAGCATTTGACAAGCAGCAGATTGACAAAGTATGAGAAAATCATACTAGGAGCAGATAATGTTTCGATTTCAAGATGTTTGAATCTGAATCCTTCTACATTACTGCCTGATTCTGAAATCATTGATAACATCGAAACAGAACATGAATGTTTAGATGTTATGGAATTCTGCACGAAACCAAGACATGATATCAAAGATAGACCTTTATCTGAATCAGATTTTGTCTACTTTGTAGATGGCTCATGTTTGAGATCTGAAGGAGGTGTCTTGAAAGCCTCATATTCAGTCTGTACAGTTAAAGATGTTGAAGAAGCATCATGTCTTGAAGGAGTTCGTTCAGCACAAGTGGCTGAATTGATTGCTTTGATTCGTGCATGTGAAATATCAAAGGATATAAGAGTTACCATCATTACTGATAGTCAGTATGGGTATGGAGTTGTACATGATTATGGACAACTCTGGTCTCAGAGAGGCTATATGACATCAGCAGGGTCTCCGATTAAAAATGCAGTTTTCATAAGGAGATTAATAGAAGCAATACAATTGCCGAAAGAAATCGCAATTGTCAAGTGTGCAGCGCACACTAAAGGAGTTGATTATATCTCAAAAGGCAATGCATTTGCAGATGAAACGGCAAAATTCTGTGCAAGAAAAGGTTATTCATACAATCGGGAAAGGAGTAAAGAAATTGATTCAAATTCATTAATGCTAACAACAGTTGTAGAAACATGGAATGAGATTAAAGAATTACAAAACGAAGCAGATGATGAGGAAAAGGATCTGTGGTTAAGATCAGATTGTAGACCACGTGATGAAGATGGAGTATGGGTTTACAAAGATGGCAGAGTAGTCTTACCAAATTGTTTGATTGCTGATATGGCCAGATTATATCATGGTCCAGCGCATCTTGGAAGAGATTCTATGATCAGACTTTTCCGAGAAACTTGGTTCAATACTAAATTCAGAACAATTGCAGAATCTTTTTGTCAAAGGTGTTTATCATGCCAACAAATGAATCCAAACAGAAAATCATTGGTGGGGACAGGAATAATTAATTGGTCGAGAGGGTGGTCCTTTTACCAGGTTACAGATGGATTTCATTGAAATGCCCTTACACAATTGCTTAAAATATGTTCTTGTGATTGTTTGTTTATTTTCAAGATGGGTAGAAGCATTTCCTACACGACATTGTGATTCAATTACAGTAGCAAAACTACTGCTCAGAGAAATTATCCCAAGGTACGGTTTTCCAGTCACTATTGAGAGTGATGGAGGAAGCCATTTCGATAACAAACTGATGAAGTTAATTTGTGAAGCTTTGAGCATTGAGCAGAAAATACACTGTGCATACAGACCAGAGGCATCTGGGGTAGTTGAACAGATTAATGGAACAATTAAAAACAGAATCGGAAAAATGTGTCTCGAAACAGGTGTAAAGTGGACAGATGCTCTTCCACTTGTTTTAATGTCATTAAGAAGTACACCAGATAAAAAGACAGGTTTGAGTCCTCATGAAATTTTAATGGGAAGAGTTATGAGGCAAGCTTTTGTACCTGTAGGTAAACTGTTGAGCATAAATGACAGTGCTATTTTGGATTACTGTAAAAGGTTATCTGATATAGTGACTTCTGTATCTAATCAGGTGGGAACTGAAGCACAATCAAATGAGAAAGTTTTGACACATGACCTGAGACCTGGTGACTGGGTCAGAACAAAAGTACATCGGAGAAGAAATTGTCTGGCTCCTAGATGGCAGAAGCCTAGGCAAATAATTTTGATCACTACTAATGCTGTAAAATGCAAAGGATTGAAACGTTGGATTCATCCTAGTCATACTATTCCAGTACCAACTCCTGAAAGTTCTGATGTTGAAAGTGATACTACAGATGATTCTGATTCTGAAGCAGAAGGTGAAATAAATCCAGATTCTGAAGATCGACAAGAAGGTCGACATCTGGAACCTGTACCTGTGAATGACAATTCAACAAGAAAAGACTTGGAAATTATTGAAATAGATTCTGAAGGTGAAGAGAATCTGTTAAAAGGAAAGATAACTGAGGATTCAGTTGTTTCTATTAAAGACAGAGAAGCGAAACAAAAAGAAGTTTCAGACCAGGAGAGTATCGAAAAGCAGAAAACAAGCTCCGAAGTAAGGAACAGAAATCCAAAGTCTGGGAAGTTGGAGGTAATTGAAGAAGAAGAAGACGACGAATTACCAAGTACCAGTATTGGAAATCAGAAAAATGTTCCTGAAAGAGTAAAACTGCCGAATAGAGAAGTTCCTGAGTCAATTGAAATTTCAGACTACGAAACTGAAGAAAGTGACGTGGATGGTGAAAGTGAAAACAGAAAGAAAAGGGCTTGGAAGTCAGAATCAAATGCTTCTGAACCAAAGAAGAAATACGTGAGAAAAGCAGACTACTGGCCTGGTGGAAGATTGAGAGTGAGGTTGATTAAGAAACCTAAAGAGCAAGTTGAAGAAATCAGTAGTCAAAAGAGTCCTGGAAAAGAAGTGGGAGTTGGAAGGAAAATTGAAGTGGTGTCGAGAAAAGGAAAAAGAATAGTGAGACCAAACCAGAAATACAAGTCTCCTGAGTGGACTTATTTAGTAATTCCACCTGTTATTGACATTTATGGTAGTAGTGAAGAAGAAAACGAAATAGAGGAAATTAGTGACAATGATTGAAGTACAGAAATTTTAATTTAGCAAAAGGCTGAAGAAATTTTGTTAGCTGACATAAGGTCGAAGAAAAACTGTTTAGTTGAAGAAATCTTATGTATGACATAAGGTCGAAGAAAACTTGTTTAGGGTTTTAAAAATAAAATTATTTTAAAAGGGGGGTATAAATAGTTTAATTCTTAGAAATTTTAAAATAAATTTTGTTTTTAATTTTGAGGCAAAACTAACCAAAAATGCCTTATGTTAAGGAGAGCACTTCAAAGTGTTCTGTTTTTAAGAGATGCTGTAAGATGACTCTGGTGTGTCTGCTCATTTTAATTCTGCTCTGGTTAGTTTTAGCTGTGATCATCCCATTAGAGATGAATAGAGAATTACACAAAGTTAACATGACAAGCAAAGCTTTGGTTAGTCAAACTAAACATAGTGCATCTGCTAAAGTTATTGATCATCAACCTAACATTCATCAAGATAAATCTATTAGTGATTTTTCAAGTAATACATTCACAAAGCTTTTGAGTGAATATGTTAAGGTAATGGATGCAAAAGACTGCTACGTCTGTGTCAAGTTACCTGCTTCTGTTTCTGAGGGAGTGACATACAATATGCTTCCTCTTACATATGGTGTAACATGTAGTGTGTTAACTAGCTTATTTTATCAAACTGGACGCTTAGAATATTACTATTCAGATTTTGACGAGATTTTTGCGAATATAAAGATTGAGGGTGCTTTAAATAAGCACAAGAAAGCAAAACAAATGAGAGAATTTTTCCTTGTTACTAATGAACTCACTTACGAGTATGCTTACAAGAATAATCTAACCTGCAAATTGAGTGCTGAGGGAAAGAAATTTTTGAATATGGTTGAGGAGAGAAGAGCAATTTACAAAAGAAATGAATTAGTCAAGCAGACTAAGTCAAAATTTTGGCAAAAAGAGGATGAGAAGTTAAATGGCAAAATGCTTGAAAATGTTGCAATTCACATAGACAAACCAATTAGTGGAAAGCTTTGCATTAGAAGAGATAATACACTTTTTGATAATTACTTTGTAGGTGCAAGTAACTGTGAAGATACTTATCAGATTTTGGGAGGTTGGGGATTCAAAGGTGGAAAAGATCCAATTTTCCCTGGGATTTATTTTGTTTGTGGTGACAAAGCCTACTACAACCTTCCAGACCATTGGTATGGAACTTGTTATGTGGGAATTGTTTTTCCTAAAGTGTTTCATGTTGACAGAGATTCAGAAGGATTGTTCAAAATTCATAATTATGTAAATAGAGTCAAAAGAGAAACTTTTACAGAAGTTCTGGGAGATATTTTTCAAGCAGTAATACCTTTTGTTGGTATAACCCTAAATGCAGGGAGAATTAGAAAATTATCTACAATTGTTGACAGATTGTCAACAGACACAGCTGATGGATTCCAATTAGTGAATGTTGAAGTAATTGCAATCAGATCTATGGTGATTCAAGATCGCCTTGCTTTAGACATACTCCTAGCAAAAGAGGGAGGAGTCTGTGGCATTTTACATGTACAACATTGTTGCACATATATACCTGATGAAAGTAAGAATATAGAAATGTACATTAAAAACATTACACAAATGCATTCAGAGATAATTCCTTTAGAAGAAGATGATTTTACTGGGAAACTTTCAAAAAGATTCCAAGCAATTAAAAATTGGTTTCATAACATTGGTAGTTCAATTCTTGGCAAGATTTTGGCACCTTTGATTATAATAGTATTCATTTTTATTTTGACAAAAATAGGTTGTTTGTTGCATAAGAGAAAGAAGCAGTTGAAAGAAAAGAAAAGGATTTATAAACTTAGAAAAGAAGAAGAAAGGGAGATTGAATTACAGGAGTTACACAGAGAGCGTTATGCTAATTCTAAAGATTATGCAGAAACAGATTTTTAGGGTTACTGACTCAAATGAATTTGAATCATTTTCTCGGAAATTTAAATTACCAAAATTTTGGGTGTTGGTGTGGTGATTTGTTAATCACCAGATGAGGGAGTTGATGGAGCGAGATAGAAAACAAAATTTTGTTTAAACTCGCAAAGTCACATTTCCCATAACATGAATAATAAAATTAATGATTTGTAATGTGTCGTGCTAATACAACCTAGATTAAACTTTACACATGGGGGGACTAACATGTATGCTCATAAACGTGCATAAGTGTTGCATCTTTTTGTTCGTGCAAAATAACAAAATAATTTGTTGTTTTCGTTTTTGTCATTACTAACTGCAGCAAACCTAAAAGAGACATGTGCTTATTTTGCTTTTCCTTGTCTATGTGATGTCATTTCTACTATTCTAGGTGCACATAAGTTTCATGGATTCATGAAGACTGGTAGATATAAACGCTGCTTTATTTGTTTGCATTTGCTAGGTAACATTAGACTAATTGGGAGGGTTAATTAATTAGTAAACCTAGGGTGGATACAGAATCAACATTATTTCTTACATTAATACTTTTCTTGTGTTTGTTTATTACTAGAAAGCATAAGTTGCCTGCTTTTGGGCCTAGTTTGCTCGAGTTTGCTAAAGCTGAATTTTACTTCTGCAAAAGTCACGAGATGTCCATTCTGAAAAAGTGTTCGTCAAAGCTGCATTCACTAAGTAAATCTGACGTGCTGTCATCATTCTGTCGGACGTGGCCAAGGTCGGAAGTCAGTGATAAAGGACAATTTTGTCAGCTCTAACTTGGCACCCGCGGAAATGAAATGAACACTGTGAGAACATTATTTTACAATTGTTGCAAACCAAGGAAGCTCCTGGTTGCGTTCGGAAAAGACAATGGTCTTTAAGAAATGTGACCTAATGGAAGTTTTGAAATGTGGGTGACATGTCACTTGTCACTCTCAACCAATGGGACTTCGTGGATTTATGAAAACTTTCCTTCGCTTAGTTTAGCTAGCATTGAAAGGTATAAAAAGTCATGCCCTTAGGGATGGGCTGGCTGCTGCTTTCTGACTTTCCGATGAGGGTGAAGTGCTGCTGGACTTTACATGGAGCACGTAAGAATCCTCAATGAACTTTACTTTAATTTCATTTATTTAGCTTAGCTAGGGACTTAGGCTTTAGAAATGCTAAACTGTTAAAATCTCACTTAAACTTTGAATTTCTTACTTAAACTGTATTTTTCTCATGAAGCTTTTCAAACATGCTTACCTTAATGCTAATAAAATTACAATAATAAAATTATATTTTGAAATACCATAATTTAGTAAATAAAATCTTACTTTTGACAAACAAGCTGGTCTTGGTTATTCAGAAGTGCAGGTTACTTTTAGCTAGATCCCATCGCCAATGGTGGTCGTTTAAATAATTAGGATTTGTTATAATGACAATATTCCTTCCACAGATGTATAAATTGTATATAGTTTGTAAATAATGTGTATATAGATTTAATCAGACCACCTGATTCAGTAGGCCCAAATATGTCATGTTTATAAATGGGTCCATAAATTAGTGTAGAATTTTGTTTATAGGTTATGAAGTTGGGTAGCGTTGTTTATGATATATTTTCTATAGGCCGCTGGATCACCGTCACTGTGCCTGCCGTCACAACTCCGAAGGAGGGTGTCGCCGCTGGAACTGTCGCATTGCACCGCATCGAGAGAAGTGTCTCGCAACGAAGAGGAAGCGTGTCGCTGTCGCTGCTGCTGCCATCGCAACTCCGAAGGAGGGTGTCTCCACTGTTGCATTGCACCGCATTGAGAGAAGAGTCTCGTAACGAGGTCGGAGCATGTCGCCATCGCTGTGTTTGCCGTTGCAACTCCGAAGGAGGGTGTCACCGCTGGAACTGTCGTACTGCACCGCATCGAAGAAAAGCGCCTCGCATCCCCGAGAAGCGCGCCGCCATCAGAGCTGCTGCCGTCGCATCGTGGATGTCACTGCTGTAGTTGTCGCATCGTGTGGAAGCTTTACGCACCGTGGGAGAAGAGTGTCGCAGGTGGAGCTGCTGCCGTCGCATCGCGGAACAAGGGTGTTGCGCTGCAGTCCACTCATCGAACCGAGAACTTCTCGCATCCCCGGAGAAGCATGCCGCATCGGGAAGATCTACACGTCTTTATTTCTTTGTACTCGCTGCGACATTGCTTGCCGTGGAAGCGCAACCTAAGGTACATTGATGCAAAGTGTTGCATCTTAGAAACCGAACTGAACTACGCTAAATCTACCATCTTAAAGTAATAGTATTGTGTATTTTTGTCATTCATGGTCTTGTGGTAACTCTATACAAAGTATACTTATTTTTTATATAAAAACCTGGTGTGGTGTCCGATTGTAGTGTTGTCACTGAGTTACTGTATGTGGTCACAAATGCTTTACACACTGCCTCTGAGATAAGCCTGTTTGCTCGTGCCAAGCTACCAAGGGGGTGAGCAGGGGTTATTTTAGGAGTGTAATCCCCTTATCCTGACTAGAGGCAAGGGTCCCTATTTGTCACAAGTACCTACCTGTGCCAACTAGAGACCCTCCAAATTTAACACAACTATATAAACTTTAGAATATCTTCCTACCCAATACAATCCACACCCAGAGTCTCACCTATGTTTAAAATTTTTTACTAAATGTGGTGCAGTGCATAGGGTAAGTGTCGCTGGTTTGAAATAGAGCTGTAGAGTGTCGGAAAAACTCTTTATTGACTGTGCGGTAATAGACATCTTTTTATGTTGGTGCAGACAAACGTTGAAGCACGTATTTAAGATAGAAACTGAGCTGCCAGTCATAGAGTGAGGATGACAGAAGAAGAGTGAGTGGTGACTGTTAGAGTGAGACTGCAGTGACACACAAGAGTAGAATGGGCGAACAGGTGCCACGTTACCTGCTGGACAGTAAAACAAAGCAAAAATAGCAGTACATGGAGGGGGTTCTTCTACCACTGGGCTCTGGTGCCATTGCACTAACTGCACGCATACTAGATAGGCATCTGTGAGACATGGAGACAGAGGGACTATTAGACAGATGGCTATATACAGGTAGATAGAAGGCTTAGATACACTGAAAAAGAAGGGAACATCAGTGTAACGGGATGGGACGGGGAACACCGGTACCATGGTGGATTGTTGCTGATACTTCCCCTCCTTCTCCTCAGTCCGATTGGGACACCAGTCAGCTGCTTTCCGAGGACGGGGATGAAATCCAGGAGGGCGCCTTTAACTGGGCCTTCGCAGAGGAGGAGACCACGCCCCCTCATGACGTAGGCGGACCCGGGTTGGAGAAAAGCCAGGAAGCCCTCTATTCGGGGTGTGTTTTCACCCAGGAGGAAGTGGAGCGGGAGAGGCGAGACGAGGATCGGGAGAAGGACGGAGAGCCGAGGAGAGGACGAGAGGAGACCGAAGGAGAGAGAGCGGGAGACGGAGGAAAGCCAGGAGGCCAACGACTCGGCGAACCGCCGTGCCACACTCCCGAGGGAGGAGTGTGGCTGTCACAGGTACGGTGGCGTTGGGCAGCTTGGGTCAGAGGCAAGGGGGCCCGTGTTACATAGTGTAAATAGTCCGCTCCACACCTTCCTGTCCCTTCCATCACTTCCTACCTTCCTAAACCCCCTCCCCTCGAAACCTCACTATCTCCCGAGCACCGACAAGACTCCGTGAAGCACTGGTGTTCCCTCACTACACTCGGGTCCCGTGGGTTGTTCAAAATCAGATAACGTGACTGACGGTGTCCCTCTGTTGGTTTCTCTTTTCTCGGAGCCGACTCTGCATACGAAGCCCCAAACCCCTTGAGGAGAACCATATCAACGAGGGGAAGAAGAGGACAGCCTCGTCATCCTCCACCAGACCGGACGCCACCACGGACCGGGCCGACTTTGCTAGAGAAAGACTTACCTTCAGGACTCGAAAAACATTCATAAAAATAAAGCCATCCTTACGCAGAACAAGTCTCCAGCCTGTTCCTACTTCCCCTATAGTAAGACCACCGCCTGTCCACACACCCACGCTACAACTGGTGTCAGAAGTGGCATCCACCCCTTCCATCCAGGAACCCCAGATGGATCAGGTAATACAACACCTGATAGAGGGACAACAGAAGCTGGAGTGGGCGGTTAGTCAACAAATCTCCACTGCCGATGCCGATAGGACATTGTTCAGGAACACCATCACAGCACAGATCGAAGGTCTACAAAAAGTAGTACAGAACCCCAGCATCCCGGTACCGGTGGAAAGGAGGAATTTCTCACACCACCCTGCGGGGGTCTCTCTCCAAAAGTATGTTCCAGGTGAGGATCCAGATGCTTTCCTCACCAACTTCGAATGGGCAGCATGTGCCTGTGGCTGGCCCGAAGAAAAATTGCCTTTCTTTTTGGCTCCCCTCCTGTCCGGAGAAGCGCAAGCTGCGTATCAAGTCGCTAATCACGCAGGAACTACCTCATATCCTGACATAAAAGGGGTGATACTGGACCACTTAGGGCTAGACACGGAGGCATACCGCCTAAGGTTCAGAAAGGAGAAGGGAATCTCAGGGGAAAATCCAAAGATGTTGTTTCTGCGACTCAAAATGGCAGCTGACAAGTGGCTAAATCCAGAAAGTCTCAGTAAGGAAGAGATCATGTCCAGCATATACCTGGAGCAGTTTATGGAGGCCCTGCCTTTTGACACACAAAGGTGGTTAAGGCAACACTCTGGTCTCACCGCCACTCAGGCTATCGAGATGGCGTCCAACTATGCTAGGGCCCAGCCACGTACCTTCCCTTGGGAAACGGACAAGGGAGGCAAACCTGTTCCGATAGCGAGACAAGAGAAGAAAATCAAACCGATGCCCGAACCCATGAAGACAAGACCCCTCAAAATGGACATTGCACCTCCTGTGAAAGGCCCCCAGTGCTTTGAATGCGGGGAATGGGGACACATAGCGCGACTCTGCCCAAGGAGAAGAAGCGGCGAAGAACCCATGGAGGTCGGCTACATTCCCAGGGCAGTGCTGTACACCGCGGAGATGGGGCCTTCTTTCTACGTAAGGGTCCTGGTCAATAACAAAGGGATTAAGGCGCTTTTAGATTCAGGATGTAGACAGTCTGTCATTCAGAAAAGGCTAGTACATGCAAACCAACTGAGTCCCAATGTCCTGGTACACATCAGATGCGTTCATGGGGATGTAAAACCCTATCCCGTGGCACATCTCACCCTTCATCCGGTAGGCAGATGCCCCTGTACGGTTAAGGTGGGGGTGGTGGACTCGCTACCAGAGGATCTTATCCTAGGAGTAGACAACCCTGACTTCTTAGCCCTGTTTGGGAGGGAGATGAGAGACCTGACTGCAAGGAATCCAACGGGTACCTATTTGACGACAGAGCCATGGGTATTGGACCGTAGTTTTAAATTTGCTCAGGCCAATGACCCCACCCTGCTAAATGCATGGGAATCGGCTCATATAGCTCAGGATAACCCGGACACTCCATATCCACGGTTTATGATCAACAAGGATTTGTTGTACAGAGAAGGGAAAGCAGGCGACTCGCCTCAGCTGGTGGTGCCACAGGACTTTAGGGAACAGATCCTATATTTTGCCCATACGCATTTGACAGCCGGTCATTCGGGGCCTGAGAAGACCACCCACAACATCGTGAAACTTTTCTTTTGGCCCGGTATCTATAAAGAGGCCGACACCTACTGCAAACTATGTGAGGTATGTCAGAGGAAAAACATGAGTAGGCCTACAGCAGTTCCCCTCCAACCGTTGCCCATCATAGGGAACCCTTTCGAAAGGGTGGGAATGGACCTAATCGGACCCCTTCCCCGTACCTCAAGCGGACATACCTACGCCCTAGTGGTGGTGGACTACAACACCCGATTCCCCGAGGCCTTTGCACTCAGTTGTCCGACAACAAAGAACGTGGCAGACAAATTGATAGAACTGTTTTCGAGGGTAGGCTTTCCCCGGGAGATCCTAACGGACCAGGGGACTCCCTTTGCCTCGAGGTTGATGAAGGAGGTTTGTAAAACCCTAGACCTCCGACAAATACGCACCTCCGCCTACCACCCACAAACGGACGGGTTGGTAGAGCGGTACAACCAAACCTTGAAAACCACTCTGAAAAAGATGTTGTCTGCCGAAAACAAGGAATGGGATAGGCTCCTGCCCCTGGCTCTATACGTCCTGCGTGCGCAGGTACAGAGCAGTTTAGGGTACTCCCCATTTGAGCTCCTCTATGGTCGCCAGCCTCGATCCCTCATGGAAATCACCAAAGAAGCCTGGGAGCGGGAAGAGGCCAGCGAACAGAGATCAGTGTTGGAATACACACAACAGTTGCAATCCAGGTTGGGTAAACTTAGAGACCTCGCCTATTCAAACCTTGAGCGAGCCCAGCAAAAACAAAAACAGTATTACGACAAAGGAAAGAAATGAGGACAATGGAGAAGGGTGACTGGGCCTTGGTGCTCCTTCCCTCCTCCACACAGAAATTCAGGAGTGAGTGGAAGGGTCCGTATATGATCACAGAGACCATAGGTAGGACCACCTACAAAGTACGGATCACACCCCGTCGCCAACAAACCTTTCACATAAACATGCTAAAAAGATGGATAGGACCTCCTCCCAAAACAACCCACTTGGTGTTGCCCACACGAGGGGAGGCCTCGACGCTACAACACCTCCCTACCAACCCAGAACTGACCAAGGACGAACAAAGAGAATTATTCCATGCCTTACGTCCTTTTTCCGACCTGTTTTCTGACACTCCGGGCCTCACCCATATGGCAGAACACTGTATTGATACGGTGGAGGGAAGGGTGATTAAACAGAAGGCCTACAGAATACCCGCTGCCAGAAGAGCAGACGTGAAAAAGGAGGTAAAGGACATGCTTGAACTCGGGGTAGTAAGGCCGTCTAAGAGCAACTGGTCGTCCCCGATAGTAATGGTCCCCAAACCTGATGGGTCCACCAGGTTTTGTATGGACTTCAGGGCACTAAACGCAATATCCACCTTCGACGCTTTTCCAATCCCAAGAGTGGACGAACTCATAGAACGAATAGGCGGGGCCCGATACATCACCACGCTGGACCTGACCAAGGGCTATTGGCAGGTACCATTACGGGAAAAGGACAAGCACAAAACAGCTTTTGCTACGGACGATGGCTTGTTTGAGTTTAACGTCCTGCCTTTCGGCCTTCACGGGGCCCCAGCAACCTTTCAGAGGTTGATGACGGAGGTGTTGGCCCCCCACACCCAATACAGTTCCGTCTACTTAGACGACATTGTCATCTTTAGCTCGTCCTGGAGGGAACACTTGGATCACATAACCAATGTCCTAACCGCCCTACAGCACGCTGGACTTCACGTAAACGCTAAAAAGTCCAGAGCTGCTTTTCCCAAAGTCAAATACCTGGGGTTCATGCTAGGTGAGGGAGTAATAGCCCCACAGGAGGAAAAAATCAGGGCCATAACCAATACCCCTTTTCCCTCCACCAAAAGAGACCTAAGGGCGTTTTTGGGTCTCATTGGTTATTATAGGAGGTTCATTGAGAACTTTGCAAACGTAGCTACCCCGTTAACGGACCTCCTGAAAAAGAATGTAAAGAACATCCTAGGAAACCCCCCCCCCCCCCGGAGGACGCGATAAGGGCGTTTGAGACTCTAAAGAACGCGATCACCTCCAGCCCAGTGTTGATCCCCCCGGACTTTGGGAAACCATTCACCCTAGCCACGGACGCTTCTGACACTGGGATAGGAGCAGTGTTGTCCCAAGAGGGGGAGGACGGGTTGGAGCACCCGATTCTGTACATTAGCAGGAAGCTACACCCCAGGGAACGCAAATACCCAACCGTGGAAAAAGAATGCCTGGCGATACGCTGGTCTGTAGAGAAACTAAGATACTATGTAGAAGGGCAGCCGTTCACACTGTATACAGACCATGCTCCCCTCAAATGGATGCAGAGAAACAACTCCCAAAACCCAAGAGTCTTACGATGGTTCCTCTTCCTACAGCCCTACGCCTTTACGGTTGTGCATAGAAAGGGAGTGGAGAACGGTAATGCGGACTTCTTGTCCAGGACTCCTATTCTCCCCGATCGGGAGAAGCCAGGGGGGGAGGAGTGTAACGGGATGGGACGGGGAACACCGGTACCATGGTGGATTGTTGCTGATACTTCCCCTCCTTCTCCTCAGTCCGATTGGGACACCAGTCCGCTGCTTTCCGAGGAGGGGGATGAAATCCAGGAGGGCGCGTTTAACTGAGCCTTCGCAGAGGAGGAGACCACGCCCCCTCATGACGTACCGTTACCAAAACTGGGTCTGGGCTCACGGGCAATAAGGACAAGCCTCACTAATAACCAAAAAACCAAAACGAGCATCCAATATTGCCAACTACTTCTCACAGGGGCATCAGGTAGCCACACGACCTACCGAACTAAACAGTAAGACTCAGGACGCTTTTTAGTCCAGAATGAATCAATTATTTTAATGTCAAATTTTCAGCAGCATATATTTACAAAAGATATCACAAAATTTTTCAAAACATTACTTATATCACTTCACACTTACTTGTGACCACAATTCTATCATACCAAAACATTCATTTACTCAGCCATACCATCAATATTAACACAACAAAAAACTTTACATCAGTTAACACAGCAATAATTTACAATTCAAAATAGTATAATGACACAGCATAGGACAAAAGTTCAGTTTTTTTGCCACGTTTTGTATTTATGCATAACACTCCTAATGCTATATAAGGAAGGTCTGCGCGTTTCGATAACCCTCGATTTAAGGGAAATCTCGTCAGGACCACGTAGCTGTAAATGGAAAGAACAGGCATAAGTCACTCTACTGGAAGACCCGCCCTCTGACACTTCTGGAACAAAAGACGTAGGCGGACCCGGGTTGGAGAAAAGCCAGGAAGCCCTCTATTCGGGGTGTGTTTTCACCCAGGAGGAAGTGGAGCGGGAGAGGCGAGACGAGGATCGGGAGAAGGACGGAGAGCCGAGGAGAGGACGAGTGGAGACCGAAGGAGAGAGAGCGGGAGACGGAGGAAAGCCAGGAGGCCAACGACTCGGCGAACCGCCGTGCCACACTCCCGAGGGAGGAGTGTGGCTGTCACAGGTACGGTGGCGTTGGGCAGCTTGGGTCAGGGGCAAGGGGGCCCGTGTTACATAGTGTAAATAGTCCGCTCCGCACCTTCCTGTCCCTTCCATCACTTCCTACCTTCCTAAACCCCCTCCCCTCTAAACCTCACTATCTCCCGAGCACTGAGCACCGACAAGACTCCGTGAAGCACTGGTGTTCCCTCACTACACTCGGGTCCCGTGGGTTGTTCAAAATCAGATAACGTGACTGACGGTGTCCCTCTGTTGGTTTCTCTTTTCTCGGAGCCGACTCTGCATACGAAGCCCCAAACCCCTTGAGGAGAACCATATCAACGAGGGGAAGAAGAGGACAGCCTCGTGATCCTCCACCAGACCGGACGCCACCACGGACCGGGCCGACTTTGCTAGAGAAAGACTTACCTTCAGGACTCGAAAAACATTCATAAAAATAAAGCCATCCTTACGCAGAACAAGTCTCCAGCCTGTTCCTACTTCCCCTATAGTAAGACCACCGCCTGTCCACACACCCACGCTACAATCAGATATTGTAAAAGTGAGAAAAGAGGCCCAAATGGTGAGAAATAATTAGAGATAAATGAGCAGTGAGGAAAACCAATACAGTGGATGGAAACTCTAAAAATTATTTTCATTTAACGAGAAAGGCAGAGAGAAAATGGCAGAAAGGTTAGAGAGGGTTAAAAAGGAAGATGAAAGCAAGATAAGAGGTGAACACAATCACCCAAAAAATGATAGAATAGGAGAGAGCAAGAAGAGACAGATGGATGAGAAAAAAAGATAAGATGATTCTAGAGATGGAGAAGGGGGAGGGGTCAGAGAAGAGAAGGGGTAAGGAGACATTTAGCAAATTGAATTCAGAAGTACTTTATTTCCAACAAATATATTCTTATAAAATATATTGCACATTTCCATTGAAATATTACACACATTTCCAATTCCTAAAAAATAGACAGTTTTAGTGACCTAAAATAACAATGTATGGTTGGATTATTTACCATGCAATACTTATAACTTATACAATTACAACTATATAAACACTAGAATGTCTTCCTGCCCAATACAATCCACAACCAGAGTCTCACTTATGTTTAAAATATTTTACTAAAAATAGTAAAAGTTTGACCAATAGCAAAACAGTTCATTGTGCCCCAATCAGCATTTTAAAGTGCAATAAGAGTTTGACCAATAGCAAACAATATATTTTAATCCAATCAGGATTCTAAAGTGTGGTGTGCATAGTAGCTTTTCACAATCATTCTATTAGGAGATCCTCTTGTTTACTTGGCATCACCATACTAAATATAAACACACCCATACCAACTTAGATCTTGAACACTAATGGGAAGATAATACCAACTCAGTTTTTATGATTTTACGTACATATTGGCTAACAACAATAGCTACATCTCAGAACCTGAGACTATGGATCATTGTAGCCCCATTTCCCTAGTTTGAATCCCGTATTTTTTAAGCAAATGCTGGGGTATCTTTTTCCTTGCCTCAATAAAGAATACACAATCCATCAATAAATGACTCACTGAATATTCCCTACCTCTCTTACAGGGGCACTGGCTATTGTTCTTAAAAACCTCTGTTTTTAATCCCTTACTATAACACCCTGGGACAATTCCAAGCGCAAGCCTTCTTCTGCAAGCGCTTGGCTGAGATATTATATAGGTATTGGAAAAAATCTGTGCTCTCCTGGGAAGTTATGTAAGGAATAGCTGAGCTCTTACTTTTGAGGTAGTGCAAATCCTCTGTCCAACTAGTTTCTATTTACAACAAAGGGTGGTGAGGGACAGAGTCTCTTAATTAAGGAGAATACTCTCACCCAGTCAAGAGATCAGGGCTAGATCCAACACCGTTTTTTAGCTCATTGCACCATCCCAGTTTCAGAACCTGGCTGTATGCAAATTAGTCTGTTCCTGTCCCAGTGCATGATGGGAACAGGGCAAACCAAACTACACAAGCCAATTCTTACATTGGGAAGGAAACAAGCTTCCGGGGACCGGTTTCTGGCATTACAGCCGTCTTCGGCCCAGCTTGCTTGAATCCTGATGGTGCAATGAGCAAGGGACTCATGTCTGAGTATACCCTTCCACGCTTAGGGTGGACAAAATTATTTACAACAAAGGGTGGTGAGGGACAGAGTCTCTGAATTAAGCAGAATACTCTCACCCAGTCAAGAGATCAGGGCTAGATCCAACACCGTTTTTTAGCTCATTGCACCATCCCAGTTTCAGAACCTGGCTGTATGCAAATTAGTCTGTTCCTGTCCCAGTGCATGATGGGAACAGGGCAAACCAAACTACACAAGCCAATTCTTACACTGGGAAGGAAACAAGCTTCCGGGTACCGGTTTCTGGCATTACAGCCGTCTTCGGCCCAGCTTGCTTGAATCCTGATGGTGCAATGAGCAAGGGACTCATGTCTGAGTATACCCTTCCACGCTTAGGGTGGACAAAATTATTTACAACAAAGGGTGGTGAGGGACAGAGTCTCTGAATTAAGCAGAATACTCTCACCCAGTCAAGAGATCAGGGCTAGATCCAGGACCGTTTTTTAGCTCATTGCACCATCCCAGTTTCAGAACCTGGCTGTATGCAAATTAGTCTGTTCCTGTCCCAGTGCATGATGGGAACAGGGCAAACCAAACTACACAAGCCAATTCTTACACTGGGAAGGAAACAAGCTTCCGGGGACCGGTTTCTGGCATTACAGCCGTCTTCGGCCCAGCTTGCTTGAATCCTGATGGTGCAATGGGCAAGGGACTCATGTCTGAGTATACCCTTCCACGCTTAGGGTGGACAAAATTATTTACAACAAAGGGTGGTGAGGGACAGAGTCTCTGAATTAAGCAGAATACTCTCACCCAGTCAAGAGATCAGGGCTAGATCCAACACCGTTTTTTAGCTCATTGCACCATCCCAGTTTCAGAACCTGGCTGTATGCAAATTAGTCTGTTCCTGTCCCAGTGCATGATGGGAACAGGGCAAACCAAACTACACAAGCCAATTCTTACACTGGGAAGGAAACAAGCTTCCGGGGACCGGTTTCTGGCATTACAGCCGTCTTCGGCCCAGCTTGCTTGAATCCTGATGGTGCAATGAGCAAGGGACTCATGTCTGAGTATACCCTTCCACGCTTAGGGTGGACAAAATTATTTACAACAAAGGGTGGTGAGGGACAGAGTCTCTGAATTAAGCAGAATACTCTCACCCAGTCAAGAGATCAGGGCTAGATCCAACACCGTTTTTTAGCTCATTGCACCATCCCAGTTTCAGAACCTGGCTGTATGCAAATTAGTCTGTTCCTATCCCAGTGCATGATGGGAACAGGGCAAACCAAACTACACAAGCCAATTCTTACACTGGGAAGGAAACAAGCTTCCGGGGACCGGTTTCTGGCATTACAGCCGTCTTCGGCCCAGCTTGCTTGAATCCTGATGGTGCAATGAGCAAGGGACTCATGTCTGAGTATACCCTTCCACGCTTAGGGTGGACAAAATTATTTACAACAAAGGGTGGTGAGGGACAGAGTCTCTGAATTAAGCAGAATACTCTCACCCAGTCAAGAGATCAGGGCTAGATCCAACACCGTTTTTTAGCTCATTGCACCATCCCAGTTTCAGAACCTGGCTGTATGCAAATTAGTCTGTTCCTGTCCCAGTGCATGATGGGAACAGGGCAAACCAAACTACACAAGCCAATTCTTACACTGGGAAGGAAACAAGCTTCCGGGGACCGGTTTCTGGCATTACAGCCGTCTTCGGCCCAGCTTGCTTGAATCCTGATGGTGCAATGAGCAAGGGACTCATGTCTGAGTATACCCTTCCACGCTTAGGGTGGACAAAATTATTTACAACAAAGGGTGGTGAGGGACAGAGTCTCTGAATTAAGCAGAATACTCTCACCCAGTCAAGAGATCAGGGCTAGATCCAACACCGTTTTTTAGCTCATTGCACCATCCCAGTTTCAGAACCTGGCTGTATGCAAATTAGTCTGTTCCTGTCCCAGTGCATGATGGGAACAGGGCAAACTAAACTACACAAGCCAATTCTTACACTGGGAAGGAAACAAGCTTCCGGGGACCGGTTTCTGGCATTACAGCCGTCTTCGGCCCAGCTTTTAAGCAAATGCTGGGGTATCTTTTTCCTTGCCTCAATAAAGAATACACAATCCATCAATAAATGACTCACTGAATATTCCCTACCTCTCTTACAGGGGCACTGGCTATTGTTCTTAAAAACCTCTGTTTTTAATCCCTTACTATAACACCCTGGGACAATTCCAAGCGCAAGCCTTCTTCTGCAAGCGCTTGGCTGAGATATTATATAGGTATTGGAAAAAATCTGTGCTCTCCTGTGAAGTTATGTAAGGAATAGCTGAGCTCTTACTTTTGAGGTAGTGCAAATCCTCTGTCCAACTAGTTTCTATAGCACTTGGCCTAAGTGTACTCTTAATTCCCTCCTTCAGTGCACCTCCCTGGAACATTCAAATGCTTTAGCATTATTGCCACCAGGTTCCTTTTAACAGAGAAGATTGTCATTATATGAGATGGTGGTGCAGTCATGGTGTGTCCCACTGAAAGAAAGGAGGACATTAATTATATCATTACCTACGCTTCTTTCAGAAGAATTGTGGTAACTGCTGCATGTGAACCGCTTCCGCCTGTAGAAAAAGTGAAGGATTTACTCTCTACAGACCATGTCTGCATAGTAACTAGGTCTCATCTTCTTGTTATATGGCTTTACCCCTTTTTCATGTTGTTTGTTTGACGAGTTTACGGCCTTCATTTTTTGAGTCTGGAAGTGTCATCTTGTCCGTGTCGCCTCATCCCGTCTCCCTTATGTTTTTTGGAATTTTTGTAGCTCAACACTTTGGAAAATGCTTTACGTTGTTTTCCCAAAGCCTTCCATTCTTGAATGATTACATCATACATTCTGTCTAGGCTGGATTATTGCAACCTAGTATAGGCTGGAATGCCTGAAACTGTGATACGGCCCCTCCAGTGTTTACAGACTTGTGCAGGGAGGATTGTATGTTGCATGAAGAGGCCTGAAAATGTTTCTGAAGTGTTTTTGGAGCTAGTACAGGCATTGTTTCAAATCTCAGTTCACTTTGCCTGCCTATTTGTATCTACATTATCGGAGCATCATCGTGCTACATACTACAGCACTAGATCATTTGATCTCTCAATCTGATACGTGTCACTGGTTACCACAACTAAAGGTCTTTTTTCTGCCACTACCACGTACTTATCAATTACAGCCACTGGTCAGAGCATCCCCGTTACCCAATAAGGTTTCTTTATTCAAATTTACATGGCTTCCTGATGAAGGCACACCGCCGAAATGCACGTAGGATACTGTTCTTTCAAGAGCCATGCCAAAGATGATTCTGCTTCAATGAATTGAAGTGATTTATTCTGTATAATCCATGTCTCTCTCTTTGTTTACATATACAATATATTTACTTTTTTGTATGACCCTTTTTACATAGAATATTGTGTACTATTAGGTATAGTGTGAATGTATTAGCATAACTGAATATTCATCTTAAGAAACATGGACATCCAATGTAGCAAAATGGATTGAATACATCATTATTGTGCACATTGAGACATTGTACTCAGGAGAAAAACTTTTCTTCTCTTTCTCCTTTTTTACAATTTATTTATAATAAGATAGTCGATATAAATAAATAATAGAAAATAATTGTGTTACCTAATATCTGGGTGGCTATATATTGTTTATGTAAACCTTAGGTCCATGATTGTAATCAATTTCCTAAATGTTTTTATAACTCATATTCATGCCCTGATTTAGGAAATTTTGTCAGGAGTAGCCCTATTCTTACACACAAGATTGCCATTATATCCAGTAAAATTTGCTCTGTCAATTTATCACCAAGGCCACCATTTGTAGGAGACAAGTAGGCTCTGGCATCTGCCAGCACACTCCAGACTACGGTTCTCAACTCCCTCCTTACAGCTTGGACCATAGCATTTTTAGGGAGATCAAGGAGCAGTTTTACGGAATTACCTTCTAGCCCTTCCCATACAACCCGCTTGTCCAAAGCCAACACCACTGCTCCAAATAGGGTATGTGGAATTAGCTTACCCTGTATAACTTTGCTAGTGGCTCAAAAGTATGACTACCAAACTTATGGTCAAACGTTTTCACCCCATTCACTACTGCAGACAGGCCAACCCTCCGAGAAGCTATTTGTTTATCCTACCTCAAATCACCTAGGAACCACACAAATTTCCTTTTCCTCTAAGTGAAAAACATTGCTTTTGTCTTATCAACATTTATCGTTAATTTGTTTTCAAGGCAGCAAATAGTGGGGGCATTTAATTTCTGTTGCAGCCCTGTAGGTGTAAGATCCAGCATCACCAGATTATCTGCGTGCATGAGGCAACTAATGTGCCTACCTCCGACCTTTAGTGAGAAACTTTGTGTTGCAGCATCACCTGGGGAAGGTTTACAATGAACAGACTGAACAGCAGGTGTGCTAGAATGCAACCCTGCTGCAAGCTGTTCTCTGCCTGAATTGTCCTAGTCAGGTCCCCAAGTCCATCAAGATCAATCTGAACCAAGTTATCACTATGGAGCTTCATCACCAAGCCCAACAATACTCCACATTTCTTCCAGTACTGTAATTTGCGCCAGAGCATATCTCCATCCCCCTTGTCGAAAGCCGCTCGAAAGTCAACAAAGCAGCACCAAAGGCACCTACCGACACCTTTCACTTCCTTGTGACTTCCCAGAATGTGAGCCAAAGGTACATTTTAGAATGCTTCGGCGTAAAGCCTCCCTGCTCCATTGGAATCAATCCAGTATCAAAAGCCCAGGCCGCTAGATGCTTTAACAGTGTTAGGGCATAGAGTTTGGATGGGATGTCTAAAAGAGATCAGGTGGTAGTTAACTGGCTGATCCCTTTTGCCCTTTTTATGAATGGGCTTCACTATAACTCCCTTCGAAAACTCTGGGAGGGAGCCGGTAAGTGTTACCCATTGACAAAACATACTCAGAACGGATTCCCATTTCCTTGGATCTTTTTTACATATCATAGATGGAAGACCATCTGGGCCTCCTGCCCTTGAGGCTTTCATATTTAAGATTATCTCTGATACGATTTCTGCCATCTGTACATAGGCTGTCACTACAATAGCCACTTCGGAGCTGGCCTGGACCACTTACAATTCTCTCTGTTTCCACCCCTATATAAGAATACAATTAAACAGACCAATGTTCTTCACTTATTTGAGCCTCTAAAGAAGATGGAGAAGAGAGGGTTACAGTGTGGCTCAGTGGTTAGAGGCGGCAGACCCGGAAGCTGAGATCGGTCGTGGACCAGGGTTCGATTCCCCGCCTCGGCGGGTCTCGGGCTCTAAAATTCCACGGACTCGATATTTCTCGCTCCGGTGCCTACTCGACTCATGGGGTCACACTCTGCGACTCTGGGCAATAGCTTGCTTAATCTCCACTACGGCCCCTCGCGGCGGGATGCCTGGCTTTCACCTTGTGGATACCCTGCCGGGGTATCCCACAGGGGAATACCAGGACGGGTTCCCTAAGCAAGCGCTTAGATACCGTGTCGGTGATTTGCGCTATATAAATACATGTACAATGTTCACTAGACGCCAGAGCCATTTACTATCCTTGTCTTCAATTGTTACTAATATTGCCTCACAGTTTAACCTACAGAACTCTCTCTTTTTGTGAGAGCATAAAATCCTATAGACAATTTTTCAGGCAATCATTGCTGTTCTTAGACTGTCGTCATTTTGATTTAACTTTGAGTTCCGGCAACTCCTATTTACAACCCTTTTACCCTCCCGGCATTCATCATCGAACCAATAATTCCCCTTACCCTTGGACTATTGCTTAGGTGTGGACCTCCCTTTACTAGCTTAAACTGAGCTAGTAATTTCTTCATTAGCCTACAATGCCAATGCAGTGAATGTTCACCAACTTCTAGGGAGAAGGGTTTGAAATCCACAAAGGAAGGGGCTTGCAGTGTATATTCCAAAATCCAAACTCTAATTCTCTTGTGGTAAACCACCTTCAAAAGGGTGGTGGCAAATGGACATGGTTAAAGTTCATCTTTAAACTACAGGCTAAGGACAAGATGATCGCTGGGCCCCCTATCTAGGACTCTAACATTTTCCACCCGATGGAACTGATGAACTGGGACCATCACATAGTCAATAGGCAGTTTACTATTGTCATACTTAAATATTTTCCCAGCTGTTATATCATTTTGGCACCTATCATTTACATTTATCAAATTGAATTCCGCCAAACAATGCAAAACCTTCGTATCTCCTTCCCAGTGGCTTTCAGAGAATATACATTCCTGAATATTTAACGCTAAATGCAATTCTTTCATAACCTCATCAAGAACTTTGAAAACTGATTTTTCATCAGAATCCCCCCCACCACCAACAAAGCATCAGGAATATCCCACAGCAATTTTTTTTTTACATCGATAGAAAAATTCAACAGCTCACACTCAAGTGGAGAGTGAGTTGGTAGTACATATACATTCAAACATATTTGCTTTGACCACTTCGTATTGACACACAGGCCAATTAGACAACTGAGAACCCATAAGCAAGTGGTTTGAAGCTTTATTACCTTTCTCCCTCAGCAGACTGAGATCAATGTGAGTAATTCACCCACTACTCTTCCTCTTGATGAGGCCCTAGCAGTTTGAACTATGGCAACAAACCCCTCCATAGCAGGGCACTCCCACAACCAGCTTTCCCGAAGGAACAAAGTAGACTAGTTCTTCAAAATCTCTCTATGATTTTCAATATCTGTAAATGTTTTAATCCATTAATGTTCCATACCAGGACCCGAACTGGCTGCGGATGCCCTGTCTCCCACCAATCAATCTTATCTACCCTTCCACTGATACATGGGGGAAAGTAACTGTCCTGAGCATTTTTGAAAGAACAACTCTCTCTCCTCCGTGGAACATGCCCCAAACTACTATAGTCACTTCCCCTCTGTCGCTCATCAGGCTTTCAACGGTGGGGTCAATTCCGATTCCCCGATTCTGGTTATTTCTTCTCCAGAAACCTCCCAAAAGCCAACCAGGGCCAAATCCTTTGTGGAGACATTCCTCAATCTTTTACTGTTGGCAAATACCTTGAACAGTTCTGACCTGTTGAGGGGCTGATTAGTTGCCTGCCTTCCATTTATTCTAGATTTCGCCTTCAGGAATAACTCCGGGAGTTTCATCTGCTTCCGATCTTTTCCAACCTGAACTGAGACAACACTATTTAGTGAAGATTTTCTATTAGCAGTTCCTGTACTCTGACCTATCTGTGTGGAGAAGATCTCCCTGTAGTGCCTTCAGTGTTTTTATCATTCTTAATTGACCTAATATTGTTACCATTTTTACTCCGAACAGCCTCATTTTTCACTGTTAATGGTTCCTTGCTTTTCCAACTCCCATTCCACACAGACTTTACATTTGTCTCTAGATCTTGCTTACTCAATTGCCCCTCAGTAACACATTTTCTTCAGATGTTTGTGTTTTTCCCCTATTAGGGGGACCTTTGAGTTTGGGACTTAACAGGTTAGGTAAGAGGTGCTGTATCATATAACTTCAACTAATTCTTACAATTTCTACCACCCCTCCTTTCCTGGAACCTCTTTCTTTCCCCTGGCCACAGAGAAGAAACACCACTCCTAGATAGATCCCATTTTTTCCCACGAACACTTCCTCTTCTCAAAATTAGATAGTCATCTTGCAATAAAAATTCCGCCACTTACAACCTCATGGGGAGTGGACAAAGGACCAGCATTAGAAATAGTACTCTTTACCCCTTCTCCTACGGGAACCTCTTTAACTTCATCCTTTAATGATTTACTAATGGTTTCAAGTAGATTTATGAGCCTAACATTCTAAGTGTTATTTAGGGCCAGAGCTCTTAGCGTTCCATGAAAAGTTAATAGCATTAGAAAAAGAAGATTCAACATTGACTAATCTTGGGCAAATTCAGGAACGTTTCCCAGGGAGTTAATCTCATGTTCATAGTTTGTTTGTTTGTCTTCATCAGTCCCCCTCATATTTATTTATTTATTGAGCTTATAAAGCGCGACAGCTACCCAAAAGGGTTTCCCGGCGCTAACGAGACAGTGAGCTAGGAAGCTAAAAAATTACTATCATGCAAAAACAGGGGGAATTATTGATCAAACAACCAGGTCTTGATGGCTCTGTGAAAGCGGACATAGCTTGATTCCATTCGGATAGTCAAAAGGAGAGAATTCCACAGCTTAGGGCCCAAAAGACCTGCCTCCCATCCTGGAAAGTCGGATCTTAGGCAGGCTAAAAAGGCCGTGAGATGAGGAGCGAAACAACGAGCAGGAGTATACATATGCACCAAAGATTGTAGTTATCTCGGGGCAGTACCCCATTTTATTTTGTGCATATAGCTGAGAGTTTTAAACTTGACTCTACTCTCCACCCTTAGCCAATGTAATGCACGGAGATGTCCTGACATGTGTTCCGTTCTATGACATTTACATAACAGCCTCGCGGCGGCATTTTGGACAAGCTGAAGGCGTCTAATGACCGCCTGTGACACCCCTAGGTAGAGAACATTGCCATAATCTAACCGTGAGGTAATCATGGCATTAATTACTGACTTCTGTGTGTCTACTGGCAGCATCCAAATGATTTTCTTTAGCCAACGCAGGATGGTAAAGCATGAGGCTGTTAACTTCCTAACCTGGGGCTGCATAGTTAGGCCTTTGTCAATGGTCATCCCCAAATTTTGCACCTGGTCAGATGGAATGGGGAGGGCTCCCATTTCCAATGGCCAGTGTCTGGGACTCCAGAGGTCCTGCTTGGGACCCAATATAAGGACTTCCGTTTTTCCACCATTCAATTTGAGCAAATTATCACTCATCCATTTGGCAATTTTCCTGAGACCGGATTGAAGGAGGGAAGTAGATGCTTGATCTGAATTTGACAGTGAAAAAGTAATTTGAGAGACGTCTGCATAATTGAACATAGTCAGACCTTCCCGTTCGGCAATCTGTGCGAGTGGTGTTATATATAAGTTGAAAAGCACAGGGCTGAGTACCGAGCCCTGAGGTACACCATGCGGAGAAAGATAGGTATTGGAGGAGGCCGTATTGGAGAAGATTTGGAATGTTCGCTGAGTTAAAAAGGATGCAATCCAGTATAGGGCTAGACCACAGATGCCCGTTGCAGAGAGGGAAATGGTGTCAAATGCTGCGCTGAGATCAAGAAGTATCAGCGCAGCTGTGTCACCTCTCTCCAGCATGTGGCGTAGATTCTCTGTGACGCCCAGCAATGTTGTCTCAGTGGAGAAACCTGGGCGGAAGCCTGATTGGGAAGGATGGAGTATAGCATTCGCCTGCGTAAACTGGGCGAGGTGATAGTGGACATGTCGCTCCAAAATTTTGGAGAAAGCAGGCAGAAGGGAAATAGGTCGAAAATTGGCAAGATTGCCCCATTGTGCATTCCTCCAGCTCTTTGCACTCAGCAAAATAGGTACATTCATGCTGCAGATTGCTTACTGCTTTGATCAATGCTACACCCACTCCAAATTCTTTTGTAGGTATTGGGGATGATGAGGATCTAGGGTGTCTTGCACAGAACCACCCACCAGCTGGGCCTGGACCTCCTCCTTTAGATTTGAGAGATCTGACAAATTAATGTCCCCTAAATCCTTACCGGATCACTCAAAAAAAAGACTTAGATACTCTGCGTCAATCTCCTTACTCCTTGGCGGAACGGAAACATCAAGTTGCTCCAGTGGGAAAACATCTCTCACAAAACGGGTTTTCACTAAAGCACCTAGGGGTGGAAACTCAGAAAAGGGGAAGTCATACCCACTAACACCACCTTCTTTCCCTCCTGAGGTGCAGGGCTCCTCCATTCTCATGATACTATTGATGGTAATATAATACCTACATTTTTATTTTCAGGATCAACATCTGTTTTACTTTTACTGTTGACCAATTTGATTTCCACCCCAATTTCATTAGTCCCAGGTCTTAGGCTTGGGCTTCTAACTTTAAAATGTTTAGCAATAAAATACCGCAGGGAAGAAGATATACCGACAATCGACCTAGCTAACTTCTGTATTGGGCCCAAAGTCTGGCGAGGAAGTGCCAGAAATAGTAACAGACATAACAGGCTCAGGCAAGAGGGTACTTACTAGCAGACTTAAGGCATTTGCAACCCCAGACCAATCGCAGAAATTGATGACCTATCAGGGAGACCTCGAAACGGCAGAGGCAGAGCTTCATCACTGGGTCCCTTTTTGGAGACTTAAGTGGACCCCAGCGGCACAAGCCAACTCTCCCTCCTGTTGACTTTCGACCATAACACCACATATAAATGTGCTTTTAAATGAACCTCCTCTACTGCTGGCAAGGGAGGATTGAGAACTTAAACGTGCAATATCACCAGCACCTTAATTCGTATGGCAGCCTCCTTGGTCCCCTTGCCGGGAGGGGAAGCAGATCGTATGTTGCCAGGGAGCTACTCCTTGTGCCTAGCAGAGCTTTTCACCCAGCACCTGTCCACTCTTTTGCAAGCTGCCTACATGGTGAACCTTGCATGCAACCTTCTCTCCGCTTCTCCACCGACTCACTTCAGCCTGCTGGCGCTCTCCCGGCTGTGTGGCCTGCTTCCTCCAACACTCTGGGTTGTGCTGATCGCCGTCCCGAGCTCATCCATCACTCTGGTGTGGTGTGCCTGCTCCCACACCCCTGCTGGTGACCCTGAAGATCCTATTTGGTGTGCATGGTGTGGAGGACTGAGGCGACTACATTGAATGGAGTTCTGAGGACCAATGTGACTTCCTCAGACATCGCACATTTACTGTACACAGGTTGTATTACCCCCCCCCCCCCCATTTGTGGCTGTCTGTGCTGCTTTGCGCGCCGATGCTGCTCCGTCTCCTTGGTATCTTCTGCTGCTCCTTCAAGCCTTGATTCAAAGCCGCTGATTCCCCATGGTTTTCTCACTGCTTCAGGTCATGGCACCTCCTCTGTAACTTCTGCTGCTCCTTCCTGCAAGCGTGTCCCTTCATCCTTGATTCAGAGTTGCTGATTTCCCGTGGTTGCCTCGCTGTTTCAGGTCAAGGCAGCTCCTTTGTTTCACAGGACCTTTTCCATTATTTTCACCTCTGTTGACTGTCCACACCGTGGACTCTCACGCACATTGTGTGACGTCACCGTGTAGCCTGTTTTTCAACGAGCTCAGACCATGTCTAGTTTTTTTTGTATAAGAACGGTGTGTCTTTATTTGCCTGTTTCTTCTACGAACAATTGCTGTTGACAGTCCAAATTGTTTTACTTTGCTGTCTACTGCCAAGGCATCATACCTCTGTTGTTGTTACTTTATCTCTGCTTGTTCCATCAAGCCTCCACTCAATTTACCCAAGAAATATATATACTCCTAAACATTTGTAGAGTGACTCACCCCAGAACTGTTACTACCCTGGGAAGAACGTTTTCTTGCATACCAAAATACAACTTAAGTCTTTGTGTATGGTGCTAGCTATTTTTGACTTGTTTTCACATTTTTTTTAAAGCCTATCATTTTGTTGCAATGTTTTAATTTTGTTCCTACTTGTGCATCACTATGTGTACCATGCAGGCTATCAATCTTTCACCCGCTTTCTTGGATAATCCAGGAAATCCACCTGTTACTTGGGAAGTCTGGTATGATGCCTTTGAAACATATTTAGGAGCGATTGGAGCACTCAGATTCAGTGCTGAAAGAAAAAAATGCTTACTGCTCAAGTCACTGGAGTTTGAAGGTAGATCTATTTTTAAACACCTCCCAGAAGCTACTGCACACGAAGGTGTGGTTCTTGACGAATTTCCTGAAACTGTTTTAAACTAAATAATAGATTTGACAACCTAGCTTAATGGTATTGAGGCACAAGTTTTTTAAGCACAGTCAATCTGAGAGAAGATGTTGATAGTGACATTTCATCATTGCACAGGTTAGCTGTTGACTGTCAATTTATGATCAGTTAATTAGGGATCAATTTGTTTGTCAATGCAAAGACAAACATATTACGAAAAAATTGGTGAATATGGAGAAGCCCTCTCTCTCTCTCGAGGAAACCTTCAAAGCTGCCAAAAGTATCGAAATATCTCAATCTTCTCTGATAGAGCTAGAGAACAGAACGTTAGAGAGTGTGAGTGCTATCAGTGGTCACAAATCCAACCCTAAATCCGGTCATTCTAAGTCTAGTGAGAGTATGTGCATGCGTTGTGGTAATCCACCTCAGCCTAAACGTGGAAGGTGTCCTGCCATCAATGTCACTTGCAACTTATGCAAGAAACAAGGTCACTTTGCGAAAATTATGTATGAGAAGGAAGTCTCACAAGAAGAGTGTTGCTTGTGTTCTTGAGTCTGAAGGAGAATCTGACGTTGAAGTTATATCAGTAGTGTGTTGATCCTATTGTGGATGTTATAGTGGGAGGGAAGTCTCTAAACCTTCTGGTGGAGTTCGGAGTCATGAGCACCATGATTACACAAAAACTATTTGAGGAAACATGGGGGAAAAGGTATATCTAACCTCCTGATCGGTCTCCTGTTTCACAGGAGGATCATAGAATTGAACGTTTAGACTACATAGAGGATGAAATGTCAGCTAAAGGCAGGACGATTAAAGGAAAGGTCTATGTAGCTGTGAAAGGCCTCAACATTCTTGGATGGTTCCACCAAGGCCTATTTGGCACGATTTTAAGACCAGGCTCGAAGGAACAAGTTTTAGTCGTTGACTGATGATTGTGGTATCAAGTGGAAGGAGAAATTTCCCACCGTTTTTGTTGACATATTCGGAATATTGCTGGATTCAGGCATGACATTATCACGAAGGTTAGTTTGATACCTATCAAAAGCAAGCAGAGGGAAGTTCCTTTTAGCTTAAGGAAGGGTTTGAACAAAGCTATGCTAAAGGTATTATTGAACCCACAGAATCTTCCCTATGACTTTCTCTCATTCCTGTTGCCTGCAAAAGGTGTGGTCAGTTGCGCGTTTGTGTAGATTTGCGGTCCCTCAACAAACAAATATGGGTGGATTCACACCCCTTGCCCAAAATAAATGACTTGTTTGCTTGTATACAAGGTGCCAAACATTTCAGCAAACTGGATCTGGCCAGCGCATACCAGCAGATAGAGTTACATCCAGAATCTCGCCATCTTACTGCATTCACATCACCTTTAAGTACATTTCAATATTGGCGGATGCCTTTTGGTCTGGCTTCCGCAGCTTCAGTATTTCAAAGGGTAATGTTTAATCTTCTCAGGGACATTACAGGTGTGGTTGTATTTCAAGATGATGTTCTTGTTTTTGCTAAGTATATTGGCTCACATGATGAGATCTTACCTAAAGTCCTTGACTTTTTTTTAAAAAGGGTGTAGTGCTTAAAGCTGCCAAATACATATTCAACTGAGGTACATTACTTGTGTCATCTAATTTCTGGGGTAGGTATCAGCCCTAGATCAGGGTTGGTAGATGCCATAGTGGAAGCTTCTCCTCCTTGTGACAAAACAGGTGTTAAATCATTAAAGTTCGCCCCCATCACCAACCACTTGAAAAAGGGAGTCCAGTACGAGTGGATTGAGGAATGTATGGAGGCTTTTGTTCTGATCAAATATATGATGAGGAATAGTAAGGTCTTAAAATCTTTTGATCCTGAATGTTTGTTGTGCATCACAGTGGATGCCAATCAGATGGGTGTAGGGGCTAGCTTGACACAGAAAATTAATAGAGTGGAAAAACTATTTTGTTTGCCTCCAGAGTTTTCAAAGAGGCAGAATTGCAATATTCAGTGATAGAGAAGGAACTGTTAGCCTGGTCTTGGGCCAAAGAGAAATCCCATCCTTCTGTATGGAGAAGGCAATTCTTAGTTCAGACTGATCACAGGTCCCTGGTCAGTATTCTAGGAGGAGGTTTGGGAAAGTGTTGTACTCCCAGAATCTTGAGGATGGTTTCCAGGCTTCTCCAATATCAATTTGATGCAACACATATTTCTGGTGGTAAGAATGGTAGGGCTGACTTCCTGTCTTGTTTTTCCTTTGGTAGTGCTGAGGTGATGATGTACAGTTTGGCGACTTCCTAGAAGAAGATGTTGAAGATTGTTAGGATGCCACCTTGGAGATTCCTGAACTCAAGATGTGTTCTGAAGATGAATGGGTGGATGCGTTCAAAGAAGACCATGTTCTACAAGAGGTGTGTGATCTTGTAAGAACTGGTTAGCCTAGTGAAAAGGCTCTCGCTCCTCTGCTTCAACCCTACAGTAAATTTGAAGATGAGAGCTCCTTAGACAGCCCACTGGTGTTGTGTGCTGACAAACCATTTCCCCCTCATGTAATCAGGCATATTATTGTAAAAAAAAAAGCTCACAATGGCTTTATTGGTTGCACTTTCACTAAGAAGAGGGTTTATGAATCATTTTGGTGGCCGGCTATGAACAATGAGATTGATGAGGTGGTAATTAATTGTATTGTTTGTGAAGCTGCAGACAAATATCTCAAAGTTGTGATGCTGCCTCTTACTCACTTTGAATGTCCTTCTGGACCATTTGTCAATGTTGGTGTTGCTATCATAAGTCCTTATGACAATTTGCTGGGTTAGATTTAAATACGTACTGGCGCTCACTGACTCTGCGTCCTAGTGGCCTGAAATTAAGATGGTGAGAGATCCCAGTACTGAATGCGTGATCACTTTTTTGAAGGAGATATTTTTGAGAGATTGTTTTCCTGAAGCCCTAGATTCAGACAATGGTACTCAATTTGTGAGTATGGAGATGCGTGTGTTTCTGCAAGGGTGTGGGGTTGTGCATTTGAAGCTTTCTCTGTACCACCCACAAACTAATGGCTTAGTTGAGAGGATGAACTGTGTTGTGGGAGAGTGCATAAGATGGGACAAGAGGGGTACCATGATGCGTCACAGGCATTGGACAGTATGATTTGGTTCTATAGGACCACCCCTCATTCATCTACTTTTTGATATTTTGAGAGGGAGGAAAGCAAACACTAGCTTCAGACCCGGGTGGATGTCAAAATGGCTTAGATCAGAGTCTGATGTGAAACAGTTGATGTTGGTTGTGGAAGAGAATATGTTTCTGTCCCAAGGTAAACAGAAGATGTGGTTTGACCAACAAAAGCAGCTAAGTTGATTCCTTCGACCATTGGTGACATGGCTAGAATTAAAGTTTCAGTATATGTCAAGATGGGGGTGCTAAATTTGGTGAGCCTGTCAGAGTGATTCAAATCAAAGGCAATGCTGTTCTGGTTGAGGGCGGACATTGGTGGAACCTTGGAAAAGGGCATCAAATCAGAATCGGGTCGCAGGTCTGCTGATTCTCAACTAGATACTGTAGGTTCGCTGCCAAAATGTAATAGTGAAACTTCTGGTGTGACATTTGAATCTTCTCCACAAAGTTACATTAGGAGGAGCTCCAGAGTCAGAAGAGGGCCCAGTTATTTCCATATTTAATGTTTATTAACCTTGTCTTTTCTTTCCTACAGGTTTATTTTTGTACATAGTTTTTTCCCCTTGCTTTTCTTGTTTTTCTTTTCTGTTTTTTTTCATTGGGAAGGAGGGAGGGTATGTGGTATTCACTATTTTTCTTTTAAGTGTTGCCATGGCTGCGCCTGGTAACTTCATTCTGCTGCAGAATATTCAGTATGTGTTATGATGTCATTTGGAATGTGATGCTTTGAATGAGAAGACTGTTGTAGTCTTGCTGTGAGTAGCCGGGCAGCTCCTGAACCATGTAGCCATATCTAATAATCGACAAGACTGTAACTACCTACAGAGTCTGATTAGTTACTACAGAGACCAAATAGGGTGCTAATCCCAAACACTTAACTTGCATGGTAGCAGGGGCTTGCCGTTCAATAATCCAACTCATCCTAATACACAACACAAAAGATACCGGAAATACCCGGAAGCACCGGGGGGCATGAAAAGGTCGAGCTAGAATTCACGTGGGATCAAGAAGTCCACAGGGCACAAGCTACACCAATTTACCATAATGGCTGCTTCCACTCATGGGCTTCCAGCACTTTACTCACCTAATATACCCTCTCCACTTTACCAACAACAACCACTGATTATCTGTGGTCTTCAGAAGACCCCACAAATGTCTCCTGTATCACTGTCTCACCTTGCAACCTCTCCTTAGAGAAGGGGAATTAATAGGAGAGCTAAGAGTAGCTAGGAGTAGCTAGATGTAGCTTTACTCGATTTGGATCATTTTAGTAGAGGACATGTTGCAAGAGAACTGATGACCGGTATAGATGAACTGGCATAAGAGCCAGGGTGGAGTCAACAAGCAGCTAGCAGCGGTGGGAACAGAAGAAGAAAAGGACAGTGCATACTAAGGTGTAAACTGCAGTGATGGCGGTCTTCTGTAGGCACAAGCTGCACTGGCCTAATGCTGGCCGCCTCCGTGCCAGACACAGGGAGCCACCACTCTAGCCCTTCCCACCACCTCAAAACTCTGAGAACCCACTTCCCGGTCTTTATCCCCGCACCCCCAGCAAGAACAAACCTTTGCAAACAGGGGGGAGAGGGACGCCACCTGGTTTCCGTTGGTTTCTGCTGGAGATCACTCGCATTGGGGGTAACAGCACAGCCCCTGAAGTTGCGGGCTCACCACAGGCTCACTCACTGCCGCCTCCTCCTCAGCAGTGCGATTGCGAGTGCATCACAGGAAGTGCATCCTCTCACAGCAGTGGAAGCTATCTAGAGCTGGTCCCAATACTGTCTTTTTAGGGAAAAAGTGTCAAATGCCTGTGATAAAAGGGAAAGATCAGTAGAATAGGGAGACATGGAGAGACATGCAGGTAGTGATAAAGGGAAATGAGAAGGGAGGGTAAAGAAAGTTAAAGGAGGACAGACAAGATAGGAGTACTTGTTGGACACAAGAAAAAGAATGGGGATTGAAGAGATAGATGCGGGAAGGGGAAGACAATGAGAATAAAAAGGAGAAAGAAGGTGACAGTTATGCAAAGTTGCAGGGTGAATAGAGAGTGGGATGGCACAGTATTGTAAGAAGGGACGCATGACCTTTGATGCCTACTCCCTGCCTCCTGTCTGCGGTCTTGTGGTCAACCATGCCCTGGACACCGGACTCAGAGAGAATGTGTCTGTAAGAGTGTAGATGGGAAGGATCTGGCAACAGAGTTATTCAGTACTGCTGTTTAGATTACACAGACCACTACTGGCCAAGAGCATGCCTGCTGCCAGAGAGTGGATGCACATAAAAAAAATCCCTTCTGTAATATGCAGTGTGGCAGCTGGGACAGACCGTTTGTGCAGTGGTCCGAAACTTTTACTTACTCAGGTGGCAGCTGTCAGCGAGTACTCAAGCTCCTCGAGCAAGTGGTACCAGGCTTTGTTCAACTCCTGTCAAGCTTAAAACAGCTATTTCCGCCACAAAAAACAGTCCATGCTCTACTTTAAGTATTCAGGTAGGGCACACTGGGATGTGCAGGTCACGTAGGGACATCTCAGCCTTCCCACAGGGTGGGCTTAAACAAGCAGCAGGCCAATGGCATTTAGGTGTAGCCGTCCCAGCCTAGAGAAGGCGAAGCTTCACATCCCTGACCCGTGCAGCAACTATGTGTATTTAACACTACCATTCTTTTCTGCATCTAGGAATAAATGAGACAAAGCAGCATCAGCACCCTCCATGTGAGCACACCAAAACTGATTGATTGAAAATTGCCAAATTCGTTAGACTAGCCATAGATGCATGGAAGTTCGAAGGGCTGCCAAACAGATCTGCTATTAGCCGTTTGCAGCTTGTGGCATTTTCCTAGTGGCAGCTGTAAACGTTGCCTCTTAGTGTGGGACTTTGAGGTTCAAGAAAACAGAAATGTGTGGTGACTGATTTGCGGGAGAAGCCTGCTTGCATTCATAAGTGGTTGCCTTGACACCTCTTTGTGTTGCAGAGAAACTATTTTTCAATTCCCTTTTATAAAAAAAAACATTTACTTGATCCTGTATGATGCTCATCTTCACAATTTCTCACACCTGTAGTGATAAAGTGTACCTTAATGTGTCAAATGTAAGAAGTTGTAACATGACAATTGAAACATCGAAATATCACACATAATCATAGCAAAGACCGGCAGCTATGTAGTGCTGCAGTACCAACGTAAACACACAATAGTATAAAGCATCCCTGCCAAGTGCCACACATCCTAGGTTTAACTACCACACTTTATCAGTTTGTTCACATCACCAGCAGGGCTGAAGATTGTCATGCAGTTCTGGTTGAGTAAACAAAGTTGAGAGTGGTGCATGTATTTCTGCCTCACCTCCTCGAGGTGGTATATCGCTTCATTCTTGACATATCAAGGCTGCTCAGACAAAGCCTGAACTCATGGCCTGGTTGTGGCAGGATTCAGTGCATTTAGTCTGAGGCTCAACTCCGACTGGACCACTATGGTTCAGTTTTACCTCCTCCATCTCGCATTGCTTAAGTGATGATTGTTTCTGCATTGACCCAACCCACAAGTGTGGTGCTGTTCAGCCACCACCAAGGAACTGGACAGTTGTGAGAGGAAATAACTATGGAAGAGTGGGGAATGTTTCTTTTTTCCAAGGAGAGTCTTTGCAATCTGAGAAGTCTGGCCAGTGTGACAAGATACAATCCGCACTGCCAGGCGACCAAAAGGAAAAGTCCCCGCAATGTAAGAAAGTGTACAGCATCTGACCCTGCTTCTCATCACTAACAGAGTGTACTGCAAGGTCTGACTCTTCAACTTGGTAAGCAGGTTCCTTGACCCCCCAAGGTGATAGCTGGTCCATTCTCCCACAGTGATCCGGCAACATGAACCGGCAAAGGCAGCCAGGCTTGAAACCAAGCTTTTGGCGGTGACGAGTGCACTACCTGAGTGCCCCAGTAAAGCAGTATCTTAGAATGTTGCCTACCACTTATCAATCGCCCCACAGAAATAACCCTGTTTACACCACGTATTAATTATTAAGCATATCAAAACCTGTAGCCTGCGTTGCTAATCTGTACTATCAACACCTACTGAGGTGAACTAGACACTAGGAATCTGACAAAAGTAAAAGAGCTAACCCTCACCAGAGAAAACTTGAGTCATTGTGGGCTCGATATGCAAAAATTCAAAGTGCAAAAAGTGGTTGCCGAAATGCGCATTGTCCTTTGGTGCATGAAATAGAAATTTGTAAACCGGCCTATGTACAAATAAGACGGTTTGCAAAATTCTTATTCAGAGTACTTTGCAATCTAACCTACCTCATTACTATTGATGAGGGAAGTTGCAAAATGTGACTTACTCTGATTATTGGCCATCATTGGGATTATGCAAAAAGAACAATTGATGGACAGAATTCAGAACAATGTCATACGTTTACCACAGTACAGAGATATGGGCCTAAACCGATCGTTTCTTTTGCTCCCAGTGCTATTCCAGTTTGAACCCAGCCATACGCAAATCAGTCTTGACCCTGTGCCCAATGGGAACAGTCCAGCCCGAACTGCCAGGCCAGGTCCTCCCAGGACTGGAAACAAGCATCCTAGGAACGTTTTGGGGTTTCACCCCCCATCAGCCAGGATAGCATGATTCCAGTGGTACGGAGAGCACAGGACCCACGTCTGGGCATACCCGTCCCACTCGGTGTGACAAATGCAAAAAGAACAATTGATGGACAGAATGCAGAACAATGTCATACATTCACCCCAGTACAGAGATCTGGGTCTAAATCCATCGCTTTTGGGGTGGCATGGTGAGCAAAAAATGATGGATTTAACCCAGACCTCTTGACTGGGGGTGAATGTTTTGATTTGTTCTGCATTCAGTCCATCAATTGTGTGTCTTTTGCATCAGGGTGATAACAGCCCAAAGGGGTCAGCAGATCACCATGTTAATGATCACTTTTTTTATAAAGCCCATTTACCTTACAGTAAATGGGGCAGTATTTCTCCAAAGTTATTTCTTTAATAATGTGTTTACACATAGTCAGTGGTGTAGGGAACCGCTGCTTACTCCCTAACATACCTTTTTTTAAGCATTCACAACCTTTTGCTAATGGGTTACCATCCCAACTTGTGTGTTGGGAACTTTTCAATATTTTGCAACAGGATTACAGTCACACTACATGACATATTGGATTACGAATGTGGATATGGCGACCTAAATATGTCCTTTCCAAACCGCGTTTCATTTTGTATTTCTAAACGCATTAAGTGATTTTGTTACCATTTACTGAATTGCAAAGTGAGTTTAGTGCATAACAAATAGCCATTTTATGATTGGAAAATCTCTGATTTTGCTAACTGCAGGCTTTTTAACCACCAATTGGCTGTGCACATCTGCCCTCATATTCTCCCTAGAGAAAATCCATGAAACATTGATTGTAAGTGCTGCCAAAGCATGCATTATTATATTTACTTGTGCTTAGAAGATATTGCAACACTGCTCACGCTCCCCCCACCAGTACTGATTGGCCTCAAATTTTAGTGATTTTGTTATGTTGGCTAAAAGTGACTCACGTTCAGCAAGTTCAAGGTTTCTAAAACAACAGCACAGATAAAAAGGAAACAAGCATTTGCAACGTAATAGGTCTTGCATTGGTGAAAGTTAGAGCTATTGATGTTGTAAATTATAATGTATTTTACCTATATGTTTTGGTTTGGGTTGGAGTGGATATATGTGGTGTGGAGTGGAAATATAAGGGTTGTATTGAAATTGTTAGTTGTGGAATTGTGTGATGTGGATTGGATTCATGTAGTGGAATTATGTGACATGGTGTGCCGTGGGATTATGTGAATAGTAATTATGTGTAATTGAGTGTACTGGAATTATGCGGAGTGGGATTGTGTGTTATGGAGTATAATTAAGTGGAATGGTATTTTGTGTTGTGGATTGGAATGTAGTGGCCTTCAATTATGTGGTGTGCTAATGAATTCTGTGCTGTGGATTGGATGTATGAGGTGTGTTGTGTAACTGTGTTACTGAATTGAATTATGGGGTTTGTTGTCAAATGATGTGGTCTGGAATGGAAATGTGTAGAGTAGAATTGTGTGGTGTGGAAGTGTGTGCTGTTTAGTGTATATATGCTGATTGAAGTTATGTGGCATAGTGTGTTGATTGTGTTACCAAGTTTAAAAATAATGAAACAATTACAAAGAAAGGCGGCCTTTCATTGTGCACATATTCACAAAATTAAAACATGTTGCTTCCTCAAAAAAATTAACGAAAAGGCACAACTAATATCTGTGAGATATGGGAGACTGGGAAGGGCTCATTACATTATTCGAGGTGGAGGAAGGGGAATAATTTGCATTACACCACTGTGTACATTAAAACTAAAACCCCAACGAAAAGTTAAGGAGTGCATGAAAGAGTTTTTTCGGGAGCCTGCAGCCTATAATTATTTTCCTGTTTCTTACTTGATGCTGGTTGATTGTGAGACTGGATATGCTGCTTTTTCACTAAGTAATTTGCTAGTTTTCACACACTCATTGAGAGTGCCTGGACTTCGGTGATCTGTTTTTTCACAACAAAGGTTTTTAAGGCTTTATATGTGCACCAGGTATGTTACACATGGACAAAATCCTTATACAAAGAATGCAAACCCTTTACTGCTATTTGAACTCTGCAAAGTTTATCATCATAAAAAATGTTTTTCAGCTCCCTTTCCCCTGCTTTGTGTTTTAATATCACTGCAAGAAAGATAAGCCAACAAAAGCGAGTATTTGAGAGTTGTTGAAACCCAATATACGATATAGGTATTTTTTACTAATCTAAATGGTATACTAATAATTTAATAGTGAAATGTGCCATATACATTTATCAAAGGAAGCGTTCTAGCTAAGCTTCATTTGCCTAAGTGCCACAGTTCTGTAAATATTTGCCAATTTCAAAATGCATATTGCATTTGTAAATACCCTCATCCTAGTATTTCATTGCTGGTGCTTCTGAAGCTTTCTGAATTCGTATTATGCGTAGTAGTTAAGCTTCCCCGTGTGATCTGTGAGGTTTACCAAGTCTGGCTTTAACTCAACCGCACTGCATTGTTGGACTTGTAGTTTTGACTTTCATTGGTAGGCCCAACCCTTCTAGCCCAAATGTGAGCAGTGCTGCTGTACGCTACATTTTTAGAAATGAATGCAAGCTATCCATGGCATGTCTCCGCAGTGCTTCAGTTTCCATTCCGGGATTGGAGCCAGACAAACTAGGGTCTGACAAATCATCTGCAGCAGCTCACGATGCGCTGCGAGGCTGGATAGGAAATTCCTGAAAAGGCTTTGGCAAAACCTGAGCATGTAGTCTTTTTAGGTCGAGCCTGGGCAGCACATGAGCTGCTCTGTGAGGCATGCAGCATTGGAGTTTGGGCTGGAAGTCCCGCCCACTCTCTGTGCCAATTTCTCATTAGCTTGTGTCATTGCCCTTCATAAAGGCCAGCTTCTGATTCATTAATAGGCGTGTTAGTCCCTCCTTAGTACAGCTTTGACTTAATTTGTAACCTCCCATGAGGACTGGCTCTTTTACTTCGGTTGTTACATGGTATGTTTTATTTAGTCTGTAAGCACTATTTTTTTAATCAAGTTTCTCCTACTTCAGGCACTACGGGGCATATTACCAACAAGTAGCGATAATTATCGATAAATAGGCTTAGCAACAATTTTTTTATTGCTGCCTATCGCTGGATATGTTAGCGGAGAAAACATGCTATTAGCAACGTTTTTCTCCATTGTGCTAAAATATCCAGCGATAGCGGTGAAATGCGTGAATATCGCTGAGAATACAGCGATATTCACGCATTAGCGACGAAATGCTCTTAGCCATGGTATCCACCTTTCATTGGATAACATGGCTAAGAACTGGTCTTGGCAGGTGTTAGTATTTGGAGATATTCGCGCTTAGCACGAATATTTCCATCGCTACGCCTGCCTTGCTAATAGGCGATAGCGACGTTAGCGACTGCTTTCAGTCGCTAACTGGTTGGGTACGCCTACTTTGCATGTCATTAGCGATAAACATCGCTGGCATGCAAAGCGGGCCCCAAACCGCTCGCTATCGCCTAAAAGCTGTCGCTAACATCAATTAGCGACAGCTTGCTAATAGGGCGATAGAATTATCGCCGCTTAGCGGCCAAAAACGGCCATAAAGCGCGATAATTGCCTATCGCCCTGCTTGATAATATGCCCCTACATGCTTTCCTGCAACATTCAGCGCCTCATGCGCGCTTTCACTTTCCAAACAGCCCAGGACAATGGCGGCCGCATATTCGAAATGCAATAGGTCTTGCATTTACAAAGAGTTTGAGCTATGGGCATTGTAAAAGACAATGCCTTTTATTTATGTGTTAGTGATCAAAACAGATAAATGAAAGGCATTGTCATTTACAATGCCAATAGCTTAAACTCTTGCAAATACATGACCTATTGCATTGTAAATGCTTGTTCCTAAATATGATGGTTGCTTGCCTCCTGCAGACAAACAAACGTTCCCATTCACCATAAGTTATATGGAATTGTAATTAGCTTTTCTGTTTTTTAAATAAACATTTGCCACTCGTCCAAGACTTCCACAGGCAGGACGCCATCGGCTCATAGGGAAAAAGGCGAATAGGCAGCAGGCTGGCACCTCATAAAGGCAGTCAGTGCTGTGAACTAGTCAGACACTCTAGGCCAGTTCCTCAGAAAGATGTCAGACTTGGGGCAAAGGCTTGACTTTGAAAGGCTGGCAGGGCCTTGAAGAAGTAAGTCACAGGTCTGTGGCATTGAAAAGACAGAAGGTTCTGGACGCAGTCAGTTAACCAGAGCATGTCGCAGTACGTTTGTGTTTGCTTAGAAAATCTCACCGGGTTTGAGTCTCGGTGTTGTCTCTCCTGTGTGTTAAAAAACAAAATAGATCAGAACTAATAAAATCAAATAAACAATGGCTTTCAGAATGGAATCAATACAATCAAATAAACAATGGGTATTGTAAGGGAATCACAATGAAAAACGATGATTATTTATGAGCGTGTTTGAAAGTAAACAGCGTGGTGTAACTTACAGAGCAGCTGACTTTGGGACTCGGAACCGGGTTCGATTCTTGGAGTCCGCTCTACCATGTGTACAAAAAAAGGTTAATCGGTACTAATACAATTTAATCAACAATGTCGTGCAGATTTGAATCAATAAAATTACATAAACAATGTAATTTGTAAATAAATTAAAAATGGCGATATTTGGGAAGAAATACCCACATTAAAGAATGAGTGGGGAATAAAAGAAGTAGTCCCCCAAGGAACATATACATACCCACAGCGTAATGAAACTGTAGTTGGTCGGTGCTCCTGAACAAAGAATGGAAGTGAGGTATCGGGAGCACAGACCAATGAGGGGCCATCAAAGAAGAATGATGCAGGAGTAAATGGTAAGCAACAGCGGGATTACACTCCCATGGTGATCACCGCAGGTCTTGCAGACAGCGCATGCGCAATGTAGGCTCAACCTAAAAATGCAAGGCCCAGAAAGGAACATGCTTCCTCACATTATATTAAAGTTTGGGGAGGTACAGCGGGCCATTTCTGAAATGTATCTCATTAACAAGGCATAACTGCTTCATTTTAATTGCAGTAAAATAGCACTCAGTGTCACACACACAGTAATTAAATGGCACACCTAAACAGAAACATTGATATATCGCACATTAGCAATCTCATAAGTTAGCATACTGTGACTCGTAAAAGGTTTTTGACAACACTAGTTATACATACCCGAAGTAACAGCTAGTGTCCAGCGTCCCAGGAAGATGGGCACAGATTACTGATTGGAGTCCTAACCCTTCTCATCTTGTGCAGTAAGTCTGCAGGTGAAGTGTGTTCCTTCCTGATGGAGTCAAAATTTAGCTCTAGTTGCCCGCCTGCTGCTAGGCAACACCTTTGCAAACCCGTAGCTGATGGGACAAATTGAAAAAGCTGCAAGCTTAACTGTGGTCTGTTCCCAGCAAGAGCAGCCTGGTGAAGCTGCTTTTTAAATCAATTTTCAGAGGAAAATACCTTATTACCTATGTTCCTGGTGCTGCCCTTTGCAGCATGAGCTCAGGGGCTGCTCTGACAATGCAAGGGGTCCCAGGGCACAAGCCAGGTGTGGCATCTGCCATCCATGACAACCCCTAAATGACGTCCATGGCTGCACAGGTACCATGCAACAAGACAAAATAACATTCTTGTTGTGTTTGCACAGGTAACATGCACATGCCCAAAACAATATTTGTGAAAGATTGATAAAGGAAAGCTGGGGTGAGAGTGAATGAATTAATGGAGTACTGTGCTAGAAAGTGAACATTTTAGTAAAATTAAAGGATAAAAGTAGTGAGTACGTGGTTCGCAGGTTAGTGACAGGGTAGATGACTGGTTATGTGAGTGCACCTGTCTGAGTGATTTAGTAAACAGATGATTAGATGAGTTTATAAATGAATCGGTTGGCCACTTGGTGGCTCAGAAACTAAATGAGCGAGTTAGTGAGTGAGGAAGTGATCTTGAAACATCCCAATACGGTCAAGAACGCCACCAGGTGGCTATTATATGCCATATAAATCTTACTTTTCCCCCCGAATTAGTCGTCGTGTGCCTAAATATTGCCGACACCTGCAAATAAATAATTATGTCATATTCCAAAATATGCCACCATATTCTTAGAAAGTTCCATCATATAGGCTACCTGTAAAACTATAATCTGATGACATGTCAGCGTATGGCTTAGTTGTACCTTGATAAACCTAAGAAGTGCCAAAATATAGCTGGCAGAGCCAAAATATGGGCAGCAAGTGCCATTAACTATATAAAAGGGCTCCTGAAAAATGTAATCTTAAGTTCTCTAAATACTAGCATATGCCACCGGTCACATGACCACGAAGTGCATCGCATGTCAATGCATGACATAGTCTGTCCTCATAGCACAAAGTCACCTTAGTTTCAGGATTTCGGCCTTTTTGAAATGTTGGTTGTCAACTTAGCATTACAGGCCATTCCCTGCATTTTCTATGAGCAATAGGATTTTAAAAAGGGTATGAGTGAAGTCCCCAGTTCTCATGGCTGTGGGTCGCGTCCTGGGGATGCTGCCGGAATGTTTATGGTGTTGACGTTTCAACTTAATTAACACTACGGAGGGTCAATTTGCGGGAAAGGGAGAATCCTCGGATCTAAAAATCAGCTAAGGCAATTACTGGAAAATATGCTAAATTGTGCTTCTTCTAGTTTTGAGTTCATAGATTTATTTAAAAGGCAAATTCATCATTACAGAAAATAAAACGTTAGATAGAATCGGAAGACAGATTCGTTAATACATGCAAGAATACAATGTGACTGGAAGAAATTAAGGAGCCACATCATCATCATCACATACGTTATAAGTCAAAATAATAAACTGCAATACAAAAGGACCACAGAGCATCTAGCTCTCTCCTGTTCAGAAGCAGAATTACATCTGAAATGAATGAATCAACACACTCATGTATGCAAAACTTTATAATGTTTATGACGAAAACAGCACACAATTTCATGCCATATTTTTACATAGAAATGCAACACTAAAATGTTATTTGCTCATTAAACCAACCAGACTATCAATTTCCAAAACACCAACTATAGGACGATTTTCATTGGACATTCACATTGTGTAGAGAGGAAATAAACAAGAAATAACATTTTACAAAATTGAATTTTCTGCACATCCATAACGTCAACATAGCAATGAAAATCTGAGCAGATCTCCTTCTAATGTTTAAAACGCATATAACGTCAGACCAGGAAGCTAACAAAAATATGTACAGAAACAGTCCATGGCTGCAGCTGAATTTCAGTGATTTCCTGAAAAGCTTATTGGAAACTGTGCGGCAACCCTCAACGAAAATTAACTAACTACATCTTAGCTAATATCAAGACAGCTCATAAAAACGAATCCTATGTTTCAGAGGATTACTTATGTCTCCTTGCCGTGCCGTGCCGTGCCTTTTCCCTTATAAAGCACCTACACTAAACTTGCCATTAAATACCCACCGCTGGCATGACTGTGATTCATGTTTGCAAAGTTAATCACAAAGGGCTGTTTTTAAACCTAGTGGAGCTTCAATAATTCTACTGTGCATTCTTGGTTCATGAATGAAAACACATGGGGCATATTATCAAGGACGGCGTTAAAATTAACGCCGGTTTAGTGGCAGAAAACTACCCCAAAGCGGCGATAATGGGCTTGATAATATGCCCTTGAGAATTCTCAAGGGCATATTATCAAGCCCATTATCGCCACTTTAGTGGACGTTTCCTGCCGCTAAACTGGCGATAACTTTTAACGCCGTTCTTTATAATATGCCCCTAAGTTGTTTGCCATAGCAGGTGAATTGTTGGATGCTATTTTGAAAATTACCTTCGTTCGCAAGGTCGATCTCGCAGTCAAAATGCACAAGGCATTGCTAAAAGAAAAACGATCCTTAGCTTTTTATTGAAGCCTGTACTGCTGGTAAACCCTGCAGCCAAACATTGAAAAAACACAATGGAAGTTTCTGGTTAATGTCCTGAATATAAAACACTGTTCGATAGGGATTGAATAATTGATTGATTAATCGATTTTTCTACTTCAAAGCCACAGGATTACCGCAAAAAGACGGAAACAGTTTTACATGGCATAAGAGAGTAAATTCCTTAACGGATATGTTGGAGAAAAGCGATATATAAACCTTACATCATATCATATTCTTAAAGGAAAGCAAAAAGTGTATAGTAACCAACAAGATATAATTTGATTGCTTGTTACATTTGAGACCCTCTTTCAGAGATTTCCTAATTGTTGCAATTAGTGGTTGGAGGCAAAGAAGTAATAGAAAACTAAAATATGTCCTCTTTGAATCAATGTCTAATTGTACTAAGCTAGTGAAGCATGGTGTTAGGTTTGAAAATCCAATCCCTGCAACACACTAGTTTCATGTTATATTAGGTTAGCAGTGTGTGGCTAAATATACCCCATTTGTATTCACGTTATGCAACTCACTGAGTTATCCCCGTAAAGTGCAAAGCTTCAGTTAGCAAGTGTGACTTCATTTTGTATTTCCCAATCCCTATTAGACTGCTTAGACTGTGCCCAAACTAGGCCTCATTATTCAGTATTGCTTGCCTCAGCAGAACACTGTACTACGTTATTATTTTCTCTCTGTATTCAAGGCTGCTTCCTAACTTACTAATGAATATGCCAATGTGCCCTCGCATACCTATCCGAGTGTGTAGTTTCTGCTCCCACGTTAGGAGACGCTGAGACCCAGTGCCGTAGCCTTGAATCGCAGATAACATGTACCCATCTGGCAGGTGGTAGCTCATCCTACTGTGCATCTTTGTTCATGTTCGGCCCAGGCAGTACTTTTCGATTGTGGGCGTGGTTGGAGGCTTCTCAGGAGGAATGATTACTCACTGTGGACTGTTGGGGGGTCAGTCCCTCGGCAGACATCTTAGGATGCAGGTCATGATGGACTCCTCTGCAGAGTATTGCTAATAAAATGTAAGTTTGTATTCTCTACTGTCTGACCGACACTTCATTCTTGGGAAGGCATAGCAGGTGGTTGTGAGTAACCCTGGTGGTCCCTAAGGGCCACTTCCTTCAATGGGAACCCCTCCGCTTCCCTACTTCTCCTCCCCCTCTCCTCTCCTCCCCTCACCCTCCCCTCCTATCCTATCCTCTCCCCTTCCCTTCCTTCTTTCCTTCCTTTCCTTCCTTTCCTTCCTTCCTTCTAAATTTCTTTGAAATTGGCCAACTCACAAACAAGTTTTTAAAAAAGGTCATCAGTTTTTTAAAAGCGCAGCACTGTTTCACTGAAGGAAATGGGCTGCATTTATAAACAAATGTTTGCTTTATGGATTTTCACAGACAAAGTGGCGTCCCAGCCAGCCACTATTCCTATCATGACCACCAATTGGACTAAGCCACAATTTGTGACATAGCACATTCATTTTCATGAGGTAATTCACATTACGACCTACTCTGAATCAGAATTTTACTAACTAACCTATTATTTTGTAGGTCATCTCCTAAAATTCCTTACTGGTCATTAATTGCAACCAGTTTTTTTCTAAACAGTAATTTGTCCATTTAGCCCTTTCTTACTTATCAGCATCCTCCATTGCTCTGATTTATCATCTTTGTAGACAGTCACTCTACTGCCCATTCTTTTACAACATTTATAAAGAGAGAATAATCCTGTGGTACTCCTAGTATGGCCCGCAGGCCGACAGCGGCGTGGCAGGCCTTTATTGGCGGCCCGCGGACCTTGCCTTGCCGTTTCTACATTTCCAGTGAGGCCGGCAGTAAATACAGAAGGTGACCGCAGGAGCATACATAGTGAATATGTAGTAAATACGTATTTACTAGATATGCTCCTGCGGCCATCTTCTGTGTTTACTGCCGGCCTCTCTGACGTCATACCTGGCACTGGTCGGAAAGCTTCCTAAAAGGCCCTTTAAAAGTCAGCTGTAATCGCTTTACCAGCTGACTTTTAAAGGGCCCTTTGGGAAGCTTCCTGTTTTGTGTTACCAACTACGTCCTCTTCTACCGCAGCAACTTCATCTTCGAGTCATTATCCCTGAACATTAGGTGTAAGCACATTCAGAATTTGGACAATTGCACCTGGAGAGATAGACAGACTGACTGAGAGAGACACAGAGAGACAGACAGACACACACACAGAGAGATAGAGAGAGAGTGACAGACAGACAGAGACAGACAGAGAGAAACAGACAGAGACAGACAGACAGACAGTCAGACAGACAGAGAGAGAGAGAGAGAGACAGAGAGAGACAGGCTGAACGAGACAGAGACAGACAGAGATAGAGAGACAGAGATAGAGAGAGACAGACAGACAGAGACAGACACAGATAGGGAGTGACAGATAGAGACAGACAGAGACAGACAGAGAGAGACAGACAGAGACAGACAGAGAGACAGAGACAGACAGAGAGAGAGAGACAGACAGAGAGAGAGAGACAGAGAGAGATACAGATAGAGAGAGACAGACAGAGACAGACAGACACAGAGCGACAGACAGACAGGGAGAGAGAGAGAGACAGAGAGAGAAAGAGAAAGATAGAGACGGATAGAGACAGATAGAGATCGATAGATAGATAGATCGCTGGTGGCTCAGTGGATTAATGCGTCCGCTGGAAGGGCCTCTGTTCGACCTCATGGTCACAGTTTTTTTTGTTTTACTCTAGTCCACCCCCCACTGACACTGCCCCACCGGTGCAGCCCTCGGCCACAAAACACACTGTAAATTAGGCCCCAGAGAGACAGTTTGTGAGTACCCATGGAATAATCCTATCCTTTTTGGCTGGAATTGCAGCAGAAGACATCCTGCTTAAAACACCTCCTAAATGGCTATTCAGTCCACGCCACTCAGTCCAATCTAGTAAAGCAGAAAGGGATGAAAGAGGGTCATACAAAATTTCAAATATAAAAGATTTGTCATACACAAAACTACATACAATTGGATTAAATACAAACGTGATTAAAAAATAAAAATAAATGGGGGCAGTAGAAAAAAACATAACAAACCTATAATTCACTCATAAATATATCCACTAATAAAATGTAACATACAATATATATATTACCTACTGGCAGTCGCCAGTAGGTAGTTATAGTTAGGACCTATTTTCCGTAGGAAATCAGCAACATTCTATTCCCAATAACTTTGGCGCCGATTGACGAATCTTCGCAAAAATTTTAAAACTTTTGGCCAGCTCCGGTCCACTCCTATCCTGCAAGTCTCGGGGTGATTCGTTAAGCGGGGGTCGAGAAAAAGAGGGCGCTCCCAAAACATGTTTTCCCCATGCACTTTTCCATAGGAACCTTTAGTCACAGCTACAGCCCGAACTGCTGAACATATATATCTATGGCCGCAGTGGATCTGCGCACCCTAAGCGTACCCTGCCGAGCACGAGCTGTATTCTAATTGGCTGTCAACACTCCAAATCAGGAAGTGTTGCAGCCATCTTGTGCCTCGGTAGAACCGAGGCACGAGAAACCTAAGAAAAAAACACGCAAAACGCTAAAAGGGGGGCAGGGTAGAAACACCCTGATCTCCTAAGACTGTTCAGGGGGTCCCACAAGGATCCCCAAGGCCCAAATTGGCAAAATCCATGCAGGGTGCACGAATCTTGCTGATAAAAAAAAACAAAGCGCGGTCTCCGGCGCTCCTTTGGTAATTGGCCGCCGGGGGACCAAATCCAAGGACAATACTTATTATGTAAAGAGGGGCCCATAGGGGCCCACCAGCCCTGGGGACCGCCACCCCCTGGGCTTTTTTAATTATGTGCGGGGGCTCTCAGACCCCCCTGCCCCAGGACCGCCACCCCGGGGCTTCTTTCAATTAGGTGGGGGGGCTCTCAGGCCCCGTGCTTCTTTGGTAATTGGGCCCCAGGGGGGCCAGATCCCGGGTGCAATACTTATTATGTAAAGGGGGGCCAAGAGGTGCCCTCCAGTCCCAGGGACCGCCACCCAAGGGCTTTTTTTAATTAAGTGGGAGGGTTCTTAGGCCCCCCCAGCCCCAGGGACCTCCACCCCCTGGGGCTTCTTTCAATTAGGTGGGGGAGCTCTCAGGCCCCCCCAGCCCCAGGGACCACCACCCCCGGGGCTTCTTGAAATTAGGTGGGGGGCTCTCAGGCCCCGCCAGCCCCTGGGGCTTCTTTCAATAAGGTGGGGGGGTTCTCAGGCCCCCCCCAGCCCCAGGAACCGCCACCCCCAGAGCTTCTTGAAATTAGGTGGGGGCAGCAACTTCATCTTCGAGTCATTATCCCTGAACATTAGGTGTAAGCACATTCAGAATTTGGACAATTGCACCTGGAGAGATAGACAGACTGACTGAGAGAGACACAGAGAGACAGACAGACACACACACAGAGAGATAGAGAGAGAGTGACAGACAGACAGAGACAGACAGAGAGAAACAGACAGAGACAGACAGACAGACAGTCAGACAGACAGAGAGAGAGAGAGAGAGAGACAGAGAGAGACAGGCTGAACGAGACAGAGACAGACAGAGATAGAGAGACAGAGATAGAGAGAGACAGACAGACAGAGACAGACACAGATAGGGAGTGACAGATAGAGACAGACAGAGACAGACAGAGAGAGACAGACAGAGACAGACAGAGAGACAGAGACAGACAGAGAGAGAGAGACAGAGAGAGATACAGATAGAGAGAGACAGACAGAGACAGACAGACACAGAGCGACAGACAGACAGGGAGAGAGAGAGAGACAGAGAGAGAAAGAGAAAGATAGAGACGGATAGAGACAGATAGAGATCGATAGATAGATAGATCGCTGGTGGCTCAGTGGATTAATGCGTCCGCTGGAAGGGCCTCTGTTCGACCTCATGGTCACAGTTTTTTTTGTTTTACTCTAGTCCACCCCCACTGACACTGCCCCACCGGTGCAGCCCTCGGCCACAAAACACACTGTAAATTAGGCCCCAGAGAGACAGTTTGTGAGTACCCATGGAATAATCCTATCCTTTTTGGCTGGAATTGCAGCAGAAGACATCCTGCTTAAAACACCTCCTAAATGGCTATTCAGTCCACGCCACTCAGTCCAATCTAGTAAAGCAGAAAGGGATGAAAGAGGGTCATACAAAATTTCAAATATAAAAGATTTGTCATACACAAAACTACATACAATTGGATTAAATACAAACGTGATTAAAAAAAATAAATAAATGGGGGCAGTAGAAAAAAACATAACAAACCTATAATTCACTCATAAATATATCCACTAATAAAATGTAACATACAATATATATATTACCTACTGGCAGTCGCCAGTAGGTAGTTATAGTTAGGACCTATTTTCCGTAGGAAATCAGCAACATTCTATTCCCAATAACTTTGGCGCCGATTGACGAATCTTCGCAAAATTTTTAAAACTTTTGGCCAGCTCCGGTCCAATCTTATCCTGCAAGTCTCGGGGTGATTCGTTAAGCGGGGGTCGAGAAAAAGAGGGCGCTCCCAAAACATGTTTTCCCCATGCACTTTTCCATAGGAACCTTTAGTCACAGCTACAGCCCGAACTGCTGAACATATATATCTATGGCCGCAGTGGATCTGCGCACCCTAAGCGTACCCTGCCGAGCACGAGCTGTATTCTAATTGGCTGTCAACACTCCAAATCAGGAAGTGTTGCAGCCATCTTGTGCCTCGGTAGAACCGAGGCACGAGAAACCTAAGAAAAAAACACGCAAAACGCTAAAAGGGGGCAGGGTAGAAACACCCTGATCCCCTAAGCCTGTTCAGGGGGTCCCACAAGGATCCCCAAGGCCCCAAATTGGCAAAATCCATGCAGGGTGTACGAATCTTGCTGATAAAAAAAAACAAAGCGCGGTCTCCGGCGCTCCTTTGGTAATTGGCCGCCGGGGGACCAAATCCAAGGACAATACTTATTATGTAAAGAGGGGCCCATAGGGGCCCACCAGCCCTGGGGACCGCCACCCCCTGGGCTTTTTTAATTATGTGCGGGGGCTCTCAGACCCCCCTGCCCCAGGACCGCCACCCCGGGGCTTCTTTCAATTAGGTGGGGGGGCTCTCAGGCCCCGTGCTTCTTTGGTAATTGGGCCCCAGGGGGGCCAGATCCCGGGTGCAATACTTATTATGTAAAGGGGGGCCAAGAGGTGCCCTCCAGTCCCAGGGACCACCACCCAAGGGCTTTTTTTAATTAAGTGGGAGGGTTCTTAGGCCCCCCCAGCCCCAGGGACCTCCACCCCCTGGGGCTTCTTTCAATTAGGTGGGGGAGCTCTCAGGCCCCCCCAGCCCCAGGGACCGCCACCCCCGGGGCTTCTTGAAATTAGGTGGGGGGCTCTCAGGCCCCGCCAGCCCCTGGGGCTTCTTTCAATAAGGTGGGGGGGTTCTCAGGCCCCCCCCCCGCCCCAGGAACCGCCACCCCCAGAGCTTCTTGAAATTAGGTGGGGGGCGGGCTCTCAGGCTCCCTCAGACCCGGGGACCACCACCACCCTGGGATTTAAAAAAAGGAATGGCGGGGGCTCCACCCCTGGGACACTGTAGTCTGCTATGGCTGGAGCCTCCCGGCTCCAGCCCTGCCATAGCAAACTTGGTTTGAATTTTGAAAGAGAGAGCAGGAAAACCTGCTCTCTCTTTCAAAATTCAAACTAAATTGCATTTCCACACGGGGAGCTGCATCTTAGCAGCTCCCCATGTGGAAAAGCAATGCCGGCTCCCGCAGGAGGCAGGGAGCCGGCTGGGACCGGGGGGGGGGGGGAGATTGGGGACTCCCCTCATGGTCCCCAACGGAGAGGGCCAGCCCTGGGGAATGGGGTCCCCGGTACCATAAGTGGCCCGGGAGGGGGGCCACGCGGCACCCTTCCACATTTTTTTTATATTTAAAAAAAAAATTAGGGGGCAGGCCCTGGGGGATGGGGTCCCAAGGGCCAAAAAATAGGAAAAGAAGAGGGGTTACACAGACCCCCTTTACGCTCCCTGCTTTCATGACTCTGCAAACGCGCCCCCTGGTTCGTTTGCAGATGGGGAACAAATTCCCCTTGAATACTGGCCCACCAGGAACCTCCAGTATGCGCTAGGGGACTGTGTTGCAGAGAGGTGTTCTGAGGCCACACCCCTTTTTACACCCCTCTGCAACGCAGCTCTGTGGCCCTTCGTGGAGATAGATGGTGGGCTAGTTGCACCCCAGGGACCCTCAGTATTCAAGGGGAGTTAAATCCCCGAATTTAAAATGCGCCACGGGCGCGTTTGAACAGTGGTGAAAGGAGGGGGCGGGGCCAGAGTTCACATGTGTGCAAACACACCCTGTGGCGCGGTTTAAGTCGGGGAATTAGTTCCTTGTCAATCCTGAGGGTCCCTGGGGGCCAACTAGCCCACCAGGTACCTCTAGTAAGCACCATGGAGCTGCGTTGCAGAGTGTTATAAAAAGGGGTGTGGCCTCTGAACACCTCCCTGCAACGCAGCCCCATGGGTCATACCGGAGGTACCTGGTGGGCTAGTTGTCCCCCAGGGACCCACAGGATTGAGGAGGAATTAATTCTCTAACTTAAAACGTGCCACAGGGCGTGTTTGCAGACATGTCACCTCAGGCCATGCCCCCTTCCTTCACCACCAGGGAAAGGGACCAGAAAGGGTCCTGGGGGCCGCAGGTAAGAGCTAAGAGGTTGGCTGTTATTAGATCATCCTCTGCGCTCCTGGGATTTGCTGGTAGGCTGGGGGCTAGGCCCATGGAAGCTATATTAAAAATTTATAATAGCAAACCCGTAGCCATCGCTTTATATGGTTCCGCATTGTGGGGCTATGTAAATGTGGAACCAATCCAAAAAGCGGAAAATAGATTTATTAGATCCCTACTTTCTGTCCCCCAGTCGACCCCGACGTATTCAATTCATAAAGAAGTAGGCCTACAATTTCTTTCCGACAAGCTGAGTATGGCCCCTTTGATTCTCTGGCTGAAAATGTGGATGAATGAAGATCTCCCACTGAATCATAAGATTATGTCAGATGTGCTGTCCTTGGATAGATCTAAGAAGATTCCTTGGGTGGCATACTTGAGCAAGGCTTTTTCGGATATTGGGCGGCCAGATCTTTTTTCCTCTCCCGAGAATATTAGGTTTCAAGATATTGATTTTGTTAAAAAGTCATTTCTCGAAAGGAAGGAATCATGTCGCGAAGAAAGTGAACTGATAAAACCGGCAGTAAGGGTCCACTGCTTATTGGTTAATTCACCATCACTTGCTCCATACCTTGGCTTTGTCACAATTCCCTTTCACAGGTTTCTTTTAATTAAATTTAGGCTTAATCTGTTACATTTTTATTTGGGTTCTTTTAAAAACTGGCAGAAACCAGAATTGGCTCCTCCCTGTACTTGTGATCAGTTTTCAGTGCAGGATACGATGCATTTTATTATGTTTTGCGGGTTGTTTTCAGAACCACGAAAAAAATACTTGTTGCCTATACTTAAGAAGGCTGGCTTCACTCAAGTGAGACCAGCCATGCTCTATTTACAACTATTACCCAACCCGTATGTTACTTTTTGCATTGCCAGTTTTTTGGTAGCTGCTTCAAGGGCGAAAGTCGCCTGTCATGATTAGTTTTATAGAAAAGTGTGTTTTACTTTTTATTTCTATGTATAAATGATATGTTTTTAGTATAGATCAAATTGCTATTTATGTAATGTTTTCTTTTTTTTTTTTTCTTATGTAACTAGGATAGTCTCATACGAATTGTATTGTATCTTTCCTTTTTTTCTTTTTACTTTGTATGGCTTTTGAGTAAGCCGAATAAAGTTATTCTGACTGACTGACTGACACTGTGCTCTATGCTACTTTACTCTACAACACTGCCTTCTATGCCACTGCTCTCCATGCTGCAACACTCTAATCTATGCCATAGCATTGTACGATTCTGCATTGTACGCTGCAGCAATCTATGCTGCTGCACTCTACACCACTGCACTCTAGGCCACTATTCTCTGCAACGCTGTACACCAATGCACACTGCACCTGCCCACCCTCCTCTACCCCACTCCACTGTATGCCACTCTACGTGATCCCACTCAAATGCACTCCAGTACATGACACTCTATGCCACTCCACTCTATAACATTCTGTGACACTCTACTCATCTCTTCACCATTCCACTCTATGACACTTCACACCACTCTCCTCTATGCCTGTAACTTTTAGCCATGCTGGACAGCAGTCACCCTGGTGTACAACACGGCTAAAACACACTGGCAAAGACAATATTTCTTGCATAGGTGAGACCTATTGGCTTTCATAATGCTTGCTTTCTTTTGACCATGACAATCATGGCACCCGTGGCTTTAAGTCCCAACAGTGAATTACAGATGCATATATTGTAACACAATTGGTACTGGCTGAAATAACAGCATAAGGAAACTTTGTTTAATGCCAAGTTGTTACTCTGTATCTTACTTTTAAGTTGCTCTTACTAATGCATACTTATTCCTAGCTACTCATGCTCTTACTCCTAGTATTCCTCATATACTTACTGATGCTCCTACTCTTAATGTATGCTTAGATAGAGTTATTGTTGCCCTTACAAACATATGCTTTTTCAGACAACATCTATTTTTAGTATTTGGTTCTGCAATGGGAATGAACAAATACATCAACACCTAGATTTTCCTGTTGTCTAATGTTGCAAGCATCTTACAATTATTTATAATATGCAGTAAAGTCTGTGCCGTATCGTATTGTGCTTCCTTCTCCCCTGCATGAGAACAGCAATTCAGAATGTACTTTTCCATGGTGTAAACTTTTTAACTTTTTTCCACGTCTCTTTTCAGGTGCACAACTTTTCAACAAAACTCTCTCTCTCTCTCTCTCTCTCTCTCTCTCTCTCTCTATATATATATATATATATATATATATATACGTGTGTGTGTGTGTGTGTATGTGTGTGCGTGTGTGTGTGTGTTTGTGTATATATATATATATATATATATATATATATCACAAGAAAAATCCCCACAATGTAGCGAAGATCCACGAGCCACACCAATCGTAAGTTACTGTATTCAGGCAGAGAAACAGAGGTGGCCTTAGTCACATGATCCTAACAGGTGATCATGGTGCTTTTTTAAAAGGTAAAACACGTACAGCGCAATGCACGACACAACATTTATTTCTTCTCTTTTCTTTTTTATAATTTTACAAACAAATAGGTGTACATAATACAAAATAAAACAAGAAATTCAATTAGAACATGGGTAATTTTGTGCCTCTTTGATTTTAAACAATAAATGTATGTTTAAATGTAGACAATTCATCGCTACATTAAGCAAGGCCCAAAGTTAAATAATTGCACTACTGAACATAACGGATATTCATAAATGTCAGTGTTGTCTTCAAGCGATGAAGGAAAGACACAAGCCTCAAGAAAACAGAGAAAATAATGGATTAGTACCAACATATTCAATACATCAATGTAATAAGAGACAACTTTGAAATTGTGGCTGGGTTATAATCTGCGCATAGCCATTAGTGTAACAAGCTCATCATAATATCACATTGGCTGCTCCAAGAAAAGAGAGGGAAATGTTTCCAAATATCTCTGTGGACACAGGTTCACAGAAAAAGAGGTACAAAACTTGGGTTCTCAATCCTGAGCAAAAAAAGTATTAACAATCAGTTGTGAAAGAATGGCAATAGGATAACTTCTAAGTGTATATACCTTTATTGTTATTGTAGCCTTGAGGAAGTCGGTGGGTGATACCTCATGACAAAACACCTGTTGGCAACTTCAATGAGATAACATGTATCATCTATGTATAAACATGTGTCTTTTAGAACTGATGAACATTTGCGAATAAAGAAGATTGATTTTGGACTAAAATGGCCCTATGAACTTGTTCTTTGACAACTGATTGGTAATACTTCTTTTCTCAGGATTGAGAACCCAAGTTTTGTACATCAATGTAATTATGTCATCTTACTATACGATGGATGCATTCTAGTAATAAATGGCCTGTCGGAGCTTTATGCTACAAGAACATTATTCTGTACTCTCAAATGCCAACTTCATGCAGCCTTCATAACTGCAAACTATAATGATTAAGTAGCGGTGGTTGTAACCTAGATTATCGTTTCTCTCCAGTGAGGTAACTTTATATCGGTTCATGTCATTCGTTTGCAACAACATCACTTAGTAGTCTCTATAAGAGAGAACATAGAACAAGTAAGATCATTAAATTTAATGAACCTTGTTACATAAACTTAATCCATTGTAACACATTGTAGATTTTGCATATAGTCAAAGAAGCCAACCCATGTAAAAGTTCCAATTCTTAAATGTGACAGAATTTGAGAAAATACATTAACCAAAGCTGTGAAAAAGAGAACAATATTAATATTAAAAGTTGATTATCTAACAGGGAGAGTTCATCAATGGCTCATAGGGGTGAGTATAACTCTTCATCGTTATTCAAACCATCAGGAAATTTTGTGCCTGCTTGCAAAATAAAATGGGATTCTAATCTTCGTAAAGCAGATATGCACTTACCTCCACTTTGATTTTTGAGGATAGTGTCTAAGCCAAAGCATCTGGCTTTCGTCCAATCACTTTCATGATATTCATGAAAGTGTTTGGCTGTGCTGTAGCTGAAATCCCTGTTGTAATAGCTCTTAGATGTTTGAGTATGCGCTATTTCACAGGAAAGTTAGTGGGGTCTACATACTATGTGTCACATGGGTATGTAATCACATAGACAACAAAGTCTGTGCAGCATGTGATCAGTTTAGGAATCATCCACTTCCTGTGAATCCTTTTAAGAGTAAACTCTGTGATGCTTTCACTGAACTTGCATGCTTTACAATTACCGCATTTGCGGAAACCCTTGGTATTCTTTAACCAGTTGGTTTCTTTGGGGAGAAAATGGCTTTTAACCAGCATATTTCTTAGTGAGAGACCCTTTTGGAATGTAACTGATGGGTAGTATCCAACCTCAGTTCTTAGGAGGGGATCCTGCCTCAATATATTCCACCTAGATTTTAAGATCTTTCTTAACTGCCCTGCCTGACTACTGAATTTGGTGATGAACCTTATAGGCTCATCCCGTCCCTCTGTATTAGGTCTTGCATGGGGAGGTTGAAACAGGGCTTCCTCTCTACTCAATTTGCCTATGCTGTCATCTGCCTGTTTCAGAGCTCTGTATGGATATTTTCTGGCCTGGAATCGATGTGTCAGCTCCCGTTTCATGCTTTGGTAACACTCAGTAGTGCTGCAATTTCTTTTAGCCCTCAAAAACTCACTAAAAGGAATACCCCACCTAAAACTGGGAGGATGGCAACTCGAAGCATGTCAAATTGAGTTACCTGCAGTCTCCTTCCTATACAATTCCATGTGGCTGCTACCATTTTCAGCCAACAACCTCATTTCTAGAAAATCATGACTTGTTTTTACTATGGTGCATGGTGACCTTAAGGTTCATTTTGTTGTCATATTTTTTCCCTTCCCAAGCAAATAACACGCCATTAATGTACAGGAGCCAAATGCTCACGCTATTGATTGAGCAGTTTTTCCTTAGTGGAAATAATTCCACACGTACTCACAGTTATAGATGATATCCAGCTGTTTATTTTTCTGGTAGCAATATTTTATGACAATTCAACGCATCCCAACGCATTTCAGTCTCTCAAAGACCATGATCACGGGTAAAACAAAGCGCGGAATCCCAACCAGCATTATATGCAATCAAGGATTGGTTACATCACTTCCTTTCGTGCACCGCTTTGCATTATCAATAATGTAGTGTGTTTATTCAAAACCCACCCATGTGTGAATGCTACCACCAATAATTATATACAAAGTAACAGGAATGAAAAACTCATGTGCTCCGCTTTTGTCAGTTTACGATTCATATTTATCAATTTTTCAGGGGCGGGAGGAGGAGCGTCGCTGCGAGAAAGCTATGGCAGGGTATGCCTGGTTGGGGGTGGCGGGTATGCCTGGTTGGGGGGGGTCGTAGTGGAGTGGCTTACCCACTGTTGTGGGCTCTGACTGTTTGGTCGGCCATCTGGGGTCGACCAAACCAATCATGCGCACTCTGGATTTTCTCTCTGTAGGCTGCCTCCGTACAGGCGCCTGGCTGGACGCTGCCCGCACCAATCACAACGCTGCCATTGCAGCATTGTGATTGGCTTAGGGAAGGGATAGTGCATGCTTCCTTACGGTTCCAAGAAACCGTGGGCGCGGGGCGCGGGACCCGTCACCCGGCCAGGAAAGGAGGCAGCGTGGGACCCGGTAAGCTAAGTTCTTTTTTCCCCAGCTTACCCCTCTGGGAATCCCCCAACCCGCAAGTCATGCGAGCCCGCAACTGCCTCATATATATAGCTCCTCCAGAACATGGTTTTACAATTTCTGCCCACGATGCGTGCGTTTATCTTCTGCTGCCAGGGACGAGGACAGGCATGGAGGCAGAGATGGAGACAACCGCACTAGCAGCAGTCAGTGCCTCGATGCCTGGCCGGTGGATACTCGTCCTGCAGTAAGAAACAGCTGACTCCCGGCTGCAGAGGCCTGTCAGAGAGAAGAAAAGGAAAGTGGGGGCCGCTCGGCCCCCACGCACACATGGCTGTGCCCGGCCCCTCCCCATGGCCAGTTCTGATTGGGGCGTGCGTCCCGCCTTGCCCCGGAGGCAGTTTCACGCTTCCGGGGCAAGGGGGCGGGACCACGGCATCTGGGGGTTCAAGAGCCTGGGGAGCGCGGGAAGCGGCCTCTTTGTGCCCGCGCTCCCCAGGCTCGCTCCTTGCCCCGCGGTGGGCTCTCTAATTTTCTCTTTCTTTGTTTTGTAGGTCCGGAGTACCCATTCAAGCCTTTTTCTGGAGAGCATCGCAATCGGTGAGAGGGGAGCTGCAGAGCCCGGGAGAGCAGCAGATGATCTCTCCTTTCCGTCGGGGGACGTGTGCCAGCCGGTTTCGCGTTTTGGGACCCGGGAGAACAGCAGAGTCAATATTCGAGTTTTCACGCTCCGGGCGGCGGAGCCAAATGCGGGCAGATGCTGTGGTGCATTGGCCCTGACTTCGGCAAGGCGCTTGCTTGAAGGTGAGCAAGGGCTGCGGGTACCGTGTGGTTCGATTTGTTGGGGTATGAAATCATGCCCCCTCCTCATTTACGGAGCAGAATAGTGCCCCCAGGGTCGGGCAGTCTGCGGCATCGTCCAGGGGCACAGCCTGGTTTAGCGGGAGAACGTGGCACAGCTGCGCCAGTCATACTTCATTGCACGAGGTGGTGCTGTGGCCCGATTTCCCTACATTGCCTTAGACGGGAGAAATATTAATCTAATAGCCGCTATATGAAGTGGGGAACATTTTATTTGTGTTATCTGATTTGGGGCATAAACCGGGTTGCCTAATTTCCTTTAAAAAGTTGTAAATGTGGTGAGTATGTTGGCTAAGTGTGCAGAAGCTTGCAGAACATGAATCGTGCAGCGGCAGGTTCGAGTCTGGGTAGGTCAACTCTGCCTTTCCATTTAGTCACTTGCATAATTTTAAAAGTGGCAGAAATGTGCCGAAGAAAATGTGTTGTGACATATTACATACCTTGTTTTGCAAACGCCTGCTTTGGTTAAATGATGAAATCCTAGAGCAGCCCATGACGGAAATGTTTCTTCACACGCATCTTTGACATGCAGATAAAAGGTGCCGATTATCGCCAGGCTATTGCTTGTAGACCTCAGAAACCTGGATGTAAAGGACAGTTTGAGGTCATAAAACGAAAAAGAACCGAGGGTTGGCAATGTCAAATTTTATTATTTGAGGCCGTAAACATGGGGAATATGCAACACGAAGTTAAGCTCCCTTTGTAATTTATAAGAAACAGACACAGTCGTAATTAATAAGCCCACATGTTCCTAGTCAAGGCTTTAGGTTTATTAAACAGAAAACTCTCGCAGGGTAACTGTGAAATATGCGACGCGAAGCTAGGCTCCCTTTTTTAGTTGATAAGAAACAGATACGGTCGTAATAAATAGGCCCACATTTTCCTAGTCAAGGCGCTATGGAAAATTGGGTGTAACTGGGGAATATGCAAAACTAAGTTAAACCCCCATTGTAATTTGTAAGAAACGGACACGGTCGGTCGCACATATGCAAGGACACGGGACAAACACGCACTAAGCACACATTCAAGGCGCTGACTTCTCCCACCAGGGAGCCGAGAGTCTGGTGCAGTGGTTAAGTGGGCTCCTCTGAGAGCAATTGACACCTGTACAGTGGTCGCTTTTTCATCTGTGTTTCTTGCTCTCGCTGGACTGATAGCAGAGAAGGCCCTACGTGTGCGGTGCCTCATCCCTTGCCTCCTTCCGAAACGAACGTGCAATCGGAACTCTTTCTGCCTTTTGCCGCCATGTCTTTCGATGATTTCACTACATTGTGTTGCATTGCTCCTTAAATAAGGGCCTTAAGTGGAATACTGTTTGAGTATGCCCGCTCCCACTTTAGGATGAAGAATTAATGCTCATCAACTTTCCAGAGCAATACTTGGCTGAGATTTTCACCCTGCTGCCTTTGTATTAGTGGCATGGTTTCCCACACTGTCTTGGCGGGTACCCAGATGTGACATTTGAATGTACATAATGCAACACAATCAGCGGGCTGTGTGTGTCATGAAATCTCCTGTTTAGATTTTTTAAGTAAGAGTGTAGAAGCGACGCAGCAATTTCACACCCTCGTGGGGTCTTTGCATCGGTTCTTTCGATTATTTTAGAGAAGCAAGGCAAGTTGCTTTTGAAATGAAATGGATATCCCACCAGTTCATTATTAAGTGTTCTTTACAACAGGCCTCCTTTCTCATTACATATATATTATTTTCTGATGCTAAAAGAGACATGTCCATTATTGCACAGGTTGGCCCAAATTCACTATCATTCATGCAGTGCAGCATGTCAAGCCCAGCGCGGGCAGGGGCGATGGGTGGGGCTAACTGTTGTGGCCGCCTGACTAGGACCCAGGCCCAATGTTTACTATTTGACAAATTAAGCACTGTGGATCTAACTAGCTTTACCCAGTAGAAAGCCCCGGTACACTATTCGAGTGTCTGTGCTGCAGTTTGCTATGCTCCCGTTGTCATATAAATTTACTCTGTACAGTGCCGCCACCCCTGGCGGCTAAGACTGCACTCTACCAACCAGCCAAATATAAACATTTGATCATGGGAGAGGGAGCCAGGTGTGAAAGTGCGAGGATCTATGCAGCACTTTACCTCTGGATAGGTTTCGTGTAGACCTTAACTGGGTGCTCCTCCGGGCAGGGATGGAGCTATACTTCTCGGAGGGCACTAACGAGTTGAACAAATCTAGTGTGCCACTAGTGTTGAGAGTGCTCTATACGGGGGCTGCTTTCCACCTAAACTTGAGAACAAGCCAAAATTCACTGCTTCTTTATTGCGTGTTCTCTGCAGCATGTTATTTCTGTACGATTTTCTTTAGACGTAAATTGGGGGTTCCCGCGTGTAGGGACGGAGATATACCTCTTAGTGCTCTAATAAGGTGAGGACATTTAGTGTGCCGCTGATGTTGAGAGTGCTCTAGATGGGGAGCCGCTTTCCAGCTAAACTTGCAAACTACCCACATATGTCTGTTTCTTTTATAGCATAATTCTTGCAGCACGTTATTTCTTGTCCGTAAAGTTTGTGTTTCCATAGAGGACAGGTCTCGTGTACACATAAACTGGGTGCTTCCTTGGGTAGGGACAGGGTTATACCTCTCTGAGGGCTTTAATGAGGGCTGCACATGTAAGGGGTTGTCCTTTAATTATGTCAGGTTGGCTTGGAGGGTATTTTACCGAAAGCCAAAGCAAAATGTCGTGCCGGGAGTGATAATGGAATTGATAGTTATAAACAATATTGGAAACTTCTCTATGCTAACCATGTTCTGTGCAACTCAAAGCAGAAAACCAAACAAGGGACTGGAGTATTTCAATTAGAAGACGAATAGTACCATAGGGGGTGGCCTAGTAATGTATTCAATTCGGGAAAGCAGGGATACGTAAAAGACTCTTGTTTTATTGATTATTAGGGAGAGTCCGAAACGCAGTGTGATACTGTTGCTGGGAGTACTATGTACGGGATCTGCTTTCCAATAAAACTTGAGAATTATCCAGAGTCTTCTGCTTTGGTATTCTGGTATATTGATGTAGCACTGTCTCTCGGAACAGGTCTTGTTTAGGCTTAAACGCGGTGTGCATTCGGGGGTGGACAGGGTTATAGCTCTCTGAGGAGGGTGAAACACAGGTCTGGGGATGCTTGTGATCATGTAGGGTTAGCTGGGATGGTATTTACCAGAAGCCAAAGTGGGGGAGCTAAAAAGGCTCTTGTGCCATTTTACAGCCTGGCATAGTTAGGGCTGTGCTAATCCTTTGTGTATAGACTTTGATGCTGCACTGGCAAACAGACTGTCATTTTCACACTTAGATCCTATGCATAAAGACATGGGTAGAAAACCAGGAATAGGAGGTGATGCCCTTGTCTGCGGCACAATTTTCTTTTAGTAACCATGAATGTGAAAATAGGAAGCCAATTTTACAGCTTAGCATGGTTAGGGCGGTGCTAATCCTATGCTTAAAGACTTAGATGCTGCACTAGCAAACAGACTGTCCCTTTCAAACTTAGATACTTTCAAACTTAGATCCTGTTGCCTAAAGACGTGGGTAGAAATCCAGGAATAGGAGGTGATGTCCTGGTCTGCAGCACAACTTTTAGTAACAATGAATGTGCTGTGGCACTGCACTTCACACTGAGTATCGTCCTTAAGGAGTCATGAGGGCGCAAGTGTATTCACGGTGAACCCCATGCTCTGGGTCACTGTACTGCACACTGGGTACTATTCTTTAATGAAGGTCATTCTACAGGGCACTCTCTCCGTAACACTAATCCAAACACACTACACGGGACACAAACTGAGGCTATGCTTAACACTTACAGTTGTAAGTGTCAATGAGTATGCATCTGGCGCTAATCTTATCTAAAACTTAGCATGTGATGGCAATGTAAGACAAGCACGTGTACTGCAGTTATCGCCAGAAACACTAATGGTCTGTGTTTATCTTTTCCATTTATGTATGGCCGGGTCCATGGTGGATATCTGTGGAGCGCTCCACACCACAACAGCCGCAACAGGTGGCCAGCCCAACGGATGCGTACGTCAGGTAGAGGATGGCAAGCAACAACGTAAAGTGTGATGGGCGAGCGATCAAGGACGCAGGAGGTGCCAGCACTGGGTTGATTGTTTTGGTGTGTTAAACCTGGATTGGGCTGGCCACAGTAATGTAGCGGGAGGTTGCTTCACATCAAATGGCAGTATTTTCCTTAACAGGAAATTGTATTTCTACAGTAACGGCGCCTGTGCTCGCAGGGCCACCAATGTCAGCACGGTATATTCATAGGTTACCAATGGGTAGGGCCAACGATAGTGATGGTGCAGTGCACAAGGGTGTGCATGGCTAGCCTTGGCAACCCCAGGAATAATAGGCCTATGCAACACCTCAGCAGCCCTTGTCGGGAAGTGGGGACTTCCATTGTAAAGAGGTAGACATACACTTAACGTTTCCCAGAGCGTAGTGGCCAGGTGTGGGTGGTTAGCAGACTTCACGATACGCCAGTGGGAGGTGTACACGTATGGTACCAGGATACCCCCGGTCACAGCAACTACAGGGACCCCAAAGGGTGGGGTCTGTCCATCCAGAGCGGGGAAGGAGAAGTACTCGATAGGCCCGCCCCCCACCCTCAGTCATTATCTGACATGCGGGTAGCAACGATTGGGTTTCATTGGGCAAGGGGGTTCTGGGGGAAGGGATAATCGCGGTAGCAAGCAGGTTAGCAAAATATCAAACCCAGGCTGCACCATAGGGGGGTCTCAGCCGTTTCCCAGGCTGCAAGAAAAGGGGGGGGGGGCCCGGTGGGTGCGCTGAATCACTCGGTGAAGAATCACTCGGTAAAGAGGATCAACACTCGGATTGAGAAATTATTGCAGACACCTCAATTGCAGTATATCCCACAGGGGTACATCTGAGAGGGACAATTTAGATTAGCAGTTGGCTGACAAAAAGGATTGGCAATTTTTGGAGGGGTTGTCTCTACTTGCAGGTTAGGGGTCCATTTGACAGTCAGGGAATGCATAGTAGGGAACAAACTAGCCGGGGTAGAGGGTTTTGATTAGGGAGATATGACCTTTCAGTGTAGGCGGTTGGGGGGGCCAGATAGTCGGTCAACTATGCTGGCCGGTGGTGGTAAGGTCATAATCGGTGAGCAGCAATTTAAGGTCCTTAGGTCTGGCGGCCCCATTCACGAAAGGGGTCGCCCAGGGGGAGGGGCCACTGGTCTCTCCCAGAACTTCAGGGGCAGGATATCCGCTTGCTTGGGTGCGGGGGAGGGGAGTCAACGCTTTCCTCAGGCTGGTAGCCACCCCACACATACACTATGACGCTAAGGGCGCGAGTGTAAGGGCCCTCCTGTTATGGTTAAATGGAGTTCACGGAGCGCACGAGGGTAAACGGGCCCTTGTCGCGCATGCGCATCTCGGACGTGAGAGCGTAGCTGGGTAAAAGGATCTGACACCGGTTAGCGACCTTGCCGTAGGACAGAAATTATTAGTAAATGCAAATTTAATATCAGGATGTTAGATTCGGTTAGGAACACGCTGTATTAGAGATTTGTTAAGGTTAGACCATCATACCTGTCAAAAACGGATGTAAATCTAATGTTCTGAAGTTTGCATTTTTAATAATTATGTAAATGTTTATTTTATCAATTTTTAATTTTGTTTCATATTTTAATAAATACGGCCGGGGCGTCTCGGCCTCGAGATTCCCCGCCTTCCAAAGAAAACTCTGTGTTAGATGTTGAATGTGTAACGGTGTTCTGCATGTTATGGCGGGGGGTGGCCGGTAGTCACAGACCATGTTGCACCTGCCTTTATCAAAGAATAAAGAAGTCTCCCTAAGTGCCAGAATTCGCAGGAATTCTAGCTTTGGTTAGCTGAAGTGCTTTAAATAGAAATAGAAGTACAGGTACTCGGTACCCAGGAGATATGGTTGCTACTTTGCATCCTTCCTGAGAAGATGTGGCACGCTTCCCTTCAAGTGAAAGAATTCCCATTTATAGTGCTGTTCCCGAGTCTATAGAAAGCCTGGCTCGGTGCTAATAGCTGGTTATTTGCAAAGGGGTCCTGCAGCAGCCTCCAGCTAAAATGACATGGGTAAGCGTTCAATAACTGCATTTAACTACAAGTGATACATGGTATTTACTAAGCATCGGAAATTAAGTTCTTCCAATGCACATTTTCCAATGCTAACTTGTTTTGGAAGCATGTTTCCTTTGGTCAATTAAAAAAAAGCCAACGCACATTTTGTTAATCAAATGAACCAATAAGACATTACATGTTGTATCATCGTCTCGTCGCATATAGGGGTCTTGGTGGCAGCGTTAGAAGTTTGATGCTTACTTAGTCTTGCACGAAACCAATTAGGGAATTCCTATCATTAAACTAGAAAAAGACATATTGGATCCAATGTATTTCTTAATAGGAGCGTAGGGTGGCATTTTGTAACATATTACAATGAATGAAATTATAGAGGAACGTTTTGGTGGCATGAGAAGTGAATGGTAGCACTTAACCATAAATTGACAATTTATTTACCAGCCCTCATTTATACATTTATCCAATTGAGGTAAGCAGAGGCAAATCTGCACAAACTTTAAGTATGGAAACTATATTGAGTTTAAGGTGACCAGGATATATTTCAGTTTGCAAGGTACTTGGAGGCAACACATTACTTAGCCAAGAAAGAGTTAATTTACTCATATGTGAGTAAGTATGTGTAAGGGCCCAACGTTTTTAAGCACCCAAAAACAATGCTACAAAAGGCTGGGTCTGCTGAGTACCAAGTCGGTCTAGTTTTGATTCCATCTCATGCGTTCCTCTTCAACTACCACTTTTTTTATTTATTCTTTCTTCCTTGGCTTAGCTCTGTGTCTCTCCCCTGAGGCGGAAGCCCGGGGTTCTACTCTGCTATCCCTGATACTTTTTAAAAAATTGTGCTTGTCGTTTAAAAATTGTGGTTCCACTTGTAATGTGATTTTAAATTCTCTGTGTGCTTTTATTTACCTGCACTTGCCGAGCACGTCCTACCTTGGACCCTGATCCCAGGCGCAGCCGATTAGGTGCTGAAGCCGTAGGAGAAAGGGTTGCAGCAGACATATTGGTAGGAGGAAACCGGTTGCGGTCCAGCTGCTGGATGCCTCCCGCGCTCCCGGGGTATTTAACACTTGTCAGAGCGCAGCGCGCGGACTTAGCTCTGTGTCTATCCCCTGAGGCGGAAGCCGGGGGTTCTACTCTGCTATCCCTGATACTTTTTAAAAAAGTGTGCCTTCCGTTTAAAAATTGTGGTTCCACTTGTAATGTGATTTTAAAATCTCTGTGTGCTTTTATTTACATGCACTTGCCAAGCACGTCCTACCTTGGACCCTGATCCAAGGCGCAGCCGATTAGGTGCTGCTGCCGTAGGAGAAAGGGTTGCAGCAGACATATTGGTAGGAGGAAACCGGTTGCGGTCCAGCTGCTGGACGCCTCCCACCCTCCTCCATACAGAATATAAGGGCTATGTTATCCCGTCCACGCAGCGGGCGGGCGCAGCGGGCGTGCCGGCGGCGCGCCAAAGGCAAGCCCGTCTGTGCCCGTCCGTGGCCGGACGGGGCTAGGGGCACAAACCCCTGCTCAAATTCCCTCAGAAGCCCCTAGATTGATCAAATACTCTAAAGAACAGCTAGAACGCCTCTGCCCACCTACTTTGAGAGCATGCAGGCATACACTGAAAGCTGAAATGATGCCCAGAGCTGTAAGACATGCTCTTACAACACCAAGAACAGAAATGAACTTGAGCACAAGATGGAGCCTCTGACTATGTTTCAGGTCAATTGCCGATCACTTAGGAAACACAAATTTGAAATATTTGACCTTTTAATAGAACAACAGCCAGAAGTACTCTTTCTGACTGAGACGTGGCTAGACGAGGAGTCCACCCCGGATATTCTGGAGGCTCTACCTCAAGATTATGCCATACTAAAATTGGACCGAGACAAACAGAGGGGAGGGGGTATTGCAGTAATTCATAAACTTGAATTGACATGCACCCTGGAAGCAGTTACGATTAGGGATAGTGAGGCTGCTTTCTTCGCGATCAAATATAGGCCTAATATAACCATCAATGGCTATCTAATTTATCGGCCGCCTGGAGGGCCTACGAACTTTATAGGCAGTCAGACAAAGGTAATTGCCCAACCAGCACTGCGTTATAATAAGCTTCTTATCCTAGGGGACCTAAACCTTCATCTTGAAGATGAAAATAATAGGGACGCCCAGGGATTACTTGCATCCTTAGAAATGTTTAATCTTAAAAAACAATCCCAGATATCTACCCATAAGGCGGGACACCTCCTTGATCCGATCTTTGCTAACTGGGAGGGAGTGGTGGTCCAACCTCCTATCCAGGTATTATGGTCGGACCACTTCTTGATCAAGTTTACTATCCCAGGAGGGCCTAAGCAACCCCCACGAACCAAGCCAACGGCATCCAAGCGCAGACAATGGGGGAAACTTAAGCAAGCTGATTTAGAGCTCGCCCTAAAGGCAGGTAGTCCCCCATTGAAAGAAAGTGTAGAGGAAGCTTGGATGGATTACGAGAATTGGCTAACAAGGGCGCAGGACGCAGCTGCACCAGGGACAACCAAGGCGCCAGCAAGGTGCTCTAAGTCGGCACAATGGTTTGACGCTGACTTAAAAGCAACAAAATCGAAGTGCAAAAAGCTAGAGCGCATCTGGCGCAGTAAATATGAAGAAACAGCCAAACTCGAATATAAAAATAGCATAAAAAATTATCATAGGATGATCAGAATAGCCAAAAGAAACTTTTGAAATAAAAGAATTGAATCAGCCGAGAATTCTGCCAAGGAACTCTTTGTTATCTACAAGGAACTCACCTCATCTGAGAGGACCATAGCCCCAGATACACACTCTATAGCAACTTGCGAAGCAATTGCAGACTTTTTTGTACAAAAAGTTGAGAATATATACAAAACCTTTCCGGAGGTAACGGAGGGCTCCCTCACAGACCACACCACTATTGTTGAGCTGACAAACACTTGTCGCCTCAATTATTTTACAGTGCCAGATAATACTGAGTTGCTGAGAATCATTCGCAGTATTCAATCGGGCTCTCCTAAAGATGTAGCTCGTCCCAAGATCTTCAGGAATCAGGCTGAACTTCTTGTAAATCACATAAGCCATATGGCTAAAATATCTTTCCAGACGAGCCACGTACCAAAAGACTGGAAAGCAGCGCAGGTTATCCCTATAAAGAAAAAGGCCAATCTCAGTGTAACCCAGCTAGATAACTATCGCCCTATCTCGCTTCTGCCCTTCTGTGCCAAGTTGGTGGAAAAGATAGTTAATGCTTAACTGATAAAACACTTAGAAGAGGGCCATTATTTCCACCCCTCTCAGTCAGGGTTCAGAGCACATCATTCTACTGAATTAGCTCTCCTCTTTTCCACCGAGCTATTAAGAGGTAGAGTAGATGAAAAGATGACAGCTGCGCTACTCCTATTAGATCTGAGCGCGGCATTCAATACTGTTTCGCACCCCCTACTGCTCTCTCGTCTTAGCGAGGCTGGAATTGAGGGCTTGGCTCACGAATGGATGCGTGCGTTCCTGGCAAATAGGCAATTCCAAGTCCATTACCCACCTTTTAAATCGGAAGTACGATCGATCAGGCACGGGGTACCGCAGGGCTCAATCTTGAGCCCTACGCTATTCAATCTTTATATGGCACCCCTGGCCAAGATAGTTGAGGCTTATGGGGTCGAGATAGTGTCAGACGCGGATGACACTCAGCTGGTAGTGACACTGTCTCGGCCTCCCGAAGAAGCCTCGGCTAGCTTCTCAGCATGTCTTAGTGATCTAGCTGGATGGATGAATACCAACTGTCTGCGCCTTAATGCAAATAAAACGGAGCTTCTCGTGTTGGGGAAGACTCCATCCATCTGGTCGTCGGCATGGTGGCCATTAGAACTCGGCGCCATCCCAAAGCCCTCAGAGCAGGTGAAAAATTTAGGGGTCAGATTAGAAGCGACTCTGTCCTTCGAACACCACACTAGAGGGATAGCAGGTAAATGCTACGGCATCCTTAAGACTCTGCGTAAGACCCTAGATTCCCTCCCTGCAACTAGTAGGAAAAGTTTAATTCATACCCTTGTAACTCCCCATCTTGACTACAGCAATTCATTGTACATGGGCCTGAGCAGAAAAGGCCTTCAGAACGCAGCTGCCAGACTGGCATTTAACCTGTCTAGAAAGTCCTCAGGGAAACGTGCCTTAGCCACTCTCCACTGGCTGCCCATACGGGAGCGCGTTGTATTCAAAACAATGTGCATGATTCACCGCATTGCCCAAGGGAAAGGGCCAATATATCTCCAAAAATTACTGACCAAGTATCAACCCAAACGCCATTTGAGATCCCAGGGCTGTATGCTTTTCCAAGTGCCCAGAATTTACCAGGCTCATATGGGCGGTCGGTCCTTCAAATACTTGGCCAGTAAACAATGGAACTCCCTTCCCATTGAACTCCGGATGGAGCCATCGGAGAGGAGCTTCCGTCAAAAACTAAAAACCTATCTGTTCCCGAAGCTATGAGATTCCTGTCTTTGCCTCCCAACCTCTATTCTCTCCTTCTCTCTGGAGCGGCCCAGTCCTTTGTCTATACAGCGCGGGACACACTGTTCCTAGTGTAACCAGACGCTATACAAGATGTTTCTATTCTATTATTACTTGTCACTGTTTTCGTCTTTCACTTTTTCTCCTTCCTTCTTTTGCCCTTTTCCCCGGGTCACAGTTAAAATATAAGTCCTGGTGACAAAATCGAGTCTCACTCTGAATGTCTGCCATCTGTACAAATTAAGCTCTACCTCACTGGCAGACAAATTTAGATAGTATGAGATCGAAAACAGAAAATTGAATGTGGGATGTACTCTTTTTTGGACAGTTGTAAACAGCCCTTTTTTAAAAGATGATAAATTCCCCGTGTTAACCTCAAACGTAGGTAAGGAGTCATGGGTACAGCACTTTTCCGGCATTTTTAATTCCAATATGGTAATGTTGACGACAAGTTGCTCTTGGCCAGTACTTAGCCTAGATATCACCTTACAGGAGGTTCTAAGTAGTATCAGGGCTAGTAAGGGCGGAAAGGCCCAGGGACCCGATGGTGTTCCAGTTGATGTGTATAAATCCGCACCTGAGACTTGGGGGCCAGTACTAGTCAAAGTTTTTAATGCTGCTGTTCGCTATACTATCCCGTGTACCTGGTCTGAATCAATAATAGTCCCCATTCACAAGAAAGGGGACCGAGGAAACGTTAAAAACTACCGGCCAATTTCATTGCTGGATTCGTCCGTCAAGATTATGAGCCGTGTACTCCTCGTCCGATTAGAAGAATGGGCAGAGTCCAATCAGATAATGACAGACTGCCAATATGGGTTCAGGAAAGGAAGAGGTTGCATTGAACAATGTTTAAACCTGGAACTCCTGATAGGGAAATATACCCGAGCAAAAAATGGTTCACTCTACCTCTGTTTCGCTGATCTGAGCAGCTCTTTTGACTTGGTTGATCATGCCATACTATGGACTACCTTGCTAGAAATGGGAGCACCTAGGGAAATTATCTATTTTCTGGCCCGTTTGTACGAGAGGCTTAGCTCGAGTGTTCGGTACGGGATCTCGGGCGAATGTACAGACAAATTCAGGGTCAGGAGAGGTATCAGACAAGGGTGTGTTTTGGCACCCCTGCTTTTCACTCTGTTTATTAATGAAGTAGACTCGATCCTTAAGAAAGCACCAGCGGACGCCCCTAGAGTAAACACAAGTACCATCCCCGTGTTACTCTATGCGGACGACGCTGTGTTGCTTTCTAGGACTCCCCGGGGTCTACAGCTTTTGATGGACAACTTTGTGGCCTTTATTGAAAGAAGAAAGTTGGTCATTAACAAGAGCAAGACATATGTGATGGAGTGTGGAGCTAGAAATGTCAAAACTAAAAAACCCTATAGGTTTCTCATTGATGGTCAGGTGGTGCAGTGTGTGGATAATTTCTGCTACCTGGGGGTTACCTTCTCTAAAAATGGTCGCTGGGATGTCGAGCATAAGGTGGTGCGCGACAAAATAATTAGGAGCGCCAATGGAATATTTGCTTTTGCAAGCAAATTAGGTAGTAGAAGGCCCAAAGAAATGCTTAAGATCTTTGAAGCTAGGTGTCTTTCGGCTGCTCTCTATGGAGCAGGGATATGGGGGGTATCCAGGGTAGAACCTTTACAGGTAGAAGAGAATAAATTTCTGAAAAAATTATTGTGTCTCCCGACATCCACTGCGAATAATTTGGTCCATAAAGAACTAGGACTAAATCATCTAAATGACCTACTACTGTTGAGACCTCTGACACTTTGGCGTTCGGTCTGGATGAAAGACGAAACCTCATTTAATAGGGTTATCATTGAGGATTGTTTACGTCTAGACTATTTTCTCAAAATCCCATGGATTAAATACACAATTGAATCCTTCTCTAATGTGTTTGGGTTAAACGTTACATTAGATCATTGTTCTGCTTCGGATCTTTCTAAAGACAGTCTGAAATCAATCTTCTTAAATCACTGTGCTGAAAGACGAGCCACGGATGATCTCAAACTTTCCACCTGTATACGTTACAACCAATTGAACGAATTTGTGGGCCTACACCCTTACCTCTTCCAGGTAACTAAAGGGCAACATCGGTTTGTTCTTACCAGGATGAGGATGGGTACGGTCCACCTTTTGGTTGCATTCCCTGAGATTAAGATGCGCCCTACAGGTCCATGTCGGTGCGATAACATTTCAGAACAAAGCACAGAGCACTTTTTACTTATATGTAACCTGTATAGTGAATATCGTAAATTCTTTTTAAAACCTTTATTTATTAAATTTGGAGCAAGAACCATCAAAGCGGCAATGAAATTACTTTTTAATTTGCATCACCCTGACATCTGTTTTTATACGGCTAGTTATTTACTCAAGGCAATTAGTTCTAGGAAAAGCATGAATTTTTAAATAATTTTTAAAATAATTTATCCACTGGAAACTTTTTTAAAGTGTGTTATTTGATTTGTTATATGTATCATACTGTATTTTTTGCGGATTGCGATTGTAAAGTGTATTTTCCTTTAACATGTATTATATGTATGTACTTTTATGGGCATGATTTACATGTCTCCGAATAAAGTTTTGACTTGACTTGAATGTGGGATGTTAGTGAAATGACATTGTAAAAGGGGTCACTAAAGTTAATCTGTGACAGTGTCACATGTGTAAGATTTAATTGCTGAGTGCTACCGCAGTGACAAACATGGTCTTCGTATCTTTCAGAATCTCAAGGTGCCTTGGCCTTTGAAAGACCGTGCCACATCCTTCCACTGCCACCTTTCCACTTACCTCTAAAGCTGTTGCCCAGGTCCATGAGGAGCCATGATCTCCCATTACTGTACACATATGTTGTTTGACAGGGACATAACAAGGCAATGAACATAGAAGAGGGATGTACAGGGTTGTGCCACTGCGTGCCAGGGAAATAGCAAGGCAATGAACAGAACAGCGAGAGATATGCAAGACCTTGCTTCTGTTTCATAGGGACACAGCAAGGCGATGAACATAGAAGAGAGGCATACAAAGCTGTGCTTTTATTTGACAGGGACATAGCAAGGCAATGCACATAGAAGGGAGATGTACAGTGTGATGCTGCTTGACAGGGAACTAGCAAGGCAGTTAACAATTGCTTTATTAATCTGTCTACTTTCTCAAATTTGCTTGAAAATGCACCATTTGTCCACTGTGTTTTCAACATTTTCTCGGGGGTAGAGAACCCCCTGTAGGTTGTTTGAGCTCACTTGCCGTAGTGCAGTACAACAATTATTTGTCGCCTCACCACTTTCAAATGTCACCCGCCGCCACTGCCTTTGTTGCTCCTTTTTTAATTTTTTGTCTTGTATAATTATTAACACCCACAGATCAGTGGTGCAATCAAAAAGGTTAATCATAACTTTGTCCCTCTGCTAAGGTGGTATATCATGACAACAGCCTGTATAGTTAACTCATCAGCGATATAATACATACACATTTAGTACTCAGCAATTTCTGCATTTTTGGGATAGTCCCATATTATTCAAAATCACACCCTCTAGTGGGCCTACTGTATCTGTGTATTTTTCCTAGTTTTTATAGATTTGGGTGGGTTCTAAAATTGAATAAACTCTCTTGGGACAGTCATTATTTATTTAAAGTCCCAACATGTTTTCAGGGCCTCTCTTGTCAACCTAGCACACATTTAAAATCTAAGTGTAGTGAAAACCCCTAGTGAAAAAAAAGGGCTAATTCAAAGAATTATGAAGAGGGTGGAAAAAACTGACTCTAGCAACTTATTTACTAGGAGGAAGTCCCTGATTACACATGTGAATGCATTTCTTCAACTTGATTCAACCCATTTGGGGTTAACGTGCAGAGTGCAAGAATGTGACGGGATTCCTTTTGTCTTAAAATGAATTCCCTGTCGCCACCTCTAACGTGGCGCTCTCCTGTTTCCACCGTGTAGAATTTAAGTTGTTTCCAATTTCCTCAATGGACTTTTTCCATGTGTTTTGCCACTGCATTGCTTCGGTCAGTATTGATCATCGGCCTCACATGTTCCAGAATGCATTTCTTTAATTCCGAAATTTTACTCCCCACATACTTGAAGGTGCAGGGACATTCCATAATGTAGATGACAAACTGTCTCTTACATGTGATGAATTGATTAATTTTCCACATTTTCTTGTTGGCCATTCGGATCTCCTTAGTGTTCTTCGAAATCTGATAGACCTTACAGTTGGTACATTTATAAAAACTTTTTGGTTTCAGCCATGTATCTTGTTTTTTCTTGGCTATGAAGTGGCTGTGGACAAGTTGGTCTTTCAGGTTTCTTGCTGTCCGGAATGTGAGGCTCGGATGGTTTCCCACAATTTGAGAGATTGTTGGATCCAAATGCAGTATGTTCCAGTTTTTACGTAGGATACGCATAATTTGTTTTGATTCAGTAGAGTATGTAGTAATCAGGCGAATTTTATCTTTAGTTTTCTCATTGTCTGTTTTTTTTCTTTGCCCTTTGATTATTTCCGATTGTGATAGGATTGAGGTTTTTTGTAATTAAGTTGCCATTACTTTGTTGTTGTCGTTGCTTTTTTTTAAACGATTGACAGTCGGCTGACTGTGTTTGCCGCATTCCACCTCTTGGGAGCGTATCCTCAAAAAATCCCCTTAAGGGATGTTATTAATCAATGTGGGTTGGTGGAAACTCCCTGAATTGACTGTTTGTGGCTGTGGATTTCCAATGCAGTGTCGTATGTAGTTTGTTTTCGTGGATGCAAATTTCCCTGTCAAAGAAGGCTACCCTGGCAACACTGATGGTGTAGGTAAAGTTAAGGTTGCCTCAGTGATATTTAGGATTTTGAAATATTCCTCAAATTCTTTATTAGAGCCATCCCATATTATGAAGAGATCGTCAATATACCTTAACCACATTATGGTTTTGTTCACAAACCTATCATTATTGGGATGCCAAGCCAATTTCTGTTTCCACCAACCCATAGTTAGACAAGCATAACTGGGGCTGAAAGAAAAACCCTTAGCAGTTCCTTTTACTTGACAACAGAGTTCCTCACCAAACATGAATATATTTTGAGTCAAACATGAGCGAATCATTTCCAAAACCATCTGGTTATGGTGAGCATAGTGAGCGTGGCATTCTCCTAAAAAATATTCACATTTCAATATCCTTCTCAATGTTGGGGTACAACAAGATCATATCCATTGTGACAAACTTGTATGTTGGTAGCCATGGGATTTCTTGTACAAATCACTCATGTCTCATAAGTATGATGTTAGACTTTTAACAATTGGTAACAGATATCCATCGACGCAGTTGCCAATTGGTTCTAACAGGGCTCCGTTCGCAGATATAATGGGTCTCCCGGGTGGTCTAGTTGGATGCTTGTGCATTTTAGATAGGAAGTATATTGTCACTGTTGTTAGATGTTCCGTTGTTAGATATTTTATTTCATCATCTTCAAGTAGGTTGTCGTTCAACCAACCCAGTTTTTGTTGTCAAGTTCCTGTTTGTACCTTGGTGTGGGATTCTCATTCGATTTTTAATAATATTCAATGTTTCTCAGTTGAGAATGCTCTTCTCACATATAGAAATCTTTGTCCATGACAATGATGTTTCTGCCCATGTCAGACATTTTTATCTCAATACTGTCATCTTTTTTAAGTTCCGTTAAGGCCTTATGTTCATTGATTGTCAGATTGTTTGTATGATTTTGTTTTTTCAATTGATATAGATCTTTAATCGCAGCTTCATGGAAAGTATCTGTTTTGTTTCCTGAAGGCAATTGGGAGTATAACTTGGATTTTGCTTTTTTGCCGCTCATGCCAGCCCCCAGCTGTGGGCAGTATGCATCTAATTCCTTGCTTTGTGAATTTATATCTTTGTCTAATTCTATCAGCGTTATAAAGTCACTGGAATCTTTTGCCGCTAGATTCTTTGTTGGTCTTTCCATTTGTCTTTGGTATTCAGCCATCTTTTGATTTTCTGAGAATATCTTGGCAAGTTTCAGTTTATGGATATATTTTTAAAGATAAATCCTGGTTTGTGCCAGGTCCATTGTATTTGTGGGGCAAATTCCCAAAATTGTGAAGGGTTTTTGCCATAGATTGATCACCTCAAGTGCTTGTGAGGGATGTTCTAACACTTCTGTTTCATACTTCTCGTGGTTGTTCTGACTTTTTTGGTTTCTGTTGCTGCGTTTGTCTCTTCTTGACGATTTGTTCTTGAATGGGTACATCCCCTGCCTCTTCCACTGTTTGTTCCCGACTGTGCCCACATACTTCTCTCCCAGTTTCGTTGTTGCAGTGCCAGTCGCATCTCTCCTAAAAAAAGTACACTTTAGTGCGTCTCTCCACTTATTTCACTTCACTTTCACTCGCATCCATAGATGTTAGTGATGATATGCTGCCATGTCTCTTTCTACTTCTTGTAACTGGGCTGTTGTTCTTTCCAGCGCAATCTCAACATTCTTGATCAGTATTTCAACTAGTCCGAATGAGAAAATGATTCGATCATATTTGACCCAAAATATATTCATGTTTGGTGAGGACTTCTGTCCTCAAGTAAAAGGAACTGCTATGGGTTTTACTTTCAGCCCCAGTTATGCTTGTCCAACTATGGGTTGGTGGGAATATATATATATATATATATATATATATATATATATATATATATATATATATATATATATATATATATATATACACACAAAATTCCTACCAGGTTAGTAGTAAGGAACGAGCCAATCCAATTGTGGGTGCCAGTTAATCCATTTTTATTCTGGTAAACAAACAATGTGTTTCGACCGCTCCAGGTCTTGGTCCTAATGCCTTGGTTGTTTGCTCGAATAAAAATGGATTAACTGGAATCCACAATTGGAGTGGCTTGTTCCTCACTACTAACCTGGTAGGAATTCTGTGCATATATTAAAGTGGCAGCGCTCGCTTGTAACGATCCCAAACCCATTCGGAAGGGCATCTTAAGGCGCCATCTTGCTTTCGTATATATATATATATATATATATACCGAAACGCGTAATGGCCGACAGAACAACAGCTAAATAAAGAAGAATTTTTGGCACTAACCTGGGTCTGTGCTCCACGTTTTTTCCGGGAGAGAAAGCGCAAGCAACTAGCTTGTGGGAGTGGAGTGGTGTGGATATATATATCTGTGAGCAAGGGCGGATGCCCGAAACGCGTCAGATTTGTTAAGCTCAACTTTGAAATAAAAATCTGTGCCTTTATCTATATTGGATTCGTGTGGTTTTCCTTGGTCGTTGGTATACGAAGCCTTTGGAAAGCTACAGCTGCTGTATATATATATATATATATATATTCACTGAAAAAACCATAGGTTATAGACCATATATAGTTAGGAATTAGCATTTAAAAAACCTTATTTTACTCACACAAAACCATTGAAATTCCATATATAGTTAGTTGCACTAACTATATATCGCGCACCCGCAATCCACTGCTGATCATGTCACATATTACATCATTCATGACATGGTCAGTGACATCACTGATGACATCACTGATGACATCTCAAATGACATCACTGATGACATCACTGATGACAACATCCAGTGACTGTATTTTTCTGTAAAGTTAAAATATGTCTTGAGTGGATGTATAAGTGTCTGGATGAAGGATTTAGTAGGTGCATGACTGACTGTATGAGTGAGTGATTAAATGTGTCTCACTGAATGCATGGGTTAGTGACTAAACTGTCTTAATTTGTGCATCATTATGTCTGTTGTTCTGTAAACTGCTGCATGTGTTGATCATTAGCTATACGAGAGGCTATATGTGTTATTAATTGGTTGCCCAAGTATTTCTCTGGGAGATTGAGTTTGTGTGGGGGTGGCTGGAAGGTGTGAGACTCTATGCATAGATGTGTGAGCAGTTTATTCACTAGGTGTATGAGTTCAAGAGTGCATGTGGAAACAGCTACATGGGCAGTTGACTGTGTGCATGAGTGTATTGATGAGTGAATGGATATCTCAATGCTACATGTCATAGTAAGTACATATGTAAAACACAGTACATGTGAGAGTTGGCATATATAAATAACTGTGCATGAGAGCCACTGAATGAGTGAGTGGTTGTATCGATCATTGTGAACTTGTATCAGGGATTGTATAAGAGAGTAAATATATGTTAGTATATGTTTCAATAAGTAAGGTGTGTTTAACTGTATAGTTGAAGAAATGGAGGTGAGATTGTTTCTTTGCATGACTGACTGGGTGTGTGAGTAACTCCATGGATGAGTGGCAGTGTGTGAGTGTCTGTATACACTGAGTGTATCTAAGGTTATATTAGAGTCTGAAGAGGTTTATCGTATTAGCACAAGAATGATGTCAAATGAGATGTCATCAGTGATGTCATCAGTGATGTCATTTGAGATGTCATCAGTGATGTCATCAGTGATGTCACTGACCATGTCATGAATGATGTAATATGTGACATGATCAGCAGTGGATTGCGGGTGCGCGATATATAGTTAGTGCAACTAACTATATATGGAATTTCAATGGTTTTGTGTGAGTAAAATAAGGTTTTTTAAATGCTAATTCCTAACTATATATGGTCTATAACCTATGGTTTTTTCAGTGAATTTTCAAGGTTTTGTAAATGCTAATTCCTAACTATATATGGTCTATAACCTATGTTTTTTTCTGTGAATTTCATTGGTTTTTTAACAGCTAATATCTGTAGCTGTAAAATGTATTCTTCTTTAAATCCAAAAATATATTTTATATGTTTATGAATAATTTTTTTTTTAATATTTTTTTTTCTTCGTTCCCGCTTCGCAAATAGGGAAGCTTCCCGTTAGCTGACCTTGATGCCGCGAAATAGACCGCGAGCCGGTAAACGTTTCTTTACCGCAAGTGCCGCGTTACAAAACAACATCGTGACGCCTCCCGTCCGCATGACGTTTCACGTTGTCGCGTGATACGTCATATGACGTACTACGTTAGCGAACTGGTACGCGAAGCGAGTCGCAAAGCGCAGGTTTCTGGAAGCAAACCGGGAGGCCCTGCAAAGCGCTTAACGTAAACACAGCAAGTCATGTGACTTGGTAATAACACTTTTCATTGGTTCATTTCACTTTTGGTTTCCTAATGATGTAAGACTAGGTCATATAATCTAAAATGAACACTTTTGATTGGTTGAGAACTCTTGTTTTTCCCAAATGATGAAAATCCCTCCTTCTTTCCTCACTCTGACTTTCATCATTGTGAGAGAAAGACCCTTTGTGATCACTGAGCAATGGCTTCTTTAGTAGCTTCAGCTGGTGCTTCCCCACCACCTCCACCACATCCAAGGAAGAGTGGACCACCTGCTCAAGTTATAATTCAACAAGAAGAAGAAGAAGAGGAACAGGAGGACGAGCACGAAGAGAGGCAGTTTTTGCCTGAGCAGCCCAGGACGTCTCACCGGAAAGAAAACTTCATTTGGCAATTTTTTAAAATTCCCAAAGGTCAGAAAAAAGTAAATGCAAGATACGTAACTTGCCTTATATGTCAAGATAGACTGTCCAGAGGGACCGACAAAAAATACAGTTTCGGAAACTACACAATGCATCGCCATATGACTAGGTGGCATCCTAACAACTACAGTGCTGCACAGTTTCGGAACGACCTAGATAATCTCCCTATTATGGCCAGAAGATCTGTTGTACCGGAAGTAACGGGACCAGAGGGCAGGGAGATGGTGCCAAATATACAAATGAGATTTGGTGAAGTAAAACACACCTGCGTATTTTGCGATGGATTCATTTCCTACGGAGAAAGAAGCATCACTCTGATCAACAGAGCTATTGACTATCATATGCAAGTTTGTCCGAAACGCCCAAAATAATAAATACTTCTTTTTTTTGTTTTGTTGCTCCTGTTGAGCCCTTTACAATGAATCGTTTTCATTGCCCCCTCCAAGAAAAACCCAAAAAAATATAAAACTGTTCCGAAAAATTCAAAAACAGTAAAAAAATGTTCAGAAAAAAAAAAAAAAAAGTTCTTTTCAGAACTACCTCCCCGTTATTAAAAAATTGGTACAATATTTGGAACTGTGCCAACCTCTATTTCTCTTAGTTCGCTTCCTAGTTCGCTCGCCGGTACGCGAACTGGAAGCGAACCAAAAACAGTAAGTATAAGGGAGGGAAACACACACTTATGTTAAAATAAAGACAGCTATAGGGGAGTAAACTAGAGATACTATTACCCGTAATCCACTGCTGATGATGTCACATATTACATCATTCATGACATGCTCAGTGACATCATCAGCAGAGGATTGCGGGTTTTTTGACAACATGCCTTATCCACGGTTTAATAACGCTGCCTTTTGCTTTATATAAGTTTTCAAATTGTATGAAATATATACCAATAGGTCGTTATGAACCTTTAGGTAGTGCTTTTCTTCATGAGGTCTGGTCGCTTCCATACACATACAGATGTTTCAAAGATGATCAAGAAGTTTATCTGAATGGAGAGGAATGCACTGAGACGCCAGATCATTCACTAATGTGTAGGCACATACAGTTACACGGTTCATGCAACAAACACCGACCAAATATGGCTTGCGTGTTGCAAGGCACGCCAGTTCCTGCTATCATCCCCACGTTCAAGTTGTTGGAAAATGGTAGTTATTTGATGCTCAATAATGAAGATTGTTCTGAGTTAATTAAAAGTATTCCTTTTATCGTAACAGTAAGTGAACGGGTTATTTGCTGCAGAAATGTTCTATTTCCTCCCACACATGAACATAGGGAGTTTTCAATCTGGCCACAAATACCAACCTTGGGACACGTTTCAACGGCATGGCAAGAATAAGAGCTCTTTTGTCTCAGAGAGAGGTGGCCTTGAGTTCGGCCCGTGAAACTTTCGTACTTCACATAGCGAACACCCGTACAGAGGTGCACACCCTTTTCAATTAAGATTTGCCTTTCAATTTCAGCAACATGTTTCCGACTATCTTTAACGCATCCTCCACAAAGTCCCTGACACACTTTTTTAAAGTTGTTACCAGTGGTCTCGTGACTTCATTCGAGAAAATCTTTGGAGTCATCCCTGCTTCCTTTCATTGTATTTTCTGCACTCTGGTTCGTGGATTGGCATTTTTACTTGCATTACCAGCGGACGCTCTTGTGCTTTTTTACATTTTTAAATATGGATGTCCCTCCTATGCAACCTCCGACCCTGCAGCTGCTGACACTGTTCCGCAATCGCATGCTAGAATATTATGGCACAATGCCGTTGGCGATATTAAGCACGGCATATGGATTATCTTTTCGGTTCTCCTACTTCACCTGTATCCAGCCTGTATTTCACTGCCTGACCTGTGATTTCGATTGGGCCATTGATTTGTGTCTCTGCGGACCGGTTTCTCCTGACGTCGACTTTAATCAGCTGATGACTCCTATCATTACTCACGAGTTGGTTTGTCCTGGCGAAAGGATTATGGCTGTGGCATTGATGCATGGACTACTTGGTCCCTGGAATTTACTGGCGGCAGCACAGTCTTTCTTGGAAGAGAGCTTTCTTGAAAACCCACCGAGCTGTCCTCTGATGGTGATAGAGGATCCGGTGCTGGGAGAGCACGTATGTTCTTTTCCGCTTTTAAATTGGATGGCTGAACTGTTTTCGGATGAAGACGGTGACTTCCTATTGGAGGCTGTTGCAGCTTATTTTGCATACACAGTTATGTCATAGACCTTTTTAATGTTTGATATGCTGAGTACTAGCATTTCATTGACAATTCATTGACTTATTTGTCAAGTTTTTATTATTTACCTTGCCTATTGGCTTAAGACTCGATAAAGTACTTGGCTGTTTTATTTTTCTTTAGCATTAAATTTTCCTAGTTTTTAATGCTTTACCTTGCGGACCGTCCACATATAAACTTGCAATCTGCTCTCATGAGATGGCACTTCTATTATCTTATTCAGTTCGTTTCCGGATCATGAGGAGGTGTCATCTAGGTCCTGGATATCTTTACACCGTGTTAAGTTAGCATGGGCTCATTACCGGTTTAAACGCCATTTTTCCTTTTTTGCAACTTCTGCACACGACACTTAGTTGTTGCTTTAGCTTTCCACCTAGTAGTTCATCGTGGTTTACATGAGAATAATATGTTATTGGTCTACTATCTGCTTTACTTGTTAAACTATATCTGTACAGCGAGTGCTAAAGTTTCAAGAACAACACGATACAGAATTGTTATGAGGTCTGATCTCCACGACTTCATACTCATAACATAAGTGCAACTTCTGCCAATTCTGGGCATGAGGCGGGTTTTATATTGCTTTGCCGAACACACATACACAACAGTTGATGCGGTTCACATGAAGAGAGAGCTGGTGTATGGTGATGTGATTCCTTCAAATCTAAGACACTAAAGTATGGGCACGCCCTAAACCAACACAAAGAGACCTTCTTAGCAAATAATATAATATGTGTATTAGGGAGGGTGAGATATAAGCAGCCGCGGGCCGTGGAGGGAGTTACGATGGGGCAGGGAGGCGGGGAGGGGGAGAAGCAGGGTGGAGCCCTCTCTACCTTGCCCCTCCCCCTCCCCGCCTCCCTGCCCCACCGTAACTCCCTCCACGGCCCGCGGCTGCTTATAAGTGTTGCTAACTCTTATTCATTTACAGCATGTTAACATACTGTCACCATTCGCTTTTTATGTACTAGTAACTATGCTGGTAATTTTGCTACTGATAATATGTGTACTTGTATTCTCCACCCTGCTTCTCCCCCTCCCCGCCTCCCTGCCTCACCGTAACTCCCTCCACGGCCCGCGGCTGCTTATAAGTGTTGCTAACTCTTATTCATTTACAGCATGTTAACATACTATCACCATTCACTTTTTATGTACTAGTAACTATGCTGGTAATTTTGCTACTGATAATATGTGTACTTTTATTATCTAAGGTACTACGCCTGAGAAGACGGCATTAGTAAATAAACATTTCAAATACACATCTGTTCTTCTTAACTCCATGTTCTGGTTTCTAAGAAATCTATAACGACCGACTGTTCATGAGTTCCACGTATCCTGAGGTACTATAAGTTCATATTCTGGATTGTCTAAACATTGAGAGTTTGTTATATCCAATGTGACACTGTACCTAGCTTGATAAGGAGTTTTTGATTACTAACGTGAGTTTTGGGACACCCTAATTCGCCGAGGTTCCAATCCTCTGTCCACAGTTCTGTGTGACAACAGAAACCCTGCGACAGGGGCACCCCCGACCCTTGCTGGAGCTTCATCACACTTGCGATACAACTCCAGCAATGCATTCGCCGAGGTTCCAATCCTCTGTCCACAGTTCTGTGTGAGAACAGAAACCCTGCGACAGGGGCACCCCCGACCCTTGCTGGAGCTTCATCACACTTGCGATACAACTCCAGCAATGCGCCACCTTTACGGCACAGATACATCACGCATCTGTGCTGTTTTTGCCCCATGATGCGCCGCATTGTAAATGCAGCACACCATAGGTGACGGAACAGCGGCACAGAATGACTAACACATCCCTGGTGATGCGCCAGTCATCATAAATGTATCCCTATGCTTCTTATCTTGTTAGAGATGAACCGCCATATATATCATCAAAGTTTTTTGCATTTCCTAAATAGCGAATTTTAAGGAATAAATAGCGATTCTTTACCATTCCTAGTTTGCGATGAGCTATTTGCTAATTAGCCGAATGTAGCCCAATGAAGCCCAATGTAGCCCAATGTAGCCCAAAGATGGCCGCCAGACACACAAAAAAACAAATGTAGCCCAAATATCAGCCAGATGTAGCCCAACTATAGCCCAGTGACAGAATGACCAATCAGCTTCGCAAACCTCCGTTACGCGAAGCGGAGCGCTGTTACAGATATATATCTTTTTTTGAACGTTAATTTCTCAAAATCCACTGGAGCACATATATTGAGACCTAGCAAAGGCACATCGGGCTACCAGTCCCTAATATTTTGCCAAGTTTCGTGCAAATCCATTCAGCCGTTCAATTATTATTATTATTATTTTTTTTTGCCCCGCGGGGCCCTTTTAAAACCTCCACATCAAACCTAGGGGGTCAGCGAGGATCTACTATGCCCCCTTATAGTTATTTCCCCCTTTGTTTTGACCTCCTCTTGTCTCTCGATCCTACCGAGAGACAAGATGGCGGCCGCTACGGACTGTTTGGAATGTTGACAGACGCCGGAGAACCAATCAGCTTCGCTTCACAAAGCTCCGTTGCGCGAAAAGTCCGCGAACCAGAGCGCTGCCCGGTCCGCTGTTACAGATATATATCTTTTTTTAAACGTTAATTTCTCAAAATCCACTGGAGCACATATATTGAGACCTACAAAAGGCACATCGGGCTACCAGTCCCTACAATTTTGCCAAGTTTCGTGCAAATCCATTCAGCCGTTCGGGCTAAAAGTGAGGCCAACCGCCCTATGGAAAACTCAATGTTAAAAACACGTTTTGGGACCCCCCTTTTTTCTCGGCCCCCACTGGACGAACCCCCCCCAAATTTTCAAGGGCTGCTCAGAAACAAAATGTGCCATTTTCCTGAAAATTTCAGCCAATTCCGTCCACAAACGCCAAAGTTATTAGACATAGAATTTTCAAAAAACCCATAGAGAAAAAATCCTAACTATATATACCTACTGGCGACCGCCAGTAGGTAATATATATATCAAAGCTCCAAGGGGTGACCACAAACGAGCAGCACTCACACACAGCACGCTTTTTCCCCTGTAAAAGCGATTTTATTTTGCACAGCTTGATTGCTCAGTAGTTCAAAGCATACGACTGCCACCTGACGCGTTTCGTAAATAACTTCCTCAGAGGCACTGCAGTCGAAGGAAGCACCGGGCCACACCCACCCAATTTCACCATATCGCACGCTGATATGCAGCTGCTCTCAATGAGACAATGCGTAGTGTCCTCTGGGAGATGTAGTTCGTTGACTGCCTCCTTAAATGTTTGCTGAAATGTCGGCTCTCCATGAGCCCCGAGCAATGGTGGCAGCGCTATGTCTCGTGCTGTGTGCCATATTCAGCCCCGCATGTATATATATATATATTCACTGAAAAAACCATAGGTTATACACCATATATAGTTAGGAATTAGCATTTAAAAAACCTTATTTTACTCACACAAAACCATTGAAATTCCATATATAGTTAGTTGCACTAACTATATATCGCGCACCCGCAATCCACTGCTGATGATGTCGGGAGTTTGATGTCACATATTACATCATTCATGACATGGTCAGTGACATCACTGATGACATCACTGATGACATCTCAAATGACATCACAGATGACATCACTGATAACAACATCCAGTGATTTTATGTTTCTGTAAAGTTTAAATATGTCTTACATATTGAAGAATGAGTGGATGTATAAGTGTCTGGATGAAGGATTTAGTAGGTGCATGACTGACTGTATGAGTGAGTGATTAAATGTATCTCACTGAGTGCATGGGTTAGTGACTAAACTGTCTTAATTTGTGCATCATTATGTCTGTTGTTCTGTAAACTGCTGCATGTGTTGATCAGTAGCTATATGAGTAACTATATGGGTTATTGATTGATTGTCCAAGTATTTGTATGGGAGACTGAGTGTGTGTGTGGCTGGCTGGGAGGTGTGTGACTCTGTGCAGATCAATGTGTACTTATATCAATGATTGTATAACAAGGTAAGTATGTGTTAGTATATGTTTGAAAATGTAAGGTGCTCTATGTTTAACTGTATAGACAAGAAAATGGAAGTGTGATTGATTCTTTACAGGACTGACTAGGTGTGTGAGTAACTCCATGGATGAGTGGCAGAGTGTGAGTGTCTGTATAGGTGTATGAGTGCATATGATAGTGTTGTAAAGATGAGTGATTGTATGTATGAATGATTGTATGGGTGAATGAGTGAATGTGTGTGTAGACGTAGGAATCAGTGAGTACATATGTAGTAACTAGTATTGGTGTGTCAATGGTTTCAAAAATTATACTCTGTATTTAACACTGGGTGAAACAGAGGTTATATTAAAATGTGAGGAGATGCATTGTATTGTCACATGAATGATATCATCAGTGATGTGGTCATTGATGTCAAATGAGATGTCATCAGTGGAGTCATCAGTGATGTCATTTGAGATGTCATCAGTGATGTCATCAGTGATGTCACTGACCATGTCATGAATGATGTAATATGTGACATCATCAGCAGTGGATTGCGGGTGCGCGATATATAGTTAGTGCAACTAACTATATATGGAATTTCAATGGTTTTGTGTGAGTAAAATAAGGTTTTTTAAATGCTAATTCCTAACTATATATGGTGTATAACCTATGGTTTTTTCAGTGAATTTTCAAGGTTTTGTAAATGCTAATTCCTAACTATATATGGTTTATAACCTATGGTTTTTTCAGTGAATTTCAATGGTTTTTTAATAGCAAATATCTATAGCTGTAAAATGTATTCTTATTTAAATCCAAAAATATATTTTATATGTTTATTAATAATTTTTTTTTAATATTTTTTTTGTTTCGCTCCCGGTCCGCGGACCGGGAAGCTTCCCGTTAGCTCAATTTGATGCCGCGACCCGGTCCGCGAACCGGTAAAAAATCAACATAGTGACGGTATCGCGTTGCCGCGTAATGCGTCTTATGACGTACTGCGTTAGCGCACCCGGAAGTGCCCCGGGGCGCGGACCGAGGCGCGAAACGCAGCTCCCCGGAAGCGATCCGCGGCGCTTCGCGAAAACGCGACGTATCGCGTTGCCGCGTAATGCGTCTTGTGACGTACCGCGTTAGCGCACACGGAAGTGTCCCGGGGCGCGGACCGGGGCGCGAAGCTTAGCGACCCGGAAGCTAACCGGGGCGCGTTCCGCAGCGCGTAACATGAGCGTGAGAGGTCATGTGACTTGTTAATAAAACTTTTCATTGGTTCATTTCACTTTTGGTTTCATAATGATGTAAGGCTAGGTCAGGTGACCTAAAAATAACACTTTTCATTGGTTGAGAAGTATTGTTTTTCCCAAATGATGAAAACCCCTCCTTCTTTCCTCACTCTGACTTTCATCATTGTGAGAGGAAGACCTATTTTGCTTGTTGGAAAATGGCTTCATTGGTAGCTTCAGCTGGTGGACCCCCACCACCACCTCCACCTCCTCATGGGAAGAGAGGACCACCTCCCCAGGTCATTACCAACACTGAGGAGGAAGATGAAGAAATGGATGAGGAGGGAGAAGAACCACAGTTCTTAGAAGAGGTGCCCCGGGTTTCCAGAAAGAAAGCCAGTTTCATCTGGCAGTTTTATTCGATCCCTCGTGGCCAAAAAAAAGTCAATGCGAAGTATGTCACCTGCCGCATATGCAAAGAACAATTGTCCAGAGGGACGGACAAAAAATATAGCTATGGAAATCACACAATGCACAGGCACATGACAAGGAAGCATCCACTAAATTACAGCCGGGCGGAAATAAGGGATATGCTTGACAATCCAAGACCAACTCCTGTGGCCAGACCAACAATACCGATTTCTCTAACACCAGAAGAGGCACGGGAAACTGTGCCAAATATTCAAGAAAATTTTGGGCACATGATTCACTTATGTATGCACTGTCGTGCATTATTAGCTTGTGGCAACATGAGCATCAATGCACTCAACCTGGCGTATGAACACCATGATTGCCCTAACCGCCCCCAGTAATTTTTTTTTTGCTCCTGTTGAGCCCTTTTCAACGCCTGTTTTTTGTTGTTTCCCCCTCCCCCAAAAAAACCCAAAAAAAATATAAAATCGTTCAAAAAATACAAAAAAACCAAAAAATGTTCAAAAAATAAAAAAAAAAATATAAAACAACAAAAATATAAAAAAAAAGTTCTTTTCAGAACTACCTTCCCTTTCAAAAAAAATTGCTAGAATGTTTAGCACTCTGGCAAGCTCTATTTCTTTTGGTTCGCTCCCGGGTTAGCTTCCCGGTACGCGGACCGGGAGCTAACCAAAAAATTTTTTAAAAAGTGTAAGTATAAGGAAAGTAAACAGAGAGTGATGTTAAAAGAAAGACAGCTATAGGGAGTGAAGAAGAGATACTGTTTAATAGATCTATTTACTGAAGAAAAGACAGAAGAGGGTATAATTGTGAAAAACAAAATAGATAACGAAGTGAAAGAAAAAAAAAGAGAGTATAACATTAACAAAGAAGAGTTTCTTGGAGAATGTGAGTGAATGTTCAAAATAAGATTAAAACATGAGGAATAACAGAGAGAAAAAATAGAAAACAGAAAACAAAAAATAACAGAAAAAGATTAATTGAAACAGCAAAGAAATGTAAGTAACATAGAGCCATATCATCAACATAGGCAATAAAAGTTTTGCAGCTTTTATTGGCAGAAATGTGTCGCTAAAGCTGCTTTTGTGGCAGAAAACTGCCGCTAAAACCACTTTTGCACCAGTTTTCTGCCAATAAAAAGAGCAATAATTTTATTGGCTGTGTTCATAATATTCCCCTTAGTGTGCTTCAACTACACAGAGAAAGCATTATGAACAAGTAGTGATAGAGTGATCAGTCAAAGACACTAAGAGTAATAGAGACGGAGTGAGTGAACAAGAGTGAGGAACTATGAGAAGAGAGGGACTGAGGAAAAGAGTGGAAGGAGTTGAGTAAGTAGGTAATAGAGAAAGGAATGAGGAAAGTAGCAAAGGCAGGAAACTGAGGGTTAAAGAAATGAAGCTGTGGAACTAATAGTAGGTGAATGTGATAGAAATGTAACGAAAAGAATACAAAACATTTACCTTATAATTGTCGTTAAATTACTCACTTTTTGTTTTTATACTTTCAATCTGTGAAAGAGAGAACAAACATTTGAAAAATATTAAAACATGTATTTAAAAATTAGAAAAGACAAGGGAAAAGATTGAAGGACAAACAGTTTTTCAACAACTTTGACACTTACAGAAGCTTCTGCTTCTCCAGGCCCCCTACACAGTCCTAAAGATATACATTTTAAACTAACAGTATCTTGATGCAGATGAAGTGAGGCCTATCTTAAAACATGGTGCATCTTTTGCATTGCTGTTGTTTCAGAAAAGTGTCGCAAGACACTAACATTTTAAATAATTGCTTCAGGATGCCAATAAGATGTCTACTATCCAGAGGTTTGTTTGAGGTGAGGCCTACTCAGGGTTGCAGATGAGATTTACACTTGTTGAAGAGTTTAGAGGAGATAATACATGTGAAGGTCTACCAATGAAGTGAGTCATGTCCACTGCACTCTTGAACAAAGTCCAAACCTCCTATGTTTCCCTGGACAGACCTAAACTTGATCTGCACAATGTGATTCGTAATGATAGGAAACACAGGTGATGTAAATGAAATACGTGCAATTTATTTTGCTCATTTCACAATCACATCACTTGTGTTTCCTTTGCTTAGGTATCTCATTGTGCAGATGTAGTCCAGCATATGAAAGAATACGCAGAAGTGCAGCACTGCATGCAACAACTTTGACACTTACAGAAGCCTCACCTTCTCCATGCCTCCTACACAGTTCTACATATACATCATAAATGCAAACAGTACAGAATTAATTATACATGTTAAATGGTTTATTTTTGCTGTTCTCAGAATGTATCAAAATTCACTAAAAACAGTGACTTGAAGGTATTCATCATATAACAGCGGGGAAAAAAAACACAATCAAAATGATTGTGTTTAAAAAACCCATACAACATAAGAAATCAAAATTCAGAACTCCTTAAAGTTAACTTACTTTCCATGACGTCCAAGGATGTCCTATGAACAGCTTACACTCTTTTGTGCTGTTATTACTTTCAGCCCGCCACTTTCTGAAAGAAAATCTCCATCGTTTTTAAAAACACGTTACATGCAATAAATGACTTCTTGCTCTCTACCACAAGTTTCCACAAGGCCAAATCTGGTCAGAGCCATTTATAACTCTTGGATTTCTTGTAAGCCAATCCCGTCATTTGGCATTTCCGCAACTTTCAGAATTAAAATGTTGAAGATCATTTTCACAATCCTGGAATAGTAATATCTTCCCCTTCTTGCTCAGTCATGTTCTACATTTCCTATGACACTGATACTGCTTACTATGAAGCAGACTTACACTACCTCTATGACTACTACAATTATTTAATTCTCTACATCACTTTCAATCACAAAGCAATGTAAAACAGTAGACAGCGTTGCAGACTTACATTCCCTCTACTCTATGTTTTGATTGGCTGCTTCAATTAGCTTATAAAAAGAAATAGTTTTTCTGAACTCATTCAAAGTGCATGTATTTCTCCATGACGTCCAGTGTTATGGTAAAAAGTTATGTCTCTGTACTACACTTATCCTCAAGGCCAAATCGTGTAGGAGCCATTAGAACCTCTTGAAATTCCACAGAGCACATCCCAAGATTATTTCCCTAAAATTTTGGTTTTAAAAACACCAGGTAAGAGTTTTTAAGGTCATACGGCAATTTTTTTTTGAAAATTAAAACAGAATCGTTGCAGAATGACCAGCCATTTCTAGACTTTAAATAAGCTGTGTAATGTCCTGATGTTATTGAAGGGCCATCATGATATATAATTGCTGCAGTTACAAAAGTCCTTCCTGATATTGACAACTGCGAAGCTACAAAATTTTTAATTAAAGTTGTCAATTTTGTTCCATCAGGCCTACATCGTTGGAACATTAAAATGACATACTGGCCATATGTTCGTATAAATAATGTTGACATCATTTCAGATTTACATTGGCTACACTCCATGTTGTGATCAGCAGCTTTTACTAGCTTATTAAAGGAGACTGATTTACTGTCTGGCAAAGTTAAATATATAAATCTTTCTGAGTCTACACTAGTAGTACTTGATACCATACAGTTCTCGCAGTCATGCTGCCACTGATAAGAAAGCCCAAACAGCTGATCTACATCTACACCTTCAGCATGCAATACATCAAGCATATACATTAAAAACTCCTGACAATCTTGCTGAATATTTTGAGAGAATTGTGTTTGGCCTGAACATCTGTCTAACAGATTTCGAATTTCAGACACACTTTCTATGTTTCTTCTATCAGTGCTACATTTCTCTAACACAGAATTTAACAAACTGCAAAATCTTTGATCAGAATTGACCACAATCTCTTCTTTTACATTTTCTAGAGAAAACAAAACATTAACCACTACATTAGCATAGCAGTTGACACCAGAACTGTTTTCAAATTGAAAACCAACAACATCTTCAACAGAATCCTTTTTGTTTCTGCTTGTAATTTTAGGTTCATCGACTTTTCGTCTTTTTGCTACAACCTCCCCAGTATTGGTCACATTTGTTCGTTTCCAGCCTACCACACGTTTCTCAAACAAAGGATACTGAGGCAAATGTGACGCATACTCTCTTCTTAACCTATTGTATTCCTTAACACAATCTAGATCCGCACAAATGTTTGTGACATCACACTCAATCAAGTACAATCCCGATAAAGTTCTAACTCGTGACAATGCCACGTATGCCATACCCTCCTTGAACACAGAACTGCCAATATTCACCAATGCACAGTCTACACTTAAACCTTGCGATTTATGGATTGTCACCGCATATGCCAAGCAAACAGGAAACTGCTTACGGCGAACATATAAGTCTTTTACAAGCAAAAATCTAGCAGAGCAACGACCAATTAGCTGTACTTCCTCAATGCCATCAAATTTAATTTTTAAAAATTCAATTCCATCTCTATTTCTGTATTTTACAAAATCAACAACATTACCCATTGATCCATTTACCAGACATCTTTCAACATGTAAATTCCTTCTTAAAATTATACGGCAGTTCAAGCACACATTCAGAGTCTTTTCAAAATCTGCAGTTTTAGATATACTCTTCTCTAATGAATCCAATTTTGTTTTCAGATTCTCAGACAAAATAATTGTTGATCCCATATGCTCTACTCTGTCAATAGCTTCCAGTTTCACAATCTCTTGCTTTTCTAAATGCAACATTTTGTTGTTGAATTTGGCACATTCTGCAAGAGTTGGCATCAAACATATTCCAGATTTCTTATCAGTAATTTTCTGAAAAATATTCTCAGGCACAACATCTTGTTCTGGATATAAATTTGACAGTAATCGTGCATGTAAAGCTTCTTTCCCATGCTCGGTCACTTTTCCAATTCTAACATCTTGTAGAATAGTCTTGTAAACTTCATCCTTCGCCTGACGCATATTTTCATGCAGTTCAGCATAATTGAAGTTTAACCATATATTGACGTTGCCAATGCTGCCTAGGCACTTCCTGGTATCTTCATGCGTGAGCATTTTGAACACAGGTTGCCCTTTCACTGGTGTCAGCTGCAGAAGATCTCCGAAAACAATGATGTGTTTGCCACCAAATAACACATCATACTCTGTTTTGAGAACTTCTTGCATCCTCAAATGAACAAAGGCAAGCATGACATTGGAAACCATGCTTACTTCGTCAATGATAAGAAGTTTCATTTTCCTCAAGATTCTTGAAACTTCAAAACAAGCATCTCCAGATAGCTTGTGATATTGTAATTTGTTGTCATGCTCCACTGGCAGCATCAGTAAACGATGTAAAGTAATCCCTTTAATGTTATGTGCTGCCAGTCCAGTTGGAGCGGTGACAACACAAGACAGCGATGACTCTGTCCTTTCCTGCAAATAGCATGAAATTGCTTTAATGAGGAAACTTTTTCCAGTTCCCGCTTCTCCACTCACGTACAGTCGGACAGGCTTCAACGACGTACATGAGCATTCTTTCTTGTCATGACTTAATCCATGATCAATTTGCATGGTAACTTCGTCATATATTTTCCTCTGCTCAACGTTGAGTTGTCTTTCCAACTCTTCTAAGTTAACCGCATCCTCCTGAGCATGTGCCATGGCTCTTTCCACTTCATTCATGGCAGTGGCAGCTTCATTTTTGATAACAGGTCCTCCTAGTGGATCCTGACTCAATGAAGCAGAACTCTGACTGTCCTGAGAACTGTCTCTGGCAATCTCGGCTGCAATCGTTGCTTCCTGCTCAATTTCCGCATTCAACATTTCTACATATTTGGGAAAAGCAGGACATTCTATGGTCTCCTTGGCGGCATTGAAAGAGTCTTCGTAACAGAGGAAATCTCCAAGCAGTTCCTCTTCTGCACGCCAAGGCTTGAAAAGTTGCAAAAGTGCTAAATAGAAAAACTCCTTTTTTTCAGGAGATTCGCCACTCAATTTTCGATGGTTTACCAAGTGGCATTTTCTTTGCTTGACCAGACATACCTCACTTCCTATTACAGCATACACTCCTTTCTCAGTATCTTCTTTGATGTTCCTCTTGAATATGTAATTTTGAAGAACCTCATACAGACAAACATTGTCGAGGTGACTGCTTCTATTTGGATAATATGTATCCAACATGTTGGTCTTCAAAATGTCGGTACTGTTTGGCTCCTTTTCCGCCAAATACTCAATTTCCCGCACAGGTTTGAGAACTCGATTACGCGTTGCAGCAAGACCAAGACTCGCCCAAACGATACTCCTGGACTTGGCATAGAGACTTGCTGAAGACAACCGGTCAGAGCATTCGTAAGCTCCAATTTCTCGATGCGACAACATCTTCAGACTGAAACTGTACAACTTCTTGCTGAGGCTCTTTTCATGGGAAATGTCCTCCCACATATCCTTCAATTCTGTCTTCTCTTTTTTGGTGATGTAAGACGTCACATACCGAGCCACAGCCATACAGTTATCAGCCACAAACTGTATATCCATGTTAGCATTCCACATGGACAAAATCACCGGGTTGTAGTCGTTGATGTACTTGGACTCTTCGTTCCTCTTCAAATTGTATGTGTTTTTAGGTGATTTCTTCATGACATTATGTCGCAGCGAAGACATCAAACTGTTTACTCTTCCTTTAGAAATCACCGGTCGTGGAAAACCGAAACGACATTTGGTGTAGAACTTGTCCTTGTTTCGGAATTTACGAAGGCAGTACTTTCCACATCGATGGCTTTGGAAACGCAGAACTTTTTCTCTTAGGCTTTTCTTCTCCTTTGCGTTTGGAACAGCACACGTAGAATACTGTTGGATGAAACTCATCACTGAGTCTTCTGGATCCGTTCCAAATTTAGGTGCATCCTTGATCCACAGCAACATATGTATATGAGGAGCACCTCTTGCTTGGTACTCCTTTCTCCAGAAGAAATCCAACACCTCTCCAAGAGGTGGATTCTTCTTATTCATGATGAAAGACATCATAGCTTCAAATCTATGATTGAAGTACCTACATACATTGACTGGATCCAAAGAGCACAGTTCTCCGGGTGTCTTGAATTCGATGTTATCTACGTTAGCATTTGCCTCTCGTAGAAATTCAAGTAAGTCTTCCCAGCCATACTCGGCACAGCTCAGAGTGAGGAACCATGTGGGAGTTCCTAAGTTCCTCAGCATACATTTTAAATCACCATGACGACGGTACCAGTACTCATTAGTACCACGCTGACACGCCATGAGATTAATCAGGTGAGAATCCAAAATACTGTCTTGGACATTGACTTTATCCATAAAGTCACTTGCCGAGATGTTTTGCATGTGTATACCACTTTTCAAGATGTGGTTCACTGCATATGACAGTCCAGACAGATCGCTTTCAAACAGGAGATGAAACAAATAGGGAATGCATTGTCGAAACCTAGCATCTCCTGCATACAATCGCAAAGTCCGGTATTCAGAAGCAGGAATTTGATGAGGTCGCTCATCATATCTTCCTCCCTGACCTGTTGGAAAAAGCTGTGGGAAACACCGAGCTTCCAAACTTTCCTCCCAAACACTAATGGGACTCCCTTTGGCTTGTTTCATTTGAAAAAACTCAATAGCATTCCCCATGACTTCCTTGGAATGCAAAGGATGAACACTATAATGTTCATATATTTCTTCACTAGTAGAGGGTTCTACTTTCTCAATTTGACCAGCACACAAATCGCTATCCTCTTCCTCACTTACTTCCTCTTCTGCAACATATACATTCTTATAGTATTTATTATTTTTTTCAAATACAATGTTGCCTTTTTAACTTTCCTAACATCTACTAAATCTTGCCATATTTTCTTATTCTTTGTCGGAACCCCATTAACTAAGATAACCAGAGGTTCCTCTTCCACTTTTTCTACTCCAATTGTGTTAATGTTTTTCTTCAAATCTAGAGGCAAATAAACAACTCTTCCCTTTAATCCTCTCTGTAAATCTGATGGAGGCAATTTCCCTGTCTTTGGCTCCATTCTTACAATAGCCTGAAAGGGATGGATACTTTGAATCAAAATAGATTCATAAGTATTTAAATCCTTCAATTCAGAAGGAATCTCAACCAATTCCAGATTATTATGAACTGCTCTAGCAGGCATCTGGTTTTGATTTAATTTGCAACAACAATAAGTACACACACGTTGATCCAATCCCAAATCAAAACAATTTTCTACCATCAAGTATGTTGCGAAATCCTTCCATTCACTATTATTTTCCCTTTCACTTTTTGCATATAAATCCACTAACTTAGTCTGATTCTTATAATAAGTGCGTCGACAACACACACAAGTGAAATTAGGCCTCTCACTTGATTTCACCTCAAACGTCGCAATTTCCCTCTGGAAATTATCTGTACTGGAAACCTGTACACTATCTTCCACATGACCCTCTTCTTCTTGCTCAATTTCAACATTCTCCTCTTTACTTCCAAAGTAACAAAACTCAATTTCTTCACATATATTCTTCACATCTATTTCAGAACCATGCAAAAGAGCAGCGCATAATTGTTTAAGCATAATTGCTGGACTCTTAGCATAATACAACATTCTAACTAATTTCCTCACTTTATTATGATGCACTGCTAGCATCCTGAAATGATGAAAAACACTCTGGCATACTCTCCTGGAAAGACAAGCCAGTGAATGACCATGCAAACCTGTCACTTCTCTTACTCTGCAAGGATCTAATTCTTGCAACAACCTTATTTTCTGCTTCAAACTTTTCTTATTAAATGACCGTACAAAATCACAAAGCAAATTGATGGAATCCTGTCGCACACTGCAAATACTACTACACTTCCAGGTGTACACAGGACCCTTAGCACATCTTCCTAAAACCTCATTACCTAACACCTCTTCTGCCTCTGTTGTCACAAGTTTTTCTTTTTCAACTGGACAACCATCTTTCACTTCATAAGCACGACCACTGGTGTCAACTGCATGCACCAAATCATTATCCTGGAAATAACTCTCCTCATTAAAAAATGCCTCACAGCTTGAACTATGCATCCATTCTCCAGAAAAAACTTCACAAAAATTACTACGATTAACTATTCTCTTCCATCTACTATTTCTTTTGAAATCATAAATTGCCTTGTTTAGCTTCCTAATTCTATTGATTATCAAAATAAATAACTTACGTTTAATTTCAAATGCCTGATCAATAACTTTCTCAACTTTATTTTTCTCTTATAAAAAACCAGTTTCTGTTGACCTTTCTTAATATTTTTTAACAAATTGCCAATTATCCTGTTGCGGAACATTCATTTACGAATCTCCCTAAACTGTTGTTTCCTTCTACTATCATGCACAGAGTTATCTCTTGCTCTAGCAGTAACATTTTTAATTGGCCTTTCCTTTCCATTTGAATTCCTTCTCGTTTTATGGACTGAAACATTTTCTGTAGTAATATTTTTTTTACTACACATATTTCGTATGAAATATTTTGTGCTCTTACCCGGTGCTTTCTTCGTGACTTGACAAATCTTTTTGTTAGAGGACTGCTGCTTATTTTCTTTCACCTGCTGTCTTTGACGTTTTGCAGCCTTTCTCTGTCTTTCTATTGTTGGCATGGTGAAATCTTGAAATGATCTGCAGTTGAATCTGTGGTAAAATATAATAAAAAATGTTATTAACCATTATTACCAAACAGTAAAACAATAACAGTGATCAAAAACTTAACACACTACTTGACATTTTAAATAGAAGATTTTTTAGTCCTTGCAAATTTACAATACAGAAATAGCAGAAAAGAAATGACATTTATATTTATGTTACCTGTGCTATTTTATATGTGAATCTGATCTAATTTTATGAGCATATTTTAATATTTTATTGAAGACACTACACATAACCTGCTTTTGAAGGTGTCTTTATTTTTAAATTAAACGGTTTACCTTTTTACTTTTTATTAACTATAAATTTTAAAAATAAATGTTTATATTTCCATAGGCTCAAGCAGGTCAGCTTCCCATCCTATGTCATATAATTCGGACAAATCTGCATCCTCATCACGCTCTTCTTCATCCTCAGGATTTAAATCATCCAAGGGATCAACATCCACTGATGTTTCAATTACAAGTTCAATGATGAGGTCAAAATCAACTGATTGCAGATTGTCGCTCATGTTGAGGTTGTCTTTATCTTTAAAGAAAGATAACAACAATGAGATGTTGCAGAGTAAGAGACAAATCTCAGAGATTATAATAGTAAAATTGTTTAACAAGAGTAATATTTTGCAGCTATTATTTAGCCATGTCCAGCAATGCTGAGCAGGTGAAGACTATGTCTAAATTTTCAGTGAACAGGACTCATCTCTTCTTAACCTTGGATAAGCCTCCCCGACTCTGTGTGTCCTGCACATACTTAAATGTAAAGGGGTAGATTTATGTTAAATGGCACATCCCCAGGCATGCACCAGTTAACGTGCACTACTACTCTGCCACCCATGGTGTGCCGTATTTACAATCAGATAGGAGAAAGCTTCGTCAAAACCCTGCGCCTGCTTTAAGCAGGCATAGGTCTTGACGCAACATTGTGGAGATGGGGCACCCCTGAGCCTTGCTTGAGCTGCATCGCACTTGCGATACAACTCCAGCAATCACTACCTTTACAGCACAGATACGTCACGCATCTGTGCCATTTTTGCCCCATGATGCCCCGTATTCTAAATGCAGCACACCATGGGTGGTGGAACAGCGGCGCAGGATGACTGACACATCCCTGGTGATGCACCAGTCATCATAAATCTATCCCTAAGCTTCTTATCTTGTTACAGATGAACCGCCATATGTAGCATGAAACTATTTTGCATTTCCTAAATAGCGAATTTTAAGGAATAAATAGCAATTCTTTACCATTCCTAATTTGCAATGAGCAAATTGCTAATTTCAAGTTACCCATTCATTTCCATGGGCTAGGAGGCTCATAGGAATGAAGGTTTAATTTGAGATTAGCAATTTGCTCATCACAAATTAGGAATTTTTCCAAGGGTGCAGGGGTGTCTCAAGAACACCCTGCTGCACCCCTGAAAAAGAAATTTGGGGGCATATGGCACACATACATGCCCTAAGGGCATGTGTTGGCGTCATATGGCACCTTTTGTTTTTTTGAAAAAAAGCTTTTTGAAAAGAATTCACAAATTACCACCAATTTACCACAATAGTTTCCAAATCCTTAATGTCATTTTTTACATATTTTTTGTTTGATACATTGCATTTAAGTAGTCACAAAATTTGCAAATCCTTCAGTGCAATTGCAAAATAAGGAATAGCAAATTTTGCTACTCCTTTTTTTGCATCAAACTTGTTTGATACATACCATTTGTCTAATTAACATTTGCAAAGGCCGAAATTCGTAGAATTTTGATCTTTGCGAATGCTAATTAGCTTAATACATATGGCCTCAAGTGAGGCCTGTCTTGCGACATGGTGCATCTTTTGCATCACTGCTGCATCGGTTTCATGTGGTACGTTTTTTTTACACCATGACATATCTGCCTAAATGCATCAATTTGTAATGTTGTCGCCTCATAGCAAATCTTTTGCACCGCCGCTGCATCATAAAAGTGATGCACAGTGGCACAAAAGAGGCATACACCTATCATAAATCTGTCCCTAGCATTTTAAATGATTAATCCAGGATGACAATAAGGTGTGGCCTATCCAAAGGTTTGTTTAAGGTGAGGCCTACTCAGGATTGCAGATTAAAGTTACGCTTGATGAAGAATACAGAGGAGATAATACATGTAAAGGCCTACCAATGAAGTAAGTAATGTCCACTTTATTGCGCCAGTCATCATAAATGTATCCCTAAGCTTCTTATCTTGTTACAGATGAACCACCATATGTACCATCAAACTATTTTGCATTTCCTAAATAGCAAATTTTATGGAATAAATAGCAATTCTTTACCATTCCTAATTTGCAATGAGCAAATTGCTAATTGCAAGTTACCCATTCACTTCCATGGGCTAGGAGGCTCATAGGAATGAAGGTTGCAATTTGCGATTAGCAATTAGCTCATCACAAAATAGGAATTTTTTCAAGCGTGCAGGGGTATCTCAAGAACACCCTGCTACACCCCTGAAAAAGAAATTTGGGGGCATATGGCACACATACATGCCCTAAGGACATGTATAGGCGTCATATGGCACCTTTTGTTTTTTGGAAAAAAATGCTTTTTGAAAAGAATTCGCAAATTACCACAAACTAGAAGTTGGTGGTAGTTTCCAAATCCTTAATATCATTTTTTACATATTTTTTGTTTGATACATTGCATTTAAGGAATCGCAAAATTTGCAAATCCTTCAGTGCAATCGCAAAATAAGGAATAGCAAATTTTGAATTAAGGACATTTTAAGTAATTTCCACATGTGCAGTGTTTTCAAATTATGATTTGAAAATCGTTTTTGGGGAAAAGTAATGGTTTGCAAATTTATGACAAGGACATAATGGTGTATGCTTCTCTATAAGGCATTTCAGTGTCTCTGATGTCATTTTTCCCATATTACATTATAAGACCTTTCCCCATGGAGCACATTCCTTGTAAATATGCTCCCACCTGTGCATGGTGAATTTAGATTTTGACTGTTTGAGTCACATAGCCATGTTAAAAGTCACCCCAAAAAATTGCAAACGCTTTAAAAAAACACATTCATGTGTCTTAAGGACATTTTAAGTCATTTCCCCGTGGACAGTGTTTTGTAAGTGGCGCAAAAGAGGCATACACCTATCATAAATCTGTCCCTAGCATTTTAAATGATTAATTCAGGATGACGATAAGGTGTGGCCTATCCACAGGTCGGAGCATATTTACAAGCAACTTGCGCCACAGAGAAAGGTCTTACATTAAAATGGGAAAAATAACATCAGGGACAGTCAATTGCCGTATAAAGAAGCATACACCATTATGTCCTTGTCATAAATTTAAAAACAATTCCTTTTCCCCAAAAACGATTTTCAAATCATAATTTCAAAACACTGCACATGGGAAAATTACTTAAAATGTCCTTAAGACACATAAAAGCGTTTTTTGATTGCCTTTGCAGCATGTTTGTATCACTTTTAACATGGCTATGTAACACAAACATTCAAAATCTAAATTTTCCATGCACATGTGGGAGCATATTTACAAGCAATTTGCGCCACATAATTCATAATTTTCTCCTAAAAGCACACTATTCTCTATCTAAATTAAAGAAATATTTTCTCACCTTAGCAAATACTTTGAGTTTGAAAACAGTCTCAGAAACACACCAATTTGTCTTCAGCAGAGCAAAAGGTATGCACTCCAGAGTCTGCAGCTATCAAAAGCACAGAAATGCTGTAATTCTTCACACATATCTCTCATGTCACCCAATCAAAACTCTTCCCTCACTTTTTTTCAAATGAAAACCCTTCCCCCCTCTGCCCTTTCTGCCTTTTCTGCATGGCAACCACCTCTTGGAAGACTTCTGGTGTTTGCAAGTTCACACAACTTTGTTGCAATTGAACTCTGAACTCTCAGTGCACCTGCATATCCAGTGCATTCTTTCATTTAATGATTTTTTATTGACCATTCAAAATACATCTTTCAAAGAACACATCCGTGCACCCTAACTTTCTGTTTTCAGCAATCAAAATCCACCAATCACTGTTACTGCTTCATGAACACAGAAACTCCACAGTTTTTTTCATTTTAAACTCTCATTTTTTCAACTGCCATTTCATTGCCACACTTCATCTGACTGCAGGAGAACCTTCTCTCACCATGTTTTCTGTCTGGATTGTTGGACATAGTTATATTCACTGGGCTCAAAGGTACGTTGAAAACAGGAAATTACCTAACCTCAATTTACAAGAGGTGGAAATTAAGTGGTTTGGCCACAGAGGATTAAAATGTCACCAATTGATACCATTGGTGAAAACCTTTATGCATTTGCCCAAACCTGACCTGTTAATTGTGCACTGTGGAGGTAATGACTTGGGCACTTTGACTGGTGTAGGTCTGGAAATGCTTTTAAAGGACACCTTTGAGCAATTAATGGCACTTTTTCCTCAGACTGCCTTGGTATATTCAAATATATGCCAAAGACAGAAATGGAGGTGGTCAAACCAATTTTGTCCACAAATTGAGAAGTCGAGGAAGCATGTAAACAAATCTGTTTCAGCTTACATGAGAGACCATGGAATGGGCTCCCTGTACAACAATAACTTGCGTTACTACATGCAAGATATCTACAGAGGAGATGGAGTTCACTTCTCAGATGAGGGCAACAGAGTTTTCACTCTGAATTTAAGAATGTGCATTGGTACCTACTTATAAGTACCTAAATGTACCATAAACCCAAAAGCTCTTCTCAGAGCTACCCTACATCTGATCACTCACAATTATTATTTTACTCTAACATTTTTCACTAATTTCCAACAAAGTACGCTCCCTGGGGCGCTACCCGGTACGCGAACCGGGAGCTAACCTCGCGAAATTTTTTTTAAAAATGTTTTTTTTTCGCACATATAAGCCTCCTCAGCCACCCTCAGAAAACCTAGGGGGTCAAGATAACTCTACCGTGCCCCCTTCTACCCATTCTGAACATTATTTGCCCTCCATCTTGTATCTTAATTCGACCGAAACACAAAATGGTGGACTCCCGGAACGCTTAAGGTTCGCGAACCGGGGCGCTCAACGGTACGCGTACCGGGTCGCTCCCTGGGAAGCGCACCATCAAAAAAGGTGGGAAAGTAGTTCACAGAAAAGCCACTGGAGACAATTTCACCAAATATAGATTAGCTCATACTACATACCAATCCCTACCATTTTCACAAATTTGATTGGAATTCCATTTAGTCATTTAGCCTGTAGACCTCTCTAAATACCCTGAGGTAAATTACTTCACAAAACACATCTGAAGTGTTGGAATTGAAAACCAATGAAAATGTTACTTTCATTTTCTACTTTTTTTACCTGACATTTCATTGGTTATATACCTGAATATATATAAAGGAAGAGAAGAAAACACAGCCATTTTGACTACTACTTCTTGCTGTACATTTCAATAGTATTTTCACTAATTCCTTCAACTTCTTTCTAAAGGTAAGTTTTTATTTTTAAAACTGAAGTATATTGTGCACTATAAGTTAATATGGTAAACTTTTTCTGATAGATATATACTATCCCTCTGTAGTAGTTATAGATTTAGAGAGACTTCTCTGTTATAGTTATGGATGGAGTTAGGCTTCTCTTGTATAATTATGAATTTACTTACGTTAAATCACATACACTTTTTTATATTCCTACTTCCACTCTGATACTATACACTGCCCAAAGATAAATTCACTGATAAAAAATGCCTATCTAAAATTATTCCCAACATTGCCCTATCTCTACTAATATATATTTTTTTAATCCAAATTTCAGGCAAAATGGAAGGCGAAAACCAAGTTTCTTTTGAAATGGACCTGCAAGAGAGCAGCCAAGAATTGATTGATACAATTGATCAAATTGACATTGAATTTTTCGATGAAACTTGGGACAATGAACTACTGCAATGTGTACAAGCAGTAGATAACCTCCTTGCAAATGAGGACATTTTACACCCTCAGAGACTACAATGTATATTCCATGATAATTATGAAATTTCTGACAATGAAATGTTAGAAAGTTTAATAAATTATGAAACACAATCACAATAAAAAAAATGCTTAAAAAATAAAGAAAATAAAAAATAATCAACAAAAACAACAATCAATTAACATACAGCATTTGAAAAGTCTATCATTC